>NC_037336.1:63843460-65093460 GCF_002263795.3 Bos taurus
TTTGGGACTTTGTTAACAGTGAAAACATTTAAAAGCCATTCCCCACTTCTCAACCTCCATCCCCCTAAATTTGAAGATTTACACCTGACAGGGTACTTGTGAAAAATATTGAAAGACAAGCTGCTTTTTTAAAATGGCAATCAGTGTATATCAAATGTCAAGGTCAAACAAATCTCAGATGTTTGCTTTCAGCATATTTTATTACTTCCATGTTTCTGAAACAGGAATTTCCTAAAAGTTAATGGAGGCAAATACGTTAAGGGGTAACTTCTGTTAGGTTTTACTTTAGCTTTTTTTTTCCTTTTTATTTTTTAATAAAATCAGTTTGTGAAGAAAATGAGGTTTTTAAACCTCAGTTCAGTACTCTACATACCTCCCCCCAATAAAGGGCAAAAAGCTCACCAGAAATCTCAAGTGAAAAGTTAATAGTTATTAAAGGAAACTTTATTAGACTTTATATTAAGAATTGCTATGTTAAAGCTTTTATCTATTTTTAATGTTTTCATTATGTATGTACACATTACTAATCTAAAATGATTTATCTAACTGATTCCTTTTGTTACCTGGCTAGCAGGGAAAAGGGGTCGAGGCCGGTCCTGACCTGTTACAATGAAGACTGACTTGCTATGTGGGATTACACCAGAAGCTTGCAGTGGAGTAATGGTAAGGAAATCAAGCAACCTTAAATATCTCGGCTGTATAGGAGCATATTCTATTGCAGAAGACCTTCCTATGAAGATCATGGAATCAAATACAGGACATTGAACTAATACTTGGACTTTGATATGAATTTCTTTAACAATTTTCTCTGCAGTGCAAGTTATTAAACTAAAGCTACTCTATTTTCCAAATGTGTTCCAACAGAAATTCTTCATAACTTCTAGCATGGTATCTTAATAAAGAATAAAGTTCTTCTCTTTAAAAAATCTGCTCTAAGTAGATTTTTCCCCTGTTTTTTTAAATTAAGGATCCCAGCATTGGTTTTCTGAAATATTCTCTTGAATTTGTGCATTTAAATTTTATTGCAGTGGTATAGATGAATGCCATTGTTGGTATCCTTAACTTTTATTTCTGCTCACCAAGGTTAATCATGATTGTCTATATCTTTTTTATAGTAATCACTTTTGAATTGTGTTCAGATATGCAGTTTCAGGTGTAATCATCAGAGCTGGTTAGTCAGGCATTCCAGATAGTGGTTCTTTTCAGAACCTTTTTTAAAGGGTTGGTTAACTACCTCAGTAGCAGAGGATTGAACTATACCCTGTCTGTACTGTACATAGAAAATCTTTGTAGATAAAAGCAAGGCTTGTTACATGATATGAGGGTAAGATTTTAAATATACCAAATGTAACATTCTTAGTTGCCTTTAGTTTCAGAGGCTTGTAAGACTTCCTCATGAACATCATAACAGGCCTTGCTTTTGTCGTATTTTGTGGCTGAAAAAGCAGCCTTGCTTCTTCAGATATTGTAGTTATTTGGATGTATAATAGTTTAGCAAGATGTTACTTTTGTAAGACATCAGATGTTCAAAAAAAGTGCATCCGAACTTGTACTAAATACTGCAGTGTCCCTTTATAAAAAGTCAGACTAAAACTGACAGTTGTACAGCAAAGCCTGACATTTGGATATTTTGAAGTTTTTTCATAAATCATAGAAATTAGTATATGGCTGTAGTTTAGCTTTTTAGGTAAAAGGTATGTTTCATTAGTGCATTTCTTACTGCTGATCACTGCAAAAATGTGAATCAGCTTTCCATTTCTTATGCAGGTCATGATAACTTGTAGAATAGAGTACAATCATTTGTGCTATGTTTTTAATTTTCTAAAGCACCTTGATGACAGTGAGTGTTCAGTGGTGAAGCATCCTCTATTGAATCACCCTCAAAATTTTTTGCCAAGTCCTAAATTGATAGCTTAAAGTCAAAAGTGAAATTATAGTTTAATTAGGACTTGGTATAAAGAAATCCCTTTTCCCCTTCCCCAAAGGGATACTGCAGTTATATCACATACCCAATAGGCACCATGACGAAGATCAGAGCTTATACTTAATTAAGGTTTTATACACACCAGTTTCCCCAGTAAATGCAAATTTAACAAGAAAATTAGACATGTCATATGTTCAAAATGCTCATGGCAAACAATCATTTTGCATTCCTGCAAATAAAATTGTTTTATACTGTAAGCTGGAGGCGAGTGTAACTTATTTTTGTAATAAAGTTTTTATTTTTTTTATGTGTCATTAATATAAATGTGTGTTAGTGTAGAAATATTCTGGTTTAAAAACTTAGAAATGCACACATTTCAGTATGTTTATTTGTACTTACATAATTTTAGATAGTGGTTGCCAATAGTCTGTATGTTTCACATTAATTGGTTTTTTATGTTAATAAACCATTTTAGTATGTTGTATGTCAGTTACTGGGATAGCTGGGACATAGAGTGTAATTTAAAATTTGTCAATAAGTATTCATTGGAATATATGTAAATGTGCCTTGCCGGTTATTGAAACATTACCTACAAAATGAGTATGGGGTGACAAAAATTAGTTCCTGGTGCTTAATGAAACTTTTTGCCACTGATTTTATATATTACCCCGTGCTTTTTTAAAGTACATCTCTCAAATCTTAGTGTAAGTTTGAGGGCTACACAAAACATTTACATTTCATTCTAACATAAAATGAGTAATAGGTTGTGGAAAGTGGGTAAACTAAATGTAGCCTTCAGTAAAATTGAATCTCAGTGTAATCCTTGGTGCTGGCACTTCCCAGGTCCAAGGAGTTAAATGATCCCATCAAAGAGGTCATTGCCATGCCTATTGGCACTTTACTGTCATACCCTTTTTAAGGGACACTGTCAAGGTGTTTAAGTTAATTCTCAGAATTATTTGTTGGGATTTTAGAACAGGTTTGTTTGACTTAAGTAAGAACTGCATTGTCAAAGTTGAAAGATGAACATTTTTGTGAGTTCACAAATGTGTTCTTAAGAAAATATTAAAATACGGAGCTGTGGGTTTCCAAGACTATTTGGCATTCTTAGTTTGGGGATTTGGGAGGAAAAACTGATACTAAAAAAATTTGTGAAGAATTGATGGGTAATGTAAACAGTGGTGATTAAATATATACACACTCAAGTGAAATTACTTGACAGTGTTCATTTGACTAACTTTGAATTTAAGCCATTATAATTACTTTTAAAATTAAATAATCATTTGCACTGTTCTGATAATGGGTGCAGTTTTTGAGCAATATAATCAGAGCTAAATATGCATGTAGTGATTAGTGATGTGAACAATTAAGTACTGAGAAGAAATACTAACTGGTATTTTCAAACTTAAATTTCTGTAGTAAAATCAGTATCAAACTCTTATCAGATCAAGGAAAACAGGCAATGCATATAAACATACTTTTGAATGTTGTGTGGCCTATAAAGCAATAATGCAATTTTTATGGAATGTCATGGGATATGAGAAATGGAAATGCAAAAATAACTAATCCTTTAGTAAAAATGTCAACATGTTAAAAAGGGGAATGTTAACTAATGTAGGTTATTGATATTTGTGATTTGTTTATGGGTTCTTGGCTTTGACAGCTTCAAAGAATGGATAGATGACAAGTTAAAAGAAATTTTGTATATAATTGTCAAGGAATGGGTCTTAAATCCAAGAATCGAGTCCCTTCCTTGGGGTGAAAATGTATCCTTAAAGCATTCTGATTGTTGAAAAATAACAAAACAAAACTTGAGTTACCTAACCAAAGCAGACGCAAGATTTTGTTTCTGCAGACTACTTGGCAATCAAAAGTGATCATCACTTTAGTTAATCAGTTTTCAGAAAGTTGCTTTGTGAGAAAATTCTGTTAGATATATTCTCCCAATCATGCATTTTGTGGGAGGTTTTCCAGCATTGTGATTGAATCAGATGTTAGAAATGAATGGGGGGTTTAGCACAAAAACCGGTTGCACACTCATGACGGCCATTGTTGTAGCATCATGAGAAATTACTAATGACTGCAAGTCTGATTTAATGATTTACACTTTCTTCATGATAAAATAGGAATAACATACATAGGAATGGATTGATGGGGTGACCTCGGGTATTCACTTGTATGAATCTATTTGAAAAGATTAAATGAGGGTGAATATCATGCTAGATGGGCAAAATTGTCACATTCAGGACAGCTGTTTTGACTGCTAAGCCAAAAGTCACTGTTCAGAAACATAGGAAAAAAGACCAAACAGAGCATGACATATAGTCTATTTAAGGGGAGAAATTACAGAGTAGGACTTCTGCATTTAGGTGAGGGAGCTACCCCCCTAGAGTAAATGATTGCTCAGGTTCCTAAAACTTAATACCCACCATGGTCATTTTCTCCCCAGTGATACATACCATAAACTTTTAATCTGACCATAGGAATTCAATGGTGGGTTGAAAATGAATCAAGAAATAACAATACATAAAATGAACAGACTTGTGGGGATAATGTTTTAAAGTGTAGTATTAATTACTCAGTCATACCACTCAATAAATAGGGCATGCCACTACTTTTCTTAAGATGCTAATTATCAGCCAATGTTCAAAGACATTTTTAACTGTGGGCAAATTAGTGGATGGACTTTTTTGTCTGTCACTTTTTAAAAAAGTACTTAAGATACAAGTTTTATTAGTACCACAGTCTGCCTTCAGTAATATGCCTAAAATATTTTTCAGGGCCAGGAGCATTCAGTTGAAAGAAAATCTTTTTTACGACTGCAAAATAGTATTAAAACTAATGCCCTGGTCCAAGATTAGGTTTTTAATGATATTAACAGTAGTCTGATAAACATCTAGAAGTCTGGCATTGAGAAACAAAAGCTTGTACCTGACTAGTATTTTTATTTAAAAAAATTAGTTCTGCTAGCTTATTTAAATTCTCTTACATTTATTTATCTGTAGAATTTATATTTATTTCATTCCTTTTATCTCACTGAAAACTGTCTGCAGGCTCTTTGATTTGGATTAGATGTGTGAAGTACTGTCTTTTGCCAAAAACCTCAAAATTACCTGTTCTTTTCAACGTAGTGGGTTTGTGCTTGTTTGGAGATCAGTTCAAAAACTATCTGTACTATCTGTACTGCCTCTGATGTTAAGATTTTATGTATAGCATAAGGAAGCTAGCTCTGACTATATTTTCCTAAGAATAAAGACCTATTTTTGTAGCATGTCTTAGGATCTCCAGGAGTCCAAGAATTATTGTGGGTGTCCTCCATTTCATCGTTTTTCATTTAACAGCTTTTGAAATAGACACTTGGAATCTTTAGGGGTCTTTTCGTCTTTTAATTATCCATACATTCAAAGTAACTAGCCAACGGTAATACCAAAACAGATTCCCCGAGATCCCTAATTGAAGCACATGATAGGGAGATGATGTATAGGATAAATGTATAGTGTTGGTCTCCACTTAATTTTAATTAATGAAAATACTCTGGTCACACACATGCCAGTGGACTCAAGAAGTTAATGGTAATTTGGTTCTGCTTTTCTGGTAACATGTCCCCACCATTCAGTGTTCCATTTTCTTATCACTCTTTGAAGGTTTGGAAATGAGTAATTGAGGTAGTAAGTAATACAGGACAGGGGAGTGAACAAACTATTTTGCTTTAATGTACATTTAGGTGACTGCGCAAATGAGGTTAGGTGAATTCAGCTTAAAATGTGTTTCATTAAGCAAAATTAGCAAGTCATCATCAAAGAATGGGGAACTTGTAAATACATTCAGGAGATGTTGGCTCATCCCTAGGATTTCTTGGTGGGAGGGTGATAGCTTTGGTCACTTCATGAAGATCCTTTTAGGTACAGAGTTTAATAGTTTGTGTTATGATTACTAAAGTTTATACTGATGATTGAAAAAAGTTTTTGTCATTTCAGAACAGTCATGGAAGTTTTATACCTGAAAAATTCTTAAACACTACTAGAGGATTTTGAAAACCATTTACATTGCCTATTTGACTCCCTGTGCAGATGCCAAATTAGTACTTTTTTTCTTGTTGATAATCAAGACTGCTGACAGACTTTTTGGATGGGGGAGAAGTTCCAATAAACCATTTTGGAAATTAGTGTCTTCAAGTGTAGTTTCCGAAAATGTTTTTTTAACACAAGCAAATAGAATCAAGATAAGGTTATTTTAGAATAATTTACCATAAGCTTCAGTGAATATCTGATTTTCTTTACTTTGTAAAATGGTTTAAAACAAGTTCTAATCTGAAGTTGCTATCTGTAATGTTCTTGAAAGGTCATTTCTTGACTTTTGTTCTGAAAGGATTCTGTGATGCCAAATACTAACTTATTTTGGGGATACCTAAGGGAATTGACATTTACAGTCATTTATGAACTACAACCAGTTACTGCTACTACAAGGCAAAGGACAAAGGTTTTGATGTGGACCAGACATTACCACAGATTAAGAAAACATGATTAGGGTTGTGTTCACAATATAGTAACAAATGTGAAGAGTTGCACGTTACAAAATCCAATCTTCCAGCTGTAGACAAATACCATGACATCAGAAGAATTCTAACATCTGGTGTGGCTCTATTGTATACTTTCAAATGAGATGAGGTTTGATTAGTAGTGCCATTTGTATCACAATTTTGCCTTTCAACTTGTGTCCTGATTTTTTTTTTTAATGGGAATTAGAAAATGCCAGTACTGCATCATTTGAACACAGAATTGTTAAGTCATGAGTTTAAAAAATTCTCTAATTTCATCTTCAAGAGAATAGTTTAAAAACTATTTTTATAGTTAAAAATACTATGAATGGTATTCATGGTGCTTTAATTGGGAGGAGTCAGGAGTTAGGCCTCTAAAAATTGCTCTATTTGACACATCAGGAGAAATTAGAAAAGCATATATACTGTTTCTTAGTATATTTAGTATTTGGAATGAGCTTGGAGGTAAAGAAATGAACAATATGTCAAAGGTCATCCAAAAATTAATGGAGTACACTTTTAAATTCTCTGCAGCCACAGGCACATGTAATATACAGTATAGTTTTGGTAAAACTTCTTGAAATAGTAAAAATTAACATGAATTTGCAGAAGTTGAATTCCTAGGATTCCTTCAACATTGACAGGTGTAATTTCTTTTAGGAATCCTGCCTAACTTCCGATTCATTTATAAATAGAATTAAAACATGGTGAAAAACTTTTATTCTAAAGTTAGACTTTAAATCATCTTTGGTTTCCTGACGATCCATTTAGTGTGAGGACAGTATCAGCAGTTAAGCGCCCAACAGTGGATTCAGTGGATTCTTATCCTTTCTGCTGCTCAGCGTCTTTTGATCAGTCTATTTAAATTACTGCCAGTGCTTGTTTAATTAATTAGTTCTTCAGTGTATGGGGTTTCTTTTGCCTCCTAGAACAGAAGTCCTTCCAAGGCAGGGAAATCCGAATTAATGGTGCTAGACGGGTATTTAAAAATACTTTTCAAAGTATTTTTTAGCTTGGAAATGGATTTTCAGTTTAGTTTATTAGGCTAGATTTGGCTTAATTGTGGCTTGTTAACTTGAAAAAGGAATTGAAAATTTTGAGCCACTTACAACATGGACAGCTTTTAAAAAGTAATGAACATGGAATACTAAATTTTAAAGCAGATTAAGATCATGAAGGTCCATATTTTAAATTGTCTGTTTGACCTTAAAAAGGTCTTGAAGGGAGCAGTTGGCTGTGGGATTTATATCTATCAATCAAGACAGCCTAGCCCAACAATTTGTCTCTATGCTGGTATTCAGTTTAATTCCAAACTGCTGAACAAAAAGGTATTGGCCTACCAAGTCCCGTCTATACTTAACATTTATGAGGAAGGGGTACTTCAAGATTGAGTTCTTGTTCTGCTTACAAGTCTAGTTTTGAGTCCAAAAAGTTTGTATAAAGTTCTTATGTAGAGTACTTTGGAAAGTAGTAGTCATACTTGAGGAAAGTTTCAAAGCTAGGTAACTACACATTAACATAATGAAACAATTGTTACTAAGAGTAATCCATACTTTTTATACATCTGTATGGAAAGTCTTAATATGAACCTTAGAGTTGGTTGCTGGCTGGTTCAAAATTAAATCCCTTTGAGAAGAGAGGCTCTGAATTTAAGGCATTTTCTCACTGTATATACCTACTTGTTTTGAGTAGTGATGGATTAAAGGTGGTATTTATGCTTAAATGTGCTTAGTTGATATTTTAACTTGATAGTACTTCAAAGAAAAATTTTAAAACCTGTATCTGGAAAACAAGATACAGCACAGAATGTGAAAGTCTTATTTCTCTGCTCACACCCTAATCAGTTAACAGATGAATGACTCCAGTCTTTAGTTCTTAGTTAACCTCATATCTTTCAATTACTAAGTTTAAGCAGTTTCTTTTTTTAAAACCCCATGTGAGACATTTGGCTTACTCTAGTCCTTTTTTTTTCTTCCCTCCCCTAAACTAGTTCAATTGATTACTGTCATTACTCAGACTACACTTAGGCTACTACTACTTACATCTGTTTTAGTATCTGTTCTTCACTGTATGGTGAAACCGCACACACTACTTACTCATCTCCCAATTCCTATTAACTAACTATACTTTTTTGTTACTAACTTCTCCTCTCCACAGCATTTATTGACTCAATTCCAGTAGTAGAGCAGGCTCCTCTTACTTATATGTGGACTGTCTTGCTCACTCTTGAAATCTGTAGATTTTTGGAAAGATAACCAGTTTGTAATAGAATGCATTGAAATACCTCTCTGTGCTTTTGATTTTTCTCAAATGTTTGGTGACTGTATTTTTTTGTATTTATAATATGGAAGAAAGATTGATAAAAGTGACCTGGTGTTCTGGGCCTGCCCACTGAGACAGCAGACTGTAAGTTCTGTGTGTGTGAGAACACAAGGGCTAACAGGCCTTTTTTCTTTTCCTTGGGAGCTGGCAGCCAAACAAGTTTACCTCTCCAATGCCAGAAAAGACTGCTCAATTGTAGGCACACAGACTCCTCCTAGCCAAGTTATTTGCTTTGAGGAGCGGGTTAGACCCTGCAAACAGGTCTGCAACCCTCAGGCACATAAATTTCTTCCGTTTTCCATTCTTGCAAGCCTGAGGTTTTGCCTTTTCTTTGTCACTCATCTTTCCCATGAAAATTGGCTGCTTTTCTTATAGTCCTCTGATTGCAAAGTGAACAGTGTCAGTTCATCTTTTGTTTTAATTTGTTGAAATTAATAAAAGTCAATGTAAAAATAGAAGTAAAATACAACAGCATAGTGTACACTATCTTGGATTTATTAGAATAAACCACTTTAATCTCTGTGTTACAGCTCTTTTAAATTGTCTAGGAAAAGTTTGAATAAATCTTACTTGAAAAGAGAAGAGCACCTAGTATGCTAATGGGTACATATAGAAGACATTTTGTGACTAAGGTTGCAAATTTAGTGGCATTATTAACTGGGCAAAGCAGATGATTTTGCAAGACCTTTTTGGGGGTAATAGTACAATAGGTTTTATTTAAGCATATAATTTCTGAACATGGAAGAAGCACCCATTCAGCATTGTTTAGTTTTAACCTTTTTTTTTCTTTTAAGCTCGGCCTGTGGATTCGGTTTCCTGACCAGGGATTCAACTCAGGTCAAAGCAGTGAAAGCTGAATCTAGACCACTAGGGAACTCCCATTTCCTTTTTTTCCCTCCATCCATTTACATTTAATACAGCGTACCTTCCTGTATGTTCTTTTACCAGTTAATGAGACTACATTCCGTATTTTGGCAGGGCTCCCTTCAAACCTCCAAGTTTGATGTTCTGGGATTTGGTGAGAGTCCATGTTAACCTACTTGTAGAATATTTTTTTACACTTTTATCATATCCTGTCTTTGCTGATTTAGAGGGTCTACATCCTTAAACAAATTTTTCCACTTAAGGCAATTCAAACATTTTAGATCCTTTTGCCTGTTCTTAAGGACCTCTTGCAAGTATTAAAACCTTTTTTTTTTTTTTTAATACTTTAAAACTTTTTTTTTTTGGCTGCACTGTGTGACTTGGGAGGATCTAAGTTTCTCAACCAGGGGTTGAACACAGGCCACAACAGTGAAAGCACCAAATCCTAAACAGTGGACTGCCAGGGAGCTCCTTAAAACCACTTTTAATAGGTTTTATTATATTAAATATTACCTAGTTGATATCAAGGGAGAGACTGACTTTCAGGGTTTTTGAAACCAAAATTCTTGGCTAAGTTTTCAGCTAGTGTACCTAGATTGTTTCAAAGTGATGGAGATAAGACTCACTAATCTCTTGCATTTTATAGTGGCTTTCACATTCCAGTAAGACTGATGTAGCCTGTGTTATATTCACTTTTATATAAACTTACAGAAGTATAGGTTGTTAAAGCAAAAAGACTGTCTCACAATTTCAATGACTTAATAGATACTCCCTTATTTCCCCAAGAGTTCTAGGTGAAAAATTGTATTTTTTCTTAAATCATTGAGACATTTAATGAAAGAACTATGAGCACACATAAATACAACTTTGGTTCTGAGTTTTCTGTAAAAAGAAATGCTGTTAAATTACGATGTTGAGTTGGCCAAAAAGTTTGAGTTTTCCCCCAAATGTACAGAGAAACACAAATGAACTTTTTGGCCAACCCAGTATTTTGCAAGCTTACATTCTTCTATGAGATACAACTTGTTTTTTAAAAAAATACTCTGCCTAGAGGATTTTTTGCTTCATTTACACATTTTTTGTGTGAAGACTTAGTTTTACAAAATACAGGAAATGTACATTACTGATCATTTGCCCTGTAATACCTTATATGTTATGAACATTTCCTGGCAACATTTTTATTTTACTTGTTACCTGAAAGAGGGTAGGACAAATCTTGCTTTTTAAAAAAAAAACTTTTAAAGCTGTATGTTCTGAGGAAGAAAACTATCAAGCCCTATATAGTTCATGGAGCATTATTCAAATTACCCCAAATTCCCTAAATTACTCTTAATATTTTACTAGTTTAGAGTCAACCTATGTAACAGATATCAGTCAAGATGAGCAATATGAGTCTACTTTTTTTGTGCTAGTAACTTGTGTTTTTAAAATTTTAGAATTAGTGTTCATTTACTTACGGGCTCTCAGTTCTGAAATTCTTGGCAAAACTCATTTGGTGTAAGGTTGTTAACCTGATCAGGAAACAGAAGACAGTGTAACTGCCAAACTAGCCTCCCAAATTTGCTTTACTACTGAGTGATTTATGTATTTTCTAGAAATTATAGAGTGTAAATGTTCTCGTAAGCATCAGCAATCTCCTCCTCCTGCCCATCCCCAGTAAACTGTCTTTAACATCATGTATTAATATTTTTTTGTCAGAATGAAGCATTTTATTGCACCTTTTCCCAGGGAGCTTGGTAGTTTGGGAATGATAACCCTTTTAAGTTGATTTTTCTCTCCCCTCTATTTTTAAGAACTGTTCACAGGATACCAGTAGCCCGATAGGAAAATTATATTTTTTACAAGCTTTAAGGAATTAATGGTCCAGGGTTAGGACTTGGCAATTTCACTGCTTGGGTTCGATCCATAGTCAGGGAATTAAGGTCCCCAAAGCAGCACTGTATGACCAAAAAGGGTTTTAAAAAAAAAAAAGGTTTAAAAATTTTTGGCCTCCCTGTGTGGCATATGGGGTCTTAGCTCCATGTCCAGGGATCGGACGGACCCTCAACCCCTGCATTGGAAACACAGTCTTAACATGGACCTCCAGGAAAGTCCCCCCAAAGCTTTCACTTTTCTAACACCCTGAATCACTCTCCTCGAAAAGTTTCCTTGGTGCTTTGCTGGTTCTCTCTGTGACTATCTTGTTCTTATCTGTTTTATTGCCCTTTTTTCCTTCTACACTTGTTTGCTTGATCTCAACGATTATTTCCAGCTTCATGTCACATCTGTGTGGACTCCTGCTCTGCTTTAATGTCAGGACTTGATTAATTTGTGTTATATGCAGGTTTGCCTTTTTAGCTCTTTGCTGTACATGAGAGTGCTTTGCTCTGTCAGTGGTTATATACTGTTAACTTATCACACAGCTACATTTGATGACTTGTTACTGAATAAGCCTAAAAATCTTCTCTATCCAAGTCCTACCATACCCTTTGAGAAGTTCATGTCTGACTGAACTTTGTATTTATAAATACTTTAAGTGGTTCCAGATTTATAAGTAGCATATTATAATCACTCTCCACATCTATTTCTACAATAGCACTATCTAGTAGAAGTAAACTGCAAGCCATATATGTAAATTAAAATTTTATAATTTGGCCTGAGCTCATCCTTCTAGTCTTAACCTTCCATTGGTATTGCCTTGTAAACAAACTGCTGCTACTGCTAAGTCTTTTCAGTCGTGTCCAACTCTGTGTGACCCCATAGATGGCAGCCCACCAGGCCCCGCCGTCCTTGGGATTCTCCAGGCAAGAACACTGGAGTGGGTTGCCATTTCCTCCTCCAGTGCATGAAAGTGAAAAGTGAAAGGGAAGTCGCTCAGTCATGTCCGACTCTTAGCGACCCCATGGACTGCAGCCTATCAGGCTCCTCTGTCCATGGGATTTTCCAGGCAAGAGTACTGGAGTGGGGTGCCATTGCCTTTGTCTTTGGTGCACTTCACATTTCTGGTATCTGACTAATGGGTATCCCCACCCTACCCTTCTAAGCCAAGCACTCAGAAATCCTCTTCAGCGAAAACAGTAAAGTCGTCTTGCTGCAGGTGAACTAAAATGATCACAGAGTATCCTTGAGGAACATGTACAGTTAGAACAACAAAAATCTTGGCTTTCTGGAGCGAATACAAGGCCATTAGCTGATTTTTCTTCCTTTACTGCTTGTGCTACAGGTTTGTAACAGCTGTTTATGTATAAGTCAAAACCCCAAATTTATCAACCTCTGCTTGAAGGTAACTTTAATCTGACATTTGCAAATATGGTATTTCTGTGCTTCATAATTGCAAGAAGAATCTTCAGAAACATTAAAGTTACATTTACTATTGCTGCTATCCTTCAAATTCATTTTCTGTCAACAGTGTTACGTGTTCATTACCATTTCCCATCCTCTACTGTTATCAGTAACAGTTTCATAGACTGCTTTATGGGGCTTCCCTGGTGACTCAGTAAAGAATTTGCATACAATGCAGGAGCCTAGGGTTCGATCCTTGGGTGGGGAAGATCCCCTCGAGAAGGGAATGACAGCCCACTCTAGTATTTTTGCCTGGAGAATCCGTCCCATGGAGAGAGGAGTCTGGAGGGTTAGAGTCCGTGGCGTTGCAGAGTCAGATGTGACTGAGCAAGCTAAGCACTTGTGCTGCCAGTGGTAAAAGGCTATGAAACTTGGCAGAGATTGAATAAATAGGCTTAAACTAATTTAGGGATAATACGTGAGGTATTATCAAAATTTGAAAATCCAGTACATGTAAAGGTCTATTCAGGTAGGTGTTACTTGTTGTTTGTCTCTTATCTCTGAGGCTTTACAAAAATTGCTCCAACCCTGCCATCAGTGTTTCTGTGCGCATTTTTGGAGAAGCTTTCTTAGTCTTTGGAGATACAGAACTGAAAGCTGTTTTTTTTTTTTTTTTTTTGAAACAAAATGGAAGAGAAGTGCTCACTGAACATCTGGATAATTCAATTATATTGAATAAATACATATCTTGAACTGTTTTCACAAAATCGAAGCATATAGGCCATATGACTTTGATAATGCTCAGAATTCAGACTGTTTTGAAATGTGTTCTGAGCTAAAAAAAAAAAAAGGAAAAAAACCTAAATGGTAACTCATTATATAGGAATAATTTTCAAATAAAATTGTTTCAATAAAAATTTCCAAAATTACTTAACTGTTCAAGATTTCTATTTAGATATACTATATGGAGTTGTGGTGGGTTTTGTTTTTTTTTAATGTTTTTAAGTGGAATCAGTTGACCAAATACAATAGTTTCTATCTATATGAAAGGAATATAAAATTTTATTTTAATTATTTGTTAGCAACCTTACTAGAATTGGAATTGAAGTACCAGTATTAATGATCTTCACAATTCTGAACCAACGCTAGTTGCATGGTGGTTTACAGGTACCATGGCAAATGCTTTTGTTTTTATATTTTAGAAAACAGCTACTGAGAGATAAGAGGAATGATTACGAAGGCCTTCCAAAATATTTTCAAGTTACTGAAGTCAGTTGAAAGCTATATTTAAACATCTGAATATAGTTAGCATTTTTCTTTTTATGAAAGCCATTGTCTAGTCAATATAAGAAATAAGGTGGAGTGTTACTTATTTAAAGGAAAACTAACTTTAAAAAACTTACTAGACAAGAAAGCATTGACCATCTTATACAAAGAATAGCAGTATTAGATTATAAGGGCCTTTTCCAATCTTTAATATTTACTAACAGGTGTGCGTACACCTGACCTCAGCCCTGACCGACTCTTTGTGATTCCATGGACTGTAGCCTGTCAGACTCCTCTTTCTATGGAATTTTCCAGGCAAGAATACTGGGCTGGGCTGCTCTTTCCTACTCCGGGGCATCTTCCCAACCCAGGGATCAAACTCATGTCTCTTCAATCTCCTGCATTGACAGGTGTATTCTTTACCACAGATACTACCTATCAACAGGCAGGTGAATATATTTTCAGTTTTTAATCAATAATTTATATTTTCTGAAGTTATGACCTATTAACATCAAAGTGAGGTTTGAGAGGATGGTTATTCCAACATATCTTAGAAATAAAATCACAAACCTGTAAGTGTTTAATTTTTGGTGCTAAGAAACACCTCAGAATTTCAAGCTTAGATAGCTTTTACCCAGAGAGTTATTTCTTTGATCCACTGGTTCTGTAAAGTAGTAGTTCTTCATATCTTACTGATATCTTATCATTGGATGTCTGTCTTCATGACTGCACAGAAAAGTGGGGGTTGGTTAAATATGAAAGTAGCTGCATTTTGACATCTTGAACGCCTATCGAGAAGTCCCTTAAGGCTCTTCCTTCAATTGCATATTCTCCATTGTAATGAGCTCTTTCTTTTGAAAACCAAGGAAGGGAACATTTCATGAGGATAGAAGGCAGATTAATCCTTTTACAGATACTATCATGTCCAGAGGTTAATACATAGGGATAGGTTGTAAGGAGATGAGGCTATTAGGAAATGTAAAATTAAGACTAAAAAGAACGTTAAAAATGCCACAAAAGGTAAAACAGGAACATTGATGCTTTGAGATTTGGGGTGGGGGGGTGGGGAACTGGGGTTGGAAATGCTAATCCTGTGATAGGAGATCATACTCCAAATCACAGGAGGCAGCTGTGAGAGGGAGAGGCTGAAATGGCTCCAAGGGGTAAGTAAGTATTCCTCTATCCTTTCCCTTACATACTCAGATGCCACACAAACAATGTCCCTCTACAGTTAAAATCTGGTGTCTATTTAGGGTCATCAGAGTTAAGTAGGCCTAGTCACAAGGGATTCAAGTACTCAACACCATCTTTTCAAATTTCTGAAGCATTTTAAATACTTTGCCTTGTGCTGCATCACTTCTGAAAATTAAGTGAAAGCAGAGATAAATCCTTGTATGTTCAAATTATTGTTTTCCCAGAGGACTTTCTTGATCCTCAACCAGTTGAAAATTTCCCTTTCCCAGCAACTGTCATTAAAAAAAAAAGCTATTACAAAAAAACCCAAAAAACTATTACAGCCTTTATATATAAATATGCCCTGTATGATACATTATTTTTCTTTGGTGACATGTCTCCTTCACTAGATTGTAAGCCTTTGGAGGTCAGCAAGAAAGCATCTAAATCATTTTATCTGCCACCACATTTAGTACAGTGCCTTAAATTTATTTGCTAATTTAATAAACATTAAAATGGAGATACTGTAGTTTGATGTTTATGAGCCCTTTAGATGAATGCATTATTAACCATTTACTATTTATAGTTTGAGAATGTACCACTAGCATATGTGATAACTGTGGCATTTATAAAAAGTTTATGCCTTTAATTGTCCAGTCTCTCCACAACTAATACTAGTCTGGAGTATCACTGTCTAGTAGAAATATAGCACAAGCCACATTTGCAATTTTCTTCTTGGTATATTACAAAAGTAAGAAACATAGGTTAATTTTTAGCCTATTATTTCCAAAATACCATTTAACATGTAATCAACTTTTGAAAGTTGAGATGGTTTATACTTTTGTTTTCATATTAAGCCTTCAAAATCTGATGTCTATTTTGCACTTAAAGCACATCTCTTCAAACTAGCCACATTTCAAGTGTTCAATAGCAAGATAATGGATAGTGGCTACAGTACTGCACAATGCAGGTCTAGAACTCGAGGGCAGGCAACAAACTTTTGGACTTGTTTCCAAGCTATCTCGCAGCTTTGATTTTATGTCATTGTCATTTTAGGTTGTTACAATCCAAATAAAGCTAATTGGTTTGGCTTTTTTGTTTGTCATGTTAATAAATCCATAAAATAAACATTTTTTGTATTAAGCATTGTAAATAATAGCCACTTGCTACCCAGTTTAATCTCTTAAGACTTCTGAGGAATGTAACATTTAGAGTTGAGGATATTGGGTTTGAGATACACCAAGTTAAATGTGCTCAATGGAATTGCTAGTAGAAGGTGAAACTGATTTCTGAACCAGGATTGATTATGGATATCCCATATCCTCAGTAGAAGTTCATATCTTTTTTTCTTTTTTTTTAGTATTTATTTGGCTGCTTCAGGGGTCGCAGCATGTGGGATCTAGCCCCCTTCAGGGATCGAACCCTAGCCTCCTGCATTGGGAGTGCAGAGTCTTAGCCACTGGACCACCTAGGAAGTTCCCAGGAAGTTCATATCTTTTAATAAAAAGTTGGAAAAAAATCTCAAGCTCTGTGTATGACTGCTGACATGGATGAAGTGAAATAAAAGTTGCTCATGGATTATACAGTCTGGGATTCTCCAGGTCAGAATACTGAAGTGGGTACCATTCCCTTCTCCAGGGATTGAACCCAGGTCTTCCACATTGTGGGTGGATTCTTCACCTGCTGAATCACCAGGAAAGCAGACAGGGATACTAGGCCATAATGCAAAGAAAAATCATTTAATGGAGTAAAAATTTTACTTCATTAGATTAAGTCTGATCCATAGGAATTTTTTTTTTCTTTTAGACTGGATTTTTATAGAGTTTTCTTATAGCAGGAATTTGTTTTTACTTTTTCCTTTTCTGAGCATAAGAGCAGTATGAAAATTTAAATTTGTCTATTGTCTAATTAGCTTATATTCTAATTGCTCCTGCAATGAAAACCATACAGGAAAGGAGTTGGATGTTGTTAAGATGTCTAATTTGAAAGAACAAAATATTTTATCATTAAAATGTAGTGGCTCCCAGTGAAAAAGTGAACAGGAATTTCAGAATGAGCTTACAAATACAGAAGCAAAATTTTTAAACAGAAAACAAGGGCAATATAACTTACTAAAAAGTTTGAAGTACCTTACCCAAGTATAAAGTACTCAAGTCCACAGTAGGCACTTGATACATGTAGATTAATTCAACATACACCTTTTATTTATACTTCAGTTTAGCCCTAGAATGTTCATATAAATGAGGGGTTATGTGAATTTATGGTTGTGGTGGGGGAAGGATACTTAGGGACTTTTGAAACATCATGACACTGCTATATTTAAAATGGATAACCAATAAAGGACGTATTGTAGAACATGAACTCTGCTCAATGTTATGTGCCAGCCTGAATGGGAAAGCGTTTGCAGGAGAATGGATACATGTATATTCTGGCTGAGTCCCTTCCCTGTTCACTACCACAACATTGTTAATTAGTTAAAATTAGTTATACCCCAGTACAAAATAAAAAGTTCTAAAATTTGGAAATAAAAACAAGGGGGGGTTATAGGTAAACGACACCAAAAAAAAAAAAAAAGGCTGAAAATAAAATTTAATTATGTACCTCAAAATATTTTTAAAAAGCACTAAGCTTTCCGATGATGTTACAGAGTAGTCTTACAGTGTATATTTATGATGTGCGTTTAAATAATACCAAAAGAGGATCGGTGAAAATTGATACTTTTATATCCCATTGTGGAACTGGTAAACCGGTTATTCTAGGTAGGATCTTGAGTTTGTACTATGTTCTTACTCTGATATAGCAATTTTATTGATGTTGATCCTAAAAGGATTAGAAATGTGTATATCTGTGATCAAGGTTAGTAATATCAGTGAAATTAAATAGTACTAATAGATGCTGCATTGGAAGCAATGCATAAAGATGACCCATGCATTCGGAATAATATGGGAACATATTAAGCTGTCCATATACTTTTTTATGTTTTAAAAAAATAATTTCTGAACGTTCTGTCTCTGCACTTTGGAGGCTTACCCTCCGAAGAATGAAAAAAAGGCAGCAGTTAAACCAGCTTTGGAGTTAGAGTAGTTGCAAGCCTGGTTTTGCTAGCTGTGTAATTCTGAGCAAGTTCCTTTCTGCCTTAGTAATGTCAGTAATCTAGCCGTAAAATGGGAGAAACCAGAGAACCTATATCAGGAGTTCAATGTGTGAAGGGTAAACTGCTTAGAGCACCGCCTAAATAAATCTTATTACGATACTGTCTTCCTGCATCTGTCAGAGTAGCGGAGAAAAAGGAAATTAAAATTGAGAAATGTGATGACTTGGTAAAGCAAAAGCCCCAAGAGACTATTGAGGGATTTAACCTGCCAAGTTGTATCACCCAAACACACGTTTTGGTTAGGTCCGCGGGGCTGCTGTGCACTGAAGTCTACCTCGCCCGTGAGCACGTAAAAGATGCTTCCTCGCAGGCGTGGTGACCCGGTGGGTTTGATGTTCCAGGGTTGTTTTACTCACCCGCGCGCGGCCCATGCAAAATAAGGGCTGAGAGGTGTCCCCCCCTCCTCCCCTTGGGGCGTCGCGCAAAGCTTGGACTTGTCCCCACGCAGAGCGGAGACTACGGAGAGGAGGCGTGCAGAGCGCTGCGGGGGGGCGCGTCCCAGAGACTACAGCTCCCAGCGGCCCCGAGCTCCGGGAGTACCGCAGGCAGGGCCCGGTGGCTGCAGGGGGGCTGCAGTTTCTCCTGTGCTCGGGCAAATCCTGTTTCTCCTCCGCAATACAGGCGGTTACTGGGTGCTGCAGCTTCCCCCCGAGTTCTGCAAAGGGCCGGCCGCCGGGGAACGGGGCTCTCCACTGGAGGCCGGTGCGAGGGTCCAGACCGGAGAGGTAAGCGATGGGCCTTGCGCCGCCGGCTGACGTCGGACACGTCTCGCGGCTGTCCCCGCAGGCCGACGGGGGGGCGTGGCCGCGCACGCGCGGCGGGGCTCGTGGGCGGGGTTTTGGGCGGCTGCAGCCGGCTGACCGTCCGCCGGTCGCCGGCGGTCTGGGTCTGCGATCCAGCCCCCAGGGGTGGAGACGCGGGCGGTAGATGGGGGTTGCCTAGACCTCGGCCTTAGTCTTTAGTACAGCTTCAGCGACGCCGACGAAGATGGCGCCCTGGGTGCGGACTATAGGGGAGAAGCTGAAGCAGCGTCTGCGGCTGGACGTGGGACGCGAGATCTGTCGCCAGTACCCGCTGTTCTGCTTCCTGCTGCTCTGCCTTAGCGCCGCCTCCCTGCTCCTCAACAGGTAAGGCGGCGGCGCAGGGGCGGCCGCCACTGCCGTCCTCCCCACCCCCCGCGAAGCTGCGGGCTCAGGCGCTGTTACATCGCTGCGCGGAGACCGTCGGGCTGCGCAGCTGCGGGACGTGGGGCGAGCTGCGGGGGCCTCTGGGAGAGCGGGCCGGGGGAGCCGGGCGGGGCGCCGGGCCCGGAAGTGCGGGCGGGTGGGCTTGGGTGCCGCGGGTCCTAAGGCCTCGCTTCTCAACCATCCGGCCCCGAGTCTTACCTTGTTTTCACCCATTTCTTAAAACCTGGGCTTCCGTCGGAATGCTTTTCAGAGGAATAAAATCTTTCAGGGCGGTCCGGTCAGCTGACGGAGGAGAGTTGCAAGGTCCGGTCGCTGTCTGTTTTTGAACGACTCGCCTCGCTCCTCCCCGCCCCGCGCGCACACGCCCACCCTATATGAAGCGATCCCAGCCTAGGCTTTCTCCCACAAAGGAGTGGTGGTGTTGGTTACAACACCGGAAGGATTTGTTGACCCGAAGTCAGAAAGCGAAATAGTACTATCATCCCTAGAATATTTCTAAAGGGAATACTGAAAGGTGAAATTGGTTAATTTCGTTGACATTTTGGAAGCGGAAGGTTCTGCCTCTGAACTAAACTGGTTGATGTCCTTCATTCTGTTGTTTCTAGAAGCGGTAGCGATGAAATAGGTAGTAGAGGTGAAATTATTTCAGAATTATTTCCAGATTTGCTTTTGGTGGAAAGACATGTGAGGCAGTTGTCAGCGATAACACCTGCATGTTTTCTCTCATAGTCTGAGCGTGCAACCATCGTTACTCTTTATCTGGAGATATTGGTCCCCAAGCATAGTAAGATCGGGGAAACTTAAACATGAAACTTGGTAAATTGATTTTGTTCTAAGATAACCGTTTCCTGGGTTTGTGTTGAAGTTGGATTTCTTCCCTTGTCGCTTTGCTTTCTAATTAGTTGATTCTGAGTTATATAATACTAGGTTTAAACTGCGATTAATGTTATTGGAAACTGTACTTTATGATGGTAAAATGACTTTAAGAGTATGGAGGACGTGTACGTGGAATCCTTAAGAGAATGGAAGCTATTAATTATTTACTTTATCATCTGGAAAGTATTTCAAGCCAGGTAAGCAGGTGTAGTATGAAAGATGTGCCAACTTTATATGATTGTTTTGTCCAGGCATCTTTACTTATCTTATTTGGGAGCCAGGTCAGTTTAGGTGTTCCACGTAGGACAACTATGTAGGAACAGGTTGAACTAGATTTCTGAGGGTTTCAACTTAATCATAGCATCCAGCATCTATATTATTAAGGAGTCATAGGATAGCATCAGTGTCTTTATAACATCTGAACGCTGTACCCTGTATTTGTATTATGCAAAGAAAGAAGGAAATAACAAGTGTTATTTCTGAGTGGTTGGATTTATGAATGAGATTGTTTTTGTGTACAAGACACCATTGGGGGGTGTAGCTGTGGAACTAGAAAAATGAGAAGATACGCTTAGTACATATTTTCAAAAAATGATTTTTATACAGGCATTTCACCAGTTAATTTTTAGAAATAACTTTATAAGAAATTCTCAGTTTAAAATCTCCCCTGGTTGGAAATTCCCTGGTGGTCCAGTGTTTAGACTCTGGACTTCCACTGCTGGGGGCCTGGGTTTGAGCTCTGGTCAGGGAATTAAGATCCACTGCTGTACTTAAGTCACTTCAGTCGTCTCCGACTCTGTGCGACCCCAGAGATGGCAGCCCACCAGGCTCCCCCATCCCTGGGATTCTCCAGGGAAGAACACTGGAGTGGGTTGCCATTTCCTTCTCCAATGCATGACAGTGAAAAGTGAAAGTGAAGTCGCTCGGTCGTGTCCAACCCTCAGCGACCCCATGGACTGCAGCCCTCCAGGCTCCTCCATCCATGGGATTTTCCAGGCAAGAGTACTGGAGTGGGTTGCCATTGCTGTACTTAAAATGGATAACCAACAAAGACCTACTGTGTAGCACAGGGAACTCTGCTTGCTAAATGAGAAAAGAATTTGAAAAAGAATGGTTATATGGATATGTATAACTGAATCACTTTGCTGTACACTATTACAATATTGTTAATCAACTATACTGCAATGTAAAAAAAAAAGTTAAAAAAAAAAAAAAGATCCAGCAAGCCTCATGGCATGGCCAAAAAGAAAACAAAAGCAACAAACAACCCCACACCTCCCCAGAAAACCAACCAAATAAAAACTCCCCTGGTTAGTATGTGGTTAAACTTAGACTAGTACTCTTTTTGAAATTAACTTTTCTCTTATTGTCTTTAAATTTTAACTTCTAAAAATCTCTCAAGATGTTAATTAGCATATAAAATTTTCTTTCAGTATGAATAAAATTATGAATTTTATCTGTGGAAAGATAAATGGATATAACCTTTGGACCACTGTAACTGATTTGTGGTAAGAGTAGAGTAATATACTTTATGTATTTCAAATTATTTATGATATCATCTTTATAGTATTGTTTTAATATATTAGAGCATACGATTAGGATATACAGTTATATAGATTTGCTAATCATAGGATTGAATATTTGAATATTATAAGGAATATTGTAAGTTAATCCTAATAATAATGGTAATATCAATAGTATTAATAGGTAACTCTTTGTGAGTACTTTGGTCTAGTTACTGTGTTAAGAGTTTTCATTATTATTGAGGCAATTTATTCATGTGGTCACAAGTTTTGAATCTGAAGCTTGACTGTTCAGAATTTTATTCTGATTCCTCCTTTAACTAGTTATATGACTTTGGATAAGTAATCCAATTTTTGAGTCAGTCCCCTAATCTGTGTAATGTGCATAATACTGGAGCCTGCATTTTGTGATTACTGTGATGATTTAAGTGTTTTTGTTGTTTGCTGGGTCTTTGTTGCTGCACACAGGCTTTCTGTGGTTGTGGTGAGCAGGGGCTACTCTCTTGTTGCGGTGTGTGGACTTCTCATTGTGCTGGCTTCTCTTGTGGAAGAGCACAGGCTCTAGGCACATCGGCTTCAGTAGTTGCAGCCCACAGGCTCTAGAGCACATACTCAGTAGTTGTGGCACGTGGGTTTAGTTGCTCTGTGGCATGTGGGGTCTCCCCGACCAGGGATCAGACCTGTGTCCCTGCATTGGTAGGTGCATTCCCATCTACTATATGACCAGTTCAGTTCAGTTCAGTCTCTCAGTTGTGTCTGACTCTTTGCGACCCTATGGACTGCAGCACAACAGGCTTCCCTGTCGATCACCAACTCACGGAGCCTACCCAAACTCATGTCCATCCAGTTGGTGGTGCTATCCAACCATCTCATCCTCTGTTGTCCCTTTCTCCTCCTGCCTTCAATCTTTCCCAGCATCAGAGTCTTTTCCAATGAGTCAGTTCTTCCCATCAGGTGGCCAGAGTATTGGAGTTTCAGCCTCAGCATCAGTCCTTCCAATGAATAATCAGGATTGATTTCCTTTAGAATGGACTTGTTGGATCTCCTTGCAGGCCAAGGGACTCTCTCAAGAGTCTTCTCCAGCACTGTAGTTCAAAAGCATCAATTCTTCAGCGCTCAGCTTTCTTTATAGTCCAGCTCCACATCCATATATGAGTACTGGAAAAACCATAGCTTTGACTAGACGGACCTTTGTCGACAAAGTAATGTCTCTGCTTTTTAATATGCGGTCTGGTTGGTCATAACTTTTTTTCCAAGGAGTAAGCATCTTTTAATTTCATGGCTGCAGTCACCATCTGCAGTGATTTTGGAGCCTCCCAAAATAAAGTCTGTCACTGTTCCCACTGTTTCCCCATCTATTTGCCATGAAGTGATGGGACCAGATGCCATGATCTTCATTTTCTGAATGTTGAGCTTTAAGCCAACTTTTTCACTCTCCTCTTTGACTTTCATCAAGAGGCTCTTTAGTTCTTTGCTTTCTTCCATAACTGTGGTGTTCCACCAGGGAAGTCCTTAACTGGGTTTTAATACATGGAACATGCTTGGAATGGTGCTCAGCACAAAAACAGTTATTTTTGTCTTATTTATCCTCACAACATTGTGAAGTAGGTACTGTTACTAGCGTCGGTGATTTTTTTTTTTTTTGAGATACAACGTATAAAAGAGTACATAACACATATGTAATTGTATAGTTCTTTGAATTGTAAAATATAACTCCCCGTGTAACCACCACTTACCAAGATATAAAACATCACCCTACTAGGCTCCATTGTCAGTAACATTCTCAGTTGTCATGTATCAGTTTTGTTGCTTTTTGAACTTTATATAAATGGAATCATATGGTCTTCTCTTATCTGGTTTCTTTTTCTCGACTCTCCTTTTGAGATTTATGTATATTATTGCATATATTGGTAGTTATTCTTTTTGTTATTATGTTGTTTTCCACTGAGACTATACCACACTTCGTCCATTCTGTTGAAAGGCATTTGCGTTGTTTATAATTTTTGGCTATTATGAATAATGCTGCTGTGAGTATTCTAATATATATTTCTTTTAATAGGCATATGTACTTATTTCTCTTGGGTGTATATGACCATAAATGAACATGGTTCGTTGTAGCATATATATTTGTTTAACTTAAGTAGATACTGCCAGTTTTCCAAGGTTATTATACCAATTTATACTATCGCCAAAAATGTTTTATAGTTTTGTCTAATATTGTTTATAGGTTTAATTTAGCCATTTTACTTAGTGTATAGTAGGAGGTCATTGTAGTTTCAATTTGTAGGGTCTTGATTATAGCTCCATTTTACAAATGAGCAAACTGAAGCTAAGAGTTGTTCAGTAATTTTCTCATAGATAGTAAGTAGCAGAATGGGATTCTAATGATGATCATTCTGATTTAGAAGCCCAAGCTTTTAAAAATTACATTAAAAAGACATTATTAAGAAAAATTTATTAATAACTTTCTAAATAACATTGATTCATATAAACTGTAAGTGAAAGTCGCTCAGTTGTGTATGACTCTTTGCAACCGCATGGACTATGCAGTCCATGGCATTCTCCAGGCCAGAATACTGGAGTGGGTAGCCTTTCCCTTCTCCAGGGGATCTTCCCAACCCAGGTCTCCCTCATTGCAGGCGGATTCTTTACCAGCTGAGCCACAAGGGAAGCCCAAGAATACTGGACTGGATAGCCTATCCTTTCTCCAGGGGATCTTCCTGACCCAGGAATCAAACTGGGGTCTCCTCCATTGCAGGTGTATTCTTTACCAACTGAGCTATGAGGGAAGCCCTAAACTGTAAAGAAGTCAGAAAATTGAAAGGTGTTCAGAATCACTCATAAATTTACCATTCAAAGATGACCACTGTTGTTAACATTCTAGTCACTTTCCCTGCAATTTACAATTTTATTTTATAAATTGTAGCCTTTTCTATATATGGAGCCACTTCTTAATATATTTTATTATTATTTTCTTTATTACTTTTTAAGTTACCACAATTGGCTTACATACACTTTAACAGTATTAAGACAGACTCTTCTAAAGTACTTTAGTGAACTTGTTTAATTATTAAAACAACCCTGTGAGTTAGGTATTATTATTACCCCTGTTTTATAGAGGACCAAACAATCGGAGAGATTAAGTAATTTGCGTTTTATCATATCCAGGATTAGAACCCAGACACTACAATGTTTTTTATTCCAAACTTAATGGGTCTTTCACTCTGTGTTCTGTTTCTTTTGTCTATTTTTCTCTTTCTACAACAGTACTGAATTGTTTTTAAAATGACAGTATTGTAGTTTTGTAGTATGTTTTTTATATACAGTTGGGCTGTTGGTCAGAACATCTACGTATGGTTTCACGTGTGACTTTTTTCCCCAAATGGTGTTGGGTGACAAGGATGAATATCCTGAGGAAGAGATTCCACTGGAAGCTGTACTTTTTTTATGACCTAACCCTGAAATTTAGGCAGTTAGGTAGCTTCACTTCTGCTGCATTCTTTTGATTAGGAGTAAGTTATTAAGGCCAGCCTCTATTCAAGGGGAAGGAAATTAGATTCCTGCTTTTGATGTGAGGAGTGCAAAGAATTTGCACAGTTTTATTTAATTTGTAAATTAATCTGTGTAGAATTGATGTTACTTAACTATATTTAATGGTTTCATCCATGAACATATCTTTCCACATTCATTCAGATCTGCTTTTATGGTCTTTCAATAGATTTTTTTCTTTTTTTCATTTAAAAACTTTATTATAAAGTTTTTTATTATAGAAAACTTCAATCACATACAAAATAAAAATAGAGTAGTACAATGGAACCTGTAAATACCTATCTCCTGGCTTCAAAAATGATCAGTTCAAAGCCAAGTATCACTCCTGTCCCTAATTATTTTGAAGGAAACGCCATGTGAGATGTTTTGTCTATAAACATCAAACATTTCAGTGCGTACGTACTCAGTCGTTTCAGTCATGTCCAACTCTCTGCTACCCTACAGACTAGAGACCTCCAGGCTCCTTTTTGTCCATAGGATTCTTCAGGCGAGAATACTGAATTGGGTTGCCATGCCCTTCTCCAGGGATTCTTCCAGACCCCAGGATCAGGCCTGCGACTCCTGTATCTCCTGCGTTGCAGGCAGGTTCGTTACCCACTGAACCACCTGGGAAGCCCAAACATTTCAGTGTGAGTGTTAGTCCTCAGTGTGTCCGACTCTTTGCGACCCAATGGATCATCGAACAAGCAAGAGAGTTCCAGGGAAACATCTATTTCTGCTTTATTGACTATGCCAAAGCCTTTGACTGTGTGGATCACAATAAACTGTGGAAAATTCTGAAAGAGATGGGAATACCAGACCACCTGACCTGCCTCTTGAGAAATTTGTATGCAGGTCAGGAAGCAACAGTTAGAACTGGACATGAAACAACAGACTGGTTCCAAATAGGAAAAAGAGTATGTCAAGGCCATATATTGTCACCCTGCTTATTTAACTTCTATGCAGAGTACGTCATGAGAAACGTTGGGCTGGAAGAAGCACAAGCTGAAATCAAGATTGCCAGGATAAATATCAATAACCTCAGATATGCAGATGACACCACCCTTATGGCAGAAAGTGAAGAGGAACTAAAGAGCCTCTTGATGAAAGTGAAAGAGGAGAGTGAAAAAGTTGGCTTAAAGCTCAACATTCAGAAAACGAAGATTATGGCATCTGGTCCCATCACTTGGCAAATAGATGGGGAAACAGTGGAAACAGTGTCAGACTTTATTTTTTTGGGCTCCAAAATCACTGCAGATGGTGACTGCAGCCATGAAATTAAAAGACGCTTACTCCTTGGAAGGAAAGTTATGACCAACCTAGATAGAATATTTAAAAGCAGAGACATTACTTTGCCAACAAAGGTCCGTCTAGTCAAGGTTATGGTTTTTCCAGTGATCATGTATGGATGTGAGAGTTGGACTGTGAAGAAAGCTGAGCACCGAAGAATTGATGCTTTTGAACTGTGGTGTTGGAGAAGACTCCTGAGAGTTTCTTGGACTGCAAGATCCAACCAGTCCGTTCTAAAGGAGATGAGCCCTGAGTGGTCTTTGGAAAGAATGATGCTAAAGCTGAAATTCCAATACTTTGGCCACCTCATGTGAAGAGTTGACTCATTGGAAAAGACTCTGATGCTGGGAGGGATTGGGGGCAGGAGGAGAAGGGGATGACAGAGGATGAGATGGCTGGATGGCATCACTGACTCAATGAACGTGAGTTTGAGTGAACTTTGGGAGTTGGTGATAGACAGGGAGGCCTGGCGTGCTGCGATTCATGTGGGGTTGCAAAGAGTTGGACATGACTGAGCAACTGAACTGAATTGGACTGTAACCCGCCAGGCTCTTCTGTCCATGGAATTCTCCAGTCAAGCACATTTGAGTGGGTTGCCATTTTCTCCTCCAGAGGATCTTCCTGACCAGGGATCAAACCCAGGTCTCCTGCATTGCAGGCAGATTCTTTACTGTCTGAGCCACAAGGGAAGCCCCCAAAGCTTCTTATTTAATGTGTGTGTTGGTAACTCAGTCAGTGGGTATCAAACATTTCAGTAGGTGTCTTTAACTGATAAGAGCTTTTTTTTTTCCTTGGCTGTGCCATGCAGCTTGCAGGATCTTAGTTTTCAGGCCAGGGTTTGAACCTGGACCCCCGCAGTGCCCCAGAATCCTAACCAGTAGGCCACCAGTGACCTCCCAAGAGCTTTTGTTTTTCTACATAACCAGGATACCACTTCATTCTTTTTTTTAAGTTTTTTTTTTTTGGATGTGGACCATTTTTTAAGTCTTTATTTAATTTGTTACATTATTGCTCTGTTTGATGTTTTGCCTTTTTGGCCAGGAGGCATGTGGGATCTCAGTTCCCTGACCAGGGATTGATCCTATACCCACTGTGCTGGAAGGCAAGGTCTTAACCACTGGACCACCAGGGAAGCCCCCACAATACCATTTCACAATAAAAAAGCTGTTAGCATCCTTAAAATATCTATTCATTGTTCAGATTTCCCTGAATCTGTTAGAACTTTATCCTCCAATATTTTATGATGAAAAGTTTTAAATATACAGCAGTGTTGAAATTTATAGTAAATGATCAATCATCATTAAAATTTTACTGTATTTTTATATGCTTTGTCATGAGCCTGTCTATCCATTACGCCAACCATAATGAATCTTATTTATAAACAGCCTTTTAGATTTATTCAAATAATACCCAAGTATGATCTTTTAATCTGAAAATTTCTTCCCTTTTTTTAACCTTGTAATTTATTTGTTGGGGAAACTGGCCATTTGTTCCATAGAGTTTTCCACAATTTGGCTTCTGCTGATTGCTTCCCTGCAGTGTTTTTGAATGTCCCTCTAGGTTCCCTGTAATCTAGTAATTAGGTTAAAAGTCATCATTGTTATGATTTTTTTTCTCCTTTAGTTCATGATGATTAAAAGATACTGAACTATTTAGAAAAATATGCCTTTCTTATAGTGTGTTATTCTTTATTTTATGATATACTGCTAGTTTTAATTAACTAGTATTTTACTGAGTATTTCATTTCTATATTCATGAATAAAATAGACCTAAGGATTTCCTTCTATTATCTTTATCAGGTTGGGGGATTAAAATTATATTAGTCCTTTTAAATTGGCAGCTTTTCCTCATTTTTTTCCTCCCTGAAAGCAGTCTGTATAAAGTAAGGATTATCTATTTCATGAAAGTTTGGTGAAATCATTTGGGCCAGGGGCCTTTTTTTTTAAAGCCAGGTCTCTGATTATATTTTAATTTCTCTAATAAATAGTTGGTCTATTCAGGTTATCTAGTTCTTAACATCCTAATTCTTAGCATTTTTTTTTCTAAAAATTTGTCATATTATTTATCCAGTTTATGACTATATGGAGAAGGAAATGGCAACCCACCCCAGTAGGCTTGCCTGGAAAATCCTATGGATGGAGGAGCCTGGCAGGCTACAGTCCATGGGGTCACAAAGAGTCGGACACGACTGGGCGACTTCCCTTTCCCTTCCCTTATGACTATATAGTTGTTTATAGTGGAGAAGGCAATGGCACCCCATTCCAGTACTCTTGCCTGGAAAATCCCATGGATGGAGGAACCTGGCTGGCTACAGTCCATGGGGTCACTAAGAGTCGTGCACGACTGAGCAACTTCCCTTTCACTTTTCACTTTCATGCATTGGAGAAGGAAATGGCAACCCACTCCAGTGTTCTTGCCTGGAGAATCTCATGGACGGCGGAGCCTGGTGGGCTGCTGTCTATGGGGTCGCACAGAGTCGGACACGACTGAAGGGACTTAGCAGCAGCAGCAGCAGCAATTGTTTATAGTCTTACTCTTCATTTCAGTTATAGCTGTGATTGCTTCTTTTTTTCATTCTGTGTTGTGTCAACTACAAGTTGGCTCTTGCTATGGGCACTTGCCATCTGTCTCTACAAGGATTAAATCATGCACTGCTTCAGCTGCTGACGTTCAACACCCCCTGAAAGAAGCTGAGGGTGGAGAGCAGAAATGAGGCACTCTTGCTGGGGGTGGTGTGGTGGGACTGGCAGCAGGGATCTTCAGATAGGTATTTTCAGGAGCCGATTTTATTAGCCTGATTCTTGTATCTCCTGATATCTAGAAAAACACTGCAATCCTTCATGGTGATGACTGTTCCTCGTGACTCGGGAAAGGTTCATGAGACTAGCAGAAACCTTTTGGAAGAATATGTGCTTGATTGCATGTATTCCCCCTTCACCAAAATCTCATATATACTGAGCTTCCCTCTTCCTTCTTTGGAGTAGTTTCTTAGAGCTGTTTCAGAGTGCTGTCTCCCACGCTGCAGTCCTCATTTTGCCGCAAATAAAATTTACAACTCTCATGTTGTGCATTTTTAAAAAGTCAACAGTTTTATATTTGTATCCTCTCTTTTTCTTTTCTCCCCGATCTGTTTTGCTAAAACTTTGTCTTTTTTAATTTTTGCTTTTGAGAATTTCCAAGCATACATAGAAAAAAGAGAGTACAAAGAACCCCTAAGCACTCATCACTCAGCTTCAACAGCCATTAGTATTTTAAAAAATCTGACCTTCCTCCTTTTAAAATAATTATTCTACACAAAACCATAACCTTACAAAATTAACAGTAATTTTTAAATGTCTTGTAATAGTCAGCTCATACTCAAATTTTCTTAATTATATAAACATTTATAATGCATTTGTTCTAATCAGAATCACAACTGGGTCTATTCATTTTATGTAGTCGCTGCATCTTTGAAGCTTTTGTAAGTATAATCTAGAACAAGAGTTGCCAAACTTGCTGTAAAGTGTCAGTAAATATTTTAGACTTTTCGGGCTATATCAGGTCTCTCTGTCCCATATTCTTTTTTAAATGTAAAAATCTTAGCTTTGAGGACTATACCATAAGCCTTTGTCAACCCTAATCTAGAACATTCCTCCTCACCCGCTCTTTTTTTTTCCCTTTGCCATTGACTTGTTGAAGAAACTGGGTTATTTGTTCACACTTTGGATTTTGCTGATAGTCATCTGCACCTCTGTATTTCTTGTAGACAGGGAGTTAGAGTTATAGACTGTTAGATTTACATGTTTTTTTTTAGGGGGGTCCACGTGTACTTCAGTGATGATGTGTACATTCTAATACATCACATCAAAAGGTAACTCCACATTAGGTCGAGTTGCCTCACTTTTTGTAGATTTAGGTGGTGACAGCTGCCCAACACATTTTCTCTTTGGTTTCACCATTTATTTACTCCCTTTAACTGTGTGGATCACAATAAACTGTGGAAAATTCTGAAAGAGATGGGAATACCAGACCACCTGATCTGCCTCTTGAGAAATTTGTATGCAGGTCAGGAAGCAACAGTTAGAACTGGACATGGAACAACAGACTGGTTCCAAATAGGAAAAGGAGTTCGTCAAGGCTGTATATTGTCACCCTTTTTATTTAACTTATATGCAGAGTACATCATGAGAAACACTGGACTGGAAGAAACACAAGCTGGAATCAAGATTGCCGGGAGAAATATCAATAACCTCAGATATGCAGATGACACCACCTTTATGGCAAAAGTGAAGAGGAACTCAAAAGCCTCTTGATGAAAGTGAAAGTGGAGAGTGAAAAAGTTGGCTTAAAGCTCAACATTCAGAAAACGACGATCATGGCATCTGGTCCCATCACTTCATGGGAAATAGATGGGGAAACAGTGGAAACAGTGTCAGACTTTATTTTTCTGGGCTCCAAAATCACTAGAGATGGTGACTGCAGCCATGAAATTAAAAGACGCTTACTCGTTGGAAGAAAAGTTATGACCAACCTAGATAGCATATTGAAAAGCAGAGACATTACTTTGCCAACAAAGGTCCGTCTAGTCAAGGCTATGGTTTTTCCAGTGGTCATGTATGGATGTGAGAGTTGGACTGTGAAGAAGGCTGAGCACCGAAAAATTGATGCTTTTGAACTGTGGTGTTGGAGAAGACTCTTGAGAGTCCCTTGGACTGCAAGGAGATCCCACCAGTCCATTCTGAAGATCAGCCCTGGGATTTCTTTGGAAGGAATGATGCTAAAGCTGAAACTCCAGTACTTTGGCCACCTCATGCGAAGAGTTGACTCATTGGAAAAGACTCTGATGCTGGGAGGGATTGAGGGCAAGAGGAGAAGGGGACAACAGAGGATGAGATGGCTGGATGGCATCACTGACTCGATGGACGTGAGTCTCAGTGAACTCCGGGAGTTGGTGATGAACAGGGAGGCCTGGCGTGCTGCGATTCGTGGGGTCGCAAAGAGTCGGCCACGACTGAGCAACTGATCTGATCTGATCTGAATCATTATAGGATGCAACATGGTGATTTGTTATTGTTTCATTCCTTCTGTATTTTTTAATTTAAATTCTCGTGTGTGTGTGTGTGTGTATGTGTGTGTGTTTGTAGAGTTGCTTTAATTTATCCTCTGTTAAGGTTTGTTTAGTTACAATGAAGTATAGCTCAAGCTGGAAAAGTAGAATAAATGCTTATACCTTTTTCTCTTAATTATCAGTTTTTAAAGTAATTACTGGTGCCCTAGTAACCTCAAGTAGTATCCAGCCAGAGGTTTTAATTATTTTATTAATTTTTCCGAAGAACCAGTTTATGTCTTTTGTCATTGTCGTCTACTTGACTGATTTCTGTTCTTTAGCGTGTCCTTCCTTTTTACGTGTTTGGATTTGTATTTCCTCCCCCAACCTTCTGAATGCTTAGCTTGTTGGTTTTCAGTATTTGTCTCTGATTAATGCAGGATAACCTCAACACTATAGATAATTTGGGTCAGGTGATTCTTTGTTGTGGGGGGCTGTTCTGTACGTTGTAAGATATTTAGCAGAGCCTTGGCCTCAAGTCACTTGATGTAAATACCATACCATAAAAAATACCTCTCTTTTATCTTCCCACAGTTGTGACAGTGAAAAATGCCTCCATATATTGCCAAATTCCCCTGGCAGTGGGTGAGATCACCCTTGGTTTCGAACAGCAGGATTAATGTATTTAACACTAAAGATTTCTGTCTTAAATAATGCCTTTCAGTTACTGCTTGCCTTTACTGTGATGTGCATACTGCATGCGGTGTTTATTGTCACTCAGTCTAAGCGCAGGTCTGCAGTTCGTAATCCATAATTCAGAAATCAAAAAGAAATAACTTGTCCTCTAGATTTGATACACCAGTTACATTTGATAACAAATCCTGACCTGAACAGACTTGAGACTTGTTTATAGTATTTATTTATGACTTATTTATTTATGGTTTATACATTTTTCTGTGGAAATACTAATATCTGATTATGGAGTACTATGTCAGACCTCATATTATTTATGTTATTATAACATGATGTATTATGCTATATAATGTATGTTGTTTATGAAATATGTACTATGTAAGTGTTGAAGGATTCTAAAAATTGTGAATTCGGAGTCATATCTTTCTGGCTCAGAATGATTTTCAGTAAGCGTCTGTGGACACGGATTTCATAATTTCCTCTGTGAATACCTCTGTAACCCATTGAGTTAGTTTCTAGACTTAAGGTTTTTTAAAAGCTTGATGTCAAGTGTGCTATTTATTGGTTGGAGTGAAGCTTTGTATAAAACTTTGTATAAAGGAGTGGGAGGCATAAGAGCAGAAAAGTGAGTTGGGACCAGGTTGACAGGGACCACAGAGGTTTAGAGGGTTTGTGTTTCCTTCTGCAGGCAGGTTAATCCGTAGCAGTTCTTTGGGTTAACAGTAACCATGCTTATGTGAGAACTTTTAGTGATAGGTTTGTGGTGGATGTTTGTCAAGTGCAGAATTGCCCCGGGGGCCTAGAGACCAGTTTCCTGTAGTTGAGTGGTGCAGCCTTTGTCTCACAGCATTTGCACTTACTGTTCACTGTCTGTAATATGTGAGCACCTGTAATCATCATCTTCACCTTTTCTTACTACTTGGTGCTTTATTCTTCGATTCTGAAATCCCCAATCTTCACAATATCTTCTGTAGCCCGTTCTATTTCATGTTGCACCTGGGGCGGTTGTCCCCAGTCAAAGAACTGGTCTGGATGTGGCACTCACTTGTGTGCTTCCCTTCTCTTTAGTTCTAAAAATTTTAATTGGAGGATAATTGCTTTACAATGTTGTGTTGGTTTCTGCCATACAATAACAGAGTCAGCCACAAGTATACATATGTCCCTTCCCTCTTGAACCTCCCTCCTACCTACCCCTCTGTCTAGGTTGTTGCAGAGTACTGTGTTTGAGCTCCCTGTGTTACACCGCAGCTTTCAACTAGCTGTCTGTTTTACATATCGCAATGGACATGTTTCAGCGTTGCTTTCTCAGTTCGCCCCACCCTCTCCTCCCGCCGTGTCCACAAGTCTGTCCTCTGTGTCTGCGTCTCTGTTCCTGCCTTGCAAATAGCTTCATTAGTACCATATTTCTGGATTCCATATACATGTGTTGATATACAATACTTGTCTTTCTCTTTCTAACTTCACTCTGTATAACAGGCTCTAGGTTCATCCACTTCCCTTCTCTTCAAGATTCCTGTCGTGCTTGTTATCCAATGCCTAGAAACAGTTGCTGTGTATGATTTGTCCAGTTTTCTAGTTGTTTATGGTGGGAAGACCAGTTATTCTGTTGAGGAAGTAGAAATCTCTCACTCCTTTGGAACTTCTGCCATCTGTCTTTTCTTACTGATATTAGTCTCTTGCACTATAAGCTTCTAGTTTATAGACTTTTTCCATTTTAAATCTTGTGATTCTGGGTAACTTTAGTGTTTGTGCAAGTAACCCATCAAATACTGTAGTTTATCTTGAGGTCACTCTTCTATAGTCTCCCACTTGGATCACCTTTTGGTGGCCTGTGTTATCACCAGAGACTGTTCTTCCTGTGAAATCTTAAAAATTAAGCCTCCCACTTGCTGACCTGTGGCTACGTCTCTTATTCCGTCAGTCACACGGTACCTGCTTTTCTCTGCTTTCCTCCTATCCATTGTCCCTCTTCTGTTATCACTTACTTTCATCTGTGGTTTAGAGTCAGTCTAGCTTAGATTCCAGGCCCATCACTTTAGCGAGTCTACTGCCAGCATCCTTGACTCTCTTTGCTTGCATGTCACTCACTGAACAAAATCCAAACCTTGGATCAGTGATGCTGGTTTGTTTTATTAAGTGTTTATATCCCAGTTACTGAATGCTGCTAGAGAAAATCACACACCTGTAAACTTAACTCTTCAGCCTTAGTACTGCCCAGCAGTTCCTGAGGATACCTTTCTCTTTACTTCTCTCCAGCTGCTGCTTCAGAACTTCCCCAGTCTTCTAGAACTCCCAATCATGCCACCTTTGCCTTTTCCTCTCAAGCAGCACCTGTTTCACTTAAAGGCCATCATAATGGCTTTGAATTCTTTTTATCTAATCTGTAGATTTAACTCCATTCTCATCAACCCTTTCTTTTTCTCTAGTATTGAAGAGGAGATATCACTTTCTTTTATAATTATTTTTTTGGCTCTGAATCCCAACTACTCCTATATTCTCTGCTGCTGCTGCTGCTGCTAAGTCGCTTCAATCGTGTCCGACTCTGTGTGACCCCATATATTCTCTAGGGGAAAATAATTCTGTGTTATCTTTTCTCTCCTACCTCATTTTCTTTTTTCTCTTTCTCTCCTATTAATGTTGAAATGTGATCCGATTTTACTAAACACCTTTCCTAATTGTCTTTCTCCAGCTGACACCTTAGCTCTTTTATTTATTTATTGTTCTTCTTTCCTTTGAAAAGAGAATTATCCACATTTCTTGATTCCACTTCCCCACCAGTCTTCAATCCATTACATCCTACTTTAATTGATTTGCCTAGTTCATCAGTATCTCTCTTGTTGCTGAAACCAATGGACACTTCTCAGTCTCTTTTACTTTATTTTACCAATATTTGATTATGTTTAACTACTTCATTCTTGTTGAAATATTTTCTTCATTTCTTCTTTTTTTTTAAATCTTGACAGCCTTTATGATTTGACCCCTGTTTTTCTTCTCAACTCTCCTAATTCCTAGATTCCTTTATAGATTTCTCTGCTTCTGCTTATTTCTTAAATATGTCATGTATTCTTCATTTTTCAGTTTGCAGCTTGTCTCTGGTCATGACATTCATTCCCATGACTTCAGTGATCTTTATGCTGGTAATTCCCAAACCTTTATCCTTGGCCCATATTCTCTGCAGAGATTTAAACTACCCAAAACCTGGCTGGTTATGGAATATTTCTGCTTGGTACATCTTGAAAGTGAAAGTGAAACTCACTCAGTCGTGTCCAACTCATTTCTACTTGGTGCGTCTTGAGAAACCTGAAAGTCAACATGTCCAAAAGGAACTGATTTTTTATTTCTCTCTTCTCCTTATATCTAATCAACTACTTAGTCCTCTTTTTTACTTTGTTTTTTTGAGGGAATTCCCTGGTGGTCCAGTGACTAGGATTCTGAGCTCTCATTGTGGAGGCCCTGGATTTGATCCCTGATTCTCCCTGGTTGGAGAACTAAAATCTCTTAAGCTGTGCAGAGAGGCCAAAAACAAACAAAAAAAATGAGGTGTCTTTTGGTCGAGCCATTTGGCTTGCAGGATCTTAGTTCCCCAACCAGGAATCAAACTCCTGCTCCCTGTAGTGAAAGTGTGGAGAACCACTGGACCACCAGGGAATTCCCCTATTTAGTCCTCTTAATTCTTCCTGGGTGTCTCAAAACAGTCAGCTTCTTTTTATCTCTAAGTCTCTACAGGCCATCCATAAATTCTCCTAGATTAACTGCTTCAGCAGCTTTCTAATTAGCTTGCTTCCAGTTTAGACCATGCTCCATATTGCTGCCAGAATAGTTTTCTGATTATACAGTCTGATGATAGTGCTTTCCTTCTTAAAACTCTTAAAAATTCTTAAAATCTTCTTAAGTTGTTCATTGTCTCCTGGGTATTACCAAGGACTCTGGATGGTAGATGAAAGAAACTCATATCACTCTAGGTTTGGCAGAGAGGGGAATCACTGGATGCTTATGTAAGTGCAGAAAGAACTGGCGAGTAGCCAGGCCTCAGAAACTTTGAAATACTTTTTGCATCTCCCTGATTGTCCCCCTTCTCTCTGGTTTGGCTTCATTCTCTTACTATGTAGTGATTTGTGAACTGAAGAACTAGCACCAAAGTTTTAACTTTGTGTCCTTACTCACGGTTAGAGTTGTTGAGGGGCTGCGTTGTTGAGGGGCTGGTGCTTGGCAAAATTATGGTAACTGAAAACTGTGCAATGTGAGGACAGACTGTATTGCGACACCGTAACGTGACTTATTACATGACACTAGGTCGTATGGCTATGGCTTGTTTTTTTAGGCTCATCTCAAGGCCACGTCTTCCTTGGAGCCGTGCACAGATCTTACTTAGCTCACGTTGTTCTCTCAAGTTTGAATTCCCCTCATTCCTCTACCCTGTCCCCTTGTGTCGCTTTTCTCCTACTCATTCTTTAAGTTTTCCCAGAGACACAGCTTTCTCTGCAAAAAGCTTTTCTTTTTAAATTTGGGTATTCTGCCTTGGGTGCTCTCATATCATGCGTACTTTCTCTGTCATAGTATAGAACACATCATCACACTGTGTTGTATTCATTTCCTTACCTGCTACACCTAAGGGATAGTGTTTCCTATGCAAATAGACACAGTGCTGTTCCTTACTATATCCCCAGAACCTAGTACTGTGTAGGACTAAATGGGTACTCAGTACAATTTTTGTTTTGATTTAATGCAAAATAATCAGAATTTTGGTGGGGTATGAATACTACACTATCATTAGAAGATATTCTGGAAAAATGTAGTATTGGCTAGTTAAACATGACAGCCTAGGTGCCAAGTTATGAAATATTGTGGATTTATACGTCTTTATACTTTAAATGAAATATACCTTTGATAGCAATCATTCTAATATTCTTATAGTTAATAAGTATATTACAGAAAACATGACTTGAGGAATTGCATCAGCCTGATACTGTAGATGCTTAATTAAATACTCATTAAATCAAGGAAGCACAAATTAGTTTTATATGCATTTTTGGTTCTAATAATTGTCTTTATTTATTTCTAAGGTATCTTCATGTTTTAATGATCTTCTGGTCGTTTGTTGCTGGAGTTGTCACATTTTACTGCTCATTGGGACCTGATTCTCTGTTACCAAATATATTCTTCATGATAAAATACAAACCTAAGGTAAAATTTATGTGTTCTTATTTTTAAGAGAGTCAGTATATATGATTCTATGCTGTTCGATATTCTTCTTGAAAGCATGTTAAAGCAGTGATTTCTAAAATATCTGTCTGCTATAATTTAATAATGAAAGACATCAGAACATTTTCAAAGTGAAATTTGCATATGTATATATTTTTAAAGTGTACAGTTCTCCCAGGAGGAGTTAGAAAGAGAAAATTAAAAATTCTCAGAAAATTGGGTCCATAATTTTAGTGTCCTCTAACTTCACATTAACTTTGAGGACAGTAAATAAGAGGTTCCCAAAGTTGCTTATACAGTAGAATCACTTAAGGAATCTTTAAAAAAAATACAGGTTCCTGGGCTCTACCCTCGGAATTTGATTGAATAGTTCTGGGCTGCTGCTAAGTTGCTTCAGTCGTGTCCGACTCTGTGCGACCCCATAGACGGCACCACACCAGGCTCCCCCGTCTCTGGGATTCTCCAGGCAAGAATACTGGAGTGGGTTGCCATTTCCTTCTCCAGTGTGTGAAAGTGAAAAGTGAAAGTGAAATCGCTCAGTCGTGCCCGACTCTTAGTGACCCCGTGGACTGCAGCCTACCAGGCTCCTCCATCCATGGGATTTTCCAGGCAAGAGTACTGAAGTGGGGTGCCATTGCCTTCTCCGAGTTCTGGGCTAGGACCTTGTAATTAGTACTTGTTGAAAGCTTTCCAGGTGATTCTGAGGCACAAATGCAACTCGGGAACTCGTTGTTCCACGGATGTCTGTTTGCTTCATAGAAACAAATAATCAGGCAGTTTGCTTAACCAAAATAGTTTGTTTTGTATATCTGAACTTTGATGAAGGTGGTACTGTATTGAGTCTGTCTCTGGTAGGTAAAGTCCCAAGAGTGTAGATCAGGGTTGAGTGGGATATCTTGAAGTCTTCAAGTAGCTGCAGTCCCTCATCTCAGGTTGATTGATATTTCTGCTCAGAGGAAACACAGCTGTAAGTGGTGCCCCGTATTTGGTCAGGAAACTTACTAGTTATAGCATATGTTCTCCTTCATTGATTAAAGGTTTGGAGAAATAGAAAATAGTTTTTTCTTATACTTTTGCAGCAGAGTATCATTTTCAAATATAGATTGAATTTTTTTTTTAATAAGTGAGCATAGCAGTTGACTTTAATTTTAAGCTTGGGAATTCGGTTTAAAAAGCATTTCATTTGGTATTTTTCTCCTATTGGCAGTTTGGTATAGCAAGAATTATTTATTGTAAAGAATAGTTTCAGTGTTAAAGCAGACAGTAATAAAAAAAAATCATGTCCTTTGAATTCATACACTGATTAACAAATTTTTGAAAAGTTGATTCTCTTTAGTAAATATGATGTGTAATGTAAAGACAAATCTCCCCACTTCCCTTTTTTAGCAATTAGGACTTCAGGAATTGTTTCCTCAAGGTCGTAGCTGTGCTGTTTGTGGTAAGGTGAAATGTAAGCGACATAGGTAAGTTAAACACTTAATTTGTTGATCCTTTCCATTAAGTTTTGGGTTTCAAGCAATTTAACTGTATGATTTTCTTTAGGCCTTCCTTGCTACTTGAGAACTACCAGCCATGGCTAGACCTGAAAATTTCTTCTAAGGTTGATGCGTCTCTTTCAGAGGTAACTGATTTAATTAATATTGCTGTGTATACCCAAGCAAAAAATGTTAAATACTTACGGGAAAGGGAATCATGGAGCATTTTAATAAATGCCACCTAATTGAGTCTTGGTTAGATAGTTGATTGTTACACAACTTGAATTGTAGGCCATAAGTGTTTTTTGATTCCATATCTAATAAAAATGGACATTTTAGCCAAAGAAAATGGTTTTACCTAGTTACTGTTTATCTCTTTAAGAAATAGTCATTTTTTATAATATGGCAGTAGAAATAACCAGAATAGAACAGAGAACAGGATACATTTCACTGTTTCTGCATAATATAGGAATAGGAAGTATGATCTCTTGTCTTTGTGGCAGTCACATTTTATATGTATCTTTTTGGTAACTATACCATGTTTTAGTTATTTCTTTGAGAGACTTGTTTTCTCCATCCATCTGAGAAAGCTGTCAAGTTCTTGAAGGCAGGGAATGGATCTCATTTGTCCCCAACACCAAGTGCAGGGGCCAGATGTATTGCTGGTATCTGATAGATACTTACTGAATTAAACTAAATGCCGATTAGTTGAAGAGTAGCATTAAACATCTGAATCCTGCCTAATTGTCACTTTCCCCACTTTGAATCCTTCCCTGGCGACTCTTGCGACCCCATGGACTGTAGCCTGCCAGGCTCCTCTGTCTATAGGATTCTCCAGGCAAGAATACTGGAGTGGGTTGCCATTTCCTTCTTTAAAGTATGCTGCATAAATGCTAAATTATTGGCATTTTCCTTTTTCCATTTCTTCTCTAAGCTCTTTTTCATCCTCCAGATTCCTGGATTGAAGACTGTGCTTTCCAATATGGTAGCAACTAGCTACATGTGGCTGTTAATAAATACTTGAAATATATTAGTCCTAATTGAGATGTGCTGTATATGTAAAATATGTACTGGGTTTTGAGAACTTCTTAAGGAAAAAGAAATGTAAAATATCCTATTATATATTTTACATTGATTATATGTTAAAATGGTAATATTTTGGGTATATTGGGTTAAATAAGATAGATCATAAAATTAACTTCACCTATTTTTATTTTTCTTTAAATGTAGTTAATAGAAAATTTGAAATTATATATGTGGCTGACATATTTCTATTTGAGAGTGCTGATTTGAGGTCTTTTGAAGACAAGACTTCTAGGGGAATAGTGATTGTAGTCGTTTGACACTTTATTTCTTTGTAAAAACTTTGACATTTTATTTCTTACGTAATTTTTTGACCTAGTGCCTGGCACTTATTGGTGTTGAGTAAATATTAGCTCTAATATTTAAAAACCATTTTCTGAGGTCTTGCTATAGACAGGAATTAGACTACATCCCAGGAATAAAAAGAAATAAAATATGCTTCTTTTCTTCTGGGAGCTTTGGTCTAGGAGGGGAGGTAGGCATATAAACAGACATGCACAGTGGAATGTAATGCAGTCAGTTCTGGAAGAAACATACAAGGTATGTCACTAGTACAGAGGAAGAAGTGCAGAACTGTAGAGAGGGGCAGTCAGAAAGTATGACTACATGTTTGCAAGCCTGATAGTGAAAGGGAAAGGGTGTTCCAGGGTGTTAAAAAGAGTTTTTGGAAGGAAAGAGAGGCTTTGAAACTGGGTGGACAGTTCCGTAAGCTGGAGGGTGAAATGTGAAGGAGAATGTGTGCAACGAAGAGACCATACTCTAGTAGCTAGTGTTTATCAGTCACTTACTATATAGCTTCCCCTGGTGGTTCAGATGGTAAAGAATCTGCCTGCAGTGCAGGAGACCCAGGTTCGATCCCTGGGTAGGGAAGATCCCCTGGAGCAGAAAATGGCAACCTACTCCAGTATTCTTGCCTGAACAATTCCATGGACAGGGGACCCTGGCAGGCTACAGTCCATGGAGTCGCAGAGTCTGACACGACTGAGCAATTAACACTTTCGATACTTACTATATAGTAGATATTGTGCTAATCACTGTACTTGTATTCATGTAACCTATGAAGTAGGTGCTATTTTTGATGGTTTTACCAAACCTAGGGTTTAGAGCATTTTAATAATTTTCTCAAGTATCATAGCTGGCTGGTAGCAGAACTCAATCTAAAATGCAGGACTGCTTTAGTTCATAACCAATTTTTATATGGCCCTTTGGAAATCAGATCATCAAAAGACTTAAAAGGCAATGCTGAAGATGTTTAATTGATCATAGATGTCGGTGATTTTCAAATTGTGTAACTGTAGTTTCCAGATGTGACTCACAGGATGTTCAGTTCGGTTCAGTTCAGTTGCTTAGTCGTGTCTGACTCTTTGTGACCCCATGGCTTTGTGACGCCATGGACTGCAGCATGCCAGACTTCCCTGTCCATCACCAATTCTCAGAGCTTGCTCAAACCCATGTCCGTCGAGTTGGTGATGCCATCCAACCATCTTGTCTTCTGTTGTCCCCTTCTCTTCCTGCCTTCAGTCTTTCCCAGCATCAGGGTCTTTTCCATTGAGTCAGTTCTTCACATCAGGTGGCCAAAGTAATTGAGTTTCAGCTTCAGCATGAGTCCTTCCAATGAATGTTCAGGACTGATTTCCTTTAGGATGGACTAGTTGAATCTCCTTGCAGTCCAAGGGATTCTCAAGAGTCTTCTCCAACACCACAGTTCAAAAGCATCAATTCTCTACAGGATGTAGTGGGAGGTGAAAAGGAAGTAGAAGGTCGTAGCTGCTGGCATGTAGCTTTCTCTTGCCTTTTCAGAATCAGTGCAGCTCCACCTTTCTTACTTTGATTTGTGGTTTGTTATATTGACGGTTTCATGCAGGTGAGTGATGTGGTCAAATGCATATTTTATATCACTTTGGCAATTTTATGGAGAATGGAAGGGAGCTAACTTGGAAGGAGGGAGACTGATTTAGAGGCTATATATAGGGGTGAGAAGAGGTAGAAAAGAGCTACCTAGATGTAAAATCAGTAGGACTTCTGGTTGGATTTGGGGAATCATGTAAGATGAAATGTTTAATGGTAAGCTTTCCAGTCTCCTCCTGTGTCCTAATCCTGTCTCTGTGTATCTTATTTTTCCAGCTGATATCACTGATGCTTAGTTTTTGTAATAAAAAATCCAAATCTTGTTGCCTGAGTATGTAGAGAGTCCACAGTTTGCATTACTGGGCCAGAGAAGATATATAGTCAGATTAGATATGTTGTTTCATTACCTCCCTAGTGCTTTTTAAAATTAATGCCCACTGCTGCAAGTCCTTTTAAAAATTATACTGTTCCACCCAGCCTCAAGAAATGGAAGGTTTAACACCAAGGATTTCTTTTGTTTTGTAACTTTTTTAGATATAACTTAAAGTTTTCACAAAGCTGAGCATATTCATATACCGGCACTCAGATCAAGAAACAAAAACATCATTAGACCCAGAAGTCCTGCTCATACTCCCTCCTAGTCTCTATCCTCCCTTGAAAGTTAATCACTGACTCCTTAGTTCCCCGACCAGAGATCGAACTTGTGCCCCTGCATTGGGTGCACGGAATCTTAACCACTGGACCACCAGAACCAGGGAAGTCCCCTAAGTCTTATATATTTGTTTTTTCATTTTATCCTGGGATTACTGACTTACAGAGGGCATTAGGAATGCAAAAGACCAGCCTGTTATTTTCTTTCTTTGCATAGAATTTTTTTGGTTCAGTGAATCTTCAGAGTCAGGAACAATTTAGATTAAAAAATTTTTTTTTAATTATGGACATATTTTAAAGTGTGTGTGTCATTGTGATAGTAATTTTTCTTTTTAATGAAGTTTTACTGTTTTCAGAGTGTTTTCCCATATGTCCCTTTTCATCATCAAAGCCATATGAAGTCGGCATAGACATTTTGTCATGCAGAAGTATGACACTGGGTGTCAATATTTGGGATACTAAGCTTAGTTTTTGTTATATATTTCTTAGTATTAGAGTTTATTTTCCCAGAATTAATTAACTTGATTTTTCTTAAAAAATAATTTTTATTCAGGTTCTTGAATTAGTGTTGGAAAACTTTGTCTACCCCTGGTACAGGTAAGTTCTTTCTATAAGACCTTTTTTCTGTAGTATAGTGAATTCCATTAAGTATGCTAATGATACATTTTTAGTATAGGTGGTAATTTCTCAGTGTTGGCACTATTGACATTTTTGGCCACATAATTCTTTGTTATGGGGACCTATACTGTGCATTATAGGGTGTTTAACGTACCCCTGACTTTTTCCCAGTGAATGCTGGTGGCACTCCTTGTTTTCCTTGGTTGTGATCACCAAAAATGTCTTCAGAGATTGCCAGAGTTACCTGGGAGGCACAGTGGTCACTTAAGAACCACTGATTGTAGGTAATCAATTAACAATTTAGTGATAGGAAAGAGGAAAAAACCCTAGGCTACTTTTTGAAAGAACAGTAACTTGTACAGTTTCTTATGACCCCTAATTGTAGTGATTTACTATTTTGTATGCACCTTTTACACTTGAACTAATTGTACGTTTAGAGAAAAAATTTTTATTCAGGTATTTCATTAAACTGAAAGTTAATTTCAGTAGACTTCCTGGAAAATTAATGTTTTGTTCCAAAGTAGCTTTGTTTTTGGTATCTGATGCCTATGTAAAAATCCCCTATGCTCAATGGAATATGGAAAATGCTCTAGATCTGTGGGAAAAAAAAAGTCTGATTTGACAATCAGAAATCATTTAATAAAACACATACTCCCTTACAGAAGCATCGTGTACTTAGTTATATATTTGAACACTTAACACCTATATGACTTATAATATTTAATTATATCTCCCCTAATGTTCAGTATATTTTGAATTTCCTAATTTAAAAATGCAATAGGCGGCTCGGTTTCCAGTGGCTAGGACTCAGTGCTTTAACTGCCATGGGCCTGGGTTCAGTCCCTGGTCGGGAACTGATTCCACAAGCTGAGTAATGTGGCTGGGGGAGGTGGGGAGGGCGGTGGGGGGGGGGCGGAATGCTATGGCAGAAAGTGAAGAGGAACTCAAAAGCCTCTTGATGAAAGTGAAAGTGGAGAGTGAAAAAGTTGGCTTAAAGCTCAACATTCAGAAAACGAAGATCATGGCATCTGGTCCCATCACTTCATGGGAAATATATGGGGAAACAGTGGAAACAGGGTCAGACTTTATTTTTTTGGGTTCCAAAATCACTGCAGATGGTAACTGCAACCATGAAATTAAAAGACGCTTACTCCTTGAAAGGAAAGTTATGACCAACCTAGATAGCATATTGAAAAGCAGAGACATTACTTTGCCAACAAAGGTCCGTCTAGTCAAGGCTATGGTTTTTCCAGTGGTCATGTAGGGATGTGAGAGTTGGACTGTGAAGAAGGCTGAGCGCTGAAGAATTTATGCTTTTGAACTGTGGTGTTGGAGAAGACTCTTGAGAGTCCCTTGGGCTGCAAGGAGATCCAATCAGTCCGTTCTGAAGGAGATCAGCCCTGGGATTTCTTTGGAAGAAATGATGCTAAAGCTGAAACTCCAGTACTTTGGCCACCTCATGCGAAGAGTTGACTCATTGGAAAAGATTCTGATGCTGGGAGGGATTGGGGGCAAGAGGAGAAGGGGACGACAGAGGATGAGATGGCTGCTTGGCATCACTGACTCGATGGACGTGAGTCTGAGTGAACACCGGGAGTTGGTGATGGACAGGGAGGCCTGGCGTGCTGCGATTCATGGGGTCGCAAAGAGTCGGACACGACTGAGCGACTGATCTGATCTGATCTGATAGTGGATTAAAACAAATTTAATACTCATTTAATATGTTATTTTTGCCTGTATAGCTTATATACAATTTTTACACTGGCATCTGTCTTAAACATAGGGCATTTGTCATTTAAGTAAATTGATTGTGAGGCCTTTTATAAAATAATCCTGTTGTGAAACTCCCCCACTGCCACCCCATCCCCACCCTGCCCCCAAATTATAACTTCTCAGACATAAAATCTGGCTGTATTTTTTAGTGTGTATCCTATATAGCTATTGATGCTATGATATTCCCTTCCTTGGAGTTAATAGTGGGAACCATGATTGATACAAAATTATCTTCTTTATGCTACCAAGGGACTTAACAGCATCATCTTCTAGTTCAGAAAATTATGATTATACATACCTTTCTTTCTTGCCTTTGATTAGGAAAGTATCCTAATTCTTCTAGGGACCTCAAAGCTATAGGAAAACTCAGGAAAAGGTTGTCAAAATTTCTGTTTAAAAACATTTTGAGTTTCAATTTATTTTCTTTTTCAAAGAAAACACACACTTTTTTTTCTTACTTTTAGAATTAGTTTATATTATTAATCTATAAATATTTAATTGAACTTTTGTATGTAATTGTGTTTCTTTTCAAAATTATTGTTTTTTAAATATTTCTTTGATGATGTTTAGAAAATGATCTTAAAAATCTTAAACATGTGACTATGTACACATGAATGTCTACAGGAAAATCTATACAATAATTTAGTTAACGACAATTATGTCGGTACTAGAATTACGGGAGATTTTAATTTTCTTCTTTGTTCTTTTGTTCCATAATATAATGCATTGTTTGTTAAAAAATAGCGTAAGTAAATGGAAAAAGAGTCAGTTCTAGACTTCTCTTGGTTTCTAGAAAGGGAAGTTGTGTATTTCTTTGAACTTCTAAATGCTTGTTTTCTTTTTAATTAAAGGGATGTAACAGATGATGAGTCCTTTGTTGATGAACTGAGAATTATATTACGGTTTTTTGCATCTGTCTTAATTCGAAGGATTCACAAGGTGTGTATTTATAATGAGAAACTTGGGAATTTCTATCCTATATGTTGGAGAAGGAAATGGCAACCCACTCCAGTATTCTTACCTGGAGAATCCCATGCACAGAAGAACCATGGGGTGGCAAAGAATTGTACATGACTGAAGCAACTTAGCATGCATACTATATGTATTTGTTTTGTTCTTCACCTTTAATTTTTTTAGATTAAGAGATAAATGGATTGCTATTGATTAATTGATCAATTTTGCTTTCTTTAATGTTTGGATGTCTTGGTTTTTAGAAATTATAGATAAAAAGACAACTGTAGAAAAAAAGTCATGTTCTTGTTAGATGAATTTACTGAATACATGGTAATGATTATGATGTTTTAAAAAAATTTCAAGCCATATTTTAAGGTTTTGTGTGTGTATATATATATACACACACACACACACACACACACACACACACACACACATATACACTTAACTTTGTTGGCTATAGACACAAATACTTGTCTACTGCTTTGTCAGTTCTATATATTGAACATAATGATAATAAATTAGTGATCTCTATCTCTGCCAGTAATAAAGGCAAATTCTTGTTAAATGTTGCTATACCTATTTGAGAAATGAGCAATAAAATCAACCACTATAGCAAACATATGCAAAAAATTATGAATAAGTACTTCACAAAAGAAAAATATAAAAGTGCTAATTAATATTTGAAAATATGTTGTCTTTTTGATGAGATACCATTCTTTTGTCTCTCAGGTTGGGAAAGAAAAAAGTGATAGTGTTTAGCAGTGGTGATTGTAGAGAAACAGGCAAAGCAAGTACACGTTCAAATTGATATAACTCTTACCCTGGAAGGGGGTTTGGTAATCTTTATTGAAAGACATAAAAATGTCTGTACTCTCAAATATAATTCCATTTTTTTAGTATATTTTAAAGAAATAGAGTGGAAACATGTATATTCAAAGATTCATTGTAGTATACCTTATAATAAGGAAGACTGAAAAGGAAAACTGATGTCCAATGACAAGATTGTTGGTTGGTTGAATATAGTACATGTTAACTATGAAATCCTTTCTATAGTTTTTATGATTACTTGCTTTCATTTAGCATAATGTTTGTGATTGTTTGTTTTCACTTTGCATAATATTTTTGAGGTCTATTCATGTTGTCCTGTTGTACCTGTATCAGTACTTATTCTTTTTTATGTCTGAATAGTATTCCATTGTATGGATACACCACATTTTGTTTGTCCATCTGTCAGTCAGTGGACATTTGGAATGTTTCCACCTTTTGGCTATTGTGAATAATGCCACCATAGGGTTTGTGTACAAGTTTTTTGTGGAGAGAATGTGTATGGAATATTTATTTTCGTTTCTCTTGATTTTACCTTCAAATGTAATTACTGGGTCAAATGGTTTATGTTTAAACCATTTTTTTGAGGAACTGTCAAAAGACTGTTTTTCTAAGTGCACCATTTTCCATTGCTACTAGCAGTGTATGAGTGTCTTGATTTCTCCACATCCTTGCCATAACTAATTATTATTTCACTTTTTGATTCTAACCATACTAATGGACGTGAAGTCGTATCTCACTGTGGCATTGATTTGCTTTTCCCTGTGGCTGATGGGGCTTCCATGATAGCTCAATTGGTAAAGAATCCACCTGCAATGCAGCAGACTCCCGTTCAATTCCTGGGTTGGGAAAATCCCTTGGAGAAGAGATAGGCTACCCACTCCAGTATTCTTGGGCTTCCTTTGTGGCTCAGCTGGTAAAAACTCTGCCTGCAATGTGGGAGACCTGGATTCGATCCCTGGGTTTGGAAGATCCCCTGGAGAAGGGAAAGGTTACCCACTCCAGTATTCTGGCCTGGAGAATTCCATGGACTGTCTAGTCCATGGGGTCGCATTGAGTCAGACATGACTGAGCGACTTTCACTTCACTTCATGGCTGATGATGTTGAGCATCTTCTTAGATGCTTATTGGCCATTTGTATATCTTTTTTTGGGAAAGAAATGTGTATTCAGATTTTTTGTCCATGTTTTAAACTGAGTTATTTGTCTTTTAATTACTGAGATGTAAGAGTTTATTATCTATTCTGGATATATTTCCTTCATCAGATATATGATTTCCAAATATTTTTTCCACTTTCTGGGTTTTTATGCTATATATTTTTTCTTTTCATTTTATCTGCATACTGTCCTGGAAGATAAGTGGGTCTTTATCATACTCATTTTGTAGAAAGTTAGTAATATTCTTTGTCAGAGTGTCAGAGGTAATTGATGGGCAGAGGATTAGGCCTGGGTCATGTTATTCCTAGTACAGTGTTCTATCCTTGGTAACATTGCCTGAATAATGTAACTTGGGGGTTTGGGGATAATGAAAATCATTTAAGGTCCACAGTGTTTTTTTTAAAATCGAAGTTTAGTGATAAACTCATTGTTTTATTCGTTTTGACTTTGACCTGAAGTCTCTAAAATAGAACTTGCAAGTGAAAATTTTCATGTGTGTTCTCAGAAGATGAGATTTTACAAAATATTTGAAAACAAAGACATCTTGTTTATTTGACAAATAATGGAACTAATTTATAATCACTAAGTACCAAGAGGGCAGGAGTAAATGAAGAGTAATGTTATTTTACAAAAAGGAATATTGCTAGCAGAAACATAGCCCCTTTTTGAACATGTTTGATATTCATAGCTGAAAGATACCTGTAAACTGCTCTGGGTTTTACTAGTAAATCACTAATATTGGGGGCTTATGAGTCATTACACTTAATAAATTTATCAGGCTGTAATGTTTTCCCTCTTCCTTAATGAGGAATTTAAAAAGGATTGGAAAGTTAACACAAAATAACACTGTTGGGATACAATTTTCTCATGCCTTTGATAAAGGGAGAATGTAATGTGTTGAGCTTTGTAATGGCTGATAACCCTGTTGAAGTCTAATAAACATGCTTTTTGGTGATTTACTGAATTCACAAGGCTTTTTTTTTTTCTTAAGTTATTTTATTTTCTGTCTCTTTCATGTGTATTCATGTATGCTTCTAATTCTCTCTTACTAACCTACCCTAGTCACTACAGTTTCCAATCTTTAAGTTGAAAATTGTCTGTGGGGAAAAATGAAACTTAGTATTATTCCAAAATAGAATGCTGCCATATATCTTGAAACCAGGATTTGTCTTATAATCTGAATGAAAAGTTTATTTTCAAGCAGCCTTAGTTAACACAAATTTATAACCTCAAAGGAATGATAAGCTGCTTGACGTTTTTTTTCTTGAATACATTTAGAACAAATACATTAAAGAAATAAGTCAAGAATAAAGACACTAATTTCATGAGAAAAATTTAGTGTATAAGGTATGTTTTCATTATCGTGGTAGTAAAACTGTCTGAAGTTATAATCAATATGGTCTAAGACTGTATAGTGCTTTTAAATTATATTTTTGAAAGATTCCTAATACAACTAATTTTTTTAAAATTTTTAATTGAAGGATAATTGCTTTACACTATTGTGTTGATTTCTGCCAAACATCAACATGAATCAGCCCTAGGTATACGTGTGTCCCCTTCCTCTTGATATCCCATCCATATCCCACCCTTCTAGGTTGTTGCAGAGCCCCGGTTTGAGTTTCCTGAGTCATATAGCAAATTCCCATTGGCTGTCTAATTCACATATGGAAGTGGATATGTTCGGAGAAGGAAATGGCAACCCACTCCAGTGTTCTTGTCTAGAGAATCCTGTGGACATAGGAGCCTGGTGGGCTGCTGTCCATAGGGTCGCACAGTCAGACATGACTGAAGTGACTTAGCAGCAGCAGCAGCAGTGTATATGTTTCCATGTTACTCTGTCCATCTGCCCCACCCTCTCCTTTCTTCCCCAGACCATAAGTCTTTCTCCATGTCTGTGTCTCCATTGCTGCCCTGCAAATAGGTTCAGCAGTACTCTTTCTAATTCCATATATATGTGTTAATACATGATATTTGTTTTTCTCTTTCTGACTTACTTCATTCAATACAGCTAATTTTTAAGATCTTATGTTCCAATGTCTTAAATACAGTGTTCCTGCCATTATAACTTAGAGATAAATTATTTTAAAAGTTTTTATTTTAATGTTGAATTTTTCTAGGTGGATATTCCATCTATTATCACCAAGAAACTATTAAAAGCAGCAATGAAGCATATAGAAGTGATTGTTAAAGCCAGTCAGAAAGGTAATACAATTTCCTGCTCCGAAATTTGAGTGATTTTGTTTTTATATGGCAACTTTCATCCTAAATATCTGAATACTGATAAATTAAGTGATATATTCATAAATGCTGTGAGAGTTTTGTTTCAACTGAAATCCTTTTCAGTAATTTATTAATAATACAAGTGATTGTGTGAACTCAAGAATCTATGAAAATTAAAGTACAATCATTAATTGTTAGATATATTATTGATGAACCTTATCCTTTTTTTTTTTTTTTTTTGAATGGATCCTTTGCCCTCGTTACTTCCTCTGTGGTATCTCTCACATGTCTTCTCTCCTTTTTCCTTAATGATTTCAATTTGACCTAGCTTATCCTGTACACTGTTACTATGTTAATTTCACAATACCACAATCCTGTTACCTCCCTACTTTAAAAAAAAAGTAGTGACTGCTTGTAGAGTCAAAACTGTCTTATATTTAAATCCTTTCCTATGTAGTTAAGTTGTTTGATCTTGTCCTTCAATATGTATTATACTTTAGCCAGGATGACCTCTTTTCAGTTTCTCACATACATCCTGGGCTTTATACTGTCATGATGTATAAGTAATATATATTCATCAAATGTTTGCTGATTGAACAAATGAAATCTTCCTTTGGGGCTTTTCTTACTCTTAGATCAAGCTGAAATATACTTTTTAAGCAAAATTACTTATATGCTCTATATTTAGTTCTTTGTGAGACTGGTAATTACCATGTGTGGTATTCCTCTTCTGGAAATTACCAGTAAGTATTAGCAGTCCAAAACATCTCAGTAGTCTTGCAGCAAAGATATAGCTTTAACTTTGTATAACCTGGAACATCCTAGACTCATTTGAGCGTGGAACCAATTTTCCCTTCTCATAACATCAATTCATATAATCACAATATATTTGAGGAAATTGTGTTCTAGGTAGAGTGGAAGTTAAATTATTAGTTTATTTGTCATTTGGTATAAATCATTCCTCAGGTACAAGAACCAGTTCAGATTGCATGTTTAAACTCTTGTGTTTTTGTCTTATATAACAATTAAGAAGTTTTAGCTTCAATGTAGTTTAAAAGTAGAAAAGTTTAAATATGTGTAATTTAAATGTTAAACAAAAAAAAAATTAACTTTTAAAATTGTTGTCCTGTCACTGGCAAAATCATACCAGAAAATTGTAGCCATTCCATTAAGGCTACTTTACTGTCAGAAAAAAATATGGAAAATGTGTTTTTTTAATTAGTAAATTTTAGTTTTTAGAGTAGTTTTAAGTTTATAGAAAAATTGAGCAGATATTTTGGAGATTCCCGTATATTTCCCCCCTTCCCAATTGTTAACGCCTTGCCTTGGTTGGTACATTTGTTACAGTTGATATGCCAGTATTGATACATTATTAATCAAGTCCATAGTTTTCATTAGGGTTTTACTCTTCTTGTACATTCTGCGGATTTTGACAAATGCTTAATGCCATGTATTTATCATCACAGTATCATACTGAGTGTTTCACTGCCCCCATAGCCCCTGTGTTTCACCTGTTTATCCCTCTCTCTTTCCTTCAGGAACTCCTGACTACCACTGATCTTTTTACTCTTTCTACAGTTTTTCCAAATGTCATAATGTCATAAATTCCATAAATGGAATCATACTGTAGCCTTTCCAGACTGCTTTCTTTCATTTAGAATTATGCATTTAAGGGTTCTCCATGTCTTCTGTGGCTGGATAACTGATTTCTTTTTAGTGCTCAATTACATTCTGTTGTCTAGATGTACTACAGTTATCCATTCACTTTTTCAAGGACATCTTGGTCACTTGTTTGCAAGTTTTTGTGTGGGAAAATTATTTTTAATATGGTCTTAATATTGTTATAAAGACAAACACTTTGAACTCAGGATATGAATAAATTGACTCATCTTTTTACTTTTAGTTGAATCAATCAGTTTAATAAAATCTCCAAGTTGTTTTGTTTCTGAGAGTGCTGAAATTTATCCTTGAGTCTTTGCAAGAGAAGGGTTGCTAGTTTGCTACCACTATTCATATAAAAAATGGTCCTCAATTACAAAATCAACATAAAATGCTAGATTGGATTCATTAATGACATTGTATTAGTAATTAATGAAGTCCATAAAATTAAAAGACCTAAGTATTAGGAGGATTCCAGTTTGTCCAAAGGTTCTGGTGTTCTAAATGTTATAACGGTGAATTAGACTTGTAAGAAGATTTTCAGGGTTTTGATTTTTCTTCTCTTTCATGCATGCATTTGTTTTCTAAATATTTTTGGCTACACAATTTTGTATACTCAGGAAGTACTTAAAGGTTAACCTCCTTTATCCATATACATTTTTACTCTCTTGGTGTTCTCTCCTTATCTGCTTCTTGAGAGTAGGAATTACAAAGAGGTTTTCTATGTAATTACTTCTGTCATCCTTAGACACATTGAAAATATATACATTAGAAGCCTTGGTTTAATTTAAATTCAGTAGTAGTTGAAGGGCTTTATTATATCAGTCTTTGATCCTAAAGAAATCTTTTTGTCATGGATTCTGAAAATTTCCTTTCATGGTCTGAAAACTGTCCATTGATTAGGTAGGAGGTATACTGGTGATTAGTGGGGTTTAATTCATACCCTGTTTTTCAACATCTGTATTTTGCTTGTACTTGTATTAAGGTTCTCTTCCTCCATATGTTTTTATCTTCTGCCTGATTTTTAAATTCTTTCATTAGCTAAGACTACAAAAATCTCACATCTGAGTAGAGTCCAGTCTAGTGATTCAATTTATATATTATATATAAATGCTTAATCACATCAAATATTATAATTACTGGTGCATTTTACATGGAATCTTTTCAATGTCATCTATTTAATAACTGTTTCCTGAGGGGGAAACTGAGGTTCAAAGGGATTATATTATTTAAGATCATCAGTTAATAAGTAGAACTGGAGTTTAGCATAGCTTAGTCTTCTTATTTTAAATTCCTGTTTATGATATAAATTTTTAAAAGACCTGTACCCTGAATACTTGGGGCAGAATGCTTGGTAAACAACTGTATAATTATCAAATAAAATGCTTGAACATGGTTTGTATGAAAACCACATCCATCTTTGTCAGTCCTGCTTTTGTACCTCTGGTGCGGATAACATTCGTTTACATTCTTAGTTCTCACACCTTTGGAATGTATATATTGGCTTTTTTTTTTTTTTGGTGAATGTGCTTGCATTCTCTCAATAAAAATAGAAGTAAATAGTATAAAGTAAATGCCATTGAATTAGAGTTAAGATTCCCTTCACAGACTTCATGATTTTAAAACTTGGCCCGGAGTGCAGATAGGGGAAAACATGACTTCTTTTTCTCCTGCTCTTTTGACGTCTGTAGAAAAGGATTGGCAATACTATTATTCTTAAGTTTTGAAGTATTAGTTTAGTGCTCGGCCTTTAAGAAAACCTTTTGTTCGTGTAACTTTTATCATCAGTTAACATAGTAGGTAATCTAACTTCATGGACTTCCACTGTATACAGCTGTATACCTTTTCTGTCCTATACTATGGGCAGAAGATGCAGAACTTAACCAAGGAAGCCTGTTTCTGTACTATAATTAGTTTGAAGGGTTACCTGATTGATTTTGATGTGAAAGAAGAAATAATAGAGAGCTTTAAGAAGGATTTTTTAATACTTGCAGAGGATGAATAAGATGTAATGTTTGTTAACAAAAGCTTTGTGTGTGCTGGAAGATGTTTCATTTAGTTTTTTCCATTTAAAAATTTTGCTTTTAATATAATTTGTAATGACCTGGGTTTAAAATTTTGTTCACCAAGGGTGAAAGGGCTTTTTTATCAATTCATTTTGAATAAATTAAAAACTTCCAGCAAAGAGGAAAATTACCTTCTTTACACTCTTTTTTTTTGGAAAAGTTTACCAGTAGAATACATACTGGGAAGAAAGAAAGGTTAAAAAAGGAATGGCTGTGTTAAATTATTTTCTGTTTGTTAGTGGAAATGGCTGAAGTTATTTAATGCTGTTAACTTCTTCCAATGTTTATTTCTTATTTGTATTTATAGTAGAAAATACAGAGTTTTTACAGCAAGCTGCTTTAGAAGAATATGGTCCAGAGCTTCATGTGGCTTTGAGGAGTCGAAGAGATGAATTACATTATTTAAGGAAACTTACCGAACTACTTTTTCCTTATATTTTACCTCCTAAAGCAACAGACTGCAGGTATAAATAAGACTGGAAAATGTCATAGCAGTATTTACGTACCATGCCATGTGTATATCGCTGTTTTTGATCATAATAGGAATACACTAAAACTTGAGGTTATCCTATGATATGAAAAATTTTCCATTTAAGAAATATAATTTATCAGGTCTTAAAATGCCGTTTTAGGCACTGAATGTTCATGATATGTTGTATTGCTAACAGTTTTTTCCTAGAAACTGATCTTGGGAAATCAAAGATACACATAAAAATTAAGTTTCTTACTTGATATCATTATACTGTGTTGCATTCTTGGTGTTTCTTTGAAAAGACATGCAGAAACACTTTGGACAAATTATACAGCTAAGTTTGAAAAGTATAGTTAAAGGTCATTTAGTCCATCCAGTCTCCCTTGTTCCTGCAAGAGCATGTTTAGATTATTCCATAAAGTTCCTTTGTTGCTCTTATCTTTATGATCCTTAGAGATAAGGACCATGGCTTATTTTATTTATTTACTTAATTGAATTATAGTTAGGGTATAGTACTATTTTCCGGAGAAGGCAATGGCACCCCACTCCAGTACTCTTGCCTGGAAAATCCCATGGACAGAGGAGCCTGGTAGGCTGCAGTCCATGGGGTCGCTAAGAGTCGGACACAACTGAGTGACTTCATTTTCACTTTCCACTTTCATGCATTAGAGAAGGAAATGGCAACCCACTTCAGTGTTCTTGCCTGGAGAATCCGAGGGACGGGGGAGCCTGGTAGGCTGCCGTCCATTGGGTCGCAAAGAGTCGGATACGACTGAAGTGACTTAGCAGCAGCAGCAGCAGCATAGTACTATTTTCAGGTAACATACTGCTTCAGTATTTTCATATACTACACTCTGTTTAGTGAAAGAAAGTGAAAGTGAAGTCGCTGAGTCGTGTCCAACTCCTTGCGACCCCATGGACTGTAGCCTACCAGCTTCCTGCATCCATGGGATTTTCCAGGCAAGAATACTGCAGTGGGTTGCCATTGCCTTCTCCAGGAGATCTTCCCAACTCAGGGATTGAACCTTGGTCTCCCACATTGGAGGCAGACGCTTTACTGTCTGAGCCACCAGGAAAGTACTCTATTTAGAGTTATTATAAAATAATAGCTATATTTCTCTGTGCTGTACAGTACATCCAACCATGGCTTATTCTTAGTGGTACACTTTAAATATTACTTTATTTTAAATTTAAAGTATTTTAAATAAAATAGTTTAAAAATGGTTTTATTAATTTAAATATTATAATCACACAGTAATTATACTATTAAAATTAGTTTTATTAATTTTTTATATGTAACATTGTAATATTCTGAGGTAGAATTTTTCTAATGCTTACTCAAGTTCCTCCTGCCAAGGAAATGCTTTTTCCCTCTTAATAGTATTCCTTTTAACCAGTTAAGAAATCCAGGTGTGGTCTCTGAACTAGTAGTGTGAGCATTAGTTGGTGGCTTGTTAGAGATGGCAGACTCTCAGGGCAGACCCCAGACCTCCTGAGTCATAGTCATATTAACAGGATTCCCACGTGAGAGCTGATGTAAATCACTAAATATGTACAATATTGTTCTTTTTTCCAGATCGCTGACCTTACTTTTAAGAGAGATTCTCTCTGGTTCGGTGTTCCTCCCTTCTTTGGATTTCCTAGCTGATCCAGTAAGATGTAAAAAAATTTTTTTCTTTAATTGTGATAAGATGCATATAAAGTAAAATTTACCATCTTAAATTACATGTACAGTTCAGTGGTATTAAGTACATTCACATTGTTGAGCAACCATCACCAATGCTTGTCTCCAGAACTCTTTTTATCTTATAAAATTGAAACTCTGTACCCATATAAACAGTAATTCTCCATTCCTCCTAATGCCTGGCAACTCTACTTCCTGACTCTGTTTTCTGTCTCTATGAACTTGACTACTCTGGTTACCTTAGATTAGTGGAATGATGCAGCATCTGGCTTATTTTACATAGTATAATATCATCAAGGTTCATTCATGTTGTAGCATATATCAGAATTCCCTTTCTTTTCAAGGCTGAGTAGTATTTCATTATAGATATATGTCACATTTTGTTCATTCATATATTGATGGATAGGTGAGTTGCTTTTACTTTTGATCCAGTAAAATTTTGAAGAAATAGGGATAATTTATAAGCATTTTGAATGCCAAAGTCAGAGTAACTTTTCTTTTTCCATTTCCACAAAAGTTGAGAACCCTGTATTGTAGATTTTTTTAAAAGTTCTTCTATGTTACAAAAGTACAGATGCTTTTTGCCACTGCTCTGTTTTGTCATTTTTCCAGAAACTTTCATAATCTGATAGAAGCTTTCAGAATTCAGGGCAGAATACACTAATGAAATTATTTTGATCTATGTTTATTATTTTCCATTAGGATACTGTGAATCATTTGCTTATCATCTTCATAGATGACAATCCAGTGAGTATTAAACACGTTAGAAAATATTTCAGATTGCATTGAAGTTTGACATATACCTGTACAATCAAATGACACTTGACTGAATTAATTTTCTCTTCAAAGCCTGAAAAAGCGACTGAACCGCCTTCCCCTTTAGTTCCATTCTTGCAAAAATTTGCAGAACCTAGAAATAAAAAACCATCTGTAAGTATTTTCAGAAATAACTTATTACTTTTGATATAAACAATTTTATCACGTATTTATATAGCTCTAACTTACTCTTCCTCATGTTGTATCAAGGTGCTGAAGTTAGAATTGAAGCAAATCAGAGAGCAGCAAGATCTCTTGTTTCGGTTTATGAACTTTCTGAAACAAGAAGGAGCAGTGCACGTGTTGCAGATTTGTCTGACTGTGGGTGAGGCTTACCTGTGTACTTTACTAAAGTCATTGTTAAACTTTGTCATATACTTGACTATTTAGATCAGCTCTGATGTTGTAGTTGCCAGTGTCTACTCCTTTCCACATTGGAACATAATCTATAATGGACTACAACCAAATCCTCTTAGCAGAAAAAAAAAAACTACTAAAAATTTAGAGTAATGAAATTGTGTTAAAGACCTGGTCATGAGCATTTTGTCACAGTTTTTGTTAAGAATTATTTTGATTAAGTAATCAAATATAAAAATGTTCTATTTTGACTAGAAGTTCTATAACATCTTGTGCCATTGGATTTTGAGGCACTGTATGGACTCTGAAAAGATTAGTTTTTCTAATGCACCTAATTTTTTTTAATATATAATGAAAAAAAATTGAGGTGTAATTTACACAGTGAAACAAATAGAATTTAAATATACAATTGCTCTAACAAATCTGCAGTCCATATAACGTACACCTTTACTGAGATCAGGAACATTTCCATCACCCTAGAAGGTTCCCTGAGAGCCCTTCCCAACTGATCCTTTCCTGCTCCCACTCCTGCCAAAGCAGTCACTGATCTCGTTTCTTTCACCACAGATTAGTTTTTCCTGTACAGTTTCCTTATATAGATGGAAGCTCATAGTATGTACTTTTGGGGCCTGACTTCATTGATTCAGGATGATGCTTTTTAAGATTGATTCATGTTATTGTGTAGATGAGTAGTTTGTTCTTTTTTATTGCAAAGTAGTGTTCTTTTGTATGAGGGTACCACACTATTCATTCTCCTCGTAAATGGGTATCTAGACTGCTTCCACTCTTGGGCTATTATGAATAAAGCTGCTGTGCACATTCTTGTACAGGGCTTTCTCTTGAGCATATATTTAATAACTAGAAGTAGAATTGCTGTGTTACAAGGTAGATATTTGTTTAATTTTATAAAAAGCTGCCAAATTGTTTTCCAGAGGGTTGTATGTACTATTTTACTCCACCAGCAGTGAAAGAGAGTTCTGGTTGTACCTCAACTTTATAAAAATTTGGTGGTGTTTATCTTTTTAGTTTTAGCCATTTTATTGGTATATGGTAGAATTTTGTTGTGCTTTTAATTTGTGCTTCTCTAATGATTAACAGAGCTGAACACTTTATCATGTGCTTATTGACTATTTGAATATCTTTGTGGAATTGCTATCTTTTGGCTGTTTTTTACTGAATTGTTTTTCCTTTTGTCAGAAATTTCAGTAGTTTTTTAAATATTCTAGATATGTCTTTTTGTCAGATACAAGTATTACAAAGATTTTCTTTCAGACAATGGCATGTCTTTTTATTTTCGGAATAGTGTCTTGATGAGCAGAACTTTTAAATTTTGATGAAATTCAGTGTATCAATTTTTAATTTTATGCTTAGTGCTTTCTGAGACTTCCGAAAGACTTTTTTAAGCCTTTACCTATCTTAAGTCAAGGTGATATTTGCCTGTTTTTCTCTAGGTGTGTTATAGTTATTATATTTTATATACAGGTTTGTGATCTATCTTGAAATAATTTTTAGGTTGGTATTAGGTAGGGGTGGAGGTTCATTTTTCCCCTGTATGGATATACAGTTTTTCCAGTATCCATTTTTTGAAGAGACATTTTATTCCCATCTTGAATTACTTGGGCATCCTTGACAAACCTTTTGACCATATGTGGGTCTGTTTCTCGGTTATATTCTTTTCCGTTGATCCATATGTCTACTTTTTTGGCCGATACCACAGTCTTTATTACTTTGACCAAGTAAGTTTTGCAATCAAGTGGTTTAGGGCTTCCCACTTAGTTCTTTTTAAAGACTGTCCTTAGCTATTTTAAGTTCTTTGCATTTCTATATAAAATTTACAATCAGACTGACAATCCTACCCCTTCATCCACACGCACAACCTGCTTCAATGTTTTAATTGGGGTGGTATTGAATCTGTAGCTCAACTTGGGGAGTAATGACATCTCAACAGTACTTAGGTTTCCAGTGCATGAATAGGGCGTATTTTTTCATTCATTTCATTCTTAAATCTCTCCATAAAATGTTTCATAGTTATCACTGTGGGTCTTTATTTTTGGATTTATTTGAATGTGGTATTTAAAATAACTTGTTAAATTGTTTTTAGCTTATATACAGAAATAGAATTGATTTATTGCATACTGATTTTGTATCCTGTGACATTACTAAGTTTACTTACTAGTTCTAGTAGCTTTTTTGTAGATTTCCTTAGGATTTTCTGCATACACAATCATGTCATCTGTGAATACACAGTTTTATTTTTTCCTTTGTGATATTTACATCTTATTTCTTTTTCTTGCCCCTATTGTAATGGCCAGGACCTTCAGTGTGTTGCTAAATCTAAGTGGTGAGAGCTTACATCCTTGCTTTAGGGGGGGATTATTCAGTGTTATACCATTATGTATAATATTAGCCTGGGTTTTTTTTGGTAGATCTCCTTTACTAGATAGAGAATATTTCCTTCTGTTTATTGTTTGCTGAAAATTTTTATCATGAGTGAACAGTGGATTTTTAAAATGCTTTTAGTACATCTCAGCAACCTATTTAATCACCAGGTTATTCCTGATTTTCTTTTATTATGAAGCTGTAGTGATATCCCCTCTTTATTGGTAATTTGTACTTTCTAGTGGTTTATAAAGTTTTGAAATATTTTTGATTTGCTAAGTTTTAGCTTTCATATTTACTATTTCCTTTCTTCTTACCTTTCGTTTAGTTTGTACTTATGGTTTCTTAAGATGAAAGCACTGATGATTAATTTGTACACATTTCTTCTTTCTTAATATAAGCACTTAAAACTATAAATTTCTCTCTGAGTTGCTATAACTGAATTCTAAGATTTTTGGTACTCTGTGCTTTTTATAGTCATTTAGTTTGAAATATTTTAAAATTTTCCTGTGGTTTATCCTTTGACCCTTGGGTTATTTTGAAATGTATTGCTAAATTTCCAAAATTTGGCGATTTTTGAGATATCTTATTGTGATTGATTTCTGATTTAACACTCTCCTGATCAGACAAAATATTCTGTATGATTTCAGTCCTTTGAAATTGATTGAAACTTGTCTTATGGACCATCCATATGATCTGTATGAATATTCCATGTGCATGTGAGAAGAACATCTATTTTACTGTGTTGGGTGGTGTTCTGTAAATATCATCTAGATTAAATTGATGGCTTGTGTTCACATATTATATATTCTTTCAGATTTCTTAATGGATTTGCTATTTCTCCCTTTAGTTATTTTTTTTTTTTAATGTATTTCAAGCTTCATTATTAGGTGCAGAGACAGTTAAGATTGTTAATGAATCTATCCTTTTATCACTATAAAATGCTCTTTTTCTCTGGTAATTTTCTGTCTTGAAGTCTACTTTGTTTGATATTAATATATAGTTATACTATCTTTACGCTTGGGTTTGCATTGTATTACCTTTTTCTATATAATTAAAGAATTTAACATTTATTATAAATACCATATAGCTGAATATTGCTTTAAAAAAAGCGAGTTTGATAATCTTGATTTTCTAATTGGGGTGTATAGTACTTTTGCACTTAATATAATTATTGCATATTTATTGTTAGGTCTTTGGTCTTGGTGTTTTGTATTTGTTCCATGTATTTTTTTTTTAATGTTTTCCAGCCTTTCTTTGAATTACTTGAGCATTTTTCAGTATTTTATCTCCTCTATTGACATTTTCTTGTTTTTTTTTAGTGGTTGCTCAGTTCATAATGATTACCCTGTACATCCTTCATTGATCACAGTTTTCATTTAAACATATATTTTACTATTTCAGGAACAGTGTAAGAACCTCAGTATACCTCAGTTTGTTCCCTTCCTGTCTGATGTGACTGTTACTGTATAGTTTAATTCTGTGTAGGCTATGAAACTCCACAGTACATTGCTTTTTCTTCCTTAAGCAACAGTCTTAACACACACACACACATGCACACATATTTTGGCCCTGATAGTTACTGACTGGCATATTTACTTTTTTGGTGGTTTTTATTCTTTTTCTGCAGAGCCAGTTTCTGTATCATTTTCCTTCTGCTGAAATAAATGTTTTTTATTACATTTCTTATAGCACCATTCTGCTGGAGGTAAATTCTCTTAGCTTTTGTCTGTCTGAAAAGGTGTTATTTTGTATTCATTTAAAAAAGATATTTTCACCAAATAAAAAATTTTGGGTTATGGTTTTTTTCTTTCAGCATTTTATGTCATTTTTTTCACTGTCTTTTGAACAGCACCATTGTTTCTAAGGAGAAATTAGCTTCCATTCTTCTGTTTGTTTCCCTACATATATCCCTTTTCTCCCTGATTTTGCAGTTTTCTTTTTGTGTTTGGGGTTTCAGCAATTTAACTGTAATGTGTAGTTTTTAAAAAGTTTATTCTACTTGGATTTTCCTAGGAATCTTAGATATGTAGGTTGGTGTTTTTCATTATTTTAGAAGATGCTTGGCTGTTACCTCTTCAAATACAGTGCCTGATTTTTTTCTCTCCTTTCTTTTTGAGACTCCAATCATTCCAAAGATCTCATATGTTCTGTTCTAGTTTTTTCTTACTCTTTTTTAAAGAAAAGCTCCTTTTCTTTTTGTGTTTCATTTTGGATAATTAAGAATTAAGGGGTAAGCTCCATATTACCTCTTGTAATAAAAAAGGCAGTCAGTATTTTGGGTTTTTTAATGCTGTCCTCTGTCTCTTTAGAAAAAATTGATTTGTTCAGACTGAGCTCTGTCACTAGTCTACAGCTTCCATGATGGAAAGAAACATTGTTTAAAAACATTGACTGGGACTAAAAAGAGCCTTAGTTTTCACTATTATTTAGTGAATCGGGTTTCAGAATATTAAAGACCCTTGGTATAAAAAATTAATCCAATATGTTCCTTAAAGAGAATTTTACAAACATGTTTATTATTCTAAGTTTTAGAAGGTTTATGTTGCTAGGCAAATATTTACACATTTTACGTTGGTATATATTATATTTGATTGTTTAACTTCTCTTTCATCTTAGTAGTTGTTTTATTGCTCCCAATTAAATATTTTTTAAAAACTTAAAATGATGAATAGATTACTCATAATTGCCACTTTTGATATTCATTACAATTTGACTGAGAACATAAAGTTTTCACTGAATAGTTTTATTCTATGCAAATCTTTTTTTTTTTCCTTTCTGAATTTGCTAGAGGAATTCAATGACAGAATTTTACGACCAGAGTTATCAAATGATGAAATGCTGTCTCTTCATGAAGAGTTGCAAAAGATTTATAAAACATATTGTTTAGATGAAAGTGTTGACAAAATTCGATTTGATCCCTTCATTGTAGAAGAGATTCAAAAAAGTAAGTAAAAGATGAGGACGAATTCTGTAGTTCTGTAGTTCTTTTACTCTTTTCAGAGTTTTCTGATGTATTCCCTGCTTACTGCAACAGCTGTGTGAGATACACAGGCAGGCATTATCCCATTTTACTAACAAGATGAAAGCTGTGATGAAGAAACTTATTCACAATTCACATACCTAATACTTGCCAGAACTGGCTAGGTTGTTCTAATTCTTCATTCTGGTGTGATCTGCACCTTACAGTGGATTTCTGCAAAACAGTTTTCATGTTGTTTGTTTGCTCTTTGACTGTAATGAATTTTAAACTAATATATAGTGTATTTATGCTTTTCATAAATAATTTTTGCAATATAACTTTTTTAACAGTTGCTGAAGGCCCATATATAGATGTTGTGAAACTTCAAACTATGAGATGTCTTTTTGAAGCGTATGAACACGTACTTTCTCTCTTGGAAAATGTGTTTACTCCTATGTTTTGCCACAGTGATGAGGTAAGTCAGAATATTAATGTTGTGTGAAGATTTTTCTTTAAAACTTATTAGTTGCTTTAATATCATTACATGAGTAATTCAAATAATAAACAGAAAAATAAAATGCAGTTAATTAAGAAAATGGATGCTGTTTTGCACTACATAATGGAGATTAGAAACTGATAATAAAATTATTTCTTAATATCAAAACCATGTTTGTGTATGTGACTAGTAGATTGCTACCTAATTGGTATTTGATTTTCCATGTATCTGAGTGGCTTTGTAGTGGTGATGGGGAAACCCCATTCTTGTATGTATATTATTTACCTACTTGTGGAAATCAGATGGTTTGAATACCTCCATTTGCAATATCTTAATCCTTACTCTATTTGACTGTGATTGTATTCACTTGATTTAAGTAATGTTTTCTTTGAACTCGAAAGTAGTAAGGTAAAATAGCATATTTCAATATCAAGTACAGGTTTAATAAATCATAATTATTTTTTAAGTATTTTAGACAACTTTTAAGAGGTGCAGAATCACCAACCCGCAATTCAAAATTCAACAGGTAAGTATATTCAATCGTATATATGTTTGTTGCTTTTTTTTTTTTTTGGTTCTTTTTGATGCTAATCATTCTGTGATAGCATCATCACCTTTATTAGCTGTTTTTCTTTGACTGTGTGGTTTCTTTGCTGTATAAGTAAACCAGATATTTTACTAAGGAATTGTAGAGCCATATTACATATAGTAATGTAAAAATGCCAGACATTCTTTTAGAAAAATTTAACAAGATAACATACCATTGCTTTGTTAATATTATAACTAACACATATTAGTGCTGGATTACCTGCTTTATTGGAAACTGTGGACTGCATGCATAATTGAAATCCACAGATAACTCCATTTTAGAGAGTAGTTTGTTTTTTCCCCAGAGAGTGATGTTTATTAGAGTACCCACTGGTTACAAAAGTGGAAGGGTTTTTCTCTCTTTCCATTCTTGGCTTTCTAGAAACATAAATGTGCAGTTAAATGACCTAATAAAGGCAGTGTAAGAGAGGTGCTTTATCCATTTATAAATTGGATAATTAATGTCTTGAGTTGTTCCTTACATTGTATATATACAAAATTGACACAGATATCAAATATATATATCTATAGAATTGATATTCACGTTGCTCTCAACATCTTCCAGTTTGTGTATGTGTATGCTCTCATGTCAAACTCTTTGCAGCCCCATAGACTGTAGCCCACCAGTCTCCTTCAGAGTCGGACACGACTGAAGTGACTTAGCAAAAATAGTATAAGGAAAAATGTGAAAACCTGAGCCGTGGGGAGACTGTGTTACATATTTTGACAAAACTAAGGGTTGTAGAAATATATAGATTTAAATTTTTTTGAATGTTAAGTATTAATTTTTACATAATGTGCCAGTATATATGTAGTGTATATGTAATAATTTTTCTGAAAGGTGCCCCAGTGCTCAATCGTGTCCAACTCTCTGCGACCCCATGGACTGTAGGCCACCAAGATCCTCTGTCCATGGGATTTCCCAGGCCAGAATACTGGAGTGGGTTGCTGTTTCCTTCTCCAGATGATCTTCGCAACCCAGGGATGGAACCTTTGTCTCTTGTGTCTCCTGCATTGGCAGGTGAATTCTTTACCTCTAGCTACCACCTGAAAGGTGGGACATAGCTTTCTGAAATGTGGAACGTAACCTTTATGATTCTTTGTTAAAATGTTACTCCTTTACTTTTCCCTAAGAATTTATATATTGCAACTGTGCAATAGTTAATTTATATAACAAAAATTCCATGCATACTATTTAAAATAGCATTCTTTTACCCAATCCACACAGGGCTTCCCATGTGGCTCAGTGATAGAGAAGCCACCTGGCAATGCAGGAGATGTGGGTCCTTCCCTGGGTGGGGAAGATCCCCTGGAGAAGGAAATGACAATCAACTCCAATATTCTTGCCTTGGAAGTTCCATGGACAAAGAAGCCTGGTGGGCTACAGTCTATGGGGTCACAAAGAGTTGGACATGACTGAGCGACTCTTTAACATTTTATTTATTTATTTTTATGGACTTAGGATGTTTGGAGTCTGACATTGATAGTGAAACTCCTCTATTGGATTCCTTAAGAGGAAGTGGTTCTTTGATCTTCTAAGCTTGCTGAGTAGCTAAATGTAAGTCAGGGTCATAACCTCAGAGATGGAAAGCTTCCTTTGCCACTTTGAGAACACCTAGTTGTCTTCAACATATTGAGGCTCTAATTTTGCTGTCTTAGCATATAAACTTAATAGGAAGAAAATGTGTTTTTTTTTTTTTCATTCTGGGTAATGGTTATAGCCTTAGAAAGTATATTTTTCTTTATATTGACCTGATGCTGACATTATCTGTCTTGTCAGGACTCTGCTCCAGTGATGGTCAATGATTCATTTACCTGTGTAGAATAACTAAAAGACTTTCTTAACAGTCCTTCACTGAAAATTTACAGTATCATTGCTAATTAGCTGTTAGATGACTGAAAATATGTAAAATATTTATTCATACATTTTATGCCTACATTAAAAGCAGGTGACCAACCACTAATATATATTAACTGTGAGATTAACAAAGGCATTGGTGTGTATCTTGTTAAATTTTCCCAAATGTTTAGGCATTTTCACATTATTATTATATTTGCATTTTAAAAGCAAAATTTTAATGTATGTTAATGTTAATCTGTTTCATTCTATACTTAAAGCATAACTTAAAAAAATATTTAAGGATGGATCTTTTTTTAACTTTGCTTCTTAGCTTAAGACATTTTAAAAAATATTCAAACTAACAATGTGTTGAGCTTGCATCCATAGACATGAAGTCCATGTTAGAAAATACATGTTTGTTTTTTCTGTGAAGTTTTTGGTGGCTTAGTCTCTGAATATTTTCCACTGTATTAAACAAATAGTTTGCCTAAATGAGGGCAAAAAATACAGAATTATTTCGTGACATACTGAGTTTTTAAGAATTTTTTTAATGATCTAGAATTCAGATTCCACTTCCCCAAAAGAGCCATTGTGTTTTATTTCTCTTTCCTTTATCATGTTATTCCTAAGAATTCCTTTTCTTTGTCAAGATGAATGTTATCCATCAGTGTAATTTTTAAAGCTTTTAAATTTTGTTTTATTGTTCTAAAGTGAAACTTGTTTAATGTCTGGGGTTTTTCTTTCTCTTTTCCTTATATAATGTCACATATCTGTTACTGCAGAGGTAGCCTAAGTTTGGATGATTTTCGGTAAGTCTTGAGACAGCATGTGATTCTTTTCTGTATAAATTATCTGTTTAATTCCAAAACATACACCCAAAACAACCTAAGTAAAATTAAAAAAATAAAAATAAAAAAAGAAACATTATGCAACTACTGCCTTTGTATCAGCTGTTTGGGATATCTCTTAAAATTAACCTCTACTTTGATTCTAGATGTCTCATTTTGGAAATAACATGATATATATCATTATAAAATAAAAATGTCAGTATAAAAATAAAATGAAAAAGCCAGTATTCAGCTTTTAAAGCTATTACCTCATTTTTTTAATGGTACTGATCTTGCTAAATTACATTTAGACTTACATGTGTTTAAAGTACTTTTTTTTTTAAAGCAATTAATAGTGTTTTTTCAGTATTTCTGGGCTTCATCACAAGTGAGATATTTAAAAAATACAGTTCAAAAAGTCAAAATTGTTTTATAATCCATTTAGGTTCTGAAGACCAGCAAAATCTATCTAGATTCTGGAGATTTTAATATTTTATCAATATTTTCATATTTGTTTTTGACATTTCTTTCAGAGAAAGTTGTGTTTACAATTTTGTATTTTTAAAAAACACTATATGTTTGTTTAAAATAATGTTCTAGCTTAAGTATCCTTTTTTACAACTACTACTGCTTATTATTAGAGTTTTTCCAGTTTTAAAATAAGTTTGATTCACTTCTTCACTCCTTGAACGTGTATAAAATGTACATATCACTCATATACCTAGTGCATTGAAACTTGATCAGTTTACTTGTATTTCTGTAATTGTTGCATTATAAGTACATTTTCTTATATGAATAGTAGCTATTCATTAAGTTAAGCCGTTCCAAACCAACTTTCTTGAATTTTAAAATAGTCATTTTTTATTTGGAGGTCTCTTATAAGGGCAGTATTACATAGTGAGCATGACTTTTAAATTGGATAAAAGTTATGTTTTTATTTGTTGAAACAGGAGCGGTAGGCTGTAATGGAGGAAATTTTTGCTGATTTTTGGCATATTTTTGTTGTTGCTGAAATTTTCAGCTATTTCTGCTTTTAGAAATTCACTTTTGTAAAAAATTGCAAAACCATTATTTAATATGTAAGACAGAGCAGGCTTCTTAGGCTACATTTGCTTTTATCTTTTATGTTCATTGCTAGCTTTTACTTTGGCATTTTATTTCTTGTCTTGTTATTACTTTGAAATAATGTAAGGTACATTTTATACTTCATTCTTCTTTTGAGTATCATTTATGTGATTATAAAGTTGAAGTTTGCTTAAAAATTTTCAGCCATTTTCAGAATTTTTTTGTTCTATCTAAAAACGAAGTACTGAGAAAGTTTCCTAGTCTTTTTGTTTTTCTGTTACGCTGAATTATTTCAGAAGTACATTAGCAGGTGGATTATTTTACCACTGCACCACCTGGGTGGGTACAGTTTGAATGGTATAGTCTATTTTGAACATTGGCCTTACCGTATTTTTTAACCTGTTATTTCAAAAGCTGAATGGCAGTTAGAAATATGTACCACTAGAGGGCTCTCATCTTTTATACTTGGTAGTTCCGTTACTATTCTAAGGTAAAAGAGTAGGTAAATTTCAAATGTTTGTTAATAAATATTGTCTCATTTGTTCATCCCCTCAAATTTAAACTTTAAATATACTGTCACTTTTGATTATGAAGATATTGAGACTTAATCTATGACTGAGAACTCCAAAATGTTATGTTTAGCCATACCTTCAGTTTACCATTTTTGCAACTATTTTTACTATTGTTTACAGTAAACTAGACTGTTGTGATAATGTAATAACTTGCTATATTCTTGATATATTTTTGTTTTAATATTTAGGAGCACACAGAAGAGAGGAGAATCATTTGGAATCAGCCGAATAGGCAGCAAAATTAAAGGAGTCTTCAAGAGCACCACAATGGAGGGAGCTATGTTGCCAAACTATGGTTTAGCTGAAGGTGAAGACGACTTTGTAAGTAAGAATTTTTCAATTTGATGTATGTATAACTTCAGACTTAAAAATAGCATAAAAAGTTGGATGTGCTTACTTGTTATTTTCCCTCTTTTTTAATCTTACTTCTTACTTCTGACTTAATTTGTGTTTTCCATCCATGGTACTAATCTAATTTAAAAATTTCTCAGCATTAAGTTACTGCTTACTAAGGCCAGAATGGTTTCTGTTTCGGTGATAATGCTTCTAATAGTCAAACAATTTATCATATTTTGATTACGCTTTTACTTCACATCCTGATCTTATCTCTTCCTAACCATATTAGCCAGGCATTTGGAATTATGTTAATATGTCCTGTTTAACCCCTTGATACTCAAACTGTGATCTGTGGATCAACATGATCAGTATTACCTAAGAGCTTATTATCAGTGCAGACAGAATCTCAGGCTTCATCCTAGACCTACTGAGTCATAATTTACATTTTAACAAGATTCCAGCTGATTTTTAAGCACATTACACCCACCATGCTATTTCTCTGTATCTTTTCATGTGATGCCTTGCTTGAGATGCCTCCCCCCTCCCCTTTATTTACCTGGAAGATTCATATGCATCTTTCAGAATCCAGCTGCTTCCCATAAACCTTACCTGGGTCCTCAAGCAGAACTGAACACTCCCTCCTTTGTTGTTCCTATTAGATTATGTGTTAAAATATATACCACATTGGATTTGAAATCATGATTTTTTTCTTCCGACACCATAGTTTATAAGGAGGTAGCCTTGTAGCCTTGTCCCAAAAAGGCAAAAACCAACACTTACTATTTTTGTAGTTCCATTTTTTAGGCCTAGAACACTTTTGATTTTAACAGAGCATTAAGAAGTCTTCCTAAGATCACTAACAGTCTTCTTAGGGACGATAGAAAAGCATTTTAGGACAAAACAGAAAAGGGGATCATTGCCAGGGGACTTTGTCGGGGAGGAAAAGAATTTACTTAGAAGAGAGGTGTGGGAAGAGAATACAACCCAGGGTGAAGGTAGGGAGCTAGAATTCTGGAAAGAAATACCTCTCACTGCTGGTTCACTCTGACTAGACTATTCAGTATTCTCTTAAGTGCTACAAGATTCATTTCCTTTAAAAAGTGTTCAAGATGATTGTGTTTTGTCTGTAAAATTTGCCCCCTTTAACATGAATCACAGATGTCTAGGTGACCAGATATTATTATGTGTCAATTCAGAGGTTCTCTTCGAATTTAATGAAGTACATTTTTTCCATTTCTTTCTGCATGTATATTTCTAGAACATGTGTAACACTGCTTTCTTTTAAAAATAATATTTCTTCAAAAATATTTTAAAGAATTTATTTTAAACATTTATATGATTAAAATTTTGAAGCCAGGAGATGCAGAAAACAATTCTATAGAAATAGATTGCCTTCAGACCTTTTTCCAATATTATATTATTTAATGCTGCAGTGAATATATTTTTTACTTGTGCCTTTTTCACAGTTTAAAAAATTATTTAGAATAAATACTTTCATACTTTCTAATACTTAAATACTTTCATATTTCTAAATAAATACTTTCTAAGTTCCCAGAAATGGGATTACTTGATCGAAACTGTTTTATGGCTTTTTATAAATACATATTGCCAAAATGCTTTACAAAAGATTTGTACCTGGTATATCCAGGTACAATATATTTCCAGTTTGTCTGTGCAATTTCCGTCAGTGGCTATTATCACAAAATTATGCATCTCTAAATGAAAGATATCCGTACAATAATTTTCTACTACTTACTACCAAATTAAATATTTACCTATATTTGTGTAGTTTTAATATCTTTTCCTATAATTGCTGATGTATGTGTTTTCTATTGAATTTTCATATACGGCTGATGTATCAAAATATGAAATCGATTCTAGTAACTTGCTAGTTTTAGTTTCTTATCTTTACATTTTCAGTAGAAAATTTGATATCACTTAATTTTAAAAGTATTACAAATTATAGGCTTTATAGTGGCACATTGCTTTATAGTGTATCTCATATGCTGTAGGTGTAAAGGTCCTGGAAATATTAAATTTTTTTCTGATTCTTTTTCTTTCAGATTGAAGAAGGTATCGTTGTAATGGAAGATGATTCTCCAGTGGAAGCTGTGAACACACCTAACACTCCTCGAAACCTTGCTGCATGGAAAATTAGCATTCCATATGTAGACTTTTTTGAAGATACTTCCTCTGAAAGAAGGGAGAAAAAGGAGAGAATACCAGTGTTTTGTATTGATGTTGAAAGAAATGATAGAAGAGCAGGTATTATTATTATTAATGCATAAAGCACTATCAGATCAGATCAGATCAATCGCTCAGTCGTGTCCAACTCTTTGCGACCCCATGAATCGCAGCACGCCAGGCCTCCCTGTCCATCACCAACTCCCGGAGTTCACCCAGACTCACGTCCATTGAGTCAGTGATGCCATCCAGCCATCTCATCCTCTGTCGTCCCCTTCTCCTCCTGCCCCCAATCCCTCCCAGCATCAGGGTCTTTTCCAATGAGTCAGCTCTTCACATGAGGTGGCCAAAGTACTGGAGTTTCAGCTTTAGCATCATTCCTTCCAAAGAAATCCCAGGGCTGATCTCCTTCAGAATGGACTGGTTGGATCTCCTTGCAGCCCAAGGGACTCTCAAGATTCTTCTCCAACACCATAGTTCAAAAGCATCAATTCTTCGGTGCCCAGCCTTCTTCACAGTCCAACTCCCACATCCATACATGACCACAGGAAAAATCATAGCCTTGACTAGACAAACCTTTGTTGGCAAAGTAATGTCTCTGCTTTTGAATATGTTATCTAGGTTGGTCATAACTTTCCTTCCATGGAGTAAGCGTCTTTTAATTTCATGGCTGCAGTCACCATCTGCACTGATTTTGGAGCCCAGAAAAATAGTCTGACACTGTTTCCCCTGTTTCCCCATCTATTTCCCATGAAGTGATGGGACCGTGTACCATGATCTTTGTTTTCTGAATGTTGAGCTTTAAGCCAACTTTTTCACTCTCCACTTTCACTTTCATCAAGAGGCTTTTGAGTTCCTCTTCACTTTCTGCCATAAGGGTGGTGTCATCTGCATATCTGAGGTTATTGATATTTCTCCCAGCAATCTTGATTCCAGCTTGTGTTTCTTCCAGTCCAGCATTTCTCATGATGTACTCTGCATATAAGTTAAATAAACAGGGTGACAATATACAGCCTTGACGTACTCCTATGTCCAGTTCTAACTGTTGCTTCCTGACCTGCATACAAATTTCTCAAGAGGCAGATCAGGTGGTCTGGTGTTCCCATCTCTTTCAGAATTTTCCACAGTTTATTGTGATCCACACAGTCATTAAACCAATTTGATTAAGACAGCATTTCTCCTCCATTGTTGTGGCGTATAGTAATTGATAAAAATATGATCAAACACAGCTTATAAGTGTTCTTTATGTTTTGCTGTCTTTTTTCTTTTGTTGATTTTAGCCGTGGCTTGCAGCAGAGACAGGGATAAACAGCCTCCATAGCTGTATAGTCACCACCCTGGGCTTATCCCAAAGAGGAGACAGTCTGTATAAGTAAAAACACATCAAAAGTGAGCACATTTTGGGAATGAGAGCAGAAAGCTATAAAGTTGATCTCAGGAAGAGGGAACAGTCTGTGAGGAAAGAAGGAAAAAATTTCATGGTACTGTTAGGAAATGGGTTTGAGAGAGGAGTGGAGAAGTGATTACTATTTCCAGTTACTTAGATAGTATGAAGATAGGTCAGTGCTAATAATCCCCCTTATTTATTTTTTAAAAAGTTAAGGATACGGTTTTTTGCTAAGATTGTGTGTCTGCCCTCTTACTTGTCTCAGTATAGCGCTTTTATCCTTTGTGGTGGAGAAGCAGTTCTTCTAGTTTTAAGATCTTTTTCAGAGGGAAATGATCCATATGTAGCTGTAGACTTGGTATGTCATCTGTTGGAGGTACTGAATCTAGCATCTTCCTGTACTGCCATCTTGGACCTCCCCTCCAATATAAATAAATTTATGTAAGCATGTAGTATTTTCTCCTTTTGAAAGTTTTATATGTGATATACTTTAAAATATTTTGGGAATTTACTTTTGTTTTTGCCTTTTGCACAACTGCCTTTTTTTTTTTGCTTTATTTTTTAAAATTTGGCTTAATTCAACATAAAATTGAAATGAAGTTATCTTAAAACTTGTATTCTAAGATAATTTTTGTCAGCTGTGCTGCAGACTGTTACTGAAAATGTAATGTGCTCTTGGGAAGCCATGCCCTATGAGGGATAAAAAAGGTGTATCGTTTAAATGCTGCATTGATTTTATATGTATAAGTGAAAAGTAAAAGTGACAGTTGGTCGTTTGTGTGCAACTCTTTGCAGCCCGTGGACTGTAGCCTGCCAGGCTTCTCTGTCCATGGAATTCTCCAGGCAAGAATACTGGAGTGGATAGCCTTTTCCTTCACCAGGGGATCTTCCCTACCTAGGGATCGAACCCAGGTCTCCTGCATTGCAGACAGTTTCTTTACTGTCTGAGCCACCAGGGAAGCCCAAGGAGAATGCTGTGAGCAGGATGTATAGCAGAATACCAATTTCAGGATTTTAAAAACCAAAACTGAATACAATATAGATCTTCTAAGATGCATATTCAAGAAGAAGAACAGTATTTGCTTAATAGGTTGTAACTGTATCAGGTTGGTTTTTCTGAATATAGGTGTTAGTTTTGAGTTATTGTGGGTTTAGTTAATACATTGCATTTCCAGATTTATGCTTGAATGACATGAGTTGCTCATAATTGCCATTAACATTTTTTGGGGTGCTCTGTGCTGTGCACCTTACAAAAAGCTCTGTAGGTGGATTCTTTAATGTAATAGGTACAATTCTTTTTATTATAAGCAAACTAAAGCACAGTGTTGTTTAGTCGCTAAGTCGTGTCTGACTCTTTTGCAACCCCATGGACTGTAGCCCGCCAGGCTCCTCTGTCCATGGTATTTTCCAGGCAAGAATACAGGAGGGGGTTGTCATTTCCTTCTCTACGGATCTTCCTGGATCTGGGATCGAACCTGGTGTCTTACACTGTAGCTGGATTCTTTACCAACTGAGCCACCAGGGAAGAACAGTGAGGTTAAGTGTTCAAATTTACATAGTCAGTAAGTGGGGGAATTGGGACAAAAATAGGCAGTGTGACCTGACTCATTCTTTAAACCATTATTTTGTGCTTCCAATTTTTGAGTCACAAGTCACATGTGGCAGTTGAATTAAATTAATATTAAAAATTCAGTTTCTTTTACACTAGCCACATTTCAAGTGGTCAATAGCAATGTGTGACTAATAGCTATAATGTTAGTACAGATAATATAGAATGTTTTCAGAAATGCAGAAAGTTCTCTTGGATAGTGCTGTTCTGTACTGTGTTAGTTCTTGACAGTCGGTGTTTGAGAGCTCCAAAAATGATTATAAATTTTTATTAAATGCATAATTTTTGTGACATTTAAAAATTAAGCTTTTTTGAAGTTTATAAATTCTCTGATACCATTGTAGGAAAAAATGTATATATTATTGTGATAATCTCATAAATAGCTGAAATTTATCAAGCTCTTCTAAGTTTCTTAAAATTAAAATATAGGGTAAAATATATTAATAATGTGAAGCCAAGAAACAGTAAATTATTATTATTATCTGTTTGGTCTGGCATGGCGTGCAGGATCTTAGTTCATGGACCAGGGATTGAACCCATGCTCTCTGCAGATGAAGCATGGAGTCCTAACCACTGGACCCCCAGGGAATTCCCAAGAAATAATAAATTATTAAGACTGGGGTAGTTTCTAGCTTTGTATACTTACTGTTATAAATAGTACATTCTTTTAATAGTAGTTTGTAAAATTACTTATTTCTCAGTGTGTATTCATTCATTTTACAGTTGGGCATGAGCCTGAACATTGGTCTGTCTATAGAAGATATCTTGAATTCTATGTACTTGAATCAAAACTAACAGAATTTCATGGTATGTTGTCCTTTTTGTATAAAGCATTACATTTCAGCATTAGCTTTCCTGAAAGCCATTGAACCAGCTTTCTAAAGTTACTTTCTAATTTTAATTGAACTGTAATAAGGAAATGTAACAGTGACACTTGGGTACGCTCCTAGTGATAATAGGAGTGTACTGGTTTTATCCTATTTCTGCTTATTTATCTTTTTCAAGTTTTTACAATGAAAATTTATTGCTTTTCAAGTAAGAATGATGCTAAAATTTAAGACAGTGGTAGAGAATTTACAGCAGGCATTTTAGAGCTGCCATCTGTTCTTTTGCTGTATTCCTCTGTGGAAAATGTGTTTGCTATGCAGCATAGCAAGTATTTTGGTTTCAATCTTACATTTAAATATGGGAAGAAAACCAAACCAAAACCTTGTAGTTATATGTTTTAAGAACATAGAGCTCAATCAGAAAAGTAGAACACTCTTTCTTTCGAGTTCTTCCTCTTCTCAGTTTGTCTCTGTGTTGTGGTTGTTGTTGTTTTTTAATATTTACAATTTTCTTTGACTGGTCCTAGTCTTAGTCGTGGCATGTGGGATATAGTTCCTTGACCAGGGATTGAAACTGGGCCTCTTGCATTAGGATCATGGAGTCTTAGCCTCTCAGGGAAATCTCTCAGTCTCTCTTCTCTCTCCATTTATTGGAGTTAATATTAGGTTTATAGTCATGAAGTGTTTCCAGTTGTTTTATATGTAAATTGGTGTGTTTGAATTGTGTCTTTGGAATCTTTTTATTTTAAAAAAGTTCTGTGGAGTGTACCCTGATCCAAATTCAGGTTGGTTCTGAAAACTGTACCTTGCTACAAGACTAAAACGCACAATAAGGAGATTATAGAAAGATAAAAAATAAAGGGTCCCGCTGCATACCCTTTCCTTAGATTTCGAGTTCGTACTTGTCCTTAAATGGTTTTCTCTTTGCCTTTGTCAGTCTGGTACAATGCCATCCTTGTCTTGGTCTTTCTCTGAGACTTTTCCTTTAGATTTAGAGTTGAGAAAAGATTGTTTATCTCCATAATTTAAAATCCTAGATCAACCAAAGTTGATTGTTTTTCCTTTTTGGTACTAAAATTTCCAAAGTTGACCCTATCTGAGAAAACATGTCCATGGTTTTTAAATGTTGTTTTTTAAGTTTATATAGCATTGGCAACATGCTGCATTTCCCCCCATAAGATAGTGGATATTTATTTTAGTAGGATTTTGTGTAATAAAATCCCATCAATTTAAAAATAATCTCATGATAATTTTTGAAAGCTTTTTTGCTAGTGTAGATGGCTAAGTAAATCTGTGTCAACAACAGGTGGTGATATTGTGGATATTAATAAACTCAAGTTCTTTGGTCTTGTCTTCTGACTTTTGAAATCAGGTCTCTGACTTTTTCAAAATTATTTAAGGGATAATGCCACATCTCTACAAGGTGGGACTGTGAATCTGAACTTGCCATGCTAAACTATAAATAGGGTTTTTAAAATAATAGCAGGGTATAGTAATAACTTTCATATGTATTAATTTCAGGCACATTTCCTGATGCCCAGCTTCCTTCTAAGAGGATCATTGGCCCTAAAAATTATGAGTTCTTAAAGTCTAAAAGAGAAGAATTTCAGGAATATCTGCAGGTATGGCACCAACTTAATTTAAAACATCCTCTAGTTTAGTTTTTGCTTTGCCTCACAAACACCTGTCAGTGTGGATTTCTAGAATTCTTTTATTAAAAAAATTTTTTCCCATGTAGAAATGAATTACTGTTAAGAGTGTGCTTTTTTAAAAAAGATGGATAGCCAGTGAAATACCAGTTATTTTCTTAGAGGAAATAAGTCTTGTATTGGGCTTATTTTAAAACTTTAGGTGTGGGAAGTCAAAGAGTGAGAGAGAGAAAGAGAGTGAGAGAGAGGAAGAAAGAAAAGTTTGATGTAAAAGATTAAATGCATTCTAAGAATACTGGGTTGTTTTTGTTATTTTTTTCTTAGTTTTTGTTTGATTTTTGTCCTTAGCACTTTCTGAACTCTGGAATTTTCCCCTCCTATTTTTATTTCTCAACTTTTTTGTTGTTGTTGCAATCATAGGTGTTTTTTAGTTATTTGGAATCTTCTGACTCTCTACCATTCACCACTTGGAATTGAATTCCGTTTTTTTCAGTGTGTACATTGTGTTGTATAAACAATGTAGTTGATATTCCAGTATTGGTACCGTCTGCTTTAAAGTTACTTACTTGAGACTTGGCTAAAATTAAAGACCATTTTTCTTTAATCAAGTGATTAAGACCAAAGAATGGATGATTTTGTTTTATTAAAAAAAAAAATGTCCTTTATTTGGACATGCAGTTTTGTAATTTTAATTGTTAATTAAGTTAAATTTGGGTGCCTTTTAGTAACCATAATAAGTACTTTTTGTAAAGGAGTATTTACATTTCAATTTCTGTATTTGAACCAATGAATACTTCAATCCAGAAAGTATTTTTTATTTAATTTTTTGGTGGTAGGAAAATTAAAATATGAAATATACATTGACTACTGTAAGGATATGTGAACACAGCATGTGCTAGTGTTAACCTGTTTCTTTGTTGATATCATTAGCCTGTTGTTTGAACCGACTAATTCTTTCTAAGAAAAAGAGAACCTCTTTCTAGAAGAAATACTTTCCAGTAATGTGGAGTTAAATGTTGTAGTACTGGTATTTCATTTATATAGATTTCTGCTCAGAGTTTTGTAACTGTTTCTTAGTTACAGAACTGAATATTAGGTAATACTGGGTTAAATTTGGCTTTAAAACATCAATTTTATCTTGTAAGAAAATAGTGTTGCAAGAAGATCAGACAACAGAGTCCAAGTTATGTCATATTTCCACATTTAGTTCTTTGCAAAACCCTTTATACCAGCTTTCTTTAATTATCAAGAAAGATGTATGATATTATAGTACTTGTCATAGTTGAGTAACTGAGAAATAATATTAGCTAATGTTTAATCTTCCTTCCTGTGTGTCAGGTACTGAGCTAAAATGCTTTATCTAACAGTGCTAGAAGTAGGTAGTGTTATCTTCATTCTACACATGAGGAAACTGACTCTTGGGCAATATAGGAGCTTCTCTAGGGACACCTACTGAGCAGAAGGAAGAGCAGAATTCAAACCCTTTCATGTTTGACTGTAAGGGTCTTACCTGCTATGTGATAATCTTTCCATAAATGTATCTTGTTATTATTCTGAATATAAAACAGCTTTTGAAGATTTAAAATTGTTCTTAGTTAAAAAAATCATTTTAATGTAGTTTTCGTGACTCTTCTAGATTTTTGAAACTGTTTCCCTCCCCACCCCCCCTTTTTTTCTGTTTCTGTTCATCAAGAAACTTCTGCAACATCCAGAATTGAGTAACAGTCAACTTCTGGCAGATTTTCTTTCTCCCAATGGTGGGGAAACACAGTTTCTTGATAAGATACTACCAGACGTAAATCTTGGTAAGTCAATTTAGAGAATCATATAGAACAAGATAAACTGAAAAGATAAGAAGCAGCATTTTCAGGTTAATTTAGAAAAGTAATTTATATAGTGCAGCCATGTATCAAGCTCTGAAGGACTTCTTATATACTGTTAATGGGAATATAAATTGGAAAACCACTTGTAACATTTTTAAATGGAGTATAGTCTATAAAAATACTGAATGATTGTGTTGTACATTTGAAAGTAATATAATATTATAAATCAGTGAAAAATAATTGTAAATATCATAAAGTCAGTTAAAAGAAAAAGGAAAACCACTTGGAAAACCAGTTTGGTATAAGATCAAATGATCTTATAGCAGTTCCTCTCTGAGATACATACTCGAGAGAATCTTGTATTTATATTTAAGAATGTTCTTAGCAGCATTGTTTATGGTATTGGGTTGGCCAAAACTGGAAATAATACAAATGTTTATCAGCAGTAGAGTAGACAGATAAATTATAGTAGCTTCACAAAATGGATACTTAGAGCAATGAATACCTATAACATTGTAGCTGCTTGGAATGGTGTGGGTAAAAGCAAAGACACAAAACAATGTGTACAGCATGATTCCTTTATAAAGTTTAATCCAGACTAAGCAATAAAATAAGCTGGAAAAGTTTGGATAAAAGTGTTAAAGATCATAATGGAAGAAAAGCACTATTTCTAAATATATTCTGTATAGTGTCATTTTTAAGTATGTGCTGTGCTTTGTCATTTAGTCATGTCCGACTCTCCTTGCAGCTCTTTGAACTATAGCCCGCTAGGCTCCTCTGGTCATGGGATTTTTCAGGCAAGAATACTACAGTGGATTGCCGTTTTCTCCTCCAGGGGATCTTCCTGATGGAGGGATCAAATCCACATTTCCTGTGTCTCCTGCATTGGAGGCAGATTCTTTACCTACTGAGCCATTGGGGAAGCCCCATTTTAAGAGAGTTTGTGCGTGTGTTTCTATATATACACACACGTATAAATATATAACCTAATGAATAAATTGGCTTTCATCTAGATCTCTCCAAATTAGTACATATAATTCAGGCAGAATATTTAGTGTGTGTCTTACTGAGGGAAGATGCAAGAATATTTTGTATTTGGTTATATATGATGGTTGTTGTTGTTTAATCCCTATGTTGTGTCCGACTCTTTTGCTGCCCCATGGACTGTAGTCCACTAGGCTTCTCTGTCCATGAAATTCTCCAGGCAAGAATACTGGAGTGGGTTGCCATTTCCTTCTTCAGGGGACCTTCCCAACCCAGAAATTGAACCCGCCTCTCCTGCAGTGGTAGGTGGATTCTTTACCCGTGAGCCACCAGGGAAGCCATATATAATGTTTAAGAGATATAATTGGGTAGACCTGTTTACTGACTCAGTTTGAATGAAGGAGAAGAAATGATCAAATATGAGCCAGATTTCTGTTTATATAACTGAATAAATGCTGTTTATTGCTGAGGTATGGAATAAATTTACGGTAGTTCTAAACTTGGGCTTCCCTAGTGGCTTGGACAGTAAGGAATCCATCAGCAGTTGGGGAGACCTGGGTTCTATTCCTGGGTTGGGAAGATCCCCTGGAGGAGGGTATAGCAACCTACTCTAGTGTTCTTGCTTGGAGAATCCCCATGGACAGAGTAGCCTGGCAGGCTACAGTACATGGGGTCGCGGAGTCGGACACAACTGAGCGACTAAGCACAGCACAGAACAGTTCTAAACTTACTGAGTTTATAGAATCCAGTTGAAGTTTTATAAAGTAGTAGAGGCAGCAGAAAGCATGAATAGAGATTTGGATGTTGTTTGAAATCAGATTGAGTAAAAATTTTGGCTCAGGAAGAGCATGTAGAAGAGAGAAGCACAGTATGAAACACCGTAATTTAAAGAACTTTGGAAATTCTGAGGCGAGGGAGTAATTTCTGGGGGTACCAAAGGAGAAATACCCTGGCAAGGGGGTTGGAGGTTTTCATATTATAAAACAGTCTCTGTTTTAGTTTTCATTAGTATGCCTTTTGTTATTGTCATTAGAGTCTACTTTTTTCCCAAACTGTACTGAAAGAAATTTAAGTTATATTAATCAGCTTTGATGGATTTTGACAGTCATTTGTAAATGCTTGAGAAAAATCACATTTGATATTTTATAATAAAGGAACCTGGAGATAAGATCAAAACAATATTCTGGCAAACTGGATTAGAATATATATATTAATCTAAAAGCAAGAACACAGACTATTCAAATAGCCAATTTAAATGTCGTAGCAGTGTTTAGAAATTTTTTTCCTTTTGACTAAATGCAAAAATTAGATACATTTATATATTTACCATTGCTTAATGTCTTTGCAAAAATTAGATATCTTTATATATTCACCATTGCTTAATATCTTTTGAAAATATTTCTTGTGGACAATTACGTATATACACAAAAGTAGAGAAATTTGTATAATGAACTCTTCACCCTGTTAGAAGTTACTACACTTGGCTTGTTCCAGTCCTTTGAAAGATTGTCACTGAGCCATGAAAGACGCCTCAATTCTTGGCCTCCAAAGTAGAAGAATTCAGTCTGGGGCCAGTGATGAGGCTTGATCGCTCAGAGCTTTTATGAAATAAAGTATTATTAAAGTATAAAAGAGATAAAGATTCTGACATAGACATCAGAGGGGAACAGAAGGAGTGCCCCCTGCTAGTCTTTAGCCAGATGATATAAGCTACTAGCAATTTGCTAATTAGAGAAAGGAAATGTCTCAAAACTCAGAGAATGGCACCAGACTCCTTACCCACAACATGCATTTTGAGATAACACTGGCACAAGGTGAGTTGTCCTGAGCTGTAAAATGATTGACGTGAGTCTTGAAGAAAGGCCCGGTTCCAAGCCAATACAGTCTCATTAACATAGCTTAAGAGAACATTTGCATGAGTAAAGCATTCTGGTTTGTCAAGTGGGTTCTGAGTCTTAGGGGAACCCACTTGAAGACAGAGTCTAGGGTAAATACATAGTTCATTAACATAGCTTAAGACAAACATTTCCTCAAGAAAAACCACATTGGTTAGCTCAGGGTTTGAGAAGAGTTAAGTTTCAGGTGGAAGCCAGGTATTGTTCCATGGCAGCACAGAATTTTAAAAGAAACCTCTTTTTAAATGTGTATAGAGAAGGGGAAAAAAATCTAACACTTGTTTGTTTTCTCCTGCTGCTTTAGAGAGAGATAAAAAATGTCTGATCCTTCAGCCTATTACCTCTGGTTGGAGACTCCTGGCCTTCCTGCCTGTTACCCTCTCATTCCCCCCTTTTGTTTTAGGAGAATTGTGTTGCCTAGGGAAAGGGGCGTTGTTCTTGTTCTGTAACTGCTTCCTACCTGATAAGGGGCGTCATCCCTAAATTAGTGAGGCAACATACTCTCCTAACACTCATATTGAGGGTCTCTGATCCAGGGGCCCCATGTTGGAGGAAGCTGCCACAGTGGCAGGAGTTTGAGCAACCATTTGTAACTTAAGAGCCTTCATGCGACTAGAAACAAATCCAGCTACGCAGTTATAGATGCAGGGAGCAAACAGAAAAAAAACAGAACTATCAGAATTATTGCAATTAGGATAGTTTTCCACCATGGGGAACTAGTTAAAATCTCCCAAAGTGAGGCAATTGAGGTTTCAGGAGTATCCATAGCCTGAATCGTCTTGTTCATGTGTTTAGTAAAGAGAGTAACGTTAATGCTTATATCATGTATATATGCACAGCACTGGCTATGAATAATGGCACAAGTTCCTCCTTGTGCAGCTGTTACAGTATCTAAGGCCAATCTGTTTTGTTAAACCACCTTTCTAATTTGTATTTGTTCGGCATTAAGAGCTGAAATAGCTTTTTGAGAATCTTGTAAAGCCTGTTGAGTAAAGTTAGTCAGGGCATCCACTCATAGCATAACATCTGTAGTTCCCAGAGAGGGAACAAATACTGCAGCCAAATAATCATACAGGGAAAGCAGACCTTGCCCAGCGAGTTCTAAGGTGTGGCAAATTGGCAGGTTTCTTTGGAAGCTCTGAAAATAGGAAGCTGTGAGTAAAAGCTAGACCTAGGGTGCATCTCCCTGTCCAGCCAGGGGGAAGCCACGCCCATAGGTAAGGGCCATATATCCAGTAGGTCCCGTTTGGAGCAAGGCAGTGTGACTGAGATATCCAGTCCCAATCAGTGCCTGGCCAGGCAAAGGGAGGACCTGAACTGGGCTTGGAAAACATGGGAATGATTACATTGCATATTTCCTGAGGCAAAAATCCCAATTGTTTTCAATGATTATAATTAAATTGTTGGCTAACTTCTGGGGATGACTCTGTTGGTTCCCAGCATATGGGAGTGCTAGATATTAGACGTCCCTTTTCAAGAGTTGGCCATATAACCTCATCCCATATTTGATAAACATCAGGTAAAAAGCCACGGATCTAGACCCATTTACCTTCTTGTGTAGCAAAATAGTCATTAAACCAAGACAGTATATAATCAAAATTAAAAGTCACATTATGTCCATAGTTAAAGTACAAAGTGTTGCACCAGTCCATTTTAGGATTGTTAGATGTCATCAGATTAAGAAGAGGCATCACATATGATTGTTGTTGTTGAAGGTATGCGCAGACTTGGAGAAAGTCCTTTCCTTGAAGTGGAGATGCCACCACGGGAAGCCTTCCACTGATGAAGAGGGGAGCGCTCCACAGACCCAGCAGTTAGACTGATTGTGGAATGAAGCATAGGAGTGAGCTCAGGACAGGAAGGCATTGTCTTGAGGATCAGATGGCAGACTCAGGATTTTTGGAGTCAGCAGAAGCAAGCTCACATAGATTATCAGGCCCATCTGAAAAGTACAAAGTCAGAGCATAGAAAATAAAAACATAAAATGACATCACTTAGTTCTGGTCAGGGTGCCACCTCTTAACTTGAGTGCAATATACCCATGAATCAATTCCTGGCACTTTGACAGCTGTGGGAGAACAAAGAATAACCTGGTAAGGGCCTTCCCAGAGGGGCTTAAGGGATTGGCCCCCAGATCACAATGTTTTTATCAGGACCTCAGTTCCTGGCTCAGATAGAGGCGTACTTGACTCAGAGGCTGGGTCAGGAGTCACTTTCTGGAGTTCCATTAATGTCTGTTGAAAAGCTGAGAGCCGAGTTACATAATTAGTTAATTCCAAGGCTTTAGGAAGACTTTTCCATTGAGCATTTTCAGGAATTATTAATCGTCCATCCTCGGACTGTAATCATCCTTTATCAGTAATCTTAGCTCCGCTTTTCTCACATTTTCCTAACTCTTCCTCAGTATCTTGTGGTTTTTCCTGTCCCACAGGACCTGTCCAGATCAAAGGCGTCTGCATTGAAGGGTTTCATTAAGCTCTGCCTTTTTGGCTTGACAGTCAGCTGATTACCCTAGGCTGCTTTACTCCCTTCCCTGCTGTGCCCTTTGCCATGCATAAAGGCTACTTCTTTTGGACAGTATATAGCAGTAAAAAGTCTCTCAATCTCCCTGAAATGCTTAATAGGTCCTCCTGTTGCCATTTTAAATTGTCTTTCTTTCCATACTGCAGCATAAGCATGTAAAGTCAAATAAGCATACTTAGAAGGCAGTGGCACCCCACTCCAGTACTCTTGCCTGGAAAGTCCCATGGACGGAGGAGCCTGGTGGGCTGCAGTCCAAGGGGTGTCTGGGACTTGGACGCGACTGAGCGACTTCACTTTCACTTTTCACTTTCATGCATTGGAGGAGGAAATGGCAACCCACTCCAGTGTTCTTGCCTGGAAAATCCCAGGGATGGGGGAGCCTGGTGGGCTGCCGTCTCTGGGGTCGCACAGAGTCGGACACGACTGAAGCGACTTAGCAGCAGCAGCAGCAGAATTAGTGTAGATATTTACTCGCTGCCCTTTGCTTAACTCTAGAACTTGGGTCAGAGCCACAAGCTCCACTAGCTGAGCACTCATTCCCTGGGGGAGAGGTTTCGCTTCTAAAATCTCTTCAGTCGTCACCATGGCGTAACCTGCTTTACGCTTCCCATCCCAAATAAAAGAGCTGCCATCTAAATATTTCCATGTCAGGATTGTCTAATGAGGTATCCACCAGATCTTCCAGAGCTACATTGTTTTAAGTTAGAAATTGGGAAAAATCGTGATCAGGTGTTTCATTTTCCTTTTTAGGAAGGAAAGTGGCAAGACTTAAATTTCCACAAACTTTAAGCTTAGTTATTGGTCCTTGTAACAACGACTGATATTTAAGAAAGCCTACTGTCTGTCATCCAAGTATTAACCTTAGAGTTTAAGAATACACTCCTATAGACTGCTGATGAGGCCTTTGGGGTTGGATCAAAACTCCCAAGGCCATACTTTTTCTTTCAGGGACAAACAAATTAAATTCTAACCCTGTGGGCAAGCTCAAAGCAGGAGCTTGCAGGAGAGAAGTCTGAAGAGCCGTAAAAGCCTTTGAGTATCTGGAGACCAAACCAGTTTGTCAGTTTGAGCCTGCTGAGTTTCAATTATAAGTTTATATAAAGGCTGGGCAAATTCCCTATGACACAGAATCCAAATGCAGCAGTAGCCTGTCATTCCTAAAAATCCTCTCAGTAGTCTTAAAGTCATAGGTAGTTCAGTTCAGTTAAGTCGCTCAGCCATGTCTGACTCATTGTGATCCCGTGAACTGCAGAACGCCAGGCTTCCCTGTCCATCACCAACTCTCAGAGTCTACCCAAACCCATGTCCATTGAGTTGGTGATGCCATCGAACCATCTCATCTTCTGTTGTCCCCTTCTCCTCCTGCCCTCAATCTTTCCTAGCATCAGGGTCTTTTCCAGTGAGTCAGCTCTTTGCATCAGGTGGCCAAAGTACTGGAGTTTCAGCTTCAACATCAGTCCTTCCAGTGAACACCCAGGACTGATCTCCTTTAGAATGGACTGATTGGATCTCCTTGCAGTCCAAGGGACTCTCAAGAGTCTTCTCCAACACCACAGTTCAAAAGCATCAATTCTTCGGCGCTCAGCTTTCTTCACAGTCCAACTCTCACATCCATACATGAATACTGGAAAAACCATAGCCTTGACTAGACGGACATTTGTTGGCAAAGTAATGTCTCTGGTTTTTAATATGCTGTTTAGGTTGGTCATAACTTTCCTTCCAAGGAGCAAGCGTCTTTTAATTTCATGGCTGCAATCACCATCTGCAGTGATTTTGGAGCCCAGAAAAATAAAGTCAGCCATTGTTTCCACTGTCTCCCCATCTATTTGCCATGAAGTGATGGGACCAGATGCCATGATCTTACTTTTCTGAATGTTGAGCTTTAAGCCAACTTTCTCACTCTCTTCTTTCACTTTCATCAAGAGACTCTTTAGTTCTTCTTTACTTTCTGCCATAAGGGTGGTGTCATCTGCATATCTGAGGTTATTGATACTTCTCTCAGCAGTCTTGATTCCAGCTTGTGTTTCATCCAGCCAAGCGTTTCTCATGATGTACTCTGCCTAGAAGTTAAATAAGCAGGGTGACAATATACAGCCTTGATGTACTCCTTTTCCTATTTGGAACCAGTCTGTTGTTCCATGTCCACTTCTAACAGTTGCTTCCTGACCTGCATACAGATTTCTCAAGAGGCAGATCAGGTGGTCTGGTATTCCCAGCTCTTTCAGAATTTTCCATAGCTTGTGGTGATCCACACAGTCACAGGCTTTGGCATAGTCAATAAAGCAGAAGTAGGTGTTTTTCTGGAATTCTCTTGCTTTTTCGATGATCCAGCGGATGTTGGCAATTTGATCTCTGGTTCCTCTGCCTTTTCTAAAACCAGCTAGAACATCTAGAAGTTCACGGTTCATGTATTGCTGAAGCCTGGCTTGGAGAATTTTGAGCATTACTTTACTAGTGTGTGAGATGAGTGCAATTGTGCAGTAGTTTGAGCATTCTTTGGCATTGCCTTTCTTTGGGATTAGAATGAGAACTGACCTTTTCCAGTCCTGTGGCCACTGCTGAGTTTTCCAAATTTGCTGGCATATTGAGTGCAGCACTTTCACGGCATCATCTTTTAGGATTTGAAATAGCTCAACTGGAATTCCATCACCTCCACTAGCTTTGTTGGCAGTGATGCTTTCTAAGGCCCACTTGCCTTCACATTCCAGAATGTCTGGCTCTAGGTAAGTGATTACATCATCATGATTATCTGGGTCGTGAATATCTGGGACATAGGTAGAGGATGATTTAATATAGGTTTAACTCAGAAAGCAAACTTCAAATCAATGACTGAAAAATATTTGGCTTGTTCAGGAATTTCAGACAATAGAGTATAAGGATTAGGCACCATGGGGTGTAAAGGAACTACAGCCTCACGTATTATTTGTAAATCTTGAACTAGTCTCATTTATCATTTAATTTCTTTATACCCAAAGTAGGAGTGTTTCATGGACTTTTACAGGGAATTAATAGCCCCTGCTTCTTTAAATTCTCATTGATGGGTTTTAACCCTTCCTTAACCTCAGGTTTCAGTGGATACTGCTTTTTATGTGGAAATAAATGTGGGTCTTTGAGCTTGACAACTGCTGGAATAGCGATTTGTGCTCAACCCACAGATTTTCCATCAGCCCATACTCTAGGATTTACATTTTGTTTAATTAATGGGAGAGAAAGGGAGGGCTGCATATTCATGAAAACAGAGGCATGGACCTTGCTCAGTATATCACTCCCCGAAAGGGGTGAGGGAGACTCTGGCACAGCCAGAAACTCATGTGAAAATAGCACAGAGTTCCAGTTGCAGCTTAGAGGCCGACTGAGATAATAACATTAGGCTCATCCAGACAGTCCTGTTATGGAAGCAGACTGGGGAGAAAGTGGGCCAGGGCTTCAGTAAGTTGCCCCAGTGTCCAAAAGGAAATTGACAGATTGCCGCGCCCCCCCCCCCACCCCCCACAGTTATTAATATCCAGAGTTCCTCAGGTACAATTAGGGCAGGAGCTTGTGTGGGGACCCCCGGGCACCTTCAGTCCTGATTGTCTTGAGAGTCCGACCCCTGAAACCTATGCTTCTAAGGGCAGTCTCTCCTCCATTGTGGTCCCTTGTAGACCAGACATGGAACCAGGGGAAGCTTAGATGCCTGAGGGCAATCCTGCTTGAGTTGCCCCTCCTTTCCACAGTAATAGCAAGCCTATCCTTTTTCACCTGGGCCCCTCTGGGCATTTTTCTCAGGCTGTTTAAGAATAAGGTTAGGGTTCGGACAGCCATTAAAAGGGCTTCCACCAGTTCCTTTGTCTTTCTCTGCCTTTGTTTTCCTCATATTCCTTGCCGTAATAGACTGTCTGAGGCAGTTGCAACAGATTATCTAAAGACTGATTTGGTCTATACGCCTAATTTAATAGCTTACAGTGGGTGTCTGGAGCCAACTGAGTGAGAAATCTATCTTTTAAGATAGATTCTTCCTTCTTCACTTTTGGGATCAATCTCAGTGAATCTGTGAAGGGCTTCCCTTAATCTATCTAGGAATTTACCAGGAGCTTCCTTCTCTTCCTGTTCTGTGTTTGCCAGTTTGGGATAGTTTAAAGTCTTAGCACATGCTTGCCTGAGTCCTTCAAGAATACATCTGACAAATAACTCTGATCCCATCTTCCTTTAGCCATGTTATAGTCCTAACCTGGTTCTATAGTTAGGACCGCCTGATTCCTAGTGGGGAGCTCGGTTATCTCATGCTCCCTCTTCCCTACTGATTCATTACAAAGCCATTCATCTCCATAGACAACCGCTTTCCCCAAAACTCAAAGTTTTGAGTCGGGAGTTAGTGTTTGTCCCAGAATATACATCACGTCCTTCCAAGTAAGGTCATAAAGCAGAGTAACAGCCTTAAAAGCTCTAATATAAATTTCTGGGTCCTCTAAATAATCTCCCAGATCCTCCGTGATTCTTTGTATTTCTTGATAAGGGCTTATTAACTCTTGTAGCCTGATTATTATCATGAAGCACCTCGTGGGTGCTTCATGAAGAGGCAACAGCTTATGTGGCTGTTCCTTGGCCTCTCTGTGCAAATGATCCCAGGGATAGATTGGAGGAACCTGGTTTTTATTTTTTTTAAATCTTTTTTTCGTGTCCTCCATCTTATCCTGTATTTCACCCTTAGTTTTTGCTGTCTGCGCTTCTCTTACTTCGATTGTCTGAGTTTCTGTTGAAACCAGAGTAGTCTAAGTTTGTACTGAGACTTGGGTTGTTTGGATCTCTACTTGGGCAGTTTGAATCTCAGTTTGGGTTTTTACTGAGACCGAGGCAACTTGAATTTCAGTTTCAGCTTCTGCCAAGACCAAGGCAACCCTTCTGGGCAGGGGTTCCCTGACTTTCAATTTGGTCAGTTTGGCGCCCTGGGAACGGGGGCAAAGTAGGAGGACAGGAGGGAGGTGAAGGTTTCATATCCAAATTTATACCCTTAGGACATAAGTCTGGCATGTCTTGCAGAGAGAAAAACGGTAACACATGTGCTACTTCTACCCATTTCCCTTGTTTTCTACAGAACTGTTGTAGCCACACGTTCCGGGAAACAAACTCACTCAGAAGGACAATGCAGATAGTGAAGTGGAGTGTTATTACCCAAGGCAGAGTCTCCACTTAGCCAAGGACCCCAACCAGTTTTTATGAAAACCTTATATACCCTAAGTGTATGTGCTCAAACCCACCTCTCCAAATTCTCTGAAACTAGTCTGAACAAAGGAAAAGAAAGATCCAGTCAAATTTAACCCGTGATTCATATGCCTTAAACCCGTGATTCGTATGCCTTAAGCCTAGGTAGTTAACAGTGGACAATTATCAGTAGGCCTGTGGTCATACCCCAGTAAGCATAATAGAATTTATGATTCTATTTGGTTACACAAATAATTAGGATATTCTTTTAGGCGGTGGAGAGTCTAGGTATGAGCCCTGGGGCTCTTCCATCTCGGGGGCGGGGTCTGGTTTTCCAGTTGGTATGTTGTTTCCATAGATACTGGGTATATAGCTCAAAATCCACAGTCCGGCCCAAGGTGGAGTCCTGCTTTTGAGGTGGAGCCTGTTCTGTCTGTTTCCTCCTTCAGAACCAGTCTAATTGTAAAACAGTATCATAATTAAGAGACCCTCCAACCTACCACCATTCACCATCCTCCAGTAGATACTGTGGCCATGCAGTTTCACATTGGAAGATCAGGCATGTCTTCTTTAAGCTCTCAGGATCAAATCTATCCCAGTTTTTCAGGGCACACTTCAAAGGAGTGAGGCTGGAATTGTTAGCTCCCATCTGTAAGAGAGGAAAAAAGTGACTGGCGCCATCTTTCTACTGGAGGCATCCCTCCCTGCTCTAGATGGGGGTGTAGACAGACTTTACACCGAAGCTTTCCTTCCCTGGTCAGATTTAGTCTGTCTTACTAACGCGGGTGCCGTAGTTGTCCTTCCCGGTTCTCCCACTGAGGCAGGGTGGAGATGCACCAGAGTAGACCTGATGGCATCCCAGACTAGTGTCCAGTTCCTCACCATTAAAACGTTGCTTGCCTCTGATGCCACCTGGGGTGCAATCAGAGTAATCTTCTGAAAGCCTCCCAAGTTAAGACCACTGAGGAAAACATTTGTCTCTTGAGTGCCTGTGCACAATCCTGAGTATATTCCTGACCACAGTAAGACCAGTACAAACATAAAACCAAGGTGTTCCTTCCTAGCGTCACTGCACCAAGTATAAGCAATAGCAAAAGAGATGGTGAAGGTCTGGCCAGTGAGGAAAAAGTGATTTTTGTCCTCGAGTTATTAGAGCCAGTCCTTTCAGTTCATTCCCACAGATTCCACAGAAACAGTATCTAAGGAGTTGGGACAAAAGCCACTGGAGAGCCTCCTCTGGTCCACTAAGAGCTAGCGTTACCAAAGGAAGAAGCCCACTGTGGTTCCTCTGTCAGTAACCTTTAACCTGAGAGATGCTCTTGGAACGAGAGCTCCATCTAGCTTCCGAACTTTCAACTCCTAGTGACGCTAGGTGCTCCCTGACTACCAATCTAAGTTTGGGACCTAAGTAACAGTACACATAGATCACAAGTCCCTTGAAAGTCTGTGATCTGTTAGATTAGGTTCAGTTCAGTTCAGTTTAGTCACTCAGTCGTGTCCGACTCTTTGCAACTCCATGAATCGAAGCACGCCAGGCCTCCCTGTCCATCACCAGCTCCCGGAGTTCACTCAAACTCAAGTCCATTGACTCAGTGATGCCATCCAGCCATCTTATCCTCTGTCGTCCCCTTCTCCTGCCCCCAATCCCTCCCAGCATCAGGGTCTTTTTCAGTGAGTCAGCTCTTTGCATGAGGTGGCCAAAGTACTGGAGTTTCAGCTTTAGCATCATTCCTTCCAAAGAACATCCAGGACTGATCTCCTTTAGAATGGACTGGTTGGATCGCCTTGCAGTGCAAGGGACTCTCAAGAGTCTTCTCCAACACCACAGTTCGAAAGCATTAATTCTTCAGCACTCAGCTTTCTTCACAGTCCAACTCTCACATCCATACATGACCACAGGAAAAACCATAGCCTTGACTAGATGGACCTTTGTTGGCAAAGTAATGTCTCTGCTTTTCAATATGCTGTCTAAGTTGGTCATAACTTTCCTTCGAAGGAGTAAGTGAAGTCACTCAGTCGTGTCCGAGTCTTTGCGACCCCATGGACTATAGCCCACCAGGCTCCTCCGTCCATGGGTTTCTCTGGGCAAGAATACTGGAGTCGGTTGCCATTTCCTTCTCCAAGGAGTAAGCGTCTTTTAATTTCATGGCTGCAGTCACCATCTGCAGTGATTTTGGAGCCCCCCAAAATAAAGTCTGACACTGTTTCCACTGTTTCCCCATCTATTTCCCATGAAGTGATCGGACCAGATGCCATGATCTTAGTTTTCTGAACGTTGAGCTTTAAGCCAACTTTTTCACTCTCCTCTTTCACTTTCATCAAGAGGCTTTTTAGTTCCTCTTCACTTTCTGCCATAAGGGTGGTGTCATCTGCATATCTGAGGTTATTGATATTTCTCCCAGCAATCTTGATTCCAGCTTGTGCTTCTTCCAGCCCAGCATTTCTCATGATGTACTCTGCATATAAGTTAAATAAGCAGGGTGACAATATACAGCCTTGACGTACTCCTTTTCCTGTTTGGAAACAGTCTGTTGTTCCATGTCCACTTCTAACTGTTGCTTCCTGACCTGCATATAGGTTTCTCAAGAGGCAGGTCAGGTGGTCTGGTATTCCCATCTCTTTCAGAATTTTCCACAGTTTATTGTGATCCACACAGTCAAAGGCTTTGGCATAGTCAATATAGCAGAAATAGATGTTTTATCTGGAACTCTTTTGCTTTTTCGATGATCCAGCGGATGTTGGCAATTTGATCTCTGGTTCCTCTGCCTTTTCTAAATCCAGCTTGAACATCCGGAAGTTCACGGTTCACATACTGCTGAAGCCTGGCTTGGAGAATTTTGAGCATTACTTTACTAGCGTGGGAGTGCAGTTGCGCGGTAGTTTGAGCATTCTTTGGCATTGCCTTTCTTTGCGATTGGAAAGAAAACTGACCTTTTCTACTCCTGTGGCCACTGCTGAGTTTTCCAAATTTGCTGGCATATTGAGTGCAGCACTTTCACAGCATCATCTTTAAGGATTTGAAATAGCTCAACTGGAATTTCATCACCTCCACTAGCTTTGTTCGTAGTGATGCTTTCTTGGGCCCACTTGACTTCCCATTCCAGGATGTCTGGCTCTAGGTGAGTGAGCAGTTCTAATTCCCAAGAAGTTATGAAATAGTCAAAGAGACTGGAAAGTTTGAGAAAAGAGAGTTCGGTCCACATCCTTCGTCCATCTGTGGCTGCTCCCCTTGCAGGGAGGTTGGATGTCTCTTGGCATTGGCAGGTCAGTATAAACCCCCGACAAGGCTCCCCTTCTTGGGGCTGCCTTCAGTCATTACGAGGCACCTCGAAACAGCAGAAACAGAACCTCGAAACAGGGCTCCTCGTTTGCTTCATGCAGGGCATGTCATTCATTCACACAAGCACACCATAGAGTCAGTAAAGTTCAGCAGAAAACGAGTTTGCTAGGGGAACAAAGAACCAGAGCTCCAAGCGTCCTTACCTTGTCTTGAAGAATCCTGGACGAGCCCTCAAGATGAAAGGTTATCACTGAGCCATGAAAGACACTGGGATTCTTGGCCTCCGGAAGAGAGGAATTCAATTTGGGGCCAGTGATGAGAGCTTTCCTGTAATTAAGTATAAAAGAGATAAAGATTCTGACATAGACATCAGAGGGGGACAGAAAGAGTGCCCCCTGCTAGTCTTTAGCTAGATGATATAAGCTACTAGCAATTTGCTAATTAGAGAAAGGAAATGTCTCAAAACTCAGAGAATGGCACCAGACCCCTTACCCACAACATGCATTTTGAGATAACACTGGCACAAGGTGAGTTGTCTTAAGCTGTAAAATGATTGACATGAGTCTTGAAGAAAGGCCCGGTTCCAAGCCAGTACAGTCTCATTAACATAGCTTAAGAGAACATTTGCACGAGTAAAGCATACTGGTTTGTCAAGTGGGTTCTGAGTCTTAGGGGGACCCACTTGAAGACAGAGTCTAGGGTAAATACATAGTTCATTAACATAGCTTAAGACAAACATTTCCTTAAGAAAAACCACATTGGTTAGCTCAAAGTTTGAGAAGAGTTAAGTTTAGGTGGAACCATGTATCATCATGGCAGCACAGAATTTTAAAAGAAACCTCTTTTTAAATGTGTATAGAGAAGAGGGAAAAAAAATCTAAGATTTGTTTGTTTCCTCCTGCTGCTTTAGAGAGATAAAAAATGTCAAACACTTGCAGCCTGTTTCCTGTGTTTGGAGATCCCTGGCCTTGCTGTCTGTTACCATCTCACCTTCCCCTGCCTCACACCCCACTGAATTATTTTGAAGTATCCCAAGTGCTGTATCTGAAAACAATTAAGAATACTGTGTTTATTATAAATTTTTGTGAAGTGTTTTTTACTTGGCTTTTGGTATTTAAAATTACCTAGTGAAGTATTCATATAAGCAGTTATGAGATATATTTTACCTTCTTAAAATTAATATTTTTAATTGCAGGGAAAATTATAAAATCTGTTCCTGGAAAACTAATGAAAGAGGTAAATATGGGCATTCTATAAAATGATAGTTATAAGCATATTTAAATATTAGTAAATTTTAATTGGCTATGTGATACTGAAAATCATAATCTTGATTTTTTTATTTTTATACCATGGTTTCCACAGAAAGGTCAACATTTGGAACCTTTCATCATGAATTTCATTAATTCTTGTGAATCTCCAAAGCCTAAACCGAGTAAACCAGAACTGACCATTCTCAGCCCTACCTCAGAGAATAATAAGAAGGTACTATGCATAGTCGCAGAGAGCCATTAAGTTTGAAATTGTCCTACTTACAACTTTTCCGTAGAGAATTCTTTGTTAGTGAAGTGGAGGGGACTGTATGCCTTTGTATGGAAATCAATTGTAAAGGACAAGGAGGGTATTGTAGGTAATTGCTTGGTTCTTTGCTTTAATGGGTAAATGTTTCTTAAGAATCTGTATTTGTCAGCTCCTACCGTTTCTCTTTTGGGGAAATTTTAAAGTGGTTTTCTTAGGTTGTAAATCACCAACTTCCAGGAATTAGGGAATTAATTTCTATAATGTATTTATGGTATTATATAATTTTAATTACATAAAATATTTCATCCTTTCATTAAACATGCACTTTATTATGTGCCTGCTATTGGGTGCTAGGCACTGGGAATATAAAAATAAATTCTGAGGACTTCCCTGGCAGTCCAGTGCTTAAGACTTCATGCTTTTTTTTGGTTTGTTTTTTCAGTTTTTAATTGGAGGATTGTGTTGGTTTCTACCAAATATCAACATGAATCAGCCATAGGTATACATATGTTCCCCCTCATCCTGAACCTCCCTTCCACCTTCCTTCCCATCTCATTTCTCTAGGTTATCACAAAGCACCTGATTTGAGCTCCCTGCATCAGACAGCAAATTTCCACTTGCTGTCTAATTAGACAGCCATGGTTTTAATGCGGGGAAACTAGGATCCCACAGTTGTGTGGCATGGCCAAAGAAAAAAGGAAAAACAGATAAATTTCCTGTCTGCAAGAAGCTCAGTTTAGTGCCAGAGTAGTACCCAGTATGGGGGATTCTGTGAGCTCAAAGAATAGCACCCTCTTCCTCAAGAGAACTTCTTTGGTTTATTACTGTAAAGGGTGTCTTTAATTTTTTTCACTTTATATGTTTATTGCTAATAAACAGAAATACAGTTGATTGTTGTGTATTGATTTTCAGTTCACAAGTCTTGCTAGACTTGTGTTAATTTTAGAGGTATATCTGTTAATTCTTTTAGATTTATGTATTCAAATGATGGCAGTTATGTTTCATTCATGACTAGGACCTGCTATACAAAGGAAGGGAGTGATTGCAGTGTTTCACCATTAAATAATACAGTGTAGTTCTTTTTGTAGATATCCTTTATGAAGTTTAGGAAAGTTACCTCCATGTTTGTGGGTACACTTAGCCTATAGTTTTTCTTTCTTATTGTATCCTCGTCAGGTTTTGGTATTAAAGTTATGTTAATTTTTCTTTATTTGCTGGTAGAGTGTTAGTTATTTAAATAGTGATAACTTGTTAATAGTCATCTGCTGCTGCTGCTGCTGCTGAGGCGCTTCAGTCGTGTCCGACTCTGTGTGACCCCATAGACGGCAGCCCACCAGGCTCCGCCGTCCCTGGAATTCTCCAGGCAAGAACACTGAAGTGGGTTGCCATTTCCTTCTCCAATGCATGAAAAGTGAAAAGTGAAAGTGAAGTCGCTCAGTCGTGTCCGACTCTATGTGACCCCATGGACTGCAGCCTTCCCATCCATGGGACTCTCCAGGCAAGAGTACTGGAGTGGGGTGCCAAGGCCTCAAGTTTTGTTTGTGGAAGTTTTTTTTTTTAACCAATATAATTTCCTTAATGATTATAATATTCTTCAGATGTATTATTTCATGAGTCAGATTTTGATAGGTTGTACTTTTTAATAAATTCTCCATCTTAGCTATGTTTGAAAAATTTTGGCCTTATGTTGTCAATAATATCCTCTTTTCATTTTCCTCTGACATCTGTGGTTGTGTCCCCTTTTATTCCTGGCATTGTCTTCTTTTCCTTCCCTTTCCTTTTTGCTTTTTTGACCCATCATACCAAAAACTGTCCATTTTATCGTTTTGTTTACCTTTTCTGACAGTTTTTTTTAGTTCCTTAGTATCTGCTCTTTGATTATTATTAATGATAGATCTTTTGGCATACTTTTGGTAGAGTAGGTAGGGCTAAGATTTAGTTGCATTTTATTATTTTGCTATGAGTAATTCTTCATATTTTTTTCATATACATTAGGTCTTTGATTATTTTGTCCAAATAAACTTAGCTTAAATCTTAACGTTCATCTGTAAGCATCCCTTAATTAAACAGTGATTTATAACCTTTAAATCACATTGGGATTAAAATCAGCTATTCCTAATGGTTTTTTTTTTTTTTTTTCGGTTGTACTGGGCCTTCATTGCTGCGTGGGCTTTCTCTAGCTGTGGAGAGTGGAGGCTGCTCTCTCTAGATGTGGTGCTTGGGGTTCTCGTTGCTGTGCCTTCTCTCTCGTTGCAGAACGTGGGCTCTAGCGCGCCCCAGCGTCTAGAGCACTGCACGTCATTGTGGCACGCATGCTCAGTAGTGCAGCTCATGGGCTCTAGAGCCTGGACTCAGTAGTTGTGGTGCACGGGCTTAATTACCTGGTAGCATGTGGAATCTTTCCAGATGAGGGATCCAGCCCAACCCAGGGATTGACAGGCAGATTCTTAACCACTGGACCACCAGGGAAGTCCTGATGCTAATGGTTTTATGCATCTTTTTATGTTCATTTACTTCTTTTGATATAAAAAATTGAAGGGATTCTTTGTATGGATGATGAATTATCTGTTGCATCCAAAATGAAGGTAGATTTTTATTTAATATTTTGGCCCCCCAAAATATTGTATTTTTTAATTGAATTTGGGGTATAAATGTGGCATTTAGGGGGCAAATCTAACCACTCCGGTATTATGGTTTCTTTCCTTTAATATTCTGCTTTGATTGGACAAAGTTTAAATGCCTTGCTCTGTAATTACTTTATCCTTAGTAATTATTATTAGCCTGTGTAATAAACTTTTTTTATTATTTCAACTTTTACTTTAGCTTTTTAATGATCTGTATAAGAATAATGCAAACCGTGCTGAGAATACAGAAAGAAGGCAAAATCAGAATTATTTTATGGAAATGATGACTGTAGAAGGAGTCTATGATTACCTGATGTATGTAGGTAAGATATCTGTGGTTACTGTTAAAACCCGTGTTATATTTCTTCTGTGATGCGAATTAATGCTCTTGTGTATTGCTCCATTATATATTTTTTTAATTGAAGGCACTTTTTAAATTAAGAATTCAATATATAGACTATAATTAGTCTTGAACATATTAAAGTTATTAGTGTTTAAAAATAAAGTATTGACCATTTATATTTTTTGTATTGGAAAATGTTCAGGTATCTATTTACCTTAATGAAATGTTCTGTGTGATCCTTCTCAGGACAGGTGGTTTTCCAAGTTCCTGACTGGCTTCATCATCTCTTAATGGGAACTCGAATCCTCTTCAAAAACACCCTGGAAATGTATACTGATTACTATCTTCATTGTAAACTAGAGCAGCTCTTTCAGGAGCACCGTCTGGTTTCACTTATAACACTTCTCAGAGGTTTGTATTTCCTCATGTGTTTGTTTCATGTTTGAATACTCAATTTTTATTTAAGTTTAATTAGATCTCAAAGAGTGAGAAGCCTGGCCTTTCTTTGCTTTTATTAGTATTGCTACCATGAGGAAATACTTTGTATATAATAGGTGAAAATTCCTGCAAATGTTTCTTTTTTTAAAAAATTTTTAATTTTTTATAGATTCTTTTTTTAAGATTTATTTTATTCATTTATTTATGGCTGCTTAATAAGTGGAAACGGCTACCCACTCCAGTGGGGTCAACTACACAATCCATGGGGTCGCAAAGAGTCGAACACAACTGAGCACTTAGGGCTGCTCTGGGTCTTCGTTGCTGCACTCGGGCTCTCTCTAGTTGCAGCGAGTGTGGGCTACTTCCTAGCGGTGGTGAGCTAGCTTCTCATTGCAGTGGTTTCTCTCGTTGCGGAGCACAGGCTCTAGAGCACAGGCTCAGTAGTTGTGACTCTCAGGTTTAGTTGTCCCTCAGCATATGGGATCTTCCCAAACCAGGGACTGAACTGTCCCCTACATTGGCAGGTGGCTTCTTTACTACTGAGCTACCAGGGAAGCCCTAATTTTTTATTTTTAATTGGAGGATAATTGCTTTACAATGTTGTGTTGGTTTCTGCCATATATCAACATGAATCAGCTATATGTATACACATGTCCCCTCTCTCTTGAACCCAGCAAATATTTTTTTGTCTCTTTTTAGATGCTGTATTTTGTGAAAACACTGAACCTCGCTCTCTTCAAGATAAGCAAAAACGAGCAAAGCAGACTTTTGAAGGAATGATGAACTACATTCCAGGTATAATATTTAAAAAGTAGTTTAATATAGATTAGTACTCTGGTGGTCACAATGTATAGTAATTATTGAGGCAATTTTTACTGTGAGTTTTTATTTTAGAAGTAGTTATAAGAACCAGTTAAAATTAACTCATTCATTAAATGGAATTTGGTTTTTATGTTAGCACTAAGAACTTTTAGATAAGGCTGTTTCTACTCACACAATAGTTGGATTCTTACAGTAACTTAGAATCAAACTCATGGTAGTGGTATGTCTGTGGAACAGCTGGAGTCCTGCTGTTCACTTCACCACGAGGAGAGCTACATTAGTGTGTGTGAGTTAGAGGTCAGAATTCATTTATTCATCCAGAGCTTAATGAACACCTTCCATGTGCCAGGCACTTAGCACAGGGCAGGAGATATAAAAATTGTACTTGGGTAGCTCAGTGGCAACCCACCCCAGTGTTCTTGCCTGGAGAATCCCAGGGACAGCGGAGCCTGGTGGGCTGCCGTCTGTGGGGTCGCACAGAGTTGGACACAACTGAAGCGGCGTAGCAGCAGCAGCAGCAGCTCAATCTGGCAGGAAAGATAGACACACAGACAAGATGTACCTGTGATAATAGAGGCTTATTTAGGTTATGCAGTATCTCAAAGGAGGAGGGTGAATCCCTCTCATAAAGGAGGTAGGCTTGAGTGAATGGTTAGTAACCTCTTACTGAGATGCGAATATAAGGAAAAAACATCAAGGGGTCAAAGCAGATGATACTTAATTTAGGTTTGAATGTGACAAGCCTAACTATACATTATTCAGGAGGCATTGTCTCGTAATCAATTAAATATCCAGGTTTTAGAATTGGAGAAGCGATGACGTAAGATGAGATCTGGGAGTCAGGTGTGAGTGGGTAATGCCCAGCAAGGAAATATAGAGTAAAAATTGAAGATGTCTTAGAGAATTCTCATCATTGAAAAATGAGTCTCGGAATGGTCCTGTTTAATTTTGAAGACAATTTCTGTCCCCAGTCTGAATGTAAACGTGAATCACAGCTATTTTTGAATGAATCTTCTGTAGGTATATAATGAAGTCATTTCTTCCTTCTTTTGTAATGTAATATAGTGACCTTCTATATTGTAATATAGCATTCATGGTCTTAACTGTCTTAGTTTTAATATTTATAAACATGGAAAGCCAGTGAATATAATAATTGTAATTTTGCCCAGCCATGAATTTGAGTCACATCTGCTTCAAGACTTCCGTTTGGAAAGGGGTGATTTAGCTAGTGAGGGAGCATAGCATGCCTTTCTGCTCTCCTCTACTCATTTCCTCCTCAGTGATTCTTGAAGAATCTGAAAGGATCGTCTGTTTTTGTCCATGATGCTTCATGCATATTAATTGGGAAATTCTGTGTAGTATTGGTGAATTAGGGGATTCACAAAGATGCATTATGGCCCATCTCTCTTGAAAAATATCAAGGATCTACTGAACTTCTATAAATTGAATTTTGCCTCTCAGGGTTAGATTTACCCTGTAAAAGCAAACATAAAATGAAGATTTTCCTTGAACAACATTAAGTGTTTCATTATGATTGGAGGGGAAAGGACAAATATTTGAGCACCTTGTTTACTTAAGAATAAGTTTCTTTTCCTGCTTGGAGGAAACCATTCAGCACAGATTTTAATAAGGACTGACTGTGGTACCAGGAGTGGTATGTGACAGCTGTGTAGTCAAACATGAATTAGAACTTTTGGGAGCAAACTTGTGTTTAAACAGTTTCCCAAAAGATTGTTCTGTAAGATAGTTACTAGTAATTTTGCAAAAAGTACAGAAAGAAATTGGTCATATTCACTGAAGAGAGTCTCTGTTCACCATAAAATTAAATTAGTTAAATTTTAAAAAACATTAACATATTCAAACATGAAAACATGAAGAGTGAAAAGTAGAAGTGATCCTGTCCCCCCTGTGCAGAAGTAGCGGTATGCTCCAACTGGTGTTAATCCTGACAGACAGTTTCTTTGTATCTCTGTATATATATGCACAAGTATATGTACCTAGTGTTTTATTTTATTTTACTTGAATGGGATAATAAAATATGTATTGTTTCCCAACTGTCTTTTATCCTTTAATAGTATAAGCAGATTTCTTTACAGTAACATTCCTAATAGTATAAGCAGATTTCTTTACCGTAACATTCCTAACATTTGTGTGTTGTGAATCTTTAAATTCAGGACTCATGATACTGCATTTCTCAACTTGACCACAGAGCCCTTTTTTCCAAGAGCTTCTTACTGAAGCACTGATTTAGGAAATGCTGACTTACAAGTTTTTACATAATACCTGGGGGAAAGGGTAGAGATTTTGCCTTATGATCCAGTAAATGATGAGTCACTTTATAATATAAAATTGTTTCACATGTGGCTTTCTTGTTTAGATTTGATAGTCAAGTGTATTGGTGAAGAAGCCAAGTATGAAAGCATCAGACTTCTTTTTGATGGTTTACAGCAGCCAGTTCTCAACAAGCAGGTAAAATTCATTAAAGCAGACTGACTCGTGTCAGCTTGGTTTAGTGAATGACACTGTAGCGTGTCTGGTATATTAACTGTGAAGTGATACTTTGCTAAATGAAGGCAATGTAATTCAAACATGGAGATGGAATAAAAGTGTCTTTAACTGCAATTAACATTTTACTGCTTATCAGTTCAGTTCAGTCACTGAGTTGTGTCCAACTCCTTGTGACCCCATGGACTGCAGCACACCAGGCCTCCCTGTCCATCACCAATTACCGGAGTCTACTAAAACTCATGTCCATTTAGACGGTGATGCCATCCAACCATCTCATCCTCCGCTATCCCCTCCTTCTCCCACCTTCAATCTTTCCCAGCATCAGGGTCTTTTCCAGTGAGTCAGTTCTTCGCATCAGGTGGCCAAAGTATTGGAGTTTCAGCTTCAGCATCAGTCCTTCCAATGAATATTTAGGACTGATTTCCTTTAGCATGGACTAGTTGGATCTCCTTGCAGTCCAAGGGACTCTCAAGAGTCTTCTCCAACACCACAGTTCAAAAGCATCAATTCTTCGGCACTTAGCTTTCTTTATAGTCCAGCTCTCACATCCATACATGACCACTGGAAAAACCATAGCCTTGACAAGATGGACCTTTGTTGGCAAAGTAATGTCTCTGCTTTTTAATATGCTGTTTAGGTTGGTCATAACTTTCCTTCCAAAGAGCAAGCATCTTTTAATTTCATGGCTGCAGTCACCATCTGCAGTGATTTTGGAGCCCCCAAAAGTAAAGTCTGTCACTGTTTCCACTGTCTCCCCATCTATTTGCTATGAAGTGATGGGACTGGATGCCATGATCTTAGTTTTCTGAATGTTGAGTTTTAAGCTAACTTTTTCACTCTCCTCTTTTACTTTCATCACAGGGCTCTTTAGTTCCTCTTCACTTTCTGCCATAAGGGTGGTGTCATGTGCATATCTGAGGTTATTGGTATTTCTCCCGGCAATCTTGATTCCAGCCCAGCATTTCACATGATGTACTCTGCATAGAAGTTAAATAAGCAGAGTGACACTGTATAGCCTTGACATAATCCTTTCCCTATTTGGAACCAGTCTGTTGTTTCATGTCCAGTTCTAACTGTTGATTCTTTACCTGCATACAGGTTTCTTAAGAGGTGGGTCAGGTGGTCAGGTATTCCCATCTCTTTAAGAATTTTCCACACTTTGTTGTGATCCACACAGTCATAGGCTTTAGCATAGTCAATAAAGCAGAAATAGATGTTTTTCTGGAACTCTCTTGCTTTTTCAGTGATCCAACGGATGTTGGCAATTTGATCTCTGGTTCCTCTGCCTTTTCTAAATCCACCTTGAACATCTGGAAGTTCATGGTTCACATACTGTTGAAGCCTGGCTTGGAGAATTTTGAGCATTACTTTGCTAGTGTGTGAGATGAGTGCAATTGTGCAGTAATTTGAGCATTCTTTGGCATTGACTTTCTTTGGGATTGGAATGAAAACACCTTTTCCAGTCCTGTGGCCACTGCTGAGTTTTCCACATTTGCTGGCATACTAAGTGCAGCACTTTCACAGCATCATCTTTTAGGATTTGAAATAGCTCCACTAGCTTCCATCCCCTCCACTAGCTTTGTTCGTAGTTATGCTTCCTAAGGCCCACTTGACTTCACATTCCAGAATGTCTGGCTCTAGGTGAGTGATTACACCATCATGATTATCTGGATCATGAAGATCATTTTTGTAGTTCTTCTGTGTATTCTTGCCACATCTTCTTAGTATCTTCTGCTTCTGTTAGGTCCCTACCATTTCTGTCCTTTATTGAGCCCATCTTTGCATGAAATGTTCCCTTGGTATCTCTAATTTTTTTGAAGAGATCTCTAGTCTTTCCCATTCTATTGTTTTCCTCTATTTCTTTGCATTGATCACCGAGGAAGGCTTTCTTATCTCTCCTTGCTGTTCTTTGGAACTCTGCATTCAAATGGGTATATCTTTCCTTTTCTCCTTTGCCTTTAGTCTCACATATTCTGTTGAGAGCTTAACACAGTTAAAATTTTGTATCAGGCTTGTTTCTTTAAAATTGTTGTTATATACAAAATATTTAACATAAAATCAATTACGAGGCATAGTAATAAAATGTAAACATGTGAAAACATATCTATCTAAAACTCATCCTAAAAATAGAACGTTATGGATCTTGTTGAAACTGCTTTTGTGTGTGTTTTTTTTTTTTGGTCTAATTCCTTAAAATCTTTTTTTTTGCATTTTAGCTGACTTACGTTTTATTGGACATTGTGATACAAGAACTGTTTCCAGAGCTCAATAAGGTAACTGAAAAGCGGCAGCACTTTATTTATGTTTTTAATGGTGTACTGACATTTTTTTAGGAACATAATAATTAAGGAAATCCTTGTGATCATTTTAAAAATGAACAACCTTAACAAATAGCTCTTTGTATTTTCTTCATTCAACACGCTTAAACATAGAATGGATTTGGGGATGTACGAACTGAATAGCCCCTGCCTTGGCTCCCCCTCTTCCTGATTCCAGTCAGATGGGGTGTTACACCCTGTAGAGCCTCACCAGAGGCAGGTGTGAGTGCACATGCTGTCTCTAGGATGGGCCAAGCTCTGCAGGCTGTCATGTGCACACTGAATGCTGTGTGAGCGTTTTTAAAGCAGTTGGCGCTTATGTGAAGCCAAGAACACAAAATGAATGGGAGTTGGAGGATGGTGATACTATTATTACCTTGAATCCTATAGATTTTGAGTTTTGAGCATTGCTTTTTTACCTTTTTTATTTTTTTTTTGACTAATCCCTTTGGTCAGATGAAATAACTAATTCAGGGTTGTGATACAGCAGTGAGATGTTAGTTTTATAGAGGGAACTAGATTTGGACTATTTACCTACTGAATACAAGTTTTCAAGTTATAGCAGTATTCAGTGTGTATTAAAACAGGGTGGCAATTACAGACATTTTGTGTTCAAGTTACATAGGAATCAGTACCTGGAAATTCCAGCTCTCTGTTTGAGACCTTATGAGGTCTATCACGTGCTTTTTTCTCCTTTCTAAAATGTAAATATTATCTGTGTCATATGCCAGCTAATTTCTTGCGGGTTTTAACACACACACACATATATATATGTTTTAGGTTAGAATTTTAATACATTGGAACTGTTAGGCAATTCACAAATGAATTCTTGTTTGTTTTTTCTCTTCTATTAAATAGATTTATTTTTACTTTAGGTACAAAAGGAAGTTACATCTGTGACGTCCTGGATATAAACATTTGGATTTGGGATAGAATAACCAGTTGAAATGTTTGCTGTGCTAGTGTAGTATATATGTACTGTTTTTTCTTTTACTTTTGTATATTCTTGTATATATCATGTAATTCAGCGTCTGAAGTTTTGATTTTGTTGTTTTAATAAAGACTAACAAATTTAATAATGGTGAAAACTGATTGGGTCTCATAGCCTTTCATTTTACATTTCTTCTCCAAATTTTCTTAGATCTATGTCACTTGTTATTGCTGTTTTTTAAAGAGATGATTCATAATCTTCTTGGGGCAAATCAGTTGGGCTGATAACTTTGAAAGTATTGTATCACTTTGAAAATGATTATTTTTAGTGTAGAGATCTGATTTGCTGTCTTATTTGGAGTTAATAAATTTTAGCAGATTTATTCCATTCCCCCTTTTCATTTTTCTGTGTAGTTAACTGTGTGTCTGTAAAGAAGACATACTTTATGAGTTTTTCATAACAAATAAGGGACTTCTAACTCTTCCTAGATGATTGACAGCTTATATGTAGTCCTTTTGCATGTGAAAACTGAGTACTTACAGACATTTGTGATTGTGTGGTTGCAACTGCATTTCACTGAACATCTGTAACTATAATCCAAAAGCTTATATAAACAGTTTAGTCAAGTGGATTTTTAGTTTATGTTGTCTCTCCAAAGGAAAGGTATGAATTAACTGTATTCTTTGGGGAAAGTTAAATAGTTATTTTTAAAGGTTCAACATTTAGAGTTCTGCTTATAATTTCTCTTCATGCTGTGATTTTCTCCCTGAATCATATTTGTCTTTCGAGATCAGGCACTTTGGTTATTGGCTGTAGTGTACATTCAGAGTATATTTATTGAGTTTCAGCCATGTATCAAGTGCTGATAATGTGGGGACTCTAAATATAATTTGGAAAGTGAAACCAGTTGAATGATACTGTTCAGTTATTTTTTTCCCAGTTTTGAAAAATGGTCTATAGATACTATAAAATTTTTTAAAGGCTTTGCCAGTATTTCTATTATCTTTTTAATTGCTTAAAAATTCTAAACTGTGTATGAGTTTCTGTGCATCAAGTGCTTTTAACCAAGCCTTCAACATTTTACTTACTTCTCAGGGACAGGTGGGAAATTAATCAAGCTAACTCTTCACATTTAAATCCATAGCATTTTGGCTGGAAAAATAAAATATTTACAGCCCTTTTATGCCATTCTTACCTGCTTTCTTATAAATTGTGATATTTTGTTTATTTAGATGAGAAAAAATTCTTACGAGTGTATCAAACAACCTAGGCTTACTCTGATAAAATACCATAAATGGGGTGACTTAACAGAATTTTATTTCTCACAGTTCTGGAGGCTGGTAAGTCCAAGATCAAGGTGCCCAAAAAGTACATTTCATTCTGGGACCTCTTCCTTTGGTCTGTAGATGACTGCCTTTTTTCCCTGTGTACTCACATGACCTCTGTGTGTGGCCGTGTGGAAGAAAGAAAGAGATCTTTCACTCTCTTCTTCTTTTCTTCTTATAAGTCCCCGAATGCTCTTAGGTTAAGCCCATGACCTCATTTAACCTTAATTACCTCCTAAAGGCATCATCTCCACATATAATCATATTGGGGTTTAGGGTTTTAACATGGGAATTTTAGAAGGACACATTTAAATCCATAGCAGTGGGTGAGCTCTATTTAAAGAAAATGTAATGTACAAAAATCTATAAATACAAAGTCATCTGCATAATAAAAGAGAAAGGAACTGGATGCATTCCCCATTGGCCAGGCATTTTATATCACATTTCACCATCCAGTAACTGTGAGATGGTATTATTCCTCTCTTGTTATTTATATTGAAGCTAGAGAGAGTTGGAATTTGAAGTTGAAGTTGGAATTCAAGCAGATCCGTCTCTAGTCTTGTACTCTTGACAGTGTTGCCCCATGAAAGGAGCCTTTATTTCCAAAAGTGATTACTTGAGATTCCTTTAATGGTCCCCTGGTGCATTTCAGATATTTTATTTTGCACTTTCCTTTCTATCCATCTTTATGTATGTCTTATACTGCATGAGTTTTACATTTTGAAATGTGTTTAGAGAAATAACTCTGGTTGTGTAGGTAAATTAAATAGATGAGAAGACACTGAAATTTATAAAGGACATTATGTCTGTGTTACAATCATTAAGCTATAGATATCAGAAGATTCTGAGAAATGGTTGAAACACTTAAATTATCATTTATTGGGACTTCCCTGGTGGTCCACTGGTTAAAAATCTGCCTTCCAATGCAGGGGACTCGAGTTTGATCCATGCTGGGGGAACTAAATTCCCACATGCCCCGGGAAAACTAAATACTCCCCCCATGCCCTGCACCACAGCTAATGAGCCCGTGGGCCACAATTAGTCAAGTACTGCAACGAGGATCCCACGTGCTGCGACTGAGACCCAACACAGCCAAAGAGATAAATGTTTTAAAAATTATTTATTGACTTACTAAAAACAGTTAGAGTTTACAATAAAAATATAAACAGAAGTCTAATTTGCTATTGTTCTTTGTAATGATATATACATAAGTTGTAACTTCAGATATAGTCAATATTAGAATAAAAATTACCAACTGAATGAGCAAACGCATAGATCTTGCTAGTCCACTCCACTTCCATTTCAAAGACTGTTCTCTTTTATGTATACGTTAGTGTCTTCAGTGTTGCTAGTTACATGAGGAGAGATCCTTAACCTGAGGCCTAGGACTCTGGAAGATTTTTAAGTCCATTGCAAATGGTTTTTTATTTCACTATTTTTTTAATTAATTGATGTTAATTTTTTTCTATCAAGTTACACTGAAGTATTATTCCAGGTATTGGATGTGGCTGTATTCCATTAAAACCTTATTTATGTGAAGCAGTGGCAAGCAGGATTTGGCCTTTAGGCTATAGTTTGCTGATCCCTGATGTAGAAGAGCAAAAGTGGAGAGGGAAAAGGGATGCTATTAGAAAAATTGTAATCACCTTCAAATTAAGGAGCAGGGGGTGCATGTGTGTGTGCTAAGTCACTTCAGTCACGTCCAACTCTTTGCCGCCCCATGCCGCCAGGCTCCCCCGCCCATGGAGTTGAACCTGTGTCTCTTACGTCTCCTGCATTGGCAGGTGGGTTCTTGACCACTAGCGCTACCTGGGAAATCCAGGGAGCAGGGAAGGAGGCTAGAAAATTTACTTTTTAGAAAAAGGCAGCTATCCTTTTCAGGGAAGACTTAGTTGGCCTTTTGGTTGCAGAGAGGTTATAGTAAGAAAGAGGCAAACTGCTCTGCATCATGAAAAGGGTGGTTAGATAGAGAAATTATCTTCTGGAGGAGCTGATACTGGAGAAGAAGGACTGTGTGGCTTTTGGACTGAGTCCAGAGGGTGAGAGAGAGGTAGCAGAGAAGGAATTATTCATGGTTTATTCAATTTATTATACATGTGTGTATTGAGCACTCACTATGTGCCAGGCAGTTTCAGATGCCAAGGATATATTTGTGTGTTTATAAGCTTATATGTAGCCCAGGTAACAGAGACAGTAAAAGAATGTAAATAAGAAAATAGTGTATAGTATGTTAGAAAGTAACAAGTGCTCAGAAAAAAAATTAAACTGAAAAAGAAAATAGAATGGTGAGGGTTGCAGTTTAATGCGATCACTGACATTGAAGAAAGAGACCTGAAGGTGAGAGATTAAGCCATGCAGATATTGGGAGCCCATATTCCAAGTAGAGAAATAGCAAGTGCGAAGGTTTGAGTGGAAGTGTGTCCTTTTGAAAGAAATGGCCCAATCATGGTTCGTGAAGGTAGATAATGTCAGAGAAGTGATGGGAAACAAGATCACAGTGGTCCTTGGAAGCCATTATGATAACTCACTTGTACTTGGTCTGTGATAGAAAGATTTTGAGCACATGAGCAATGTCATCTTTCTAATATTGTGATAGAATCACTTTGGTTACTGTGTTGAGAGTGTTGAGAAGAGACTAAAGTGGAGTAAAAGTAGAGACAGAGGATTTCCCTAATGGTTAAGAATCTGCCTGCCATTGCAGGGGAGACAGGTTCAATCCCTGGTCCGGGAAGGTTCCACGTGCCTCTGGGCAGCTAAGCCTGTGTGCCACAAGCACTGAGCCCATCTAGAGCCTGTGCTCCTCAACAAGAAAAGCCACCACGATGAGAAGTCCACACACCGCAGCAAAGAGTAGCCCCCACTCCTGCAAATAGAGAAAGCCCTCACGTAGCAACAAGAACCCTGTGTAGCCAATAAATGAATAAATAAAAATTTAAAAAAAATAAAAAATAAATTTAAAACAGAGATAAATGGCTCATTTAGGAGGCTGGTAAAGTAATTCAGGTGACATGGCAGTGATTTGAATCAGGGCAGTACTTGTGAAGTTTTTGAGAAGCTGAAGGCTCTTTTTAGTTCTTTTAGTTAGGAAACAGAATTTATTGCTGGACAGGTTGTGAGTTTGAGAGAAAAACAGAGCAGCCAAGGATATTCCAAGGTTCAGTTTGAGCAATAGGAATGATGAAGGGTCCACTAAATTGAGCTTAAGGGAATTGTGCCTGGCACCAGTTTTCAGGAAGAATCAAGAATCCACTTTTGGGCATGTGAAGTTTGGATTGCCTATTAATCATCTCAACTAGAGATGCCAAGTAGGCCATTGTATTTGTGAATCTGGAGTCCGTGGGAGAGATCTAGACAGGGGTATAAATTTGAGAGTCACCAGCATTACGATGTAAAACTGATTGAGAGCACAGAGATTAAGTGTAAAGAGAAGAGAAGCAGTCCAAGGACTGTCCTCCTGGGGCTCTCCAGTGCTTGATACTAAGAGAGCTGGAAAGGACCCCAAAAAGGACTCCAGGGGTGGGTTTGGTTGATGTGTTTGTTTATTTAAGTTTTTATTTATTTACTGATGACTGTGCTGGCTCGCAGAAGGCAATGGCACCCCACTCCAGTACTCTTGCCTGGAAAATCCCATGGGCAGAGGAGCCTGGTAGGCTGCAGTCCATGGGGTCACTGAGGGTCGGACACGACTGAGCGACTTCACTTTCACTTTTCACTTTCATGCATTGGAGAAGGAAATGGCAATCCACTCCAGTGTTCTTGCCTGGAGAATCCCAGGGACGGGGGAGCCTGGTGGGCTGCCGTCTATGGGGTCGCACAGAGTCAGACACGACTGAAGCGACTTAGCAGCAGCAGCAGCAGTGCTGGCTCAGTAGTTGCGGCTCCCAGGTTCCAAGCAATGGACTTAGTTGCGCCACAGTATTCAGGATCATCCCAGAGCAGGGATCAAACCTGTATCTCTTGCATTGACGGGAGGATTCTTCACCACTGAGCCACCAGGGAAGCCCTGGTTGATGCTTTTTAGGAGCATTGCTGTCTCACATTGAGTTGTAAGTTTCCTTTTGCATTGTAACTCCCTCCATTTATGCCTAATGACTAAAGCTTTAACACTTCAGGATTATCCTAGCTGCTGTTGGGAGTGAAGGCAGTACTATATCCATATTTTGGGATAATTCAAGGTGGAGAAAACTGGTGCAGCAAGGAGAGGTGGTGCTGAGGTTACCTGAAGAAATTGTGGAGCAGCCTAGAAGGGCTTCCCTGGTAGTTCAGCTGGTAAAGAATTCGCCTGCAGTGCCAGAGACCCCAGTTTGATTCCTGGGTCGGGAAGGTCCCCTAGAGAATCGATAAGCTACCCACTCTGGTATTCTTGGGCTTCTCTGATGGCTTAGACGGTAAAGAATCTGCCTGCAGTGTGGGAGACCTGGATTCTATCCCTGGGTTGGGAAGACATCCTGGAGAAGGGAACAGCTACTGCTACCCACTCCAGTATTCTGGCATGGAAAATTCCATGGACAGAGGAGCCTGGCAGGCTACAGTCCGTGGGGTCACAAAGGGTTGGACACAGCTGAGTGATTTCACTCACTTAACACTAGAGCAAATGCAGCAACCTGGATAGGTAAGCAAGTCCTGGCAACTCTCACAAATAGGAAGGGACCTGCCAAGTTATTTTTAAAAATTAATTGTTTTTGGCTGTGCCGGGTCTTCGTTGCTGTGTGCAGGCTTTCTCTAGTTGCGGCAAGCCGGGGCCGCTCTCTAGTTGTAGTATACAGGCTTCCCGTTGCGGTGGCTTCTCTCGTTGTGGAGCATGGACTCCAGAGTCCGTGGGCTTCAGTAATTTCAGTACTCAGGCTCAGTAGTTATGGTGCACAGGCTTAGTTGCTCTGCGGCATGTGGAATCTTCCTGGACCCAGGGATCAAATCCATATTCCCTGAATTGGCAGGTGAACTCTTAACCACTGAGCCACCAGGGAAGCCCCCTGAGGGAACTTACTCTGTTGTAAACTGCTCAGCGCAGCTCTGCCACCAAATGGATTTAACGTGTCTGCTCAAGGTGTAATAGCTGGTCTGCTGTATCATCAGTATTAAATGAGGAAGATTCTTAGATTCATGGACAGTTCAGATAAATTAATTAAAATCCCCAACACTGTGTAACTTGAACATCTTTATTTCTAGGAAACCGTTATTGGCATCAAAACAGATTCTGTACACAAAAGCCGTAAGTTTGTTTATTTTTTTATTTTTGGCCGTGCCGTGTGGCATGTAGGGTCTTAGTTCCCTGACCAAGGGGAACCTGTACCCACCGCAGTGAAAGCATGGAGTCCTGACCACTGGACCACCAGGGAAGTCGCATTAGTCTTAAGTACCCTTTATCTCCTGTTCTTCTGTACCTAAAAATTGAATGTATTTTTCTTATTTTTAGGGGGGGTGGGATATAGGGAGGGCTGTCAGATGGCAGGGGCCTTATAATCATGGGCAGTGATACCAGTGATGAGCTGTCAAAACAGTTTTCCTTCAGTCATATTGTCTTGGGTTGTAAGTATTTGCTTGAGAGAAGAAATAACTACCAAAGACAAAGAGTGTATCTTCAGTTTTATTGTTTGGAACCTAGAATTGAAAAGTATTTTTAGGTCATTTCTTAAACCACTGAACAATACAGGCACACAGATTTAGAAAACTTACAAAAATGTTCTTTAAAAATTTGTGTTTCAATAGGGTTTACCCTATTTTACTGGCCAGGCATAAAAAATGTAGCCCAAATGCAGTCCTGTTGACATTTTCCTCTTAAAATCTTATTGGCATTCATTTATTGTCAATCTCTATAAGCATAGAACCTGGGGCATTACTTTATTGCGTCAATCTTTATAAAGAGGTTATGACATTTAAAAGTACATTTGTATCAAGAGTACCTAATATTTGTAAACATTAAAAGCAAACATCCTCACTCTTCAGTCCTTTAGCTGTTGTCTGCTCACTCTTTTTTAAGGTGAGGCCTGCCATTTCTTGTTGAATCATGTATACAATGATGAGCAGGCTCACATGATCCCCACTACCCCTTTCAGCAAGTATTTGTACATAAATCATGTGTGGCATTAGTCTGGGTATTTCCTGAGCACCCACTCAGAGGGTGCTCCCACTCTCAGGCAGGAGTCCTTATGTGCGTGTTTGAGAATGACTGAGAGTGACTGTTCAAATATGGAGGCAGAGCTGACTTTAAACTTAGGTGGACCACTTGAAAAATCAACCTTGTCTTTCCTCTGGATTTTCCATAAGTGAGGAAGGGGTGAAGTGTGTCTTGGGTTGTAAGTTGTTGTCTTGGGTGTGTGCCTAGAATAAGTACATCTTGCTAGGGAGACACAGGTGCAGGTTTAGAATTACACCTTCTCTAAGAAGGTTCTCTTCTTGTGACACCTTCCCATTAGGAAGAAGGAGGAAAGAAATGGAGAACTGATGGAATGTCATAAAATGCCATGTGTTAGGCACTCTGCTGCTACTACCTAGCAAATTTCTATGTAGCTAGAGTAAATGGGCTTTAGCTGTTTCTCTTCTCTAATGGAAGTTGTTCCTGGGCATCCCAGTCTTTGCTTCCCCTTCTCACTAGCCCCAGATGGCCTTTTGCAGCTCCTGGCCTTTCCCATTATCCGCTGCCCTTTGTGTCCCAACTCCTCAAAGGTGCATGGTGGTGAGGAAGAGAGCACCACTGTGTGTTTAGTCCGTTAACTCCTTGTCACACACACTAGAGAGGAAAAACAGAGAGACCAGAAGTAAAGCAGAGACTTGTCCTCCATGAGTTTGGGGCTCCAGTAAATATCATCCTGAACAGTAACTGGATGAAAGAGTGTGGGACTGAGGTTAGAGGGCCTAGATGCAGGTCTGGGATCGTCACTTTTACCAAATGGCCTTAAGTCGGCTCTGAGCTTTAGTTTCCTCATCTTTCATACGGGAAGAAAACAACGCCTGTCTTCCCACGCACAAAAGTTATGGACATCAAATATGAAAATGTGCTCAGAATTCCCTTGTAAATGATAAAGTTATGTAAATGTAAGTTGTTTGGTGGATTAGAATGGATATAAAGGAGAAAAATGATGTGTATGGTTTAAAGGTGTTAATAAAGTTTTATTAAAATTTGCATATGTAAACTAAAGATGGCTGGCCTTCTTGTCAGAGGTCCCACTTTCATTTCTTTTCCTGTGTGTTCACTAAATTGCTGATCCTGAGTGATGATGCCAGTGTCTTTACTTACAACCCTCTAAGCTCAGCTTCTAGGAGACTGCAAAGACGGTCTGCGCCATCGTAAAACCAGTTCCTAAAAAACCGACTTGAATCTCACGTGAGAAAAAAAATACAGTTCCATTTAATGGCAAGGAGAATTTTTGGCTATTGGTATAAAATAATGATCACTGCCAAAACTGAAAGAAATATTAAAGAAAAACTTCCACAGCAATGACTTCCTGCAGAAAACTGGATCCGACCTTCAACTGCTGGATAAAGCACTTTCATTTTTGAGATGTATCCAGAAACCACGTTGATATCTTGGTCACCTAGAAAAATACATGCATTATTTTAACTACAGAAAAAATAGTGATTCATTAATAATAATAAGGGGAAAGCCAGTGTATTTCTTTAAAGTCCTTTGTGATTATAAGAAGGAAGGTACTCCTTTCATAAGTGAGGCTAAAGTATCACAAAGGACAAGGACAGTGGTGATCGTAAGTGCAAAGAATCTGATTGCTTTTCATGTTTCAGATGAGAAATGTGCCCATTGTCTACTATTGGATAATTCAGGGGAATAGAGTCCTCTCAACTCTGAGATGACTTGATAAGAAGGGACTTCCTACCTAGGGACTTCCCTGACACTCAAGTGGTTAAGAATCTGCCTTCCACTGCAGGAGACATAGGTTTGATCCCTGGTTGGGGAACTAATATCCCACATGCTTCAAAGCAACTAGTAGCCCACACACCACCACTACTGAGCCTTCAGGTTCTGGAGCCTGTGTGCTACAGGTAGAGAGTCGGCCTGCCACAACTGAAACCTGAAGCAGCCAAATAAATATGTAAACATTTGAAAAGGAAAAGGCTGTTGTCATTATTGCCTCTGAACCACTCCAGAGTTGGGGCACTAAGGAAGTGGGTTAAGATAATTAGTTGAGAAATAAATGTGGCTTTTTTGTTTTGGGGGGATTTTTTTGGCTTGCCTGCTCAAGAATCATTTTCACATAATTGATAGTGAAATAATGGAGGCTTCATTTCCAAAAGAGAAGACAACTGACAAATACTAATTGCCTGTAACTACAGCAAACCCACAGTGACCTGACAGACTTTTATTTTAAAAGTACCACTTCAAATCATGTATCTGATAAGAGGTTAATATCCAAAATATATAAAGAATGCACACAACTCAATAGCCTACCCCCCAAAAAATCTGATTAAAAGATGGGCAGAGGATCTGACAGACATTTTACCAAAGAAGAAATGCAGATGACCAAAAAGCATATGAAAAGATGCTCAATATCATGAATTATCAGAAAAATACAAATCAAAACCACAATGAGTTACCACCTCACACCTGTTAGAACAACTATGATCAAAACGACAAAAAATGTCAATGAGGATGTGGAGAAAAGGAACTCTTGTGCATTGTGTGCAAAAATGTAAATTGGTGCAGCTGCTATGAAAAATAGTAGGAGGCTCCTCAAGAAATTGAAAATAGAACTTCGAAATAATCCAACAGTTCCACTCCTGAGTATTTACCTAAGAAAATGAAAATACTAATTTGAAAAGATATGTGCACTTCTGTGCTCATTACAGCATTATTTACAATAGCCAAGATAAGGAAGTATGTTAGTCACTCAGTTGTGTCCAATTCTTTGTGACCCCATGGACTGTAGCCTGCCAGGCCCTTCTGTCCATGGAATTCCCCAGGCAAGAATAGTGGAGTGGGTTGTCTTTTCCTCCTCCAGGGGATCTTCCCAACCCCGGGACGGGACCCAAATCTCCAGCATTGCAGGCAGACTCTTTACCATCTAAGCCACCAGGGAAGCATAAGGAAACAAATGTCCATTAACGGATGGATGAACAAAGATGTGTGTATATATATACAATGAAATACTCTTCAGCTATTAAAAAAAAATGACCTTTTGCCATTTGCAACTACATGGATGGCCCTTGAGGACATTATGCTAAGTGAAATAATTCAGACAAAGACAAATACCATAAATTCAACAACAAAGCAAGCAAGCTTAGTTACAGAGAACAGACTGATGGTTCCTAGAGGTGGAGGGAGTTGGGACTCAGTGAGGATGCAAATGGGTGAAGGGAGTCAAAAGTTAATACAAACTTCCAGTTATAAAATAAATAAGTCCTGAGGCTGTAATGTATAGCATAGTGGATATAGTTATTAATGCTATTGCATATTTGAATGTTGATACAAGAATAGATCTTAGAAGTCCTCATTACAAGAAATTTTGTAATTATGTAAGGTGACATTAATTGGACTTAACGTGGTGATCATTTTGCAATACATACAAATATGGAATCATGTTTTATACCTGAAACTAATGTTATATTTCAATTATACCTCAATTAAAAAATGTATTACTATAGTACTTAAAAAGAACCCTTCTCTGCAGTGGTTCTCACCCCTGGGTATACATCAGAATCACTGCAAAGCCTTTTGCCCCAACCAAGTAAATCACACTCTATTAAGTCGGGACCAAGTTGGTATTTAATTTAAAATACTCCCCAAGTGATTCTAATGTATGATGAGGGCTGAGAACACTTACAGCCAAAGCTTTCCCAGCCTTCCATGCGAGATCTTTCTCTCTAGCACTCACTAGTCTGGGCTTGAGTGATACACAGCCATTAACTTTGTTTCATGCAGGACTCAAGAGGACACCCTCTAAGCCTGCCTTTCCATTTCCTATCATGGAATGGTTGGGAGTAGCTGGCGCCTTTCCTCCCAGGAAGGGCTGCCTCCTTGGCCCTGGCTCTGTCCTCCACCCTCCTTGGGATATGCAGCTACCGTGGCAGAACCCTCATGATAAGGCCGTAGAGACGGACGCAGAGAAGCTGTGCATGTGTCTTGTAAACACATGAGGTTTAGCCCTGGAGAACAGGAAGGGGTCATGTACTGGCAGTGCACTCCATGCACAGGAAGTGGTTCTCAATTGAATTTTTGAAAATGAGGCTGGGGTATAATGACCCTCACTCACCTGGGGTCATCTTGGGGGTTCCTATGATGTCCTCCACCAACACATTGTGCTGAATGGAGCAGGCGGCATATCCCATTCATGCCTACCTGACCTTTTCACACCAAAAGCTTCTTCAAGAAAGTTGAAGTGATTTGGGGACTTCCCTGGTGGTGCAATGGATAAGAATGTGCCTGCCAGTGCAGGAGACATGGGTTCAATCCCTGATCTGGGAAGATTCCACATACAGTGGAGCATCTAAGCCCTTGTGCCACAACTACTGAGCCTGTTTCAGAGCCTGTGCTCTGCAACAAGAAAAGCCGCCACAGTGAGAAGCATGAGCACCGCAACCAAGAGTAGCCCCCTGCTAGCTGCAACTAAAAACAAACAAACAAAAAAAAGCCCGAGCAAACTAACCAAGACCCAGCATGCCCCAAAATAAATGTAAAAAAAAGTTGAGATGATTTAACATGGTTTCCCACATCCAACCTAAAAATGCAACGTTTATATTTCACAATTTAAATAGCTGCTTAGCTGCACTTTAAAAGTTTTAAAACACTTTTTATGTAAAAATACGTTTTCCCTAGGCATGGATGGATGGGTTGAGTGCTGGGGAGGGGCAAGACTCTACTACCCTAGGCTGTTTCCTAACAAAGTGGGAGGGAGCTGACAGTGTAGGGGCAGATCTGGTTTCTGGCTTTGCCCTCCTGGTGTCATCGTGTGCTGCTCCCCTCCTGGGATCTGTTCTGTTCCTTTGGGTTAGGGAGAGGAAGAGACACTTGAGCTTACCAGAGTCATGTTTTATCTTTTCATCTTTTATCATCCGGAATCCGTCTCCACCACTGACAAGGAAGCTTGGGAGGATCACCTTGTACTCCTTATCCATTCTAAGAGGCTCATAACTGGGCACACGACACTGGGTGCAAAGAACCTCTAACTTGACCACCCTGTCCCCAGGGTTTCGGGAAATATCATACACCACGTGAATTCCTAGAAAAGAAAGGAGGCTGTAGGTTTTCACTGGATCCAAAGGAAAATTTTTGTTTTCTAAGAAAGATTTTGGCCCAAATCTGGAGTCATGGGGCTGCGGCTTAGTTTTCATTTAGTTTGAGCGAAACTTCAGCAAGAGAGCTGAAGTGACGTTGCAGCTACTGTATCTGGTTAAGTTTATCCTTGAGTCTTTCTGGGAGGCCTGAGAATGCCCGGGTGGGTAATCAGGGACTCTGCAGGGAGAAAACCACACCTTTTTTTAATTCATATCATGAATTAATCGGTCCAGCAACTTGGTTCAGTAGCTTTGGAAAATGAGGAACAGATGAGAGCTGACCAACAAATAGTTAATAATTTGGCCTGGGTGACTTCTGCGAAACATACAACTACCCAGCACAGTGCCTCTCTCTGTTCCCTCTGCTCTTTCCTGGAAAATGGAGAATATCTGGGCAACCTTACGGGCAGTGGGTGGGACTCCACCACCCTCTGCAGCCCCTTAGTCCCAGCAGTGGGGTGCTCTGGGACTTTCCAGAAGGGGGAAGACTTGAAAAGCAATCAGACCCCTCAAATGGGGTCTACCATCTAAAGTACAAACAGTGAGGTCAGACTATGGTGTCACAGTCAATTAAGATTATTCATATTAATTTTAAGTTTAACTCATTGGACTGTTGACAAAAGCACTTTAGAAGTCCTTAACAATTTGGGAAGCATTTATTTTCCTTCCACTTTCATGGCAGTCCATAAGATAAGCAGGCACATTTTCTCACTGTTCTCTGAGAGGCTGAATGAAGACTTGCCCCAGGTCCCAGTGGAACTAGAACCAGGTTCCAATGTCTTGTCCTGGCTGCCCCTTGCAGAAATCATCTTTATTAATGGTGATTGGACATTGCATTCCCTTGAACCTCTGCATGCTTCCAGGCAATTACCAGGCAGTAGAAAAAGGTTTGGTTTGTTTTTGTTGTTGTTGTTGTTTTTTAAACAACTAAGGTTTTAATAGAAACTAGACCTCAAGGCTGGAGAAGGCAATGGCACCCCACTCCAGTACTCCTGCCTGGAAAATCCCATGGACGGAGGAGCCTGGTAGGCTGCAGCCCATGGGGTCGCTGAGGGTCGGACACGACTGAGCAACTTCACTTTCACTTTTCACTTTCATGCATTGGAGAAAGAAATGGCAACCCACTCCAGTGTTCTTGCCTGGAGAATCCCAGGGATGCGGCAGCCTGGTGGGCTGCTGTCTATGGGGTCACACAGAGTCGGACATGACTGAAGTGACTTAGCAGCAGCAGCAGACCTCAAGGCAGCTGACCTGCTTAGACCCAGAGGGCTAGCTCCTGCAGAGAAGGTCGTCTGATGTCCAAATCAGACTTGGAAAATATTGCTCATTTTCAGGGCCTTGGGGCTTTGACCCCGACCTATTCTTAGTGGTCTGGGAGTCTACAGCCACTGAAAGACTGTGCATTGGTGTTGGGTGTGTGAAGCCCAAGCAAGCCTGGCCAGGAGGTCCTGGTGAGGTGGGGAGCTAAGCCAACCAGCAGGAAGCCTCCCCTCACCTTGGAAGGTGACTTACCTCCCACCTGCAGAAACTCGCCTGTGGCCTGGCCATAGCGGTACACGCTGTGCTCGAAGGCCTTCTTCAGGGTGGAGCCTTTTAACTGGACCAGGTCAAAGGTGCCTCCAAAGGGCAACACAGCAGCCAGGTTCTCCCAGGTAATCGTGCCTGAGGGTAGTCACAGATGAGGCCAGAGGGAAAACGGCTTGCGAACAAGCCCAGTGTCCTTCAGGACCCGCAGAGGAGGTAAGGGAGACGGGGCCACGAGGAGACTATGAGGACAGCACAGCTGCGTCTGAGTGTTCCTGATGCTTGGGAAGACAGAGATCAGGAGGCCCCTGGCCGTGCCCTCCTCCACTGAGACTGTTTTGACAGTATATCAAGGAAGATGATTAGGGCATCTCTGGTGGGTCAGTGGTAAAGAATCTGCCTGCCAATGCAGGAGACATGAGAGGCCTGGATTTAATCACTGGGTCGTGAAGATCCCCTGGATGAGGCCATGACAACCCCACTCCAGTATTCTTGCCTGGAGAATCCCATGGACAGAGGAGCCTGGTGGGCTACAAGTCCATAGGGTTGCACAGAGTTGGACTCGACTGAAGCAACTTAGCATGCACGTACGCAGGGAAGATGACAGGAGTGTCTCGAATATCTGTCTGGTTGGCTGGTTTTACCATGTGCTATAATCCAGGATATCTGTAAATGCACTAAAGGAAGTTGTCCAGCTGTTTTGTCCAGGGCTTGAAATTGGCAGTTTTGTCCTCCTCTTTCCAGATATCCAGGTGGAAGCTGTCACCATTTTGCATAAATCAGTCAATGATTCATGTGAGTCAGAAGTTCGATTTTTTTTTTTTTTTTTAATTTTTGGCTGCACTGCGAAGCATGTGGGATCATAGTTCCCCGATCAGGGATCAAACCCGTGCCCCCTGCATTGGAGTTGCGGAGTCTTAACCACTGGACCACCAGGCAAGTCCTAAGTCAGAAGTTTAGGTAAAGCTTGGTTCCACTAAGGCTAACTGCTCCCTCTGTGTGCACATGTATCCGAGAATACAAGCACGTGTGTGTCCTTTGGGTGGGGCACTGACTTGAGTGGCAGCTAACCCAAGCTGAGGGGCCTGGCACTGTGGGTTGTGGCAGGCAGCACAGAGGAGCTAAGGCTGCCCGTGGCCAGGTTTGGGGAGCTGGTCAGACAGAGAGCTGAGGCCAGGGCCCAGGAGCATACCATTGTTCCGCTCGTCAATGGGCGACCGGATGCCACCTCCATTTAAAATGCACATGGACACATGGTTCCAGGACATCTCATCCGGGTGTCTCAGGTTGTTGTTAATCTGCAACAGCAGCAGGAATTTACACTCGTTATTCTGGGCCTTCTTTCTGAGGGTTCCTTCCCAGAAATGAAGCTGCTTTTCTTCTGCCCCTGTGTGCCCGGAGCTCTCTCAAGTATAACTTGTCAAAACTAGCTTTATGATCTGAGAAGCAACAATAAGATACTGTGACCAGTCCCAGGTCAGACTCTGAGCAGCCAGCAGCTCTGAAACCCTCTCCTAAGACCCTGCATCCCCAGAGCAGGGGCCCTGAGCAAAGCCCACCCCCCCAACCCCCAGCAAAGGCCGGGGGCCCCTGTGCAGAGTGGCTCATGGGGCTGCTCCCCCAGCACAGGCTCACACTTGCTCCTGAGGGCAGAGTCCAGAACCCTTTCAGCTCTAGACCTTGGGCCACCAAGAATCCTGGCAGTTTGGTCTAGGTCCCCAGACAGTTCCTAAGCTGGCAATTTTGGAGACACAGAGAGAGACAGCCCCTAAGATGGAGTTCCAGTCTTTTCTTTTACATAATATGTGTTTAGTGACAAGAAATAAAATGAATACATTCTCATTTGAAAAAATAGGATGGTGGAGGAGGTGAGGGAGACACGGGGTTGCGGCCAGGAGGACAGCACCGAGGCAGTGTTCCTGACATGGGGGGAGGAGGGACTCCTTGTGCGGTGAGCACTGCTAGAGCCTGGGGTGTTTCCTTGCACACCTGCCTCCACACAGTCACACTCTGGCTTCTCTACAGCTACTTGTCTCACATGGATTGCATGGTGCTTAGGAGCCAGTGCTGGTCCTGCCTTGGGAAGTGTGAGTGTTGTCATTTACTTGGCAGGCTTTTTTTTAAATTATTTTTAATTGAAGGATAATTGCTTTACAATATTGTGTTGGTTTCTGCCATACAATAACATGGATCAGTACTTGGCAGACTTCTACTGAGTGTGGCTTCATCCTAGATACCAGGCACAGAGCTGAGCACAAAGGTCCCCTGGGTTCCCCTGGGCGTGGTGAGTTTGACCCTGAGACCTCAGTTCGGCATGGCCCCTGGGGGGCTGCCCACAGATAGGTGAACAGAGGGGTGCTTTGGGTGTGAGATCTCACTCACCATGGGACTTACTATTCTCATGATAACTACATGTCATCGTTCTCTGCTTGTGAAGGCTGTTCCCACAAGGCCAGTTTCTCAGGGCCAAGAGGAGACAGATCAGGGAAATGCAGTCTGGCTTTGTTAGGCCCAAGCAAAAGTGTTTTATTTACTATGTCCACATCTTCAGAGAAGCAGAGTTTGTGGAGTCAGGTCATCTTACAAAAGGAAAGCCATATCCAAAATTCAGACACTTAAGATGAGCACCTCGAAATAAAGGCTTCATTCTTGTCCAGCAATAAAGAGGTTAAATAGTCTTGTTTAGGCTTCAGAGACAAAGCAGAGCAGACCTCTGACCTTGCTTCTAACCTGCCTGGACATAGCCCTGACTGCTGCTGTGAGTGTCAGCCATGCCTGCTGTGAGGGTTGGCTGAGAGCCACCATAGATAGATAGAGGGAGGATCTTTGAATTTGCTGAGCCATCTGGCCAACCAGGACCAACAACATTCCAAGATTTGCAGAACAAAGCAAACAGCATTGTAAAAAAGGTTGTTGTTCCGATGCTCAGTCGTGTCTGACTCTTTGCAACCCCATGGACTGCAGCATGCCTGGCTTCCCCTTCCTTTGCTATCTCTTGGAGTTTGCTCAAACTCATGTCCACTGAGTCGATGATGTCATCCAACCATCTCATCATCTGCAGCTCTCTTCTCCTCCTGCCTTCAATCTTTCCCAGAATCAGGGTCTTTTCCAAGACCTACGTAATCTACATGACAAAGATTAACACAATACCAGAGCTGCAGTTTTGCTTGCAGACTGATGATGATGGTTTGCGGCCTGGGAATTGTGAGCGGGAACCCCAGACTGCAACCTTTGAAGTCTCATCCACAGAGCAGACATGCTGCCTTGAACCTTTTCCCAGTTGGAACTCCAGATGTGCTGTGTCATGGGACTTCCCAGCACTGTTGTGCTATGTCACGGGACTTCCCAGCACTGTCTGTTAGTCAAAGCCCAATTTGGTGATGTATCCTCTGCTGTTCCTATTTCTCTTTTCTTTTAGTGTTAGTATATTGAAAGTAAGCTAGATAATTCTCTGATAAATATTTGTATTATTTATTTGTATATAACGAGTGGCTTGTTTTGTTAACAAACCTCTTGAACTTGAGATAAAAGTGAAAACTTTCTACAAAACAGGGGTGGTCCACTGGTATGGTTCAGGCACCTTCCCAGGGTACTCAGTGCGAATCCACACCAAGCTTATATCTGGGCATTAATTTTTAAAAAACATTTGTATTGGAGTACAGTTGCTTATAATGTTTTGTTAGTTTCTGCTGTATAGCTGAGTGAATCAGCTGTATGTTACATGTATATCCTCCCCTTTTTGGATTTCCTTCCCATGTAGGTCACCACAGAGCACTGAGTAGAGTTCCCTGTGCTATGCAGCAGGTCCTCATTGGTTACCTATTTGGGCATTAATCTTTAAACGTCTTCATTCTGTATCAGGCGGTCCGTCCTCACATCCTCCCTTCCTTCTTCCATCTCTCCTCCACCCTCCCTAGGCGTGGGCCCTGCTCTCCCGGGAACCACTCACCATAGCATCACAAATCAGATTGCCCATGTTGCATTCTCGAAAGCGGCAGGACTGAGCAGTGCCATCCAGATAGACAATTGTTTTCCCCAATTCCTGGGTTGAATAGTTATCTAATTTTACCCGCCATTTGTTAATGTCTGCTTTTATGTTTGGATCTAGAAGAAAACAAACAAATCAGCCTGCAGTTAAAGCAGATCTCACACTGGCTTAAACGTGAGAGAAAGACATCATTCAGCTAACCTGGCGTGAGTCTACAGTTCTTCACCATATTTGTGTACATTTTGGTTTTTGACCAGGAAATTTCCTTAGGCACATCTGTTCTATTTCCTGGAAATAAGGCCCTGCTTGGATCTTAAAATGCCAAGTGAACCAAAATCAACTCATCACATCTGACTACCTGCTGGCCCATTGGGGATAGCATCTGTGGTGCAGATGTGGGCAATGATTAGGCTTATACTTGGGCAGGTAAAGGGATGAAAGGGCCTGCTATGGGGTCCTGGCCCCTCCCTCTGGCTGTCAGAAGCTCTGACTCTCCAGGGCCCCTGATCACCAGTCTTTCCCTATCTGAACCCAGGTCTCCCCCAGCTCTCCTCTGGGACGTGAGCTGAGAGCGGTTCTCCTGTGCCAGGGTAGAGCTGTAAAAGCACAGCAAAGCAGTGACACAGTGTCTGGTGCTGAGAGGGCTTAGAGAAGACCTGGCTTCTGAAATTTGGGTGTGTTTTAAATCTCCTTATCCAAGAAGACAGTAGGGTAAACTCAAGGAAGAAACTCAGTTCTTCAGAAACATTGTCCTGAAACGTTAACAAAGCAAATAAAACACAATCCAGCCATCTAATTTTGGAATTGGTGGATCACTGCCCTGAATTTCACATACCTTCTGGGATGCTGCTGTTGAGAAGAATGGGATTTCCATGTGAAGTGACAACATTTCCTTTTTCATCAAACTCAACCTTCAAATAGCCTAGGTATTTGCCAAAAGCATAGGCCTGGACCACAGGAACCTTCCGTCCATCATCAGAAGTGACTATGAATGGGTACTGCCCTGCTGGCACCTCTTTGGAAGGTGGATTGCCTGCAATGAAAGATCCAGAGCTGATCAAGTCAGGCCTTGTTCACAGCTGGCTGTGGGCCTGCAGGCCACCGGCCAGGTGACTGCAAATTCTGAACCAATGATTCCCCAGCTGCTGCTCTACGCAGCTGGTCTTTCAGAGCCCGGCTTGGGCATCTGCCCCGGTTTCCAAATGCCCTTTTGGCACATGAATCCTCCCATTCTCAACCCAGCAGACATTTGCTAAGCTCTTCCTAAGTCCAGGGCACCGTGCCTGGTGCTGGGGGCACACAAAGATACGACACTGCTAAACTCTCTTGTCTCCATCCTGACCCGGCTCCACTCTCACCAACCAGGTGGTGTAGCCAAGTCACTTCACTTCCCTGAGCTTCAGTTTTCCCACCTGTCGGTTGTTCAGTTGCTCAGTCTTGTCTGACTCTTTGCAACCCTATGGACTGTAGCCCACCAGGCTCCTCTGTCCATGGAATTCTCTAGGCAAGAATACTGGAGTGAGTAGCCTCACTCCAGATCAAACCTACAACTCCTGTGTCTCCTACATTGCAGGCAGTCTCTATCCACTGACCCATCAGAGAAGCCCTTTCCCACCTGTACAATGGGCAAAATAATTCCTGGGGCTGTTGTGAGGATGAAACATCTAATCTCCCTTGTGTAATGTCTAGGACACAGTAGAAACTCGTTACATGTGTATTTCTTTCCCTTATGAGAGGATGGCAACTTCTTGGAAACTCTAGATGTACATTGGGAACTTAGACTCTTTAATGGAGATGACAAGAAATTAACATGGTAAATCAAATGTACTTTAATTAAACAAAAAGAGAAATGACAAAGGGCCATCCCTAGGTTTTGTTGCTGAGTTCTGTGTCCCCTTGGTGCCCTGTGGAATGGCCACACTCATGCCAGGAGCTGACCAGTGCACATACCACCCGCCCCAGCCAGACCACAGACCAGCTAAGTTCTGCTGAATTTCTCCAAGGGGAGCCCTGGGAGAACCTGAGTGCCGCTTATCAGCCAGACGCTGAGACCCACCCCAGCATTGCCTTCTAGACACGGGCCTGTGGGAGGGTGGGAGCCGGGGCAGTGGGACCCTGAGCCCTGGTCTCTGATCACCTCACCTGACATGTTCCAATTCTATAGCTGCAACCTCCTGTGGGCACCCTGCACTTCCTATCTCACCTCCACAGGGACCAGGACCTCATTTGGGCTGTCCTGAGTCAGAGACAACGAAACAGACACCCTTGACTTGCCACTGTTTCTATCACCTCCCTCCACACACCCACCACCAGCGCTTCCTATTAGATGTTCACAGAGGGCCTGGGCAACTTCAGCTCGTGTTGGCTGCTCACTGGACCAGTTAGGAGAGTCAGCCAGGAGCCAGTCCTGGACCAGATCTAGTTTAGCCCTCCAGGCACCCCACAAGGCAGCTCCTATTATTGCCCCCACTGTACAGACTGTACACCCTGTGTACCGGGCGTCATAGGCCTTGTGCCCAAGGTTATGCAGCTGGTCTGTGAAGGAGGGGGTTGCAAACAGGATTGTGAGGCACTGGAGCTTCTGTTCTCTCTACCTCCCAACACGGCCGATGATGTGCTGTTTTCAGAAGCCTGTAAGAGTTAGTTTCCAAAGGCCACTGTCCAAAGCAAGTGCAAGCCTGGGGCTGTGCCCTTGTGCTCCAAGCTGTGTCTGGGCTTCCCTCTTCACTGAAGACAAGCTGGGGTGAATGTTTTATGAAAAACCCAGTCCTGCTTTTGCTCTTGTCCTCAGTAATCACAGAGCAGACATGCTGCAAATACCAACATTCCAAAAGCAGGAACAAGCCGTTGCCCGTATTAACTTCCCATTTTCTTGCTTCCCATGGAAAAAGAAAAAAGCCTTGGAACTTTATTTTCACAAAAGCACCTGACTAGAGATCCAGAGCAGGCCATGTCCCATCTCCATTTGCACGGATCACGACAGATGGTGGCTAGGACTGTTGTAGATGGTTGGAGGCATTGCAGAATAGCAAGGAAGGTTAATGCTCACACCATCCTCAATCGGTTCTGTGGTGGTCCTTTTTTGGACAAGCTTGGAGCCTGCTTTTTACTTCAGAGGAAGGGGGTATAGCAGCCCTCCCCCACCCCCTCAGCTGGACAAGGTTCCTCCTTTGAGCTCAGAGAACCTTGGCAAGGTGCAGTTTCCATTATGTCCACGAGGTGGCGCAGAACACCCCATCCAGTAGGCAAAGGCCCTAAGTCTGTTTCAGAAAGGAATCTAGCAGATTCCTGGAAACCCAAGAAGGGCAAGCCTGACTGTTTTGGTCTCTATTTTTCTGCCTTCCATATATATATCTGAATTTAAACAGAATGTAAAAATTTGGAATCTAACTATTCGGTCAGATGTCTTATCAGATCAGCTTGCTCTTTAGAAATAGGAGCCACCAACCCCCAGCTCCTGCAGGACAGGGACCTTTTCCAGTTCTTGAAAGGCCTTGATGTGCCTTTTGTTAGAACAAATGGTGTGTCATCTTCATCCCAGATGGACCTAATTAGGAACAAGGAGGACGCTTCCCATGCAGCTGAGGCAACAACCAGTCTAGTTTGGCTCAGGGCAGCCTTCTCCACAACTCTGCTTCCCCTCCACTCATCAACCCCAGAAAACCGCTGGCAGAGAAATGTAATCCAGGGAAACCGTTCACAGTTCCCACAGCCCTCTATTCAGCCAAAGATGCTCAGGCGCCAAATATTCTCTCCACACACGGAACCACACGTCTTTAGATCCAAGCTTGTTTTCTTGGCGGGCGAGAAATGATTTACCAGAACTCTATTTCAGCCATTTGGCAAACAAATAATCTTGGGAGCAAGCCTGAGGAGGAAGGAGGTGTGGGCTGACATTTTCTCCTGGTCACCGGGCATTGCCCAGCACAGCGAGGGAGCAGCCCCTCAGGACGTGGGGGTTCCCAGTGCTGGCCTTGACAAGTGCCTGTCTGGTGGCCCAGTGGATGGATCATGTGGTCACAGAGATGCCAGGGAGCAGACCTTCAACATAGTTTTCACTTGGCTGAATGAATTGCTTATTTTTAAAATATTTATTGAATTTGTTATGATACTGCTTCTGTTTTATGTTTTGGTTTTTTGGCCATTAGGCATGTGGACTCTTAGCTCCCTGACCAGGGATCGAACCTGCACTCCCTATATTAGAAAGTGAAGTCTTATCACTGGACCTCCAGGGAAGTCCTGGCTGAATGAACTGTAGAATGTTTGAGGCGGTCCATGTGATGATTTTAATGTATAATGGGACTGGTCTAAGAATTTCCAAAGTGAAAGTGAAAGTCGCTCAGTCATGTTCGACTCTTTGTGGCCCCATGGACTATACAGTCCATAGAAGTCTCCAGGCCAAAATACTAGAGTGGATAATCTTTCCCTTCTCCAGGGAATCTTCCCAACCCAGGGATTGAACCCAGGTCTCCCACATTGCAGGCAGATCCTTTACCAGCTGAGCCACACAGGAAGCCCAAGAATACCACCTATCCCTTCTCCAGTGGATCTTCTCGATCCAAGAATTGAACTGGGGTCTCCTGCATTGCAGGTGGATTCTTTACCAACTCAACTGAGCTATCAGGGAAGCCCCAAGAACTTCCAATATTCCTACAAAAGGACTGGATTAAAGTACTTGGTAATTTGCATATTTCACATCAATGCCTCTAAGGGACTTGAGTCTCTCTTTTAAATGACTGGGAAGTGCTTGCTTTTTCATCTGTTTACTCCTCAACATCTCAGAAGAGTCACACTTTGGTCACCATTATCTTGTCCCTGGGCCACTGCACAGCCTCCTAACTGATGTCTATATATCTATCTCTTCTTTTCCTCTTTCTGATCCAGTTTCCCCACAACAGCCTGAATGATCTTTCTAAACACAAATATGATCGTGCACTCCGTGGTTTAAAATATTTCCTATCCCCTTAGTTGTTGTTGTTCAGTCGCTAAGTCATGTCCGACTCTTTGCCATCCCATGGACTGCAGCACACCAGGCTTCCCTGTCCTTCACTATCTCCTGGAGTTTGCTCAGATTCATGTCCATTGAGTGGATGATGCCATCTATCACTGGCCTTAGGGAGAATAGCAAAACTGATCAGGACCCTGCAAAGCCTTCCCAGGTAAAAAAAAAAAAAAGTCCCTCCATGTTCCCTATTGCTTGTTTGTAGAAAAAGGCTTTAGTCTCCTAGACTTTCCCTGGGTTCCAAAGACTCAAGCAGTTACTAATTAGGGAAGTTAGAGACTGAAGAAACAAAGGGAAAATAGTCAAGCAAGAAAACCAACGATAGCTTAAAAATAATAATTTAGTGGCAGGGGAAGAAAAACGGAATCCTAGTTTCTCCACAAGGGATATACATAACAATCTGACATATAGCTTTGAGTTGTTCCCCTACCCTCATCCAGGTGGAGAGTGGTGACTCTATGCTGACCACAAGCATGCAGATCCCAGACCAATTAGAACCAGAAGACTGATGATTAAGATTCCTGAAATATCACACTGTTACCTCACTACCACCAATCAGAAGAAGGTCCACCAGTTGTAACTCTTACCCGCAAAACTGCCTTTAAAAATTGTCCCCTGAAAGCCATTGGAGAGTTTGGGTCTTTTGAGCACAAGTTACCCATCCTCCTCGCTTGGCACTTGGCAAATAAATGCTGTACTTTCTCTCACTGCAACCTGATGTTAGTAGATAGGCTTTTCTGCATAGTGGGGCGAGCAGACCACAATGCTACCCAAATTGTAGCAACACTGTAATTTTTGTCATGAACATCATAACCTATCAGACGTACATGATATGGCCCTGCTTTGAGGCAGGAGGTAGATGCCCACCACCCCCATCACCCCCAGGGCAGATACTCCAGGATGAAAATAGCAGGACAATCAAAAGAAGAGGCTAAGCCCTGCCCAAATAGAAGAAAAAAGATCACATTATTTCTCATTCTTGAAATCAGAAGACCTCCCTGACTACATATGTATAGGAAGACTCCTTGGAGGTCAAAAGGGGAGTGATGCTAAGTGATACTAACTACCCATAGGCTTCTTTGGTAGCATCCATCTTGGCTAAGAGATGCATGTACACATACGGGAGGATCCTGAGATACACCAAATATGCAGGCAAATCAACAGAAACCCAGAAGAAATGCCCCATATAAGTAATTCAAGCTACCACGAGGGAGTGACTCTCTCTGGGTCTATCCATGTATCTATCAACACGTACAGTACTCTTTTTTCCTTTTCATAAGTGCTTTCTTTGTTTCACTACTTTCCCTCTTTGTGGGAATTTTCTGCAAAGCTGAAGGGCCAGGTTCTTGTCACTGACCACTAGTCTAGTGGCTAGGATTTGGTGCTCTCATAGCTGCAACCTGACTGGATCTCTGGCCAGGAACCAAAACTCCACTGAAAGCTCCTGCAGGCTGAGGCCGCTATAGATCAGCTTCATGCAGACCTTCTGCTCTGCACTTCAGCAATCTTAGTGTCTTCATTTCTCACACCACACCCACCTCCACAGTCACAAACATAGAGTAAGACTCAGAACCAGAGGCCCACGGGTGAATTATTTCCATTTTTTTGCTTGAGTTTATTCATCTGTAAAATGGAGAACGTAACAATACCTGACTTGGAGGGTTCCTGGGAGGATTTAAGAAGTTAATGAAGCATATGAAGCCTGATTCAGGTAAATGTTCAATAAAGGTTAGTGATAATTTGTTACCAAGTTACTTCCTGGACATTTTTCTGATCTTAGTCTAAATGTCAGTTCCTCAGAACACTCTCTGACAATTCCCCAGACGTGGTCAGGGCCTCCTACACCTGCCCTCCCAGCATTGTGGACTTCTTTCTTCACAGCATGCTTTGTAAGTATATATGATTGATTTTGTTGCATACTTAAAAAAAAAAATCTGATCAGCATCAGTATCCCTTTTAAGATAGTGAGTTCCATAAGGGCCCAGGGGCTGGCCCAGCACATAGCAGGTGGTTGATAAATGTTGAATGATTATGCTTGAGTAGTTTAGCCAGCTCTTTTTCAGATCAGACAAGATGTGTATGCCCTTCCTGTGGAGGAATCCATATGTCAAGGGGAGTCAAGCCCCAGTTCCCAACTTCCCTCTATCTAATTTCTTCAACAAGCTGGGTGGGGCTTGTAAAGCAGAATGAGCTGCCTGTTGAGAGAACGGGTTTGGGTGTAGCTCCCTTTCAATCTGGTGACCTTGGGAGAGACTCTTAGTTCCTGGAACCTAAATGTATTTCCTGTATTTGTAAAATAAGAGATTTGCTCAGTGGTTGAAACCAAGAGGGTTTAATTTTTTTTAAGCTATGAGTATCTTCTGCATGCTGGAGATCTCCTGGCATTGCAAGCCATGAAGTAGGTGGGCCAAGAAGCACTCTGTGAGCGGGCACTCAGGCCAGCCGCTGTCAAGAAGCATTCTGCAACCACAGAGGTGAGTCACCAGCTCCTCGGCCACCTCTGTACCCAACCCTGACACACTGGCTGTCACATCTTCTCCGGGGACTTAAGGGGCCGCCAACAGTCTCCATATCTGGACCATGTCCCTCTGTGTTGTACGTGCTTCAATTTACTGCCCACATTCTTGCTCTTAGATATTCAGTGAGGTCTAAAGAGATGATGCATCTCTGAGTGGTACCCGAGTGTGCACAAACCCCCTGGAATCCAACCCAGGCTGTGTGCCTCTACCCAGTCGCAACTGGCTAGGGCAATTACAGGAGCTTGGCAGGGTGGGAACGGGCTCATACACTCACTCACTTACTCAATAAACATCTCCAAGCTCCAACAAGTCCTGGCATGCTGGACTCCACTGCCCTGTGGGGCCAGGCCTGAGGGCTTTGCTTCACCTTGTGAGGCAAAGGCCACCCAGTGTGACAGAGCAGGGGACGGAGTGACACTCCTACGGTCTGCCACCCTCTTCTCTTCCCAGCAGATTAAGTCATGGCCAAGTATCCTTCCAGATACCAGCATTCTTTTTTTAAAAAAATTTTATTGGAGTATAGTTGCTTCCCTGATAGCTCAGTTGGTAAAGGATCCGCCTGCAATGCAGGAGACCCCAGTTTGATCCCTGGGTTGGGAAGATCCCCTGGAGAAGGGAAAGGCTACCCACTCCAGTATTCTGGTCTGGAGAACTCCATGGACTGTACAGTTCACGGGGTTGCAAAGAGTCGGAGACCACTGAGTGACTTTCACTTTCATAGTTGCTTTGCAATGTTGTGTTAATTTCTGCTGTACAGCAAAGGGAATCAGCCATATGTATACATACACCCCCTCTTTTTTTGGATTTCCTTTTCATTTAAGTCACCACAGAGCACTGAGTAGCGTTCTCTGTGACAAGTAGGTTCTCATTAGCTATCTATTTTATACATAACAGTGTGTGTATGTCAATCCCAATCTCCCAGTTTATCCCAACCCCCTTTTCCCTCCTTGGGGTCCATGTGTTTGTTCTTAATGTCTATGTTTCTATTTCTGCTTTGCAAATAGGTTTCAGATATCAGAATTCTTTTTTTTTTTTTACAATATAGAACAGTGTTTTATATAAAAATTAAAAACAAAATCCTAACAACACAGCTGTCCTCTGGTTCTATCACTGTGGCCTGTTAAAACACAGAGTTCAGACCCAGCAATCCCACCACTGGGCATATGCCCTGAGAAAACCACAATTCTAAATGACACATGTACCCCAATGTTCATTGCAACACTATATACAGTAGCCAGGACATGGAAGCAACCAAGATGTCCATCGACAGATGAATGGATAGAGAAGTTGTGGTACATTCATACAATGGAATATTACTCAGCTATAAAAATGAACGAATTTGAGTCAGTTGTAGTGAGGTGGATGAACCTAGAGTCTCTTATACAGAGTAAAGTAAGTCAAAAAAACAAGCACCATATATTAACACATATATATGGAATCCAGAAGTTTCCACAGAAGTACACAGAAGAACTATACAAAAAAGATCTTATGACCCAGATAACCATGATGGTGTGATCACTCACCTAGAGCCAGACATCCTGGAATGTGAAGTCAAGTGGGCCTTAGGAAGCATCACTATGAACAAAGCTAGTGGAGGTGAGGGAATTCCAGTTGAGCTATTTCAAATCCTAAAAGATGATGCTGTGAAAGTGCTGCACTCACTATGATGGAAAATTTGGAAAACAGCTGTGGCCACAAGACTGGAAAAGGTCAGTTTTCATTCCAATCCCAAAGAAAGGCAATGCCAAAGACTGTTAGTACCACACAATTTCACTCATCTCACATGCTAGCAAAATAACGCTCAAAATTCTCCAAGCTCAAAATGCTCAATTCTCCAACGTTCAAAATTCTCCAATGTTGGCTTAAAACTCAACATTCAGAAAACGAAGATCATGGCATTCAGTCCCATCACTTCATGGCAAATAGATGAAGAAACAGTGGAAACAGTGACAGACTTTATTTTGGGGGGCTCCAAAATCACTGCAGATGGTGACTGCATCCATGAAATTAAAAGACACTTGCTCCTTGGAAGAAAAGCTATGACCAACCAAGACAGAATATTAAAAAACAGAGACATTACTTTGCCAAAAAAGGTCCATCTAGTCAAAGCTATGGTTTTTCCAGGAGTCATGTATAGATGTGAGAGTTGGACCATTATGAAAGCTGAACACCGAAGAACTGATGCTTTTGAACTGTGGTGTTGGAGAAGGCTCTTGAGAGTCACTTGGGCTGCAAGGAGATCCAATCAGTCCATCCTAAAGGAAATCAGTCCTGAATATTCATTTGTTGCTGAAGCTGAAACTCCAATACTCTGACCATCTGATGTGAAGAACTGACTCATTGGAAAAGACCCTGATGCTGGGAGGGATTGGGGGCAGGAGGAGAAGGGGACGACAGAGGATGAGATGGTTGGATGGCATCACTGACTCGATGGACATGAGTTTGAGGAGGGTCCAGGAGTTGGTGATGGACAGGGAAGCCTGGCGTGCTGCAGTCCATGGGGTCGCAAAAAGTCAGACACAACTGAGTGACTAACTGGCAACTGGGATGGAATCTAGAAAAATGATACTGATGAACCTGCTGCTGCTGCTGCTAAGTCGCTTCAGTCGTGTCCAACTCTGTGTGACCCCATAGACGGTAGCCCATCAGGCTCCCCTATCCCTGGGATTTTCTAGGCAAGAATACTGGAGTGGGTTGCCATTTCCTTCTCCAACGCATGAAAGTGAAAAGTGAAAGTGAAGTCACTCAGTCGTGTCTGACTCTTCGTGACCCCATGGACTGCAGCCTACCAGGCTCCTCCGCCCATGGGATTTTCCAGGCAAGAGTACTGGAGTGGGGTGCCATAGCCTTCTCCAACTGATGAGCTTAGTAGAGAACAAACTTGTAGACACAATGGAGGAAGGTAAGGGTGGGACGAATTGAGAAAGTAGCATTGACATATATACATATCATGTATAAAATAGTTAGTGGGAAGTTGCTAAATAACACACGGAGCCCAGCCTGGCCGTTCTGTGATGATGCAGAGGGGTGGGAAGCTCAAGAGGGAAGGGATATATAAAATTATGACTGATTTGTGTTGTTGTATGCCAGAAACCAATATATGATTGTAAAACAATTTTCCACCACTTAAAAATATGGAAAAAAAAGACAAAAAATGCAGAGTCCAAAGAAATGGGACAGACAAAGACAGAATGATTTGCATTATAACAGGCCTCTCTCTCTCTCTCTCTTTTTTTTTTTTAGAGAAAACTGGCATTTAGTTGGAGAGGGTGTTCCAGAGTGGTTGTGTACCCTGGGAAATGCTAGGTGTTTCTATTCAGTGAGGCTCTGAGCAGTTGATTTCCACAAAGCATGAGCTACAGCCACACAGGTGAGCAGTGGAGCATGGGATGCACAATTCATATGAACTTACTCCACTACTGATACTATGTGTAAAATAGATAACTAATGAGAACCTACTATACAGCAGAGGAAACTCTAGTTAATGCCCTGTGTTGACCCGGATGGGAAGGAAATCCAAAAGGGAGGGGATAGATGTATTCGTGTGGCTGATTCACTTTGCTGTACAGCAGAAACTAATACAACACTGTAAAGCAATTATACTCCAATACAAATTAGTTTAAAAAATGGGCTTATTTTAGAACCCAGAGGACTTCTAGTGAGGAAGCCAAAGTTCTGCTTTCATGGCATGACAGAGCATTTGGAAATGTCCTTACACATGAGCTGGCAAAACCGACAATCCTAAGAGTTTCTAGGCCTGAGAGAAATTTATAGACTGAGGACAAGAAATCTGAGAGAGGCATAGCCCAGATGCTTGGGACAAAGCATCATACTCCCAGTTTCTTATTGTTTCAAGGTAAGAAGATACATTTGGCCATTTGTGTATTTAGGTCAGGTTCTCAAATTGAGTCTATACAGCACCTTAAAAAAAATTTAACAGCTATATTTATAAGAGCTCAAGTTGTAAAATAACCAGATCAGTTCCAAGATGGAGTCACTCATGCTAAGCTTTCCGTGAGTAAACCAGAACCACCTGTCTTCTGCGAGACTCTCCCAGAACAGGCAGACCCAGACCCCCCAGTCTGTGCCCACAGGCCCCACACACAGGCTCCACAGAAGGGAAGCTGATGTCAGCAAGGCCCAGGGCCAAAATCACTGAGAATGGTGACTGCAGCCATGAAATCAGAGGACATTTGCTTCTTGGCAGGAAAGCTATGACAAATCTAGACAGTGTGTTGAAAAGCAGAGACATTACTTTGCCAACAAAGGTCTGTATAGTCAAGGCTGTGTTCTTCCCAGTGGTCACGTACAGTTGTGAGGCCTGGACCTTAAAGAAGGCGGAGTGCCGAAGAATCGATGTCTTGGAGCTGTGGTGTTGGAGAAGACTCTTGATAGTCCCTTGGACAGCAAGGAGATCAAACCAGTCAGTCTTAAGGGAAGTCAACCCTGAATACTCATTGGAAGGGCTGATGCTGAAGCTGAAACTTCAGTATTTTGGTCATCTGATGTGAACAGCTGACCCATTGGAAAAGTCCCTGATGCTGGGAAAAATTGAGGGCAGATGGAGAAGAGGGAATCAGAGGATGAGATGCCTGGATGGCATCACTGACACAATGGACATAAACTTGGGCACACTTTGGGGAGATGGTGAGGGACAGGAAGGCATGGTGTGCTGCAGTCCATGGGGTCGAAAGGGTCAGACATGACTAGGTGACCGAAAACAACAACAACCTCCTTGTTACTCCTCCTTTGGTCTTTAAGACTCTCTGGCCTCCTACAGTCCTTCCAAGTGACTTTTCTCTCTGCCAGATGGGATGCTGCTCCATCCATGAATTGCTGAATAAAAGCCTACTGATCAGTACATTGTAGAAAATTTTCTTTTAACAAACCTTAGGATTAATGGTTCCATTTACAAAGCTTGAAAGAAAGTGAAAGTGAGGTCACCCAGTTGTGTCCGACTCTTTGTGACCCCATGGACTGCAGTCTACCAGGCTTCTCCGTCCATGGGATCTTCCAGGCAAGAATACTGGAGTACGGTGCTATTTCCTTCTCCAGGAGATCTTCCCAGCCCAGGGATTGAACCCCAGTCTCCCGCATTGTAGGCAGACGCTTTACTGTCTGAGCCACCAGGGAAGTCTGTTGACTTGGGAAATGGGTGGCAGAATCCATTCTAGAGAAAAACCATTTTCCGTCTAGTGAATGCCCGTGAGAGGATGAGGGTCCAACAGGTTCCCCTAAAAGCTTAGAGAGGTTAAAATTTTTTTTAGATCAATGTGAAATTAGCATGACAATATTTGGCAAATGGAGAAAAAAAAAAAAACATTATTTGCAGTCCCACTGCCACCCCTTGGCAATAACCAATATAATTTCTGTGAATTAAAAAAAATGTATGTATGGAGAGAATACACTTGTGGTTGCCAGTGGGGTGGGGGTGGGGAGGGATGGATTGAGAGTGTGGGATTAGCAGATGCAAACTCTCATACAGGATGGATGAACAACAAGGTGGTACTGTAGCCCACAGGGAGCTACAGTCACCGTCCTGTGATCAATCACAACAGAAGAGAATATGAAAAAGAATGTATTTGTATGCATAACTGAATCACTTTGCTGTACAGCAGAAATTAATACAACATTGCAAATCCACTATCCTTCAATTAAAAAAATATACATCTATGGATCGCTAAGAGAGGGAAATGGGTGGCAGAATCCATTCTAGGGAGAAACCATTTTCTGTCTAATGAACGCCTGTGAGAGAATGAGGGTCCAACAGGCTCCCCTAATGATGACTTGGGTCCCTGTCCCTCTCCTTCTCCCCATGGGGAGGTAAGGCAGACCTGCTTGCAAGGAGGGTCCCTGACAAAGATGGGGACGCGGCAGGGCAGGGGTGTATGCAAAGAGCTTATTTTTTTGCATAAAAATAGTGGGAGACATTTGAGTTTCAGGAAGTAGCCTTGGATAAAGGGTGTGGGGACAGGAGGAACAACAGGAGAACGTGGAATGGGAGGTCGATGAGAATGGGGAGGAGGGTGGGCTGGGGAACAAAGTCAGCCAGTGAGGCACGCCCTGAGGTGCTGGAGCCTTGGAAGGTGAGGCTGCACAGTGGTGGGTCCCCTGCAGGGCCTGGCAGACTTGAAAGGAAGCTGCCCTGTGTGGATGGAATTCGCAGGGATCAAGAAGAAAGGTCACTTTTCCATATTTGGGTCTGTGCTTCATACATAAGAAGAATGGTTTGAAAGAGGTAAGAACAGAGGAGACACAAGAAAGAATTAGGACCAAGGGGATCAGGAAAAATACAGGCTCCCCAAGGAATGGTCAGATTTTGGGGGAAGAGGGTAAGAAGAGCTCCAGTGTTCCCTAAGTTTTGTAGGATAAAGAGTCTTTCCATTTACTAAAGGGAGGAGTGACCTTATAAATTTGTTTGGAGTTACAAGTGTCAAGGGGCTTCCCAGGTGGTGCCAGTGGTAAAGAACCTGCCTGCCAATGCAGGAGACATAAGAGATGCCGGTTCAATCCTTGGGCCAGGAAGATCCCCTGGAGGAGGGCATGGCAACCCACTCCAGTATTATTGCCTGGAAGATCCCATGGACAGAAGAAGCCTAGAGGAATACAGTCCATGGGGTCGCAAAAGAGTTGGACAGGACTGAAGCAACTTGGCACATGTACACAAATGTCAAATTACTACAATCTGGGTAAGAAAATTCTGTATAGTTATAAAAAATTTCTTGTATCTTCCTCTTTTTCATTTAAAATGAAATTGCATACATTTTCCTGTGTTACAGAATATTAGAGAATTGACATTTTTTTCTTGGACCCACTATGTTCTGGGGTCCAGTTCTGTTACTATACAATCTTATTTAATCCCTACAACATTCTCTGAGGTAGTCAAATCATTGCAACCATTTTTAAAAATAAAAAACTGAAGCCTAGAGTGGTTAAGACATGTCCAAGATTGGACAGGACTTTCCAGGAGGAGCCAGTGGTAAAGAACCTGCCTGCCAATGCAGGAGACTTAAGAGATGTGGGTTTGATCCCTGGGTTGGGAAGATCCCCTGGAGGAGGGCATGGCAACCCACTCCAGTATTCTTGCCTGAGAATCCCATGGACAGAAGAGCCTAGCAGGCTATGGTTCATAGGGTCGCAAGGAGTCAAACACGCATGCATGCAAAGTTGGCCAGCCAGCAGTGACCAACCCCAGGAGGGAGACTGGATCCATCAGAGCACAAAAGCCTTCTCCACAATCCCATGACGCTTGCCAGAGAAATCAGAGAATTGAAATCCGTCTCCAAGACCATCAAGGGGAAATATCAGAACAGCAGGAATGTAAAAGATTCTTCTCTCCTCCAGGGAGAGATTTGATGAGATTTGACTCTGTGATAGGAGTAGGCTTTCGATTTCACAATATGTAGTTGGCCATCAGCTTTCCTACAACTCAGCCTGCCAAATGACATGATCCTCTTCTATATTAATTTAATAGCTGTTCTTTTCACTTTGGGGGCTTGGCTCATCCCGCTTCTCCTTGGAAAGCACTTCCATGAGATGCTACTAAAACCGATCAGTGTTATGTGGCTGCAGAAATCATTAGCCAGAAGGCTCTGGTTTCACTTCGTGAAGGATGTTGGTGCTGAAATTGGAAGTTGACTGAGGGGTCCTGAGTAATGACCCTCAGAAAGAGTGAGTCCCTGTGCCTGGTGGCCATCATCTCTGAAGCTACCAGCCACACCTCTGCCCTGTGGCTGGTTCTCCCAGTTCACTCAAACCCACACATCCTCAGTCCTATGGATGCCCAGAGGAAGTGGTTCTTTGTTGGAGAGTGTTTCCCTATCCTGTAGGTGTTCAGTTCAGTTCAGTCACTCAGTTGTGTCCGACACTCTGTGACCCCATGAATCGAAGCACATCAGGCCTCCCTGTCCATCACCAACTCCTGGAGTTCACTCAGACTCAACGTCCATCGAGTCAGTGATGCCATCCAACCATCTCATCCTCTGTCGTCCCCTTCTCCTCCTGCCCCCAATCCCTCCCAGCATCAGAGTCTTTTCCAATGAGTCAAGACTCCTTTTTTGTTCTAAAAGGCAAGATTATCTAAACTACAAGAGTGAAAATCAATGGTAAGATGAACAATGACTGCAAAGCACAACCAAATCTCTTGCCCTCTTTCACTTATTCTAATGAAGCAGGGATGGGTCCACCCCTGCACAGTGCATAGCTGGCTGCTGGCTGCAGTGGGAAGAACAAACACTAGCCTTCATGGTTCTGTTTATACTTAAAACTGTGAACTTCATTTATTTTAAGAATAAAATACTGTGTGCTTTAAAATCACTTATGTTCTCTTAAGTCAATGACAAGGCTCGGACTTCATATTTAAGAAATGTGTGATGAAATCCAGAAGCAACACAATTAGGTACTTAATGAAAAAAAAAAACTCCAAATAAAGAAATCTTGCTTAAAAAATTGTGTGTGTGTGTGTGGGGGGGGCAGGGTGGGGGCTGTGCCACGTGGCATGTAGAATCTTATTTCCCCAACCAGGGATTGAACCTGGGTCCCCTGCAGAGTCCTAACCACTGGATTGCAAGGGAATTCCGAAGAAATGTTACTTTTAAAGGAGCCACATCTGTTGGCATTCACTCAACAGTCCTGGCACCTGTCTTCCTTGAATCAACTAGAGACCTGGTAGTGAGGCTGCAATGGGTGTTCCCAGGCTAAGGAAGAGAAGTGGCACCTGCTGGGCTGGGAGGGGTAGAGGGTTCACCAGACTGAGGTTTCAGTGAGGCTGCAGGCAGCTTGCTGAAGAATAAGGTGAGAGCGCCTTACGGGGAGGAGGGAGTGGGGTTGTGGGGATGAGCAATTCAGGATGATGACTAAGTCTCAGGCTGCGACTCCAGAAGTGAAGTTGCTGAAAAAGCGGTGAGAGTCCAAGTTGATAGGATCAAGAAACTCTGAACAGAAGGGATTGTAGACCTAAAACTTTAACTCCGCAGAGGGAGAAACGCATGCCTACACTCACCACAGCCACAGCTAACCAGACAGACTTGCATGATCCAAACTAGTTAAAATAGTGGGAGGCAAACAGAGTGACAGCATCTTAGGAGCCTGTCTGCTTTCAAGGGTCACACACGGAGGAGTCCTCTGTCACACCTGCCACATCTTTCAGTCTGAACGCACTTTACTTCTTTTCTTCTCCCAAGGCAAATGCACAGACCAGCTCATAACTCTAGGGTTTAATTCCTTTAGAGAAGACGTCTGCATTCTAGCCCTCGTCCTTGTAGCCCTGACATTTTGCAAAGCTGGTCAGGAAAGTTCTCTCATCTTCATCCTGACATAAGAACGGTGAGGCAATACCAGGGTGGCCTGGCCTGCACGTGCGTGGCGGCTGTCGTCCAAAGCACCTGCAGTCGTGTTCAGTATTCGGAGGGAAACTGTTCATGCACTGTTTGGGCCATTTTGGCCTGCCTCATTTAAAGCTGAGTCTTTAAAAATATGGACAAGACAAACCTCTTTAGTAAGTGGTTACAGCATTTAAACAGAACATAAAATATCAGGTACAATCTAGATGCTTTGTGAAACTGTTTTAGGTGAGTGTGTGCGTTGGGTCTTGTGTTGCTGAAATGGTTCTCAGGAGACAAGATCACAAACGATGCACTGCTGTTGTTGTTGTTTAGTTGCTCAGTCGTGTCCGACTCCTTGTGACCCCATGGACTGTAGCCCGCCAGGCTCCTCTGGCCATGGGATTCTCCGGGCAAGAATCCTGGAGTGGGTTGTCATTTCCTTCTCCAGGAAATCATGCATTATTTTAACCCTACTTTGATTAATCAAGCATATCTAACTTTATGCTAATTCTTTTGTCTTTTTCTTGGCTTGCTGGATCTGAGTTCCTGGACCAGAATTGAACCTGGGCCCTTAGTAGTAAAAGTGCAGAGTTCTAACCACTGGGTCGCTAGGGAATTCCCAACTTTATGTTAATTCTCAAGGCAATGGAGTGAAGGGCTGTGTTTTGTTGTTGTTTTGTTTTCTGTTTGCTTTTTAAGGTTGGGAAAATATATTTAAAGAAGCAAACATATCTCATTTCCTATTGTGTCCTAGAATTCCCTTTAATTGTTAAGTTCATTCCTCACAATGATGAGTGTCCAAACCGAACATTTTCATGAGAATAATTTAATCTTGGTAAGCAATCATGAAATATGAGATAAAATACTAACTCTACAGGTAGTTTTTTCTCGAGACTGTAATTATCTACTTCAAAGTTTGTGGATAAATAGTATAATTTTTATCCGCAAATCTTTCTTTCAACCAGTCATTCATCATTTATCATCTCCGTAGCAGAAGACACATTCTCTTTTGCAGGATCTCATTGGCTGGAACCAAAGTGACAGGAACAAAACAAGAGGCTGCAGAATTTAATGGGAGGCGGGGCACAGCCATTCAGCCTTTTCAGGTCCAGCCGGGCTCACTGACTGATGGCCGTGTACCAAGGCTGCGGATGGTGGCTGGGCCTTCAGAGGGTCTAAGGCAAGTCAAGGGAGTGTGGCAATGCCTTCAACATCTGAGAGGCGGCATCGGATTCCTTTAATTCTTCTTGCCCATTTTGGCCATAGCTCATTGAAAACTCAGCATTCAAAATATAGCCTAGCTATAATATGAAGAAATTAATTAAGTGGGTGGTAATTGGCACTTAAAAAGTGAAAAAGTAGACTTCTTCCCTGGAGTTCCAGTGGTTAAGAACTCGCCTGCCAATGCAGGGGACAGGCGTTCAACTCCTGGTCCAGGAAGATCCCACATGCCCGCAGAGCAACTAAATGCTCATGTCGAAACTAAGAACCCACACACTCTAGAGCCTGCGCTTCCCAAGAGAAGGCACCACAGTGAGAAGCCTGAGCACTGCAAGTAGACAGCAGCCCCTGCTCGCTGCCGCAGCTAGAGAACACCCTCTCGCAGCAGTGAAGACCCAGCACAGCCAATGAATTCAAAAAAGTGAAACAGAACAGAAAATATCAGGGTGCACCCTGAGTGCCTTGGGAAATATTTCATTTAGTGTGTGTGTGTGTGTGTGTGTGTGTGTGTGTGAGCACGCACTGGGTCCTCGTGAACAACACCCTTCTTACTATGGATCACAGTCAAATGCCTTTGAAGCCACTGCTCTACCAGATGCAGGGGTGGGATGCGCCGAGTTCTTCCTGTGTGTCCTCAGGCGCTGATGCTGCCTCAGAGGGAAGCTAAGGAAAGACCAGGAGGGTGTCTTATTCCAGAGCTGGGACATGGCCGAAGTGAGAGCCTAGAGCTCCAGGCCCTGTTCTGAGGCACTTCACCACTGTCCACTCACACGCACATGAAGCCACAGCAATGCTTATAACTGACCCTCATCCTAGCAATGAGGGAGGCCAGGCCGACAGGCGCCCAGCCCTTGTTAGTAGTCTAGACAGTCCACACCAGAGTCTTAACCTCCACCCAGTGTTGCCCGATGACCTGCTCCAGTGGGGTTTCTTGGTGTTGGCATCCTCAGTCTAGCCAACTCCCCCATCTTGAATTACTTAAGTGGCTCTCAGATGCTTGATGGCAAAGTCACCTGTGCTAAGAAAGCTGGCATCTCTGTCAGCATCCGCACCGTCTTCATCACACTCATACTTTGTCTGCAACCTGCCTGCAGTCATTCCCACCCAATGTGGTAAATCAACTGTATTTCAATACAAAATTTTTTTAAAAGTCTCTTTGAGTAAGATTTACACATTATCACTCGGTGTGTATCACTTATATACATTATTACACATATTAATACATATTATACTTTATATCAACGTATATTATCTAACCCTCCCGGGACCATTACCTGTGTAGAGAAACGTGTTGGAATGTCCTCCCACCACCACATCCACACCCTTCACTTTCTGAGCAATGAGTTTATCCACTTCAAAACCAGAGTGTCCCAGTGCAATAATTTTGTTCACATTTAGAGTTTTTAACTTATCTACTTCTGGTTGCAATGCAGTGATTTCATCTTCGAATACTAAATTCGTTCCTAAGGAAGAAAAGAAAATGGACATTTACTCAACAATTGCTTTTTTAAAATCATATTGCTTATTATATAAGCATATCAAGTAAAAACACCTTACTATCTAAAGTTCTTAAATTTTTAAGACCAAAACTTATGTATAAGTTCAGTGTAATATCTCTACAAAGCCAATAAAAATTCACATCAATATTCTCAGTTACATTCCCTTAAGTTGCAATGGGGCTTCCCTGGTGACTCAGATGATAAAGAATCTGCCTGCAATGCAAGAGATCTGGGTTCAGTCCCTGAGTTGGGAAGATCCCTTGGAGAAGGAAATGGCAACCCACTCCAGTATTCTTGCCTGGAAAATTCCAGGGACAGAGGAGCCTGGCAGGCTACAGTCTATGGGGTCACGAAGAATCAGACAGGACTGAGAGTCTAAGACACACACACACACAAGGTTGCCTGTTGGCTTAAGGCTGCGGATGATACTATGTTGCTCGAGTTCAGTCTTAAACTGTAAGCAGGGTTCAGATTTGTGATCTATTTCTTTAATCTATTTGTATTTTTATTCAGACTTCCATTAGGTCAACACAAAGCATGCCTGAGCACATAAACATGTTGGACTGTATACATGCCAAGTCATTATGCTATATACCTTAGTGCTGGATGTCAATCATATCTCAATAAAACTTAAAAAAAAGATTAGCTACTGTATGGCTTTGTTTGCAGGTTCAGCACAATCAGTCTTCAAACTCGAAACTCTTGTCAGTGACTAGTCCTTGAATTGACGCCATTGACAACGCTGTCTCGTCCACTGGATAAGGTCAGTGTTAGAGCATCGTGAGCGCTGATTAGATTGCGTTCTAATCTGCCGAGGACTGCTGGCCCTGGGAGCCTTGCATCCCTCTCAGGAGGCTCACCCCCTACACAGTGGGAGCTGAAGCTTGCCTGGCGAGTGTGAGTGTGACCGCACAGCTGGGCGCTGTGTGCTGCAGGCTCGCACTACCCGGTGTGGTAAGCCCACCAGGCTCTCCCTTTGTCCCTGTCCTGCAGTCAAATCACTGCATGGCTGGAGGGCTTACAGCTCTGACTGGCACAGACAGGACTACAAATACAGATACGCTGCCCTGAAGTCACAGCCAACCAGCTGTGACTCCGGACCTTCCAGAGGATCTGGAACCAACCCTAAAACAAAAATGCCAAAAGATGAATCAGTCTCCTAACAACTTTTCAAAACCCAGGAGTCTGTTATGTACAGTTTGAAAAGTATTCATCTATGGAGCTATGAGATGGTTAAACATATCACTTCTGATGCTGTGGTGTTTGGGGGTCTCGGTGTGTTCCAGGAGGGAACTCTGGAGTCCCTCGAATCAGTTAAGATGATTTGTGCCAAAGAGCATGGAAAATAAGCAGCAAGGCTGATGGTAAAGCTGGGGGTACCCCAGACTGACAGCTTGAAAACAAGTGGTTCACAGATGTGGATGGGATCTGCAGTGCTGCCAGTAGCTCACAGCGCAACATTTAAAGATCAAGAGTTATAACAGCTTGGCCATCACTGTCTGCAATGAGGCCATTAAGAATCATCTGATTATTCTTGCCAGCCACCCCAAGAAGCTCAAGGCTCCCAGGTCACCCTCAGTGCTGTGTCAACACTGATCCTCTCACTGATCTCCCCTTAAAACAATGAAGTGCACCCTCCCCATTCCACACTTCTGCTTAATTTCTCTCTGTGGCATTCACCACCTTCTGGTGTACCAAACATTTTCCTCATCTATTTCTTTTCCCACTAAATGGGAAGATCCAGTGGGCAGGGCTTTTTGGGGTCAGTATCTCTGATGCCAAGAACACTGCCAGGAACAGAGGTAGGCCCCCAGAGGGAATGAATGAATGAGTAATTGAATGGATGTTTGCTGAGACTTATGCTTCATCCTCTGCTTCAGTGTGGTGGGCAGGAAAGAACAAAAAGTCGAGAGAAAGGCCTCTGAGGACAAAGGACTGTATTCTCCTAACACATCAGAAACCTCACATGATTGGTCATCCCACATACAGAAGGCATGGGATTTATTTTAGGATAATATGAAGGGAAAAGTGCAAGTGTTAGTCGCTCAGCCATGTCTGACTCTTTGCAACCCCATGGACTGTAGCCCATCAGGCTCTTCTGTCCATGGGATTCTCCAGGCAAGAATACTAGAGTGGGTTGCCAAGCCCTCCTCCAGGGATCTTCCCAACCCAGGGACTCAACCTGCATCTCCTGCATTGTAGGTGGATTCTGTACCATCTGAGCCACCAGGGAGTGAGAGGAATTTCATTATCTAAATAAAATAAATGAAATGTGCTAGAAATACAAATTATGCCTGTGGGCACCCAGGCCACTAGGACTGAAGGATTGAGGCTGGATATTTGGGGCCAGAGATTGACAGAAGGAGCCAGGCTGCTGAGCCTGTGGTCTTGGGAGAAGCAAGCGTCCCCCGAGACACTGCTGCACCCCTGCCCAGCTCCTGCACTGGTCCCTACATGATGCAGCCCCTTCTCCTGGGAGATGCTGGAAAGAGTGTGGTCCTTTCAGCTCTCACGTCTTTTGTAATCTGGTAAGGTGCCGTCTGAGTCCCAGCAAGGCTGGTGCCCGCCCCGTCTCTCCACCATCCCCCTCTTCTATCTTTTTATTGGTGACTATTTTTAAGAACGATTTTTAAAGTCTTTATTGAATTTGTTACAATATTGCATCTGTTTTGTGCTATGTGCTTAATCGCCCAGTTGTGTCCAACTCTTTGTGACCCCGTGGACTGTAGCCCACCAGGCTCCTATGTCCATGGGATTCTCCAGGCAAGAATACTGGACTGGGTTGCCATTTCCTTCTCAAGGGATCTTCCCAATGCAGGAACTGAACCCAGGTCTCCCACGTTGCAGGTGGTTCTTTACTGTCTGAACCACCAGGGGTGTCTGTTTTACATTTTGTTTTTTTGGCCATGAGGCACATGTGATGTTAGTTCCTCAACCAGGGATGAAACCCATACCTTCTGCATGGGAAAGTGAACCACTGGACCATTAGGGAAGTCTCCTTATTGCTGACTATGAAAGAAGGGACTAACGTTTTTCTCCAAATCATGCTGAACTCCTCAGCCCAACAATCCAGTCCTCACCCCACTTTCCAGCTTTCTCTTAGAATCCATGTTCCAGGAAACTAAACACCTACTACTTTGGGATTGTGGCCCCACACCTGCCTGCTCTTGTGTGTTCATTTCACAGCTTTCACTGGGAAGCCCCTCGTGCTGGCACCAGGCAGGTCCCTGCCCTTGGCAGCATGGGTCTCAGAAGATGACTCTGACCTCGCTTCTGGAATGCCCTTTGCCCCAGGATTCTTCACACACCTTAGAGGGGGCCAAGGAGGGTCTTCATCGTGTCTACCTGACCCCCGAGCTGGCCATCCTGCCCTTCACTCACCAGACCCTCTTCCCTCCCTCCCCAACTTTGTTTATGACATTAATTAGATTCTACCTTTAATGAACTCAAATCCCCCTGGAAGGAACAGACATCATGGAGACACATAACTATTCTGTTATTCAACATGTCCACATCTTTAGTCAGAGATCCTGAGCTGGCCCCTCTATTAGGTTCCAGATGTTCACTGAGAGCAGGCTAGCTCTGTCCTCGGGCTGCTCCCAAGGAAGCCCAGAGTGAGGACAAATGTGATCAGGGGAGGCATTTTCGGGGGGTGCTAGGGACTCACAGCAGGAGCGTCTCACCAGAGGGCGACCTGCGGCAACTGGGCCTCAGGACCCCAGCCCAACCCACGTCAGTGATTGGTTCACTCTGTAATCACCACCCTCGCCTCTGGGCAGGAAAGCCCCCGGGGGCCCAGACAGAAGGTGCCCTGAACCTGGGAAGGGCTGATCACCTTGCTGTAAGCAGCGGGACGGAAGGGCCAGAGCCATGCTGATGGTGGAGAGAAGCCCGAGACTGTACTCTGGGTACCTCCAGTGGGGCCACATCCTTTTTAGTCAGAAGACCACTCACATAGCTCTTCAAAAGCCAGTAATTCATGAGGTCCACGGGTGCCTGCTGTGGCATTTTCACAATGATTTCAGCCACAGCCATGGACCACGTGCAAAGGCTTGGGGGAGGGATGTCACCTGGCGCCTGGGGTGCCTGACGAACCCCAGGTCCCCAGCAGTGGAGAGCAGCCCAGCCCTGCTTCTGAGCTCACACCACTCAGGGTCAAGTGCACTGACTTTTGTGTTGTTTCTGATGGCCTGCAACTACTTTAACAGCAACAGGAAACACATGACATTTCTGTCATTTTCTAAAATTTCCTTTATCAGTTTGTTCTTGCCAAAAACCCTTGTTTCCTTTTTTTCTTCAAATATGGAAAGAAAATTGACTTGGATAATTTAGAAAAATCTTCCCAGGTGACACATTGGTAAAGAATTTGCCTGCCAATGCAGGAGGTGCAAAGAGATGTGGGTTTGATCCCTGGGTGGGGAAGATCCCCTGGAGAAGGAAATGACAACCCACTCCAGTATTCTTGCCTGGAGAATCCCACAGACAGAGGAGGCTGGTGGACTATATATAGTCCATGGGTCTGCAAAGAGTCTGACATGACTGAGTGACTCACTTGCAATTTAGGAAAAATGTTTTTTTGTTTTCACTGCCAAACCATTCCTGTAAAAGTGGCTCAAAAATGGTTTTCTGAATGGTCTTAGGGTTATACAGATATATGTGTGTGTATATATGGCTATAGCAGATATACATATTTATCTGTTGTATGATACACACACACACACACAAAAGACCATTCAAAAAAAAAATATATATATATATATTTCCCAGAAAGCCAGATACAACAAAGCCATTAAAACAAGAGATAATGAAAAAGGGAGCTAACTATTCATAGAATAATCATACTAGAAAAAAGGAAATTGAGGTAAAACCCTGGCTCTGGGCTCCCTGGTTCCACAGAAAAAAGGGGTGAGTTACGTGACTCTCATTTCCCAATAAATGACTCCTTCTGACATCAGCACAGGATATAAATGGCCCTCTCATCCAAATTCTGAATATGCTGAATTAAGCAATGTTACTGTTGATGTCAACATTTCACTGAGCAGGAGAGCAAGGGTCTTTAAGAAGTTACTTAGGGCAACTGGAAACCACTAAATTGATATTTCAATGACATCCACAAGTGGCCAACACCACACACTGTTCCTACTTTGACCAACCATCCAGAAAAATAATGCCACACTCTGATTTAGTGCCACCTATTTTCAAGCAATGAGTGCTGTAAAAGAAGAAAATACCTGGATTTGAGAGGAAAGGGGTTTCCTTTGAAGTGTATCCAACAATCCCCACAACTTCATCACCAACAGTAAGAATTTTATATGGTGAATAAAGTCCTGAAATTTTAGACGCTAGAGGCCCCTTGGCTTTAATGTTTGCGCTCAGAATTGGAAAATTGACCTCTTTGAGTAGTGGATCAATCAGGCCTTCCACACCATTATCAAATTCATGATTTCCCAGTGCCTGGTGGAAAGGGAAAAGAGAAAAAGAATTAGGTACTCTGAAATTGCCAGTAAAAACATACTTCAGAGAATATTACCTTGGGGAATTCCCTACTGGTTCACTGGTTAGGACTCCATGCTTTCACTGTGGATGACATGGGTTCAATTCCTGGTCAGGGAACTAAGATCCCACAAAGCATATGGCACAGCCGAAAAAACAACAACAACAAAAAGACCTTAGCACAGAGTTCTGAAAACTGGAGAAGCTCTAGGAAGCTGACTGTATGACTGATGTCCTCCTCAGGCTCAGAGATTTTACTCCGGAGCCCTGGGGTCAGGCCCAGGGGCAGTCAGATCACCAGGCAGATTTCCAAACCCCAGGCCCTGTATCACCTGCTGAGGTGACGTCAATGTGTGTGGAAGGCACTCGCAGACAGGTCAGTGTCCTCCACCTCCAGGTCTGGGGCAGGTTGAGAGTCTGCATTTACCAGGCTCTGTCCAGCCCCTTCTCTCATAAGCCCATATCTCAATTCACCAAACCAATCATTCCATTCCCATATGCTGGGGACAACTGTTAAAATCAACAGGACTTTAGCAAAAGGGGCTGGAGTCGTGTGATGAACAGACACTTGAGGCATCCCCTCCCTGACACAGCTCCCATCCCCTGGGTCATGACACCCTTACGTTCCCATAGCTGTTTCTTCCCTAGTACTCCGTGGTCCTCTGTTCTTCTGGGAAGGGGAGAATTCCCAAAGGCAAGCAGGAGATTGCACTTTGATAGCAGAGCATTGGTTTCTGCTTCCTGTCAGTTCTGGGTCACCCTGGGTTTCACTCTCAGCAGCTTCACATCCAAGGATGAGTAGGATGAAACCACCACAGGCCTTTGGGGCTCTGGATGGGCTCCGAGCCAGGGCTCTGGGAGGAGCTGGCATGCTTTAACACAAGACACCCTACTCCCAACTTATTCCCTAGCTCCTTTTCCTTATTGCTTGGGGAGTAGCTGCTGAGCCAGAGCTATCACCCTGACATCTGGTATCTTTCCCCAGGGTGATGCTAACAAAAGAGGACCGGCTGGCCACCTCCCCCAAAGCCTTCCACTCCTTCTCTATCCGTCTCCTGGAAAAAACTTACCCACCGCAGCCACCCACCACGGGCTCTGGCTGCCAAGGCTGATTTGCTATCTTAGTACTTAACTCAGTGAGTTCAAACTTTCTATACAGCACACTTGATTTTGCTTCACTTTGAGGGTCATCTGGGAACAGGCTTAGAAGTGCTGACTGGTGACCCCTCCATCTACATGAACACCCCCATCCCCGTGTTCTCTGACTGTCCCCATCCTCCTCCTTCCTACCCATTCCACCGTGTAGCAGCTTGTTCTGCACATCCATGGGGTCCTCCCCACAAGGAGTGCCCCTGAGTCACTGGGACCTTCACCTCCAGCCTTCACCCCGCTCAGTGCTGGAGCTCCTCATCTGCCTGGCAGGTGACCCTCGCCAGGACCCACACTCAAAGGGCCGTGTGCATCACGTCCTCATCTGCACGTGTTTCCACGAAGAAAGCAGCACAGTGTCTTCATGTTTCCATGTACCTGTCTTCCTGATTAAACTCAGAATTTCTGAACTTGCCTTTTATCCCATCTCTGAATATCTGCTCATTTTGACTTCTTCCTCTTACCTAAGTGCTTCCCTCTTAAAGGCTGACCTACTTAAAGGTTCTCCCAGTCTTGGGTAATTGTCTTTTTCTCTTGTATTCTTAGAACATCATGGTTTCTTCCTATGGTGAAATAAGTCTGCCTTATGAGGTTACAATAACTCATAATAATCTGGCTTAACTGTACAGGTTTTTTTTAATGAATGTTTCCATAGCTCTTCATGAAAGATTGTCAATGCGTCAGCTGCCTTGCACTTTACCATTATACTGCTAGTACTCAGCAACAGCTGAACTTACAGTTTTCCTTTATTTGTCTTGCTTGGTGTCTCCTCCTTGGACTTGAGTGTAAAGCCCTGAAAGTGGTGACCTTGGCTGCCTTTCCACCTCTCTGCCTGGCAGGGAGAGAGTGTGCTTGGAGGTGTGCAAGAGTTGCCTGAACGCTGTCGCTGCCACCCACACTTTCAACACCCAACTGAACATCTACAACCCCAACTTGACTCTGCATCTCTATGTCTGGCTGCCATGTGGACATTGCCCCGAGTCTCACAGGCACCCCAAGCTTATTGCGCTCAAGCTCCTGCCTCTGGGATCCCCATCTTGGTCCAAGGTACTGCCCTTTCCCCAGTCAGTTGCAGCCAGAAACCCTGGAGCACCTGAATCCCTCCCACTCGCTCACTCCCTCTCCTTACCTCCCACCAGCATCTCTCGCTTTATTTAAAAGCTCCAGTTCAGCCTACCCCATTGCTCCCACCTGCATGTGGTCCTGGCACCCTCACTTCCAACCCTGCCCCCCAGCCGGGCCTTCAGATGCCACCACTGCCGTCTCTAAACCTGCACCTTGCTGCCAGAATCATCTTTCTAAAATGCAAATCTGAACTTGTTGGTCCTGACCTTAAAGGTCCTGAGAGGCTCCATCTGAACTTCCTCTGTGATAAAGTTCAATGTCCTGAGCCCTTTGAGTTCTGGTCTTGCCTTCTCTTGCAGCTTCCTTCAGACACCCACCTCCAGACAGGCCTGGAGGCTCCATCATTCATGAGCAGTGACCTGAACACATTTCTAAACTGAGGCTTCCTCCGGAAGAGGAATGAATGAATAAAACAAAAGCTGTAATGACAGCGAGTCAGTATTTACTAAGTACATGCCACACACCAGCATCAGGTAAGGTGATTTTGTGTAGCAAACCTGGTTTTGTGCTGTGACGTTGGTATTATTACTATGCTTGTGTTACAGAGGGGAAAAACTGAGATCTAGAGACATTAAATGAATGGTTCAAGGTCACAAAATTAGTAAGGAGTGGAGCTGGGACCAGAGCCACTTCTGTTTGACTTCAACTTTCTTAACCTCTATGCTTGGCTATAATGGGCTTTGCATAAGAGAGTAAGGACTCAAAATAAATTCCTGACTACTCACAGTTTTCTGTGTTTTCACTTATCTTTATCCCTCTGTATATGATACATGGACTTCCCTGGTGGCGTAGTGGTAAGGAATCTACCTGCAATGCAGGAGACCCAGGAGACATGGGTTCCAACCCTGGGTTGGGAAGATCCCCTGGATGAGGGGCATGGCAACCCACTCCAGTATTCTTGTTTGGAGAAACCCATGGACAGAGAAGCCTGACAGGCTACAGTGCATGGGGTTGCAAAGAGTCTGATCCAACTGAAGCAACTGGCATGCATGTGCATATGATACATAATTGCTGATTGATTGATATATACATAGAAGGGGCTCCCTTGGTGGTCCAGTGGTTAAGAATCTGCCTTGTGACACAAGGGACACTGGTTCAATCCCTGGTCCTGGAAGATCCCCATGCCATGCAGCAACAAAGCCTATGAGTCACAACTACTGAGCCAGTGCTCTAGAGCTGGTGCTCAACAGGAGAAGCCCGCAGTGAGAAGCCCTCACACAAAGATGAGTAGCCCCTGCTCACTGCAACCAGGGAAAGCCCACGCACAGCAATGAAGACCCACCACAGCCAAAAATAATAATAAAAAGATATATACATAGATAGGAAGATAGAACATTCCTTTCCCATGCCAGGCCTTTACTGCCTTATTCAACTAATTACTCTAGCTCCTGAAGGCCAATGGACCTTCTGGAAGAAAGACCCCAAACACTCAAGGTCCTCCCTGAGTTAGCAGTCCTTCCTGTGCTTGATGGTCCCCTCATGGCAGCCCTGGCAGACCCTGCACCTGCCCACTGAGTCCCTTACCATGCAGCACAGTTTTGGGAAGAGAGCAAGGATGCAGCATCAAATGAATAAATAAATGAACAGAAAAATCCTCCATCAATTTCTTTCTCCTACACACAGCTAATTCGTCCTACAAATACCAAAGCAGAACAATCCCTTTGTAAATGCGTATCTCTAGAAACTCGGCGCTTCCACCTTCTGACCTTGACTTTGCCTGCTCCCTCCTGTTCTCCTGCACCTATCAGAGCTCCACCATTTGCCCACTCTGCAGGGGAAGGATCGTGCAGTTCACCTGAGGACACCTGCTCCCACACCCTGCCGGCACACAGGAAACTTGTGAAATACACTGCTTCTTCATTCGTTCCTATTGCTTTTATTAATAACGTGAAAATACTTCAGGAAGAGTCTGCCTAGGAGTAGAACTTAGAGCAATAAAGATACAATGTAACAGAGCCTAGAGTCTTTCCTTGTTCCTTTATATCTCACAGAAACTTTGTAGGGCAACCATGTTGTTGCTGTTGAATCTCTAAGTCGTGTTTGACTCTTTTGCAACCCCATGGACTGTAGCCCTTCAGGCTCCTCTATCCATGGCATTTCCCAGGCAAGAATACTGGAATGGGCTGCCATTTCCCTCTCCAGGGGATCTTCCAATCCAGAGATTGAACACATGTCTCCTGTGTTGGCGGGCAGATTCTTTACCACTGAGCCATTAGGGAAGCCCCAGTACAAGAATTTAGAAATTCACATTGCAGTATTATTACGTCTTCTCGGGTCCTCTCTGAAGACCCTGTCCACCTTCTCATATGTATGCTTGTTGATTTTTTGCTGCTTTGCCCAACTAACGTGTACCAACTTATGTTGTACCATACCCTGATATGAGCTAACCTCTTCTGTGCCACTTATCACTCTAATCCTCACATAAGCAAGTGATTTTCCTGGCCCTAAAGGACATTCTCACATTTTTTCTCACTTTTCTGCTTTCCAAACATTTCATTTCCAATACTAGAAACGAAACTCATTTTCATTCATTTGTTAATTTGAGAGCCCTATTCAGCCACTAGTTCTAGCACTGTCATCACCTTGAATACTTTTAATACAAACACTAAATTTCACCAAATGCACTTTTCTGTAATTTAAGAGAGTCGAACCTCACAAAATGACCTTTTTCAGTATCTCCAACACTGGGATCATAGGAACACAATGAGAGCGTCTGGTCTAACCCCAGCTTATTATCCTCATCACTTCCTTGGTGTAGGAGAACCCCGGGGTTCTCACTGTTAAAAGCAAAACAAAACTTGATGATCATATAAGAAAGAGACTTTTCATGTTCTCTACCTGGCTCAGCCCAGTATTTTCAATCATCCAAATACCTGGAATATTGCCAGCCTTTTATTCTTCTTCTTCTTATTTATAAAATTAAAAAAATTTTTGGCTGTGCTGTGAGACTTGTGGGATCTTAGTTCCCTAACTAGTGGCTGAACCCAGGCCCTGGTGGTGAAAGTGCAGAGTCCTAATCCTGAACCGCCAGGGATTTCCCTTGCTTGCCTTTTAAAGCTAAAAGCAAACTGAAATGTAAGGACAAGGGAGATATGCTTCTTCTCTGACTCAAAATCCTGTTGTTGTTAAATAAATTCTGCAGAACACAGTCAGATGTTTTTAACCCCAACTGCAGGCATTTGTGAATATTTACATTTGCATCCCAGGTGGTACTAGTGGTAAAGAACCTCCCTGCCAAAGCAGGAGACATAAGAAATGCAGGTTCAATCCCTGGGTCAGGAAGACTCCCTGGAGGAGGGCATGGGAACCCACTCCAGTATTGCTTGTCCACGGAGAATCCCATGGACAGAGGAGCCTGGCAGGATACAGTCCATAGGGTAGCACAGAGTCAGACATGACTGAAGCGACTTAGCATGTATATTTGCTGTGTATAGTTTGTGAAAGGCTTTGCAGAAACTCTGCAAAGACAGGGCCCAAAACACTTTTCAGGTCGTATGAATCAGCAATGGAAGAATGAATTCATCTGGTTGAATCAGCAAAAGAAGAATGAATTCATCTGGAGTTTCTTGTTTTGATTAAAAACATTCTGAAGTGAGGAGTGAGGGAAAGCTTGTGTTACCATCACTGGTTTATAACTCTCATTAATTCTAAATGCAGGACAAAGTCTAACTTCCTTTTGGGGATAAGCAATTCCTGACATATACCCATTTTAAGGGGCTTATACGGTGACCACATGCCTATTTATTCATTTATTATCATTAAACTGAATGCTAATGAGAATTTAACAGTCAATTCAGTTCAGTTCAGTCGCTCAGTCGTGTCCTATTCTTTGCGACCCATGGACCGCAGCAAGCCAGGCCTCCGTGTCCATCACCAACTCCCGGAGTTTACCCAAACTCATGTCCATTGAGTCAGTGATGCCATCCAACCATCTCATCCTCTGTCGTCCCCTTCTCCTCCTGCCCTCAATCTTTCCCAGCATCAGGGTCTTTTCAAATGAGTCAGCTCTTCACATCAGGTGGCCAAAGTATTGGAGTTTCAGCTTCAACATCAGTCCTTCCAATGAACACTCAGGACTGATCTCCTTAAGGATGGACTGGTTGGATCTCCTTGCAGTCCAAGGGACTCTCAAGAGTCTTCTCCAACACTACAGTTCAAAAGCATCAATTCTTCGGCGCTCAGCTTTCTTTATAGTCCAACTCTCATATCCATACATGACTACTGGAAAAACCATACCCTTGACTAGATAGACCTTTGTTGGCAAAGTAACGTCTCTGCTTTTCAATATGCTGTTTAGTTTGTACATAACTTTCCTTCCAAGGAGTAAGTGTCTTTTAATTTCATGGCTGCAGTCACCATCTGCAGTGATTTTGGAGCCCAGGAAAATAAAGTCAGCCACTGTTTCCACTGTCTCCTCATCTATTTGCCATGAAGTGATGGGACCGGAGCTTTAAGCCAACTTTTTCACTCTCCTCTTTCTCATCAAGAGGCTCTTTAGTTCTTCACTTTCTGCCCTGAGGGTGGTGTCATCTGCATATCTGAGGTTATTGATATTTCTCCCGGCAATCTTGATTCCAGCTTGTGCTTCTTCCAGCCCAGCATTTCTTATGATGTACTCTGCATAGAAGTTAAATAAGCAGGGTGACAATATACAGCCTTGACGTACTCCTTTTCCTATTTGGAACCAATCTGTTGTTCCATGTTCAGTTCTAACTGTTGCTTCCTGACCTGCATACAGATTTCTCAAGAGGCAGGTCAGGTGGTCTGGTATTCCCATCTCTTTCAGAATTTTCCACAGTTTATTGTGATCCACACAGTCAAAGGCTTGGGCAGAGTCAATAAAGCAGAAATAGATGTTTTTCTGGAACTCTCTTGCTTTTTTGATGATCCAGCAGATGTTGGCTGTTTGATCTTTGGTTCCTCTGCCTTTTCTAAATCCAGCTTGAACATCTGGAAGTTCACAGTTCATGTATTGCTGAAGCCTGGCTTGGAGCACTTTGAGCATTACTTTACTAGCATGTGAGATGAGTGCAATTGTGTGGTAGTTTGAGCATTCTTTGGCATTGCCTTTCTTTAGGATTGAAATGAAAACTGACCTTTTCCAGTCCTGTGGCCACTGCTGAGTTTTCCAAATTTGCTGGCACATTAAGTGCAGCACTTTCACAGCATCATCCTTTAGGATTTGAAATAACTCAACTGGAATTCCATCCCCTCTACTAGCTTTGTTCATAGTGATGCTTTCTAAGGCCCACTTGACTTCACATTCCAGGATGTCTGGCTCTAGGTGACTGATCACACCATTGTCACTATCTTGGTCGTGAAGATCTTTTTTGTACAGTTCTATGTATTCTTGACACCTCTTCTTAATATCTTCTGCTTCTGTTAGGTCCATACCATTTCTATCCTTTATTGAGCCCATCTTTGTATGAGATGTTCCCTTGGTATCTCTAATTTTCTTGAAGAGATCTCTAGTCTTTCTATTCTATTGTTTTCCTCTATTTCTTTGCATTGATCACTGAGGAAGGCTTTCTTATCTCTCCTTGTTATTCTTTGGAACTCTGCATTCAGATAGGTATATCTTTCCTTTACTCCTTTGCTTTTGGCATCTCATCTTTTCACAGCTATTTGTAAGGCCTCCTCAGACAGCCATTTTGCCTTTTTGCATTTCTTTTTCTTGTGGATGGTCTTGATCCCTGTCTCCTGTACAATGTCACGAACCTCCGTCCATAGTTCTTCAGGCACTCTGTCTATCAGATCTAGTCCCTTAAATCTATTTCTCACTTCCATCATATAATCATAAGGGATTTGATTTAAGTCATACGTGAATGGTCTAGTGGTTTTCCCTATGTTCTTCAATTTAAGTCTGAATTTGGCAATAAGGAGTTCATGATCTGAGCCACAGTCAGCTCCTGGTCTTGTTTTTGCTGACTGTATAGAGCTTCTCCATATTTGGCTGCAAAGAATATAGACAGTCTGATTTTGATGTTGGCCATTTGGTGATATCCATGTGTAGAGTCTTCTCTTGTGTTGTTGGAAGAGGGTGTTTACTATGACCAGTGTGTTCTCTTGGTAAAACTCTATTAACCTTTGCCCTGCTTCATTCTGTAGTCCAGGACCAAATTTGCCTGTTACTCCAGGTGTTTTTTGACTTCTGGGGGCCATGAAGAGATACCCCACGTCCAAAGTAAGAGAAACCCAAGTAAGATGGTAGGCACTGAGAGAGGGCATCAGAGGGCAGACAGACTGAAACCACAATCACAGACAACAGGCCAATCTGATCACACAGACCATAGCCTTGTCTAACTCAATGAAACTAAGCCATGCCATGTAGGGCTACCCAAGACGGATGGGTCATGGTGGAGAGGTCTGACAGAATGTGGTCCACTGGAGAAGGGAATGGAAAACCACTTCAGTATTCTTTCCTTGAGAACCCTGTGAACAGTATGAAAAGGCAAAAAGATAGGACACTGAAAGATGAACTCCCCAGGTCGGTAGGTGACCAGTATGCTACTGGAGACCAGTGGAGAAATAATTCCAGAAAGAATGAAGAGATGGAGCCAAAGTAAAAACAACACCCAGTTGTGGGTGTGACTGGTGATAGAAGCAAGGTCTCATGCTGTAAAGAGCAATATTGCATAGGAACCTGGAATGTAAGGTCCATGAATCAAGGCAAATTGGAAGTGGTCAAACAGCAGATGGCAAGAGTGAACGTCAACATTCTGGGAATCAGCGAACTAAAACAGACTGGAATGGGTGAATTTAACTCAGATGACCATTATATCTACTACTGTGGGCAAGAATCCCTTAGAAGAAATGGAGTAGCCATCATAAACAACAAAAGAGTCCAAAATGCAGTACTTGGATGCACTCTTAAAAACAACAGAATGATCTCTGTTCATTTCCAAGGCAAACCATTCAATATCACGGTAATCCAAGTCTATGCCCTGACCAGTAATGCTGAAGAAGCTGAAGTTGAACGGTTCTATGAAAACCTACAAGATCTTTTAGAACTAACACCCAAAAAAGATGTCCTTTTCATTATAGGGGATTGGAATGCAAAAGTAGGAAGTCAAGAAACAGTCAATTACCATCTTGTAGATACTGAAGTCAATGGAAAGTACCTAGTATCCACCCAACGAAAACAAATACATGATGTCATATTGCCACAGTCCCCCATCCCTTCCTCTATCTGGGGCGGATGCTGAATAACTGATGGAGTCAGTCTTCCCCACTGAGTTTGAAATGAATCTCAAAACTCTTCTTTTCCTGGCCCTGCAGGGAGTTACTGTCAATTAACTAGAGACTGATACTTGAGATGAAATTGTTCTCCATGCCTGCATGAAGATAATAATGATAAGCGTGAAATCTATTGACTTCCAACAACAGTAAAATAAAACTTCAGAGAAGAACATGTGCTAGAGCAAATGATTTCACACCCTTCCTGATGTTTCTCTCTTTTACCATGTTTGTTCCACAAAGAGTGCAGATGGAACCTGCATCTGAATCCAGCTGTCACCTGACAAGGCGCGCCTGACCACCTTGTCCTGTGAGGCCTCATGCCCACGTCCAGTTTTTTTCTTTCTCAAAGTTTTTCCTAAGAGAAGCTGCTATTTCTTCATTTACTCCCTTCATCCATAAACACATGCTCTCAGTGGTGCTGAGTAAATGAATGAACAAGGGCAAATAAGAACATCCTCAGGGTGAGAGTGAGAGAAACAAAGCCCTTGGCGTTGGAGTGGGTGGCACTGGGGGCTGACACAGGGAAGAGGGCCAAAACCTGAGCCTTCTGCTCCTTCTTCATGGTCCCCAGGAGGGGACACAGAGGTCGGTGGCCACTGGCTGGCCTTCTATAAAGGTCTCCCATTATGCCAGAATTGGAGCAGGAAATGGCAACCCACTCCAGTGTTCTTGCTTGGAGAATCCCATGGACAGAGGAGCCTGGTCCATGGGGTCACAGAGAGGTGGACAAAACTGAATGACTAATGCTTATTATGCCAGAATATTTAGTCTTTATGGAGAAATCTCCCATTTTCTGAATTCTCCAGTTACAAGTGATTGATCAGAGCCGTTTCTGTCTGTTATTGAAGTCTGCATTAATTGGTGGATAAAGGAGATGCAGTACATATATACGATGGAACATTACTCAGCCATAAAGAGAATGAAATGATGGCATCTGCATCAAAGTGGATGGACCTAGGGATTATCATACTAAGGGAAGTAAGTCAGACAGAGAAAGGCAAATATTGTACGGTATCACTTAGAGGTGTACTCTAAAATATGACACGGATGAACTTAACTATGAAACAGACTCATGGACAAAGAGAGTTGTGTTTACCAAGGTGGAAGGAGGGTGGGGGAAGGATGGATTGGGAGTTTGGGTTAGCAGATGCAAATTATTATATACAGAATGGATAAACAACAAGTTCCTACTGTATAGCACAGGGAACTATATTCTATATCCTGTGGTAAACCATTATGGAAAAGAATAGGAAAAAGAATGTACACTTTGAATGAATCACTTTGCTGTACAGTAGAAATTAATTCAACATTGTAAATCAATAAAGTAAATTTGAAAAAAAAAGGAATATGCATTAATCAAGTCCCATAATCTATTTAAAATGGACTTGTCTAGTAGTCCAGTGGTTAAGAATCCATGCTCCCAATGCAGGGGGCCCAGGTTTGATCCTTGGTCAGGGAACTCGATCCCATCTGACAAATACACCTGGCACAGCCAAATAAATAAATAAAAAATAAATGTAGCTACCACAGGGGAAATGCTCGGTAAATATCTACTGGATGAAAAAACAACTTAATAAATGATTGGTGAGGAAGAGGAAAAAAAGAGACTGAGACTGAATGCCCAAGGCTGGGGTTACTGGTTCTCAGTCCCTGGGTGGTGTTCCCAGCAGCTTCTTCTCTGTAACCTGTACTGGTGTTGGCCTGTCTGTGTGGGCTGCAGTGGGAAAAAGGTTCAGATACAGTGCCTCTGGGCTCTGGCACCAGACTGATAAAGAGTTCTGTTCTGAAACCCTCTGATGAGTGGACACAGCAGCCACATAGTGATAATTTTCACAGAACACAGAGCCACAAAAGGCAAGCGAGCAGCAAAACCCAAAGAGAGAGAGTCTCTCAGGCCAAGAACATGCCAGGCCTCCCTGAATAAAGCAAGCTGTGCGGCGGCAGTCACAGTGGCCCAGCTCTGACTAGTGTCTGATGCTACATCCTTGGTTGGTTTGCGTCAACCCGCAGCAGTATTTTTATTTCAAGTGTACCAGAAAACGTAGATTTTTCTCCCAAGTTTGAAATGACATCCCCCACCCCAATTTCAGGCCAGCCCAGTTTGAACCCAGATGAGGGGATTACAGACACTGAAACTGGGTTGGCGGTGGGGCAGAGACCTGGGCTCCTGTTGCAGGAGATGTTGCATGGAATTGCCTGGGAGAAACCTGGTGCTCACTGCCCGCTCTGTACCCTACCCATGGATCCCTGCTCTGCATAGTCTGTTGGCCAGGCAGTCCCCACCAATCAGCCAGCAGAACACGTGCCCTCAATAACCCATGAAGGTTACTGTGAGGATGCATGTGGTTCCGGGTGCTAGGAAAGAGCAATCCCCAGTGCAGCACGGGGCAGACCTCCCCTCTCCCTCAGGCCTCCCCTCCTGGCGACCCAGCCAGGAAACCCCTTTGTTTCTGCTCCTTCACCATCCCCTCCAGGGCTCCCCTCCTCCAGGCACTCCCACTGCCCCACTCTGTCTCATCGTTTCTCACCTAGACATTTCGAGAACCTCTGAGCCAGTCTCTGGCTTCAGACCTCCTGCCCACTGCCGGGGGGCCACCAGAATGCACGTCCCCAAACACTTCCAGCCCTGCTGGGTGTCTCTACAAGGCTCCCCGCTTCCCACTGAAATCCTTCCTGCTCAGATGCTAAACCAGCCCTTCTATAATCTCCCTGAGTTTGCCTCATTTTTTTTTTTTTTCTGCCTGACCAGGCACCTTCGGTTCCAGGAAGACAAAGCCACCTGCGTGTAAGAACTACCTCAGACGAAGCTCAAGTGTGTGTGAGAAAGCTTCAGTGGCGCCGCCACCACAGACGGCCCTCCTGTCACATCCACCACATCCTGCTGCCGCTGTCTGTTTATGTCTTTCTCCCGGAGGCAGGAGCGGTGTCAATTGTCCCACGGTCCTTGGTAATGCCAGATGAGAGCCTGGCACCAGCGGCTCAGCAGGTGTTTACTGAAGGAATAATAAAACCACCCACCCACCTGCTCCTTTCAAATAGGTTCCATTTTCATCTCTGATTTGGTAGGTGAGCCACTGAAGCTGTTCAAGAACAGGATATAAAAACACACATGATAAAGAGTAGTTAAGCAGCAGCAGTAGTGTTAGTCGCTCAGTCATGACTAACTTTTTGTGACCCCACAGACTGTAGCCCACCAGGCTCCTCTGTCTATGGGATTCTCCAGGCAAGAATACTAGAGTGGGTTGCCATTCCCTTCTCCAGAGGATCTTCCCGACCCAGGAATTGAATCTGCATTGCAGGCAGATTCTTTACCATGTGAGCCACCAGGGAAGTTGTAAAACAAGAGAAACCAAATTGCTTGGAAGAAGGTGAATCAGACAATAAGCTTGGAAGCTTAGCTGACTGCATCACAATTCACAGCTCAGTTTGGCTCTCTTTTTCATTTCCTGTGTCTTCATTTATATTTCTATTAATATCTCACTGACACTTGCTTGTGAATAGATTTTTTTAAAGTTTTTTTTAACTGTTCAGTGTCTTGTGTGTGCACATATGAACGTTATATAGATTTCATGAAGGCAGTTAATAAGAAAAAGGAATTTTTAAAAATCTCTTTCTATTGGGAATCTGTCAAGGAGACCAACCACCTATACGGTATCTGAATTACCAAGGGGGCATTTCACAGCCCCTGCTTGGTCCATGAAGGACTGTGAAAATTACCAGTGAATTTGACACAAGGGAATTTCAAGAAAGAGAAAAAAAAATACATGACAATAAGAAATATGAATAGTCAATACTTTCATGCTACATGGCTAAGCCCTGTTCATACATTAACTTATTCAATTCTTACAATGCTGTGAGATAAGTACTAATTACTTGTCCTTTACAGACATGGGAAACCTGAGGCATGGGGCTTCCACAACTAGCAAGAGGCATAGCTAGGACTGGAACAAAGCAAGGCTTTGGCATTTGGGACTTTCACTATCCTGCCAAACTGCTGCTAATACAAGCACCTGTAAACCATAATGGAAAGGATATTAAAGAAAGTAATGTGTATATATACACATGTATATATATATGTATAACTGAATCATTTTGCTGTACAGCAGTAATTAAAAACATTGTAAATCAGCCGTGTGCTTATTTGCTCAGTGGTGTTTGACTCTTTGCAACCCCATGGACTATAGCCTGCCAGGCTCCTCTGTCCATGGGGATTCTCCAGGCAAGAATACTGGAATGGGTTGTCATGCCCTCCTACAGGGGATCTTTCCAATCCAGGGATTGAATTCAGGTCTCCTGCATCGCAGGCAGATTTTTACCATCTGAGTCACCAGGAAAGCCCCAAATCAGCTATATTTCAATAAAACTAATAAAAAAACAAGTTATTGTATTTGGGATGGATAAACAGCAAGGTCCTCCTGTATGGCACAGAGAACTATGTTCAAGATCCTATGGCAGGGCCTTCCCTGGAGGCTCAGTGGTAAGGAATCTGCCTGCCAATGCAGGAGACACAGGTTCCATTCCTGCTCTGGGAAGATCCCACATGCCGTGCAGTGACTAAGCCTGTGGGCCACAACTACTGAGCCTGTGTTCTAGAGCCAGGGAGCCACAACTACTGAAGTCCGTGCACCCTAAAGCCCATACTCTGCAACAAGAGAAGCTACCACAATGAGAAACCTGCACCCCACAGCTAGAGAGTAGTCCTCAATTGCTGCAACTAGAGAAAAGTCTGAACAGCAACGAAGACACAGAATAGCCAAAAATAAATAAATAAAATCATAAAAAATACAGTAAGGTCTCTGACTTCTGCAAATAGTTTTTTTTTTTTTTTTTAAAGATCCTATGATAAACCATACTGGAAAAGAGTATGTTAAAAAAAATAAATAACAAGCATCTGGAGAGGGATGAGTATCATTAAACAACCCACTGGTTTCTTCTAGGTTTCCACAGTGCTGAGTAACATAGCCCTGGTCTTTGCCCTCAGGAAGGGTTGGGCAGTCAGGGAGAGAGCATGAAATAAACACATCCATCCATGCATTCATAAAGCAAGTGGGAACCACAGGCAGAGATGTGTTTGAGAGAGCCTGACAGAGATGCAGGCTCACCCTGACAGTTAAAAATGGACGGGGCTCCAAGCGTGAGCTTCACCTTCGAGGCACTAGTCAGGGAAGCTCACAGGCCAATGACATCAGCTGTAGTAACAAATGTGGGGATGGAGACATGAAAGCTGAGGCAGTCAGAAATGTTCCAAATAAGAAAAGAGGCTTAAATCCAGGTAGAAGGAAAACAACGGAAAGACGAATTAAGAGCAGCACAGGATGCATGATGCAGAAGAAAAGAATTTCAGTTTTAATCCGCAGAAATCGATTGTAACAACATCAAAGAGCCATATGTCAGAAATTTGCAACACGTGAATTCAGTTAGTCACTTAGACTCTAGCTCATCCCCTGAAGAAGGCTGCAGGACACCCTATAGTTTAAGGATTAGAGGAAACTCTGGTCTGTCACTCAACAGGGCATAGTTGCCAATCACTCAGGGAGACTCAGCAACAACCATAAGCAGAGAAGATTACAAGGTAGGTGTCGTGGCTGCTTCTGGTGTTGGGTTGTGCTTCACATCCCCAGTCTTAGTCCCTGGCAGATGAATGTGGCATCTGACTGAATGGCAGAAAAGATTCCTGAGCTCAACCCAGTTCACTCACAACTCAGTGTCTGTTGAATGAATGAACAAACAAGTACTGAACAGACAGCATTTTATATTAATTCTCTGCCCATGCAAAATGCCCACAGCAACACTACCTTTAGAAATACCTGCTCAACTAATTGGGTTCCAGGAAGGATTCACTACTGGGCTGGTCAAAAGGCTTATTCGATTCCCCCACAAGATGGCTCAAGCAGTGCTTAGATGTTTTTAGCTTTATTCAAAACAATTTTGTTTGTATTGTGACAGCTGTCATATCAGTGTGCATTTTTAAAAAAACTTATCTAAATTGGTGAATTTTTTTGTAGCCATTTTAATTTTGAGGATAACATCTTTGGCATATTATGCTTTGTTATTTCACAAAAGGTGAAAGTGCAATTGAAATGCAAAAAAAAGATGTATTTAGTGTATGGAGAAGATACTGTGACTGATTGAACGTGTCAAAAGTGGTTTGTGAAGTTCTGAGCTGGAGATGTCTCACTGGAAGATGTTCCACAGTCAGATAGACCAGTTGAAGCTGATAGCAAGTAAATTGAGACACTGAGAACAATCACCATTATACCACGCGGGAGATAGCTGACATATTAAAAATATCCAAATCAATCATTGAAAATCATTTGTACCAGCTTGCTTATGTTAATTGCTTTGATGTTTGCGTTCCACATAAGTGAAAAAATTTCCTTGATCATATTTCCACATGCCATTCTCTACTGAAAAGCAAGATGTTCCATTTTAAGAACAAATTGTGATGTGCAACGAAAAGTGGTTACTGCACAATAACGTGGAATGGAAGAGATTGTGGGGCAATTGAAATGAACTGCCACCAACTACACCAAAGGTCAGTCAATCTTCTTTTAAAGGAGGTGATATTGTGTATATGGTGGGATTGGAAGAGTCTTCTATTAGGAGAAAACCTTCCAGAAAATCAGATGATTAATTCCAACTAGTACTGCTCCCAATTAGACCAACTGAAGGTAGCACTCAATGAAAAGCATCCAGAATTAGTCAACAGAAAACGGATAATCTTCCATCAGGATAATGCAAGACTGCATGTTTCTTTGGTGACAGACAAAAACTGTTACAGCTTGGCTGCAAAGTTCTGATTCCTCCACCGCATCCACCAGACATTGCATTTACAGATTTCCATTTATTTTGGAGCAACCCCATGTCCAAGGAGTGGTGGTTGCATGGGCGCAGGAGGGCCAAGAGGAGCTACTCCTCATTCAAGGTCAGGAGGCGGGGCTGTGAGAAGATACCCCTCGTCCAAGATAAGGAGCAGCGGCTGTGCTTTGCTGGAGCAGCCATGAAGAGATACCCCATGTCCAAGGTAAGAGAAACCCAAGTAAGACAGTAGGTGTTGTGAGAGGCATCAGAGGGCAGACACACTGAAACCATAATCACAGAAAACTAGTCCATCTGATCACATGGACCACAGCGTTGTCTAACTCAATGAAACTAAGCCATGCTGTGTGGGGCCACTCAAGATGGGCGGGTCATGATGGAGAGGTCTGACAGAATGTGGTCCACTGGAGAAGGGAATGGCAAACCACTTCAGTACTCTTTCCTCGAGAACCCCATGAACAGTATGAAAAGGCAAAATGATAGGATACTGAAAGAGGAACTCCCTAGGTCAGTAGGTGCCCAATATGCTACCGGAGATCAGTGGAGAAATAACTACAGGAAGAATGAAGGGATGGAGCCAAAGCAAAAACAATACCCAGTAGTAGATGTGACTGGTGATAGAAGCAAGGTCCGATGCTGTAAGGAGCAGTATTGCAGAGGAACCTGGAATGTCAGGTCCATGAATCAAGGCAAATTGGAAGTGGTCAAACAGGAGATGGCAAGAGTGAATGTTGACATTCTAGGAAACAGAGAACTAAAATGGACTGGAATGGGTGAGTTTAACTCAGATGACCATTATATCTATATATCTGTATCTATCTATCTATCTATCTATATAATGATATAGATATCATTATATCTATATATACTGTGGGCAGGAATCCCTCAGGAGAAATGGAGTAGCTACCATGGTCAACAAAAGAGTCCAAAATGCAGTATTTGGATGCAATCTCAAAAACGACAGAATGATCTCTGTTCGTTATCAAGGCAAACCATTCAATATCACAGTAATCCAAGTCTACGCCCCAAATAGTAACGCTGAAGAAGCTGAAGTTGAACGGTTCTATGAAGACCTACAAGACCTTTTAGAACTAACACCCCCAAAATATGTCCTTTTCATTATAGAGGACTGGAAGGTAAAAGTAGGAAGTCAAGAAACACCTGGGGTAACAGGCAAGTTTGGCTTTGGGATACGGAATGAAGCAAAGCAAAGGCTAATAGAGTTTTGCCAAGAGAATGCACTGGTCATAGCAAACACCCTCTTCCAACAACACAAGAGAAGACTCTACACATGGACATCACCAGATGGTCAACACCGAAATCAGACTGATTATATTCTTTGCAGCCAAAGATAGAGAAGCTCTATACAGTTAGCAAAAACAAGACCAGGAGCTGACTGTGGCTCAGATCATGAACTCCTTATTGCCAAATTCAGACTTAAATTGAAGAACATAGGGAAAACCACTAGACCATTCAGGTATGACCTAAATCAAATCCCTTATGATTATACAGTGGAAGTGAGAAATAGATTTAAGGGACTAGATATGATAGATAGAGTGCCTGATGAACTATGGACAGAGGTTCATGACATTGTACAGGAGACAGGGATCAAGAACATCCCCATGGAAAAGAAATGCAAAAACGCAAAATGGCTGTCTGGGGAGGCCTTACAACTAGCTGTGAAAAGAAGAGAAGCGAAAAGCAAAGGAGCAAAGGAAAGATATAAGCATCTGAATGCAGAGTTCCAAAGAATAGCAAGGAGAGATAAGAAAGCCTTCTTTAGTGATCAATGCAAAGAAATAGAGGAAAACAACAGAATGGGAAAGACTAGATGTCTCAAGAAAATTAGAAATACCAAGGGAACATTTCATGCAAAGATGGGCTCAATAAAGGACAGAAATGGTATGGACCTAACAGAAGCAGAAGATATTAAGAGGTGGCAGGAATACACAGAAGAACCATACAAAAAAGATCTTCATGACCAAGATAAGTACGATGGTGTGATCACTCACCTAGAGCCAGATATCCTGGAATGTGTAGTCAAGTGGGCCTTAGAAAGCATCACTATGAACAAAGCTAGTGGAGGGGATGGAATTCCAGTTGAGCTATTTCAAATCCTGGAAGATGATACTGTGAAAGTGCTGCACTCAATATGCCAGCAAATTTGGAAAACTCAGCAGTGGCCACAGGACTGGAAAAGGTCAGTTTGCATTCCAATCCTAAAGAAAGGCAATGCCAAAGAATGCTCAAACTACCACACAATGGCACTCATCTCACACGCTAGTAAAGTAATGCTCAAAATTCTCCAAGCCAGGCTTCAGCAATACGTGAACTGTGAACTTCCAGATGTTCAAGCTGGATTTAGAAAAGGCAGAGGAACCAGAGATCAAATTGCCAACATCCGCTGGATCATGGAAAAAGAAAGAGAGTTCCAGAAAAACATCTATTTCTGCTTTATTGACTCTGCCCAAGCCTTTGACTGTGTGGATCACAATAAACTGTGGAAAATTCTAAAAGAGATGGGAATACCAGATCACCTGACCTGCCTCTTGAGAAACCTATATGCAGGTTGGAAGCAACAGTTAGAACTGGACATGGAACAATAGACTGGTTCCAAATAGGGAAAGGAGTACATCAAAGCTGTATATTGTTACCCTGCTTATTTAACTTATATGCAGAATACATCATGAGAAACTCTGGGCTGGATGAAGCACAAGCTGGAATCAAGATTGCTGGGAGAAATATCGATAACCTCAGATATGCAGATGACACCACCCTTATGTCAGAAAGTGAAGAGGAAGTAAAAAGCCTCTTGATGAAAGTGAAAGAGGAGAGTGAAAAAGTTGGCTTAAAGCTCAACATTCAGAAAACGAAGTTCATGGCATCTGGTCCCATCACTTCATGGGAAATAGATGGGGAAACAGTGGAAACAGGGTCAGACTTTATTTTTTTGGGCTCCAAAATCACTGCAGATGGTGATTGCAGCCATGAAATTAAAAGACACTTACTCCTTGGAAGGAAAGTTATGACCAACCTAGATAGCATATTGAAAAGCAGAGACATTATTTTGCCAAAAAGGTCCATCTAGTGAAGGCTATGGTTTTTCCAGTGGTCATGTATGGATGTGAGAGTTGGACTGTGAAGAAAGCTGAGCGCTGAAGAATTGATGCTTTTGAACTGTGGTGTTGGAGAAGACTCTTGAGAGTCCCTTGGACTGCAAGGAGATCCAACCAGTCCATTCTAAAAGAGATTGGTCCTGGGTGTTCATCGGAAGGACTGATGCTAAAGTTGGAACTTCAGTACTTTGGCCACCTCATGCGAAGAGTTGACTCATTGGAAAAGACTGATGCTGGGAAGGATTGGGGGCAGGGGGAGAAGGGGATGACAGAGGATGAGATGGCTGGATGGCATCACCAACTCGATGGACATGAGTTTGGGTGAACCCTGGGAGTTGGTGATGGACAGGGAGGCCTGGCGTGCTGTGATTCATGGGATCACAAAGAGTCGGACACGAGTGAGTGACTGAACTAAACTGAACTGATTTATTTTGGTCTTTACAAAATTCTCTTAGTGGAAAATTTTCAGTTTTCTGGAAGACTGTAAAAGTTACCTAGAACAGTTCTTTGCTCAAAAAGATAAAACGTTTTGGGAAGACAGAATTATGAAGTTGCCTGAAAAAGGCAGAAGGTATTAGAACAAAATGATGACTACACTGTTCAATAGAATTCTTTGTGAAAATGAAAAATGTCTTTTATTTTTATTTAAAAACCAAATAAACTCTTTGGCTAACCCAGTACATCTCTGAGGAGCTAGGAGGTTGCAGCTAATTTTTGGATTCTATAAAGAGCCAACTTGAGAAGGAAATGGCAACCCACTCCAGTATTCTTGCCTGGATAACCTCAATGGACAGAGGAGCCTGGCAGGCTACAGTCCATCGGGTCACAAGTGTCAGACATGAACTAGTGACTAAACCATAAAGCCAACTGTTCAAGTGAAGGAAAAGAAGTGTCAAGAGGATTTGCAAGTTCTGGTTATATAGTTGAAGAACAGACAGGGAGGGTGTTTGCACAGCATCCAGATGGTTTTGTGAGTGAAGCAGGGAAAGCTGCCAATCTGTTGTGTGACTTGTCCAGTTCTTCTCCCATTTTCTTTTTTTTTTTTTTTCTTCTCCCATTTTCAGTTAAGCAAACACAGATGCCTGGACAAGATGAGCTCAGAAGCTGCTGCTGCTTCCTTTTCTCCATGCCTGAGGCTGGTTTCACCCAGACCAGCCCCGATGTGGAACTCAGACTGGGGACAACAGCCATAGGATGGGGCTGTTCACACATATCACTAAGACCTGAGGATCCACAATCCACACACGTGCACGACTTTCAAGGTCTGAGCTCCAGGAATAACCACCAACTTTCTATGCTTAAACAAAACAAAACAACAAAACACTGCCATCAGATATTTCTTTCAAGCTTTCCGAACTGGCACGACTAGTCTGTCTTCCCAGAACATGCTGCTTTGTAACTGAAGATAAAGTAACTCTGTTTCCTTGATATGAGAGACTTTGTAAGCACTTGAATATCAGGTGACTTTGTTACTGACAATAAAGTAATTCAGTTTCCTTGATATGAGAGACTCTGTAAGCACTTGAATATCAGGTGACTTTGTTACTGACGATAAAGTAATTCAGTTTCCTTGACATGAGAGACTCTGTAAGCATTTGAATATAAGGTGACTTCCCTTTCCTTAGGGATTGCTTTCCTGAGAGGAGGGGAAACATACCCACTGTGGATTTGGACATATATGGTACCTGAGCATTGTCTTCTGCAGATAGGATCTGTAGTTGGAGAATCCTTGTGCACAGGTGTTAGAATTTCAGTCATTTTTGCTTTGCTTTGCTTCTCCCTGCTCACCCCCCTTCATAGGTCTTACCCAGCCTCTCTATGTGGTTAGGAAGGGCTCAGATGGTCACGATCCCCTCACTGAACAGTAAGTTTCACTCTGGCAGGTCTTGTTTACTGTCTAAAGTACTCAGCACAGAGTCTGGCACAGGCTTGGTTGGTTGTTTAGTCACCAAATTATGTCCGACTCTTGTGAACCCATGTACTGTACCCTGCCAGGCTCCTCTGTCCATGAGATTCTCCAGGCAAGAATACTGGAGTGGGTTGCCATTTCCTTCTCCAGGGGATCTTCTCAACCCAGGAATCAAACCCGGGTCTTCTGCACTGCAGGCAGATTCTTTACCAACTGAGCTGCAAAGGAAGCCGATTAAGTGAAAGTCAGTCAGTTGTGTCCGACTCCTTGTGACCCTATGGGCTGTAGCCCTCGCCAGGCTCCTCTGTCCATGGAATTCTCCAGGCCAGAATACTGGAGTGGGTACTGTTCCCTTCTCCAGGGGATCTTCCCAACCTAGGGATTGAACCCAGCTCTCCTGCATTGCAGGTGGATTCTTTACCATCTGAGCCACCAGAAAAGTGAATATCTGTGGACTGAAAGAGTAAGTAAACCTCACAGAAAACAGACTTGAAACTGGGTTCATCACCCTCCCACTTTGGCCATCATTTTCTATTACAAAACAGATAACCCTCCATCTAAAATCCTGGAAACCTCTTTGGAAGCAGTAGCTACCTGGAGGTACCTGGGAGAAGACCCAAGCCATCCCTCCACAAGAAAACAGCTTCTATGAAAGGAACTGTGGAGGAGAAACAAGAGTTGTCAGGCCAACTTAGACCCGTGCGTACTATTAAGTCCTGGGACCAATCGAGCCGTGTTGGCAGATTAGAAGCAAGACATAGAGCTGGGCAGGGCCTGAGGCACTGAGAAAGGACATGGGCAGAGCACCCCCTCCAAATCCCTTGTTTTATGAGGAATCCGCTGCCCAAACTCACATAGCTGCTGCTGCTGCTATGTCGCTTCAGTCGTGTCCAACTCTGTGTGACCCCATAGACGACAGCCCACCAGGCTCCCCCGTCCCTGGGATTCTCCAGGCAAGAACACTGGAGTGGGTTGCCATTTCCTTCTCCAATAAACTCACATAGCTAGGAGCTTGAAAAGCCAAGAAGTAAAACCTGGGTGTCCTGAGGTCCTGTCCAGATCTCTTTCTACTGCTTCTGTCTGCCACAACCCCATGGGCACAAGCATGTCCACTAAGTCAGGAAAAGCCTGGAAATAGGAGGCTTTAGCTGTCAGGGGGTAATCTTACTACACCTCTGCACTCTTGAGGTGCAGTGTCAAACACCGCTGATTTGCCCTGTGTCCCAGGCTTGAACCCTCTTAGTCGTCTTTTGATTATAAGCTCTTCTGAGCCACCCCTGCCAACAGAAGGTGAGTACAGTCAGCACTTACTGACCCCTGATTGTGGCTGGCACCATGTAAAGAACTTGACACACACTATCATCTCCTTTAAAATTCATTAAAAAATATTTATTTATTTATTTGGCTGTGCTGAGTCTTTGTTGTAGCATGCAGGATCTTTAGTTGTGGCATGTGGGATCTAGTTCCCTGACCAGGGATCAAACCCAGGTCTCCTGCATTGGGAGAGTGGAGTTTTAGCCACTGCACCACCAGGGAAGTCCCTGTCATCTCCTTTAAACCCTACAACAACCTATGGGGAGAAAATCATGATCACACCCACCTTACACCTGTGGAAAGAAAACCTCCAGGAGATTCAAGAACCTGCTCACACTCCATAGATTTTAAGTGGCAGGGAAGGGACCTGATCCCAGATAGTCACCCCAAATTCACCCTCCTAGCCCTGTGCCATGCTGCCTGTCCTACTGAAAATGGCCCTGGTGGATTCAGCCTTTCTTTCCCCATCACCATAGTTCTGACCTGGAGTGCCCCTAAAACTGAGTTCCCTTCCAAGTTAATGATGAATCTCTCTATTCAAAACTTTATTCCCTTTCTATCCCCTATGACCTCAACCACGGGCTAACAGAACAGTAATCTACCAGAGTTGGAGGAACTGCTGTTGTAGATTTCATCATTAACATACAATTACAAGTTGCTCTTCTAATAGGCCCCCAAGTCATAGACCATCTGGCCTGAGAATCCTAAACCAGAGACTTACTGGATCCCGAAACTGTGACTAAGAAACGTCACAAAATGATGATTAATTCCAGTTTCTTTGTTTTTTCCCTTTAAAAACACCCTCAATTCAAAACCCAAGTGGGAGTGGATCTGAGGCTCTCTCTTACTCCCTTGCTCGGCGCCCTGCAATAAATACTTACTTTGCGGCAAATGTCTGCTGTTACATCAGCTTTCTGCACTGCAGGCATACAAGCTCTTTGCCCAGTTGCAGTCTGTGTTCATCATCTCTTGACTAGACTATATTGTCCAGCCCCTTCTCCCTTCCTCTTTTCTGGTATCTTTGCCCTCCCATCCATTTCTATTCATTCTTCCAAAACTGTGATTTCCCTCTGTGGCTGAGAAGTGTTTTCTCATATCAGCTAATTGTCCAGGTCTCTGAGGTTACTAACTGGGTGTCCAACAATTCAATTCCATGCTGACAGTATCTACCTGGGGCTTCCTAGGTGGTGTTAGTGGTAAAGAAACCACCTGCCAAGCAGGAGAATCAAGAGACACGGGTTCAATCCCTGGGTTGGGAAGATCTCCTCCAGTAAAACCCACTTCAGTATTCTTGCCTGGAGAATCCCATGGACAGAGGAGCCCAGAGGGTTACACTCATGGGATTGCAAAGAGTAGGTCACAACTCAAGCGACTTAGCACGCACACACTGTCTACCAGGAGTGAACATCAAATCACAGATCCTGGCTTCAGAGCCACAAGCCTGCCCCCACTTCAGATGGCAGTTGCAAGTTCTTGGATCATTTGTACTTGTAATACATCATCTGTAAATCAGGGATTCCCACAAGACCCTACACAGTTTTGATAATTTACTAGAAAAACTCACAGAACTCAGGAAAGTACTTTGCTTTTATGGTTACTGGTGTACTATAAAGGCTGCAACTCAGGAACAGCCAAGTGGAAGACATGCATGGGGCAAGGTGTGCAAGCAGAAGGCTGCACAGGGCTTCCCTGCTCTCTCTGGGCACACCACCTTGCCACCACTTCACTGTGTTCACTATTTAGGACTTTTTATGATGGTTTCAGGCCCTCCTGCACCCGCGTAGCCACCGCTCCTTGGACGTAGGGTATCTCCTCCCCGGCCGCCGCCCCTGGCCTGGGGCGGGGGGTAGCTCCTCTTGGCTGCTCCTGCGCTGTTGCAGCCTGGCACTCTCGGCCGCTGCCCCTGACCTCCGATGTGGGGTAACTCCTCCCAGCTGCCGCCTGACTGCGACGGTACACATAGCGCGGCCGAGAGGAGCTACCCCACGTCCAACGTCAGGGGCAGAAGCCGGGAGGACCCCATGCCCAAGGGGCGGTGGCCAAGAGGAGTTACCCCACGTCCGATGTCAGGGGCAGCAGTCGGGAGGAGCTACCCCACGTCCGAGGTCAGGGGCAGCGGCTGAGAGTGCCAGGCTGCGATGGTGCAGGAATGGCCGAGAGGAGCTTCCCCACGTCCGAGGTCAGGGGCAGCAGCCGAGAAGAGCTAATCAGCGTCCTAGGTCAGGGGCGGCAGCGGAGATTGCCAGGCTGCAACAGCGCAGGAGCAGCCGAGAGGAGCTACCCCACGCTGGAGGCCGGGGCAGCAGCCGGGAGGAGCAACCCCACGTCCAAGGAGCGGTGGCTGCGTGTGCACAGGAGGGCCTAGGGGAGCTATTCCACACTCAAGGTCAGGAGGGGCAGCGGTCAGGAGATACCCTCATTCAAGGTAGGGAGCAGTGGCTGTGCTTTGCTGGAGCAGCTGTGAGGAGATACCCTACGTCCAAGGTAAGAGAAACCCAAGTAAGATGGTAGGTGTTGAAAGAGGGCATCAGAGGGCAGACACACTGAAACCATACTCACAGGAAACTAGTCAATCTAATCACACTAGGACCACAGACTTGTCTAACTCAATGAAACTAAGCCATGCCGTGTGCGGCCACTCAAGACGGGCGGGTCATGGTGGAGAGGTCTGACAGAATGTGATCCACTGGAGAAGGGAATGGCAAACCACTTCCGTATTCTTGCCTTGAGAACCCCATGAACAGTAGGAAAAGGCAAAATGATAGGATACTGAAAGAGGAACTCCCCAGGACAGTAGGTGCCCAATATGCTACTGGAGATCAGTGGAGAAATAACTCCAGAAAGAATGAAGGGATGGAGCCAAAGCAAAAAGAATACCCAGTTGTGGATGTGACTGGTGATAGAAGCAAGGTCCAATGCTGTAAAGAGCAGTATTGCAGAGGAACCTGGAATGTCAGGTCCATGAATCAAGGCAAATTGGAAGTGGTCAAACAGGAGATGGCAAGAGTGAATGTCGACATTCTAGGAATCAGCGAACTAAAATGGACTGGAATGGGTGAATTTAATTCAAATGACCATTGTATATACTACTGTGGGCAGGAATCCCTCAGAAGAAATGGAGTAGCCATCATGGTCAACAAAAGAGTCTGAAATGCAGTACTTGGATGCAATCTCAAAAACGACAGAATGATCTCTGTTCATTTCCAAGGCAAACCATTCAATATCACAGTAATCCAAGTCTATGCCCCAAGCAGTAATGCTGAAGAAGCTGAAGTTGAACAGTTCTATGAAGACCTACAAGACCTTTTAGAACTAACACCCAAAAAAGATGTCCTTTTCATTATAGAGGACTGGAAGGTAAAAGTAGGAAGTCAAGAAACACCTGGAGTAACAGGCAAATTTGACCTTGGAATACGGAATGAAGCAGGGCAAAAGACTAATAGAGTTTTGCCAAGAAAAGGCACTGGTCATAGCAAACACCCTCTTCCAACAACACAAGAGAAGACTCTACACATGGACATCACCAGATGGGCAACACCGAAATCAGACTGATTATATTCTTTGCAGCCAAAGATAGAGAAGCTCTATACAGTCAACAAAAACAAGACCAGGAGCTGACTGTGGCTCAGATCATGAACTCCTTATTGCCAAATTCAGACTTAAATTGAAGAAAGTAGGGAAAACCACTAGACCATTCAGGTATGACCTAAATAAAATCCCTTATGATTATACAGTGGAAGTGAGAAATAGATTAAGGGACTAGATCTGATAGAGTGCCTGATGAACTGTGGACGGAGGTTTGTGACATTGTACAGGAGACAGGGATCAAGAACATCCCCATGGAAAAGAAATGCAAAAAAGCAAAATGGCTGTCTGGGGAGGCCTTACAACTAGCTGTGAAAAGAAGAGAAGCGAAAAGCAAAGGAGAAAAGGAAAGATATAAGCATCAAGAGGTGATATAAGATATAATGCAGAATTCCAAAGAATAGCAAGGAGAGATAAGAAAGCCTTCCTCAGCGATCAATGCAAAGAAATAGAGGAAAACAACAGAATGTGAAAGACTAGAGATCTCTTCAAGAAAATTAGAGATGCCAAGGGAACATTTCATGCAAAGATGGGCTCAATAAAGGACAGAAATGGTATGGACCTAACAGAAGCAGAAGATATTAAGAGGTGGCAGGAATACACAGAACTGTACAAAAAAGATCTTCACGACCAAGATAATCATGATGGTGTGATCACTCACCTAGAGCCAGACATCCTAGAATGTGAAGTCAAGTGGGCCTTAGAAAGTATCACTACAAACAAAGCTAGTGGAGGTGATGGCATTCCAATTGAGCTATTTCAAATCCTGGAAGACGATGCTGTGAAAGTGCTGCACTCAATATGCCAGCAAATTTGGAAAACTCAGCAGTGGCCACAGGACTGGAAAAGGTCAGTTTGCATTCCAATGCCAAAGAAAGGCAATGCCAAAGAATGCTCACTACCGCACAATGACACTCATCTCACGCGCTAGTAAAGTAATGCTCAAAATTCTCCAAGCCAGGCTTCAGCAATATGTGAACTGTAAACTTCCAGATGTTCAAGCTGGATTTAGAAAAGGCAGAGGAACCGGAGATCAAATTGCCAACATCCGCTGGATCATGGAAAAAGCAAGAGAGTTCCAGAAAAACATCTATTTCTGCTTTATTGACTCTGCCCAAGCCTTTGACTGTGTGGATCACAATAAACTGTGGAAAATTCTGAAAGAGATGGGAATACCAGAACACCTGACCTGCCTCTTGAGAAATCTGTATGCAGGTCAGGAAGCAACAGTTAGAACTGGACATGGAACAATAGACTGGTTCCAAATAGGAAAAGGAGTACGTCAAGGCTGTATATTGTCACCCTGCTTATTTAACTTATATGCAGAATACATCATGGGAAATGCTGGGCTGGATGAAGCACAAGCTGGAATCAAGATTTCTGGGAGAAATATTAATAACCTCAGATATGCAGATGACACCACACTTATGGCAGAAAGTGAAGAGGAACTCAAAAGCTTCTTGATGAAAGTGAACGAGGAGAGTGAAAAAGTGGGCTTAAAGCTCAACATTCAGAAAACTAAGATCACAGCATCTGGTCCCATCACTTCATGGGAAATAGATGGGGAAACAGTGGAAACAATGTCAGACTTTATTTTTCTGAGCTCCAAAACCACTGCAGATGGTGACTGCAGCCATGAAATTAAAAGACACTTACTCCTTGGAAGGAAAGTTATGACCAACCTAGATAGCATATTAAAAAGCAGAGACATTACTTTGCCAATAAAGGTCTATCCAGTCAAGGCTATGGTTTTTCCAGTGGTCATGTATGGATGTGAGAGTTGGACTGTGAAGAAGGCTGAGCACTGAAGAATTGATGCTTTTGAACTGTGGTGTTGGAGAAGACTCTTGAGAGTCCCTTGGACTGCAAGGAGATCCAACCAGTCCATCCTGAAGGAGATCAGCCCTGGGATTTCTTTGGAAGGAATGATGCTAAAGCTGAAACTCCAGTACTTTGGCCACCTCATGTGAAGAGTTTACTCATTAGAAAAGACTCTGATGCTGGGAGGGATTGGGGGCAGGAGGAGAAGCGGACGACAGAGGATGAGATGGCTGGATGGCATCACTGACTCGATGGACGTGAGTCTGAGTGAACTCCAGGAGTTGGTGATGGACAGGGAGGCCAGGCATGCTGCGATTCATGGGGTCACAAAGAGTCGGACACGACTGCTCGACTGCACTGAACTGATGATGGTTTCATCACGTTGACATAATTGATCAAATCCTTGACTGCTGGTGATTAGCTGAGTCTCTTGGTCCCTGCCTCTCCCCAGAAGTCACTCTGAAGATGCCTAGGAGTCTCCAGCCATCAGTCATCTCATTGACATTAAGAAGACACTGATCAAGTATCCCCAAGAGTTTGGGGGGCTATGTGACAGGAACTCAGACAAAGACAAAATGTTTATTTTTTATTAACAACAAATTCCTCCATTCAGACACCTCCAGTGGCTCCCCATGACAATAGAGCAGAGCCTATTTTCTCAGAGTGGCCTGTAAGTTGCATGTGATCCCATCTCTCCTGATTCCTGCCACCTCGCTCTGGTTCAGGCTGGTCCATCTTACAGATTTCTGCTTCTGCACCTTTGCCTCATCCTCCCGTCCCTCCACTGAATTGAAATGGAATCAAAATATTTCTCAGGTCGCCATTGGTTTAGAGATGTGAGGACCCTCAGACTTTACAGATGAGGAATTGATGGCTCAAAGAGCTGAATGGCATACTCCCAGTTATAGATTCAGCATCTCTCAAAGGCAGAGAGAACAGTACTCATGTCTGAATTCCAGTGATGAGTGCTGGGGATGACAAGCTTCAAATTCCTAAAATCTTATGTAAAATTTCAAGAGCACAAACCATAAGACAAAAAAAATAATAAAAATTAATTTGATTATACCAAGTGGAGGATTTCTGTTCAATGAAAAGACACTAAAAAATGGAGTATTTTCTGCCATATCAGTAAACACGGATGTCACAGTCATCAGAGATGGCAGCCCTCAATGTGGGCCCTAAGGGAATTTGAAGAGATGAATACCTGCTATCTAGCAGCCATCAGACTGCAGCCACTCCCTAGGCTGAGCCCTGAGGAACATCAGGATATGAAACCACACATACTGGCCCCAGATATTAGAGGTACACGTCAGAGGAATAACTGCAGTGAGCCAGACTCTTGCAACTTTCCATACATAGAAAAGCACTACAATCCTTAACTTGGGATATTTAGTTTTCTTTAACTGACATAACTCTTTTGATGTTCAGACTATTTACTATTTTGATGTTGCAAAACTATATAAAGCACTACACTCCTTAATATAAAACTACATAGCACAACACTCCTTATATAAAACTTTATATATAACTATATAAAGCAATACAATCCTTAACTTGGGATATTTAGTTTTCTTTAACTGACAAAACTCTTTTGATGTTCAGACTATCTAGTATTTTGATGTTGCAAAACTATATAACCAGGCTCCTCCCCTTGGCTCCTTGAGGCAGTTCTCTCAGGGTCACTTGAGATGCTATCTCCCAGGCCTGGGCCTGATGTCTTAAAAATTCCCACCCAATAAAACAAGTTGACAATGCTATGGACAAAATTAATAGATCTAAAAATGGTAAATAATCCACCTGCAATGCAGGAGACCTAGGTTCAGTCCCTGGGTTGGGAAAATCCCCTGGAGGAGGAAACAACAATGTCTAAAACTGATTTCAGGGACTTCCTTTGTGGTCCAGTGTGCTTCCATTGCACAGGTTCAATCCCTGGTCGGGGAACTAAGATTCCACATGCTGCATGGCTAGGCCAAAAAAAATTAGAAAAAATAAAATTGATTATAGATTAATACTTAGAACTCTTGAAAAGTAAGAAAACTAGAGCAAACCTAATTTATAAAAAAGAGCAAAGCATGTGACCATGCAGTTAGGGCAGAGGAAACCCATAAAGTTAACAAACATATTCAGTTCAGTTCAGTTCAGTTGCTCAGTCGTGTCCGACTCTTTGCGACCCCATGAATCACAGCACGCCAGGCCTCCCTGTCCATCACCAACTCCTGGAGTTCACTCAGACTCACGTCCATCGAGTCAGTGATGCCATCCAGCCATCTCATCCTCTGTCATCCCCTTCTCCTCCTGCCCCCAATCCCTCCCAGCATCAGAGTCTTTTCCAATGAGTCAACTCTTCACATGAGGTGGCCAAAGTACTGGAGTTTCAGCTTTAGCATCATTCCTTCCAAAGAAATTCCAGTGCTGATCTCCTTCAGAATGGACTGGTTGGATCTCCTTGCAGTCCAAGGGACTCTCAAGAGTCTTCTCCAACATTACAGTTCAAAAGCATCAATTCTTCGGTGCTCAGTTTTCTTCACAGTCCAACTCTCACATCCATACATGACCACAGGAAAAAACCATAGCCTTGACTAGATAGACCTTTGTTGGCAAAGTAATGTCTCTGCTTTTCAATATGCTATCTAGGTTGGTCATAACTTTCCTTCCAAGGAGAAAGCATCTTATTTTACTAATTATTAGAAAAACACAAGCTCAGATAGTGAGATGTCAGTTTACACCTCTTGGAAAGCTGCAGAATGATGCAAAGTAGGGGTAAGGATGTGTGTGTGGGGGGTCATATCTGCCTGGGGGTCGGTGGGGTGAATAGAAGGCCCCAGGAAAGCCATCTGGTGGTCAGTTCCTGAGTAAGTGTACACATCCTTGTGCCCAGTAAGCCTGCCCACGGGTATGGATCCTAAAGGAAGTCTCACAGTTGGGACCTGCAGGAGGCTATTTGGGGCAGCACATTTGTGGAACTGCAGCATGATGTGTACCATGTCCAAATCCATCAAAGGGGAGCAAAAGCTAAAATGTGGGGAGGTCTTCGTGGTGCACGAGGCACAGTGCGTGTACATGATAGACACAGAGTGACACCGACAAACCCCACGCAGGACCAGGTCAGGACAAAAGAAACAATGAGCTGAGTAACAGAATGAGTTGTGTAACTTAAAAGTATAAGCAACTAAAACTATAACAAAGTTTCTACAAGCGCACATAGAAATCAAACACAAACATCAACATGCGAGGAAGGCTACCTACGTGGGAAATGGAAGGTGAGGCATGTGGACAAAAGGGGGTCTATTGGGCTTGAGTGAGGTAAAGTCAGGGGCCACGGTCCCCACTCAGGCTGCTGGCTCTGGCATCAGGAAGTGATTTGCTCAGGTTGAGGCTGCTGGCTGTCAGACAGAAAGTGGGTTCAGCAGCCAGGGCCTTACAACGGGGCCCAAAGGAGGCTGCCCTTCCCCACAGCCCACCTTGGTGGTTAGAATCCCATCCCTGGAGATGAATCCCTTTGCTTCTGTGCTTTTTGGGGTTGACATAAGTCTGCTCAATGAGTAAACATGAAGATAGCCCAAACCAAAAAAAAAATCCAACCTCTAGTGAGTCTTGCAAATATAAACCGCTTCCGTGATGGAAAATGTTACATGATTAGCACTTAAAAGTAATTTTTTCTATAAAAACAAAAAAAATATAAAAAAGAAAAAATAATAGTTCAGAAATGGGATATAGAAAAGTTGGTGGAGTGGGCGGAGGAGGGTTGGTAGGCTGTGCTGGGCAGTCAGAATCAGATAAACTGAGAGCTTAAAACCCCAACCTCCCTTACTCATACCTTTCTCTTTTTTTTGGCAGGACACATGGAACTAACTTTTACTGAGTGTTTACTCTGAGCCAGCAGGGAGCTAGGGAGTTTTACATTTGCCATCTCATGGATCACTTACAAAAGTCTTACACAGAGAGGCGGGGTGGTGGTTGATCCCGCCAGTCTTGCAGTTGGGAATAGGAAGCTCAGAGAAAGCAACCCACCCAACTCACATGGTGAGTACATCAGAGCTGTCTTCCTGTGCCTCCACCAACACAGCGACACTAACTAGCAGCTTGTGACGGCCTCCCTCTAGAGTTTTCTGCCTGGCAGCTGGGTCCAGAGGTCTCTAAGCTTGCCTTTGGCTCCAGCACTATCAGAACCCCCCAGCACTGCTGGTGGAATGTAAATTAGTACAGCCACTGTGGAAAACAGTATGGAGATTCCTAAACAAATTAAGAATAAAACTACCATATGATACAGCAATCCCACTACTGGTCACATGCCCTGAGAAAACCACAATTCTGAAAGGCACAGGTACCCCAATGTCCACTGCAGCACTGTTTACAATAGCCAGGACATGGAAGCAATCTAGATATCCATCAACAGATGAATGGCTAAAGAAGTTGTGGTACACATATACAAAGGAATATTACTAGCCATAAAAAAGAATGAAATCGAGTCAGTTACAGTGAGTTGGATGAACCTAGAACCTGTTATACAGAGTGCAGTCAGACAGAAAGAAAAAAGCAACCATTGTACACTAATGTATACATATGGAAGCTACAAAAACACTACTGATGAATCTATTTACAGAGAAGAATGGAGACACAGGCATAGAGAATGATCTGGTGAACACAGCAGAGGAAGGAGAGAGTAGGACAAACTGAGTAGTAGCATTGACATATATACACTGCTGCTGCTGCTGCTAAGTCGCTTCAGTCGTGTCTGACTCTGTGCGACCCCACAGAGGGCAGCCCACCAGGCTCTCCCATCCCTGGGATTCTCCAGGCAAGAACACTGGAGTGGGTTGCCATTTCCTTCTCCAAGGCATGAAAGTGAAAAGTGAAAGTGAAGTCGCTCAGTCGTGTCCAACTCTTAGCAACCCCATGGACTGCAGCCTACCAGACTCCTCCATCCATGGGATTTTCCAGGCAAGAGTACTGGAGTGGGGTGCCATTGCCTTCTCTGATATATACACTACCATGTGTAAAATGGATAACTAGTGGAAGCTGCTATGTAACATAGAGAGACCAGCCTGGTGTTCTGTGATGACCTGGGGGGTGGAATGGGTCGGGGGAGGGAGGCTCTAGAGGGAGGGGATATATACACACAAACATACACACACACATACACACACACACACACACACAGTTATGACTGATTCAAGTTGGTGTATGGCAGAGACCACCATAATACTGTAAAGCAACTAGCTACAATAAGAAAAAAAAGAATCCCTCTAGCTGTTCTCACTGGGGCTCGAAGGTCCGGAGGTTGAGGGAACTCCTGGGGTTAAGTTAAATTCTAGTCACTTCCTCTTTGCCCTCCAAACCCATGCATCTTAGATGTGGTTCCTCTAACCAGGTCCAGTTTCTAGAGAACTGGGGATATCCTTTCACGACTGTTTTCCACCCTGATCTACATCTCCAGCTTCCTGAGAGTCAAGAGGTGGCAGCAGGTTGGTGAGCTGGGGGTGGATTTTTAACAGCAGAGGACTTCCCTGATGGTTCAGACGGTAAAGCGCCTGTCTACAATGTGAGAGACCTGGGTTCAATCCCTGGGTTGGGAAGATTCCCTGGAGAAGGAAATGGCAACCCACTCCAGTACTTCTTGCCTTGAAAATCCCATGGATGGAGGAGGTTGGTGCAGGCTACTATCCATAGGGTCACAAAGAGTCGGGCATGACTGAGCGACTTCACTCGAACTTTCTTTTAACAGCAGAACAGCAATAAACTCGCTGAAAGGTGTGTTAGCAAAATGCCAATGAAAAGCCACTGGAAAACCAAAACACAGTGAATGTGGCAGAGCTTTATCCCTTACTAAAGCATCACAAGAACTAAGATTTTATGCAGGTCAAACCATGTTTGTCAAACCTGCATGGAGTGAATCTGATGAGAGGCTATCAAGAACCTGGCCACCAGCCTTACCTTTGGCTTTCCTCCTCTTTCACAACCTGCCAACATTACATAAGTTGCCTAATTTCCTCAGGCCCCGGTCCAATTGTTTTGAGTGAAATTTAAAAGACAGTAAATCCATCCAACAATAAGCATTCTAAACATTTCTGGTGGTGACGGACTGTAACTTGTAGCAGATTGCTTCAGCTTCACCCAGCATCTTATCATAAACACTTGATTAACACTGTGAACTTAATTCATCTGAAAGAGGAAAACAGTATCACTTGGGAAAACTGGGAATTATCCACTTTTTTTTCCACCGAAAGGAGTCTACACAACTGTGGAAAAAAGAGTGTCATGAAAAGAAAAGTTTAGAAAGTTGTGGTTTGTGGATGAAATCAAAACAAACTCACGTAAGGTTTATTCTTTCTGGGAGGAAATGGCAACAATTTTATAAATATTTATTCTGTCATCACCTAGGACAAAGCATCAGGCAGGTCTAGCTGCTGAGATAAGAACACTAAAAGGCCACATACAGAATTCTTGAGACCCATGAGTCTTTGGCACAGTTCAGATGCTGGCAAGTCCCCCAGATAAAGGCTGTGGCTCAGATAAACACAAAGGCTACAGGGCTCATAGCCTTTGAATTGCAGCGGCTCTGAGTGTTCCTGATAACCTTAAAACCAACGATCAGATAGAGAGGACCTCTCTGTCCTTCTTTCATCTCTCTACAATGAGCTTTCCTGGAAAAAAAAAAAAAGTCTACCCCCCTATATCTTTCCTGTCCTCCTCTCTCCAAGTTTCCAGGGGGAAAAATACAGCACTGTGCTTTGCCCACCTCTGTGTTCCTCTGTTACAAAGTGTACCGTTAGCCTGCTGTATCCCAGGCAGGACCACACCTCTCCCCATCTCCCATATCCACATACCACATCTCCCTGGACCCCTTGCTCTGTTCCTGTTCTAAAACTTCTAGGATTTCTTCCCCCAGTTTTGCCACACAGAATCCCTTCACTCTAGGATTTCACACAGGGCTAAACTCGGGCGTTGGTTTGACTTACAAAAGTCATAACTATTTATTACTGTGCCGCTCCTCTCTGCTCCTTTTCTAGAATTCAGTCCAACAAAATAAGGCATCACCTTTAACAGAGCACTGGGGAACTGGCACTTCAACTCTCACATATGTTTTAACAGCCTCTCATCTCTTAAATGGGACTCTCTTCCTACATCTCTGCTGCCAAACTGATTTTAATGAAATTCTTTGAAACCCAGTGCTTTCAGCATTTTGGCTTCCCTAGGGAAGTTTATTTCTGTTTTTAAACCTCTACAACAGTGTCTGGTGATAATAAGAACTAACATTTAAAGAGGTCATACCATATGCCAGCCAACCCTCTGAAGTGGGCTTCCCTAGTGGCTCAGTGGTAAAGAATCCACCTGCCAATGCAGGAGATGCGGGTTTGATCCCTGGGTGGGGAAGACGCCCTGGAGAAGGAAATGGGAACCCACTGCAGTATTCTTGCCTGGGAAATCCCACGGACAGAGGAGCTTGGCAGATGACAATCCATGGGGCCGCAAAAGAGTTTGACACAGTTTAGCAACTAAACAACAATTATGTGTCAGACAACCCTCTGAAAGCAGACAGGATTATTACCCTGTTTTCTAGAGGCAGGAACTAAGGCACAGAGAAAGTCAGCTGCACACAGAAGGTGTCCAGCTGGGATTCTCCCCAAGACTGTGAGCTTAATTATGCTTAAACTCTGGGGTCAAAGGGATCTGGGATCTATTATTATCCTGTCTCGCTCTCTCTTTTGGAGCAGGTGACCTGGATAATGCACTTAACCTCTTTGACCCTGAGTTTGTTTCCCTTCCAATTAACTGGAGATAAAGTATTTCTTTGAAAGACCAAGCAGTAAATGAGAGATATGTGCGGATCTACCTCGGTCAGGTGGAGAAGGAAATGGCAACACACTCCAGTATTCTTGCCTGGAGAATCCCATGGACAGAGGAGCCTGGCGGGCTACAGTCCACAGGGTCGCAAAGAGTCGGACACGACTGAGCGACTTCACACACACACACACACACACCTCGGTCCAGGGCACAGGGTAACTGGAGTCCTACACATCCCAGCTGAACCTCCTCATTGGCAAGTCCGAGTCCCGCTCCTCTAAATACCCAATTTCTTGGTGGAAGTACATCAGTCCATTTAAGTCGAATCAGCCAAGGGGCGTCTATGTAAGCATCCACCTGGAAGACTGACGGGAGTTTCGCTTCCTCTCCATTTCGCTCTGCGCCCGGGTCCTAGGCTCGCCACCCACGGCCTCGCCATCGGCGGCTCCTTCACCCGGTCATCTCTCTCGCACGGGCACTCCACCCCGGGGGCTCCCTAGCCTGCCGGGCTGGCGGTCTTACCATGGCATCATAACCCAGGGCGTTCATGAAGTGCGCCACCTCGGTGCCCTTGTACACGGTGAACCAGATGGTGCCCTGGTACTGGTCGCCGGCGTCGAGCAGCAGCACGTGGGGCTCGGCGCGGCGGATCTGGTGCACCTTGGTGGCAAGCCGTGCCACGCCGCCCACGCAGCGGCTGGCGTTGACACACTTGCTCGAGTCCTCACTCGTCTGCTCCAGGCGGCTGTGTACGTCGTTGGTGTGCAAGATGGTGAGCTCCCAGGGGCGCGCCGCGGGCCACAGCAACGCGCCCAGCGCGAGGATCCTCAGCGCCGGGGTGCGAGCCGCTCCGGGATTCATGGCTGCGGCTGGTGGCGAGAGCGCGAGCGCCGGTGAGTGCGAGCCAGACTGGCTGTAGGAGGAGGGCGGGGGCTAAGTCGAAGGAGGCTTGCGCGGGCCGGCGGGCGGGGCTGGGCCCGGCCGGGCCGGGGCGGGCTCTCCCGAGGCCGGCCCCACACGGCCAGGCGCACACCCCCGCGGTCACCCCATCCGACCCTGGCCAGCGGGGTGGCTCGGACGCGGCTGGCGGCTGGCACTCGCTCCGGGCGGGAACAGTGAGGAGGTTGTTCCCCGCGGCGAGAGAGCACCGGTCGCGGTCCCGGCCCGACCAGGGAGCCTGGGCGCTGGTGGTCCCACTATCGGTGATGAGCTGCTCTTTGGAGGGTGCGCGGGAGGATTTGGAGCGTCCACTCCGCTTCCAGGTCTTCGCTGATCTTGCCTCTTTAAATTTTTCCAGAAGGATGCGTTGTTTCTGTGGGTTTGTGGTTGCCAGTTCTCACTTGAAAGAAGGGGAAAAGGGAAGAGAGAGGAAGTGGAAAGGAAAAGAGGTGAGAGGAGGGAGCGAGGGCAGCGCTGTGCTTTGGGGGCTGTGGGAGTGCTGACTTAAAAAAACTGCACAGCCTGAGAGTTGGCTGTTAAATTTATTTAGGGCAAAATAAGGACTGTAGTCTGGGAGACAGCACCTCAAATAGCTCTGAGAAACTGCTCCAAAGAGGTAGGGGGGAAGGAGAATATATGTGTGATTTTGGTGAAGGGAGAGTACAGGCAATCAAATCCCTATTTTTTTCCAGAAAATTTCTACTGGTCTCAGGAAGCTTTAGTCACAAGAAATAGTCGTCACCATGAAGGACTTCAGCGCTTTTCTAGATGTGAGGAAATACAAGAATTGGGCTCATAAAATCAGCTCCTGAAAATACCTATCTGAAGACCTGTCCTTTCAGTCCCCATCTCCCTACCACCGCACCCCCCCCCCCCCCCACCTCACCAACATCCCCCCCTCCACCAGCACAGAGTGCCTCATTTCTGCTCTCCACCCTGAACTCCTTTCAGGGGATGTTGAAGGTCGGCAGCTGCAGCAGTACATGGTTTAATCCTTGTAGAGGTAGATGGCAAGTGCCGGTTTGTAGTTGACAGGGCTCTCTCATGGTCATAAATCCGACTGTACTTTGGAAGACATTTCCTGACCATTTCGTTCCACAGTACCCAGAAGACTCATTCCGAGATCTGGCAAAGTTTTTGCTGATGGGCCACTCAATGTGCTGTTACTGGACTAGGTCTATCAACAGTAACCAAAGGGCTCTGGACCACCTACCTCTCTCACTCTGTTATGGTCCAGGAAAAATTCCCTCTTGTTTTATCTTCTCATATCTAGAGTTACACTATTATAATCATTGATCACATAGTGTTAGTTGCTCAGTTGTGTCCGACGGTTTGAGACCCCATGGACTGTAGTCTGCCAGGCTTCTCTGTCCATGGAATTCTCCAGGCAAGAATACTGGAGTGGGTTGCCATTTCTTTCTCCAATTGACTGCATGTTGCTGCTGCTGCAGCTAAGTCGCTTCAGTCGTGTCCGACTCTGTGCGACCCCTGAGATGGCAGCCCACTAGGCTCCCCCGTCCCTGGGATTCTCCAGGCAAGGACACTGGAGTGGGTTGCCATTTCCTTCTCCAATGCAGGAAGGTGAAAAGTGAAAGTGAATTCGCTCAGTCGTGTCCGACTCTGAGCGACCCCATGGACTGCAGCCTAGCAGGCTCTTCCATCCATGGGATTTTCCAGGCAAGAGTACTGGAGTGGGGTGCCATTGCCTTCTCCGAATTGACTGCGTACAGAACTATAGATTTCATCAACTTCTTTAAATCGCCTAGTCATCATTATTTTCATTGAAGTTTCTGTCACACATTTGGTAATGTAAGAAACAACAATCTTGTAAAACAGGCAAAGTACAATAACATACTAGCAGTATTATTAAAGTCATAAGTAAGAATTAAGCCGAAAACTTCCAATAAGTGTAGCCCATATAGTCTCAGGTTGTCTGACTTAGTTTATTCTGCACCAATCTTTATTTTTCAGGGAAATTATATATCCACACAGTCCATAGGCTCCCAGCCCAATTTCCTAGTGTTACTAGGCTGTTTACCTTAGTATAATTTAATTGTTCTCAAGATAAAGGAAGGCCTTAAAACTTAAATGATGATCAGTTCAGTCGCTCAGTTGAGTCCGACTCTTGGCGACCCCATGAATTGCAGCACACCAGGCCTTCCTGTCCATCATCAACTCCCAGAATTCACTCAGACTCACGTCCATCGAGTCAGTGATGCCATCCGGCCATCTCATCCTCTGTCGTCCCCTTCTCCTCCTGCACCCAATCCCTCCCAGCATCAGAGTCTTTGCCAATGAGTCAATTCTTTGCATGAGGTGGCCAGAGTATTGGAGTTTCAGCTTTAGCATCATTCCTTCCAAAGAACACCCAGGACTGATCTCCTTCAGAATGGACTGGTTGGATCTCCTTGCAGTCCAAGGGACTCTCAAGAGTCTTCTCCAACACCACAGTTCAAAAGCATCAATTCTTCAGCACTCAGCCTTCTTCACAGTCCAACTCTCACATCCACACATGACCACTGGAAAAACCATAGCCTTGACTAGACGGACCTTTGTTGGCAAAGTAATGTCTCTGCTCTTGAACATGCTATCTAGGTTGGTCATAACTTTCCTTCCAAGGAGTAAGCATCTTTTAATTTCATGGCTGCAGTCACCATCTGCAGTGATTTTGGAGCCCAGAAAAATAAAGTCTGACACTGTTTCCACTGTTTCCCCACCTATTTCCCATGAAGTGATGGGACCAGATGCCATGATCTTCGTTTTCTGAATGTTGAGCTTTAAACCCACTTTTTCAGTCTCCTCTTTCACTTTCATCAAGAGGCTTTTTAGTTCCTCTTCACTTTCTGCCATAAGGGTGGTGTCATCTGCATATCTGAGGTTATTGATATTTCTCCCAGCAATCTTGATTCCAGCTTGTGTTTCTTCCAGTCCAGCATTTCTCATGATGAACTCTGCATATAAGTTAAATGAGCAGGGTGACAATATAGAGCCTTGACGTACTCCTTTTCCTATTTGGAACCAGTCTGTTGTTCCATGTCCAGTTCTAACTGTTGCCTCCTGACCTGCATGCAGATTTCTCAAGAGGCAGGTCAGGTGTTCTGGTATTCCCATCTCTTTCAGAATTTTCCACAGTTGATTGTGATCCACACAGTCAAAGGCTTTGGCATAAATGATGATAGCCTGGTGTTAATCACATAAATCCATCCCATAATTGTGAGAGCTTTTATTCCGTAATTCCTTGGCTGAATTTTTGCTTGTTGCTCTGACTGAGCTTGAGTAACTTTAGAGGAAAATTCATATTTATGGCCAGAATCAGAGCAGGTATAACTAATTGGCCAGGTGAGAGAATTATAGTAATATGAAGAGTAGCCTGAACAGGATTGAACTTCCTTTCTTCTAAAATAGAGTTCCTTAGGGCCAATTAGAGCCTTGGAATGGAGAAATCCATCAAAGTAGTCTAGAAGTATTAGACACAGATAATTGGCTGCAAACCCAACAGTTGGATTGATTTTTAAAATTAGCATAGAATCGTGTCCATGATAGAAAAACATTTGAATTATATGCAAAGGTTTAAGAAGTCAAGAAAATATTATAAATAATTGCATGATCAGGTCCACCATCTTGGCTAAGCTGTCACTTCTGATGTCATCTTCTTCTTCTTATGGTGTGGATGTAGTTTCCTCTGTTTGAGCTTTGTTTTAAGGTGGGATTGAGGTCAGCATTCCTCTCTATAGACCAGTCTGATGTAGGGGCCTTTAGAAGTGGGAATTAATCCAAGAGTCAATTTCCCTTCAGATTCACTGTGCATGAGCTAGTTAAGAGCACCTGATAAAAAGTCCTTCCATCTAGTTTGGAAACAATCCTTTATATTTTATCTTTTCCAATATACATGATCTCCTGTTTGCAGGTTGTGGGGCATCTGATTTTCATTCAAAGATTACTGAGATAAGCTTTAGAAACAAAACTTAGAGTGTCCTTTTATAATTCAATTACCTTTACGATAATTTAGTGGAACAACAAGGAACTATCTGGGAAATGAATCAGTAAGTGCAGACCTCCATGAACAAAACTGGAATTTAACATTTTTTGAAACATAATCTTTTTCTCTCTAAAATTACCCTGCTGCTGCTGCTATGTCACTTCAGTCATGTCTGACTCTGTGCGACCCCATAGATGGCAGCCCACCAGGCTCCCCCATCCCTGGGATTCTCCAGGCAAGAACACTGGAGTGGGTTGCCATTTCCTTCTCCAATGCATGAAGGTGAAAAGTGAAAGTGAATTCGTTCAGTCGTGTCCTACTCTTAGCGACCCCATGGACTACAGCCTACTAGGCTCCTCCGTCCATGGGATTCTCCAGGCAAGAACACTGGAATGAGTCGCCCTTGCCTTCTCCAAAATTATCCTAATTTCTACCAAATATATCCACATTTTGTTGTCGTTGTTTAGTCGCTAAGTCATGTCCGACTCTTTTGTGACCCCATGGACTGTAGTGCGTCAGGCTCCTCTGTCCATGGGATTTCCCAGGCAAGAATATGGAGTGGGCGAAGGGGCATCTTCCAGGATTGTTGCTGCCAGTGCCCCCATTCCCATGGCGAGCCACTACTGATCCACACCTCCATAGGAGATCCTCCAATATCAGCAAGGTCTCATTTCTCCCAAACAATCCCTTTAGCTGCACGCCATTGAGCAAGGGACATACTCTTTGATGATGTAAGGATCCACAATGAGGGTGGCTGGCTGCCTCCTTTGAGGAAATCACATTGAACCATCCTATAAGAAGGGAGCTCCTATAAGAAGATGATTTACAGCCTGGACCCAAATAAGGAAAAAATACTTGACTCACAAAGAAAACCTTCTGTACTTAGGTTTTTAAGATACACACAACTAAAACATTAAAAAAAACCCCCAAAACTGGAGTATGTTGCCATTTCCTTCTCTAGGGGGTCTTCCCAACCCACAGATAGAACCCATGTCTCCTGCATAGGCGGGTGGATTCTTTATCACTGAGCCACCTGGGAAGCCAGTTGTCACCTATGTGTGCTTAGTCACTCAGTTGTATCTGACTCTCTTGCATCCCCATGGACTGTAGCCTGCCAGGCTTCTCTGTCCATGGGATTTTTCAGGCAAGAATACTGGAATGGATTGCCATTTCCTCCCTTCTCCAGAGGATCTTCCCAACCCAGTATTGAACGTGCATCTCCAGTGTCTCCTGCATTGCAGGTGGATTCTTTACCTGATGAGCCATTGGGGAAGACCTAATTTGTTGCAAAATAAGTCTGGTCTCAAAAAACCATGGCCTGATAATTTATGTAACTATAATTTATCATATAGGCTTTTTGCTTTGCAGAAACTTCTGGAAGGAGTTGCAGACTGAACTTAAAAAAACAAACAAACAACACCTTTGAGGGCTGGGAGAGTCATGCCAAGTACTTAAGAGATCTAGGTGAGTTCCTCCCTTTACAAGGTACCCAATATACCTTGAAATTTCTGACCTGTTAGTGAGGTAGCCCTCCTAATTTACGTGATAAAGCTGCTGGGAATCTAAGGGTTTCTAATCTCTGGAGGAGCAGATAGAGAAAAAGGATAAATGCTTCAATTCTGCTTACAAATGTATAATTTACCAAATTATTGTAAGCCATGATTAGTTGGAGGGGAAGGTTTTCCTTATACCTGGAAAACACAGATTCAACCCAACAATTTTTCAGATGGAAACCATAAAAATTGTAATGATGTTCATCTGTTCACTGTCTTCTGTAACTAACTCTTTTTATTAACAGTTTTATCAAGCCATCAGGTTTTTTCCCATTAGGATTCTTTCATTTCTTACTCAGTTCAGCATTCTGGTCCTGAAGGTTGGAAACTTCAGAAGGTTCTTTCTGTTAATCTTAAAAAGGAAGCACTTTTGCAAAGGCATCAGTGAAACCACAATGACAAAAGACTTAAAAAGGCACATTTAAAATCTGATGACAATTGACAAAGTCACTTGGTCACTGCTGTAACATATAACACTTGTAGACAATAACTAGAATTATGACTGACAACATTTTACTCCATTTCAGAATTTTAGAAACTCCATATAATTTCTAGGATATCTGTATTAGTAATATTTACTGTACATATAACCTAAGTGGTCACATACAATTGTGAGAGCTGGACCTTAAAGAAGGCAGAGCGCTGAAGAATTGATGCCTTTGAACTGTGGTATTGGAGAAGACTCCTGACAGTCCCTTGGCCAGCAAGGAGATCAAACCAGTCAATCTTAAGGGAAATCAACCCTGAATACTAGTTGGAAGGATTGATGCTGAAGTTGAAACTCCAGTATTTTGGACATCTGATGGGAACAGCTGACTCATTGGAAAAGTCCCTGATGCTGGGAAAGATTGAGGGCAGATGGAGAAGAGGGTGTCAGAGGATGAGATGGCTGGATGGCATCACTGATGCAATGAACATGAATGTGGGCAAACTTTGGGGGATGATGAGAGACAGAGAGGCCTGGTGTGCTACAGTCCATGGGGTCACAAAGAGTCGGACACAACTGGGCGACTGAACAACAACATAACCTAAGAAGATTTATTACTTATTGACAATACTTCCCATGTAATTTAATGTACCAAAAAATTTAATTAGTTTAATATCTCTCTTTGGGATGTTTCAGGGGCCCTTTGAAGTATCCCAAAGTTAACTAATGGTCAAAGGACTTCATTAAATTTTTATTTAGAGAATTTTGTCAATAAATATCAAAAGAGTTTAGAACACTCAGTCAGATAGGATCATAGGTCACTGTGAAACAACAGTTATTCACTTAGCTAAAGTACCAAAGTTTCCAAGGGCCAATTACAGAACAGATCACTTCAGAGGTAAATAAACTTAAAATGTGTTATCAAAGGCCGTTCAGCATCTTAAGAAAACTTGTACCATGCATGAGATTCTTTTCTTGGGGTCTGCTTTCTGCAAACCTTCCTCACTTTCTGTAGCCATCACTTAATTTGCCCATCCAGAAACAGTCATCTGTAAACCAGACCTACTTCCTTTTTTCTTAATAAAATGCAATTCCATTTATGTGCCGTCTTTACTGAGAATCCGCATCCTACTTTTCTTAAGCAACCATCAACTGTCATTTATATTAGTATTCTGTAGATTGATGAACATAAATACCAGTGATAATAATTTAGATAATTTAGGAAAAATTTCTAAAAATATTTGCTTTCTTGTAGAGAACCTCTCAGGATGGCAGCAAACATATTCATTAGTAGTCCAAAATATCTTTAGGTTTTCTATAAGAGGGAGCCAGTGTTTAGTATTAAATGTTGCAGTACCTTATTTTGTTTAGGAGTGACTAGCTATTCAATAAACTTTCTCTTATTCCATTATCTCATTACATTTTTATGTATCTCTTGCTTAAAGGTTTCTTCACATTGAGTTATTTTCCTTGCTGACAAATTTGCAACACATATAATAAGATCTTAGTTAGCTTATATTAAACCTAGGCACAATGAAAGTATTATACTGATTATTATATTGACGACTCTTAAGACATACATGTATTCAGACAGACACAATGAGAGAGCTAACTTCATTTTCTAAACCTAGTCATGAGTCAGATATCACAATATAAAACTCACTAGTTTATAAATAGCAGTTGGAATAAAATAATTTTTTTAAAGGCTTCATACCCTTTTTGTCCCCCTTCAGTTTCAGAAATTAGATGGTCTAGATAAGTGATCCTGAGAGCTCTGGTCTCAAGGATCAGGAAGCAAAAATCAGGTTCTTCAAATAGGACTTATTTCCTCAGGACTTATTACTATTTTCTTTCAAGCTAGCTTCTCTACTGGTTGGGAATTAAACGAGTTGGGGGTCGCTTAACCTTCAACAGGCATTGTGTACTTAATTGGTTTTAATGGTTTTGAAAAGTTGGTCAGCCAGTATAACAAGAGCGTTTATGTGTAACTCAGACCCACCTAGATTGTCTTTTGACTAAGTAGCCAAATCTTCATCTAATCCTTCTGAAAAGACAGAATTAAGCAAAGGGTCATATTGGTGGTTAGAGAATGACTCAGGTGTTAAGCCAGAATATTGCTTAAATTTTTTCTTTTTTTTCCCCCAAACCTTTCACAATAGTCCAGAATTGATTCATTTGATCTTTGTTTACACTGTTGAATCTCTGTCCAGTCTACAGTTTTTGGGAAAAGCTCTGGATTAAGTTCAAGTAGTTTTTGAGCTAATCCTTTGTATTCAGTGCGAGCCTCTGGAGTACGTGATTCAAAGCTCACTAAGAGGTGTTTCCATTCTTTTTTCTTTATTCATGTCCTTGCTTTACTTTCAGAAACTAACAGCTGTATTAACTGATATATATCTGAAAACCTGGGCTCATAGGAGCAGATGGTTAACTTGAATTTATTAGCAAATTCCAATGGATCCTGACTTGAATTGGGAAATTCCTCAATCAAGGCTCAAAGTTCTGCTTGAGTTCTGATTGTATATGTAAGCACTGAGGATGGTTCACTTCTCCTTGGAATAATTTTCTCTTTAAGGCAACTATAATCACTTCTGAATTTTTAAATCCTCCTTTACTGGGGAAAGGGGAGCGGCAGGAGGAGGAAGAATTGGAAGAGAAACAAGTGCCAGCATCTGGTCAAGTAACTCAGATAGAAGAAGATATGTAGTGGGAGGTTGTTTCCATCTCTGGCTACTGTGAATAATGCGGTTATGAACGTGCTGTACAAATATCTGTTCAAGTCTCTGCTTTCAACTCTTTTGGGTTTATGTCCAGAAGTAGAATTGCTGGATTATGTACAGTAGTTCTGAGTGAGTGAATGAGTGAAGTCACTCAGTCGTGTCCCACTCTTTGCAACCCCATGGACTGTAGCCTACCAGGCTCCTCCATCCATGGGATTTCCCAGGCGAGAATACTGGAGTGGATTGCCATTCCCTTCTCCAGGGAATCTTCCCATCCCAGGAATCGAACCCAGTTCTCCCACCTTGCAGGTGGATTCTTTACTGTCTGAGCCACCAGGGAAGCCCATTCACCAAATACTTACTGAATATTTGACACACTGTGACGGGTGTTAATGGGGCTCTGGGGCTAAAATGGCTGACAGGACAGACCTGTCCATAAAGCTCTTACCGTTCAGTGTGCGCCAAAGTGTTCCAGGTTGAATTGTGTCCCACCAACTCTGACCCCCAAGACCTCAGAATGTGACCTTATTAGGCAATAAGGGCTTCCCTGGTGGCTCAGATGGTAAAGAATCTGTCTGAAATGCAGGAGATCCAGGTTTGATCCGAGGGTAGGGAAGATCCCTTGGAGAAGGGAATGGCAATCCACTCCAGTATTCTTGCCTGGGAAATCCCATGCACAGAGGAGCCTGGTGGGCTACAGTCCATGGGGCTACAAAGAGTCGGACACGACTGAACAACTGCCTGCGTGCACACACACGTGTTCTGGTATGACTGGTGTACTTATAAAGGGAAATTTGGACACAGAGTCAGATGTGCGTAGAAGGGAGATGATGTGAAGATGTTGAAAAGACAACAGGCCCTAAATGGAGTCATTTATGCCAAGCCCCAGATCACCAAACTAAGACTTTAATTACAGTTTCAGCTCTCCCAGAAGTGGAATCTTACACTAGTCAATCAAGAATTGCCTGACCAACATTAGTCAGGTAATCTGCCTGGCAGACCCTTGCCATCCCCTCTAAGGAAAGTCATCTTGCAATAAATAATCTGCTTTTTGGCCTAGTACTTCTTTATTCCCACTCTAGTCTGCCTATAAAATCTCTTGCCTTGTTTAACTGTTCAGGGAAACTTTCCATCTGCTAGATTGTTGATGCTGCTTGAATCTTGAATCATGAATCTTTATACAGAGCCAATAAGATCTTTAATGTTTACTCAGTTAAATTTTGTTTTTCATAAAGGCACACACAGGGAGAACACCACATAAGCTTGAAGGCAAAGAGCAAAGTGATGCTTCCACAAGCCAAAGTATGCCAAAGATTGCCTGAAAACCATTGGAAGCTACAAGAGAGGTATGAAACAAAATCTTCCATCATGGCCCTCAGAGAGAACCAACCCTGCTGACACCCTGATCTCATTGTAGCCTCCAGGAAAGTTTGCCAGTGCATTTCTGTTGCTTAAGCCACTCAGTTGGCTTAAGCAACAGAATATGTTGTTACAGCGGCCCTGGGAAACTAATATGTGAAGGCAAAACAAAGCAATCACAAAACTGTGTGACATGTGAATGGGGCATATATGTGATGCCTTGGAGGGTCGTGTGGGTGAGGTGGAAACCATGTCTTACTGGTCTTGAGGGCCCATGAAAGGGGTTTAGATTTGCCCCTGGGTCACAAGCCAGGAGAACCTTGCCATCTGGCAGAACACACAAAGGAATTTTATTTTTTTAAACTGCAGAAGAGGACATATTCTTCCCATCCTTAACTCTTCATCTGGTAGAATGCAGGCTTTCTCAACCGGAAACAGCTAAGAGATGGAGCAAAGCCCCAGAATCCTTGGCAGGATAGGAGGCTGTGAAAGTTACCCCTCAGAAGGCCTTACACTGGAGTGCACTCCCTGGTCCTGCTACCTCCCATCTGTGTTGCTCCAGGTGTCGCCCTGGTCACGAGGAACTGCTCTGGGAAGAACACCATGGATGGGGCCATTTTGATTTCATGTACTTGATGAATTTTAGCTAGAAGGTCTGTGAATGAAATTATATCAGTTCGGTGAATTAAACTGGTTTTAATTCAGTTTAAAGCAATGATCCTCCCCGCCCCATTCCTGACTCTTGGCAGAGTTTAAAACTCAAGAAGGAAATTTATATTGAGGTCAAGAAGAAGACACCAAAGAGTTGATAAGAAGTTTGGGCTTGAGACCAAGGGCTTACAATCTTCCAAAGGCAAAAAATCTAGATTCTGGAAAAGAACAGGGAGTTGCTGTTCTTTGTCAATGTGGTCATTTTAAAATAATGTTTCTTTTTCTGACAAAAATGTTGTTTCCAAATTTGGGGATTTTTGTATTGAATGCCCTTTACATTTCAAAAGACTTTTTAAAAAAGCATTGCAATGAAACTAGAAAATATGTGGATTTACCCTGATTTTTAAAGAATATAATTTTGTGTTTCATTCTGTAATGATATATGCAGTTATTACAGAGTTCAAAATTGGAAATTTGGGGCATGGCAAATATTTAGATTTTACCTTAAACCAAAAATGCTAAATCTTATGCAAATGTGATAAAACATGAGATTTCAGTTGCAATTAAAATGTACTATAATGGGAAAGAATGGTATCTTGTAGGAAATAGTTCTATTTCCTAAAAGGAATTATATGAATCTATAAAATTTTCCTCTTGAACATTCTGAGTAAGATTCATTTTACAATCAAAGTTTATTTTTTGTTTGTGTATTTTCCTTTCATATGCTTTGGTTATATATTATAATATTTTAAGTTGACTTGGGGAAATTTGAACTCATAATTTTACAGTAACAGATATTCAGTGAGTTCTGAGAATTTGCAGTTCTATACCATGTTTATTTGTAATTAAAATAAGGATGGTGGTACTGAATGTTACCCAGAAATCTCTTGAATAAAACCTCAAAAGCCTGTAATTCCACCACTTAGCCTCTTTCTGGCCAGTTAGTGGAATTATGAAGTAGTTTTACCATCTTCCTGACCTGCATACAAATTTCTCAAGAGGCAGGTCAAGTGGTCTGGTATGCCCATCTCTTTCAGAATTTTCCACAGTTTATTGTGATCCACACAGTCAAAGGCTTTGGCGTAGTCAATAAAGCAGAAATAGATGTTTTTCTGGAACTCTCTTGCTTTTTTGATGATCCAGCGGATGTTGGCAATTTGGTCTCTGGTTCCTCTGCCTTTTCTAAATCCAGCTTGAACATCTGGAAGTTCATGGTTCACATATCGTTGAAGCCTGGCTTGGAGAATTTTGAGCATTACTTTACTAGTGTGTGAGATGAGTGCAATTGTGCGGTAGTTTGAGCATTCTTTGGCATTGCCTTTCTTTGGGATTGGAATGAAAACTGACCTTTTCCAGTCCTGTGGCAACTGCTGAGTTTTCCAAATTTGCTGGCATATTGAGTGCAGCACTTTCACAGCATCATCATGGGAAGAGTTGACTCATTGGAAACGACTCTGATCCTGGGAGGGATTGAGGGCAGGAGGAGAAGGGGACGACAGAGGATGAGATGGCTGGATGGGATCACTGACTCGATGGACGTGAGTCTGAGTGAACTCCAGGAGTTGGTGATGGACAGGGAGGCCTGGTGTGCTGTGATTCATGGGGTCGCAAAGAGTTGGACACGACTGAGTGACTGAACTGAACTGAATTTAACTGTACCGTCTTGATCTCTCTGTAGGAAAATTAAAAACTTTGATGGGTATTGGTTAAAATAATACTTATTGGGAGAATCATTTGGATGTATACACTACACACTTTAGAATAAGTATTATATTTTAAATTTATAAGACAGGACTGACACTACTCAACTTAGAAACTTACTGTAAAGCTACAGCCCTCAAAACAATGAAGTGTTATAAAAGAGTAGATACATAGATGAATGGAACAGAATAGAGAGCCCAGAAGTGATCCATAGAAATGTAAACCGATCAGTAAACTGACCCTTGACAAAAAAACAAAGATGATACAATGGAGAAAAATTAGTCTTTTCAACAATTGCTACTGGAAACAACTGGATATCCACTTGCAAAAAAAAAAAAAAGAAGAAGAAGAAACAGAGTTTTTACTTCCATCACAAGAATGAACTCAAAATTACTCATAAACCTAACTATAGAACAAAAAAACTACAAAACTCCAAGGAGATAACACATGAAAATCCAGGTGACTCTCAGTATGGTGATGTCTTTTTATTAGATACAACACCAAAGATAGGACTCATGCAAGAAATAATTGATAAGCTGAGCTGAACTTCATTCAAATTAAAAACCTCTGCTCTGTGAAAACTCTCAAGAGAATAAGTAGACACAACAGACTGGGAGAAAATATTGGGAGAAAATGACATGCCTGTTAAAGAACTTATCCAAAATATACCAAGAACTCTTAAAACTCAACCATAAGTAAAGAAACTATTCCAATTAAAAATGGGCAAAAGACCCTATCAAGAAATATATACAGACAGCAAATAAGCATATGAAAAGATGCTCCATATCCTGTGTCATTGAAAGTGAAAGTGAATTCTCTCAGTTGTGTCCAACTCTTTGCGACCCCGTGGACTGTAGCCCATCAGGCTCCTCCGTCCATGATATTCTCCAGGCAAGAATAAGGAGTGGGTTGCCATTTCCTTCTTCAATGCAAATTAAAACAACAGTGAGGCTCTCAAGTCACCCATGCGCAGCCTTCTTGCAGCAAGTGAGCCTGAGGCAGCCATTGCTTGCTCAGTGTTCTCTAGTACCTGGATTCTTATCCTTGAAGATGCCTGAGGAAGTGCACCATGGAGACGGAGGTGGAGCCATTTGCCTTTGAGGCAAAAATTGCCGAACTCATGTCTCTTATTATTAATACCTTCTATTCCAACAAAGAAATTTTTCTTCCGGAGTTGATCAGTAATGCTTCTGATGCCTTGGATAAGATTTGCTATGAGAGCCTGACAGACCCTTTCAAATTGGACAGTGGTAAAGAGCTGAATACATCATGAGAAACGCTGGGCTGGATGAAGCACAAGCTGGAATCAAGATTGCTGGGAGAAATATCAATAACCTCAGATATGCAGATGACACCACCCTTATGGCAGAAATTGAAGAGGAACTAAAAATCCTCTTGATGAAAGTGAAAGAGGAGAGTGAAAAGGTTGGCTTAAAGCTCAACATTCAGAAAACTAAGATCATGGCATCTTGTCCCATCACTTCATGGGAAATAGGTGGGGAAACAGTGGAAACAGTGTCAGACTTTATTTTTTGGGGGCTCCAAAATCACTGCAGATGGTGACTGCAGCCATGAAATTAAAAGATGCTTACTCCTTGGAAGGAAAGTTATGACCAATTTCTAGATAGCATATTGAAAAATGGAGACATTACTTTGCCAACAAAGGTCCATCTGGTCAAGGCTATGGGTTTTCCAGTGGTCATGTATGGATGTGAGAGTTGGACTGTGAAGAAGGGTGAGCGCCGAAGAATTGATGCTTTTGAACTGTGGTGTTGGAGAAGACTCTTGAGAGTCCCTTGGACTGTAAGGAGATCCAATCAGTCCATTCTGAAGGAGATCAGCCCTGGGATTTCTTTGGAAGGAATGATGCTAAAGCTGAAACTCCAGTACTTTGCCACCTCATGCGAAGAGTTGACTCATTGGAAAAGACTCTGGTGCTGGGAGGGATTGGGGGCAGGAGGAGAAGGGGACGACAGAGGATGAGATGGCTGGATGGCATCACTGACTCGATGGACGTGAGTCTCAGTGAACTCTGGGAGTTGGTGATGGACAGGGAGGCCTGGCGTGCTGTGATTCATGGGGTTGCAAAGAGTCGGACACAACTGAGCAAATGAACTGAACTGAACTGAACTGAACTGAACTGAACGAACTGAAAATTCTCATCATCCCGAACCCCTAGGAACATACTCTAACTCTGGTAGACACAGGCATTGGCATGACCAAAGCTGACCTGTAAATAATTTGGGAACCATTGCCAAGTCTCACACTAAAGCATTTATGGAGGCTCTTCAGGCTGGTGCAGACTTTTCCATGATTGGGCGATTTGGTGTGGGCTTCTACTCTGCCTACCTAGTGGCAGAGAAAGTGGTTGTGATAACAAAGCATAAGGATGAGGAACAGTATGCCTAGGAGTCTTCTGCTGGCGGTTCCTTCACTGTCCATGCTGACCATGGTGAGCCTATTGGCCGGAGTACCAAAGTGATTCTCCACCTGAAGGAAGACCATAGAGAGTACTTGGAAGAGAGGCGGGTCAAAGAAGTGGTAAAGAAGCACTCACCGTTCATAGGCTATCCCATCAAACTCTATCTGGAGAAAGAACGTGAAAAGGAAATCAGTGACTATGAGGCTGAAGAAGAGAAAGGTGAGAAAGAACAGGAAGATAAATATGATGAAGAGAAGCCTAAGATTGAAGATGTGGGTTCAGATGAGGAGGATGATAGTGGCAAAGATAAGAAAAAGAAGACAAAGAAGATAAAGGAGAAGTACATTGCTCAGGAAGAACTGAACAAGACCAAGCCCATTTGGACCAGAGACCCTGATGACATCACCCTGGAGGAATATGGTGAGTTCTACAAGAGTTTTACCAATTACTGGGAAGATCACTTTGCAGTAAAGCACTTCTCTGTAGAAGGTCAATTAGAATTCAGAGCACTGCTGTTCATCCCTCATTGGGCTCCTTTTGACCTCTTCGAGAACAAAAAGAAGAACACCAAACTGTATGTCCGCCATGTGTCCATCATGGAAAGCTGTGATGAGTTGATTCCTGAATATCTCAACTTCTTCCGTGGGGTGGTTGACTCTGAAGACCTTCACCTGAACATCTCCTGAGAAGTGCTCCAGCAGAGCAAAATTCTGAAGGTTATTCATAAGAACATTGTTAAGAAGTACCTTGAACTCTTTTCTGAGCTGGCAGAAGACAAGGAGAAATATAAGGAATTCTATGAGGCATTCTCTAAAAACCTGAAGCTTGGAATCTGTGAGGACTCCACTAACCGGCGATACCTTTCTGAGCTGCTGTGCTATCACACGTCCCAGTCTGGAGATGAGATGACTTCTCTCTCAGAATACATGTCTCTCATGAAGGAGACCCAGAAGTCCGTCTGTTGCATCACTGGTGAGAGCAAAGAGCAGGTTGCGAACTCTTCCTTTGTGGAGTGCATGTGGAAGCAGGGCTTTGAGGTGGTGTATGTGATGGAGCCCATTGATGAGCACTGTGTGCAGCAGCTCAAGGAGTTTGATGGGAAGAGTCTGGTCTCCATGACCAAGGAGGGCCTGGAGCTGCCTGAGTACAAGGAGGAGAAGAAGAAGGTGGAGGAGAGCAAGGCCAAGTTTGAGAACCTCTACAAACTCACGAAAAAGATCTTGGATAAGAAGGTGGAGAAGGTGACAATATCCTGAAGACAGGCTCATGTCTTCACCCTGCTGCACTGTGATGAGCACCACAGCTGGACAGCCAACATGCAGTGCATCATGAAAGCTCAGGCACTTTGGGGCAACTCGACCATGGACTAAATGATGGCCAAAAGCACCTGGAGATCAGTCCTGATCACCCCATCGTGGAGACTCTGCAGCAGAAGGCAAGAGGCAGGCATAAACGGCAAGCCTGTCAGGGACCTGGTGGTGCTGCTGTTTGAAACCGCACTGCTCTCTTCTGGCTTCTCGCTTGAGAAAATCCCCAGACCCACTCCAGCCATATCTCCCACAAGATAAAGCTTGGCCTGGGCATTGATGACGACATAGTGATGGCGGAGGAGCCCAGTGCTGCTGTTCCTGCTGAGATTCCCCCCTTGAGTGTGACGAGGATGCCTCTTGCATGAAAGAAGTAGATTAGGAGTTTTTACCTGCAGCCTGCTCCCTCTGTGTAGCATCCCCATGGCTCCCCCAGTGGCAGCCCTAGTGGCCCTGGCTCACGTGGGTCCCTCTGCTGATGTCTAGTGGTTTTATTTCTGTCCTTCTGTCTAAGGCAGGATACAAGGGCCTCAAGCAAGCCCTATCCCTATCCACGTTTGACATGGGGTTTGAATATTGTGTGCTGTGTTTTTTGTTGTTGTTGTTCTGAAATTAAAGTATTGGGGAAAAACAAAACAAAACAAAACAGTGAGATACCACTACATGCCTCTTAGAAATGGCCAAAATCTAGAATGCTGCAAGAGCAAATGCTGGCAAGGATGAGTAGCAACAGGAACTCTCATCCGTTTCTGGTGGGAATGCAAAATGGTATAGTCACTTTGGAAGAAAGTATGGTAGTTTCTTACAAAAAATAAACATACTCTTACTATAATCCCTCAATCTCTTTACTTGATAATTTACCCCAGTGAGTTGAAAATTTATGTCCACCCAAAAACGTGTACATGGATGTTTATAGCTTTATTCAGAATTGCCAAAACTTGGAAACAACCAAGATGTCCTTCAGTGGGTAAATAGATAAACTGTGATACATTCAGACAATGGAACATTATTCTGTACTGAAAAGAAATGAGCTATGAAACCATGAAAAGATGTGGAACTATGAAACCAGCTTCATTCCATAACCAATGAAATGTTATTTAGTGCTAAAAAAGAAATGAGTTATAAAACCTTAAATGTACATCACTAAGTGAAAGAGAAGGCAATGGCACCCCACTCCAGTACTCTTTCCTGGAAAATCCCATGGACAGAGGAGCCTGGAAGGCTGCAGTCCATGGGGTTGCTGAGAGTCGGACACAACTGAGCGACTTCACTTTCACTTTTCACTTTCATGCATTGGAGAAGGAAATGGCAACCCACTCCAGTGTTCTTGCCTGAAGAATCCCAGGGACGGGGGAGCCTGGTGGGCTGCCGTCTGTGGGGTCACACAGAGTCGGACACGACTGAAGCGACTTAGCAGTAGCAGCAGCAAGTAAAAGATACTAATCCAAAAAGCCTGATACTATATGATTCCAACTGTATGATATTCTGGAAAAGGCAAAATTCTGGAGACAGGAAGAGGGTGAGTGGTTGCCATGGGTTAGAGTAGAGGGAGGGATAAAGAAGTGAAGCACAGAGGATTTTTAGGGCAATGAAACTACTCTGTATGACACTATAATGGTGGATTTGTTATACATTTGTGAAAATGCATAGGATGTACAACACCAAGAGTTCAACAATGCAGAGTATGGACTTTGGGTGATAATTATGTGTCAGTGCAGGCTCATTGATTATAACCAGTGTACCACTCTGGTATAGGGTGTTGACAGGCAGGGAAGACTGTGTGTACGTGGAGCCAGGGAGCATATGTGACATCTTTGTACTTTCTGCTCTGTTTTGCTGTGAACCTAAAATTGCTCTAAAAAATGTTTTTTTGAAAAAGTTAGAAGGATGCCAGTCCTGCTCTCTTTGTTTGATCTCAGCAGCTTAGCCGAGAAAGCATATAATTTTTCAATAGTATCCATGATGGTGACTGTAGAGATTTTAGTGGAAAGATTTATTTTATTCATGTAAGTGTAACTAACTGTCAGGTAATGCAACTAAAGGATATTTCCCCCCCAAGGTCAAACAAGAATGGGGTTTCTTTTTCTCTTAGAGAAAAGGAAACTTTTGCTCATCGTTCAAGTGCTTTTAAAGATTTTCCTCTTCTGAGTGGTCATGCAGTCATCTCCCCCACGTTTCCATTTCCTGACAAAACCCTTTAAAAGATGTGGTGATTCAGAGATCTGGTTCTAATAATGGTCTTGCCTCTGTAACTAAAGGACTTGCCTGGTGGTTCAGCGACAAAGAATCCACCTGCCAACGTAGGAGATGTGGGTTTGATCCCTAGGTCAAGAAGATCCCCTGAAGGAAGAAACTGCAACACACTCCAGTATGCTTGCCTGAGAAGTCCCATGGACAGAGAAGCCTGGTGGGCTACAGTCCATTGGTTTACAAAGAGTTGGACATGCCTAAAGTGCCTGAGCAGGCATGCTAAAAGATGTCTTCAGGGTAACCTGAGGAGTCTTAGTTATCAGCACCTGTCTGTGTAGAAGGTGATGACTGATAATGACCTGAGGAGGTCCCTTTTTCAGGAAAATAGCAGAATAAGCTGTACAATGGAGTATGGCAAGAATTTTATCTTGTGCAAAGAGTTTCTTTTCAGCCAACAGTTGTGTTTGGCAATCCTTCTTCTTTTCTTTCTTGTCTTAGAAAAGTCATTTTGAAAACATTCAGTCATCAGAATTCCTAAAACAGACTAAAAAAAAAAAAAAAGAAAGAATTTTTCTTTGATGGCACCAGCAAGCACATAGTGAATAAAACAAGGAGATGCCTATTATAAAGAGATGTCCTGCAGATACAAGGGAACTGAGAGGTTGCCAGTTCTTCAATGATGTGCTTCAAAATACCCCTGAGTATGAACCATACTCTCCTGTTTCTTTGCACGTCTCACAGTTTTGTTTGTTTGTTTGTTTTTCCTTGTTGGTTAAATACTGCTTTTAAAATAACATATTATGAAAACTCTGATAATCAGACCATCCCCTCCCTCCCCTCCCCCTAACCAGGGTTTGTTGCTGCTGTTTGAGATTGTGGGTGTCACTGTAGTTGCTGTTTGTTTTTTTAGTGACTTCCCTGGACTAGTTATAGAGTCGATATTCTTTGCTATGTACAGCCACTGAAGTCTTTGCTCAGTTAGCCTGCTGCTGCTGCTGCTAAGTCGCTTCAGTCGTGTCCGACTCTGTGAGACCCCATAGACGGCAGCCCACCAGGCTCCCCCGTCCCTGGGATTCTCCAAGCAAGAACACTGGAGTGGGTTGCCACTTCCTTCTCCAATGCATGAAAGTGAAAAGTGAAAGTGAAGTCACTCAGTCGTGTCCGACTCTTAGCGACCCCATGGACTGCAGCCTACCAGGCTCCTCCGTCCATGGGATAGCCTGGTGAACAGCTAATGATGGAGATACATGTACTAAAATTTCTTGAGCCAGTAAGTCTCCCAGCCAGTAAATTCCCAGTAAGAACTCCAAGGGGGTGCATTTCGGGACTTGCTTTTAGTGTTCTCACAGGGAGTTCACAACCTTAGCCTTCATTCTCTTCTCGTGCAGAATCTCGAGGCTAGTCAGAGGTGGAAAAATTAGTACCTTCTCAGGTCTTCCCTGGACATACTCAGAGCCCAGTACATGCAGGTGGCTTTCTAGATTCCAAGGAGTATGTTGAGCTTTTCAAAACCCCCCAAAACTTTTTATTCACCAGATTTTTCTTTTAAAATGTTTTGTTCAGCCCCTTATTTGCCCAACTCCTATTGCTATCATAGGCACCTGGGATGTTAATTGCCATGGATTTTTCTGAGGTTTTGTTGTTTGGTTTTATTCTTTTCTGCCTATGAGGATTTTTTCAAGTCTAAGTATAATTGACTTACAATATTGTATTAGTTTCAGGTATATAAGAGTGATTTGATATTTTTATGCATCATAAAATGATCAGAAGTCTAGTTATCATCTATCATTATACAAAACAGTGTAATATGGTTATTGGCTATATTCCCCATGCTGTATATTAGATCCCTGTGACTTATTTATTTTATAAATAGAAGTTTGCACCTCTTAATCTGCACTACCTGTATCACTCCTCTTCCCATCCCTCTCCCTTCTGGCAATCACCTGTTTGTTCTCTGTATCTATGACTACTTCTCTGTGTTATGCTTGTTCATTTGTTTTGTTTTTGAGACTCCACATATAAGTGAAATCATACAGTATTTGTCTTTGTCTGACTATTTCGCTTAGTATAATACCCTAAATCCATCCATGTTGTCACCAATAGATGAGTGAAAAAAGAATGAAATTGTTTTTTTTTTGGCTGAATAATATTCCATTGTATACATATACCACATCTTCTTTATCCATTTATCTATTGATGGACACTTAGGTTGCTTCCATATCATGGCTATTTTTTTATTTTTTATTTTTGGTGTGTCGTATGGTTTGCAAGATCTTAGTTCTCTAGCTAGGAACTGAACCTCAGCAGTGACAGCATGGAGTCCTAACCACTGAACCTCCAGGGAATTCCCTTCATGACTATTGTTAATAATACTAAAATGAATAGTGGGCACATATATCTTTTCAAATTAGTGTTTTCAGTTTTTTTTTTCAGGGAAGTAAATACCTGGAAGTGAAATTGCTGAGTAGTATGGCCTGGAAAATCCCATGGATGGAGGAGCCTGGTAGGCTGCAGTCCATGAGATCGTGAAGAGTTGGACACGACTGAGCGACTTCACTCTCACTTTTCACTTTCATGCATTGGAGAAGGAAATGGCCACCCACTCCAGTGTTCTTGCCTGGAGAATCCCAGGGACAGGGGAGCCTGGTAGGCTGGCGTCTGTGGGGTCGCACAGAGTTGGACATGACTGAAGCGACTTAGCAGCAGCAGCATGGTAGTTCTATTTTCATTTCTTTGAGAAATCACTGTACTGTTTTCCATAGTGGCTATACCAATTTACATTCCCATCAACAGTGAGCAAAGCTTCCCTTTCTCCACATCCTCACCAACACTTGATATTTGTGTGTGTGTGTGTGTGTGTGTGTGTGTGTTTTGGATAATAGCCCTGGTAGGCAGGGTCAGGTCCCAACATAGTTCACTGTGGGCTCTTAAATTTTCTGGAGCTGGTGTCAACCTGCTGGTGGATAGGGCTAGGGCTGGATGCCAGGGAGGCTGGCTGAGGGGCCCAAAGTGTCTGGAGCTGCTATTGGTCTGCTGGTGGATTAGACCAGGGCCCAGGTTAGCCTCGGGCTGGTTCCCACCCACTGGTGGGTTGTGGAGAGTCCTGGGACTAGTGTTGGCCCACTGGAGAGGAGCTGGATCCTGGGGCCTCTGGTGGGTGGGACTGAGTCCCTGGGGCTCAGGAGGGTCCTATGGTAGCCCTCTTGATGGTGGGTGGGACTGTGTTCCCATCCAGTTAGCTGCTTGGCTTGGGACATTTCAGGACTGGTGTCCACCGAGTAGTGGGAGGGTTGGGGTTCTGGTTCTAACAAGCTATAGGGAGGAGTCCAAAATGGGGCTTGCCAGCACTGTCCTCATGGTGGAATATGTACCCCAAAATGGCTAGTGCCCGTGTTTATGTCCCTGGGAGGGAGGGTTCTAGTTGTCTCCTGTCGCTCCAAGAGGTGCTCCAAGATTAGCAAGTGGGTCTGACCCAGACTCCTTTACATACAGCTCTGTCCTGGGGCTTGGAGCATGTGAAATTTCATGTGCATCCTTTTAAGAGTGGAGTTGTTGTTCCCCTCTGCTCTCTGGCTCTCCCAGCTTTCAAAGCCAAATGTTCTGGGAGCTCATCTTCCCTGTGCGGGACCCCCAGATTGGGAAGCCTAGGTTGGGGCTTGGACCCCTTGTTCCTTGGGGAGAACCTCTGCAATTGTGATTTTCCTCCTCTTCTCAGGTCTCCTGTGTGTGTGGGTCTTGATTACGCTGCATCTCTGTCCTTCCTACCTGTCTTGTTCTTCCTTCTCTATATCTTTAGTTGTGGAAAGCTTTTCTTCTAGTCTAGTCAGCCAGTCATAAATAGTTGACTCTGGAAATAACCGTAATTTTGGTGTGCCTGTGGGGGAGGTGAGCTCAGTGTCTCCCAACTCTGCCATCTTGACCACCCAAAGATGGTTTTGGACTGGTGTTGGGGTGGGGACAAGGCTGTTCCACTGAGAACATGCTGGGTTAGGTCAAATAAGAACCAGGTCTGTGAGTGGGGGTTTCTAGGGAGTTACCAGATAAGTTATAGAATGACAGTTCTTTGGGAACGGAGATTTCAGGGGAGTGTCAGATTTGTTCTGCCTCCCTCAGCCATTTCTAGGTTGCTGCTGATAGCAAGATTGTTACATTTCAAGATTACTGTGGGGATGGGAATAGGGCAAGTTAAAATTGCACATGATTTTCTTTTCCTACAGAGATTCAGTCAGTTTTCTTGAGGAAACAAGAAAAATTGTATTATCACAAGCCTTTGCTTAATGTCCAGAATAATTAAAAAATTAATTTTGACTATTTTTGCCAGTACTTACTGTTTTTATAAAGAAGTAAGTTTGGGAGGGCTTTTTTTTTCCCCCTTTTGGAAGTGCTTTTCCTGATTTTTTAAAAATTTATTTTTTAAAAGCAATTATATTGAAACCCATCCAGGAGAGAAACAGAAAATTTCCACTTCACTGTGCCTTTCCTCACCCTCATGTCTACTGTTCAATTTTAATCATAATAGCTCTCTGAAAAAAGTCACAAGATTTTCTGATCCTTCATCCAATCCCTTAACTCTTAAAAAAGAAAGGGGTTTGAAGTGTTAATATCTCCTTAGGTTTGATAGTTAAGGATTTTAATAATCTTTCCATGACTTCAATTTGGACTTTAGAGAATTATTATGTATTATTTGTCTTAAAAAAATTTTAAATGTAACTTACTCTCCTTGATTTTACTAATATGTAACCATTGCACAGAGCAAGTTAATAACTTATCACTTCCTTTGATGAATGGGTGTCTTATAGCCAAAGTTGAACAAGGAAGAAATCTTATGATTAATGAGTTCTTGTTCACTTCTTTTTAACCATCTGAGTTATTTTTTAATGAAAAAAGAAAAATTGAGTTGAAAGCTCATAGAAAAGGAGCAGTCAATGTTAGACCAAACACTGTTGCTGCTGCTGCTGCTAAGTCACTTCAGTCATGTCCGACTCTGTGCAACCCTGTAGACGGCCGCCCGCCAGGCTCAGCCATCCCTGGGATTCTCCAGGCAAGAACACCGGAGTGGGTTGCCATTTCCTTCTCCAATGCATGAAAGTGAAAGGTGAAAGTGAAGTCGCTCAGTCGTGTCTGACTCTTAGCGACCCCATGAACCACAGCCTACCAGGCTCCTCTGTCCATGGGATTTTCCAAACAAGAGTACTGGAGTGGGGTGCCATTGCCTTCTCTGGACCAAACACTGGAGTACTGTAAATTCTTTTATGGCTCTTACTTACTATGTAAGCATTTTTCAGCTCTGAGTCTTCCTCTGAGTTTATTCCTCTTACTCTTTCTTTCCAGCCCCCTAGACTATAGAGATTGCCCTCAATCACATATCCATAGTGAGGAGTTTTATAGGGATGGTTCAGAGGGTGTGATCAGCTCATGGACATTCTTCTGATGGGTTGGAGGTGAGGTAAGTAGGAGTCCGCATCATCAACCTACAGTTTCCAGACAGCTTGGGATCTATGTGCTTGTCGGCAGCTTACCATTGTTAATCCTCAAATTCTCCCACCTGGAGGGTGTTTCAGTATCAGCAAAACAGCTCAGAAATATTGTTTTGTGTACTGATGGGAAACCAGGACCTTGCCTGAAGGCTGCACTATTATTTCTCTTGACTGTTTATCCTTGGTCTCCCATACTCTTCCTTCCCTTCTTGAATCTCCTGTAATCAAAGAATTGGGGAACTCAGAATAGTTTTATGCCCAGGAGCTCCCCAGTGTCTTGCTTAGTATCAAGTTACATTTTTGACTTAATGTACCCTGATCATTTTTCCATATGAATACATAGAGATTTTATCTTTAAAAAAACCCAAACAGCTGTTTAGTATTCCATACTATAAAAATATCCTAAAAAAAAAAACCCAAACAAAAAAATCTTAATTAATTTACTTCTCTTAATAGATCCTTGGATTGTTTACAGTTTTTCAGTATTGCAGACAATGTTTCTATCGTTAACAACCTATACATTACTATGCATGCATGTGGGTGAGAAAAGATTTTGGCTTTTAGTTAATTCAAAGTGCCACTCTTCAAAATGCTATATCAATTTTCACTTTTACCAACAATGTGAGAGAGAACCTATACTCCCCTGTCTTAATCAAAAGCTGAGTATTTCAGAAAATATTTTTCAGTTTTTTAATAAGAAAATAGTGTCTCATTATTATTGTGGTTTAGTTTATATTTCTTTTTTTTTTTCAGTCTTCCCATTTGTGAATAATGTAGTGTTTCTTCTAATTGTTAGGGAGATTGGGCATCTTCCATAAATTCATTGATATTTTGTGTGTTGTTGGAATGGACTTTGTACTTTATGTAGTATTGTTTATTAAATAATACAGATTGGAAATATTTTTTTCACATGTTGGTTCTTGTCCTTGACTTCTGTTTCTGGTGTTTTTAGGCCTGTAAAAATTTTACATTTTAATATAGTCTAATCTATCTGTTTTTCCATTTGGTTCTGGGTTTCATGTTATAAGTCAAGTTTTCTTGTATTTTCTTCCAGAGTCTTAATAGTTTCATTTTTAATAATTGTTCCAACTAGAATTTATTAGTCTAAGGAGTGAGGTAGGGATTCACTTTTGCTGTTTTCCCAAATAATTTGCCAGGTGACTCAATTCTATCATTGAATAGTTTTACCTTTCCCCAATTTATAGATAATGCAACTTTTTATCAAAAGAAATTTCTATATGTGCTTTAGTCTTGATTATGTTTTATTTATCATTAAATCTTGACAAAGTTATCAATTATTATTGCTACTAAAATGTAGTAGAACTACTAGCTCATTACCAAGGAGATACAGGTTTTGTGTGACCTGAAGTTTTAACAAAAATGATACAAAGTTATGAAAATAAAATCAGTACAAAAAAGAATATTTATATACAAAGAGAAAAAAATCATCACAAATTATAGAGTTTTAAAAGATCATAAATGCTACAAATGTCATAATATCTGGAAAAAGCAATATTTCTATTCATTGCCTCTGATCTTTCTATATTTCCCCTACTATTTTTGGCAGTGCCCTCTGATTATCTCTTCATGTCAAACGATTTTATAATTTTCTATAGGAAAAAATCATTTTTTCCTATCATGTTTAGATGAAATTTATTTTTTTATGATTGAAACATTTTTATAATTGAAGTTTATAGTTTTTATTTATTTAAATTTTATTTTATTGGGGTAACACTGTTTCATACTGTTACATTATTTAGGTTTCACATTTCCAATGCTATATTTCTAATTCTATATACACTACAACATGCTCATCACCAAAAATTTAGTTTCATCAACATACATTTTACCTCAGTTTTACCTTCACCTCCCCACTGTGGTCACCACTATATGTTCTTTTTGTCTATGTGTTTTGTTTATTGTTTCTTTATTTATTAGTTTATTATATTCCACATTTGAGTGAAATCGTACGGTATTTGTCTTTTACCATCTGACTTATTTCAGTTTGCATAATAACCTCAAGGTCCATATATGTTGCAAAGGGCAAGCTTTCATCTTTTTATGGCTGGTAGTATCCCATTGTATTTATTACCACATCTTCTTTACCCATTTATCCACTGATGGGTACTTATGTTGTTTCCATATCTTGGCTGCTGTAAATAATGTTTCAATGAACATAGGGCTGCATATATTTTTTGGATTAGTGTTCCTGTATTCTTTGGATAAATGTCCAGAAGTGGGTTAGCTAGATCAAATGGGGGTAGTTCTGTTCTTATCTTTTTGAGGCATCTCCATAGTTCTGACATTTATAAATTTTTATAATTGAAATAAAATTTTTTTCAGCTTCATAGTTTGTAATTGGTAATGTCATGTAAATTGGAGGAAACTTCAAGTTTGGTTCTCAATGTCCATCAACCTCTAGAAAGTTTCTGGATCTGCCAGAGCTCAGGGCATTTTAAGTTTGTTCATTTCAGTGACTAATCTTGTATCTTCTTCAAAATGGTGACTCTAATCAATAAATTGATTGTTGATGTTGTCATAGTCACGTTGTACCTTTACATCCTGAATCTGAGGGAACTGGTTTAACAGACAGCAGAAATATTCTTAGCAGCCATTCCTATACAAAGATGGCAACAATGAGTTTAACTATATACAAAATGACTGAATATTACGTAAATGTATCCATTAAACCTAAACTAAGTGAATCTTCAAGTCAGCATTCCCTTACCTGGCTTCCATTATGGCCCCTCTGGTACTATCCATCGTAAGAGAAAGTGTTATATAGAGGAAGTTGGAGTGAAAAGAGATAGAGATCTTAACCAAAGTTGGTTGAAATACATTACATTCCAAGTTTTTATAAACACATTTAACCATATGGGGGCTTCCCAGATATTGCTAGTGGTAAAGAATTTGCCTGCCAGTCCAGGAGATATAAGAGACATGGATTTGATCCCTGGGTTGGGAAGGTCCCCTGGAAGAGGGCACAGCAACCCACTCCAATATTCTTGCCTGGAGAATCACATGGACAGAGGAGCCTAGGAAGCTACTGGGAAGTCTGTTGGGTTGCAAAGAGTCAGAAATGACTGAAGTCACTTAGCATGCATATTTATATGAATACATTGCTAGATTCTTCCCAGGACCTTGAAAGTGGACCATGCATGTGTGGGACCCTGAAGTTTATCAGCTTCATTGCAAATCTATCTCTGCACATTATTCTCCTTTTCCATAAAGCTTCAAGCTATTCTCAGTTGTTTATTTCTTCATAAAAGCTTTAGAATAATTGTATCCAGTTCACAAGAATCTTATTTGGTATTTTGGTTAGTGTATCAGTCAAAGGAAAGAAACCACACAATAAGGTGAACAGGGAATTTTTCATATAAATAGCTGTTAACTACAACAGAGGATTTGGGGCAGGAGGAGAAGGGGACGACAGAGGATGAGATGGCTGGATGGCATCACTGACTCAATGGACATGAGTTTGAATGAACTCCGGGAGTTGGTGATGGACAGGGAGGCCTGGCGTGCTGCAATTCATGGGATCGCAAAGAGTTGGACACGACTGAGCGACTGAACTGAACTGAACTGAACTGAACAACAGAGGATTGGAGAAAGAAGGAATTGGCTAGTAAGAAATGAACAAAACTCTAAGGAACATAGAAATAGCAGATATAAGGAGCAGCCCCTACTCCTGCGGCTGAGAGATCTGCCCAAGGAAGAGGCCCCAGGCTGAAATCCAGAATGTTAGTCTCATGCAGAGTGTTGGGTTTTTGTTTTGATTCCTACTTTTTAAATTAACAAACAGTTGATATTGGATTTTACAAATGTCTTTTCATCATATATTCAGGCAAAGAAATTGTATTTCTCCTTTGACCTTTAAACATGATGATTTGCTGATACTGAACTAATTTTGCATTGCTATACTGACCTGTCCTTGGTCATGGGGTTATGGTCTTTTAAAATATTGTTTGATTTTATTTTCTAATACTTTATTTAGGATTTTTGTATCAATATTTATAAGATAAATTGGGATATAGTTTTCTGTTATATTTTAGAATCAGTGTTACATAGTTTTGTACAAATAATTAGAAAGTTTTTCACTTTTTCCCCTGGAAATGTTAACAAACATTTAAATATTTATTCCTTGAAGACTGGAAAGACTTCATATGTAAAACTCTCTAGTCTCTGTGTCTTGGGGGATGTCTTTAAAAACATTTTCCAGGGTTAAAAGTATCTTTAGATATCCATTTTTCTTGAGTTATTTTTGGTAATTTGTATCTTTCTCAAAAGTTATAAATTTCTTCTGAATTTCCAGACTTATTAATAAGAAGTTTAAATTACTTTACTCCTGGTAGTTATTTTAATTTTCTCATTCTTTTTTCTCTTTTAATTGAAGTTTAGTTGATTTAAAGTTTATTGTTAATTACTGCTATACAGCAAAGTGTCTCCATTATACATCAGTTCAGTTCAGTTCAGTTGCTCAGTCATGTCCAACTCTTTATGACCCCATGAACTGCAGCACACCAGTCCATCACGGAGTCTGCCCAAACCCATGTCCATTGAGTCGGTGATGCCATCCAACCATCTCATTCTCTGTCATCCCCTTCTCCTCCTGCCCTCAATCTTTTCCAACATCAGGGTCTTTTCCAATGAGTCAGCTCTTCACATCAGGTGGCCAAAGTATTGGAGTTTTAGCTTCAACATCAGTCCTTCCAATGAACACCCAGGACTGATCTCCTTTAGAATGGACTGGTTGGATCTCCTTGCAGTCCAAGGGACTCTCAAGAGTCTTCTCCAACACCACAGTTCAAAAGCATCAATTCTTTGGTGCTCAGCCTTCTTCACAGTCCAACTCTCACATCCATACATGATTACTGGAAAAACCATAGCCTTGACTAGATGGACCTTTATTGGCAAAGTAATGTCTCTGCTTTTGAATATGCTGTCTAGGTTGGTCATAACTTTCCTTCCAAGGAGTAAGTGTCTTTTAATTTCATGGCTGCAATCACCATCTGCAGTGATTTTGGAGCCCCCAAAATAAAGTCAGCCACTGTTTCCCCATCTATTTGCCATGAAGTGATGGGACCAGATGCCATGGTCTGAGATATCATGATCCTTCTGAATGTTGAGTTTTAAGCCAACTTTTTCACTCTCCTCTTTCACTTTCATCAAGAGGCTACATTTTTTCCATATTCTTTTCCATTATAGTTTATCACAGGATATTGAATATAGTTCCTGGAGGGCTACAGTCCAAAGGGTTGTAGAGAGTTGGACATGACTGAGCAACTTAGCAGCAGCAGCAGCAGAGCAACTAAGCACACACACACACACACACACACACACACAATCCTTGTGCTATATAGTACTTTCTTGCTGTGGTCCTTTAATGGACCAGAACCTGGTGGTCTGGAGTCGATGATAAGAAAGTGAGAAAAGGAAAGAGCCTAATAATCTCTGGGTTACACAGAAAACCAATAAAACTCTAGGACAGGGCTTGTACTGCTCACGTAGGCACAGGGCGCCCTCTCAAGAGGTCTTGAGAGGTCTTAAAAACCCGGGCAGGAAAATGAGCTCTGCAGGTCTCCATGCTCCAGGAAATCATCCAGAAAGAGAGAGAGAGAGAAGGACATGGAGACCCAAGACTCTAGTGGAACAAGGGTGCTTTACTGAACTCTGTGTTAGTATATATACCGTATTACAAGGTAGCTTCTTCAGATAAAGATCAAAAGACCAGACTTTACAAGTTACCAAGGAAACAAGGAATAATAGAGGCCATAAAGCCAAAAGACAATCCATATCAAAGTTCAGTTCAGTTCAGTTCAGCCTCTCAGTTGTGTCTGACTCTTTGCTACCCCATGAATTGCAGCATGCCATGCCTCCCTGTCCATCACCAACTCCCGGAGTTCACTCAGACTCATGTCCATCGAGTCAGTGATGCCATCCAGCCATCTCATCCTCTGTCATCCCCTTCTCCTCCTGCCCCCAATCCCTCCCAGCATCAGAGTCTTTTCCAATGAGTCAACTCTTCGCATGAGGTGGCCAAAGTACTGGAGTTTCAGCTTTAGCATCATTCCTTCCAAAGAAATCCCAGGGCTGATCTCCTTCAGAATGGACTGGTTGGATCTCCTTGCAGTCCAAGGGACTCTCAAGAGTCTTCTCCAACACCACAGTTCAAAAGCATCAATTCTTCGGCGCTCACCCTTCTTCACAGTCCAACTCTCACATCCATACATGACCACTGGAAAACCCATAGCCTTGACTAGACGGATGTTTGTTGGCAAAGTAATGTCTCTGCTTTTGAATATGCTATCTAGGTTGGTCATAACTTTCCTTCCAAGGAGTAAGCATCTTTTAATTTCATGGCTGCAATCACCATCTGCAGTGATTTTGGAGCCCCCAAAAATAAAGTCTGACACTGTTTCCACTGTTTCAAAAGAGGGTTGTAAATAATCCCTTTCACCATATGGAAAAGCTAATGAAGGAAATCCTATGCAAGTATCCCATCTCTTTGCTTTCAGTCCTGGGAGTGGCTTGCTGCTCTGCTCATTCCTGACAGAAACTGATAAGGAACAGAGGGCTCAAGTGAGACAAGAAACAGCACACAGAAATCCTACTGTTAAACATTCCCTGACACTTTCTTATTCTTTTTCTTTTTTCTAAGATTTCTTTTTCTTTCTATCTTTTATTTTTTGGCTGTGGTGGATCATCATTGCTGCTCATGGGCTTTCTCTAGTTGCAGTTAAGCAGGCGTTACTCTTCGTTATTGTGTGAGCTTCTCATTATGGTGGCTTCTTTTGTCCTGAGCACAGGCTCTCGGGCACGCAAAGTTCAGTAGTTGTAGCAGGTGGGCTCAGTAGTTGTGTCTCACAAGCTTAGTTGCTCCGAGGCATGTCTTTCTCATTCTTAATTTTGTGTATTTGTACTTTTATTCTTTTTGAGATTTTATTTTATTATATAGTTATACCCAAAATTATGCTTCATTTTTTCACTATATACTTTAACTTGAGGACATCTGTAAAATCAGTACCTTACAGAAATCCTGAAAGAAATTCCACTAGCTATAAGCTATTTAAATATTACTTATATACAAAGTATTTAAAGGGGGGATAAAAGCTTATTTACAAAACAGAAGTAGTCACAGATATAGAAAACTTATAGTTAGCAGGGGATTTGAGGGAGAGGGATACATTGGGAGTCTGAGACTGACATATATACACTGTGTGTGTGTGCACTGTGTGCTTAGTTGCTCAGTCATGTCCTACTCTTTGTGACCCCATGGACTGTACTCTGCCAGGCTCCTCTGTCCATGGGGATTCTCCAAGCAAGAGTACTGGAGTGGGTTGCCATGCCCTCCTCTAGGGGATTTTCCCATCCCAGGCTGCTACTGCTACTGCTAAGTTGCTTCAGTCATGTCCTACTCTGTGCAACCCCATAGATGGTAACCCACCAGGCCCTGCCATCCCTGGGATTCTCCAGGCAGGAACACTGGAGTGGGTTGCCATTTCCTTCTCCAATGCATGAAGGTGAAAAGTGAAAGTGAAGTTGCTCAGTCGTGTCTGACTCTTCGTGACCCCATGGACTGCAGCCTACCAGGCTTCTCCATCCATGAGATTTTCCAGGCAAGAGTACTGGAGTGGGTTGCCATTGCCTTCTCCTCCCATCCCAGGGATTGAATGTATAACTTATTCATTTTTCTATACACCTGAAACTAACACAACATTGTAAGTTAACTATACGCCAATAAAAATTTAAAAGGGAAAAGTGTTTAAGGAAAGCCAGCGCCATATGAACAGCATACACTTAAATAAAAGAGATGAATGCTTAACATACAGAGTAATGTTTTTTATTCCCCGATAAACTAAAGGTCCATTTCAAGATGTTTCTTTTGTATGCTTCATTTGTTTTATTAGCAAGCGAAGCCCTATAAAGGATGGCTTCATCTAGTCCTCAGACTCAGATTCATCTCCATCTTGACTAATTTGGAAGTAACAAAGCTCATAAGTCTCCTTGTCAGATGCAACCACACGAAGCCAATCACGAAGATTGTTCTTTTTAAGCTGTTTCTTGGTAAGATATTTCAGATACCTTTTAGAGAACTGTTTCTCAGAAAAAACTGTGATTTTGTTCTTGAAATGTTCAATGTGAGTGATTTTCCCAAGATTTCCAGTCTTTCTATGCACTTTAACCTTCTCCAGTAGAAACTGTTCAAAATGTCCAGAATCAAAATTCCATCTTTGTCAGGAAGCATTTAACAGGAGGCTTCCTGTGTGCTGTTTTGGATCTGTCAGGAATTCTCTGTTCCTTATTAATTCCTGAATATTCAGGAATTACGAGGAGAGACAAGCCTTTCCGGGGGGCTGAGGAATCCAGGCATTTCCTTTGTTAGTTTATCTATGTGGTGATAAGTACCCTCTTCCTTTTTATGAACCATATGGTAATATCTCTGCTGAAAATAGCTATCTTGTAAGACAGTATAAATACCTACACAGTGTTGAATAAAACACCTTTGCTCCATCAGAGCTCTGGTGCCCGTGTCTTTCTCTTTCTTTCTCTTTCCCTCTCAGGCTATTTCTTTGGAGTGCAGAGGCCCTCTGAGTTCACTTTCCTGCCCAGGCTTCTAAGACCCTCTCGAGAAGGCACTCTGTGCCTTCACCCTATCGAGAGGGCGCCTGAGGCCTCTGTGAACAGAGCAAGCCCCATGCAGGGGCTTTATTGGCTTTCTGCGTAAACCAAGGAATATCAGCCTCTTTCTCTCCCCTTTACTTTCTTATCGGTTGACTCCAGACCACCAGGTTCTGGTCCATCAAAGGACCTCAACACATCTTCTACTGGATGAGTAAAATCCAAAGTAAACTTCCAGGTTGACTCCTTAAGCTTCTTTTCTTTGTTTGGCTCTATCTTGAAGGCTTGCTGTATGATCAGAGAGCTGTATTTGTATTTTTAATTTATAATTTTATTGCATTGATATCAGAGAATGTTATCTGTACTGTTTCTACTTTTGGAATTCATATACTCTTTCTCTATGGCCAGTGTAGGATTGATTTTTTGTATTAATAAATATTTCAGGGACAAATGATTTAAACTCTTTGCTATAGGATGTTCCTCTTTTGTCATTAAATCAGATCAAATCTGATTTGAAAATCTAGTGTAAGAATGATGTTTTTGTTTGTATGTTTTACTGGGAAGTTCAGGCTTGAGCTCAAGCCACCAGGCAGTACTGCCAGACCAAGTGCCAAGTGCTGACCAGCAACAGAAACAAACAAGAAGCACTTTTTTTAAAAAATTCTCCCTGTAGCCCAGCAACCCCAGGAAACCTTAGAAAGTCGGGGGCAAGGAAAAACCAGCAATTTGGGAGCCACAGAGGAGCTTAAAGGGTTGGGACTTGGTCCAAGTCAAACCAGAAGTACCAGGCATCTCAGGAATTAGGGCTTGTCAGATATAATTCATCATAATATTATATCTGCATCATGCCAGGCCTCAGCGACTTTCCTTAAGGGAACTGTCTAACATCTAGAAACAGGGCAAATGTTCTAGCTCTCCTAGGCTATTGCATTTCATTTTTGTGAACCAATAACTCTAGGGATATCTCTGGCAGGGGAGAATTTCAAACAAAGCCAGGAGGGCATAGAGCACAGCAACCCAGTTGTACAGGGCCTGCCTAGTTACCCGATCAAGTAGTGTCATTGTGTACAGATCAGCAGCACTTCAGCAAAGGTGTAACTCTCACTTATCTCCACCCCCCCCCCCAAAAAAATGCTGATTCTTGGTCTGATTAATAGCCTGGGTAAGACTGAATTCTCATATGAATAAAGTTTGGCATGAAAAATCTACTCAACTGATGTGTTTGAGAAATCATCAGTGCCTTGTTTCACAGACATCAGAAATATTCCAAGAGCAGGTTTTGACTAATTTTAACTCTAAGTTCTTATCAACTAGACAGGTGTCTCTTGGGTTGTTTTATGGCCACACCTTTCTGGAATCAAGGGATTGCCTTGGACTGAATTAGGCCTCCTATGCCATTGAGGTCGCTAAGAGGACTCCTGAGACAGTGTACCATAAAAGAGATTAGGCCCTCCACTTACAGATTTCTTCCTTTCTGTCCCTCTCCCTGTCCTCTTTCTCCTTCTTGTCTTACACCCTTCTCTTTACTTTCCATTCTTCTCTGGACTATATCTGGGAGCCCCAGTATCGGTTACCCAATAGGCACCTACCATGCACCAGGCATGGTGCTGGGTAGTAGAGGATACAGAGAAGACCACAGCATGTGTTTGTCCTTGATGAACTTATAACCTTATACCTCTGCTATAGGATGTTCCTTTGGGACATTCAATCAGATCCATGCTTTGGGAGCAGGCCACATTCTTTCAAGTTCACACACTTTCTTAACATAATCTAGAGTTTTGCTTAAAAATAAGATCCCAAGACCATCAACACCTGCTTGGCCTGGGAGCTTGTCAGAAATGCCAAGGAACTGAAGTCCCATCCCAAACTTAATGAGTCAAGCTCATTTTAACAAAATCCAGTGGTAATCCATGTGCACATTAAAATTCTAGAGCATTTCATACTTCATATAAAACATTTAAAATGGACATACTCCAAATGTGATTTATTAATGTTGCCCTTTTCAATTTTATTTTATTTTATTTTAAGCCACCAGGCAGCACTGCCAGACCAAGTGCCAAGTGCTGAGCAACAACAGAAACAAACAAGAAGCACATTTTTTTTTTTTTAAATTCTCCCTGTAGCCCAGCAACCCCAGGAAACCTTGGAAAGTCGGGGGCAAGGAACAACCAGCAACTTGAGAGCCAGAGAGGAGCTTAAAGGGTTGGGACTTGATCTAAGTCAAACCAGAAGTACCAGGCATCTCAGGAATTAGGGCTTGTCAGATATAATTCATCAGAATATTACACCTGCATCATGCCAGGCCTCAGGGACTTTCCTTAAGGAACTGTCTAATGTTTAAAAACAGGGCAAATATTCTAGCCCTCCTAGGGTATTGCATTTCATTTTTGTGAACCAATAACTCTAGGATATCTCTGGCAGGGGAGAATTTCAAATGAAGCCAGGAGGGCATGGAGCACAGCAACCCAATTGTACAGGGCCTGTCCAGTTAGCCAATCAGGTAATGTCATTGTACAGATCAGCAGCACTTCAGCAAAGGTGTATAGCTCTCATTTATCTCCCCCTGAAAAAATGTTGATTCTTGGTCTAATCAATAGCCTGGAGGAGGCTGAATTCTCATAATAAATATGAATAAATCTTGGCGTGAAAAGTCTACTCTACTGATGTGTTTGAGAAATCATCAGTGCCTTGTTCCACAGACATCAGAAATGTTCTGAGAGCAGGTTTTGACTAATTTAACTCCTTTAAGTTCTTATTAACTAGACAGGTGCCTCTCAGGTTGTTTTATAGCCACACCTTTCTGGAATCAGGGGATTGCCTTGGACTGAATTAGGCCTCCTGTGTCATTGAGGTCACTAAGAGGACTCCTGTGACAGCATTCCAGATACTAGATCAGGCCCTCCACATGCCTTTCTTCCTTCTCTATCCCATTCCCCTTCCTCATTACCCTTCTTGTCTTATACCCTTCTCTATACTTCCCATTTTTCTCTGGACTCTATCTGGGGCCCCCAGTAGCACTAATCAATCAGTTTCTGATGACAGGCATGGTGCTGGGTAGTGGAGGATACAGAGATGACCACAGCATGTGTTTGTCCTTGATGAACTTATACCTTATACCCCTGTTATAGGATGTTCCTTTTTAGCATTAAATCAGCTAAATGCTTTTGGGAGCAGCCCACATTCTTTCAGTTTCTTAACCAATGTAGTCAAGAGTCTTGCTTAAAAGTATGGTCCCAAGACCATCAGCACCTACTTGGCCAGGGAGCTTGTCAGAAATGCAGCATCTCAAACCCCATCCCAGACTTAATGAATCAGTGAGTGAATGAGTGAGTGTTAGTTGCTCAGTTGTGTCTGACTCTTTGCTGCCCCATGAACTGTAACTCTCCAGGCTCTTCTGTCCATGGAATTCTCCAGGCAAGAATACCAGAGTGGGTTGCTATTTCCTTCTTCAGGGAATCATCCCGATCCAGGGATCAAACCCAGGTCTCCTGCATTGCAGACAGATTCTTTACTGTCTGAGCCACCAGGGAAGTCCTTAATAAATGAAGCATATGCTTAATAAATATGTGTGCATGCATGTTAAATTGCTTCAGTGGTGTCTGGCTGTTTGTGACCCTAGGCTCCTCTGTCCATGGGATTCTCTAGGCAAGAATACTGGAGTGGGTTGCCATGCCCTCCTCTTGGGGATCTGCCGGACCCTGGGGTCAAACTCTTAATAAGCATATTCACACATAAGAGTGTGAAGAGCTTACTCATTGGAGAAGACCCTGGTGTTGGGAAAGATTGAAAGAAAAGGGAGAAAAGGCAGCAGAGGATGAGATGGTTAGGTAGCATCACTGACTCAGTGGCCATGAATTTGAGCAAACTCCAGAGGATAGTAGAGGTCAGAAGAGCCTGGTGTGCTGAAGTCCATGGGGTCACAAAGAGTCAGACATGAAAATGTGACCTCACATAGTGCCCACTGTGCTATGAATATAAGTATCATAGGATAAATTCAGGACAGGGCAAGATCTTCATTGTCTCAGATGGTCAGAGGGGAAAAGATTTTCCAGGGCCGTTGGAACTTGAAGAATAATCAGGAATCAATAGCTGAGATAGTCTTGTTTCTTAAAAAAACATTGTTGAGACCCAAACTAGTTCCTTCTGGACCTATACTTTTTAAAAAATTTGTTTATTTGGCTGTGTTGGGTCTTAGTTGTGTCATGTAGGATTTTTGATGCCTCATGTAGGACCTTCATTGCAATGCACCCATTCTCTACTTGTGGCTCCTAGGCTTAGTTGCTCCACGGATGTGGAATCTTAATTCCCTGACCAGGGATCAAACCCACATTCCCTGCAATGCAAGGTGGATTCTTAACCACTGGACCACCAGGGAAGTCCCTGAACTTATACTTTTTAAAGTTCTTTATTGTCCAAAGTGAAATATTGAGTTTCTGGGACAGATTTTTATTATGTTTAGAATTTTACTCAATATGTATTTTAAAAATACATCTTTCTGAAAGTACTATCTGTAGGTATAATAGTATAATATAATACTATAATTGTACAATATTATGTACTATACTAGTATTTATATAGTATATATTATATTATTAGTATATATTATACTATATACTAAGCTATAATACTCTGAGTAGTATTTTTCATGGCAAATTGAGTATCTAAGCTAGAAATTCCTAGCATGTTTTAATTTACTTGACTTTCTTCATATTGGCCCACCTAGGAAGCATCCTCCTTGAAGCCCAAGTTAGTTGACTGTACTATTTCCTTTTATCTAAACAAACTATGCTTCTCAGGTGGCTCAGCAGTAAAGAATCCACCTGCCAATGCAGGAGATGTGAGTTTGATCCCTGGGTTGGGAAGATCCCCTGGAGAAGGAAATGGCAACCTACTCCCAGTATTCTTGCCTGGAGAATTCCATGGACAGAGGAGCCTGGTGGACTATAGTCCAACAGGTCACAGAAAAGTTGGACACAACCGAGCAACTAAACAGCAAACAAACTGTATTGAAAGTTATGAGTTCTTGGTTATTTAAATTAAAATAGTGAAAATGACTGTATTTGCTGAGGATCTTCCTGGTAGGACGTAGTATCACATCAGAACTTTTATGCTGGTTCACAAGAACTACACGGAAACAAGGGTAAATATTGTGGTGGGGTCCATCCAGTGCAGCTACCTCACTACCAGAAGAGGCTGTGAAGAATTTCCCAAAAGTCAAGGATCAGCTTTTGCCTTTCTGCGTAAGTCTCGGCTTCTTTATCTTAGAGGTGAGAGTGAAGTTTGAAAGTCGTGATTCTCCTTGCCCTTTCTTCTATTGACCCTGGCTTCTGTGAGTGGGTTCCTTTTTGTACAAACCCCACTTCACATTCCTGAAAGGAAGAGAAGACTAGAAGGTCAAGAACTCCCACATTTCTTCATAGGTTCATGGCTGTTTTTCTTACATTTGTCTTCTCCAGGTTGTCTAATGGCTGACATGCATAACCAGTGGCATGGTTAAATTTGCTTAGGTTACTCTATTAGTGCGATCACCCTAAATGCACATTTGACAGCTGCCCCTGGCATTATTCCTGTCTCTGAGGTCATCAAGAAAAAGCAAATGACCTGATGGTCATTTCTTTTTTCTTGTTATAATAGCATCATTCTGAAATCAGGAAAATCCTTTCTGATGACAGTTCTGTTGATCCATGTGAATGTTTGGTGTGATGGAGAGTCACAGAGAAAGAAGTGAACTTTCTCACTCATGTGCAGTTTTTTGAGCTCTCCTGGTGAGGGTTTACATTCTGTGTTGACTGGATGGTTGGAAATCCTCGCCTGGAATTTGCACAAGTTTTTACCTCCAGGCCAGATAGATCATTCTTTTTAGTTAACCTAATCTCTCATTGTGTGTAGATTTTATTTTTAGAGAATTTGTATTGGCGTATAGGATTTACAATGTTGTATTAGTTTCAAGCGTACAGCAAAGTGAATCAGTTATACATATACATTGTTGTTCTGTCACTCAGTCGTGTCCGACTCTTTGTGACCCCATGAACTTGCAGCATGCATGTATATTCCCCTTTTTCGTAGATTCTTTTCCCATAGAGGTCATTACCAAGTTTTGAGTAGAGCTCTCTGTGCTATACAGTAGGTCTTCATTAGTCATCTATTTTATATATAGTATATGCGGAGAAGGCAATGGCACCCCACTCCAGCACTCTTGCCTGGAAAATCCCATGGACAGAGGAGCTTGGTGGGCTGCAGTCCATGGGGTCACTACCAGTCTGACACGACTGAGCGACTTCACTTTCACTTTTCACTTTCATGCATTGGAGAAGGAAATGGCAACCCACTCCAGTGTTCTTGCCTGGAGAATCCCAGGGATGGGGGAGCCTGGTGGTCTGCCATCTATGGGGTCGCACAGAGTCGGACATGACTGAAGCGACTTAGCAGCAGCAGCAGCAGCAGCAGCAGTGTGTATATGTCGATCCCAATCTCCCAGTTTATCCCTTCCTCCATTCCCCCTGGTAACTGTGAGTTTGTTTTTAAATGGTTTATTAGTGAATGATAATATGAAACACTTCATATGCACTTCAGTTGAGAAACATGATTAAATAGTCTCTAAAGTCAACGCTCCTTTTCCTTTTGCTGTCTTGGTGCTTGTTTGTCTACAGCAGCTGTTGACTGAGGGGTAAGACTTCAGTGTCAGTCACTGTGGACTCTGCTGACCAAGGATGATTCTAGGGTTAAAGGACTGGTAGCATTTTATAGATAACCTGGCTGGGAAAACTGTTCTCTGGGCTACTGTGTCCCTCCTGGCTTATCTTGCTCAGGGTAGCTTTTTCCCCTTTTGTGTTCTCTTGGATAATATTATTATCTTTAGTACTCTCCTCCCTGCTTTGACCAGTTTCCTCCCTGTTTGATAAATAGTGCTTCACATTTTCCTAGGCCTAGGTTAAGGCCTAGTTGGCTGGCCAGGAACCTCAGCGCGGTACGAAGAACCACAACAGCCTTTCTCTAGAAGGCCTTAAAACACAGCCTGAGGGAAGTGAAGTTTTAAAGCTGAGGGCAAACTGAGATTGACCACAAATTCTTTCTTGTTGCCATGGATGTGGAACTTCACTTGTTTTTCTAATTGTGTGTGGGTGTGAAGAGAGAGTGGGAGAGAGACTGTAGGTGTCTGTGTCTAGGGCTGTCTTTTATGTTTGCATTCACTCATTCTCACCTTCTCTTTTTCATGGTTTCAAAGTATTTGTGTTCTATTTCTCCTGCCGTTAAAGCACAACCAGAACTGGTGTTCGCACAGTGCACAGTGGTATGGCTGTGTACCTGATGACAAATAACTTTTGTCACAAACTCCATCTGAATTCTCCTCTGCTGCCAAGGGCCTTCACACAGTCCAGCTACTGGCAGGTTCATACTTGGCATAACTTGGGAAGGATCCCCTGGAACCCTAGGGCAGTGTACCCCTGCCTGCATCTACTCTGCTTAGTTCTTACCCTCTGTATACGTTTTGGGTATCACCTCCTGAAAATAGAAAAACTTAACACAGAGAGTACATGGTTATCAGGTCAATCTTAGTCCTGGAATTCAGCCAGGATTTGTGAAGGAAGCACAAGAAATAACTGAACAGTGAGGATAGATTCTTCAAAGTCTAAACACTAATGATAACACCTCTTCCTCATAAGGAAGAACTTTATGGTGACTTAGATGGTCACAATCCAGACCCAGCTATCTTGCTGAAGTTTGAGCCTCCTGTCACTGGAAGTGGACTAGAATGACCTCCAAGGCCCCTTCCAAGGTTTCTATTTAAAAAAACATAAACTTTGTAGATTCTTTCAGAAAGTGCATACCTAGCATGTTCCATGAGATTTATAAGTGCTATATAAATGAAGAATCAGGTGTCTTAAGGACTCTGGTTGCCTGTCCTGGGTTTAGACATCTGCTGGCCTCGATATTCACATGAACACAGTGTAAGTCTGTAATTATGGGACTATATCTGGGAGCCCTGCTCATCTGTGGCCACCTGGAGAATGCGGGATGAAATGACAGGCCTGTGTGTGGGATACTAGGATGTGTGGGAAGGAAGTGGTATGATTTTGGGCATATGCAGTTGAGCTTCATAAGTGTAATGGCAACAATGAAGCAAGGATTTATTTTCTGGGAAAAAAAGCTGAAATGGAAGGAATTCCTAGTCTCCTGAAACTGATGAGGCAGTGGTAGGTCTGGGTAACTCAGAGAGGCATTGACTCCCTAGCTCTTTGGGCTCTGCGAGTTTAGAGTTTGGATGCAGAGGTTCTGGCAGACCCAGGTTAGTCCTCTGAAGAAGGTGGCAGGTGAGAGCCTTTGGGAGTGAAGGCACACAGAACTGGGCAGAGAGACTCCAGGGTATCCAGGCAGAATATCAAGGTGCCTCCTGCAGAGACTTCTCGTAAGGTGGCTGACTTGGGTGTGCTTCAGTTTTCTCCTTGGTAAAGCGGGGTTTGTAATGTTTCCCCCCATACTTTTGCTTGGAGAAGGCAATGGCACCCCACTCCAGTACTCTTGCCTGGAAAATCCCATGGATGGAGGAGCCTGGTAGGCTGCAGTCCATGGGGTTGCTAAGAGTTAGACACGACTGAGCGACTTCACTTTCACTTTTCACTTTCATGCACTGGAGAAGGAAATGGCAACCCACTCCAGTGTTCTTGCCTGGAGAATCCCAGGGATGGGGGAGCCTGGTGGGCTGCCATCTATGGGGTCGCACAGAGTCGGACACCACAGCCTATTAGGCTCCTCCATCCATGGGAGGTTCCAGGCTAGAGTACTGGAGTGCGGTGCCATTGCCTTCTCCGGGTTGGGTTGTATACCTGTCTTCAATTACAAAATTAAAATCTGAGTAAAATTGAAAGAACAAAATTATTAACACTCCTGTACTGGTCTTCTGGGCTTCCCAGGTGGCTCAGTGGTAAAGAATCCATCTGCCAATGTTGGAGAACCAGGTTTGATCCCTGGGTTGGGAAGATCCACCAGAGAAAGAAATGGCAACCCACTCCAGTATTCTTGCCTGGAAAAATCCCATGGATAGAGGAGCCTGGCAGACTACAATCCATGGGGTGCAAAGAGTCAGACACAACTTAATGACTAAACAACAACTGGTCTTCTAGATTCACTGTCTGTTAATGTTTTCACACACACTCACACACACACTTCTTTTGTAAGCCATCCAAAAGTAGTATACAGGTATCATGATATTTCATTCCTATATGATTCTAAATAATACACTTCTTGTAAACAAAGGCATTTTCACTTTCCTGGTCAATAATCATATTATTTCTACATCTAAGAAAAGGTTAATTCAATAATACCAAATATAGTCCATTATCAAATTTCCTAAATCATTTCCAGAATGTTAAGTCCAGGTTAATGCCTTGCATTTGCTGCTGTATTTCTTTAGTAGGCATCAGTCTAGAACAGCTACCATTTCCCTCTGTTCTTTCATGTTGAATCTTAGAATTGTCCAGGCCAGATGTTCTGCAGAGTACTCCATGGGTTCCTGTCACTGCTTCATGTTGTGTTGCATTTCTGAGCCAGTCGTTCTAGCCCTGGTCTATGAGTCATGAGGTTGTCTTTGATGTTTTAGCCCAAGAACATTACTGGATGTTTAGGGTCAGCACTTAAAGCAACTGAGTTTATTTTTCTACACATTCAAAGACCCAGCTTTGTTAATATGTCCCCTAAAGGACTCTAGACAGAATGTGGTCCACTGGAGAAGGGAAGGGCAAACCACATCAGTATTCTTGCCTTGAGAACCCCATGAACAGTATGAAAAGGCAAAATGATAGGATACTGAAAGAGGAACTCCGCAGGTCAGTAGGTGCCCAATATGCTACTGGAGATCAGGGGAGAAAGAACTTCAGAAAGAATGAAGGGATAGAGCCAAAGCAAAAACAATACCCAGTTATGGATGTGACTGGTGATAGAAGCAAGGTCCAATGCTGTAGAGACCAATGTTGCACAGGAACCTGGAATGATAGGTCCATGAATCCAGGCAAATTGGAAGTAGTCGAACAGGAGATGGCAAGAGTGAAGATCGACATTCTAGGAATCAGCTAATTAACTGGACTGCAATGGGTGAATTTAACTCAGATGACCATTATATCTACTACTGTGGGCAGGAATCCCTTAGAAGAAATGGAGTAGCCAACATGGTCAACAAAAGAGTCTGAAATGCAGTACTTGGATGCAATCTCAAAAACGACGTAATGATCTCTGTTCATTTCCAAGGCAAACCATTCAATATCACAGTAATCCAAGTCTATGCCCCAAGCAGTAATGCTGAAGAAGCTGAAGTTGAATGGTTCTATGAAGACTTACAAGACCTTTTAGAACTAACACCCCCAAAAGATGTCTTTTTCATTATAGAGGACTGGAATGAAAAAGTAAGAAGTCAAGAAACATCTGGAGTAACAGGCAAATTTAGCCTTGGAATACAGAATGAAGCAGGCAAAGGCTAATAGAGTTTTGCCAAGAAAAGGCACTGGTCATAGCAAACACCCTCTTCCAACAACACAAGAGAAGACTCTACACATGGACATCACCAGATGGGCAACACCGAAATCAGACTGATTATATTCTTTGCAGCCAAAGACGGAGAAGGTCTATAGAGTCAGCAAGAACAAGACCAGGAGCTGACTGTGGCTCAGATCATGAGCTCCTTATTGCCAAATTCAGACTTAAATTGAAGAAAGTCAGGAAAACCACTAGACCATTCAGGTATGACCTAAATCAAATCCCTTATAATTATACAGTAGAAGTGAGAAATAGATTTAAGAGACTAGATCTGATAGAGTGCCTGATGATCTGTGGACGGAGGTTCGTGACATTGTACAGGAGACAGGGATCAAGACCATCCCCATGGAAAAGAAATGCAAAAAGGCAAAATGGCTGTCTGGGGAAGCCTTACAAATAGCTGTGAAAAGAAGAGAAGTGAAAAGCAAAGTAGGAAAGGAAAGATATAAGCATCTGAATGCAGAGTTCCAAAGAATAGCAAGGAGAGATAAGAAAGGCTTCCTCAGCAATCAATGCAAAGAAATAGAGGAAAACAACAGAATGGAAAAGACTAGAGATCTCTTCAAGAAAATTAGAGATACCAAGGGAATATTTCATGCAAAGATGGGCTCAATAAAGGACAGAAATGGTATGGACCTAACAGAAGCAGAAGATATTAAGAAGAGATGGCAAGAATACACAGAAGAACTGTACAAAAAAGATCTTCATGACCAAGATAATCACGATGGCGTGATCACTCACCTAAAACCAGAAATCCTGGAATGTGAAGTCAAGTGGGCCTTAGAAAGCATCACTATGAACAAAGCTAGTGGAGGTGATGGAATTCCAGTTGAGCTATTTCAAATCCTGAAAGATGATGCTGTGGAAGTGCTGCACTCAATATGCCAGCAAATTTGGAAAACTCAGCAGTTGCCACAGGACTGGAAAAGGTCAGTTTTCATTCCAATCCCAAAGAAAGGCAATGCCAAAGAATCCTCAAACTACCGCATAATGGCACTCATCTCACACGCTAGTAAAGTAATGCTCAAAATTCTCCAAGCCAGGCTTCAGCAATACGTGAACTGTGAACTTCCTGATGTTCAAGCTGGATTTAGAAAAGGCAGAGGAACCAGAGATCAAATTGCCAACATCCGCTGGATCATTGAAAAAGCCAGAGAGTTCCAGAAAATCATCTATTTCTGCTTTATTGACTATGCCAAAGCCTTTGACTGTGTGGATCACAATAAACTGTGGAAAATTCTGCAAGAGATGGGAATACCAGATCACCTGACCTGCCTCTTGAGAAACCTATATGCAGGTCAGGAAGCAACAGTTAGAGCTGAACATGGAACAACAGACTGGTTCCAAATAGGAAAAGGAGTATGTCAAGGCTGTATATTGTCACCCTGCTTATTTAACTTCTATGCAGAGTACATCACAAAAAACGCTGGGCTGGAAGAAGCACAAGCTGGAATCAAGATTGCTGGGAGAAATATCCAATAACCTCAGATGTGCAGATGACACCACCCTTATGGCAGAAAGTGAAGAGGAACTCAAAACCTTCTTGATGAAAGTGAAAGAGGAGAGTGAAAAAGTTGGCTTAAAGCTCAATGTTCAGAAAACTAAGATCATGGCATCCAGTCCTATCACTTCATGGGAAATAAATGGGCAAACAGTGGAAACAGTGTCAGACTTTATTTTGTTGGGGCTCCAAAATCACTGCAGATGGTGATTGCAGCCATGAAATTAAAAGACGCTTACTCCTTGGAAGGAAAGTTATGACCAACCTAGATAGCATATTCAAAAGCAGAGACATTACTTTGCCAACAAAGGTCTGTCTAGTCAAGGCTATGGTTTTTCCAGTGGTCATGTGTGGATGTGAGAGTTGGATTGTGAAGAAAGCTGAGCGCTGAAGAATTGATGCTTTTGAAGTGTGGTGTTGGAGAAGACTCTTGAGAGTCCCTTGGACTGCAAGGAGATCCAACCAGTCCATTCTGAAGGAGATCAGCCCTGGAATTTCTTTGGAAGGAATGATGCTAAAGCTGAAACTCCAGTACTTTGGCCACCTCATGTGAAGAGTTGACTCATTGGAAAAGACTCTGATGCTGGGAGAGATTGGGGGCAGGGGAGAAAGGGACAACAGAGGATGAGATGGTTGGGTGGCATCACCGACTCAATGGACTTGAGTTTGAGTGAACTCCAGGAGTTGGTGATGGACAGGGAGGCCTGGCGTGCTGCTATTCATGGGGTCGCAAAGAGTCAGACATGACTTAGTGACTGAACTGAACTGAACTGAAAGGACTCCAAGTTGACTCAGCACCTAATCATCACCACCGTAACCTGTGTTTCCAGTAAATCAGTCATATTCAACATACTGCCACCACTGGAATCATTTCTAAAACGTGAAACAGAAAATGAAAAAGGGTGTTTGATTCATTTTTCCTCCACAGTGATGATGTGGGCTCTCAAGTCACCAAAAGTAAAGTAGAGGTTGAATACAGCATTGGAAGAAGAGGATTTGTTGTTTTTTCTTGGATATTTGCCTGTAACAGACTGCCATTCTGCAGGTTATAAACTGGGCTAAGACTTTGAGTTGTGAACTGTCAGGTGAATAGAGTGGACAGAAGAATGGGTTGTAACTGCCACATGCCACTCCAGCATTTATGTGGATCCTCTTATTTCCCCAGGAATCTATAATTATGGAGACCAAAGGGATTGTTTTGCAGATGAAGAAATGAAGGCCCAGAGAGGAAAGTGATGTGACTGATGACACCCAACTCTCTGGTGGGTGGACCCTGGATTAAAGCCTTTCTCCCAATTCCAGCCCTGTGCTTTCTCTGTTATCCGTAATGATGGAGTCATTAGATTTTGTATTTAGACACTCGAGGAAACAGTTTTGAAATGACAAGGGCTAAGGAAGAAGAGAAGGCTTCCCCCCATTGCTCAGTGGTTAAGAATCCTCTTGCAGTGTAGGAGACGTGTGTTTGATCCTTGGGTTGGGAATATGCTCTGGAGGATGAAGTGGCAAACCGCTCTAGTATTCTCACCTAGAGAATCCCATGGACTGAGGAGCCTGGTGGGCTATAGTCTATGGGGTTGCAAAGAGTCAGATACGAGTGAAGCTACTTAGCAGGCACTCTTGCACACAGGGAAAAAGAACATGATTAATTAAGCAGACGCAAGAGACTCTCACAGTTGTTAAAACCAAAGCACAAGCGTTCCACTGTCATATCCTTGAATCTCAAAACAGGACAAGTGTGGCAGAGCCCTTTGCTTCTTTAAAACTCTCCTCTCTCTCATCTTCCAAAATCATAGTCCTTTGACCTTCAGAGTTTGAGTCAAGATACTATGTGTTTGGGGATAAGTAACTTTTTCTTGGGTTGTCATAATGGATTGTTTGTCTTTAAAATTGCAAACTGAATCACTTTTGGAATTATATCTTTTTTTTAATAGGCTTTTTCCTTCTGAAGTCGTTTTGCAAAAATCTCTCTCTGCCTCCTCCACAGGTGTATAAATATTCTTTGCAATTACCAGGTATCTGTCTTCACCTGTCTATTACAGAGAGTTTTCAGAAGTTCCAGTTATATACCAAATTGCAGATTATGGTTTAGATGTACTTTGATCTTAAAAACAGAATTTAAGGTAACTTTTCTCAACCAAATTGCAAGTATTGATTTTTTTTTTTTTTACATGAAGTATATTTGTTCAATTAGGTCTCCTTTTTTCATTCTTTAAAGAATGTATCTTCAGTTACCTATAGAAAGAAAGGAAATGAAGGAAGGAGGAAAAGGAAGAAAGAAGAATAGAGGGAGGGAGGGAGGAAAAGAAAATCATCATCAGACACTTGCGCTTGGTCACAGTTCAGTTTTTTGGTCCATTGTCTTGGTAATGGATTTTTCAAGCTCTTTTTGATGAATATGAAAACCTCCTGCAGAAGCTGTTAAGAAAGGGAGAGTCAGTAAAATGCACATCTGGATCAGTGAGATGCTTTGGCAGCAAGTGGGCAGTGGTAAAGAATCCACCAGCTGATGCAAGAGATGCAAGAGACCCAGGTTCCATCCCTGGGTCAGGAAGATCCCCTGGAGTAGGAAATGGCAACCCACTCCAGTATTCTTGCCTGGAAAATTCCATGAACGGAGGAGCCTGGAGGGCTACAGACCATAGAGTTACAAAGAGTTGGACATGACTACACAACTGAATGACTGAGCACCCATCCACCAGCAGAAACAAGCAGACTGCCACCCCCACCAAAAAAACCTGTCTTACATGATAAAAATTTATGGCTTATATAATGAGAAATCTAAAAATGCATACATTGATTTTGTGACTCAGTGATGTCATTAGGGCCTCAGCCTCTTTCCATCTCACCATCTGTCAATCATGGTATAAACTTTGGTCTAGGACTGGATGACCTGGGGATCAAAATACACTTGTCAGTAGCAATTAGAGGTTGCCTATTCAGGTTTAGTTTGGAAGAGCAATCATCTTTTCCTATGGTTCTCTCTCAGTACAGTTCAGTTCAGTTCAGTTCAGTCGGTCAGTTGTGTCCGACTCTTTGTGACCCCATGAATCGCAGCACACCAGGCCTCCCTGTCCATCATCAACTCCTGGAGTTCACTCAAACTCATGTCCATCGAGTCAGTGATGCCATCCAGCCATCTCTCCTCTGTCATCCCCTTCTCCTCCTGCCTCCAATTCCTCCCAGCATCAGGGTCTTTTCCAATGAGTCAACTCTTCTCATGAGGTGGCCGAAGTATTGGCATTTCAGCTTCAGCATCAGTCCTTCCAATGAACACCCAGGAATGATCTCCTTTAGAATGGACTGGTTGTATCTCCTTGCAGTCCAAGGGACTCTCAAGAGTCTTCTTCAACACCACAGTTCAAAAGCATCAATTCTTTGGCGCTCAGCTTTCTTCACAGTCCAACTCTCACATCCATACATGACCACTGGAAAAACCATGGCCTTGACTAGATGGATCTTTGTTGGCAAGGTAATATCTCTGCTTTGTAATATGATATCTTGATCGAGGTCAGGAAGCAACAGTTAGAACTGGACATGGAACAACAGACTAGTTCCAAACAGGAAAAGGAGTACGTCAAGGCTGTATATTGTCACCCTGCTTATTTAACTTATATGCAGAGTACATCATGAGAAATGCTGGGCTGGAAGAAACACAAGCTGGAATCAAGATTTCCGGGAGAAATATCAATAACCTCAGATATGCAGATGACACCACACTTATGGCAGAAAGTGAAGAGGAACTGAAAAGCCTCTTGGTGAAAGTGAAAGAGGAGAGTGAAAAAGTTGGCTTAAAGCTCAACGTTCAGAAAACTAAGATCATGGCATCTGGTCCCATCACTTCATGGGAAATAGATGGGGAAACAGTGGAAACAGTGTCAGACTTTATTTTTGGGGCTCCAAAATCACTGCAGATGGTGACTGCAGCCATGAAATTAAAAGATGCTTACTCCTTGGAAGGAAAGTTATGACCAACCTAGATAGCATATTGAAAAGCACAGACATTACTTTGCCAACAAAGGTCCATCTAGTCAAGTCTATGGTTTTTCCAGTGGTCATGTATGGATGTGAGAGTTGGACTGTGAAGAAGGGTGAGCGCCTAAGAATTGATGCTTTTGAAGTGTGGTGTTGGAGAAGACTCTTGAGAGTCCCTTGGACTGCAAGAAGATCCAACCAGTCCATTCTGAAGGAGATCAGCCCTGGGATTTCTTTGGAAGGAATGAGGCTAAAACTGAAACTCCAGTACTCTGGCCACCTCATGTGAAGAGTTGACTCATTGGAAAAAACTCTGATGCTGGGAGGGAGTGGGGGCAGAAGGAGAAGGGGACGACAGAGGATGAGATGGCTGCATGGCATCACTGACTCGATGGACGTGAGTCTCGGTGAACTCCAGGAGTTGGTGATGGACAGGGAGGCCTGGCATGCTTCAATTCATGGGGTCGCAAGGAGTCGGACACGACTGAGTGACTGAACTGAACTGAACTGATCTAGGTTGGTCATAACTTTCCTTCCGAAAAGGAAGGATGGTTCTCTCTAGTGGTAAGAAAATCCCCCAGAATATCACAGAATCAAATCCCTTCAGTTCATATTAACTTGATTTGAGTCATGTGCCCATTTCTGGACCAATTCTTGTCACAGGGGACTATCATGCTTAGACATAGTATTAATACATGTCTTAGGGTGGATTCCTCAGGAAGCAAACTCTGAGACAGTTTGTGCACAGGAGGCTTACTGGAGGGTGTCCTCCAATCAGTGCTTGTTGGGGAGTGAAGGAAGCAGGATTAGGAAAAGGAAAGGGTTAAATAAAAGATTAGTTAATCCCATGGGGAATTCTCATGAGCAGAGAGGGCTCTGCAGAGTTGTCCTCCTTGCATCATGACTGCTGGGCTTTATACTTTTCACCTTGACCATCCCTGGATGTGAGCTAACTCCAGGGATAGTGTGTGGCCTTGGGGAAAGTGGCTTTTTTTGGCTTGCCTTTCCAGGGCAATGCCCAGAGACTGACTCGCTGAGCAGCATCAGGCCCCAGCTGGGCTAATGGTGGGAGGAATGGGTGTTTTAGTGTTGATGCGGGGATTTGGGCAGCACACCACAGCATTGGTTATACTTGAGCCATTTGGATCACCTTTTTGGTATAGTATACTCTGGGAATAGCTCCTTCAGGATACTGAATAGTCTATGTTCCCAGGGAACTTATAAAAGGAACTTATAAAAGGGGCATTGCTGCCCCTTGGAGGGTTGAAGGGGTTGAAGTAAGTCAGCTTGCCTGTAAGTGGCTGGTTAGTCTCTTCAAAGGATGGCCCTATTGCTCCTTCCTTCCTTCTGCAGTAGTAGGCAGATCGGGAAATAATATCAGAATTTGAAGTACCACTAAACTAGCAGAGAGTTTGCTCTCTCTCTCTCTGTTTTTATCTATCTATCTATGTTTATATATTGTTGTTGTTGTTCAGTTGCCCAGTTGTGTCCAACTCTTTGTGACCCTATGGCCTGCAGCATGCCAGGCCTCCCTGGCCCTCACCAGCTTCTGGAGTTTGCCAAAGTTCATGCTCATTGCATCAGTGGTGCCATCCAGCCATCTCATCCTCTGAAGCCTTCTTCTCCTTCTGCCCTCAGTCTTTCCCAGCTTAGGAATTTTTCCAATGAGTCATCTGTTCGCATCAAATGACCAAAATCCTGGAACTTCAGCTTCAGCATCAATCCTTCCAGTGAATATTCAGGGTTGATCTCTCTTAAGATTGACTGGTTTGGTCTCCTTGCTATCCAAGGCACTTTCAGGAATCTTCTCCAGCACCACAATTTGAAGGCGTCAATTCTTTGGTGTTCTGCCTTCTTATGGTCCAGTTCTCACAATAATACGTGACTACTGGGAAGACCATAGCCTTGACTGTACGGACCTTTGTCAGCAGAGTAATGTCTCTGCTTTTCAATGCACTGTCTAGGTTTTTCAAAGCTTTCCTGCCAAGAAGCAATCATCTTCTGATTTCATGGCTGCAGTCACCATCTGCAGTGATTTTGGTGCCCAAGAAGAGGAAATCTGTCACTACTTCACCTCTGCCTTAAAAGAAAATTAATATTTTAAGATTAATTAGTTAGTTTACTTTTGGATGCACTGTGTTTTCCGTTGCTGTGCACAGGTTTTCTCTAGTTGCAGCAAGCAGAGGCTACTCTTCTAGTTGCAGTAGGCGGGCTTCTCATAGCCATGGCTTCTTCTGTTGCAAGGTACAGGCTCTAGGTGCATGGGCTTTAGTAGTTGTGGCCCACTGTCTTAGTTGTCCAGTGGCATGTGGGGTCTTCCTGGACCAGGAATTGAACCTGTGTCCCCTGCTTTGGCAGGCAGATTCTTATCCATTGTACCACCAGGGAAGTCTGTTTACTCTATATTTCTCCTCAGGTATCTCCAGCCTGATCTCATAACATCAAAATTCAGAAGTAAGCATTATGGAACAGACAGAGAGAGACCCAGGAAAACTCTTTTAGTTCTGGCTTGAGGAACGGAAAAGAACTCTTAAAACTCAGAGATTGAGGGAATCACCCTTTTTCTTTTCTTTCTCCTTTTTCTGCATTTACTTTCACCCCAGACCCTAGGCAATTTTGTGGTGGGGACAGTGGCAGCAAAGCAGCCTGTGTGGAAAACTGCAGGAGCCAAAAATCTGAGGGACCCTCATTTTTCATTTGATGGAGCTGCAGTTCCAAACCTCCTCTCCCTATCTCTGTCTGGCCTCTTGTCATTTGAATGCCAGATGTGATTCAGTCACAGAAGCAAGAGGCTTTTGGCTGATGGACTGAAAAAAGGAGGTTTAAGAAACCAGACAGTACTAGGGAGACAGCGGAGAAGAAGAGTTCAGGAAATGGATTCATAAAATTGTTTGTCTTTCTGGGCTGTTCTCCAACCTGTGCATAGTGGATCTGCGCCTAATTAGCCTTCCAAAGACTATGAGAACTGACCTAACAGACTTCTTGCCTTGTTCCAGAATAATCTCTGGGTGACACACTTACAGGACATATCTGAATAGCACATAAAGCCTTTGAAATCTGAATTGATGTTGTGACTGCAACATACAGAAAGTGAGCTGAAACTTATGACTTGAACTTAACCAGGTCAAGTGCCTGCTAAAACAGAACCATCAACATTCTCTGATGGGATTTAAATAAGACCCAGAGTCATATAAAGTAATATTAAAGATATCCAGGATACAATCCAAAATTACCTGAAGTATGAAGAACTATGAAAATCTCAAATTGTTTTGGAAAGGACAATCAACAGATACCAATGATGAGATAATACAGATGTTGGAATTATTTGACAGTCTTTAAAACAGATTTTATAAATATGCTCAAAGGAGCAATCATGAGCACTTTTGGAAACAAATTTAAAAACAGATATAGAAGATAGAAAAGAAAACCAAATGAAAAATTTTAGAACTGAAAAACACAATAACCAAAATTATAAATTCACTGGAAAGAGTAACAGAATGAAGATGATAGGGGAAAGAAATAGTGAATCTGATATCATATTATTGAAAATTATCCAATCTGAACAACAGAGAGAAAAAAGTTTGAAAAAAATAAAGACCTGAACCTCAGGGTCTGATGGAACAATAGCAAAAGGTCTAGTCTTTGTGTCATCAGACTGTCAGTAGGAGACAAGAAAATGTGATGCTGAAAAAAGGTTTGAAGAAATAATGGTTGAAAACTTAACATATTTGGAGAAAGACACATACCTACAAAGTTAGGAAGTGGAATAAACTCCAGGTAGGACAAAAATCAGAGGAATCTATGGCCAAACACATCATATTTAAATTTCTGGAACATCAAAGACAAAGAAAAATTCTTGAAACAGCTAGAGAGAAACAGTGATTTTTTAAAAAAATTTTAATTTTATTGGAGTCTAATTGATTTATAATGTGTTAGTTTCAGGTGTACAGCAAAGTAATTCAGGTATACATATACATATATTCACTCTCTTTTAGATTCTTTTGTCATGTAGCTTATCAAAGAATATTTAGTAGAGTTCCCTGTGCTATACAGTAGTTCCTTGTTGATTATCTGTTATCAGTTCAGTCCCTTAGTCCTGTCTGACTCTTTGCGACCACAGGCATCACAGGACACCAGGCCTCCTTGTCCATCACCAACTCCCGGAGTTCACCCAAACTCATGTCCATCGAGTTGGTGATGCCATCCAGCCATCTCATCCTCTGTTGTCCCCTTCTCCTCCTGCCCCCAATCCCTCCCAGCATCAGAGACTTTTCCAATGAGTCAACCCTTCACATGAGGTGGCCAAAGTATTGGAGTTTCAGCTTTTGCATCAGTCCTTCCAAAGAACCCCCAGGACTGATCTCCTTTAGAATGGACTGATTGGATCTCCTTGCAGTCCAAGGGACTCTCAAGAGTCTTCTCCAACACCACAGTTCAAAAGCATCAATTCTTAGGCGCTTAGCTTTCTTCACAATCCAACTCTCACATCCATACATGCCCACTGGAAAAACCATAGCCTTGACTAGACGGACCTTTGTTGGCAAAGTAATGTCTCTGCTTTTAAATATTCTTTCTAGGTTGGTCATAACTTTCCTTCCAAGGAGTAAGCGTCTTTTAATTTCATGGTTGCAATCACCATCTGCAGTGATTTTGGAGCCCCAACAAAATAAAATCTGACCCTGTTTCCACTGTTTCCCCATCTATTTCCTATGAAGTGATGGGAGCAGATGCCATGATCTTCGTTTTCTGAATGTTGAGCTTGAGGCCAACTTTTTCACTCTCCTCTTTCACTTTCATCAAGAGGCTTTTCAGTTCCTCTTCAATTTCTGCCATAAGGGTGGTGTCATCTGCATATCTGAGGTTATTGATATTTCTCCCAGCAATCTTGATTCCAGCTTGTGCTTCTTCCAGTCCAGCGTTTCTCATGATATACTCTGCATATAAGTTAAATAAGCAGGGTGACAATATACAGCCTTGACATACTCCTTTTCCTGTTTGGAACTAGTCTGTTGTTCCATGTCCAGTTCTAACTGTTGCTTCCTGACCTGCATATAGGTTTCTCAAGAGGCAGGTCAGGTGGTCTGGTATTCCCATCTCTTTCAGAATTTTCCACAGTTGATTGTGATCCACACAGTCAAAGGCTTTGGCATAGTCAATAAAGCAGAAGTAGATGTTTTTCTGGAACTCTCTGGCTTTTTTGATGATCCATCGGATGTTGGCAATTTGGTCTCTGGTTCCTCTGCCTTTTCTAAAACCAGCTTGAACATCAGGAAGTTCATGGTTCACATATTGCTGAAGCCTGGCTTGGAGAATTTTGAGCATTACTTTACTAGCGTGTGAGATGAGTGCCATTGTGTGGTAGTTTGAGCATTCTTTGGCATTGCCTTTCTTTGGGATTGGAATGAAAACTGACCTTTTCCAGTCCTGTGGCCACTGCTGAGTTTTCCAAATTTGCTGGCATATTGAGTGCAGCACTTTCACAGCATCATCTTTCAGGATTTGAAATAGCTCAACTGGAATTCCATCACCTCCACTAGCTTTGTTCGTACTGATGTTTTCTAAGGCCCACTGGACTTCACATTCCAGGATGTCTGGCTCTAGGTAAATGATCACACCATCATGATTATCTGGGTCGTGAAGATCTTTTTTGTACAGTTCTTCTGTGTATTCTTGCCACCTCTTCTTAATATCTTCTGCTTCTGTTAGGTCCATACCATTTCTGTCCTTTATCAAGCCCATCTTTGCATGAAATGGTCCCTTGGTATCTCTAATTTTCTTGAAGAGATCTCTAGTCTTTCCCATTCTGTTGTTTTCCTCTATTTGCGTTTATCGCTGAGGAAGGCTTTCTTATCTGTCCTTGCTATTCTTTGGAACTCTGCATTCAGATGCTTATATCTTTCCTTTTCTCCTTTGCTTTTTGCTTCTCTCCTTTCACAGCTATTTATAAGACCTCCCCAGACAGCCATTTTGCTTTTTTGTATTTTTTTCCCATGGGGATGGTCTTGATCCCTGTCTCCTGTAATGTCATGAACCTCATTCCATAGTTCATCAGGCACTCTATCTATCAGATCTAGGCCCTTAAATCTATTTCTCACTTCCACTGTATAATCATAAGGGATTTGATTTAGGTCATACCTGAATGGTCTAGTGATTTTCCCCACTTTCTTCAATTTAAGTCTGAATTTGGCAATAAGGAGCTCATGATCTGAGCCACAGTCAGCTCCTGGTCTTGTTTTTGCTGACTGTATAGAGCTTCTCCATCTTTGGCTGCAAAGAATATAATCAATCTGATTTCGGTGTTGACCATCTGGTGATGTCCATGTGTAGAGTATTCTCTTGTGTTGTTGGAAGAGGGTGTTTGCTATGACCAGTGCGTTCTCTTGGCAAAACTCTATTAGCCTTTGCCCTGCTTCATTACATATCTGAAAGCCAAATTTGCCTGTTACCCAAGGTGTTTCTTGACTTCCTACTTTTGCATTCCAGTCCCCTATAATGAAAAGGACATCTTTTTTGGGTGTTAGTTCTAAAAGGTCTTCATAGAACCATTCAACTTCAGCTTCTTCAGCATTACTGGTTGGGGCATAGACTTGGATTACTGTGATATTGAATGGTTTGCCTTGGAAATGAACAGAGATCATTCTGTCCTTTTTGAGATTGCATCCAAGTACTGCATTTCAGACTCTTTTGTTGACCATGATGGCTACTCCATTTCTTCTAAGGGATTTCTGCCCACAGTAGTAGATATAATGGTCATCTGAGTTAAATTCACCCATTCCAGTCCAGTTAATTAGCTGATTCCTAGAATGTTGACCTTCACTCTTGCCATCTCCTGTTTGACTACTTGCCAATTTGCCTTGATTCATGGCCCTATCATTCCAGGTTCCTGTGCAATATTGCTCTTTACAGCATTGGACCTTGCTTCTACAAGCTGCTACATCCACAGCTGGGTATTGTTTTTGCTTTGGCTCCATCCCTTCATTCTTTCTGGAGTTCTTTCTCCACTGATCTCCAGTAACATATTAGGCACCTACTGATGTGGGGAGTTCCTCTTTCAGTATCCTATCATTTTGCCTTTTCATAGTGTTCATGGGGTTTTCAAAGCAAGAATACTGAAGTGGTTTGTCATTCATATCTGTTGTATATATATATATATATATATATATATATATATATATATAAATGGTAGTGTGTATATGTTCATCCCAATACCTGATTTATCCCTCCCTGAGAAACAGTGATTTGATGACAATGATTCTTTCATCAGAAATCATAGATATCAAAAAGAAGTAGTACAGTTTTCTGTGCTGAAAGAAAAAAATTGTCAGCCTGAAATTTGTGTATAGCAAAAATATCTTTCAGGGATGAAAGTAAAATAAAGGCATTCCAGATGCTTTAAAGAATTCCTAAATTCTACAGACAGAAGGGAAATGATACCATAAGGAAGCAAGGAATATCAAGAGTGAAAAAGAGGAAGAGAATTGTTGAATATTTGGATAGATATAATAAACTATTCTTCTCTTGGGTTTTTTATAATACATTTTATAGTTGAAAGCAAAAGTATAACATGGTCTGATGAAGTTTTTAGTATATGTGATATTTATGATAATACCTATAGCAAAAAGAAGGGCAGGGTAAGGGGAACTTTATGATGTTAAAGTTTCCAATAGAAGTTTCAAAATATTGAGTCTAAGTAGATTGTAAAAAAGTATATATTTTGTAATCCTTACAGCAACCACTCACTAAAAAACTATATAGAGAGATATCATTAAAAATCATAATAGTGTAGAATAGAGTAATAAAATAGATTAAGTAGAGTAATATTTATTGCTATAAATAGCAATATAGCAATAAAATATAATAATAAAAAGTGCTCAAATAATGTCCCCCCCCCCAAAAAAAGGCAAGAAAGGGAAAGAGAGAAATGAGAAGAGAACAAAAAGAAAACAGTAATACAATGGTAAACAAATCCAAACATATCATTAGTTTCACTCAGTGTAAATACTTTCAATATACCAATTAATAAACAGAGATTGTTAGAATATATTATAAAAGCATGTCTAAACTGTATGCTGTATGTAAACAAAATACTTCAAATACAATGCTATTTCAGTTCAGTTCAGTCGCTCAGTTGTGTCTGACTCTTTGCGACCCCATGAACCGCAGCACACCAGGCCTCCCTGTCCATCACCAACTCCCAGAGTCCACCCAAACCCATGTCCATTGTGTCCGTGATGCCATCCAACCATCTCATCCTCTGTTGTCCCCTTCTCTTCCTGCCCTCAATCTTTCCCAGCATCGGGGTCTTTTCAAATGAGTCAGCTCTCTGCATCAGGTGGCTGAAGTATTGGAGTTGCAGCTTCAACATCAGTCCCTCCAATGAACACCCAGTACTGATCTCCTTCAGAATGGACTGGTTGGATCTCCTTGCAGTCCAAGGGACTCTCAAGAGTCTTCTCCAACACCACAGTTCAAAAGCATCAGTTCTTCAGCGGTCAGCTTTCTTTATAGTCCAACTCTCACATTCATACTATAGGTGGCCTAAAAGTTAAAGGATGGGAAAAGATATACCATGCAAATCTAAATAAAAAGGAGGCTGGAATGAACATATTAACACCAAACCACACTTTGGAGGAAAGAAAATTCTGGGATGAAAAGGAACCTTGCTGTTATTGTTTTACCGTCTCCTTAGTTTTGCCTTTTCCAGAATGTCATATAGTTAGAACCAAATAGTATGTCAGCTTTTCAGATTGACTTCTTTACTTAGTGACATGCTTTAAGTTTCCTTCACATGTTTTTATGGCTATTTAGTTGTTTCTTTCTTTCTTTCTTGCATTTATTTTTATTTATTTGGCTGTGCCAGGTCTTAGTTGCAGCAAGTGAGACCTTCTGTCTGTGCTATGACATGCAGGATTTTTAGCTGTAGCATGTGAACTCTTTATTTGTGGCATGTGGGATCTAGTTCCCTGACCAGAGATCGAACTCAGGCCCCCTGTATTGGGAGTTCAGAGTCTTGACCCCTGGACCACCAAGGAAGTCTCCCCAACCTCTGCTTTTTAAATTATTTATTTATGTATATTTACTTTGGGTTTAAGTTTTGCTTCTTTTTCTAGTTTCTTAAGGTGTCAGCTTAGATAACTTATTTTGAATCTTCCTTCTTTTCTAATAAATACATTCAATGCTATAAATTTCCTTCTAAGCACTGCTTTCACAAACTCCCATAAATTCTGATAACTTGTTTTTCATTTTTATTTTGTTCAAAATATTTTAAAATTGTCTTGAGATTTCTTTTTTGGCCTATGATTTATTTAGAAGTATATCATTTAATCTTCAAGTATTTGGTGATTATCCAGCTACCTTTCTATTATTAATTTCTGGTTTAATTTCATTGTGGTTTGAGAATAGGTATTATACAATTTTTATTCTTTTATATTGTTAAGGTATGTTTTATGGCTCAGAATATGGTCTATCTGAGTGAATGTCATTACACTCAGACTTTGTCTTGAGCAGAGTCAATCTGATCAGGTACAAGGTTTATCTATAAGTCAGAAAGTCACTTTATCTATTTACAATAGTGTGAATTTTTTTTACATGAATATTTATATTTGTGATCCAGGCCTCCCACTAGTTCTGGTGACTTTTGGTATTAACATTAATTAAAAAGTTGCTTAATGAGTTTGGATCTCAGAGCAAAGAAATTTTCAGTTTTATGAGATAAAGAGAAGTTCACCTCTTGGCTGACCTGATGAATCTAGGTGCTGTCATGTCCAAATTATGAGCAGCTTAATGTCTGTAAATCATTGTTCGGGAAGCTATGCAGGCTTGGCTAGGTGCTTAGACTTGGAGCCAGGCAGTGCGTTCACCACCTGCTTGTTGAGGGACCTTGGAGAGGTTGTGAAACCAGATACTGAAAAACTTCTCTATGGCTCAACTTCCTCATCAATTAAACAAGAACAATAGTAGTCCCTGCTTTACAGCCTCATTGTAAAGATTAAGTTGATTGATATATGTAAAACATTTTGTAAAGAGTATGTCGTGTAAGTGCTCAATAAATATTAACCATGAAAATGAAACCAACCCTGCTGCTGGAATCTCTTTGACCCTTTGCCCTGGGGCTCCACCTCTCTTCAGTGATTAAGGCTACCTGATTTCTCACAACTGAATTCCTGCCCTTACGACTGGCCCAGTTATTCAAGTTCCCCTAGATCTTGTTCCAAGACCTGGAGCACTTTCCCAAACCGATGAGGCCTGGGGTGAGAGGGAGAATTGATAGGTGTAAGAGCTGAGTAGATTCTCAAAGGATAAGTAGATCTGAGAGAGATGAAAAGAATAGGGACAGATGTGGAGGGGAACATGTGAGTAGAGGCATGGAGGTGAGCACATCATGATGGGGGGGAGCAGCAAACTCCTAAGTGGTTCTGAGGGTAAAATATGACACCAGGAATGGTGCAAGATGAGAGCAGCTTGCAAGCAGAGGCCAGGTCACTGACATTTCCCCCTATCATGTTAAGAAGTTGAATTTTATAGCTTTTATATCACTGACAGTTAGAAGCACAGAAACATTAGAAATTTCAGAGAAGCAAAATGATGGTGCACAAGCATGGCAGCTGCAATGGCGTGGCAGAGAGGAGCTACCCCACGTCCAAGCTCAGGGGTGGCGGCCAAGAGGAGCTACCCCACGTCCAAGGTAAGGAGTAGTGGCTGCACTTTGCTGGAGCAGCCGTGAAGAGATACCCCACGTCCAAGGTAAGAGAAACCCAAGTAAGATGGTAGGCACTGAGAGAAGACATCGGAGGGCAGACAGACTGAAACCACAATCACAGACAACTAGCCAATCTGATCACATGGACCACAGCCTTGTCTAACTCAATGAAACTAAGCCATGCCATGTGGGGCCACCCATCATGGAGAGGGTCATGGAGAGGTCTGACAGAACGTGGTCCATTGGAGAAGGGAATGGAAAACCACTTCAGTATTCTTGCCTCGAGAACCCCATGAACACTATGAAAAGGCAAAAGATAGGACACTGAAAGATGAACCCCCCAGGTCAGTAGGTACCCAATATGCTACTGGAGATCAGTGGAGAAAGAACTCTAGAAAAAATGAAGGGATGGAGCCACAGCAAAAACAACACCCAGTTGTGGATGGGACTGATGATAGAAGCAAGGTTCTATGCTGTAAAGAACAATATTGCATAGAAATCTGGAATGTAAGGTCCATGAATCAAGGCAAATTGGAAGTGGTCAAACAGGAGATGGCAAGAGTGAACATCGGCATTCTAGGAATCAGTGAACTAAGATGGACTGGAATGGGTGAATTTAACTCAGATGACCATAGTATCTACTACTGTGGGCAGAAATCCCTTAGAAGAAATGGAGTAGCCATCATAGTCAACAAAAGAGTCTGAAATGCAGTATTTGGATGCAATATCAAAAATGACAGAATGATCTCTGTTCATGATAAGACCATTCCCAAGACAAAGAAATACAAAAAGGGAAATGGTTGTCTGAGGAGGCCTTAGAAATAGCTGAGAAAAGAAGAGAAGCTAAAGGCAAAGGAGAAAAGGAAAGATATACCCATTTGAATGCCAAGTTCCAAAGAATAGCAACGAAAGATAAGAAAGTCTTCCTAAGTGGTCAATGCAAAAAAAAGTGAAAAAAAGTGAAGTCGCTCAGTCGTGTCCGACTCTTTGCAACCCCATGGACTGTAGCCTATCAGGCTCCTCCCTCCACGGGGTTCTCCAGGCAAGAGTACTGGAGTGGGTTGCCATTTCCTTCTCCATCCAGGCAAATGCTTTAACCTTATTGTCATAATTAGTTTGAGAGGAAGGTTTTCCCTACTCCCTGAAAACATAAGAATCAAACCCGTAAGTTTTCAGATAGAAACCATAAAAGTTATAAGCATATTTGCTGGTTCATTCAGTCCTTTTGTTAACTTTTGTGAAGTCCTCAGGTTATCCATTAGAATACCAAGACGTATCAGAATGTTAAGAACTCCATGTAATTTCTAGGATATCTGTATTAGTAATTTTATCATACATTATAACATCAGTGGATTTATTACTCATTTGATAATAATCTTTTTCATGTAATTTAACCAACCAAATAAACACAGTTTAATCTCTCTTTTGGGGATGTTTCAGGGGCCCTCTGAAGCACCCCAAAGTTAGCTGGAGGTCAAAAGAACTTCAAAAGAATTCTATTTAGGAAGTTTTATCGAAAAGATCAGTTAAAAGGGTTTAGAACATTTGGTCAGATTTAGTCAATGTTGATGGGTGTATCATTTTAGCTTGTCGATATGTCACAATATGCCTAAATACCAAGGCTCAAGGTCTAGTGAAAGTCAGCTCCGCCATCTTGGACCTAGTTGACTCTAACCAGTTTTCTTATGGTTGTGTCATTTCTAACAAAATCCATTTATCTAACTAATTGTAAAAAAAAAAGAAAAGAAAATCCTGATCGTGCGTAACTCTTTTTAGTATTTTTTCATACCTTTTTTTTTTTTTTTACTAAAAACAAACTTCCTACTTTCCTTTAGCAACCAAGAACTAACTTTTATATTAGCATTTTATAGATTGGTGAGCATAAATACCAGTGATAATTTCTAAAACCCTTGCTTTCTTAGACCATTTTAGGATGACACCAAACATTATTCATTTATAGTGCCAAATCTCTTTAGTTTCTCTGTAAAAGGAAATTAATGTTTAGTAGTAAATATTTCAAAATCTTATTTTATTTGGAAATGACCTAACTATTCAATAGACTTCCAACACTTAGCACACTTGGCACAACCCTTAGAAATTTAAGTTACACCAATCTGGAGAGACTATTTTAGACAGATATTTCTAAAGAATAATTATTCTTAATAGAGTTTATATAAAAGCTCATATCTCATTTACATTTTTTTAGAAGTTTCTTCACTCGAGGTGATTTCCTTGTTCATAAACTTGTAACAGATATAATATTTAACTTATATTAAACCTAGGTACAATGAAAATATTCTACTTAGTTACTCTAAGACATGTCTATATTAAATAGATCAAAAGAGGAAAACAATAGAATTAGAAAGACTAGAGATCTCTTCAAGAAGATTAGAGCTACCAAGGGAACATTTCATGCAAAGATAGGCACAATAAAGGACAGAAACAGTACGGACCTAGCAGAAGTATAAGATATCAAGAAGAGGTGGCAAGAATACACAGAAGAACTATACAAAAGAGATCTTCATGACCCAGATAACCATGATGGTGTGATTACTCACCTAGAGCCAGACATCCTGGAGTGAGAAGTCAAGTGGGCCTTAGGAAGCATCACTATGAACAAAGCTAGTGGAGGTGATGGAATTCCTCCATTAACTCACCTATTCCTCAAATAGTTGAGTTACTTCAAGTACTAAAAGATAATGTTGTGAAAGTGCTGCACTCAATATGCCAGGAAATTTGGAAAATTCAGCAGTGATCACAAGACTGGAAAAGGTCAATTTTCATTCCAGTCCCAAAGAAAGGCAATGCCAAAGAATATTCAAACTACCACACAACTGTACTCATTTCACATGCTAGCAAAGTAATGCTCAAAATTCTCCAAGCAAGGATTCAACAGTATGTGAATTTCCAGGCATTCAAGCTGGATTTAGAAAGGGCAGAAGAGCCAGAGATTGAATCACAGAAAAAACAAGAGAATTCCAGAAAAACATCTACTTCTGCTGTATTGACCATGCCAAAGCCTTTGACTGTTGATCACAACAAACTACAGAAAATTCTTAAAGAGATGGGGATACCATGCCACCTTACCTGCCGCCTGAGAAATCTGTCTGCAGGTCAAGAAGCAATAGTTAGGACTGGACATGGAACAACAAATTGTTTCCAAATTGGGAAAGGAGTATGTCAAGGCTGTATATTGTCACCTGCTTATTTAACTTATATGCAGAGTACATCATGTGAAATGCCAGGCTGGATGAAACACAAGCTGGAATCAAGATTGCCTGTAGAAATATCAATAACCTCAGATATGCAGATGACACCACCTTTATGGCAGAAAGTAAAGAACTAAAGATCCTCTTGATGAAAGTGAAAGAGGAGAGTGAAAAAGCTGGCTTAAAACTCAACATTCAAAAAATGAAGATCATGGCATCCAGCCCCATTGCTTCATGGCAAATAGATGGGGAAACAATGGAAACAGAGACAGACTTTATTTTTTGGGGCTCCAGAATCACTGCAGATGGTGACTGCAGCCATGAAATCAAAAAAGATACTTGCTCCTCGGAAGAAAAGCTATGACCAACTTGGGATAGTAAAAAGCAGAGACATTACTTGGGCAACAAAGGGCCGTCTAGTCAAAGCTATTGTTTTTCCAGTAGTCATGTGTGGATGTGAGAGTTGGACTATAAACAAAGCTGAGCCCCGAAGAATTGATACTTTTGAACTGTGGTATTGGAGAAGACTCTTGAGAGTTCCTTGGACTGCAAGGAGATCCAACCAGTCCATCCTAAAGCAAATAGTCCTGAATATTCATTGGAAGAACTGATGTTGAAGCTGAAACTCCAATACTCTGACCACCTGATGTGAAGAACTGACTTATTGGAAAAGACCTTGATGCTGGGAAAGATTGAAAGCAGGAGGAAAAGGGGACAACAGAGGATGAGATGGTTGGATGGCATTACTGACTCAATGGATATGAATTTGAGCAAGCTCTGGGAGTTGGTGATGGACAGGGAACCCTGGTGTGCTACAGTCTATGGGGTCGCAAAATGTCAGACATGATTAAGCAACTGAACTGAACTGATTAGGCATTAACTTATTAAGACCAACCTACCTGTTCTTCCCTGATGGCTCAGACAGTGAAGAATCCATCTGCAATGTGGGAGACATGTGTTTGATCCCTGGGTTGGGAAGATTCCCTGGAAGGGAATGGCTACCCATTCCAGTATTTGACCTGGAAAATTCCATGGACAGAGGAGCCTGGCAGGCTACAGTGCATGGGGTCACAAAGACATGACTGAGCAACTTTCACTTTGAAAGAGAAAGTTTTCCATTTTGTTCCACTTGACTTTTAGCCCCACCTTTCCCCTAAAAGTGTTACTAGATCACTCATAACCAACTCTATGTGATCCTATGGGCTTTAGCCTGCCAAACTCCTCTGTCCATGAGATTTTCCAGGCAAGAATACTGGAGTGGGTTGCCATTCCCTTCTCCAGGGGATCTTCCTGATCTAGGGATCCAATCCAGGTCTCCTGCATTGCAGGCATATTCTTTACCTTCTGAACCAAAGATGTATGTAGTTTTTCTCCTGACAATAACAACTGACTTTATTCTTGTGTGCAAAGTTTTGTGGCTTTCAAAATCAGCACTATTTATTTTGAATTCCTAGCCACAGCTTGAACTGGACTGAAAGGATATTTACTGGAATGAAATTTGAGGGATTGTGGTTTGGAGGGATGTATTGTTCTAGCTAAGAAAAGAAATGAAATTTTCTCTTGTGATTTGGTGTGTTTTTTGTGCCGTTAAGTACTGACGCTTGTGATTCCCTTCCATCAATTAGGGGGCGCCAGGGAGCACTCACCTGTATTCTGGTACCTGTGACCCCCTTCACTCAGCCAGGTGTCTTTTGGCTGTGACAAACAAAAGACAGGGAAAGTAACTTGGTTTAAGTCATCTCTCTCAGATGAGACTAAGACTCCACTGCCTCTCCTTTTTAGGTCTAAGAGTACATTTTAATTTTAGAAGGTAAATGAAAATCTTGCCCATGTCTGGGAGTATTATTTATTTGCATAGGGCGGATGGGCCTCACCCAATTTCCTGAACTGTCCCCAGTTTGACTCACCTTCCCAGTAATGCCCAATTATTCCATCAAGGCTGAAACACAGGGGCAGATTGTGTGACCATAAAATAATTATATAACATATATATATATATATATATATATATATATATATATATATTATTTATCTTTGGATGCAGAGTTCTAAATCTCTTTAATTTTCCCCCCAACTTTGATAAAGGATGCTCAGAACTACATACAACCTCTCCTTGGTAGCTCCCTACTATTGTTCTTTTAAAAGGAATTTTAGCCATGCTATTTCTAAAGCTGGCTTCCCAGATTGCTTTGGCTCTCTTCATTTTTTCAGGTAAATGTCACTAATTAAGGGCTCTATATTAAGTCCACTTGCCCTTTCACTTGGACAAATACCTGAGCTTCAATGTAAAACCCACCTTGAATCAATATCAGAAGATGCCTATTTCAGGGTTTCAAGTGTTTGGTTAAAGCTGCCTCCATCCAATGAGTCAACCAAGCTAGCTTTATTTCTTAAGATATTTCAGTATGCTGATTTATTCAATGGGTTGTATTTCCTGAGGATGTGATCCATTCATACACAGCAGAAAGAGAAAAAACAACATTTGAAAGCCCACTTAAGGATGGGGTGGATAAAACTATTCTTTTTGGCAAACTGTCCTTTACAGTATGATGTGGATGTTTCTGGCATTTCTCTTTGGGGAAAGAGTTTGAGAAGAGGTTTTTGAGCCTGCAAATGGAGATATGAGGACAGCTTGTGGGGCGAGCCTGAGTCTCTGAGAAAAGAGGGATTTTCTGTTCAGTGAAGAGAGGCAAGCAGGCTATTTTTGGAGCTGGAGACATGTATTTCCTGACCATGAGGAATCACAGCTAAAGCCACGTTTCTGTGCCTTGATCCAAGGCTGCCCATGATAAACCAGGGAAGGGGGCCAGCTCTGGGTATGGATGCTCTGCTAAGGCAGGTCTTTTATAATGAGGACTTTCAGGATGTCACCCTGAGGACTGTGACTCTTCAGCTTCCTGTGAAGACCAAGGATTACCCTGTGTGGAAGGCACTGCCAAGACCTTTCCAGCCAAGACACACGTGCTCCCTCAGGAGCTGCTTCCTGCCGTCTCCCTGGCTGTCTTTTGTAATGCCTTCCTGGCCCCCCAGCCCCTCTGGGATCCTACCCTTCTCCTCTGAACTTCAGAGTTCTTGGTCATCATACGTAAGTGGCTCCTAGTTTTGTGCTAATTAAAAGAAACTGCCTTCTCATGGCAGAGGAATCAGATTTTTTTATTGAGGTTTCCACAGAAGTTTATTGTTCATTATTGCCACATTTTAATGAAGTTGATTCACATATTTAAAACACTAAATATTTAAAAGTTATCACTTTAAATGACTGATACTTTACTAGCCAACTTATGAGCATCTACATCACTGAAATTCTTTCTTCTTACTTAAAAAAAATAATACTTATTACTGAACTGAACTTGGATCTGCTTACCTGATGCCCAGAAAGCCAATCTGCTGACTTGTGTTATGGTGAAGGAAAGTTCTGTGTTTATTTGTAGGGTACCAAACAAAGAGAAGAGACAGCTTGTGCTCCAAAGACCTGAACTCCCTGATGACTTTCAGGGTAGGGTTTTTAAAGGCAACATTTGCGGTGAGGGCTGCAGAGAGCATGACTTTCTTCTGATTGGTTGGTGTTGAGATAATAGGGTGGTGTTTTGGGGGCATTTTAAGCATCACACTTCTGGTTCCACCCAGTCTGGAGTCTACATTCTTGTCGTCAGCATATAGTCACCATCTTCCTCCTGGCTGAGGGTCTTAGTTCCTGCAAAATAGCTCAAAGATATGTATCAGATTGTTATATATGCCTTGAGGAGGAACTCAGACTCTGTTTTGTCACTGAGCTATTGTTTCTTGACTTTGCATTTCCTTTGTTTTTGCATTTCCTCACTTTCCTAATTATTAACTGCTTTTAACTTATAGGCAAAGTACATCATGAGAAACACTGGGCTGGAGGAAACATAAGCTGGAATCAGGATTGCCGGAAGAAATATCAATAACCTCAGATATGCAGATGATACCATCCTTATGGCAGAAAGTGAAGAGCAACCAAAGAGCCTCTTGATGAAAGTGAAAGAGGAGAGTGAAAAAGTTGGCTTAAAGCTCAACATTCAGAAAACTGAAGATCATGGCATCTGGTCCCATCACTTCATGGGAAATAGATGGGGAAACAGTGGAAAAAGTGGCTGACTATTTTTTTGGGTTCCAAAATCACTCCAGATGGTGAGTACAGTCATGAAATTAAAAGATGCTTACTCCTTGGAAGGAAAGTTATGACCAACCTAGACAGTATATTCAAAAGCAGAGACATTTCTTTGTCAACAAAGGTCTATCTAGTCAAGGCTATGGTTTTTCCAGTAGTCATGTATGGATGTGAGAAAATAGAAAGGCTATAAAGAAAGCTGAGCACCAAAGAATTGATGCTTTTGAACTGTGGTGTTGGAGAAGACTCTTGAGAGTCCCTTGGACTGCAAGGAGATCCAACCAGTTCATCCTAAAGGAAATCAGTCCTGGGTGTTCATTGGAAGGACTGATGTTGAAGCTGAAACTCCCAATATTTTGACCACCTGATGCAGGGAGCTGACTCATTTGAAAAGACCCTGATATTGGGCAACATTGAAGGCAGGAGGAGAAGGGGACAACAGAGGATGAGAATGTTAGATGGCATCATCAACTCAATCGACATGGGTTTGGGTGGACTCCGGGAGTTGGTGATGGACAGGGAGGCCTGGCGTGCTGTGGATCATGGGGTTGCAAAGAGTCGGACACGACTGAGCGACCGAACTGAACTGAACTGAGTCTGCTCTTTGGAACTCAGGGAAGGTCTAGGAGACTAAAGCCTTTTCCTATAAACAAGAAATAAGGGACACAGAGGAGCTGTTGTACTCAGGAGGGCTCCTCAGGGTCCTGCTCAGTTTCAGTTCCTCCTTTTCTTTGATATTCCTCCATCATGGGGGTAACATGGTTCGGGCAAGAAAGAGAATAACATTTTGGATAGAGAGGTTAATTGTGAATTCGACAGGGGAACTCAGTTTAATGGAGACTCAGTTTCACACTGATGACTTAATAGAAGCAATTTCCTTTCTTGGTAAAGCCTATGGGATGGTGCCTTCTCCGGGTGGAAGAATTAGAGAAAATTTCCTCCTGGAAGCAGCATAGCTCCATGGGCAATGGGCTTTCCACCCAAAGGCTTCTGCAGTCAATGAAAAATCAGGCTGTATTGCAATCATCGAGCTTGGGGCCTGTCTTGGGAGTTGTGTGGGGCCTCTGTAATTCAGTCCTTCCCTCCTTGGGTGACTTTGATCTGAGCACATTGCTTTTGTCATCAGTCTGCTTCCTATTATCCACTGCTGCTGCTGCTTCTGCTGCTGCTACTAAGTCACTTCAGTCGTGTCCGACTGTGTGTGACCCCATAGACGGCAGCCCACCAGGCTCCTCCGTCCCTGGGATTTTCCAGGCAAGAACCCTGGAGTGGGTTGCCATTTCCTTCTCCAATGCATGAAAGTGAAAAGTGAAAGTGAAGTCGCTGTTGTGTCCAACTCTTAGTGACCCCATGGACTTCAGCCTACCAGGCTCCTCCGTCCATGGGATTTTCCTGGCAAGAGTACTGGTGGACACTAATTATAAACGTATGGCTCCAAGTATCTGCTTGTGCATCTGCCAACATTGAATAGTGTTGACCTTGTTGGGAACTCAATTTCAGCATCTCAAAGGACATTATCTATGGTGACTGTAGCCTGAAAACAAGTAATAAAAGCAAGCAAACAAACAAAAAAACAAGGTCTCTCAGTCATGTCTGGATCTTTGCGACCCCGTGAATGTAGTCTATGGAACTCTCCAGGCCAGAATACTGGAGTGGGTAGCCTTTCCCTTCTCCAGGGGATCTTCCCAACCCAGGGATCAAACCCAGGTCTCCCACATTGCAGGTAGATTCCTTACCAGCTGAGCCCCAAGGGAAGCCCAAGAATCCTGGAGTGGGTAGCCTATCCCTTCTCTAGTGGATCTTCCTGTCCCAGGAATCGAACCAGGGTCTCTTGCATTGCAGGCAGATTCTTTACCAACTGAGCCATCAGGGATGCCCAACAAGGAATAAACAACTGTTTAATTCATGAAGTAGTCAGTTTTCTTAAATACTATTGATAACAGTAAGCAAGTGCATTTCATTCCCAGGGTGGGACTTACAAAACACTGTCCTACCTTTTGGGAAATTCTTCTTTTAGGAGATATTACTTAATAATTATATTGATGCTGCTGCTACTGCTAATAATGATAAAAGTAGGTTTTTACTCAGTTCTTACTCTGGGCTATCAACTTTATAAAATTCTCATGACACCCTAGCTTTCTCATTGTACAGAGATGGAAGTTCAGAGAAGGTAAATGGTAAATAAGGAGCAGCCAGTCTTATCCCAGGTTGGAAAAAGTCTCTGTGAGCTACTGACTCCTCCCTTCCATTCCAAGGTGTGTTCAGTCTGGAACCCAGCAGCCTGGGATTGCTTGGAGGTGCTCATTTGTTCTTGGCGGTGGTGGTTTAGTCACTAAGTTGTGTCACACCCTTGGATTCGCTAGGTTCATCTGTCCATAGGATTCTGCAGGCAAGAATACTAGAGTGGGTTGCTGTTTCCTTCCCCAGGGGATCTTTCTGACCCAGGGATCAAACCCACATCTTCTGCAACAGCAGGCAGATTCTTTACTGCTGAGTCACCAGGGAAGCTGAATTTTTTCTTTCTGAGTGTTATCAACCCAGTCACCAGTTGTAATCACTTTGAGAACAAGGACAGAACCTTCTACTTCTTTGCCTCGCAAAATACGTATTGCGATCTCTCATAGACTAATGGGTGGTTGAACAACTTTTTGTTAAATGGGCAATCCTGGGTTTGGTACAGTCAGAAGGAAACAGAGAAAGTTCCCATAAGGTAGAAATCTGCCTGTTAAAGTGTCTGAGTCTATTCAGTGGAATATTTGCTGTTTTTTCCCCCATAGCAACTGTGACCGCATTTCTTATTCATGGCCACCACTTCTATTTTTAAGCACTTCCCAAGGTCCTCATGGTTGCTGAGGATCATTCCACACTTCTGCTTTTTAAAAATACTTTTATTTTATTTTTACTGAAGTATAGTTGATTTATTGATACAATGTTGTATTAGTTTCAGGTGTACAGCACAGTGATTCATTTATACATACATACGTGTGTGAATATATATGTATGTGTGTGTGTATGTATATATATTTCAGATTCTTTTCCTTATAGATTATTACACTATATTGATTATAGTTCTCTGTGCTATACAGTAGGTCCTTGTTGGTTATCTACTTTGTATATAGTAGTGTGTATATGTTAATCCTAACCTCATACTTTATTCTTTCTCCTTCCCCGCCTTTGTCCTTGGTAACCATAAGTCTGTTTTAAAAATATGGAATGCTTCATGAATTTGTATGTCATCTTTGGGAAGGGGCCTTGCTGATCTTCTCTGTTCAGTTCAGTCAGTCGTGTCTAACTCTTTGTGACCTCATGGACTGCATCACACCAAGCCTCCCTGTCCATCACCAATTCCTGGAGTTTACTCAAACTCATGTCCATTGAGTTGGCGATGCCATCCAGCCATCTCATCCTCTGTCATCCCCTTCTCCTCCCACCTTCAATCTTTCCCAGCATCATGGTCTTTTCAAATGAGTCAGATCTTCTCTGTATTGTCCCAATTTTCATATATATGCTGCCAAAGCCAGCACCACGCTTCTGCTCTAACTGCACTCAAACCTTCCTCAGTCTGCACCTGGCATGTTCACAGGTCTTTTGCTTTTGTTTTTCCCTTTTATATTCTTCAGTCCTCGCTCCTCTTCTTCTTCTTCTTCTTTTTTTTTTAATGTAGCCAAGGAAGAGGTGCCATTAGTAAACTCTTTGCTCAAGGTTTCCTGGCTTTCACATGATTCTGAAAATTCTGTTCCTTGAAAGTAATCCTAAAATGTGGGTCCTGAGAATGTTTGGCATTCATTTTTCAGCAGTTTTATATTTGTGATTAAGACTGGTAGGAGATCCCAGTTTACCTGAATAAAATGATCTCCTCTTGGCACTATCATAAAGTAAAAAAAAAAAATAAACTGTTCAAACAGGAATAATTTAAAATTTGAATCCTTAGGACACATTTCACATTTTTATTTTGCCCCAGAATAGTAGCTCATAAAGAGGGTCATCTTTGGTTTGGTTTGGAGGTCATTTTGAGAATATACTTGACTTCCCAGAGTTCCTCATGTTTATTTAAGGTCTCATTCTGACCAGGGGTTTGTGCTAAGCTCTGGTCAAATTTTGATGTATCTTTGAAGACTCTGAGCCTGACCTGAGAATCTTTGCTTTAATTTAAGGTGTCAAATTAAAACTGTTACAAAATGAGAGAGCTGGAGTTGATAACAATTGATAAGAAACTGTTTTATTACTTTTTTGTATTTATTAGTTGATTTGAGGCTAATCTTGCCATTATTAATGTGGAAAAATGTAAGATATAAAGGTTGACATTCTCCCAAGAAATTCCTGTGTGACTTGTTGAGTCTGATTAAAAATATTACATGTTGGCACCAAAATTATGGGCCTCTACTTTTCTAGCCCACAGTGTTTGGGAGAAGCTGTGAGGGATAAAGAGAAACTATTTAGAATTCTGGAGTTGTTTGTACAGTCCTGTGATCCTCCTGGAGCAGCAGCTCTGTGGAAACATAAAGTCACAGTGTTTGTAGGAGGAAAGCAAATATGATGGATGTATGAATGGAATGGTGAGCAAGGTGGAGTGTCAAGGATGTGGGTTGTGTGAGTGGTTAATTTGTTTCACTTGTTTCACTTGATTGGGCTGTGGAAACATAAAGTCACAGTGTTTGTAGGAGGAAAGCAAATATGATGGATGTATGAATGGAATGGTGAGCAAGGTGGAGTGTCAAGGATGTGGGTTGTGTGAGTGGTTAATTTGTTTCACTTGTTTCACTTGATTGGGCTTTTGGAAAACTTGAGAAGTTCAGAGTTGTTTTTGCAGCCTGAGAGCTGGCTTCCTGTTTGGATCTGGAAAGTCACTGTACATTTGTAAAGAACATTTGAAAGGTAATTGAGAAAGATTCTTTGTAGCCACTAGCTCCCACAGTCCTGTTTGTCTTCTTCAAAGCCAGGAACTTCGACAAACAGAATTGCAAAGTAAAATCTCCATGATCTCTATTCTAGAACATTCCGGAATTGGGTCTTAGAATATTATGTTAAGTGAGTTAAATAGGATAGTGGGTAAAAAAGATTGATGTAAATTTTCTAGATGGGTGGCTTTACATTAAGATGTACACAGTGTTTATGAAATAGTTATTTTTCCATTCATTCAGTGCCAGCTAGATTTTTACTGAACCCCAGCCCTGAGTTCACCTACAGCCACAACAGACAGCTCTTGTGCACACTGGCAGCCTCCCACCTCAAGTGTTCATGTCTCTTTGCTTCAAGAGAAGCAAAGCAAGGAAGACATGCAGCCAAAAGTGTTTGTGCAGTGCATGTGCAAGGCTGCTGGAAATGAAGCCTGGAAATGAATGTGCTGGAATTGAATGCCTGTAGGTCAGTCCTTAACCAACGAAGGATGAGGGTCAGTGGATAAATACTGAAGGCTACTTCTCAGGGGGTCCTCAGCAAAACTGAACTCTAGCTACTCTCGGGAGTCATCAGTCATCAAACACATGTCCTTTTAAAAAAAAAAAAAAACTATTTATTTTAATTGGAGGCTAATTACTTTACAATATTGTAGTGGTTTTTGCCATACATTGACATGAATCAGCCATGGGTGTACATGTGTTCCCCATCCTGAACACCCCTCCCACCTCCTTCCCCATCCCATCCCTCAGGGTCATCCCAGGGCACCAGCCCTGAGCACCCTGTCTCATGTATCGAATCTGGACTGGTGATCCATTTCACATATGATAATATACATGTTTCAATGCTATTCTCTCAAATCATCCCACCCTTGCCTTCTCCCAAAGAGTCCAAAAGTCTGTTCTTTACATCTGTGTCTCTTTTGCTGTCTCGTATATACAGTCATCATTACCATCTTTCTAAATTTTTTATATATGTGTTAATATACTGTATTGGTGTTTTTCTTTCTGGCTTACTTCACTCTGTATAATAGGCTCCAGTTTCATCCATCTCATTAGAACTGATTCAAATGCATTCTTTTTAATATCTGAGTATTATTCCATTGTGTATATGTACCACAGCTTTCTTGTCCATTCATCTGCCAGTTGACATCTAGGTTGATTCCATGTCCTGGCTATTGTAAACAGTGCTGTGATGAACATTGGGGTACACATGTCTCTTTCAATTCTGGTTTCCTTGGTGTGTATGCCCAGCAGTGGGATTGCTGGGTAGTATGGCCGTTCTATTTCCAGTTTTTTAAGGAATCTCCACACTGTTCTCCATAGTGGCTGTACTAGTTTGCATTCCCACCAACAGTGTAAGAGTGTTCCCTTTTCTCCACACCCTCTCCAGCATTTACTGTTTGTAGACTTTTTGATAGCAGCCATTCTAACCAGCGTAAGATGGTACCTCATTGTGATTTTGATTTGCATTTCTCTGATAATGAATGATGTTGAGCATCTTTTCATGTGTTTGTTAGCCATCTGTATGTCTTCTTTGGAGAAATGTCTGTTTAGTTCTTTGGCCCATTTTTTGATTGGATCATTTATTTTTCTGGAATTGAGCTGCAGGAGCTGCTTTTATATTTTTGAGATTAATTCTTTGTCAGTTGCTTCATTTGCTATTATTTTCTCCCATTCTGAAGGCCGTCTTTTCACCTTGCTTATAGTTTCCTTTGTTGTGCAAAAGCTTTTAAGTTTAGTTAGGTCCCATTTGTTTATTTTTTTATTTCCATTACTCTGGGAGGTGGGTCATAGAGGATCCTGCTGTGGTTTATGTCTGACAGTGTTTTGCTATGTTTTCCCCTAGGAGTTTTATAGTTTCTGGTCTTACATTTAGATCTTTAATCCATTTTGAGTTTCTTTTTGTGTATGGTGTTAGAAAGTGTTCTAGTTTCATTCTTTTACAAGTGGTTGACCAGTTTTCCCAGCACCAGTTTGTTAAAGAGCTTGTCATTTCTCCATTGTATATTCTTGCTTCTTTGTCAAAGATAAGGTGTCCATAGGTGCATGGATTTATCTTTGGGCTTTCTATTTTGTTCCATTGATCTATATTTCTGTCTTTGTGCCAGTACCATACTGTCTTAATGACTGTAGCTTTGTAGTATAATCTGAAGTCAGGCAGGTTGATTTTTCTGGTTCCATTCTTCTTTCTCAAGATTGTTTTGTCTATTTGAGGTTTTTTTTTTGTATTTCCATACAAATTGTGAAATTATTTGTTCTAGTTCTCTGAAAAATACAGCTGGTAGCCTGATAGGGTCGTGAAGATCTTTTTTTTTTTTTTTTTTGGTACAGTTCTTCTGTGTATTCCTGCCACCTCTTAATATCTTTTGCTTCTGTTAGGTCCATACCATTTCCGTCCTTTATCGAGCCCATCTTTGCATGAAATGTTCCCTTGGTATATCTAATTTTCTTGAAGAGATCTCTAGTCTTTCCCATTCTGTTGTTTTTCTCTATTTCTTTCACGACCCAGATAATTACGATGGTGTGATCACTGACCTAGAGCCAGACATCCTGGAATGTGAAGTCCAGTGGGCCTTAGAAAACATTAGTACGAACAAAGCTAGTAGAAGTGATGGAATTCCAGTTGAGCTATTTCAAATCCTGAAAGATGATGCTGTGAAAGTGCTGCATTCAATATGCCAGCAAATTTGGAAAACTCAGCAGTGGCCACAGGACTGGAAAAGGTCAGCTTTCATTCCAATCCCAAAGAAAGGCAATGCCAAAGAATGCTCAAACTACCGCACAGTGGCACTCATCTCACATGCTAGTAAAATAATGCTCAAAATTCTCCAAGCCAGGCTTCAGCAATACATGAACCGTGAACTTCCTGATGTTCAAGCTGGTTTTAGAAAAAGCAGAGGAACCAGAGATCAAATTGCCAACATCTGCTGGATCATGGAAAAAGCAAGAGAGTTCCAGAAAAACATCTATTTCTGTTTTATTGACTCTGCCCAAGCCTTTGACTGTGTGGATCACAATAAACTGTGGAAAATTCTAAAAGAGATGGGAATACCAGACCACCTGATCTGCCTCTTGAGAAATCTGTATGCAGGTCAGGAAGCAACAGTTAGAACTGAACATGGAACAACAGACTGGTTCCAAATAGGAAAAGGAGTACGTCAAGGTTGTATACTGTCACCCTGCTTATTTAACTTATATACAGAGTACATCATGAGAAACGCTGAACTGGAAGAAACACAAGCTGGAATCAAGATTTCTGGGAGAAATATCAATAACCTCAGATATGCAGATGACACCACCCTTATGGCAGAAAGTGAAGAGGAACTCAAAAGCCTCTTGATGAAAGTGAAAGTGGAAAGTGAAAAAGTGGGCTTAAAGCTCAACATTCAGAAAACGAAGATCACGGCATCCGGTCCCATCACTTCATGGGAAATAGATGGGGAAACAGTGTCAGACTTTATATTTCTGGGTTCCAAAATCAGTGCAGATGGTGATTGCAGCCATGAAATTAAAAGATGCTTACTCCTTGGAAGGAAAGTTATGACCAACCTAGATAGCATATTCAAAAGCAGAGACATTACTTTGCCAACAAAGGTCTGTCTAGTCAAGGCTATGGTTTTTCCTGTGGTTGTGTATGGATGTGAGAGTTGGACTGTGAAGAAGACTGAGTGCCGAAGAATTGATGCTTTTGAACTGTGGTGTTGGAGGAGACTCTTGAGAGTCCCATGGACTGTAAGGAGATCCAAAGAGTCCATTCTGAAGGAGATCAGCCCTGGGATTTCTTTGGAGGGAATGATGCTGAAATTCCAGTGCTTTGGCCACTTTATGCAAAAAGTTGACTCATTGGAAAAGACTCTGATGCTGGAAGGGATTGTGGGCAGGAGGAGAAGGGGACAACAGAGGATAAGATGGCTGGATGGCATCACTGACTCAATGGACATGAGTTTGAGTGAACTCCAGGAGTTGGTGATGGACAGGGAGGCCTGGTGTGCTGCGATTCATGGTGTCACAAAGAGTCGGATGCGACTGAGTGACTGAACTGAACTGAACTGAACCTGACAGGGATTGCATTGAATCTATAGATTGCTTTGGGTAGTATACTCATTTTCACTATATTGATTCTTCTGATCCATGAACATGGTATATTTCTCCATCTATTTGTGTCATCTTTGATTTCGTTAATCAGTGTTTTATAAAACACTGTTTTCTATATATAGGTCTTTTGTTTCTTTAGGTAGGTTTATTCCTAAGTACTTTATTCTTTTTGTTGCAATGGTGAATGGAATTGTTCCCTTAATTTCTCTTTCTGTTTTCTCATTGTTAGTGTATACAAATAGAAGGGATTTCTCTGTGTTAATTTTATACCCTGCAACTTTACTATATTCATTGATTAGCTCTAATAATTTTCTGGTGAAGTCTTTAGGGCTTTCTATGTAGAGGATCATGTCATCTGCAAACAGTGAGAGTTTTACTTCTTCTTTTCCAGTCTGGATTCCTTTTATTTCTTTTTCTTCTTTGATTGCTGTGGCTAAAACTTCCAAAACTTCCAAAACTATGTTGAATAGCAGTGGTGAGAGTGGGCACCTTTTTCTTGTTCCTGACTTTAGAGGAAATGCTTTCAATTTTCACCATTGAGGATAATGTTTGCTGTGGGCTTATCATATATGGCTTTTATTATGTTGAGGTATGTTCCGTCTATGCCTGCTTTCTGGAGGGTTTTTATCATAAATGGATGTAGAATTTTGTCAAAGGCTTTTTCTGCATCTGCTGAGATAATCGTATGTTTTTTATCTTTTAATTTGTCAATGTGGAAGCACACATCCTTGTCAATCCTCCCAGCCCTGCCTTGCTTTCTCGACTTGTGTTTCTTGGGATCATCTTCCCAATTAACTACCTAAATCAGGATTGCCTCGTGGTTTCTTTTTTCTTCTTCTTTTTTTTAAGCACTAAAGAAATACTTTTATTGATTTATTAGGCTTCACCAGGTCTTAGTTGTGGCACATGGGATCTTTGATCTTCATTGTGGCATGCAGGATTTTTAGTTGCCGTCTGTGAACTCTCAGGTGCAGCATGTGGGACCTACTTCCCTGACCAGGGATTGAACCTGGGCCTCTGCATTGGGCCCCTAATATCTTTCATAGTGTCTGTGCAGATGGGAATTAACTGTCTCTCCATCTAAAAAATTATGCTGTGTCCTGGAGCCAATAGTGTTAACTCCCAGGTCTTAGGCCTTCATTTGTTGAGTAATCATGATTTAAATTGTCTATTAAGTTTGATTTGGACATATAAGAAGCCAGAACTTTAGAGTGGGGATAAATAATGAACATCATCTTTGGTGGCAGTCAGTGACCTTGAATGATTGCTGGGATATATTTGAAGAACAATTAGTGATCATTCTCTCTCTGGGGATATAGTTGGCTCTGTTAAAAGTGTTGTCAATTATTAATCGATGTGAAATAGCCATGAAAAGCTAAGCTTTTCTCTTTTAGTTCAGAAACTTCCAAGAAAAAAAAAAGTGCAATTTTGAAATTTTGTGCTTCTTTAGGTTTTCAAATTATGTCCATTTGCTTTGAGGTGACTTTAATCTGGATAATAATCTTCTAGAGTTATTGTAATTCAAGAGGTTCCTACCTAATTAAAAATGAAAGAACAACTTGAAATCATAGTGGGATATAATTGTAACACTCTTTCCCCATCCCCATGGGCAAAAGGGAGGTGAAGGTGAGGAGAGAAATAGAAGGAAAAGAGGAAAGAGTGAGATGAAAGGTTTACTTTAGTGTCTTGGAAGCACTAATGAGAATAAAAAAATAATAGCTAACATTGATTACATTCTTACATAGGCTCTCCTGTCTTCTAAATACTTTATTTATGAAGCAACTGAGGAATACCACATTTTCGATAAAGTGAGTCTGGAATGAAAGCCAGGCAGGTTCAGAGTATATGCTTTAAGCCTCTATACTCTCTTGCTTCAGTAATAGTAATAATAGGGATCTTCCCTGGTGGTCCAGTGGTTAAGAATCTGACTTGCAATGTTAGGGACACCTGTTTGATCTCTGGTCGGAAACTAAGATCTCACACTCCGTGGAGCAACTAAGCCCGAGCTGCAATTACTGAAGCCTGCACACCACTACTAGAGAGTCTGTGCACTTCAATGAAAGATCTTGTGTGCCACAATTAGCACCTACAGTCAAATAAATAGGTAAGTATTAAAAACATAGTGACAAAAATACTTAATAGCTCCTCATATGTGCTCTCTGGGAAGGGATCAGCTCCATTTTATAGATAAGGACATTGAGTTTTGGAAAAATTGACCCATCAGTTAGCTCAAAATCAGACAACATAAATGAGACTTCCCTGGTGGCTCAGATGGTAAAGCATCTGCCTACAATGTGGGAGACCTGGGTTCAATCCCTGGATTGGGAAGATCTCTTGGAGAAGGAAATGACAACTCACTCCAGTATTCTTGCTTGGAAAACCCCATGGATGGAGGAGCCTGGTAGGGCTACGGTCCATGGCATCGCAAAGAGTTGGATACGACTGAGTGACTTCACTTTAGTGCAAGTCAGATTTTAAAAATTGTGCTTTATGGGCTATCAAGTAGCTTTTCAGAAAGAGGTTTCAGCTTTCTCTCCTCAAAGTTGGCCTTAGCATCCAGGGCCATGACTAGGAACCTGGTTGACAGAACACTTGTGGTCCCTGGGGCTGCTCCAGGGTGCTTGTATATAGGTAGGTAGGCCAGTCCTGAGGCTTCCAGGAGAACTGAGCTGCCTTGCTACTAAGTTCAAATGCTAAATGAACCTCTTGCCAGCTTATAGTTCAGGTGTGTTCTCTTATGGATCTGAGCACACATCTCTGAAATATAACCATCAAAGAAGGTAAGGCCCTACATCCAGCTTCCTGGGAGAAGATAGGCCTAATTTCAGCTGTCCCTTTGACTCCAAATGGCAAATCTGACCTCAGCTGTAAATATATGATAAAATTACCAATTTTATCCTGAACACATAAATGCAGGGGATTGTATCCATTGAGTTATATAAAAGACTTTCCTCTGTCTTTGTAGTCCCTTTAGAGAATTGCCTGTGATATCACCTCCTGGTTTTATTCAGTAATAAGATTGTTTTCTTTCTCTTTTACCTTAGTGTAGAGGTTTTCTAGATTGGAAGGAAATTTTACTTTTTAACTATATTTCCCAAACAATACCTTATATGACCTCTTCTTAGGGAGTATGATAAAGCAAATTGCTTCTGGAAAGGATCTGGGGTGCAAGGGATGGGGAATGTGTACTAGACTCACTAGGAGGGCTTCTCTTATTGATAGATTTGATTGTCTGAGCCATTAATTAATTTATTCAATATTCATTGAGCACCTGCTTTGTGCCTGGCTCTGTGCTAGAGTCAGGATGTCAGAGACATATAGTTCTTTACCACAACCCACTGGGGCCACAGTGATTGAAAATACATGTGCTTCTTGAGTTGCTAGGACAGGAATTACCTGTGGGTTCCCAGCCTGGAAACCTGGGAGCTCTACAGAGAGATCAATGGCTGTAGAATTTAAAATCCCCTAAAGAAAGTATCAGCGTGTCTTCCTCTGATTGGGCCTTGAAGAAGGCCTAGAACTTTTTCCTTATAGACTGGCATTCTTAGATGGCACAGCTCTTGTGTGAATCATCTTCACATAGCAAGACTACACCTGAGTTTCTAACATATAGTAGGCAGGCTAAATGGTCTTTGACTAAATGAATGAAAGAAATTAACTTTCCCTCTGATCAGGAAAGACCCAGAGGCAAAAATCATTATGACCTTTTGTCAACTGAAAGAAAAAAGCACAACATCAAGAGCTGAGGGTTTAAATTTATTCAAGGACCTTATTGAGAACTATGGTCTGGGAGGCAGCAGCTCTGTAACTCTGAGGAGCTATTCCAAAGAGGAAGAGGCAGAAGCCAGCATATATGTGATTTTTGGCTGGGGAATACGTACAGTCACACACACACATATGTACAGTCAAGCTTTCATCTTGGCAAAAAATCACTGCTAGTCACACAGAACACACCTCTCAAGGTAATGATTTTAGGGCTTTTGGGAAGACTCTTCCCATGCATAGAATAATTATAATTAAATAACTTGAAAATAATTAAAATTATTCCTGAGATATTAATCTAACTATCAAAGGAGTCTGCTTGTCCAAAGTACATAACATCCTGTTAACATCTTAATTTCCTCTCAGGGTTGCCTGTTGGTCAGTGACTGCGGCAGGTTATGACTTAATCCTTAGTAGTACTGAGTCGTGAGCAAGAAAAGCTCTTTGTTCTCTTTATGTACTTTTAAGGTGTTTGTGGGCATATGTTTCACTGTTTCCCTCCTGGGGTGGCTGTTTCCTAATAATGTCATTGTAATAGAGTGCATTCAACAGGGTTATGGTTTTCCTATTCTGGAATGTCCCTCCTTTCTCCCATTTACCAGCTCTTCATTATTTCTTTTCTATTTGAACTCATTTCTCTCCTGCACTCTTCCCCTTCTCCCACAGCAACTTCTCTCTGTACTGAAGTCTGAAACAATACTAAAGCTTAACAGTCAGTCACTATTTGAGTAGGACTACTGTTTCCTTAAAATTTTTAAAAATCTTTAAATTTTTACAATGTTGTGTTGGTTTCTATTGAACAACAATGCAAATCAGCCATAATTACATATATATCCCCTCCCTCTTGAGTCTTCCTCCCCTCTCCCATCCTACCCATTTAGGTCATCACAGAGCTCCAGACTGGGCTCCCTGGGTTGTACAGCAACCCTCACCAGCCGTCCACTTTACACGTGATAGAGTATATATGCCAATGCTACTTTCTCCATTTGTCCACTCTCTCCCTCCCCCAGGGTGTCCACAAGTCCATTCTCTACTTCTAGGTCTCCATTCCCTCCCTGCAAATAGGTTCATCAATACCATTTTTATAGATTCCATATATATGCGTTAATATACAATATCTGGGCTTCCCTGGTGGTTCAGTGGTAAAGAATCCTCCTGCAATGTAGGAGCGGAAGAAGATGCGGGTTCCATCCCTGTGTTGGGAGTATCCCCTGTAGGTAGGTGTGGCAACCCACTCCAATATTCTTACCTGGAGAATGCCATGGACAGAGGAGCCTGATGGGCTACAGTCCATGGGATGGCAAAGAGTCGGACATGGTTGAAACGACTTAGCATGCATACAATATTTGTTTTTCTCTTTCTGACTTACTTTACACAGTATAACAGGGTATAGGTTCATCCACTTCAAATATAATATCTCTTTTTCACACAAGATACCCTTTACAGTATCTTCTTGCTGTTCAGATTTGCCAGTTCACAAATTAGCAGGGGAAGATAACATGTATTAGTTGTCAGGGCTGCCATAACAAAGTACCATAGACTAGGTGGCTTAACCAACAGAAATTTATTTTTTCACAGTTCTGGAAGGTACAAGTCTATGACTGAGATGCCAGCAAGGTTGTTTATTTTGAGGTCTTTTTCTTTGGCTCAGAGATGGCTCTCTTCTCCCTGTTTTCAGGTAGTCTTCCCTCTATACCTTTCTGTGTCCTAATTCTTTCTTCTTATGAGGACACCAGTTGTATTGTATTAGGATCCAACCTAATGACCTCATTTTAACTTAATTGCCTCTTTAAAGACCTTATCTTCAAATACAGTCACATTGTGAAGTACTGGGGTTAAGACTTCAACATATGAATTTGGGAGAATACAATCGAGCCCATAATAGTACATCTTCAAGCTTGTCTTAAAAAAAAAATCACTGGTCTAAAGCAATGTTGCTGGGAGTGGTTGATAAAAGAATTACCTGGGGAGGTTGAAATATACAGATGCCTGCATGGTCTCCAAGAGATCAGTCAGTGGGTATGAAACAGGAATGGGAATCTGTACATTAAAAAAAAAAAAATCCCAGGTAACTAGGGCTTCCCAGATGGCTCTAGTGGTAGAGTCCACATGCCAATGCAGGAGACACAAGACAAGGGTCCAATCCCTGGGTCAAGAAGATCCCCTGGAGCAGGAAATGGCAATCCACTCCAGTATTCTTGCTTGGAAAATTCCCTGGACAGAGAAGCCTGGTGGGCTACAGTCCACTGGGTTTCAAAGAGTCAGATGCGACTGAGCACACGATTCAGACAATTAGTCAGCTTTAAGAACCACTACCATTATTCTAATTCCTGGATGTTTGTTTATTGTGCTAGAAAGATCAAGTCTGGTGAGGACTCCTCTCAAAGTGTGATGTTTTCTATCATTTGTTTTCATGGTTTTTTCCTTTTTTTTTTTTTTTTCTGTCTTCTTTACTACTTTTCATTTTTGTGTGAATTAATCTGTGACTAACCTAGACAGCATATTAAAAAGCAGAGAGATTACTTGCCAACAAAGATCCATCTAGTCAAAGCTATGGTTTTTCCAGTAGTCATGTATGGATGTGAGAGTTGGACTGTGAAGAAAGTTGAGTGCTGAAGAATTGATGCTTTTGAACTGTGGGGTTGGAGAAGACTCTTGAGAGTCCCTTGAACAGCAAGGAGATCCAACCAGTCCATCCTAAAGGAAATAATTCCTGAGTATTCATTGGAAGGACTGATGCTGAAGCTGAAACTCCAATACTCTGGCCACCTGATGTGAAGAACTGACTCATTGGAAAAGACCCTGATGCTGGGAAGGATTGAAGGCAGGAGGAAAAGGGGACAACAGAGGTTGAGATGGTCAGATGGCATCACCAACTCAAAGGACATGAGTTTGATCAGGCTCTGGAAGTTGGTGATGGGCAGGGAGGCCTAGTGTGCTGCAGTCCTTGGGGTTGCAAACAGTTGGACACGACTGAGCGACTGAACTGAACTAAACTGAACTGAAGCTCTTAAGGCATCCAACAAATTCCAGTCCAAGTTTTATGATTTAATTAGCTTCATCTATTGGACTTATGTTCCAAATAATTTCTGACTCATATACTCCTATCTCAACTACAAGTTTCAACTAGGTATCTAATTTACACTGTGTCTGCCAGTCATGGTTGATGATGATGACATAAAGAGGTTGGAGTAAGGTCTGCCCTCAAATTTAGGAACTTTCTTTGTTAAATTGACAAAGACATTATCTCCTAATGCTTCCATTTTATTAAACAAAATCATATCACTGGAGACTTACTGTGTTTTGGGTTGTTTTGACTGGGGTCTTTTATTACCCAGCTATGGTGACACATTCACTAGTAAGTCTATGACTAAACTAGGGATCGGCCACATAGGTTCTATGCCTTGAAGTGGCCACCTTGAGAGACTGACATGAGTTCCCCAGTTCCTTTGTCCCTAGCACAGCTGTAGCCATGATAGTATGTTGGGGTCCTTTAATGGACTGGGACCTGGCAGTCCGGAGGAGATGATAAGAAAGTGAAAGAGAGAAAGAGGCTGATATTCCCTGGTTTATGCAGAGAACCAATAAAGTCCTTGACACAGGACTTGTGTCTCTCACGAAGGCACCGGGCATCCTCTGGAGGGGGGTGAAGGCAAAGGGTGCCTTCTCAAGAGAGTCTTAGAAGCCCAATCAGGAGAGTGAGTAAGACGGGTCTCTGCGCTCCAGAGAATCAGCCGAGGAGAGAAAGAAAGAAAGACAGACAGACAGACACGGGGACCCAAGCTCTGATGAAGCAAAGGTGCTTTAATGATTTCTCTGTGACTATATTAAGGCTGTGGTACAAGAAGTTTCTTTCGACAGTGGTAAAGATCAGAAAACCAAATGTACAGCAACTGTTACCAAGGGAACAGGGATTAATAATGGTCACAAGGTCAGGAGACAATCCATATCTCAAGAAAGGGGATCAAGACTAAGCAGTTTTGTCGTAAAGAGAATGTTTACTAAAAGAGACTCAAGCCTGTCTCACACAATGACCTCAGTTCCTGGGAGCAGTGTGCTGTTCCGCTTAAAAAGAAAGAAAGGACTTGTGAGAAACAGCACGTAGGAATCCTCCTGTTAAACACTCCCTGACAGTAGTAGAACCATGAATTAGCAAATTCAAAGGTTTACTAAGCACATTCCTCTGTCTGTAGGGTTGCAAAGAGTCAGACGTGATTGAAGCAACTTAGCATGCATGCACATAAACACAATCCTCCGTAGATGTGATTTTGTATCTAATTAAACCCAATCTCTGGCAGCTTCCCCAATAGCTCAGTGGTAAAGAATATGCCTACAATCCAGGAGACACAGGAAATTTGGGTTCAATCTCTGGGTCAGGAAGATCCCCTGGAGCAAGAAATGATAACTCATTCTAGTATTCTTGCCTGGGAAATCCCATGGACTGAGGAGCCTGCTGGGCTACAGTCCAGAGGGTTGCAAAGACTTGGACACAACTGAGCAACACACAAAACCAGTCTCTCCGGAATGCTTTCTGGATTCCAGTGAAATTATGCCCCATTTCTGGCAAAATAAACCCAACAGCTGTTGTCAACATAGGAGATAATTTAGGCATTTAAGGGTGAAATGTAATCCCTTGGTTAAAAAAAAAATCAAAGTCAAGAACAGGGGTTTTTCTTTTCATAGCAAGTCATCTGTGTTGCTTGAGGGTAACATAAAAAGTGATTATAGATTTAAAAATTTGCTGCAGGTGTGTTAGAGGAAGAAAATATGAAGGAAGCAGAAACAAAAAGAAATGGGTTCTGTGGATTTTAGGTGAGAAGTAGAGGTCAGCTCATGCTAGGGGCTTCAGAAGTTTACCTGTTGCTCTTTAACTTATCTGTTCATTTCTTCTTTCAATCATTTCCTAAATCATTGATCAAACATTTATTATCTGCCTTGAGTTGTACAGATAAATAAAAAAACTATCTGTTCTCAGGAAGCTCAAAGTCCTGGAAGAGATGACCACGTAGACTGATAGTACAGTAAGTGTGATGGGTGTGTAATGGAGCCATGCAGAGGGCAATGAAGAGCCTGGAGGATGGATGACCAGCTGCTTGGTGGGATAGGGTGTGGATTCACAGAAGGAAGCACTGAGCTGAGCAGAAGAAAAGGGAAAGGCATTTCATTCAAAAGGAATAGTTTAACAACAACCCACAACCTTTGGACTATTAACATATACATACTACTGTTTATAAAATAGATAGTCAATACAGACCTACTGTCTTGCACCGGGAACTCTACTCAGTACTCTGTAATAACCAATATGGAAAAAAAATCTGAAAAGGAATAGATATATGTATAACTGAATCACTTTGTTGTACACCTGAAACTAACACAACATTGTAAATCAACAATATGCCAATATAAAATGAAACTTCTAAAAGAAACTTCTAAAAAAGGAATAGTATTTCTGAATTCAGATCACCCTCCCACCCGGCTCCCACTGCCCAACCAAAGCAAGTGGTTGTTTAAGTCTTACTAGTAACTTTTCATCAGAGAAGGCAATGGCAACCCACTCCAGTACTCTGCCTGGAAAATCCCATGGACGGAGGAGCCTGGTGGGCTGCAGTCCATGGGGTCGCTAAGAGTCGGACATGACTGAGCGACTTCCCTTTCACTTTTCACTTTCATGCATTGGAGAAGGAAATGGCAACCCACTACAGTGTTCTTGCCTGGAGAATCCCAGGGACGGGGGAGCCTGGTGGGCTGCCATCTCTGGGGTCGCACAGAGTCGGACACGACTGAAGCGACATAGCAGCAGCAGTAACTTTTCATCAGGAAGAAAAGGTAGCTAGAGCAAACTATCCTGGCAGATGTACTTCTTGAGCCTGCAAGTTTGAACAGTAAGAAACATTCATTTTTACTTAAGTCTGCTTCTCTTTCCCCTTGAATCTGGTTGGCTTTGAGGCTTGCTTGAGGCATAGAAGGCAGGGGAATAATGTGTGACATTCAAAAATCAAGACTATGCCTCAAGAGGTCCTGACTAGGAGCTCTCACCCTCTAGGAATGTTGCTGTCAAATGAGGAAGCTCTAGGGACTTCCTTTTTCCCCCTTTTTCCCCTTATTTTTGGCAGCACTGGGACTTGGTTGCTGTGTGAGGGCTTTCTCTAGTAGTGGAGAGAAGGGTTACTCTTTGCTGCAGTGTGTGGGCTTCTCATTGTAGTGGCTCCTGTTGTGGAGCACAGGCTCTAGGCAGAAGTGGACTTTGGTAGTTACAGCACTCAGGTTCAGTGGTTGTGGCTCATGGACTCTATAGTGTGGGTTCAGTACTTGTGGCACATGGGCTTATTTGTACTGTGGAATGTGGAATATTCCTGGACCAGGGATCAAATCTAGAGAAGGCGATGGCACCGTACTCCAGTACTCTTGCCTGGAAAATCCCATGGATGGAGGAACCTGGTGGGCTGCAGTCCATGGGGTCTCGAAGAGTTGGACACGACTGAGTGACTTCACTTTCACTTTTCACTTTCATGCATTGGAGAAGGAAATGGCAACCCACTCCAGTGTTCTTGCCTGGAGAATCCCAGGGATGGGGGAGCCTCGTGGGCTGCCATCTCTGGGGTCGCACAGAGTTGGACACGACTGAAGCGATTTAGCAGCAGCAGCAGTAGCAGCAGGGATCAAATCCCCATTCCCTGCATAGACAGGCAGATTCCTATCCGCTGTGCCCCCAGGGAAGTCCTCTAGGGATTTGGTGATCCAGTGGCTAAGATTCTGAGCTCCCAATGCAGGGGTCTTGAGTTCAATCCCTGGTCAGGTCTCCAGCTCCCACATGCCGCAACTAAGTTCCTGCAACTAAAGATCCTACATGCCTCAACAAAGATCGGAGATGCTGTGTGCCCCAGTTAATACCCTTCTCAGCCAAATAAATAGTTTTTTTTTTTTAAATGAAGAAGCTCTGCTCAACCTGCTGGGGATATGCAGACCCCCTGGCCAACAATACCAACTTTCACATATTAGACTCATGCTATCTTAGACCAGTCCAGCTCAGGTGAGCTCTCAGATGACTGTAGCTGTGTGAGTGACTTTAGCCAAGATCAGCAGATGAAACTCCTAGCTGAATCTAGGCCAAATGTAGATTCACAGAATTTCAGGCAAATAAAGTGATTGTTGTTTTAAGACACTAACTTATAGGGTTTGGTGCACTAATGATTTTTTTTTTTTTCTATGTAAACATCAAAGTCTAATTCTGGAATCAAACCGAAGTCTATGATTTTGCCTTCTCAATGCTTTGTCACTACCCACGGGCTGAATAGATGGCAGCTAGTCATTGAGTTTTACTCTCATGTGTATTATTTGCATTTGTACTGAAAGGAGCTCTGTTCTCCAGGATGGAACTACTCTAAGGCTCTTCAGGAACAGGAATAAGAGTCCATCACACACAGCCGATTTTGAACTGTATCCTAAACAGAGGCATACAGACTGAGAGCTGAGGGACCGGGAATTATTCAGCCTCGTACCCTCATTTTGCATTCAGGCTAGAGAGATGAAATGACTTGCTCGAGTTCTCACAGCTTATTAATGGCACAGTCAGAACAAAGAAGATAATCTCCTGACTACTAATCTAAATGCTTTGAACGTCTGAATTGAACATACAAATTTGAACATTTAAGTGTGAATTGCTTTTTGAGCAAGAGGAGAAGCTAATCACTTCAAGATATGATTTTGGAGTCATGGAAAGACCTTCAAAGATAAAAATGCCTCTGGAACACAGCTGCTAATAACCTGGGAGAAAATGTGTCTAACTTCAGTTGTCCTCTAGCTCCAAATGGCAAACCCCCTTTCTAATCATGAAGGTGAAGTAAGCTTAACGCTTTCATCTTGAAAAATGAATATAATGGGTTGTAGCTACTTAGGTAAACAAAAAAGTGAGATTTTCTTCTGTCTTTGCAACCTCTAGCAATTTGCCTGTGATGCGTATTATACTCTCGTTTAATGATTGTTTGATAAATAAAAAAATTTGTTTTTCTTTCTTTCCTATCTCTGTAGAGAAATTTTTCTGGGTGGGGAGAAGATTTTGTTTTAAATGATATTTTGCAACAACTTATAACTCCCTTCTTTTCCTCCCTGCCCCTCTCTCTCCCTTCCTACCCTCCTTCCTTCCTTCCACCTAGGCTTTGTGTAGCCTACTCATTTCCATTTTTTGGGAGTGTATCCTTTGGTAGTCTTTTCCAGTGAGGTCTCTAGGAAAGTTATCTCCTTTTCTTTGTATGTTTGAAAAATGCTTTTATTTCCTCTAAATTCCTAGAGTATAAATAAGCCAGATGTAGAATTACAGACTGACCATTATTTTCCTTTATCTTTTAAAAAAATTAATTAATAATTACTTGACTGCATCAGGTCATAATTGTGGCACATGGGATTTTGATAGTGGGCTTCTCTAGCTGCAGTCCATGGGGTCGCTACGAGTTGGACATGACTGAGCAACTTCACTTTCACTTTTCATTTTCATGCATTGGAGAAGGAAATGGCAACCCACTCCAGTGGAGTGGAGAATCCCAGGGAAGAGGGAGCCTGGTGGGCTGCCGTCTATGGGGTCGCACAGAGTCGGACACGACTGAAGTGACTTAGCAGCAGCAGCAGCAGCAGCCTTGTGAGGGCTCAGTAGTTACGGCACATGGGTTTAGTTGCCCCTCAGCATGTGGGATCTTGGTTCTTCCACCAAGGATTGAACCATGTCCCCTGCATTGGAAGACAGATTCTTAACCACTAGACCACCAGAGAAGTCCCTTCCTTTATCTTTCTTAAGATATTCAGTCATTGTCTCAAGCATATATAATTGCTGGTGAGAAGCATTCTGTCTTATTGTTGCTCCTTTTCAGGCAACATATCTTTTCTCTTTGCGAGCTTCCAAGATTTTCTGTTTAATCTTGGTGGTTTGGCAGTAAATAAACCTTTGTTTTTATTTATTTTGTTCTGTTTTGTGTATTTTTATCCAACATCTCATACCTTTTTATAAATTTGGAAAACTCTCCACTCTTATCTCAAATGTTCCTCTTTCCAAGTCTTTTTAGTCCTTATTCTAGAGCATCTATTAAACATAGATTAGAACTTTTCATTCTACCTGCCATATTCCTAACTTCTGTTTCTTATTTTTCACTTCTTTTTCTATATTTACTCTTTTCTTGGTGATTTCCCCAGATCCATATTCCTATTGATGAATTATTTCCTTGTCTGAGTCTAGTCTATTATTTAACAAGTTTAATGAGTCTTTCTATTTTGTCTACTGTATCTTTCACTCTTAGAAGCTTCTAGTTGGTTCATTTTTAAGTCAACCTGTTGTTGTTTATTCTGTTCCTTTAAAAAAGTTATACTCTCATTTTCTTTTCTCTCTTTGTAAATTAATATACAATAATGATACTCATTATTAATTCTTCTGTTTTGCAGTCTTTGGACATTCTGTTTTTGCTTTGTATTTTCTCATGCATCTGTTAATTTATGTCTATAAATTCATCTTCTGGAAGAGTTATCTTTAGAGAGAATTCTGTCCATGCCCTGGGTTAGAGAGTCCTCTTGATGACAAGGTTCACCATTTTTCTTGCTCAAGTCCTATTGAGTCTACTGCTTCCAAACTAACTTTGACACTAGGTTCTGAGCTCCAGATTTCCATATTGCTCTGGTAATGGAAAGGTGCCAGGAGCCGGTGAGGCATTCCACTCGTGACAAAGGTCATGAGGAAGGAGGCTCGGCATACGCAAAGGCGGGATCGAGCCTCAGGAGTCCGCCCGGATATTCTCGAGCATTTTCCCCCCAAAAAACCATAGTCTGCCTACTTTATTGCTTTGTGCTCTCACCTCTGACTTTACTGGGGGCTGTCCCCTACCACCATCTCGCTCTCTCTGTTAAAGAGTTAACTTACAGCTCCAATTAATAAAGTTCCTGGGCAATTAGGAGTGTTTAAATCCAAACCCCTCAGATGGCTCTCTAACTCGCCTGACAAGTTTACCCGGACTCCTGCAGCTATGCATACGATTGTTTACAGTCTCCTAGCCTCCAGAGGCATGGGAAGCTTAAGATATTCAAATAGCTTAGAGCCTCTCAGAGAGTTAAAAACTGTCAGAATAAACTAGTAAAGGATTTCATTGATGAGTCAATGCTTGTTGCCAAGTTTTCACATCCCCTGAATTGTATCCTTGAATGTGTATTAATTAATAGTTGGTATATAGAAAAAATAAGTAGTGGCCTTGGTGTTAGTAACTTTAGACCCTTAAGGTAATAAATTATTTTCTTTGTTGTAAGCCCATTACACATCCGCCCTATAGGAATGCAATTTTATCTTTGGAAGATGGTGCCAAACCTTAAAATAATTACTCTTAGAGAAAATAAGTCTTTGTTGATAAGTCCTTGTCAAGAGTCATAAAGTGTTAGTAGGCCTTCTGGCCAGAAGATGATGTAAATCACCTAAACCATTTGTATACGATAAATTTGCAGGAAAGAAACCCTGGTTTTTGATAAGAATCAAAGACTGCTGACTTTGCATCCCCTATTATCCTCTATGTGTAACTTAGGGTATAAAAGCCCCTGTTAAAAATAAAGCTATGGGTCTTGTTCACCAACGCTTGGTCTCCCCATGTCATTCTTCCCTTTAACTTCCAGCTGAGTCTCCATCTGGAGCGCGGAACCCACCACGCTTACTAATTATGCCTGGGCTTCTAAGACCCACTCGAGAAGGTGTCTAGGGTGAGGCACCTTGGTTGGTTCTGTACTGGTGTAGACTCAACATTCAAAATCTCCCTGTATGTAGGAGTGGCTGTTGAAATCTCTGTTTCTGAGAGCCTGAGAAAGTCAGCTCACTTCTTCCTGCTGACTTCCTGGTTATGGAGGAGATTTTCAGGTAATGTTTTGGAGCTTGTCAGCCTTCTTGGAAAATCAGTGCTAAGAGAATGCCCATCCTATTCTTTGACATATGTGAGGCCTGCGGCTTAAATTCCTTTCTCACAAAGGTATGAGCTTGCTATCCCTTAAGATATATATCAGGTCTAATTTCTTCCAAGGACTGTGTGGTTTTAAAAACTGCATACTTTAATAATTATGTGTTCCCTCTTCATTTCTAGCATATGAAGATGTCCTTTTCTGTTGAGCTCAGCTGTGACTTTAACATGAAACAATAATATATATATATATATAATGTAATATTATATATATATTTTAATTGGGGTACAGTTGTTTTACAATGTTGTGTTAATTTCTGCTGTACAACAAAATGAATCAGCTATATGTATATATATACCCCCTCCTTGTTGGACCTCCCTCTCCCCACTTATTCCACCCATCTAGGTCACCACAGAGCACCAAGCTGAGCTCCCTGTGCTATGCAGCAGGTTACCACTAGCTATCTGTTTTACATATGGCAATGCCCATAAGTCAGTCTCCCCCCTGCCCCCACCTCCCATCCTCCCATCCATTCTCTATGTCTGTGTTTCTATTCCTCTCCTGCAAATAGGTTCGTGTGTACCATTTTTCTAGATTCCACATATGTGTTAATATACCATATTTGTTTATCTCTTTCTGACTTAATTCACTTTGTATAACAGACTCTAGGTCCATCCGTGTCTCTACAAATGAACCAATATCATTCCTTTCTTTTTTTACTTTTAAATTTATTTTAAATTGAAGGATAATTGCTTTACAATACTGGTTTCATTTCTGTCATACATCAACATGAATTGGGCTTCCCTGGTAGCTCAGTGGATAAAGAATCTGCCTGCAATGCAGGAGACCCCAGTTCAATTCCTGGGTCAGGAAGATGTGCTGGAGAAGGGATAGGCTACCCACTCTAGTATTCTTGGGCTTCCCTGGTGGCTCAGCTGGTAAAGAAGCTGCTGACAATACGGAAGACCTGGGTTAGATCCCTGGGTTGGGAGATCCCCTGGAGAAGGGAACAGCTACCTACTCCAGTGTTCTGGCCTGGAGAATTCCATAGATTGTATAATCCACGGGGTTGCAAAGAGCTGGACACGACCGAGTGACTTTAACTTTCACTTCAACAAGAATTAGCCGTAAGTGTGCATATGTCTCCTCCTTCTTCAACCTCCCTCCCACCTCCCACTCTTTCCCACACCTCTAGGTTGTTACAGAGACCTAATTTGGGTTCCCTGAGTCATACAGCAAATTTCCACTGGCTATTTTACATATGGTAGCGTATATGCTTCCATGCTACTTTCTCTATTTGTCTTACCCTCTCCTTCCTCCCCACAACCCATGTGCATAAGTCGTTCTCTATGTTTGCTTCTCCACTGCTGTTCTGCTCTCCACTTATCAGTACCATCTTTCTAGATTCCATATATATGCATTAATACATGATATTTGTTTTTCTGTTTTTGATTTACTTCACTCTGCATAATAAGCTCTAGGTTCATCCACCTCATTAGAACTGACTCAAATGTTTTCCTTTTTACGGCTGAGTAGTATATTCCATTATGTGTGTGTATGTATATATGTGTATGTGTGTATGTATGTATGTATGTGTGTGTGTGTATATATATATATATATATATATATGTATATATATATATATACATATCGGAGAAGGCTGTGGCACCCCACTCTAGTACTCTTGCCTGGAAAATCCCATGGACGGAGGAGCCTGGAAGGCTGAAGTCCATAGCTTTTTTATCCATTCATCTGCTGATGGACATTTAGGTTGCTTCCATGTCCTGGATATTGTAATATATGTTTTATTTCCTTTGTATTTTGAATGACTCTGGAGATTCCTGCATCTAATCAACTGACATCTTGAAGGAAGTGCCTCGGGACCACAATTTACATTGTTCATATTCCCTGAAATGCTGTTCTTGTCCCTTCCAATCCACCCCATCCCCCAGTTATTTCCTCTTCCCCTTATGATTTCAGATCAAACATTGCCAAGCTCCATGACATCAGGGACATGAAACAACCTGTTCTAGTTTATTACAATCCTACCCACCTCCACCTACCTATAATTCCTAGGAAAAGAAATATTACAGAAGTCAAAGGCTAAAATAAATAAAGAAAACTCAGTGTCAGTAAATCCAAGTCCACATGTGGAATTACAGTTAAGTCTTTGATGACTATGGATGATGTTGCAACATTATGTGTTTTTGTATGTATGTTGTGACATGTCAGTGTTAATGACATCAAATTATCAACATGTTTTTATAAGTAGGTTTAATTGTAGTGCTTGAGAAAAATCACACATGATTAAAATCTAACAGTCTTCAGCTCCCCCCCGAAATTGCACACTGGCTAACCTTTTGTTGTATGCATGCTAAGTTGCTTCGGTTGTGTCCAACTCTTTGTGAGCCCATGGACTGTAGCCCACCAGGCTCCTCTGTCCCTGGGATTCCCTAGGCAAGAACACTGGAGTGTGTTGCCATGTCTTCCTCCAGGGGATCTTCCCTTCCCAGGGATTAAACCTGCGTTTATTATGTCTCTTGCATTGGCAGGCAGCTTATTTACCACTAGTACCACCTGGGAAGCCCCACTATTGTTGGTTGCAGCTAAAGGCCCTCTAGGAAAAGTAAGAGCAAGGGGAAGAGGGACTAGTCCAGATCTAGCTCACAGAATAAAAACATGGACAAGCATAACAATATCCTCAGGAGGCTCCACAAACCTTTGGAAAAATTAAGCTGCAGAATCAACAGGCCTAAGTGCACCCTGGTAGAATTCAGGAGTTGCATTTAGATGCAGAGCTTTACCGAAGCAGCTCTTGAGTTGAGGAACATGTTTTCAATGAAGTTATGAAAAATTATTTTAGCTTTGCAGCGAGGAAAGATGTTACAGTGCCTCCTGGAGTCTACTTGAATAGCTTAATTTATTTAATACCATTTCTCCAACTAGGCAATTAGAGCTGAGGTAATTGTGTGAGGTGCTTCCCCGGGAATCCCTCTTCACTGACGGCTCCTTTCACTTCCTCTAACTGCAATTTCTTTCAGTAAGTGTAGGTGGAGCAGCTACTGGGATCAGGACATCTACTCAGTGCTATGGATGGTGGGAGGCAGGTTCAGAGTTCAGTGCCAGTGGTCTAAGGCTTGTAAGGTAGTTTGGAGACAAGCCACAGGCCTGGGGAAAGAGGGAAGATACACCATTTTCAGATGACAAGTCCATTGAGACAACCCAAGAGTGAAGCCCATGAGTGAAACTCTGAGGCTGCTGAATCGTGGTTGACAGCTTGAATGAGTATTGTAGAGTGTGTGCACAGGGAGTGAGGGGACTTGTCTCCTCTGGGCATTGTGAAGTCCTTCCCTTTTGCAATGAGCAACCATTTTCTTTTCTAGGTTGCAGCACACTAATGTATTGCCTAATAGGATATGTTTTCCATTCCTTTTAATTCTCTACTGAGAGATTAAAGGAGATGTGTGGAAGTGCATGGCTTAGTGCCTGGCACATAATAAATCCTTGATACATATTTGTCCCTGCCCATGAAGCAGACTCCTTTCTTTACATTCTTTACAGAATGAGGTCACTACAACTGGGTAGCGTGTAGCAAAGCTTTCCCTGGGTGGGTGAGCTGAATTGATAATTTTACTTCCAGTGATTGATAGTCTTTGTTTAAACACCTTTATGATGGGAAAATTTTAAGATGCACTGGAGCCAACCTGCTGAGTTTTTCTGAGGTGAGGGACGTTGTGTTAGTTTCTGCTGTACAGCAAAGTGGATCAGCTATGTGTATACATGCATGTTCCTCTCAGCCCTCCCCGCCTCATTGCACCTCTCTAGATCATCACTGAGCTCCCTGTGCTATACAGCAGGTTCCCACTAGCTGTCTATTTTACCCATGGTAGTGTATATATATCCAGCCCAATCTCCCAATTCATCCCCCCACCCCATGTCTGTGCATCTGCATCTCTATTCCTGCCCTGCAAATAGGTTCATCTGTACCATTTTTCTAGATTTCACATATATGTGTTAATATACAATATGTGTTTTTCTCTTTCTGCCTTAACCCACCTCCCTCCTATGACTTTGGGGAAGCAATGTACTCTGCCCTAGGAAATGTAACATGGATACATTTCTGTTATTAACGTGAACTATATTTCTATACTTGTTTCTCCAATTTTCCCAATAATGTTTTCTGTAGCGTTTTTTTGGTCAAATCAGAGTTTGACAAAATATTTTGCATTATACTTCCTTTAATCTAGCCTGTAGTTAATCCAGTTGATGTAATTTCATTTAATACAAACAAATTCTCTGCTTATTACTTTTTCTTCTTTCCTGACATTGACATTTTTGAAAAGCCATGACCGGGAGTTTTGTAGAATATCCCTCAATTTGATTGTGTATGAATGCGACTATTTGATTTTTTTAACAGCTCTGAATTCTGAGACTTTGTTCCTTTATTGGGGCTTCCCAAGTGGCACAGCAGTAAAGAACCCATCTGCCAGTGAAGGATACACAAGAGATTTGGGTTCAATTCCTGGGTTGGGAAGATCCCCTGGAAAAGGAAATGGCAACCCACTCCAGTACCATTGCCTGAAAAGTCCCATGGACAGAGGAGCCTGGTGGGCTACAGTTCATGGGGTCGCAAAGAGTCGGTCACTGCTGAGCAGGCACTCACGCACTTCCTTTACTGGACCAAATTTTTGTTGTTATTTCTACCCATTGATGCTAGTTTTAAAAGTAATCTGCATGGTGATTATTCGTGAAGGACAATGAGTGAATATTAATGAGCTTTCAGTCAAAAAATCCAGGGGTTGTATATTTTGGAGAATAATCCCTTGTTGATTGTTTATATTACTCAGCCATAAAAAGGAACAAAACAGTGCCATTTGCAGACATGTGGATGGACCTAGAGATTGTCATCAGAGTGAAGTAAGTCTGAAAGAGAAAAACAAGTATTGTGTAATATCACTCTATGTGAAATCTAGAATAATGGTATAGATGAACTTTCAAAACAGAAATAGAGACACAGATGTAGAGAACGAACTTACAGATACCAAAAGGGGCTGTGGGGGTAGATTGACATATACACTATATCAAATCAGATCAGATCAGTTCAGTCGCTCAGTCGTGTCCAACTCTTTGCGACCCCGTGAATCACAGCACGCCAGGCCTCCCTGTCCATCACCAACTCCCGGAGTTCACTCAGACTCACATCCATTGAGTCGGTGATGCCATCCAGCCATCTCATCCTCTGTCGTCCCCTTCTGCTCCTGTCCCCAATCCCTCCCAGCATCAGAGTCTTTTCCAATGAGTCAACTCTTCACATGAGGTGGCCAAAGTACTGGAGTTTCAGCTTTAGCATCATTCCTTCCAAAGAAATCCCAGGGCTGATCTCCTTCAGAATGGACTGGTTGGATCTCCTTACAGTCCAAGGGACTCTCAAGAGTCTTCTCCAACACCACAGTTCAAAAGCATCAATTCTTCGGTGCTCACCCTTCTTCACAGTCCAACTCTCACATCCATACATGACCACCGGAAAAACCATAGCCTTGACTAGACGGACCTTTGTTGGCAAAGTAATGTCTCTGCTTTTGAATATGCTATCTAGGTTGGTCATAACTTTCCTTCCAAGGAGTAAGCGTCTTTTAATTTCATGGCTGCATCACCATCTGCAGTGATTTTGGAGCCCAGAAAAATAAAGTCTGACACTGTTTCCACTGTTTTCCCATCTATTTCCCATGAAGCAATGGGACCAGATGCCATGATCTTCATTTTCTGAATGTTGAGTTTTAAGCCAACTTTTTCACTCTCCTCTTTCACCTTCATCAAGAGGCTTTTTTGTTCCTCTTCACTTTCTGCCATAAGGGTGGTGTCATCTGCATATCTGAGGTTATTGATATTTCTCCCAGCAATCTTGATTCCAGTTTGTGTTTCTTCCAGTCCAGGGTTTCTCATGATGTACTCTGTATATAAGTTAAATAAACAGGGTGACAATATAGAGCCTTGACATACTCCTTTTCCTGTTTGGAACCAGTCTGTTGTTCCATGTCCAGTTCTAACTGTTGCTTCCTGACCTGTATACGGATTTCTCAAGAGGCAGGTCAGGTGGTCTGGTATTCCCATCTCTTTCAGAATTTTCCATAGTTGATTGTGATCCACACAGTCAAAGGCTTTGGCATAGTCAATAAAGCAGAAATAGATGTTTTTCTGGAACTCTCTTGCTTTTTCCATGATCCAGCGGATGTTGGCAATTTGATCTCTGGTTCCTCTGCCTTTTCTAAAACCAGCTTGAACATCAGGAAGTTCACGGTTCACATATTGCTGAAGCCTGGCTTGGAGAATTTTGAGCATGACTTTACTATATAGGTATATACAGTATATATACACACACGTATGTAACTCTCTATATAGAGTATGTTAATGATATATATATATATATATATATATACATACATATGCTATACAGTATGTATATACACATATACATACTGTATAGCACAGGGAATTCTACTCAGTGCTCTGTGGTGACCTAAATCATAAGGAAATATAAAAACGAATCTGTATATATGTCAGGGAACATTTAACAGGAGGATTCCTGCATGCTGTTTTCTATTTCTCAAGGATTCTCTGTTCCTTATCCATATCTATTCCAAGAATGAGTAAAACTGCATGCTGTTCTCAGGACTGAAGTCATGGGATGAGACATGCAGTGACTCTTTCAGCGTCAGAGACCTTGTATGTATTAGACTATCCATATTGTGGCTATTGATAAAATTTCATCCTGTGTAATCATCTTACTAAAGACAAATAAACCTGCATTTCTGCTAATAAAGCACCTTTGCTCCATCAGAGCTTGGGTCCCCGTGTCTTTCTTTCTTTCTCTCTCTCTCTCTCCTTGGCTAATTCTCTGGAGCACATAAACCCATCGTGCTCACTCTCCTGCCCGGGCTTCTAAGACTCTCTTGAGAAGGCACCCTGTGCCTTAACCCCCCACTCAAGAGGGTGCCCAGTGCCTTCGTGAGAGATACAAGTCCTGTGTCAAGGACTTTATTGGTTATCTGCGTAAACCAGGGAGTATCAGCCTCTTTCTCTCTTTCACTTTCTTATCATTGCCTCTGGACTGCCAAGGCCTGGTCCATTAAAGGACCCTAACAAGTGGCGCCCCAGAACAGGGACACTGGTATGTATGGCATTTCGGACGGAGGGACTCGGGACCTATTGAGGTCGGTAAGTACTAAGACACGGGTTATGCTGCTAGAAAGCCCCATCATTTCTCTATTTTACTTCACCATTTGTTTAAAGCTCAGGGACTTTTGGTTCCGTGCCAATGAATAGAGGCTTGCTTTCAAACAATGGTTAAATGTAATCCTTGGCTCCCTGATAAATGCAATTTTGATTTAGAAATTTGGTACCAGGTCAAAGAAAGTGTTGAATGAGCCACCAAGCAAGGAAAAAATATTCCAATTGATTTCTGGCCATTTCAAGGTAAATTCTAGCCCTCCTAATATTCGACAACAGACAGAACACTTATTGCATGAATATGAATCAGATGATGAAACTTTACAAAAGGCCCAATTATAACAACATAAAATATTTCAAAATTTTCTTGCGAGCCCTGCCCCGGCTGCTCTAAATGCTCCTCCTCTGCCAACAGGTGCAACTCCAAAAGTCTCTCCTTTGTTGGAACCTAATGAAAGTTATGCTAAAATTTTTGCTAGATTAGAAAACTATTTCCCATACTGTAATTGCAGAAGAAACCAAGAAACAGCTAGAGAAATTACTTGTTTATGAGAATGCAAATCAGGAATGTCAAAAAGCTATCGCTGCAATTTTTGAGACTGGGACTATTACTGATTATTTGAAGGCTTATCACAATCTAGGATCAGAAACTCAAAAGATGCAAATGCTAGCTGAAACAATGGCTACTACTTTAAAAAGGGAAATGAAGGATGCTCTACATGAAGAGATAAAAACCATTTAAAAGGGGACTGCCCTAAGAAGGCTAATAAAAAACCTCCAAGAGTTCGCCCTCGCTGCCATAGAGGAATGCATTGGGCCAAAGGTTATAAATCTAAATTTGATACTAAAGGAAAACCTATTCCAAGAAACTCCAAACAGGGGACCCCCCAGGTCCCCTACAACAAAAACCAGGGGCAAATTCTATCTTTTCCCTCAAACCCTCAACATCCGGCAGTGCTGCCGTCAATATACCAGCCCTAAATGATTTTTTCCTTTACCCTGAAGCAGTCCCTTCTAGAGTACCTACTGGACTTTTTAGACCCCTGCCCCAACAAACCTTCAGTCTTTCATTGGCTGATCTAGTTGGCTTCTAAAGGAATTATTGTTCACCCTGGAATAATTGATTCAAACTATAAAGGAGAGATTCAAATTATGATGTCATCTCAGATTCTATGGCAATTCAAAAAAGGGGACAAAAATTGCTCAATTACTTCTCTTGCCTTACATTTCTATTAACTCCTCTAATAATGTACGGACAAATGGGTTTGGCAGTACAGATCAAAAACAATCCTTATGGACATCATCGGTATCTGAATATGCCGGACCAAATATAAATATCAAAATTAATCATAAAAGATTTCCTAGTCTCCTCGACACTGGATCTAATATTACTATTATTTCCAAACACTTATGGCCCAAATCCTGGCCTATACAAAAAGTCTCTTGCCAGATTGCAGGAATTTCTCAAACCAAAGTACAAGAAATTTATCAAAATGTTTAGATCTACCCATATGAAAGACCAAAAGACCAGCCTGCAACATTAAGACCTTATGTGATAGATGCACCCCTTAATCTAATAGAAAGGGACTTACTTATGCAATGGCAAACTCAGATATACATCCCACATTTTTCCTAAGGGCCACTGCTCATTTAACAAACAAAACAATTATTAAAATAACTTGGAAGAATGACGAGCCTATTTGGACAGAGCAATGGCCCTTTGCTGCTACTGCTAAGTCACTCCAGTCGTGTCCGACTCTGTGCGACCCCATAGACGGCAGCCCACCAGGCTTCCCCAGTCCCTGGGATTCTCCAAGCAAGAACACTGGAGTGGGTTGCCATTTCCTTCTCCAATGCATGAAAGTGAAAAGTGAAAGTGAAGTCACTCAGTCATGTCCGACTCTAGTGACTCCATGGACTGCAGCCTACCAGGCTCCTCCGTCCATGGGATTTTCTAGGCAAAAGTACTGGAGTGGGGTGCCATTGCCTTCTCCTTACGAAAGATAAATTTCAGGCTACTAAAGAACTTATAGACACACAATTAGAATTAAAACATATTGAGGAATCTTTCTCTCCTTAGAACTTTCCTATTTTTATTATAAAAAAGAAATCTGACAAATGGTATCTCTTAACAGACCTTAGAAGAGTTAATGCATCTATGAAACCTATGGATACATTACAACTAGAGATCCCATCACCTATTACTATTCCTCAAAATTGGCACATTATTATTACTGATTTACAAGATTGCCTTTTTAATATACCTTTACATCCTTTAGACCAGGAGAGATTCACTTTCTCTCTCCCTTATCCTAATCATATCGGGCCTCATAAAAGATTTCAATAAGCTATATTACTTCAAAATATGCTTAACAATCCTAATATTTGTCAAAAATTTTGTAGCCAAGGCTTAACTCCAATGTGACAGCAATTCCCTCATGCATATATCATTAATAATACACTGTAACTACAAAAAGGAGAAATGATATTTTTGACACTGAATGGCCATGATATTCTTTAGACTCCAGAGAAAACTGATTAAAGTAAAATCTTTTTTGAAATTGCAAAACCAATTCTTCTTACATGTGTGGTTAAGAAAAGGTTAACTTCTTAAAATATTTTTTGGAGCTCCAATTCTGTCTGGGAAACAAAACAGGCCTAAGGAAAAAACCTAAAGTTAACTCTTACCATGTCCTTTGGATACACAACCAAAGGATACATAAACCAAAGTTTATGGGACTCCAGCCATAAACAAGTTGGTGAATAAAAATAAAAATTTTTTTAAGCGGAAAAGGTATTTCAAGCTGAAAACTATGCCTATCTATGTCTCAATGTATGTCTTTTTTTTTTTTTGGATAATATGAAGTTAATGAGCTCTATTTAAATTTAGGTTCACATGAACTGAAAAATATTCAATATTAAATATAATGTTTATTTAAATATAAATATAATTTAAATATAATTGTTTCCTAATCTAATTAAGACATGTCTTAAATCATCAACACTATGTAATACTTTTATTATGCCTAGGTTTAAGGTAAACTAAATTTGTCAACAAAAGGGTAACTTTATATATATATATATATATATATAAGATGAAAACTTTTGGATAATCTCTACTAAAAATAATGATATTTTTCATAGAATAATGTATTATTATAATCTAAAATAATCTCTTAGGATCGGGGTAGCTTAAGTTTCTGGAGTTATACTAAACTAAATTATAAAAGTTTATTAAACAGCTAGGTCATTTCCAAATAAATAATATTTTAAAACATTAATTACTGAACATTAACTTCCTCTTACAAAAAGTTTTTCTTATAGAAAAACTAAAGATATTTTAGACTATTAATAAATATATATATTATAATATATAATATGATATAATAAATATATTCACCAATCTATAAAATACTAACATATAAGACACTTCATAGTTGCTAAAGAAAAGTAAGATATATACTTTTAATAAAAGGATATAAGAAATGGCAAATAAAATGATGAATACAAAAATACAAAAAGGGTTTAACAAATGAAAGAAAATTTTATGACAAATGGATTTAACTCATTACCCTGAACTTACTTCCTCTTCCTTCTTACATGTCTTGATTAATACAAATTCTTCTTTTATATGGGCCATGCCTCTCCAAGGTAAAACTACACAACATGTTATAACCTACCTATCAACTTATTTTGCAATAATGAGAACACCTAATTCTATAGGTTCGTGACATTGTACAGGAGACTGGGATCAAGACTATCCCCATGGAAAAGAAATGCAAAAAAGCAAAATGGCTGTCTGGGGAGGCCTTACAAATAGCTGTGAAAAGAAGAGAAGCAAAAAGCAAAGGAGAAAAGGAAAGATATAAGCATCTGAATGCAGAGTTCCAAAGAATAGCAAGGAGAGATAAGAAAGGCTTCCTCAGCAATCAGTGCAAAGAAATAGAGGAAAACAACAGAATGGGAAAGACTAGAGATCTCTTTAAGAAAATAAGAGATACCAAGGCAACATTTCATGCAAAGATGGGCTCGATAAAGGACAGAAATGGTATGGACCTAACAGAAGCAGATGATATTAAGAAGAGGTGGCAAGAATACACAGAAAAACTGTACAAAAAAGATCTTCACGACCCAGATAATCATGATGGTGTGATCACTGACCTAGAGCCAGACATCCTGGAATGGGAAGTCAAGTGGGCCTTAGAAAACATCAGTATGAACAAAGCTAGTGGAGGTGATGGAATTCCAGTGGAGCTATTTCAAATGCTGAAAGATAATGCTGTGAAAGTGCTGCACTCAATATGCCAGAAAATTTGGAAAACTTAGCAGTTGCCACAGGACTGGAAAAAGTCAGTTTTCATTCCAATCCCAAAGAAAGGCAATGCCAAAGAATGCTCAAACTACCGCACAATTGCACTCATCTCACATGTTAGTAAAGTAATGCTCAAAATCTCCAAGCCAGGCTTCAGCAATATGTGAACCGTGAACTTCCTGATGTTCAAGCTGGCGTTAGAAAAGGCAGAGGAACCAGAGATCAAATTGCCAACATCCGCTGGATCATGGAAAAAGCAAGAGAGTTCCAGAAAAACATCTATTTCTGCTTTATTGACTATGACAAAGCCTTTGACTGTGTGGATCACAATAAACTGGAAAATTCTGAAAGAGATGGGAATACCAGACCACCTGACCTGCCTCTTGAGAAATCTGTATGCAGGTCAGGAAGCAACAGTTAGAACTGGACATGGAACAATAGACTGTTTCCAAATAGGAAAAGGAGTACGTCATGGCTGTATATTGTCACCCTGCTTATTTAACTTCTATGCAGAGTACATCATTAGTAATGCTGGACTGGAAGAAACACAAGCTGGAATCAAGATTGCTGGGAGAAATATCAATAACCTCAGATATGCAGATGACACCACCCTTATGGCAGAAAGTGAAGAGGAACAAAAAAGCCTCTTGATGAAGGTGAAAGAGGAGAGTGAAAAAGTTGGCTTAAAACTCAACATTCAGAAAACGAAGATCATGGCATCTGGTCCCACCACTTCATGGGAAATAGATGGGGAAACAGTGGAAACAGTGTCAGACTTTATTTTTCTGGGTTCCAAAATCACTGCAGATGGTGATTGCAGCCATGAAATTAAAAGACGCTTACTCCTTGGAAGGAAAGTTATGACCAACCTAGATAGCATATTCAAAAGCAGAGACATTACTTTGCCAACAAAGGTCCATCTAGTCAAGGCTATGGTTTTTCCGGTGGTCATGTATGAATGTGAGAGTTGGACTGTGAAGAAAGCTGAGAGCCGAAGAATTGATGCTTTTGAAGTGTGGTGTAGGAAAAGACTCTTGAGAGTCACTTGGAATGCAAGGAGATCCAACCAGTCCATTCTGAAAGAGATCAGCCCTGGGATTTCTTTGGAAGGAATGATTCTAAAGCTGAAACTCCAGTCCTTTGGCCACCTCATGCAAGAGTTGGCTCATTGGAAAAGACTCTGATGCTGGGAGGGATTGGGGGCAGGAGGAGAAGGGGACGACAGAGCATGAGATGGCTGGATGGCATCACTGACTAGATGGACGTGAGTCTGAGTGAACTCTGGGAGTTGGTGATGGACAGGGAGGCCTGGCGTGCTGCGATTCATGGGGTCACAAAGAGTCGGACATGACTGAGCGACTGAACTGAACTGAACTGAACTGAACTTAACTGACTGAATTCTATGAAAACAGACAATGGCCCTGCCTATATTTCTAAGCAAATTGAAACAATTTTTACATTCATCCTCTATTAAACAGATAACAAACATTCCTTATAATCCACAAACACAAGACATAATTAAACAAACACATTACACACTGTAACTGCAAATAAAAAATTAAATAAGAGGATATACACAGGAACACTTTTATCTTCCTTATCCAGAACAGACTTTACTACATTCTAATGCAGTATAGTCTTTAAGCCTATAACTATTATTAATATAGCTTTATTTCTGTTTCCAATCTGTGAGATTCTTAAAACAAAATAACATCAACTTCAATGCCTGTTTCACAATACAAAACAAAAACAACATAAAAAAGACACCAGTTGCCAAATAAGTTATTTGTTCCTAAGAATATCAAAAGTGCAAAATATTCACCTTCTTTTCAGGTCTGTCTTGAAAATATAATCATCTCCCTTGACACACTGAACAGAGAGATTCAACAGCTACCAGGCTGCATTTCTTTTCCAAGAACAAGGTCAAATATATTTAGATATGAGCAACATTTCATTTATCAAGTTGTTCTGCATCAACTTTTCAATAATTTCACTTAGGAAAAAATATTTGAGTGTTTGCTCCTAATCTTTTGCCCCAAATAACACAAACCACTTAAAACACAGTCAGATTCCATTTCTCTTTATATCAGAAAAATGTATATACTGAGTGAAGAGAAAATCAATCCATTAATTCAAAACCACAGCCAAATACCAGTCCCAAACAGATTTCTAGATGATTTTTTTTTTTTATTTTGGACTGAAATATTTCCTAAGTGGACTTCCCTGGTGGCTTAGATGATAAAGCATCTGCCTACAATGCGGGAGACCCAGGTTCGATCCCTGGGTTGGGAAGATCCTCTGGAGAAGGAAATGGCAACCCATTCCAGTACTCTTGCCTGGATAATCCCATGGACGGAGGAGGGTTGTAGGTTACAGTCCATGGGGTCGCAAAGAGTCGGACACGACTGAGCGACTTCACTTCACTTCACTGTTTCCTATGAATGTTTTCATCATTATCACTTTCCTTTCTTTCTATAACTATTGTTAATATAGCTTTATTTGTTTTAAGTTTTTTAAACTTACCACAAGGAAATATTTTGACTAAAGCAGAAAAACATTATGAAACATTAAAGGACACCTCCCTTCCTTTGACCATTTGATATCAAGATGGATTAACTAATCAATAGAAATCTAAAAAACTAATCTCACAGGGAAAGGGGTATGCTTCTATTTCTCCAGATGGATCCAACGAACTCATATGACTTCCTCTTCAGAAGATTCAACCTAAGGGGGCCCCCAACATTCAAACTAGAGACAAAACAACAAAAACCCCAGGAAGAAGAAATTCCAATACAAGCCATGGCAGCTTTAAAAATTTCCAAAAAACGCCATACTTGGCATCACCGACCTTATGATCTCCCTACTTGGGGACAGATAAAAACCCTTACTAATCAAGCTGAAAATGTGATTTCTCAACAGGGACTGCCTTGGAATCCTGAAAATATTTTTCTTCACTATGGTTGCTTTGCTTGCTTTTGCTTCCCCCATGCAGGCTGACTTGATTGATCACACTTAATGGGTTTATGCACCTAACTCCCTCTTTTTTATTGTAGGTTATAGAATGGACAGATATAGGACCAATCATATCCACTAATAACTCAACACATATGCCCCCTCCTTGGAGCTTGGAGGGGCCCTTTCATCATGAGAAAGTAGGAAAACTAAGATTTCTCTAGGCTATGAAATCCTACCCTTATGCATGGGCTCAACAAAATTATATATTAGTGTGAATCAACAAACTTGGGCTTTCATCCTGCCTCCAAAAGAAGACTTTCGGACACTGCTTGGATTATTTACTGCTCTTTCTTTGTCCATGAACCATGTTTATACTACCGAAACTTTAGGGAAAGAATTAAGGAAAGACCAAAGAACACTATGCAAAGGGTTTGCTAATAAGAACTTTAAATATATTCCTATTCATTGGGACAAATGTCAGGCCAAATCAGGAAAATTAATGTTAATGCTAATCATACAATTGACTATTAGGGGCCCAATGGTATGTGGTTATCTAACTGCTCAGATGATATTAACAGCCTGTGTGTGATTATGTTACTCAAGTGGCATAGAAGGTTACTAAGACTACAATGGAGCATTACCATGACAGAGGACCTCTTGGATGGCTTGACGGTGGAATGGACCCCCCTCGTCCTCGAATCGTCCTTGATAAACAAATTGGGCCTGAACAATGGGACATCTGGAAACTTGCTGCAAGCATTGAGGAACTTGGGACTTGGACTGGACGTTTCACAGGGACCAGTCATAGCCATGGCCATTATTTCTTTTGCTATGATCAATCATATTTTGTACAAGCCTGTGTTCCACTTCCTTTTGTTGTAGCTATAGGAAATTTACAATTCAATAAGACTTTACATTCTGTAACTTGCATAAATTGTAAATTATATACTTGTCTTAACTCCTCTATTTACTTGAGAAATGACTCCCTTTGGATTCTTCGATCTCGACATAATCTGTGGTTACCAATAAATCTCCAGTGGCCCTGGGAAGAAGGTCCCATGGCTGGACTTGCTTCCCGGTTACTTACTAAATTGCTCCGGTGATCTAAACGATTTATTGGATGGCTGAGTTTTGGCATTTTGGGATTAATAGCTATCTGCACCACTGCTGCTGTCACTGGTGTTGCTTTACAAACTTCAATTCAAACACATAATTTTATTCAAAATTGGACTAAAGATGCCCATACTATGTGGGCCACTCAGGCTCAGATAGATGAGAATATTCAAGAGAAAATACAGGAACTAAAAACAGCCATCAAATGGGTTGGAGATCAATTAACAGATGTACAAAAACAGGTAATGCTAAAATGTGATTGGAATTCTACTCAATTTTGTGTTACTCCTGTTCATTTCAATAATAGTGCCTAAATATGCATAATAATGCCTCTCTGAATGTACAATTATTACAAAAAGAAATATTTGAAACATTTTCTAATAATCTTCCCTCTTCCACTAATTTGAAAACTTTAGCTGAACAACTAGCTGATCAATTATCTGAGTTAGATCAACACGGATGGTTTCAAAGCATTACTCACAGCATTGGGTCTAAAACTGTAATTTTGGTGATTGTCTTAACAATTATATTTGTCATCTACCATTGCCTTCATGCAAAGATTGTTAAACTAAACAAACTCTAATGGTCAGAACTCTTTTTACGTATATTATAAATAAATAAGGGGGAATTGTCGGGGAGTGTTTAACAGGAGGATTCCTACGTGCTGTTTCTCACAAGTCCTTTGTTTCTTTCTAAGCAGAACAGTAGGCTGCTCCCAGGAACTGAGGTCATTGTGTGAGCCAGGCTTGAATCTCCTTTAGTAAACATTCTCTTTACGACAAACTCAATTAATCAAGACCCTTTTTACAAATATAAAAAGTAAGGGGGAATTGTCAGGGAACATTTAACAGGAGGATTCCTGCATCCTGTTTTCTACTTCTCAAGGATTCTCTGTTCCTTATCAGTTCCTATTCCAAGAATGACTAAAGCTACATGCAGTTCTCAGGACTGAAGTCATGGGATGAGATATACAGTGACTCTTTCCAGCGTCAGAGACCTTGTATGTATTAGACTATCCATATTGTGGCTATTGACAAAATTTCATCCTGTGTTATCATCTTACTAAAGATATATAAGCCTGCATTTCTGCTAATAAAGCACCTTTGCTCCATCAGAGCCTGTGTCTTTCTTTCTTTCTCTCTCTCTCCTCGGCTAATTCTCTGGAGCACAGAAACCTGTCTTGTTCACTCTCCTGCCAGGGCTTCTAAGACTCTCATGAGAAGGTGCCCCGTGCCTTCATTTCCCCCTTGAGAGGGTGCCTGGTGCCTTCTGAGAGACGCAAGTCCTGTGTCAAGGACTTTATTGGTTCTCTGCGTAAACCAGGGAGTATCAGCCTCTTTCTCTCTTTCACGTTCTTATCATCGCTTCCGGACCACCAGGTCCCGGTCCACTAAAGGACCCCAACATATATGAATACCTATGGGCTTCATGGTGGCTCAGTGGATAAAGAATCTGCCTGCAATGGAGGGGACACTGGTTCAATCCCCAGGTCAGGAAGATCCCCTGGTGGAGGGCATGGCAACCCACTCCAGTATTCTTGCCTAGAGAATTCCCATGGACAGAAGGAGCCTGGAGGGCTACAGTCGATAGGATTGCAAAGAGTCGGACATGACTGAAGTGACCAAGCGTGCATGCCTGTATATCTATAGCTGATTCAATTTGCTGTAGAGCATAAATACAACATTGTAAAGCAACTATATTAAAAAAAAATCCAGGGGTTGGATAATGGACTTTTGGTGTCTGTAACTCAGGGACATGGTGCTCACCTGAGGGAAAGGACTCTATACAGGTGTCCAATCAAACAAGCCACCATGTTAGAAGGTAGCAATTGCATTCACAATGGGAGGGGGAATGAAATCTTGAAAAAGATCATAGCACTTGGCATCTGATGTGCTTTTCTTCTAGTTGAGATACACCTTGGTTTTACTTGGAGGAGGGAAGGGATATGTGTGCAGTAAAAGTGAGGTGAACAAAATTTGGAGTTCTAGCAACTACTAATAGTTTTTACAAAATGGTTTCAACCTTATTATTTTTCTTAAAGAGAAAATTATACTCCTCAAGTTTGGTCTTATTAGAGTCAAATTGTATGCTTTCAAATGTACATTTCTAGTTATAATAATTGTACATTTTTAGCAAACAAGGAGCTTGATGATTCATACTAATAGGGATGTGTTTGAAGATCTGAAAGATTGAATAATTGTTCTTGATAAAAATACAAATACCCTGTGAGTCTTGCTGTGACCCTCAGGAGCTGTGAGCGAATCAAGTAAGCACAGAGTTACCGAAGGCTCAGAGCAAAGCCCTCAGAGAATTTGAAACTAAAAGTTGAAAATAAGGCTTAACCACCCAGGATTAAATGACAGACAAATGGAAGCCAAAGCTCTCCACGCCTGCTGCTTAGAAACAGAAAACAAGCAGAACCTGGGTGATTTCCAGGTGAATCATAAAGACCGTGGTGTTAAAAGGAGCAGAGGGGTAGGGAGTAATGTAGAAGTCCTCTCTGCCTTTGACTCTAAGTTACTTTGACCTCTTTCCATATCCATTAAAACAGGAACATAGCATATGATCCAACAGTTGTACTCCTTGGTATTTACCCAAATGAATTGAAAACTTAAGTCTATGCAAAAACTTATACACAGTGCTTCCCTGGTGGCTCAGTGGTAAAGAATCTGCCTGCCAATGCAGGAGACACAGTTTCAATCCTGGGTCCGGGAAAATCCCACAAGATGTGGGGCAACTAAGTCCATGTGCCACAACTATTGAGCCTGTGCTGCTCTAGAACCTGGGAGTTGCAACTGCTGAGCCCACATGCCACAACTACTGAAGCCCGCCACCCTAGAGCCTGTGCTCCACACTAAGAAAAGCCACCATAATGAGAAGGCCATGCACCTCAACAAGAGAAAAACCTGCACAGCAGCGAAGACCCAGAACAGACAAAAACAAAAACAAACCCTCCCACCAAAACAAAAAAAACACTTATACATAGATGTTGATAGCAGCTTTATTCATTGCCAAGTCTTGGAAGCAATCAAGATGTCCCTCAGTAGGTGAATAAATAAACAAACTGTGGTACACCCAACCAGTGGAATATTATTCACTGATAAAAAGAAATGTGCTATCCGGCCATGGAAAGACATGCTGCTGCTAAGTTGCTTCAGTCGTGTCCGACTCTGTGCAACCCATAGACAGCAGCCCACCAGGCTTTCCTGTCCCTGGGATTCTCCAGGCAAGAACAATGGAGTGGGTTGCCAGTTCCTTCTCCAATACATGAAAGTGAAAAGTGAAAGTGAAGTTGCTCAGTCGTGTCCGACTCTTAGCGACCCCATGGACTGCAGCCCAACAGGCTCCTCCGTCCATGGGATTTTCGAGGCAAGAGTACTGGAGTGGGGTGCCATTGCCTTCTCCGATGGAAAGACATAGAGGACCCTTAAATGGATGTTAATAGGTGAAAGAAGCCAATATTAAAAGGCTGTATAGTGTATGATTCAAACTATATGGCAATTTTCAAAAAGGCAGAATATAGAGACAGTAAAGAGATTGGTAGCTATCAGAGTTTGAGGGACAAGGATTGGTATTAATTAATAGGCAGAGCACAGGAATTTTAGGGTGGTGAAACTAATTGGAAAATCTGTTGGGCTGACTTCCAGGTTTGCATTTATAAGGTACATATTGAAATCTCTGAAAACTCAGCTACAGTGATAGAAGACCCATGTTACCTGAAACAAGCCATATCTGTAGTCTGTGTTCGATAGTCTTCCAATCAGGCTCTGATGTGGATGGAGAAGATCAATCTGACCAGCCCAGGAGTTCTGGTTTCCTGCATCAGAGCGCATTTCATCTGAGTGAATGCTTTGGGGAGGAGTTTCCCTGCCTCTTTTCTGTTTTTCCCTAGTCTCTTATTATTTTTCCAGCTTTTATACAGATTTTTCAGGCCATTAAGCAAGGTTCAACCTCTTCCTCTTCCAAATTCCAGCAGTACACTTTTATGTTGTCTCCAGCCATTTAAAAGGCAGAGCTAAGCACTATGAAGATTCCTATGGGAATCCACTCTCATCAGTCAATGACAGTTTGAGACTTGGAGTTTGAGTATCTGTTTACACTGTGGTGTGGACTCCACCCAAAGTTCTAAGCTCAAAGGGCAGAAATCCCAGAATCCCAGAAATCATGGTACCTAAGACTTCATGGCTCTAAACATTTTATGTTATAGATAAGACAAAGAATTTGAAACTTACAGTTGTTAAAATAACACAGATAAGATTTGAAAATGGAAAGCAGTTTCCAAAAGTGATACAGGTTTCATTGGCATATTTTTGTATTAATAGCTCAAAATTAAAACACAGTTGAGTCTCACAGGAAAATATCCATAGCCAACAGTTGTTTTCCAGGAAAATTAAACTTTGGGAATTAGAAAGCTTTGTAATGTATTTCCTGAAACTTTAGGAATCAGATGGAAAACCCTAAAGAAGTCTTGCAGAAGTTGCTAAGTGATTTGTGTTGGTTTATAGGACATGACCCTGGCTTCTCCGAGCTTGAGTCTGGGCGGAATGTTCGAGGAGTGGGTAACAGTCACGGGGCGTCAGAACTCCCATAAGCCTCAAGTCCTGGGAATCAGTGGCCACATGTGGTCAGTGGCTCCCATACTGGATAGTGTAGATAAAGAACGTTTTCATCATCATAGAGAGTTTTACTGGATGGTGCTGCTTTATAGGAGGGGTTGGCAAATGTTTCCAATAAAAGACCTGGCAGTATATGTATCTTAGGCTTTGCAGGTTGAGACCAAATCGAAGTGACTGTGTGTCTCTGTGGCAATGACTCAACTGCTCAGAAGCAGCCGCAGATGCTGTGTAAACAAGTGGGTGTGGCTGTGTTCCATTAAGACTCATTGCACAAATAGACACTGGGCCTATTTGCTAAGCCCTGGTTTATGGAGTTGGCTTCTGCAGTACTTGTGGCGTCAGCATAAACCATCCTGATCTGTCTAATGCTTCTGTCTCCAGTGGGTGGTCAACAAAATGTACCTTTGACATCATTCCAGCAATTTCACACAAACATTATCTACATGCACTAAAAACAAATGTAAAGAATTAGAGCTTAAAGTTTCTTTTGGGGAGGGGGGATTAAAAATACCCCCGCTTCAGCCCAGTTCTCTAATTTTATCAGTGTGTAAATTCTTCATCTCTGGTTCTTTCCTCAAGCCTTAACGTCATCTTCATGATGAACTAAGCGTCCAGTTGAACATGATGAGATCTTACAACTGGCACAAGGGATCATTAGTATAAATATCACCCATGATCCGATTTAGACTAATCTTATTTCTTTTGTCTGCTGTACTCTGTGCAGGGCTGCTAACAGACCTCCCAGAGTGCTGAACTGGAAGTCAGAGAGGGTAAACATTAACTAGCTTTGTGACCTTGGGCAAAAATGCACATGATCAAGTTTGTGGTTTCTGATTTTTACCTTCTAGCACTTAAAATCTCTGTCAGAGACCTTTCGCAATAATCTAGTTGTCCAAAGCCTCCCCCTGCATCTGTACTCTTTTTACTAGATGATGTCGCCCTCTTCTGGATGCCTTCTGTATCTGCACCATGGTTTCTTTCCAGTGCACCCTTTGCCTTGTTGCCACTTGCTCAGGCTGAACTCCTTTGTATTCTCATGTCATGAGCCGCAGTATTTCATTCATGATTAATAAGACATAAGTGAAGAGACAGAATTTAAATAGTCCCTTCACTTGTTATATTACTATAATAAAAAAGCTACACTGTAGTCTAGATTTACAGTTTACAGAAGCCCTTAGACAGCCTTCCAAAAATCTCCAACAAATACCATATACTGCTTTCAAATAAATAATTACACTGTGAGAAATTTTTTTAAAAAGGCATAAGCAGTACATATCAACTTCAGGGCGGAGGTTGCTCCTGGGGAGGGAGAGAGGTAAGTGGTATTCTGAAGAGGCATATGTGCTGTCTTTTCAGTCATGTCCAACTCTTTGCAACCCTATGCATGGTAGCCCACCAGGCTCCTCTGTCCATGGGATTTTCCCGGCAAGAATACAGGAGTGCATTGCCATGCCCGCTTTCAGGGAATCTTCCCGACCCAGGGATTAAGCCCACATCTCCTGTGTCTCCTGCAGGTGAATTCTTCACTCGCTGAGCCACTGGGGACTGAAGAAGGGACTTTGTTAAATTTTATTTATTGAATAGAAAGATCTGAGGACAGAATTGGAGGACAGTATGACAAAATATTTAGTAGCAGCTGGGATTGGTGGAGGTAGACCTCACAGGATACTTTTATGTTTTCACACTACTTTTTTTTCATGTGTGTGTGTAAATCTCCTTGTCCTACCCCTGGATAGTATTTTGGGCAGATCCCAGAGTTTTTGCTGTCACTTTTAGGCATTAAAAGTTGAATACCAGAAGAGGGGCTCAAGAGGGAGGGGATATATGTGTAGATATAGGTGATTCACTTTGTTGTACAGCAGAAACTAACACAACATTGTGAAACAACTATTGATCTGTTAGTCTCTCAGTTGTGTCCGAGTCTTTGCGACCCCATGGACTGTAGCCTGCCAGTCCCCTCTGTCCATGGAATTCTCCAGGCAAGAATACTGGAGTGGGTTGCCATTACCTTCTCCAGGGGATCTTCCTGACCCAGGGATTGAACCCGGGTCTCCTACATTGCAGGCAGACTCTTTACAGTCAGATCCACCACTATACTCCAATAATAAAATTAAAAATTTTAATACCTTTAAAAGTTTTCAAAAAGCTCAATCTGATTTAAACAGAAGCTTTAACATGTCCTTCAAGCATCCCCCTGCCATGTCTGGTGCCTGGACCTACAGGCTCAGCATCTCTCTTGCTGTCTCCTGTTCCTTGAGCACCAGCACAGCTGCACACACACATGCGTGCACACACTCTTACACACACACATGCCCATACACATGCAAAGAAGAGGCAGGAAGGAGAGGTCAAGAGAGAAAAATTGGGTCCAACTCACTCAGTTGTGGTGTGTGTGCTGATACCCACTGGTTGAGCAGATGTATACGTGATGTGGGACACATCTGGGCTATTTGGAGTATCCTCCTCATCAGGGAACCTCCCGCCACGTGCTGTCCTCTGTTCGTCTTTCTGGTAGTTCTCCTGGCCCAGGGCCTTTCTGCTGGGGTCCCACTGTCTTTCACGGGTCCCTTCTGGCCAGGGGAAACACACTGCCTGGTGTCAGCTGCTCTCAGCAAGGTCTCCTCCCCTCCCTTGGCCACTGGGTGGTCACTGGGGTAGCACATACTCTTACCTTAACTTGCTGATGTGTCCCCTGGACTCCTGGGGCTCAGGCAAGCTCTCTGTGCAAGTTGGATCTGCCCACCCTTGGTGTGAATCCCGGGGAAGCTCAGTCCTCTGACATCTCTCTGGCCAGAGCTCTTCTCTGCCGATCTTAGGGAGCTTTAGCTCTTCCTTTCATAGCCTGGAGGTTGATGGACTTAAATGGCAGAATATATTTTGGGATGCCCTCAGTCAGTCCTGCATCAATGACCTTGTGCCTCTTTTTAGAAAAGGTGACACATAGTATTCTGTGTTCCCAGCTGAAGTCCAGAGCCCCATTTGAACACATCTGTTTACTCAGTCACTTCTTGGCCAGGTGCTTGAGCTCTTGCAAGCACCCAGATCCAAGCAGCAGATCTCTGTCTACAATCCTGTATCTATAATTTCCAGCTATAGGCACATGAGTTCCATGCTATTCAGGGCTATTGTCACACCATTCCACCTTTTATTGGATTGGCCTAAAAGTTCGTTCATATTTTTCTGCAAGATGTTATGGAAAAACCCAAATGGCGTTTTTGGCCAATCCAGTATCAGTCTGGGCCCTTTTGTCTTAACTTATTTATTTTTAACTGGAGAATGATTACTTCCCAATATTGTGTTGGTTTCTGCCGTATATCAATGTGACTCAGCCACTGTTGTTGTTCAGTTGCTCAGTTGTGTCCAACTCTGTGATCCCATGGACTGCAGCACGCCAGGCTTCCCTGTCCTTCACCATCTCCCAAGGCTTGCTCAAACTCATGTCCATCGAGTTGGTGATGTCATCCAACCATCTCATCCTCTGTCATCTCCTTCTTTGCCTGCCTTCAATCTTTCCCAGTATAAGGGTCTTTTCTAATGAGTCAGGTCTTCACATTAGGTGGCCAGAGTATCGGAGCTTTGGCTTCAGCATCAGTCCTTCCAATGAATATTCAGGACTGATTTCCTTTAGGATGGACTGGTTGGATCTCCTTGTAGCCCAAGGGACTCTCAAGAGTCTTATCCAACACCACAATTCAAAAGTATCAATTCTTCAGCACTCAGCCTTTTTTATGGTCCAACTCTCACATCCATACATGACTACTGGAAAAACCATAGCTTTGACTGTATGGACCTTTGTCAGCAAAGTAATGTCTCTGCTTTTTAATACGCTGAATAGGTTTGTTGTAGCTTTTCTTCCAAGGAGCAAGCATCTTTTAATTTCATGGCTTCAGTCACCATTAGCAGTGATTTTGGAGCCCAAGAAAATAAAGTCTGTGACTGTTTCCATTGTTTCCCCATCTATTTTCCATGAAATTGTGGGGCTGGATGCCTTGATCTTCATTTTTTGAATGTTAAGTTTTAAGCCAGCTTTTTCACTCTCCTCTTTCACATTCATCAAGAGGCTCTTCTGTTCCTCTTTGCTTTCTGCCATAAGGGTGGTGTCATCTGCATATCTGAGGTTATTGATATTTCTTCCAGCAGTCTTGATTCCAGCTTGTGCTTCATCCAGCCTGGCATTTCGTGTGATGTACTCTGCATATAAGTTAAATAAGCAGGGTGACAATATACAGCCTTGACATACTTCTTTCTCAGTTTTGAACCAGTCCATTGTTCCATGTCTGGTTCTAACTGTTGCTTCTTGACCTGAATACAGGTTTCTCAAGAGGCAGGTAAGGTGGTTTGGTATTCCCAACTCTTGAAGAATTTTCCACAGTTTGTTGTAATCCACACAGTCAAAGGCTTTAGCATAGTCAGTGAAGCAGAAGTAGATGTTTTTCTCGAATTCTCTTTCTTTTTCTATGATCCAATGGATGTTGGCAATTTGATCTCTGGCTCCTCTGCCTTTTCTAAATCCAGCTTGAACATCTGGAAGTCCTCTGTTCATGTACTGTTGAAGCCTAGTTTGGAGAATTTTGAGCATTACTTTGCTAGCATGTGAAATGAGTGCAGTTGTGCAGTAGTTTGAACATTCTTTGGCATTGTCTTTCTTTGGAATTGGAATGAAAACTGACCGTTTCCAGTCCTGTGGTCACTGCTGTTTTCCAAATTTACTGGCATATTGAGTGAAGCACTTTCACAGCATCATCTTTTAGGATCTGAAATAGGTGGAAGTAGGAAGTCAAGGGATACGTAAAGTAACAGGCAAGTTTCCATCACCTTCACTAGCTTTGTTCATTGTGATGCTTTCTAAGGCCCACTTGACTTTAGACTCCAGGATGTCTGGCTCTAGGTGAGTGATCACACCATCGTGGTTATCTGAGTCATGCAGATCTTTTTTGTATAGTTTTTCTGTGTATTCTTACCATCTCTTCTTAATATCTTCTGCTTCTCTTAGGTCCATACCATTTCTGTCCTTTATTGAGCCCATCTTTGCATGAAATGTTCCCTTGGTGTCTCTAATTTTCTTGAAGAGATCTCTAGTCTTCCCCATTCTATTGTTTTCCTCTATTTCTTTTCATTGATCACTGACGAAGGCTTTCTTATCTCTCCTTGCTATTCTTTGGAACTCTGCATTCTGATGGGTATGTCTTTCCTTTTCTTCTTTGCCTTTAGCTTCTCTTCTTTTCTCAGCTATTTGTAAGGGCTCCTCAGAAAACCATCTGGCCTTTTTGCATTTTTTCCCCTTAGGGATTGTTTTGGTCACTGCCTCCTGTACAGTGTTACAAATCCCCATCCGTAGTTCTTCAGGCACTCTGACTATCAGATCCCTTAAATCTATTTGTCACTTCCACTGTATAATCATAAGGGACTTGATTTAGGTCATACCTGAATGGTCTAGTGGTTTTCCCTACTTTCTTCAAGTCTGAATTTGGCAATAAGGAGTTCATGATTTGAGCCACAGTCAGCTCCTGGTCTTGTTTTTGCTGACTGTATAGAGCTTCTCCATCTTTGGCTGCAAAGAATATAATCAATCTGATTTTGGTATTGACCATCTGGTGATGTCCATGTGTAGACATCTTGTGTTGTTGGAAGAGGGTGTCTGCTATGACTAGTGTGTTCTCTTGGCAAAACTGTTAGCCTTTTCCCTGCTTCATTTTGTAAAGGCCAAACTTGCCTGTTACTTTAGGTATCCCTTGACTTCCTACTTTTGCATTCCAGTCCAGATGAAAAGGACATCTTTTTTTGGTGTTAGTTCCAGACGATCTTGTAGGTCTTCAGAAACTGTTCAACTTCAGCTTCTTCAGTGTTAATGGTTGGGGCATAGACTTGGATTACTGTCATATTGAATGGTTTGCCCTGAATCAGCAATAGGTATACACAGGTCCCCTCCCTCTGGAGCCTCCCTCCCACCTCCCACCCCATCCCACCCTTCTAGATTGTCACAGAGCCCTGGTTTGTGTTCCTTGAGTCATATACCAAATTCCCACTGGTTATCTATTTAACACGTGGTAGTGTATATGTTTCCATGCAATGTCTCCATTCATCCCACGTCTCCTCCCACCTGCCCCATGTTCATAAGTCTGTTCTCTATGCCTGCATCTCCACTGTTGCCTGGCAAATAGATTCATCAGTACCATCTTTCTAGATTCCATATATATGCCTTGATATATGATATTTATTTTTATCTTTTTTACTTACTTCACTCTGTATAATAGGCTCAAGATTCATCCACCTCATTAGCACTGACTCAAATGCATTCCTTTTTAAGGCTGAGTAATATTCATTTGTATATATGTACCACAGCTTCTTTATCCATTCATCTGTCGATGGACATCTAGGTTGCTTCCTTGCCCTAGCTATTGTAAATAGTGCTGCAGTGAACATTGGGGTACAAGTTATGGTATTCTCAGGGTATATGCAGTCTGGGCCTTTTTTGATGATCCCAGGTAACAGGGTTACCAATACATTTGTGAAGTCTGGTTTTTTAGGTACATGATAATTGTCATACTACTTTTTATTTTCACTGTATGGAAATACTTTAAAATATAATTTAAGAAGTTTTTCTAATCCATTACAGTCTATTCTACTCTTAATAGTAAGGAGACTGAGATCCAGAAAGGCTGAAGCCATCTGCCCTGCATCGCACACCCCCAGATCCCCAGCCTTGGCTTTGTGACCTGAAAATTTGTTATACATTTGGCCAGAACACAGAAAGAGTAGTTCTGTTTTTTTGAATTTGTATGAGTATGAGGTTAAAAATATTCTTAGTTTATTTAATAGCAAGAGACCAGCTATCATGTATTCTTAGAAGGTATTAAGTTAGGGGGTAACTTCCTGAGTATGGGAGTATTTGGACTCTTCAGTTCAGTTCAATTGCTCAGTCATGTCCAACTCTTTGTGACCCCATGGACTGCAGTACGCTAGGCTTTCCTGTCCATCACCAACTCCCGGAGCTTGCTCAAACTCATGTCCATCGAATTGGTGATGCCATCCAACCATCTCATCCTCTGTCATCCCCTTCTCCTCCTGCCTTCAATCTTTCCCAGCATCAGGGTCTTTTCTAAGGAGTCAGTTCTTCACATCAGGTGGCCAAAGTATTGGAGCTTCTTACTCATCTGGGAAAGAATAGCAACACACATACAAATAAAGGTCCTGAGTGTACACACATGGTGATTTGTTGAAACCAAAGATATATTGTTCCCGTTACATAAGGGTTACGGTAATTAACAGTTAGTCTCATTTCATAAAACGTAAACATGTAAGTTGTGGTCCAACACAGAGCCCATTAGCCACTTTATTATGGTACTGACAATGTGAACAACTTTCTTCCATCTTCCTGGGATACTCATCCATTTGTCCATCCATGAATCCAACACATTTATTTAGAGCCTTGTATGTCTGTCTCCCTCCTGCCCCCATCCCTGATAACTTTGCTTTATGAAACACATCCCACCTGGGTATCAGCTTCCTTGGTCAGCTAGCCACTGCTGGTCATCTTTTCTCTACTCTGCCAGAAGACGATGACTTCAAGTTACTGGAGCTTGTTTAGGGTCAGTGATGAGAATAATTGTGAAGACTCTCTGAATGGAATTTTAGTAAGTATTGGATTTTTAAAAACTTTTAACTTTGTGCTGGAGTATAACCAATAACAATGTTGTGAGTTTCAGGTGCACAGCAACGGGACTCAGCCGTACATACACATGTATCCACTCTCAATACTGGAGGTTTTGATTACATTTCTCTCCTGTCCCGTCTTCCTGCTTGTGAACAGATGTGCCTGGCATTGAGGAGGCATGTGTGTTGCCAGGCCAGGGGTGTATGCTCGTGCAAGTATGTATGTGTGCAAAAAGCCCAGAGTTCCAACTTTTAAATGAGGTTCCTCTAGAAATCTCTTTTACCTTTAATGAATTTTTAAATAGCTGGAACTCAGAATGCCTCCGAGCGCAGCCACATTTTCACAAATCATTTTTAAGATTTTTAAAGTTATTTACGAAGTTCATTGTGTGATTTGAAGTAGATTCTGTAATTTAGTTATATATTAGGATGAATTATATTCTCTTAGGAGAACAGCTGCTTCCTTCAGTTCGTTGATGGAAAGAGACTAAACGCTTGGATATTTTGGATCTCTTGTTAATAGTTTGTCAGCATGTGGAATGTGTGCGCGTTTGCAGGAATAGAGGAGGTTGCAGAGAGAGGGTGGGGTTGAGGAGCGAGCACAGCTGGCTGTCTAGGAAGGTACTCCCAGAACACGCCTCATGGTGCAGCCACGGAGGGCGCAGGGCAAGTGCTTGGCTTTGTTGTTCTTGTTCAGTCTCTTAAGTTGCGTCTGACCCTTTATGACCCCATGGACCGTGGGACACCAGTCTTCCCTATCCTTCACTGTCTCCCAGAGTTTGTTCAGATTCATGTCTATTGAGTCAGTGATGCTATCTAACCATCTCATCTCCTGTCGCCCCCTTCTCCTTTTGCCCTCAATCTTTCCCAGTATCAGGGTCTTTTCCAATGGCTCTTCACATCAGGTGGCCAAAGTATTGGAGCTTCAGCATCAGTCCTTCCAATGAATATTCAGGGTTGATTTCCTTTAGGATTGACTGGTTTGATCTTGCAGTCCAAGGGACTCTCAAGAGTCTTCTCCAAAACCACAAGCTTAGCCTGACTCCCCCTGAAATGAAAATGTGTGAGTGTTGGGAGTTAATTCTACTAACATGCCATAGATTTACTTTTTCTTGAAAATCAATTTGAGAAATTCTGTTCTTGGTGACAAATAATGGTCATTGTAATCAGCACCTTCTTTTTCTAGAATGGCACCAGAAATTACCATGGGATTTATAGACTCTCTCTCCTCTGGCATCAACGAACTCTATCTTTCTGTGTGGATACACATCTCAATCATAGAAATAGTTTATAAAAACAGCTTACGTTGTGGTTTCCTTACAGAGATTTGGAAGATACTCCTCTCCCTGTATGAACTGCGGGAAGCATCTCATTCTCAGTGGGGTACTCCTGTAGGTGACTCATCTCACTTCTGTATTCATGTTTACTGGCTTCACGGTTGGAGGCTGTAGTGAGTTAATAGTGTCTCTCCCAAATTCATGTCCATCTGTAACCTCAGAATGTTCTTTATTTGGAAATAGGGCCTTGGAAGATGAAATTAGTTAATGAACTTGAGATGAAGTCCTCCTGGATTTAAGGTCGATGGGTCCTAAGTACAATAATTGGTGTCTTTGTAGAGGAAAGAAGAGGAGGATTTGGATGGAGAAGAGACACAGGTATGATGGCTGTGTGAAGAGACAGCAGAGGATGGAGTGAAGCAGCTGAAAGCCAAAGAGTGCCTCGGATTGCTGGGAGGGACCAGAAGCTGGAAGAGCCTTCAGAGGGAGTGTGGCCCCCTGACACCTTGCTTTCAGCCTTTTGACCTCCAAAATGTGAGTGAATAAGTTTTTTCTCATTTTAAGCCACCACATTTGTAATAATTTGTTGGAGCAGCCCTACAAAACTAACACAGAGGATGTTATTTCTTGGTATTTCTTCCCAAATTATTCTTTAGCTTACAACTCTTTGACTACATCCAGTGCAGGTGTTCTATTGAACAAATTGGACAAAGTTTGGAACTTAGCCTACGTTTTTCACATAGATTACTAGAACCAACCAGGCCTAATTTTTTTAAAGCATTGTTTGGTCAACGTCCTCCTCCTTCACCTGCTTTAACTCTACCCCTAACTCTGCCTGATTCCAGAAAGGATGCTATGCTCTAAAATTATTATTGTCATCACTACCCATTCCCACCCCGACCTTGCAAACAAAGTTCACTCCCTGTGCAGTTTGTATTTTATGATGTGGTTAATCAGATTGCTTCTAATTCTAATGGATGAATTCTTGACTTTCTTATAAATCAGGAACATTAGCCTTTTAAGAGGATACTTAGGTATTTGTTACCTGGCTTACTTCTAGCCACTGAAAGGTTGGAATGATCCTTAATGCTTCATCTTTTTTAAAAAGTTAATTGAAAAATTGAATTGTTAATTTACAATATTGGGTCAGTTTCAGGTGTACAGCAAAGTGATCCTATATATATTTAAATATATATATAAAAAATATATATATACACATACATTGTTCAGTTGCTAAGTCATGTCCAACTCTTTTGCAACCTCATGGACTAGAGCCCACTAGGCTCTTCTGTCCATGGGATTTCCCAGGCAAGAATACTGGAGGGGGTTGCCATTTCCTTCTCCAGGGATACACACACATATACATATACATATACATATACATATACATATACATATATCTTCTTTTTCAGATTCTTTTCCATCATAGGCTATTATAAGATATTGAATATAGTTTCCTGTGCTTTACATAGTAAATCCTTTTTGTTTATCTGTTCTACACATAGTAACCAGTATTTGCTAATTCCATACTGCTAATTTATCCCTCCTGCTCCATTTCCCCTTTGGCAACCATAGGTTTGTTTTCTATGTCTGTAAATCTGTTTTGTAAATATGCTCATTGGGATTATTTTTAAAATTTCACATATAAGTGATATTGTGTGATATTAGTCTTTCTCTGACTTACTTTGCTTAGTATAATAATCTCTAGGTCCACCCATGTAGCTGCAAATGGCATTCTTTGTTTATGGTTGAGTCGTATTCTATTGTATACATGTATCACATCTTCTTTATCCATTCATCTTTTGATGGACACTTAGGTTGTTTCCATGTCCTGGCTATTTTAAATACTGCTGCTTTGAGCATTGAGGCACATGTATCTTTTCAAATTAGTGTTTTCTCCAGATATATGCCCAAGGGTGGGATTGCAGGATCATATGGCAGTTTCTAGTTTTAGTTTTTTGAGGAACCTACATACTGTTTTCCACAGTGGTGGCACCAATTTACATTCCCCCCATCAGTGTCAGAGGGTTTCCTTTCCCCCACACCCTCTCTAGCACTTAATGCGTCATCTTTAAAAGCCAAGCAGTTTCAGCAGAATGCTGCAGTGCCTTTGACTGTTCTTAGATTGGCCTGTTGGGAACCAGAGTTGCACTGTCTCTGGGATGGGGGTATCAGTCAATGGTCTGAGGGCCTCATCTGGAAGACTCAAAGAGGGGCAGGGTCTAGTTTCAAGCGACTGAGGCCAAGTGGAGGAGACTGGGCACTGGGTAGTGGGTCCAGTTGTACAGACTAGGACGTGGATCTCATCATCAGAGCTCTAGCTGGCCTGGTACTGGGGACTGGGCATGAAGGTGAGGAGAGGAGCCAGGCTAGTCACCCAGCATCGTGGTACGGAGGAAAGAAATAGAAAAGAATGACCTCGTATACTCTCCCTTTTTGTGTAGATTGAGATCTAAAAAAGTTAATGCCATCCATATCTTTAAAAAGTCCAAATTGGTTTTTTGATCTCAAATACAAGTAAAACATGCTCAATCTGAATAAAGAAAAAGTGACAAGTATGACCTTGTTCTCTCCTTTCTCATCTCCTCGGGGTGACTAACCAATCAACAGCTGGTGCTTTTCCTTCCATGTAGAGACACACATGTTGTTCTTACTGTTGATCTTGTTTGGCTTGTTTCCACAAAAATGAATTATGGCTATAAACATTTTGTGACGCTTGCTTTTGCTCAGTCATATATCATGGACATCTCTCTGGGCAACATGACTATGGACCTTGTGTGCTCTGTTCAAGTGTTAGGACCTATTGAACTTTATGTAGTCATTTCCTTATGAATGGATCCTTAGTTCCCCCTCCAGGTTTTTGACACTAAAAATGTTCTTGCACAACATCTGTGTATATTCTTTGTAGCATAAGATTCCCCTAAGCGGAATTCCTGGGCAACAGAATATGTGTATCTTAATAAATACTTCCAATTTACTTTCCAGAAACATGATCACATTTCACACTCTGATCCACAGTATAAGAAGGTCTGTTTCTGATAATCTTGCCAGCATTGGATGGTATCAGTCTTTTCTATTCTTGCCAGCCAGATGAATGAATGAGTGATGTTTTCTCCTTGCTGATTTTACTTGTTTTTCTCATCTGTAAGGCCTCAAGAAGAACACTTTTGGGCTTTGGAAAAAAGTGATAGATCTAAGTCCTGACTCTACTAATTCCTAGCTGTGTGGTCTTGGCAAAGTTAGTTAACTTTTTTAGTTCTCAGTCTTACAATCTGTAAAATTGTTGAAATTATTAAATGAAATACATGTAAAACTCAATGCAATCTCTAACAGCTACCAGAACTCAATACATGGTAGCTTTTATTGTTATAATTAATAAATAGTGGTATAAAGGGCTGGAGATTGAATTGCAGATTATTACATTATTTCTCTTGATTGCTAATGTGGTCACCTCAATTAACAAACTAAGTTTAAATGAATTAAAATACGTCTAAACTCTCTATATTTGACTTTATCCTGTAGGGGTAATTTATTATTCATTAAGTTATTAATGCAGTTACTCGTATCTTTGCAAACCATTCTAAAATCTTGGTAGTCTAAACAACATGGCTTACTCCTCGCTCTCACTGTGTGTCTCCTGGGGGTCACTCTGGGTCATCTAGTCTTGACTTGGGGTATGGTGAGAGAGTAGCTGCTCTCTGGCAGAGAGGAAAGACTTTGTGGCAAATGCACATTGATTCACTGGCCAAAGAAATTCATGATAGAAAAGAGCCATTCTACTGGGAAGGAGATACTTGGATTATTTAACTGTCCTGGTGACAACCACAGAATATAAAGATGAAAAAGACATGGTTTTGACTTTGAAGGAGTTCCCAGTTGGAGGAAGGGAAGAACAACACTAAGAAAAATTATTTATTTTTTTAATGAGAAGATTTAAGATTTTTAAAAATTGAAGTATAGTTGATTTACAACATTGTGTTAATTTCTGCTATACAGCAAAGGGATTCAGTTATTCATATACAGATATCCTTTTTAATATTCTTTTCCATTCTGGTTTATCACAGGATACTGAATACCTTTCCCTGTGCTATACAGTAGGGCCATGTGGTTTATCTATCTTATGTGTAATAGTTTGCATCTGCTAATCCCAAACTCCCACCTCTCCCTCCCCTTTGGCAACCACAAGTCCGTTTTCTGTCTGTGAATCTGTTTCTATTTCATAGATACATTCATTTGTGTCATGTTTTAGATTCCCCATGTAAGTGGTATCATATGGTATTTGTGAGACAAATAATTCTAATTAGGTACTAGGTGTAGTAAGAGCTCAGAGGAAGGAAGGACAAATTCTGTTGGTGCTGGGAAGTGGGAAAGATTTTCACAGAGATGTTAATACTTGAGGTTTAAACATTTACAATTATTTTTAATGCTCCAGTTTTTAAATTAAAAAATTGTAAAACACACATAAAATTTACCACCCTAATCATTTAAAAATGTACAATGCCACTAAATACATTATCATTCCTGTGCTGCCATCCCCACCATCCATCCACAGAGCTTTCATCTCACAAAACTGAATCTCCACACCCAATAAACAATAAATTCTCATTCTCTCCTCCCCAAGCCCCTGGCAACCTCAGCTCTACTTTCTGTCTCTATGATTTGACCACTCTAGATTCCTTAAAATAGAATCATACAATATTCATTTTTTTGTGATTGGTTTATTTCACTTAGCATAATGTCCTCAAGGTTTATCCATTTTTGTAGCATATGTCAGAATTTCCTTCCTTTTTAAGGCTACATAGTAATCCATTTTATATTCACACCCCATTTCTTTATGTAGGCATCCGCTGATGGACACGTGGGCTGTGTCCACATTTTGGTAGTCGTGAACAGTGCTGCTATGAATACGGGTGTGCCTATAACTCTTGGAGTTTCCACTTTCAGTTCTTTTGGGTATATATCCAGAAGGGGAATTGCTGGATCTGATGCCTGTATTTTTTTTTTTTTAATTTTATTTTATTTTTAAACTTTACATAATTGTATTAGTTTTGCCAAATATCAAAATGAATCCACCACAGGCATACATGTGTTCCCCATCCTGAACCCTCCTCCCTCCTCCCTCCCCACACCATCCCTCTGGGTCGTCCCAGTGCACCAGCCCCAAGCATCCAGTATCGCGCATCGAACCTGGACTGGCAACTCGTTTCTTACATGATATTCTACATGTTTCAATGTCACTCTCCCAAATCTTCCCACCCTCTCCCTCTCCCACAGAGTCCATAAGACTGTTCTATACATCAGTGTCTCTTTTGCTGTCTCGTACACCAGGTTATTGTTACCATCTTTCTAAATTCCATATATATGCGTTAGTATACTGTATTTCTGTTTTTCCTTCTGGCTTACTTCACTCTGTATAATAGGCTCCAGTTTCATCTACCTCATTAGAACTGATTCAAATGTATTCTTTTTAATGGCTGAGTAATACTCCATTGTGTATATGTACCACAGCTTTCTTATCCATTCATCTGCTGATGGACATCTAGGTTGCTTTCATGTCCTGGCTATTATAAACAGTGCTGCGATGAACATTGGGGTACACGTGTCTCTTTCCCTTCTGGTTTCCTCAGTGTGTATGCCCAGCAGTGGGATTGCTGGATCATAAGGCAGTTCTATTTCCAGTTTTTTAAGGAATCTCCACACTGTTCTCCATAGTGTGATGCCTGTATTTTAATGGATAAGAAATTCACTAGGCAGACCAGTTGGGAAGGGTGTGCCAAGCAGGGAGAAGAGAGAGTACCAAGGCTAGGAAATTAGAGGGGCCTGAGCCTTGGGGAGCAGTAGACAGTTGCTGTGGTTGGAAGACCGAATGGTGGAGAAGTGTTTGGAGCCAGGCAGAGCCAGAGGATGGAGACAGTATCCCACTAGAGGGTGAAGGCAGAGCCTTACGTGCTGGCTTAGGGTCTTGGCTTTGACTCAACAGCTATGGGGGGATGGTCTTAATGACAGTGTCACCCTATCAGCTGAACACATGCTCTGCAAGGTCTGAGGAGAGCCCTTCTTAAAGAGTTTGCATTATTTTTTTCTTAATCAGTCCCTTTCAAATAATTTAAAAAGTGTCTAGTATGTTGTTGACACTCAATAAATTACTTAATAATGGTAATTTTATAGAAGAAAATAGAGGAGAAAATTCCTATGATCTTCAAACTCTGAGTTTCTTTAATGCGCCACAGACTTCCTGCATCCTTTTCCAATTAAATAAAATGCAATATCGGGCAGCTGTTGTCACAAATGGCCAAATTGCTTTTCTTAAGTGGCCAAGTTTATACCCTTTTCTGCTGCCAGACAGAACTTTAATAGCATTAAGTCCACTCAGACAGAAGAAAGTAAATAAAAATTTCCAATAGCTGTTAACTTTGGACATCTAACATGTCACGGTCTCACGCCAGCTCCACTTACCCAGAGGTTCTCGGGACTCGTATCAGAGAAAAAGTTATTAAAATCTTTATAAAGGCAAAAATGTGCCATGGAAATCTAAATGTGTCAGTATTTTATTAAGAACCAAGTAATTTGTGTTAAATGTATACATCCAAGGTGCTTGTAAAAACCACTAGCTGGAGAGAGGGGGCTGGTAGCAGTCCAGAATCATATTCTTAGAAATAGTATTAGAAATAGGCCAGCATTCTCTACTGGCCTTCCTCAAGTCAGGAATTTGTTGGTTCTACCACAACCATCCTTTTCAGGGCCATGTGTTATTTAAGGACAATGTTTGATTTTCTTAAACAGACTTGGGAAAAGGCAGGTGGAAGAACCCATGTTTCAGATGAACCCACAGAAATGATTTTGTCCCCAAAGATTGAGCTTAATGAATGTGCCATCTTTGGAGGGGGCAAACCTTGGGAAAAATCAGTTTCTTCCCAAATTCCCAACCTTAGTGGAGGCAGAATCAGGCCTAATGAGCAATAGAGCAATGTTGGTGGAGAGAAAACATCCAAAGAACGACTTGAATTAGAAGGTGTGTTTTGGTGGTGGTGGCAGCTGGATTTTATGGAGCACATGAGTGCTTATGCTTATATTTCCGTCTTTGTATGTTTCTTTCTTCAGTGAAAGAAAGCATGACTGCCTTTTTCTAAACTTGTGTGGTAGTATTTGGGGAGAAAATATTTCATCCTTTGGTTGGAATCTTTGTAGCCTGCTTTCATAGGAGGCCAGAAAGCTTTTGGCTCATGAGTTCTTAGAAAAATGAGGATCTTTTGTCTTTAAAATGAAATGTTTCCTGTGTTGTCTGTTTGATGAGGATGGAGGGTGAGTGAAGACTAGTTCTTTTTTCCTCTCTTTTTAAATTGGAATTACTTTACAATGGTGTATTAGTTTCTGCTGTACAACGAAGTGAATCAGCTATATGCATACATATATCCCCTTTCTCTCAGACCTCCTCCGGCATCCCACCCCATCGAGGTCTTCAGAGAACACTGAGCCGAACTCCCTGTATTATACAGCAGTTTCCCACTAGCTCTCTATTTTACACATGGTAGTGTATATATGTCTAACCTAATCTCCCAGTTCATCCCACCCTCTCCTTCCTGGCTGTGTCCATGTCTGTTCTCTATGTCTGCGTCTCTGTTCCTGCCTTGGAAATAGGTTCATCTGTATATATGATGGAATATTATTCAGTCATTCAAAGGAGTGAAACTGGGTCATTTGTAGAGATGTGGATGGACATAGAGTCTGTCATACAGAGTGAAATCAGAAAAAGAAAACCAAATATCATATGCTGACGCATATATGTGGAGACTCGTTCTGACTGACTGTTCTCTGGTCAGTCAGTACAGATGTATTGGCACTTCAGCTGCTGGTCGGAGGTCAGCCTTCTGTTAGCATAATCCAGTATCTACCAAATGCACAGTCAAAATGCTGATACGTGAGCAATGAAATCATTGTTTTGTTTCTGTTAGCATGTTAAGCATGAAGTCCAGGAGTTCTAAGCTCCAATCCCATGTGGAGTGAGATGTGCCTAGGAGATCCAGACTCCAGTCAGAATTCCCCTGATGACTTGTGTGACTGGGATTTGTTTTCAACATCTGTATAAAGGGACCACTGCTGCCTGTTGGGCTGACCTCACAGTGTAGCTGTACATGTCACATAGATGTGAAATATGAAGTCCCATGCAAGTGTAAAGGACTTTTTGGGAAATTAATATTCTTTTTTCTTAGTTTTTAAGTTTTTCAATTAGAGGATAATTACTTAACAATATTGTGATGGTTTTTGCCATACATCAACATGAATCAGCCCTAGGTATACATATGTCTTCTCCCCCTTGAACCCCCTTCTTACCTCCCTCCCCATCCCACCCCTCTATGTTGTCACAGAGCACTCACTGGCTTTGTGTTCCCTGCATCATACATCAAACTCCCACTGGCATCCATTTTGCATATGGTAATGTATATGTTTCAGTGCTATTTTCTTAAATCATCCCACACTCCCCTTCCTCCACTGTGTCCCAAAGTCTGTTCTTTATGTCTATGTCTCCTTTGCTGCCCTGCATGTAGGATCATCTGTACTATCTTTCTAGGTTCCATCAGATCAGATCAGATCAGTCGCTCAGTCGTGTCCGCCTCTTTGTGACCCCATGAATCGCAGCAGGCCAGGCCTCCCTGTCCATCACCAACTCCCGGAGTTCACTCAGACTCACGTCCATCGAGTCAGTGATGCCATCCAGCCATCTCATCCTCTGTCGTCCCCTTCTCCTCCTGCCCCCAATCCCTCCCAGCATCAGAGTCTTTTCCAATGAGTCAACTCTTCGCATGAGGTGGCCAAAGTACTGGAGTTTCAGCTTTAGAATCATTCCTTCCAAAGAAATCCCAGGGCTGATCTCCTTCAGAATGGACTGGTTGGATCTCCTTGCAGTCCAAGGGACTCTCAACAGTCTTCTCCAACACCACAGTTCAAAAGCATCAATTCTTCGGCACTCAGCCTTCTTCACAGTCCAACTCTCACATCCATACATGACCACAGGAAAAACCACAGCCTTGACTAGACGGACGTTTGTTGGCAAAGTAATGTCTCTGCTTTTGAATATGCTATCTAGGTTGGTCATAACTTTCCTTCCAAGGAGTAAGCGTCTTTTAATTTCATGGCTGCAGTCACCATCTGTAGTGATTTTGGAGCCCAGAAAAATAAAGTCTGACACTGTTTCCACTGTTTCCCCATCTATTTCCCATGAAGTGATGGGACCGGATGCCGTGATCTTAGTTTTCTGAATGTTGAGCTTTAAGCCCACTTTTTCACTCTCCACTTTCACTTTCATCAAGAGGCTTTTGAGTTCCTCTTCACTTTCTGCCATAAGGGTGGTGTCATCTGCATATCTGAGGTTATTGATATTTCTCCTGGTAATCTTGATTCCAACTTGTGTTTCTTCCCGTCCAGCATTTCTCATGATGTACTCTGCATATAAGTTAAATAAACAGGGTGACAATATACAGCCTTGACGAACTCCTTTTCCTATTTGGAACCAGTCTGTTGTTCCATGTCCAGTTCTAACTGTTGCTTCCTGACCTGCATAAAAATTTCTCAAGAGGCAGATCAGGTGGTCTGGTATTCCCATCTCTTTCAGAATTTTCCACAGTTTATTGTGATCCACACAGTCAAAGGCTTTGGCATAGTCAATAAAGCAGAAATAGATGTTTTTCTGGAACTCTCTTTCTTTTTCCATGATCCAGCGGATGTTGGCAATTTAATCTCTGGTTCCTCTGCCTTTTCTAAAACCTAGCCTTTTCTAGGTTCCATATATATGCATTAATATACAATATTTGTCTTTCTCTTTCTGACTTACTTCACTCTGTATAATAGGCTCTAGGTTCATCCACCTCATTAGAACTGACTCAGATATGCTCCTTTTTATAGCTGAGTAATATCCATTGTGTGTATATGTACCACAACTTCCTTATCCATTTGTCTGCTGATGAACATCTAGGTTGCTTCCATGTCCTAGCTATTGTCAATAGTGCTGCAGTGAATATTGGGGTACATGTGTCTTTTTCAATTCTGGTTTCCTCCAGGATTATATGGGCTTCCCTTGTGGCTTCCCTCCCTTGTGGCTCAGCTGGTAAAGAATCCACCTGCAATGCCGGAGACCTGGGTTGGGAAGATCCCCTGGAGAAGGGAAAGGCTACCCACTCCAGTATTCTGGCCTGGAGAATTCCATGAACTCTATAGTCCATGGGATTGCAAAGAGTCGAACATGACTGAGTGACTTTCACTTTCAGGGTATATGCCCAGTAGTAGAACTTCTGGGTCGTATGGTAGTTTTATTCCTAGTTTTTTCTTTTTTTTTTTTTAAGGAATCTCCATACTGTTCTCTATTATTTGATAAAAATGAAAATATAGGCATGGGTAAATGTGACTAGGGGGAAAGGAGAGAGCTCGAGTGGACTCACAGGGTATCACTGCACTTGCAGTTAGGAAGACTAGAAGGATGCCTGTTTCCTAAATTGGTGTGGAATCTGCTTCTTGCCCTTTAAGCCATGGTGACTGACCCACACTCACTTCACGCTCCAGGTAACTTGGGCTTCTTTTTTCCTGGGGTCAGCTTCTCTTGCTCTGGTCTTCTTTTTGCCAGATGTGAGCTCCTGGCTCCTTGCTCCTGTTCTGATTCTGCATCTGGATCTGCTGTTTGTAATTTGTTCTCCCCGAGGTCGGAAGAGTCTTTAGAATGTACAATGCATACAATCTGACATTCAGAGAAGTCATAGCTCTGCAGATTAGGCAAAGAAATCTAATGTCTTCTTGGTGGATATAGCCTCATCCTTTCCTTTGTTGAGTGGATGACCTCTGGCGGTTGCCACAGCCCTCTCAGCTGACAACTGGTCTGGTTCAGCCACTGCCCCACCATGAGTAGGGAACTGGCCCCTCTGAGGGTTAAATGCTGGAACCAGCCTTCCTGTAGGGTGAGACAATAAACTTGGATTGGCTCTGTAGAAGGATGTGAGTGGAAGCCTTGATGTTCTGGGATTTTTTTCTATTTCAGTGATTTCCCAACTCCCTTGTAAGTCTGCTCAACCTCAATAGAGATGTATCCTCAGTGTGGGAGCAGATGCACACAGGAGCCATCTGACTTGAAGGTGTAGCTTGATGTGCTGGACAGGGCAATGAGGGTTTCTGTGGTAGACCCAGATTTTATAGTTTTAGCTGCAGATTTTATCCTAATTATCAGTGTCTGTAGAGACCTTCCCTAGTTCTTTGTCTCTGTTTTGTGAATATTCTTATCATTCTGTCTTCTCATCTGGCCCAGCACTGGGTGTGAGAGACCTCTATGTTCCAGAGTCAGGATATGATGGGGGTGGTGATGCCCAGACCTCATTCTGGGAGAATCTGGGATGATACACTTCCATTCTGTGTGGTACCTATGGCTGGGGAGGGACACGGAGAAGGAGGAAGGCAGCAGGATGGGAGGGGGGACAGAGTGGCTGTCTCAGTTTACAAACACCTTACCCTTTCTTACTGTGTGCACAGTTCTCCCATGTGTATTCCAGTACCTCATCACTCCCTGTGAAATGGTATCCCTGGTCCGTTTTTACAGAGGAGGAAACTAAGGATTTAAAAGGGCTACATGACAATTCACAATCTCATAGTTAAACTGTATCTCCTACTTTTGGGAACCCTTCCTCATGCTGCTCCAGCCACAGTGGCCTCCTGGCTGTCTCCCAAACCAGCCTAGTGTTCTCCTGCTTTAGTGCCTTTGTTTTTGCTATTCTTTCTGCCTGGAATGCTCTTCCCCCATTTATCTACCGCATATACACAAATGCCCTCTGCTCCAGGACACTTGATCACCTTTCCCATTTTTACTTTATCCACAACAATTTCTACCCTCTAATATATTTCACTTGTTAATTTTATTTATTGTCTGTCTACTTCAAATAGTTTGTAAACACCGTGAAGGCTGGGATTCTTGTCTGTTTTATTAACTGTTGTGTTCCTAACACTTTGCCCTACTCTTGGCAAGGAAGAGGTCCTCAATAAATAGTTGTTGAATGAATAAATGAAGGTAAAGATCCCAGGGCCAAACCCAGTCCAGCTGACTTCAAGTCCTGCCTTCTATCAACATTACATGAGGCCGCTGGATTCTGAAATGATATACAGATTGATGCAGACATGTGTTGGCATGACTGATGGAAATGGCAACTTACCATCCTGGAACACCTTCAAATAGGTTGATTTCTTTTGGCTCTAATACTTTAGAATGTAGAATGCATATAACTTGACATTCAGAGTTGTCATAACTCTGCAGATTCTGATCAGATCAGATCAGTCGCTCAGTTGTGTCCAACTCTTTGTGACCCCATGAATCGCAGCACGTCAGGCCTCCCTGTCCATCACCAACTCCCGGAGTTCACTCAGACTCACGTCCATCAAGTCAGTGATGCCATCCAGCCATCTCATCCTCTGTCGTCCCCTTCTACTCTTGCCCCCAATCCCTCCCAGCATCAGAGTCTTTTCCAACGAGTCAACTCTTTGCACGAGGTGGCCAAAGTCCTGGAGTTTCAGCTTTAGCATCATTCCTTCCAAAGAAATCCCAGGGCTGATCTCCTTCACAATGGACTGGTTGGATCTCCTTGCAGTCCAAGGGACTCTCAAGAGTCTTCTCCAACACCACAGTTCAAAAGCATCAATTCTTCGGCGCTCAGCCTTCTTCACAGTTCAACTCTCACATCCATACAATGTCTTCTTGGTGGATATAGCCTCATGCCAACATGCAATCTACACAACTGTATAAAGAGGCTTTATCCCAGTTCCAACTGAGAAAACACTGCCACATGCTGAAGTGGGTCTCGGGGCCTGTTGGCTGCTGAGTTGTAGGGGAGTGGGTTACTTTGGTTTTCTCTTTGCACAGTGCCCATTGTGGTCATCAGAGCTGCAGGCATGTTTGGTGGGTGAGAAAGGAGTGTATTATAGAGAAGAAGAAGATTTCACTCGTGTCTCCTGCCTCGGAAATGCAGGGAGCAAGGAACCTGTGGGAAAACATGGGAGCATAAGGGTTTGTGTGCTCTGAGAGGCTCTTGTGAGGGACCATGACTCCCTGCTCCAAAGGAAGTTAGGGAACTAGATTTCTGAGTCAGAACAGAGGATGCCAGGGAGCTGATGGTATAATAATCTCATTATGAATCTGAGAACTCTAGGGTGAGTGTACAAAAGGGCATGGTGTGACTTTGGACCTTGGCGGAGGCCCTGGGAATTTGACCCTTTTACATCCTTTGGGCTGAGGTGTTTGCACTGGGGGAGTGAGTGACTTCCTTTGTTCTCTGGCTGCCTCCTTTAATGAAGTCTTTCTTTCCTCAAGTGAAACTGACTGACTGGAAACAAGTTTCTAAAACATGGGGCACAGGATCTACCATGTTATCTGGCCTGCAGAGGGCGAGTTTTATCCAGAGTTGCATATTTAAGAGACGATCAGCCCAGGAGAAGGGAACAGCTTGTGTTCAATAGCCCAAGGTCACTGTGGGTCACAGACTCCTCAGAGCTGGACCCGGAATGGGTTAGATCTGCTAAGACCTTTCCCGCCTAGAAAGTCCTCAGAACTGGAACTGCCTCATGGTGGCACATGAACAAAGAGGCAGGAAAAGGAGAGGAACCAAGATTCCTGAGATCCCGCAAGTGCTCAGTACCCTCTCAGTTCCTTTATTATTTCTTTAAAAAAAAAATCTATTTATTTATTTGGATCTGTAGTACTCTTGCCTGGAAAATCCCATGAATGGAGGAGCCTGGAAGGCTGCAGTGAGGGTCGGATACCACTGAGCGACTTCACTTTCACTTTTCACTTTCCTGCATTGGAGAAGGAAATGGCAACCCACTCCAGTGTTCTTGCCTGGAGAATCCCAGGGACAGGGAAGCCTGGTGGGCTGCCATCTATGGGGTCGCACAGAGTTGGACATGACTGAAGTGACTTAGCAGCAGCAGGGTCTTAGTAGCAGTACGCGGGATCCTCAGTCTTCATTGCAGCATGTGGGATCCAGTTCTCTGGCCAGGGATGGAACCCAGGCCCCCTGCATTGGGAGCGCAGAGTCTTAACCACTGGACCACCAGAGAAGTCTTCCCTCTCAGTTACTTTAAATAGTAGTTTATTTTCAGTTGTTCAAAACCTTGTCAAGTGTGTTTTCTCTCTTTCTACTGATGAAGGAACTAGACCCAGACCAGTAGACTCAGCTATGAACGTTACAGAGCTCATCAGGGGTAGAATTAGTTTGCAAACTTGAAGCTGACTTTCTTCTGGGCTACACATTGGCCACTTCCTGATGGGGCTAGGCTAGAACCAGATACCCACCCACTTGAAGCTTTCTGAAACTGGGCCTGGGCTCCAAGGTCCACATAGCTCAGTTCTGTGGCTGAGATTTCCTTGACAGACTGGATATACAAACAGACAATACCCAGACCATGTGTAAAAATAGAACTCTGACCCAGAGTCTGTTGAAATCAGCCCAGGAAACTAACTTACTATCCATAACTCAGACTTGTAGGAAGTAAGCCCTCTGTCTCCTGCAGCTGGTCTAGGAAGCCAAAACCCCTGTGACCAACGGCCCAAACAACCAAGGCTTGATTCATAACTGACCACCCCTCACTTCCAACTTAGGGCCAACTGGAGAAAGTCAAATATACACCCCTAACCAACCAATGTCCCTTGTCCACCTTTCTCACCTACGGCTTCCCCAGGTTGGTAGCCTCCAGCCAGGGCATACATGAAGCCTCCCTTTTTTTCCACAGTGAAACTTTCCTGCTCCTCTGCCTACTTTTGAGTCCTTGCCAAATGCAAGTGATGGTGGCTAACTCTCTTGCTATAGTTAGCTTTGAATAAAAAAATAAATGAAAATGTTTTAATTCACAAAAAAGATGTCCATCAACAGATGATTGAATAGAGAATACATGGTACATATATACAATGGGATACTACTCATTCCTAAAAAAGAATGAAATAATACCATTTGCAGCAACATGAAAGGAACTAGAGATGATCATACTAAGTGAAGAAAGAGGAAGAACCATACTAAATCAGAAAGAGGAAGACAAATACCATGTGATATCTTCATATGTGGAATCTAAAATATAATACAAGCAAACCTTTCTATGAAACAGAAATAGACTCACAGACATAGAGAACTGACTTGTGGTTGCCAAAGTGGTGTGGGGAAGGGATGTAGTGGGAGTTTGGTGCTAGCAGATGCAAACTAGTATATACAGAATGGATAACAACAAGGTCCTACTGAATAGCACAGGAAAATATCAATATATTAAATATCCTGTGATAAACCATAATGGAAAAAATATATATACAAGAATGTTTATGTATGTATAACTGAATCACTTTGCTATACAGCAGAAATTAACACAAGATTGTAAATCAACTATATTTCAATGAAAAATTAACTTAAAAAGCCTTTGCTTGTTTGCATTTGAATGGCCTTCATTTACCCTTGCTCTTAAGTAATTTCCTGCAAGGAGATTGCCTAACTCTTCAAGCTACACTGATATAGTAGCTTCCTTTGATATGAATCTTTTTGGTGTTTGTGTGTCTTATATCCATAATGAAACATTAGACTTTTTGACAGAAGGTATGCTAATATTTTCTCTAATGTCTTCTCCAAGAGCAGCACAATTCTATCTACTTAGTCAACACTAATTAATATGTAGTTGATGAATTTATTTTACTTCCATATTTCCATTTCTGTGGCAAAGTTAAACTAGATGTTCACAATTCTTTCCTTTTTTGGGGAGCATATAGGAAAATGGTATTTCTCAGGTTCCATGAGTTTAGGCTGGGAATATTGTTTGAATTCTGGTCAATGAGATCATGAGCAAAGGGCTTCCTCTATTCTTTCTCCCCTCCTTGTGACTAGAGGCAAAGAACTCCAAGATGGTAGAGTTGGAAGATGGAAGCTCCAGAGATGCTCAGAGTAAATCATCAGGGGACTATTGCCTGACCTGCCTCCAACAGTGAAATGAACAAGAGATAGATCTGAGGTGAACCTCTGAGATATTGTCTCCCCTCATCACCCCAAAGTGTTCATGGAACCTTGACTAATGGTACAGTCTCCTTATTTCATTGATCACTGGGGAGGTCTGTCTACTGTGCCCTGTGAAGTGAAGTGAAGTCGCTCAGTTGTGTCCAACTCTTTGTGATCCCATGGACTGTAACCTACCAGGCTCCTCCGTCCATGGGATTTTCCAGCCAAGATACTGGAGTGTGTTGCCATTTCCTTCTCCAGGAGATCTTCTCCACCCAGGGATAGAACCCAGGTTTCCCGCATTGTAGACAGACACTTGACCATCTGAGCCACCAGGGAAGTCTGTGGCTATACTTCTGTAGAGGGTACTGTGCTCTGTACCCTCTACTAAAACTTTTACCAACATAAACAATTTAATGATATTTTCACCATTGCAAAATGTGTAATTGGTGTGATCACTTCAAATACACACGCGCAGGGTCGGTTTCACAGGCACACAGGCTATGCAGTTGCACGGGGCCAGTGTGCTTAGAAGGGTCCCACATTTAATTTTAAGCTCTGATATTGCTGTCTTAAAATTCTTGTTTTGAACAAAGGGTCCCATATTTTCATTTTGTACTGGGCCTTGAAAATGATGTATCCAGTTCTGATTGGGTGAAATGAGAAGGGATTAGAAATCAGGATCAGCTGTGGTAAAGGCAGGGTAGATTGCTCTTTCAATGATGACAAGACCCAATATTTAAATCCTAGAATTTGAGATTTCCCTGGTGATCCAGTGGTTAAGAATCTGCCTTCCAACTCAGGGGACACAGGTTCGATTCCTGGTCAGGGAATTAAGCATTTAAATGCAGTGGGTCAACTAAGCCCAAGAAAAGCAATTACTGAGCCTGTGTGCCCCAGAGCCTGTGTGCCCCAACTAGAGAAGACCATGTGCTGCAATGAAGACCCAGCACAGCCAAAAGTAGAAGTAAAAAAAAATCCTAGAACTTAATGAATTTGAGAATAACATATGCATGTTAAAACGTTTCCATGGAGCTTCCCTGGTGGTTCAGTGGTTAAGACTCCAAGCTCCCAATGCAGGGGGCCCAGGTTCGATCCCTGGTCAGGAAACTAGATTCCACGTGCTACAACTAAAGATCCCGTGTGCTGCAACTAGGACCTGGAACAGCCAAATAAATGGATAAACAAAAATAAATATTAAAAAATAAAACTTTCCCACAGCCCTCCATTACATAAAATTCATGCTAAGATCAGAAAATCATGACCCAGAAGAAACTAAGGAAGTCCTGGTTCTTTGTTCTCCACAAGGCTGGTGCTATGGAGAAGCATCTCTCTGGAACATCCATGAGTATGGGGAAAACTGGCATATATCTTGTAGGTCAATACATTTTCTAAATTTACTTTTACATATGGATGTCTTGGGCTTCCCAGGTGGTGCTAATGGTAAAGAACTCACCTGCCAATGCAGGAGATGTAAAAGATACAGGTTCAATCCCTGGGTCGGGAAGATTCCCTGGAGGAGGGCATGGCAACCCACTCCAGTATTCTTGCCTGGAGAATCCCATGGACAGAGGAGCCTGGTGGGCCATGGTCCATAGGGTTGCACAGAATCAGACATGACTGAAGCAACTTAGGATGCACACATGGATATCTTAAATCTGTTCTAAAGTGAAATAAGGTATAAAAATATGAACATGGTATAGGTAATGTATTGAATTGTGCCCCACTCCCCTAAAAAAGTTATGTTGGAATCCCAAACCACGGTGCCTCATAATGTGACCTTATTTGGAAATAGTATCATAATAGACTTAATTAAGTTAAACTAGGTCTTGGGTGGCCCTAATCCAAAATGACTGGTGTCCTTAGGAAAAGGGGAAATTTGGACACAGAGACAGACAAGCGTAGAGGGAAAATGACATTGAGAGACACTGAGAGAAGATCATCTACAAGCCAAGGAGAAGGACCTGGAGTAGATCCTTGCCTTACAGTCTTCAGAAGGAACCAACATTGCCAATACCTTGCTTTTGGTCTTGTAGCCTCCAAACCGTACGACAATAACTTTGTCTTGTTAAAGCCACCCACTCTGTGGCACTTTGTTAAAGCAGCCCTAGAAAACTAACACAGCTGTTGTTGTTTGGCCACTAAGTCGAGTCCAGCTCTTTTGCTACCCATGGACTGTAGCCCACCAGACTCCTCGGTCCAGGGGGTTTCCCAGACAAGAATACTAGAGTGGGTTGCCATTTCCTTCTCCAGGGGATCTTCCTGACCCAGGTATTGAATTGAACCCATGTCTCTTGTGTTGGCAGGCAGGTTCTTTACCACTGAGCTACCTGGGCAGCCCACTAAGCTAATATGGTATGTGTATGTAAACATAATATCATCATAGTAATTTTATCATTGCTTATTTAGCCAAGCTATCTAAGATGGGTATACTAAAAATCTAATTCCACAAAGCACAAATGAAAGTTAGCTTTATTGGTCATAAAATGGTGTTCATGTTCAGTCATGTCCAACTCTTTGCAACCCCATGGACTGTAGCCCGCCAGGCTCCTCTGTCCATGGGATTTTTCAGGCAAGTATACTGGAGCAGGTTGCCATTTCCTCCTGCATGGGATCTTCCTGACCCAGGGATTGAACCTGCATCTCCTGAGTCTCCTGCATTAGCAGGCAGATTCTTTACCATTGCATATTGAATATAATCACCCTCTAAATAAAGAAAGAGATCTGGATTGATGCCATGAAATACATTTACCTTCACGTGCCTGAATTATGCCATGAGGAGCCACAATATTCTTCCCTTTATACTTTTCTGAATGCTTAAGGGCATTTATTTCCTGACTAAAAGTCGTGAATTGGCTGTTCTCCCATAGTCTCAGCGTGGATTTCGGTGTTACGTCTTCCTTGAACTCTTCCATTTATTTCTTCCAGTTTGGGTCTGTATTTGTTAGTTAATGTTGGCATCCATCAAATTGGAAAGAACACTTGGGTTTCAGCTCAGACTTTGTTTAAAAATATTGTGAAAGGTAATACAGCAGTTACAAGATGATTATTGTCCATCTCATTCTTCTTGGATACCTTGTTGATCACACCTCTTATGTCAGTTGGTTTTAATTCTGCAAACTGATAGAAGACTATTTATGGAGGCAAGAGAGAAAGGGCATCCTGAAGAAGAGGAAGAAATTTTCCTGTTATGAAGTTAAGTGGTCCAACAGCTATAAAGAAATCAATCCAAGCAAAACCCTAGTTATTGGCAAAATGAACTTCATTAGGGTGGGGATATTTGACTCTGAAGTGGATGATAAATTCAGGAGCTAAGATTTTGGATGTTGGGTTGTTTGGTTTTGCCCTAGATGTAAAACCAGATGAACAATTCTAGGCACTTAAGAATTTGGAAACCACATTTTCTTTTGGCATCAAATAAGAAGTAAAATCTCAGTTGAGGCAGTGGGGTCCAAACTAATTTCAAATGTGAGAAGTCTGTAAATCACAATGCCAGGACCTGAAACCCAGGGACTCTGGCCATAGGCTGTGGTTGAAGACTTCAAGCCAATGTCAGGACTGTGGCCACAAGACAGGAAGTAAGACCAGGAAACTGCACAGGGGCAGACATTCCTACTGAAGGCACAGCCAGTTTGGTAAGCCAGGAGTGAGACAGCCAAGAGCACCAGGGTAGCATTCAGACAGGACTCTGGTCAAGCAGAGACAGAGGTGGAATCAGGGCCTGGGAGAAACAGACAGTCCTCAAGGCTTTCCCCTCCTCTGTGGCACAGGTGCCCAAGGGGATGTGAGTGGGCAAAGGTAGCATGGGGAAATGAGAGTAGGCGGTCCCTAGTTTAGAGGTTCAAAAACAAAATGGGGACCAAGTAGCTCTGAAATATCCATGCCAAAGTTAGGACTTTCTAAAACACCAGTGCTTCAATATGGATCTATGTAGGTTATGGCCAGAGTCCCCCAACCTCCGGGCCACGGACTGCTACTGGTCCGTGGCCTGTTTAGGAACTGGGCCGCAGAGCAGGAGGTGAGTGGGGCCAAGCTAGTGAAGCTTCATCTGTGTTTACAACCGCCCCCCTTCAGTCACATTAACTCCTGAACTCTACTTCTTGTCACATCAGTGGTGGCATTAGATCCTCATAGGACCATGAACCCTACTGTGAACTATGCATGCAAGAGATCTAGGTTGCATGCTCCTTATAAGAATTATCCCAAAACCATCCACCACATACTCCCAGTCCATGGAAAAATTGTCTTTCATAAAACCAGTCCTTGGTGCCCAAAAGGTTGGGGACCACTGGATTATGAGACCAATCTCAAAATTTATATTATGCATAATATATAATAATTGTATATGGATTATTGGATATAAACTAGGTAACATCTAAGTCTCATTGCATTACCTTGAAATACTTATTAATGATGGGAAAAAGAGCTGAGGGGCTTTCATTCAACAAGTAATTGTTAAGTTTCTTCTATGAACCCAATTCTATATGATGCTCTGTGGGTACAGAGATGAAAAAGAAAGACTCCATTTCTGCTCTTAAAGAGCTCACAGACTAGAAAGGCAGATGGAAGGCAGATACCACAGTGTGGCCTGATTTGCAGTCCAGGGCTATGTACCCGGTGTGGATCTGGAGTGTAAGAAGGGCTTGCAGGCAGCGGTCTCACTGAGGAATCATGACTACAGGGGGACTTGTCCTGAAGCTGAGTTTGCAGATTATTTCTTACCCTTGATTGTTTGCTTATTTAGGGTAGTGTGAGGATGGATTTTGGCACCAGAAGAACTGGATCTAGGGTAAGATGTGTGAGGTATTTGCCTTAAGTGCAACATATAAGGGAGTGCCAAAAAATAATCAGTAATCCAGACAAATGAAATTTTAATGCAAAATTTAAAAAAATCAAAATTAATACAAAAAATCTATGATTAACAAAATATTTAAAATTTCAGTAAAGATAGGATCAGTTCTGAGCCATATTGGATCCTCAAGCAAGAGGAAAAATCAGTGATACTGATCCTATTTTTACCTAAAATTTTGATGCTTTATTCCTCTTGAATTGTTTGCATTAATTTTGATTATTAAAAGAATTGCATTGGAACTTCCCTGGTGGTCCAGTGGTTAAGATTCAGCACTTGTACTGCATGGAACTCGAATTCAATCCCTGGTCAGGAAACTAAGATTCTGCATGCCCTTTGGCGTGCGGCCAAACCTCTCCCCGCCCAAAGCCCAACGCCTACCACCCCAAAACCATTGCATTTAAGTATTATTTATCTTCATTTTGTTAGGCTAGTTGAAAAATACTCATATGCAGTACGCAGACTAGGCAAATTCCTAGAGACAGAAAGTAGAATAGTTTTTACCAGAGGCTAGAGTGAAAGGAGAAGGGAGTTTAATGGGTGCAGAGGTTCTGTTGGGAAGATGAATAATTCTGGAAATGGAAAGTGGTGATGGTTGCATAACATTGTAGATAGACTTAATGCCACTGAATTCTACACTTTAAATGATTAAAACAGTAAATTTTATGTTAGGTATATTCTCCCACAATAAAAACATTATTCATCTCAATTACTGGGTGTTTTGACATGTCCTGAAATGTGCCCCTTCATCAGATGCCCCACTTTCCTCACTCCAGTTCCCAGCCTGGCACCAGCAACTTATGCACAAGGTTTAGAGGTATCACAAAGAAAAGGAAGATCCTGTGTGGGGTGGGGAGGGAGCATGCAGGGTGTCAGGAGGCCTGGCAAGGGAGTTATTACCTGAGCCTCAAAGAGGAGAATGGGAAGACTTCCCAGGAGGAGGACCAGCACGTGGACAGCACGGAAGTGTTAGCTCCTGGAGGAAGGCAGTGGGCCAGTGATACTGGAGGAGCAAGTGTGATAGGGTGGAGATTTGGGAAATGAGATAGCAGAAGTAGGCTGGGACCAACTCGTGGAGGACCCTATGTAGGGTTAACTTCCCTGTAGGCAGTGGTGGGCTGGTGAAGGTTATACCCAGAACAAACATTTGTTTCTAGAGCGCTATGAATGGTGTGGGGAGTGAATGAGAAGGGAAGAAGACCTGGAGCCCAGAGAGCACGTAGGATGCTGTGATGATCACCAGGGAGAATGGAACGGGGCTGGTGCAAAAGCCAACAGGAGGGAGACAAAGACTTGAGATAGACTTAGGAGGTAGAATGATAGTCTATCCTTCTGAGACATGGACTTTACAACTAGGTAAAAAAAGGGCTGTTGCTTGAATGATTCTTAAGATTTACTGTTAACAAGAGGAGGCTGCCTGGAGTGATAGTTTTGAGCTTGGTTTCTAGAAGCCAAATTATGTCTCTGCCACCTACTGACTGACTTTAGAAAAGTTTCTCGTCTTCTGGGTGCCTCAATTTCTCCATTAGTAATGTGTGAATAATGTTAGTAACTACCTCATAGGATTGTCATGAGGATTAAATGAGTTACTATTTGTGAAGCACTTAGCACTGGGCACACATGCGCTCAGTCACTTCAGTTGTGTCCGACTGTTTGTGACCCTACGGACTGTAGCCCACCAGGCTCCTCTGTCCATGGGATTCTCCAGGCAAGAATGCTGGAGTGGGTTGCCTTGCCCTCCTCCAGGAGATCTTACTGACCCAGGAATCAAACCCATAACTTTTATGTCTCCTGCATTGGCAGGCAGGTTCTTTACCACTACCGGGCACATATTAAGTTCTAAATGAGTGCTTGTTAAAATAGCTGCAATAAAATATCTTTCCAAGGCATTGTCAAAGATTAGGATGAAATTCTGGGACTTTGTAGTGTGGAGTCACCATGAAGTATAGGAAGAATGCCTGGGTCTGGGAAGTTGAGAGATCCGGAGTCTGTTATTTGTACAGAGACAACAACAGTGGGATCCAGAACTTTCAGCCAGTAGACTTTAGGACCGGAGGACTGCCCATTTTGTAGAAGGCTTGGCCACTATTCTCTCATTTCCGGAGACAAAATCTGATGACTCAATTTGCTGCAGGAATTTGGTGAATTGCTGGGAAAGATTTATTGGCTTTTACAATATTTTTTGGAGTTAGTTTTTATAGAAACGCTGTCATAAAGGCATGGACACCCATGGCAGTTTCACATCCAATGACTTGACCGTCTCTGCCTGGCAGTTAGTTGCTTTTCATAGGCTCATTGCTCTGCCTGGAATGCTCCCTCTCAACCTCCAGTAACTCCCCTTCTTTCTCCTGGTCTCAGTTCTAATGTCACTTCCTCGGCGACACTGTGTCCACCCTCCCAGACTTTATATGCCCTGTGATGCCATGTGCCTTTCCCCTGTGTTCTTTGCTGTGGCTTGTAATATGTTCATTCTGGACAACAAGCAGGTTTTATTGATTTATTTTTGTTCACCCTTATATTATTGATGTCTGTGCAGTGCCAGGGCATTGTCAGTACTCACTAAATGTTTGCTGAACACAATGATATTTTTGTTGAATAGTGAGTGACTGTGCTTTTACCAGGCTATACACCCCAGCCACCCAAAGGGTCTCTTGGTTTTCTAGATCCATAGACATTCTTTTGGTAGTAAATGGTCAGGGATTTTAGCTATGTTCAGGTCAGGTTTTGTAATCTGTACGGGGTCTGATGCTTAGGGATTTCTTCCTGCAGACTCAAGTTCTTCGCCGTGTCTGGAGCACAAGCTGAGTAAGACAGAGTCAGAGCCTGCCATCTCAAGGGGGCTGTCCTTGTCCTGCTGTGGCTCTCCAGGGACCACCTCAAAGATTGCCAGTGATGCTGGCCTCTTGTCCAGGGGTGGGAGTATTACACAGAGTCGAAAGAGTTGAGGCCTCATAGTTTTGTCACACCCCATAAGTAATGGGGAACAATGCCATGGAGGTGTCCTCAGTTCTAATGTGACTGGCTATATTAAATGCTAGAAATAATAATGAGAGAAATGTGAGCCTCTCTTTGCTGCAGTGTGTGTTGCTGAGGAAATGAAGAACGTTGTATTCAAACCCTCATTTCCCCTCTTAACTACAAGGGATTTCAGCATCAAACGACTTTGTACCAAGATTTCCCACTTGTAAAAACTCATCCTGCAAGGCATACCAGCAGGGGGCGCTGCTCCCCTTCCTAAGAATCATGTGGATCGCACTGGAAGACCCTGACATCTGGATTATGGACCAAAGATGATCAAGTCTGCTATTTATGACAGTCTAGTTACAAACCCCCAAAGAGAAAGCTTTATGATGGTGTAATTTATGTGCTTTATTTAAAAGTCACATGAAGCTAGTTTGTGTAAGCAATCTGTTGGCCATGTAAAAATGTCCTCTTTTAGTCTGGGCAAGTTACCATGTGAAAGAAAGGAAGACCCCAGCTTTGGGAACACTGATTTAACAGGATCCAAATTCGCACATCAGTTCAAGGTCATCTGAGTTGTTAGAGGTCATAGTAACTTGGATGTGAGTTTTCAGTGAACAGGGATACAAGTTGAAAGATGATTATGATAAATGAAGGGGGGGCATTTCATAGTTGTTACACTAAATATCTCAATCTGATTTTAGCTTAAGGGAGGCCTTCAGAGGAAACTTAAAATGAGTGGAAAGTTAAAGAGAAGCAAGTGGTTTCACCTGCAAGGGTGTAGATGGTTTAATCTAACTCTCTGGGATACAGTTTTGGTTTGAGGAGTCTGGGCTTTTGAAAGTCTGAGCCATCTGACTGGAGATTGCTCCTGAAGGCTTCTCCAGTTCCAGCTAGGTCTTGGGTTTCTTCCAGGGTTGTGTCATTGAAGACTGGAGGGGATAGTCACATCAGTAACCCCGGGCTCCTTCTCTTCACATAGCTTGAGGCCTCTCTGCTTCAGAGAGGCTGAAACAGAGGCTGATAGTGAAAGAGGGCTCCACTTCCCCCAGGGGGTGATGGCTCTTCACCAATCTCCAGGATGGACTGCTGAAGGTTAGGGGTGCAGTAATTACTCCACTCTTTACATGATCCAAGCTGCTTTGATTACTTTTTGATAATTCTCCAATTTCCCTGTTGGCTATTTGATAATCACTATGAGGGAATGTTACTAATTCCTTGTATGCATGCTAAGTTTTTTCAGTCATATCTGACTCTTTGTGACCCTATGGATGTAGCCTGCCAGGCTCCTCTGTCCATGGGATTCTCCAGGCAAGAATATTGGGGTGGGTTGCCATGCCCTTCTCCAGGGAAGGAAATGGCAACCCACTCCAGTATTTTTGCCTGGAAAGTCCCATGGACGGAGAGGTCTGGTGGGCTATGGTCCATGGGGTTGCAAAGAGCAGGACATGACTGAAGCACTGAGCACGCACATGTGAGGGAATGCTGAGTCACTGCCAGGGAAAGTGGAGGCGAGGCTGTTCCAGGGAAAGTGGAGGCAAGGCTGTTCCAGGAACCCCTCTGAGGCGGAATGGTAATGGTGGGTGACAGAGGAAGGCAGGTGATCCCTCCAGCTGAAGGTGTGTGTCTCATTCGGTTTTCTGGCCATAAACATTTCCCAGCAACCAGCATCGTTAGTACCTGTTTCTTTAGTCCTGGGGCTGTTTCTAGCACCTCAGTTCTTTCATATTAATGAGGGACACAAGTTTACTTCCCTGCTGCTTCAAGCTGGCAGAGTGGGAATTCTGTTAGAAGCTGGACCTGCAAACCTTGAGGCTTGGTTGGAAGTTTGATTTGGGGAAGCTAAATAATGATCAATCCATTGTTATTAAAAAAAAAAAAAGGCCAATATTTCATATCAGGTGCCACATGCAGCCTCCCTAATAGGTGATCTGTGAGGCTTTTTTTCCTTGTGAAGAATAAGACCTTCCAGGGACTTCCCCAGTGGTCCAGTGGTTAAGAGTGTTTCAAATGCAGGAGGTGTGGGCTCCATTCCCGGTTGGAGAACTAAGATCCCACATGCATGGTACTGCTAAACAAACAAACAAAAAACATCCAAAGCTCCCCAGTGTTCAGAAATTTGCCTTCCCTCATGGTGGCCTGTCTGAAGCAGAGGTACTGCTGATGGTCACGTGGGGGCTGACCGGAGGCGCAGGGAAATGACCCACACCTGTGTCTTGACCCCAACTTAGAACAGGGCTTTGCTGATTTGCCTTTTCATACTGTTCATGGGGTTCTCAAGGCAAGAATACTGAAGTGGTTTGCCATTCCCTTCTCCAGTGGACCACAGGAGTTGGAGATGGACAGGGAAGCCTGGCATGCTGCAGTCCATGGGGTCGAAAAGAGTTGGACATGACTGAGCGATTGAACTGAACTGAACTTGCTGACTTGGGGGGGGATTGGGCAAGCCAGGCACCGGAGTGCAGGCAAATGTTGGGATGTTTAGAGCAGAGACAAGGGGCCTGTTCCTCTTTGCTGGGGTGGGATTGATTAATGGGGGTGGGGCCAATGCAGATTCAACCAGCTGAGTCTCCTGCTGGCAGGAGAGCTCGTGTTTGAATACTTTTTGTAAAGACTTCGTGGAGGTCTTTAAAAATAGGATAAAGTCCCCATGTGTCTGGAGGTTTAGTGGGAGGTCTTCCTATAAGTCTGGGTGTGGATTCGATGAATCCTCAAAGTTTTTCAACATTCTGATTCTGTGGTCAAGATTCGACAGACACATGTGGCCACAAAGGAAATAAAATAGGGATCTAATGGAAAGTATGTTGTATATCTTTAGTTCTTGCCTATTTCCAAATGGGAGATAATCTGCTTGCTGGATGCTGCAAGATTGGGCCTGTTCTGTCTCTGTTTCAAGAGCTCAGTGGGGTTGAGCTCTTGAAACAGTGGGGTGTCTCTTCATCTTAGTCTTAGCATTCTACCTTAACATAGAAACATTTATTTCAAATTCTTCTTAAAAACCTGAAGCAAAGGATCTGAGAACATTTACATTTCAGGATGTTATAGATGTACTTATTTGTTTATTTATTTATTTATATTTTACATTTTCTTGGATTGAGGTATAATTGATATTCTTGTCTGGGAAATCCCCTGGACAGAGGCTTCTGGCAAGGTATTCTCCACGGGGTTGAAAAGAGTTGGACATGACTTAGTAACTAAGCAATAAGAACAAATAGTTGGTGTACAATATTACATAAGTTACATATTACTTACGTATTACATAAGTATAATATTACATAATATTACATAGTGATTCACAATCTCGTTCCATCACTTCATGGCAAATAGAGGGGGAAAAAGTGGAAGCAGTGACAGATTTTATGTTCTTGGGCTCCAAAATCACTGTAGACAGTGACTGCAACCATGAAATTAAAAGACGTTTGCTCCTTGGAAGGAAAGCTATGATAAACCTAGAAAGTGAAGAAAGTGAAAGTCTCTCAGTTATATCTGACTGTTTGCAAGCCCATGGACTGTACAGTCCATGGAATTCTTCAGGCCAGAATACTGGAGAACTGGGTAGCCATTCCCTTCTCCAGGGGCTCTTCCCAACCCAGGGATCGAACCCAGGTCTCCTGCATTGCAGGTGGATTTTTTACCATCGGAGCACCAGGGAAGCCCAAGAATACTGGAGTGGGTAGCCATTCCCTTCTCCAGGGGCTCTTCCAACCCAGGGATCGAACCCAGGTCTCCTGCATTGCAGGTGGATTTTTTACCATCGGAGCACCAGGGAAGCCCAAGAATACTGGAGTGGGTAGCCATTCCCTTCTCCAGGGGCTCTTCCCAACCCAGGGATCGAACCCAGGTCTCCTGCATTGCAGGTGGATTTTTTACCATCGGAGCACCAGGGAAGCCCAAGAATACTGGAGTGGGTAGCCTATCCCTTCTCCAGTGGATCTTCCTGACCCAGGAATTGAACCAAAGTCTCCTGCATTGCAGGCGGATTTTTCATCAGCTGAGCTACCAATGAAGCCCATGATAAACCTAGAGAATGTATTAAAAAGCAGAGACATCACCTTGCCAACAAAGGTCCATCTAGTCAAAGCTATGGTCTTTCCAGTAGTCATATTCTGATGTGAGAATTGGACTGTAAAGAAGACTGAGCACTGAAGAACTGATGCATTTGAATTGTGGTGCTGAAGAAGACTCATGAGAGTCCCTTGGACTGCAAGGAGATCAAACCAGTCAATCCTTAAGGAAATCAACCCTGAATATTCATTGGAAGGACTGGTGCTGAAGGTGAAACTCCAATACTTTGGCCACCTGATGCACAGAGCCGACTCACTGGAAAAGACCTTGATACTGGGAAAGACCTTGATGCTGGAAAAGATTGAGGGCAGGAGGAGAAGGGGATGACAGAGGATGCGATGGTTGGCTGGCATCACTGACTGAATGGACATGATCTGAGCAAACTCTGAGAGAGAGTGAAGGACAGAAGAGCCTGGTGTGCTGCAGTCCATGGGGTTGAAAAGAATCACACATGATTTAGGGACTGAAAAACAACAGTAACAAATTATTCCATTTATAGTTTATTCCATTTATTATGGAATACTGGCTATATTCCCTGTGTTGAACAATGTCTACTTATAGAGTAATTTTAAGGATTTTCCTTATTTATTAATTTTGGCAGTGCTGGGTTTTCGTTGCTGTGGAGGCTACTTTCTGTTTGATGCGTGAGCTTCCAGTTGTTTCTCTTGTGGTTTCTCTTGTTGCAGAGCACAGAGTCTAGGCCAAGCCGGCTTCAGTAGTCGCGACACGTGGGCTCAGTAGCTGAGGCTCCTGGGCGCTAGAGCACAGGCTCAGTGGTTGTGGTGCACAGGCTTAGCTGCTCTCTGGCATGTAGGATCTTCCCAGACCACAGATCGAACCCACGTCTCCTGCATCGGCAGGTGAATTCTTTATCACTGAACCACCAGGGAAGCTTGAGTGTTTATTTTATACGTAATGGTTCATACCTCTTAATCTTCTGGCCCGCTCACCACCCCGCTTCCCTCTCCCCACTGGTAATCATTAGTTTGCTCTCTGTATTTGTGAGTCTGCTATTTTTCATTAGATCCACTAGTTTGTTTAATTTTTAAATCCCACATATAAGTAATTTAATACAGGATTTGTCTTTTTCTTTCAGACTTATTTCATTTAGCATAACACTCTCCAAGTTCATGCATGTTGTTGCAAATGGCAACCTTTCCTTCCTTTTTATGGCTGAGTAGTATGCCATTGATTATTTACATCATATCTTTATCCATTCATCTGGTGATGGACACATCTTGGCAATTGTAAATAATGCTGCTTTGGGATGCATGTATCTTTTCAAATCAGGGTTTTTGTTTTTTCCAATATATACCCAGGAGTAGAATTGCTGGATCATATGGTAGTTCTATTTTTAGTTTTTTGAGACATCTCCATACTTTTTCCCACAGTGGCTGTAAACTATTTACATTCCCACCAACACTGTGTGATGGTTCCCTTTTCTTCACATTACAGATGCACTTTTTGGAAATCATTCATTTCTATCCCTTACTCCTTAATTCCATAAAAATAATTTGGTTTCTCTGTTAACATCTAAAATTTGTCCCAAAAGAAATAACAAGTGTCCAACAAGTGTTTTACAGAAAGTATCTTTTTCTTTCTAGATGTTTCTTGCTTGAAACAAGAGGATCTTGTGGTTGGATAAAATATGTTTTGAATACCCAGGGAGGGCCTCCTTTTGAAGGCGTATATACTGCCGTCTCTCTCAAGATTTGAACTTATTCAGAGAAGAAAGGTGAACTGCATTTGTTCCAAGTAAAATATACATCTGTATGATTCACCATCACACCCCTATTTCATTATAAATAAATACTGACCTTGTTCTTCTGATGTGAAGCCAGAGTGGGTGTGAAATATAGCAAGGAGAACAGTCGGATGCAGAAATAAGAACATTCCAAGTAATAGAAACACAATATTTAAAAGCAGTAAAGAAAGTCCCAATTTGATCTTTCTAATTCCTGTTCTGCTACTGACCTTGGGGAAAGTCAGGCAGTAGTGATCAGTCACTTAGGGAAAATTGCCTACATTATTTCAGATTGCCAGTTGGATTATTTTGTCTTTAGGATCTATTTGTTGGAAGGTTTTTTCTTTCTTTAGACCTTAAGGACGTCTTTTGAGAACTCTTTTTCTTTTGTGTGTGTGAACTTTTGACCTAAATACCAGTTTCCATTTGGATGCTGAACAAATTCTCTCCTTTCAATGGGGCTGGGAGCTACTCCCCACCATGATTTTTCTGAGTGTGACATCCCGGTAAAAGGCTTTTGAATGGTAGAGAAACTTGGCAAATGTTATATTAGAAGAAAAAGAGGAACATAAGTTGGGAAAAGATGCTCCAGATGTGGGATTTTAGCATCAAATGAAAACCACTCCCAGGGTTCAGCGTCCTTTTTTGTAAAGCAGGGATAAAAGGAGGATTAAATGAGATAATATAGTTGTTTCTTCTACAATGTAATAGATATTTTATTAAAAATTGAGACATGATAGAATTTCATCTAATAAAAATGATAGGGCTTATGGGAAAAATAGAATTGGGTGGAACATTCAACACCTGTAGAGTCTAGTAAGGAATGCTCTTCTAAAAACCCAATAAAAGTTTTAAACATTTTAAGTCCCTAATACATTTTTAAAAGATTGCAGTACCTAGAGCACTTCACCTTTCAGAAAGCATGAGGTGTTCTTGGTGGACCTGTACAGTGAAATGTGCAGGCTTCTGAGTTATGGAGAGGAGGGGGAGGGAAGGGAACTGAAGGACAGCATGCTATGGCTCCAGGGGTGCTCTGGTTTGCTTGTCCTATTTTCCTTCTGCATTAACTTAAAAAAGAAATCCAGTGTTTGTTGTTTTGCCATTTCCTTCTTTCCTTATGGAGCTGCACCTGTGGCTCCAGGTGAGATGCAAAGTCACAATCTGCTGGCTGCTCTGCATGGTGTTGGAGTCGTGGCTGTCCGGGCCACACAGGTGCCTGTCGCCTGATGCCTGCGGCCTTCAGCTTGAGTGTGCTCAGCCCTGGTGCTCAGCCACACCATCAATGTCTGCGTCAGCAGTAGGCTTTACAATATTGTGTTAGTTCTGCTGTACAGCAGAGTGAATCAGCTATACATACACATATATCCCCTCTTCCTTGGATTCCCTTCTCATTTAGGTCACCACAGAGCACTGAGTTCCCTGTGCAATGCAGTAGGTTCTCATTAGTTATCTATTTTATCAGATCAGATCAGTCGCTCCGTCATGTCCAACTCTTTGCGACCCCATGAATCGCAACACGCCAAGCCTCCCTGTCCATCACCAACTCCCGGAGTTCACTCAGACTCACGTCCATTGAGTCAGTGATGCCATCCAGCCATCTCATCTTCTGTCGTCCCCTTCTCCTCCTGTCCCCAATCCCTCCCAGCATCAGAGTCTTTTCCAACGAGTCAACTCTTCGCATGAGGTGGCCAAAGTACTGGAGTTTCAGCTTTAGCATCATTCCTTCCAAAGAAATCCCAGGGCTGATCTCCTTCAGAATGGACTGGTTGGATCTCCTTGCAGTCCAAGGGACTCTCAAGAGTCTTCTATTTTGTACATAGTATCAATAGTTATATTTGTCAATCCCAATCTCCCAGTCCATCCCACCCACCCCTTTCCCCTCTTAGTATCCATACATTTGTTCTCTGCATCTGTGTCTATTTCTGCTTTGCAGGTAAGTTCACCTGTACCCTTTTTCTAGATTCCACATGTATGCATTAACATATGATATTTGTTTTCATTTCTGACTTTTTCCATCCTGAGTGACAGTCTCTAGGTCCATCCATGTCTCTGCAAATGCCATAATTTATTTCCTTTTTAGGACTGAGTAATATCTTATTTTATATATATGTACCACATCCTCTTTATCCATTCCTCTGTTAATGGACATTCAGGTTGCTTCCATGTCCTGACTGTTAAAAACAGAGCAGCACAGCTTTTTGCAGCCTGTTCAGGCTTGTTTGAGAGACCCTGCAGGCCTTACCATTCCTCCTGCTCAAAACCTTTCTTTGGTTTGTGCTACATTGTCACTGATGGTGCATTTCAATTTTCTTGGGCCTCTTGTTCTTGTGATAAAACAAGTTCTCCTGTTTCTTTCTATGTTTTATCATTGTAAGCTTCAGCAACAGACTACCCTGTCTTCTGAGAACATTTACCTTGCTTCACATGACAGGTTGAAAGTTGTATATAAGTAAAAAGAAATACAACATCATTAAAGTTGCATAGGAATAAAAAAAGTTAATTGAATATTGCTTTTTTTTTAAGTCATACCGTGTGGCATGCGGGATCTTAGTTCCCCAACCAGGGAGCGAATCTGTGCCCCCAGCAGTGAATGCATGGAGCCTTAACCCCTGGACTGCCAAGAAAGTCCCTGAATCATGTTTTCTTTTTGAAAACTAGTGCATTTATTCCTAAACCTATATGCAAACTAAACTCTAGGTAAGGTATTTAAAAATAAGGATTCCACTTCTGTGTCTCTATTTCTGTTTTCCTTTAAGATCACCTATATCATTTTTTTGTTTTTTTGTTTTTTTTTTAGTACGGACACCCTAGAGGGGAATGGGGTGGGGTTAAATTGGGAGATTGGGACTGATGTATAAACACTAGTGATACTATTTATAAAATAGATAACTAATGAGAACCTACTGTATAGCACAGGGAAGTCTACTCAGTGTTCTGTGGTGACCTAAATGGGCAATTTAAAAAAGAGGGGGTAATGTGTATGTATAGCTGATTCACTTTGCTGTACTTTGTTTGTAGTAGAAACTAATACAGCATTGTAAAGCAACTATACACCAATAAATAACAATTAAAAAAAATAAGAATTTCAGAGCCCACCCCTAGACCATGCTCAATCAGCCCCTCCAGGTGTGGGAATCAGCATGTCATGTTCAAAATCTCTCCAGGCTACTCAGAGGCACACCCCTGGCTAAGAAATGTTGACTTAGAAATTCGACATGAGTCATTAATATCGACATGCAGTTAATGTCAGGCTGATAAATTATTGACGGAAATGCCAAATGTAAAAACGTGTGAATCTTAAGGGCTGATTAAAACTTGAAGTTGGCCTTGCACTCAAGTCTTTCAAGGCATATTTTGGATATGTTAACCAGTTATCAATTCTGCATGATTAGTTTTGCATATGTTTATTTTTCCAATGCACTCGTTCTTCTTAATGAATTAAATTAGATTGTTATGTGTTGAAGGATCATGCACCCATGATGACCATAATGGTCCTTATTAATCATTTAGGAACTTCCCCCAATATTTTGCAAACACTATGTCTTGAAGACTAGTGCATTTATTCCTAACTTGACACAATTGAAATTAAATCGACACAAAATATCACCATACCATCAGGAATGTTTTCCAGACCCTTGGCACTCCCCAGCACACACAGCATTACTGCTGGGGGTTACCCTCTAAGATTCCTAATAGCTCTGTCTTAAGCATTTTCTGTCCACTTGGCAAGCCTGGCTGGTCACATGGAGGCCATTCACAGCCACACGTGGTCCTCGTTAGCACTTCATTGCTCTGCATCACAAAGTCTAATTCCCCATTGATTAATTGAACACTATCAGCAGCTTTGGAGTAGACTTACTGAGAAGGCAAGCCCACTAAATGCAGGCTGAAGGTGCCATGGTGTAGCATAAAGTCTCTGTTTAAGGCACTTCTATTTTATGATGACTAGCGTTTAATGTGTGGACTTTCCCCCAGAGTGGGAGGTGCCTGTTTAATGATTCCCTCTGCTTCATATAATTGGGAAACACCTTCTCCATTTAAAAATTCATGTTTGGAGGGTTTTTTAAGAGCCCATGGCAAAAAAAAAAAAAGGTAGACATTTATTTTCTTTGAGTGGTGAGCAGAGAGCTGAAAAAACAAGTGTGAATTCCCATTTTTGCCACCTTTACCCATGATTTGACAGTTGGTACAGATGATGAACATTAGTTTAGGCAACCTCTGGGAGACAGTGAAGGACAGGGAAGCCAGGTGTGTGGCAGTTCATGGGATCACAAAGAGTCGGACACGACTTAGTGATGGAACAACTACAGATGATGAAAAATGAAGTTTGAAATTTGGGAAATTTGTGTGAAGGGATACTTCAGAGAAACTGTGTTGTATGAAAGCATGTTGGATATAAAAGGGGAAATTTGATTTCTAGTCCCTGGAGGGCAAAGTGCTTAGACTGCAGTGTTCTGTTGCTGCTGCTGCTAAGTCGCTTCAGTCGTGTCCAACTCTGTGCAACCCCATAGACGGCAGCCCACCAGGCTCCGCCATCCCTGGGATTCTCCAGGCAAGAACACTGGAGTGGGTTGCCATTTCCTTCTCCAATGCATGAAAGTGTTCTGGAGAAGTTCAAAACATATCTTAACTATGTTAATGTGTTCTAATGATTTTCATTCAATCAGGCACATGTCATTTTGAGCCAAATAAAAGCTGATATTATTTGGATGTATGCAAATCAACAGCCAGCCAGTTTGGGCCATGATAATAAGAAGAAATGGTGATGGGGGAGTACGTGTGGATACCATCTCAGCTGTGTGCATGAGGGAACCTTTTAGACTCTTGAGGGTACATGTGCTACTGCTCCAGTGGAAGTTGGGCTGGTCCTTAAATGGGCCAAAGGTTTGCAGGGTTTTTTTTTTTTAATTAATTAATTTGTTTAGCTGGCTGTGCCAGTCTTAGTTGTGGCATTGAAGATCTTGGTTGCAGAATGTGTGGTCCTTTAGTTGTGGCATGTGGGATCTAGTTCCCTGACCAGGGATTGAACCGTGCACCCTGCAATGAGAGGCAGAGTCTTAGCCACTGGACCATCAGGGAAGTCCCAATACAACTTTCTTTTCACAGGATCCCTGTGTCCCCATGCGTCTTACTCCATTCAGGCTATTGTAACAAAATACCAACAGATGGAGTAGCTTATAAACAACAGAAATTTATTTCCTATGGTTCTGGAGGCTAGAAGTCCAAGGTCAGGGTGGCCGCATAGTTGGGCGAGGGTGCTCTTCTGGGTTGCAGAATTCTTGTTGCGTCTTTACAGGGCAAAAGGGCAAAAGAAAGCTGTGGGGTTGGAGGGTGGTTCTTATATTTATAAAACAGAAATAGAGTCACAAATTTAGAAAACAGACTTATGGATACCAAAGTGGGGAAGGGTGGGGAAGGATAAATTGGGAAATTTGGGATTGACATATACACACTACTATGTATAAAATAGATGCCTCATAAGAACCTATTGTATATCACAGGGAGATCTACTCAATACTCTCTAGGCCTATATGAGAATAGATTCTAAAAAAGAGTGGATATACATAAAAGTGTAACTGATTGACTTTGCTGTTGTAACATAAAGTAAAACAACATTGTAAATCAACAATATTCCAATAAGAATGAATTTTAAAAAAAGCACTAATCCATCATGAGGGCTCCACCCTCATGACCTAATAGCATAACGCACCTCCTAACTTCATGACACTGGGTTAGGATTCGGGCGTGTGGATATTGGAAGGATGTACATTCAGACCACAGCGCCATGTAAGTGAACTCATTCTTAGATGCTGGGTGAGGGAATACCCCTGAATCCACACCCAGCCCTCTGTTGGGCTAGGTACCCTTAGGACCACCCAACTACAAATGCATGCTAATGACCAGCTGGTGGGGAATGTGGAACCTAGCAGGGGTTCACCCGCAGTTGGGTGTCCTTTTCTTCAAGGGAACACACTCATTTGTTAATGTTTAGCCTCAAATTCCCAGAATTTTCATGGGTTGCTTTTTATTGGAGAAGTTTTGATAAGTACCCTGGCTCATTAAGAAACTGTAAACACCCAGAGAGAACGAATGGAGAAATGAATTTCTGGAAACTTTTAGCAGAATATGAGAGACATTTTTAAAGAGTGGCAGGGTGGAGCCTGGGTGGCAGAGGAGACACCCTGGAGTTGGGAAGGGGCTAGTTAGGGAAGTGAGTGATTAGGGGACCTCCCAAGAGTAGGGGAACTAAGATGGCAAATGTACAGTGGGACTCAGCCTGCCTCAGCCCCGGAGCACAAGCTGACCTTCTGGAGTGTTGGTTTACAACCCTATGACAAAGTCTATTGGAAGTTTTTTCTAGTGGGGGGGATAAAACCTTCCATTTCATAATAAAATCAAAGTAAGAGCTGGGTTATTATCACACTCTTTGGTGCAAGCTTTGCGGCACTGTGTTGTTGTGGAAATATGTCTATTTAAATGTTGACTTCTTACTTTCTTTACCTGTGAAATTAGCCCATTTGCCAGGAGCTAGAGAAAAGTCTCGGAGAAGGCAATGGCACCCCACTCCAGTACTCTTGCCTGGAAAATCCCATGGATGGAGGAGCCTGGTGGGCTGCAGTCCATGGGGTCGCTAAGAGTCGGACACGACTGAGCGACTTCACTTTCACTTTTCACTTTCATGCATTGGAGAAGGAAATGGCAACCCACTCCAGTGTTCTTGCCTGGAGAATCCCAGGGACGGGGGAGCCCGGTGGGCTGCTGTCTATGGGGTTGCCCAGAGTCGGACACGACTGAAGCGACTTAGCAGCAGCAGCAGCAGCAGCAGAGAAAAGTCTGATGACCATAAAGGGAATCAGGAAGTATGTATAGAGAATGAACGCTGTTTGCCTGTTTCCAAGAATAATATTATGTCTGTCTGTCTGATCTCCATCTCTGTGTAATCACATGCAGCACAGGCACTGACTAGTCAGAGTGTCTGCCTCTGTAGGTGCTAAGCATTAACCCCTTATTTGCTGGACTATACGACGGTTGGAGAGGAAGGGAGAGAGGGAGCAGTCAGGTAGTCTAGAAATGGTTCCACCTTTTAACAACTGGTGCAGCTATATGGCACCCCACTCCAGCACTCTTGCCTGGAAAATCCCATGGATGGAGGAGCCTGGTGGGCTGCAGTCCATGGGGTTGCAAAGAGTCGGACACGACTGAGCGACTTCCCTTTCACTTTTCACTTTCCTGCACTGGAGAAGGAAATGGCAACCCACTCCAGTGTTCTTGCCTGGAGAATCCCAGGGACGGGGGAGCCTGGTGGGCTACCGTCTACGGGGTCGCACAGAGTCGGACACGACTGAAGTGACTTAGCAGCAGCAGCAGCTATATTGGTGATTATCTGCTTAAAACTTATGTAGACTTTCCTTTAATTAGTATTTGGTTTGTTTATTATGATTTTGTTTGGGGTTGGGGACAGGAGATGAGATGATGCCTGTGTTTTGTTTTTTCTTTATATTAGACATATGGGCAATGATGGAAACTTCGGGAGATCTGGGTTGTCTGAATATGGCCAAGGCCAAGGAAACCACTGGAAGTCAATGGTTGTGTTATTGGAGGCTTCCTGGTTTTTGAAAGCTGTTTTCAAGATGATTTATTTGCAAAGAAGTACTGCAGGAAAGGTTTTTTAATATCTGCTGTTGAAGGCCACCCAGTTCAACAGTGTAAAAGTTCCTAGAATCAAGTATGATTTCAGACTCACTGTTTAGTTATTCGAAGACTCATTGGTCTTTTTAAGAGGGTGAATGGAATTTTTAAAAATGGGTAAGGCCTTTTTCTGCTCCATTTAGTTCAAATAGTCCAAAAGTGCCAAGAAAATGTTCTCAAGTTCATGTCTTATGTGGTAGACAACTTTGAGCTTGAAGGACTGTAATATTTATCATTTTAGTGTTTTTATGATGCTGTTCCTCATGGTGGGACAGGAACATCATTTTTCTAGGGGAGCGACATGGAGCCACTTTTCATTTCTAAACTCTAATTAAATCTCAGAGATTGAAAAGTATAACGATACTTCTTTTCTCAGGATTGTACTGCAAATTCGAGCCTTTTATCTTACAACTGCTGGAGTCATATATAGTTTTTGGTTTGAAGTAGAACAGAAGTATTATTCATGGTTCAATTAAGGTAAGAAATCCTATTCCTTTCACTGAAAGTGCTGTAGTAGAGCTGAAGTCCACCTGTGAATGCTGGGAAGAGTGGTTCTTGTATTAATAATTACATTTCCTTTTGTGGACCACCCAGCCCTCTAGCATCAGTTACAATCCATACTCATTATTTTCTCCCCAAATCATCACTTCTGTCAAAAGATAGCTTTTTCCCTTTTGAATTCACCCTACTCAGTGCCTCACTTTTGGAATTCCTTATGGCAAATAGTTTGTACCATAGCAAATTGTGATGAAAGATTATTTGCTCATTAGACTCTGACTTCAGACATGAGTCTTTCTATTCATTCATTCAGCCCACAAATATTTCTTGAATGTCTGATATGTGCTCTATGTCTTTTATATGATAAGGGCTGAATAACTATTGGGAGAAAGAATGAATAAATACCAGTCTATTGATGCCAGCCATCCAGCACTGAGTAGAAGAGAGACAAGCTTTCAGACCTTGTGGAACTTACAATCTGGTAGAGAAAGAAGATAGATATTAAAAATGACACACAATTACATAAGCAATATTTTAAATATTTTATAATTATATAGCTAATCATTTAGCTATTACTATTTAAGAGCTAGTAAGGAAAAGCATTTGATGTGTTGAAAATGGTTAATAAAGGGATTTGACCTAATCTGAGAGTGAGGACAGGTTTCCTTGAAGAGGTGGCATTTGAAATTGAGACCAGAAGGATGAATAGACATTACACCAATAAAACTTACGGGAGAAAATGTTTTTTCTGAGGAGTACTCAGAGTTCTCCAAATATAATGGTATCTTTGCATCTCTTGAGTCTAGCCTAGTGCCTTGTAACAAGTAGGTACTCAATAAATGAGAATAAGTAAATCTAAAAAATGAGTACTAAAAACCTATTATGGGTCACCCACTTTAACCTTTATGGAAGTTGGCTTAAAGCTCAACATTCAGAAAACTAAGATCGTGGCATCTGGTCCCATCACTTCATGGCAAACAGATGGGGAAACAGTGGAAACAGTGTCAGACTTTATTTTTTGGGGCTCCAAAATCACTGCAGATGGTGATTGCAGCCATGATATTAAAAGACGCTTACTCCTTGGAAGGAAAGTTATGACCAACCTAGATAGCATATTCAAAAGCAGAGACATTACTTTGCCAACAAAGGTCCGTCTAGTCAAGGCTATGGTTTCTCCAGTGGTCATGTATGGGTGTGAGAGTTGGACTCTGAAGAAAGCTGAGCACCGAAGAATTGATGCTTTTGAACTGTGGTGTTGGAGAAGACTCTTGAGAGTCCCTTGGACTGCAAGGAGATCCAACCAGTCCATCCAAAGGAGATCAGTCCTGGGTGTTCATTGGAGGGACTGATGCTGAAGCTGAAACTCTAGTACTTTGGCCATCTCATGCGAAGAGTTGACTCATTGGAAAAGACCCTGATTCTGGGAAAGATTAAGGGCACGAGGGGAAGGGGATGAAAGAGGATGAGATGGTTGGATGGCATCACTGACTTGATGGACATGAGTTTGGGTGAACTCCGGGAGTTGGTGATGGACAGGGAGGCCTGGCGTGCTGCGATTCATGGGGTCACAAAGAATCAGACATGACTGAGCGACTGAACTGAACTGAACTGAACCTGGGAGGTGAGTATGGGATTTGATCGTATCTTCAGTGCTGCCCTCCTACCAGCGTTCTGTGGCTCCTTCTGTATGTCTTTGGTTATAGAATATCTTTTTTGGTAGGTTCCAGTCTTTTTTACTTTGTTCAGCAGTTGTGATTTTGGTGTGGTCTTGAGAGGAGCACAAGGTCCTTCCGCTCTGCCATTTTGTCTTCCTTATACTAAACACCTGTTTTGAACTAGGCACCATGCTGTGTTGTAGGGATGGTGTGGGTAGTGCTGAGGTTGTGGAGTGGGGCAGTGGAGTTGTGGAGTGGGAATTTCTCTCAACATCTTTCCCAAACATCATGGCCACTCTCTTTCACTTTCTCTTAACAGATTCCCTTGGCTGCCTCCTTTCAGAAGAACTGAGTCCATTGAAATGAACTTTCTCAACTTTCTGCTTCTATTCTGTGAGTGTCTTCTCTCTGCCCTCTCCCTCCTCAACCTTATCACTGATCTTGGGGGGCATCTCTTCCCTATCCAGACTGATTTATCCACTCATGCTCTTGATCAGTCTCTCCTGGACCTCTTTCAGGAGCCAAAGCCATCCTTATTAACCCTCTTTTTTGTTTATGTCCTTGGAGGAGTTTGACCCTATTGACTGGCTCTTTGTTCTTGAAGTGCTCTCCAGCCTCAGAGACTCTTGACCTGTTAACATGGCCTCTTGGTCTTACTCCAGCTGATGAAAAGTCTATTCTTCCCAATCTACTGGCCTGTCCTCCTCCACTTGCCCCTAGTATGGTGGGGTGGGGGACACCAGGTTCTATCTTCTGCTTTATTCTCTTTCTACATACTCCCTCAGAAGGCTTACTACTCCTTTGCCTTAAACTGCCACCATGTGCAAATGGAACCCAAATCCATAGTTTCAGTCCAGACTTCATTCCTGGTCTCCAAAATGATTTACCCATTGCCTTCTGGGCATCTCCACTTGTCTTTTTTAAAATTATTTAATTAATTAAAAATTGTTTTTTGGTGGTGTTGGGTCTTTGGTGCTGTGTGTGAGTTTTTTCTAGTTGTGGCAAGTGGGATCTTCTCTTGTCACAGAGCGTGGGCTCTAGGGTGTGTGGGGTTCTGTAGTTGTGGCACATGGGCTTTGTTGCTCCAAGGTATGTGGAATCTTCCCAGATCAGAGATCAAACCCCCGTCCCCTGCATTGGCAGGCAGATTCTTAACCACTGTACCACTGGGGAAGTCTGCCACTTGTCTTTTATACAGTTGCTTCAAATTCAGCATGTCCAGCACTGAACTCATTCTTTGCCCCCACCAGCCAAACCTGTTCTTCATGTTGTGAATATCATTGCTTTATGCCCTGTAATTCCAACTGGAAAACTGACAGTCATCTCTAGCTCTGCCCTTTCTGTTTCAGTTCCTAATTGTTGAAGATGGTGTGTACCTTCTTCAAAGCCTCTTTTTTATGACCCTCCTATCTCTTCTACTGCTGATTAATTACAGGCTTTCCTCATTTCTTACCTGGATCATTCCAACAGACTTCTAATTGAGACTCCTTCACTCAGTCTCTGAAGTGTCCATCCATCTTCCATGCTACTGTTAGAATGAGCTTTCCAAGGTACAGATATGATCAGGTCTCTCTTACTTTAAACCATGACTAAGGATAAACTCCAAACTTTTAGGTGGCTTTCAAGGTATTTCATATCTGGACCTTGTCCACTCTTCTGTTCTTAACACTTTCTATGCCTCACTGTATGCTGTAGTTTCTCATACTATTTCATGACTCTGTGCTTTGCACTTGTGTTTTTCTCTGTGTGGAAAAGCTGTTTTTTCCTTCAACTGCTGTGTTAATATTTGGCCCCTTCTTAAAATTTAATGCAAGGAACAAGCATGTCTCAGGTTTAAGTGTGTATGTATGTGTGTATGTATATGTGTGTGATTGATGTAATTCATCCTGTACACTAAGAACACAAACCCAATTAATTTAAGAGCTGCTGCTTCTACTGCTGCTAAGTCACTTCAGTCATGTCCGACTCTGTGTGACACCATAGACGGCAGCCCACCAGGCTCTGCCGTCCTTGGGATTCTCCAGGCAAGAACACTGGAGTGGGTTTCCATTTCCTTCTCCAATGCATGAAAGTGAAAAGTGAAAGTGAAGTCTCTCAGTCATGTCCAACTCTTAGCGAACCCATGGACTGCAGCCTACCAGGTTCCTCCATCCATGGGATTTTCCAGGCAAGAGTACTGGAGTGGGTTGCCATTGCCTTCTCCAAATGTAAGAGCTAGGGAGGGATATACCCATATTATAGGTCTTTGTGGGGAGTCTTCGGGTTATGCACATATCATCCTTCTTAAATTGTTAATATCCCTCTTAAACACAGGGTCCTAATGTATTGGCTAGAAATTCCACATTATTAGGCCCTCAGTAAAAACAGATGGTGACCAGTTATCTGACATATAGTGGGTCAAAAGGCATTCACAGCTCAATGATTCTGAAGGGATGGGTTGGAGGGTGGGGCATGTGACTAAGGCCCCAGAAAAGTGAAGAAAAAATAGGAGGCTTTGTGTCTGTTGCTGATTTCCTCGTTCAGTGTCCTGGAATGTTGATAGAGTGAAGCGACAGCTGGTCATCAGGGGTTAAATACCCCTGTCGCCAGGGCAGTGGGTAGAATGTGGATCTTCCTGATGATTCCATGTCATTTCTTATTTCAGCAAAGTGAACCCATGGGTCAAAGGCTAAGTTTATTATCTCAAAGCTATTTCCTAACATCTATTTCTTTTAATGAACGTGAAAGAAAAGATAGCACTAGAAAAATACACATACCTCTCCAAGTCTGAGGACACACAGGCTCCTGAGAACAAGTCTGTTCAGTGACTCTGAGAATGCCTGCTAAACTCCAATAAAGCTCAAGAAGACAACTTGGTATTTCTTTCTGGTTGGCAGAGGAAAAGGCCGTTGGGGTATAGATGAAAGCCAGTGTTAATAAATAGGATAGAAAGCTTGACTCTTTCTAAATGTGCTGTGCAATTTGCTAATAAAACCACTTATTTATTTTAGCAAAGCCATAGGTTTAGCCAGACTTTGGTTTTATGGGTTTAATATAATTTCAGCATCATTTACTGTAGGCTAGCTCTTAAAGTTTTTGATCTTAAGAATCCTAAGAAGAAATAAAGTGGGAAATATACTGGACGTATAAAAAGTGGAGGCAAAATTTTCAATGGAAATTCAAAAGTAAAGAGTCAGTTGGAAGCATATTTCAACTTGGTTCTCAAATTAATTTTCATCTGAGAGAGTTTCTAGAGGAACAAGCCTATTTATTTGGCTATGTGAAATGTCAGACTCCAGGCAGGCGGTCAAACTCCCTAATTCTGTCAGGTTTTCTCCCCAAATAGGAAGGGAAAAAAGAACCCGAAGAACTTGGTAGGGCTGCTCTGGAGAATAATTTTAAATCAATGTGAATTTGAAGCGAAGCTCCTGTTGATCCTCCTAAATCTCTGCTCAAGGAGAATAGCCGCCACCTAACTTCTGAGGTTTATAGTGTTCATAGCCTGAACACCATTCATTGGAATGACTAGAAAATCTGTTCTTACCATCAAGACTCCTTGCTGGCAGCACAATCCTTGAAACACTTCCATCATGGACTCTCATGGCCTGTTGTAGGGATTCTTTTGAGTTCCTTTGAATCCAGCAGATGAAGCATCTTGCATGTCTAAGGAATCTCAAAGGTCAATCAGTCCACCAGGCTTCTTCCTCAGGAGTCCACTTATAGGTCCAGAAGAACCAACTATTTCCTCATATCCAGGGTTTTCCAACATCTTTGCAGACATTCAGTTCAGTTCAGTTCAGTTGCTCAGTCTTGTCTGACTCTTTGTGACCCCATGAACTGCAGCACGCCAGGCCTCCCTGTCCATCACCAACTTCCAGAGTTCACCCAAACGCATGTCCATTGAGTCGGTGATGCCATCCAACCATCTCATCCTCTGTTGTCCCCTTCTCCTCCTGCCCTCAAATCTTTCCCAGAATCAGGGTCTTTTCAAATGAGTCAACTCTTCACATGAGGTGGCCAAAGTATTGGAATTTCAGCTTCAACATCAGTCCTTCCAATGAACACCCAGGACTGATCTCCTTTGGGATGGACTGGTTGGATCTCCTTGCAGTCCAAGGGACTCTCAAGAGTCTTCTCCAATACCACAGTTCAAAAGAATCAATTCTTCGGCACTCAATTTTCTTTATAGTCCAACTCTCACATTCATACATGACCACTGGAAAAACCATAGCCTTGACTAGATGGACCTTTGTTGACAAAGTAATGTCTCTGCTTTTTAATATGCTGTCTAAGTTGGTCATAACTTTCCTTCCAAGGAGTAAGCGTCTTTTAATTTCATGGCTGCAGTCACCATCTGCAGCGATTTTGGAGCCCAGAAAAATAAAGTCAGCCACTGTCTCCACTGTTTTCCCATCTATTTGCCATGAAGTGATGGGACTGGATGCCATGATATTAGTTTTTTGAACGTTGAGCTTTAAGCCAACTTTTTCACTCTCCTCTTTCACTTTCATCAAGAGGGTCTTAAGTTCTCCTTCACTTTCTGCCATAAGGGTGGTGTCATCTGCGTATCTGAGGCTACTGATATTTCTTCCAGCAATCTTGATTCCAGCTTGTGCTTCTTCCAGCCCAGCGTTTCTCATGATGTACTCTGCATATAAGTTAAATAATCAGGGTGACAGTATACAGCCTTGACGTACTCCTTTTCCCATTTGGAACCCCTGTGTTATTCCATGTCTAGTTCTAACTGTTGCTTCCTGACCTGCATACAGGTTTCTCAAGAGGCAGATCAGGTGGTCTCTTTCAGAATTTTCTTATCTCTTTCAGAATTTTCCACAGTTTATTGTGATCCACACAGTCAAAGGCTTTGGCATAGTCAATAAAGCAGAAATGGATGTTTTTCTGGAACTCTCTTGCTTTTTTGATGATCCAGCAGATGTTGGCAATTTGATCTCTGGTTCCTCTGCCTTATCTAAAACCAGCTTGAACATCAGGAAGTTCATGGTTCACATATTGCTGAAGCCTGGCTTGGAGAATTTTAAGCGTTACTTTACTAGTGTGTGAGATGAGTGCAACTGTGCGGTGGTTTGAGCATTCTTCGGCATTGCCTTTCTTTGGAGATGTTAAACCATGTTAATTTGATTTGATGGTTTTTAATCTCCCAGGTGGTAAAGAACCCCCCTACCAATGCAGGTAGATGTAAGACACGCTGGCTCGATTCCTGGCTCAGGAAGATTCCTTGGAGGAGGGCATGGCAACCCACTCCAGTATTCCCGCTTGGAGAATCCCATGGGCAGAGGAGACTGGCGGGCTACACAGGAGACTGGCGGGATCACACAGAGTTGGACACAACTGAAGCAACTTAGCACACAGCTTGCACAATCTCCCTCAGATATTCAGGATGCCTCACGTTCAGTTTGAGAGGTGTGAGCCAGCACCTGAGGAAGCCTCCTCACAAGTCTTGTGCGCTGGCAGTGCTCAGTTAACCCGTCCTGGTGACCATCTTCCCCATGGAATACATGTGGACACTGACATGTACAACACAAGGCTGATTGGTTTTAACCTACACATGGAATGCAAACCCAACAAAGGGATCCTAAGTTTCTGCAAAGGAGAACAAAGCAGCAAGAATATCCAGGAAGCTCTGTAAAAAGAAGAGTAATGAGGAGGATGAGTTCTATCAGATGTTAAGACCTATTAAAAGGCTTCTATTGGTGGCTCAGACTAAAGAACTGGCCAGCAATGGAGGAGATCCAGGTTTAATCCCTGCTGGGGAAGATCCCCTGGAGAAGGGAATGGCAACTCATTCCAGTACCTGGAAAACCTCATGGACAGAGGAGCCTGGTGGGCTACAGTCCATGGGGTCACAAAGAGTTGGAACACAACTGAGTGACTAACACATAAGGCTTCTATGATTAAAACTGTTGTAGTGTTGGTTTATAGAAAATGGAATAGTATACTGCTGCTACTGCTAAGTCACTTCAGTTGCATCCGACTCTGTATGACCCCACAGATGGCGGCCCACCAGGTTCCCCCTTCCCTGGGATTCTCCAGGCAAGAACACTGGAGTGGGTTGTCATTTCCTTCTCGATGCATGAAAGTGAAAAGTGAAAGTGAAGTCAGTCGTGCCCGACCCTCAGCGACCCCATGGACTGCATGCAGCCTTCCAGGCTCCTCCGTCCATGGGGTTTTCCAGGCAAGAGTACTGGAATGGGGTGCCATTGCCTTCTCCGATGGAATAGTATAAATAATTGCAAATGGAAACAGTGATTATGATGCAGGCAGCATATGAGCTCAGTGGGCTTGGGTAGAATTTTGTTTTGTTATTTTGAATAGCATAAAGAACTCCCATATAACCTTCCCCAAGGTTTATGTTGTCATTCCCATTCCATCTCCCCACTACTTTGCCCCCCAAATTTATGTATATATTTTTTCTGAACCATTGGAGAAGAATTGCACACATAATGTCCCTTTGTCTGATAATATTTCAGTATGAATGTCCTAAGGACAAGAATATTCTCACACGTACCCACAGTATGGATATCAAATTTAATACATCTAACATTGAAACAGGAGCTTCCCAGGTGGTGCTAGTGGTAAAGATTTGCCTACTAATACAAGAGACATAAGAGATGTGGGTTTATCCCTGGGTGGGGAAGATCCCTGGAGGAAAGCATGGCAACACACTCCAGTATTTCTCTCTGGAGAATCCCATGGAAGGAGGAACCTGGAGGGTTACGGTCCATCGTGTCCCAGAGTCAGACAGGACTGAAGCGACTTAGTGCGCATGCACACTGAACCAGCACTTTAGTATACAATTCATATTCCAGTTCTGTCAATTATCCCAGCAGTGTCCTTCAGAGTAAGTCTTTCTCTAGTTCAGTATGCCAACTGGAATCACATATTGCTGTTCATTATCTTTTCTCTTCAGTTGCTTTTCTCTGCTTTTGTACCATTTGCTTATGTGCTATATTTTGAAGAATACAGGCCAGTAATTTTAGAGAATTAGTTTCTCTTAATTTTAGGTTTCTGTGATGTTTCCTCTTGATTAGATTCTGATTATAGATTTTCAGTTTTATTTTACTTTTTTCTTCCAGTTATGTTGAGATATAATAGACATCAGCACTGTATGAGTTTAAGGTGTATGGAATAATGATTTGACTTACATCATGATATCATTACCACAATAAATTTGATATCCATCAACTCCATATATATAGAAAATTAAAGAAATGGAAAATTTTGTTTTCCTTTGTGATGAGAACTCTTAGGACTTTCTCTTGTAACAACTTTCATATATCATGCGGCTAAGTCACTTCAGTTGTGTCCGACTCTGTGCGACCCCATAGACGGCAGTATATCATATGGCAATGTTAATTTTATTCATCACACTGTACTTTACATCCCTGAACTTACAAATCTTATAACTGAAAGTTTGAACCTTTTGATTGCTGCTCTAATTCCCCTTCCACCCACCTCCACCTCTGGTAACCACAAACCTTTTTCTATGAGTTTGTGTTTGAAGTATAATTGACCTACAAGACTCTGGTAGTTTCTGTAACATAACATAGTGATTCAGTATTTCTATATATTTCAAAATGATTGTCATAATAGGTAGGATAGACTTTTAAATGAATGGTATTAGGACGACAGGCTAACCATGTGGAAAAGGATACCACATACCAGGATAAATTCTGAATGTATTAGGGATTTACATAAAAAAATGAAACCATATAATCACCAGATTAAAACATAGATGAGTTTCTCTATAAGCTAGGAAAATAGTTCCTGTGATTCAAAATCCATAAACAATGTGAGTTGATAAATATGGAGGAAAAAAATAATTTTATTCCCTTCACCATATAACATTCATAAATAAAAGGGCAACCTGGCAAAATCTTTGCAACTTTTGTCACAGATAAAGGATTAATACCCTGCTATTTAAAGGGCTTCTAAAAACAAAAAAGGCCAGCAATCCTACAAAACAATAAATAAGGGAGATTGAAAACTCATAGCACAAGAAGTTCAAATAGTTTTTAGAAATTTGAGAATATGTTGTCTTATTTTTAACAAGGAAAATGTAAATTAAAACATCTCTGAGATAAAAATTCTCAGCTATCACACTTGCAAAAATGCAAAAGTTTGACATTAAACACTCCAATTTGTGGAGAAATAAGTAGTCGTAGGTTTTACTAGTGGGAATGTGAACTATTGCAGGGTTTTGATAATACATAGCAAAGTTACAGTTGCACTTATTCATTGGTCAGGCAATCTCACATTTAGGAATCTGTCCCAGAAACACTAACTATCCCCAATGTTATGTCCCTGAATTGTGCACAGGACAATTAGATGAAGCAGTATTTGTAATAGCAAAGAACTAGAAACAACCCATGTGTCCTTCAGCAGAGGACTGATTGTATAAATTATACAATTATAAATTATAAACCACCCAATGGAGTATTATGTAATCAGAAAAAATAAATGAGACTACTAGGTAACTATAAAAACAAGTAAATGTAAATGAGTATGTCTATATACTTCCACAAGTGATCACCAGGATATATTATTCATAAATTGTTAAATGAAAAAAGTAAGATGATTAAAACAATCTCTAAAATCTCAAATAAAAAGTGAAACAAATGAATCCAACCAAGTATCAAGTTGGCGACATTACCATATATTAAATAAAATCTATTACCAGAGACATTAAAACACATCCCTAATTGTTTTACACCCTATGGAAAAAAACATGTTCCGGAGAGAATTGTCTGACTTCAGCTCTGGGACTACAAAACACACAAGGTAAGCCTGAAACATCTTACTGTAACAGAAAGCAAGGATTTTATTTAAGAATATGGGATCTTGACAAAAGAACTCAGGAACCAACTTGAAGGGATTCTTTTAGTTAAAAATGAGCATCAGTGAGCAATAGACTAATAACTGCGATAGGTTGAAACATACAAAATACTCTTAAATTCATGAATTAACTCATTTTTTAAAAAAATTAACTCATTCTTTTGGAAGTTGATTAAAGGAAAGAATTAAGCATTTTACCTTCTTTCCTGTGTAAGGTGTACTTTAGGGTAATAGTTGGCAGAAGAACCATTTTCTTTAAGAAAGATTCAAGCGAAGCAAAGAATAGAGTGAGAATATCTCCATTTTTCAACCATTGATGAAACAATTCACTGCAACCACTGATGAGACAATTTACTGCAGACAGTGTTCTGCAGTGGCTGCTAACATTATAAAAAGAGAGACAACCAGCCATGGTTTGCTTCCTAATGCCTAGTATTTACTCATTTAAGAAGTTTTTTTGTCTAAAAAAAAACAAACCTGAATGTAATCAAGGCTTTAGACCTAATATTTTATGAAAGAAATAGGGGAAGAGAGACATGTTAAAAGATGCCAAGAGTATATAATCAGCAAAATTCCGAATTAGAAATGATTTAGGAAAGAAAATATGCTTTTTTTCAGAATAAATCATGAGAGAAAGCATTATAGATTAAGGTGTGAGACATATAAATTGCAATGTATGGACCTCAGTTTGAAAGAATAATAAAAATATTATGAGACAATCAAGGAAGTTTGATTCCTGGCTGGATATCTAATAACATTTAGCAATTATTTAGAAGTTTTACATTTGTTAATGGTTGTGTTAAAAAAAGAGCCCTATCTTTTATAGATATAGACTGAAATGTTTACAGATGAGATGGTATGATGTCTGGGATCTGCCTTAAGAATCCAGTGTTGGTGGAGGGGAGTAAGTGAGTTACAGATGAAACCTGATTGGCCTAAACTTAATTGTTGAGACTAGGTGATGGGTGAAAGCTTCATTATGTTAGTCTCTCTACTTCTGTATGTATTTGACATTGTCCACAAAAAAGAAAAGAGGTATACATAGAGATAGGGCTTTCTTTCACCCACAGGTATGGTGAGACCATGGAATAAACTGGTCTTTTAAAAAAATTTATTTTACATGTTTCAATGCCATTTTGTAAAATATCATGTATGAAACGAGATGCCAGTCCAGGTTCAATGCACGATACTGGATGCTTGGGGCTGGTGCACTGGGATGACCCAGAGGGATGGTATGGGGAGGGAGGAGGGAGGAGGGTTCAGGATGGGGAACACATGTATACCTGTGGTGGATTCATTTTGATATTTGGCAAAACTAATACAATTATGTAAAGTTTAAAAATAAAATAAAATTAATTAAAAAAAAAGAAAAGAAAAAAAATAAAAAAATTTATTTTATTGAAGTATAGTTGATTTACAATATTGTGTTAGTTTCTGCTGTACAGCAAAGTGACTCAGTTATACATACATATATATATATATATATATATATACACACACACACATTCTTTTTAATATTTTTTCCATTATGGTTTATTGGAGAAGGCAATGGCACCCCACTCCAGTACTCTTGCCTGGAAAATCCCATGGACAGAGGAGCCTGGTAGGCTGCAGTCCATGGGGTCGCTAAGAGTCTGACATGACTGAGCGACTTCACTTTCACTTTTCACTTTCATGCATTGGAGAAGGAAATGGCAACCCACTCCAGTGTTCTTGCCTGGAGAATCCCAGGGACGGGGGAGCCTGGTGGGCTGTCGTCTATGGGGTCACACAGAGTTGGACACGACTGAAGTGATGCAGCAGTGCAGCAGATGGTTTATTACAGGATATTGAACATAGTTCTCTGTACTGTACAGATGGTTTATCCACGTTGTTCATCCATCCTATATATAATAGTTTGCCTCTGCTAATCTCAAAACTCCCAATCTATTCCCCTTCCTACCCTTTTCCTCCTTAGCAACCACAAGTCTGTTCTCTATGTCTGTGAGTCTGTTTCTGTTTCTTGGATGAGTTAATTTTTGTTGTATTTTAGATCCCACATATAAGTGATATTGTATGATATTTGTCTTTCTCTTCTGACTTACTTCACTTAGAATGATCACCTCCAGGTTCATCCATGTTGCTGCAAATAGCATTATTTGCTTCTTTTTTATGAATGAGTAGTGTTCCCCTGGATATATGCACCACATCTTCTTTATCCATTCATCTGTCGCTGGACCTTTAGGTTGCTTCCATGTCCTGGCTGTTTAGAATAGTGCTGCTGTGAACACAGAGGCGCATGTATCTTTTCAAATTATAGTTTTGTCTGGATATGTGCCCAGGAGTGGGGTTGCTGGATCATATGGTAACTCTACTTTTAATCTTTTTGTGGAACTTCCATACTATTTTCCGTAGCGGCTGCACCAATTTACATTCCCACCAACCATGTAGGAAGGTTCCTTTTGCTCCACACCCTCTCCAGCATTTATTGTTCATGGACTTTTCTTCATGAGATGGAAAGCTTAACTGCCATTTTGGAATTTTGGGAGTGCCATGAAGAGGGCAGCTGCATTCCCTAGAAATCCCTTCATAGATTTTCCTGGAGGTGTTTGTGTGCTTGGCGACTTCCAGCTCAGATGTGGCTTCTCCAGGACACTGAGTGGGACACTCATGATTTCAGATTCAAGGTCTGCTCTTTGCAACTTACTCCCAGCATTGCCTTGAGGCGCTCAGCCGTGCCTTGTCTGTGAACTCAGAGTGTAGGTGTGTATAGCTCTCTCTGCTTTCATTCCAGAAGTATTTCTCACTCCCCTCTGTGCAGCCTGTCAGTGGCTGATCAGGTGCTGAATGGGGGTCAAGCGGTCCCCTCCCCAGGAGCGAGGCTAAGAACTTCATCTCATTTTGCTGAATGAGGCTGTCAACTGGAATTGGTTTCCTGAAGGGAAAAGTCTATTCCTCATACCATTGCCAGAGCCAGTTTCCCACCAGTGGTATTTTAATTGCATACCAAGCAGCTGTCTGCATATGCTGTTGCCCAACATGTCTAAATTTGTCCCCGTACAATCCCAGTGCATGTTCTCTGTCAGCAATGGAGCAGAGTATTTTTCAGGAGGGTGTGCTGTACAGACATATATCAGGGTGAGGTTCCTAATTGTCTGGAAGTGATACAGTGACTCCAACTTATTTTGACATCAGAAATTATAATTTTTTGAAATGGTACAGTTCCCTCTTTCACACATTTGGAGGCAATGTTAAGATTACAAGAGATATAAATCACTGCTGTGCTACAGTTGAGAAAATTGTCAACTTTAGACTATTTCTGTTTTGACTATATTGTCTAGAAATAAAACTCGGTATGTTGATCTCACCTCATTTTATTACCTCTTCCCATGGGTAGCTGAGGGCACATTCCCACAGATGGAGGTTCTCAGAATGTCTTTTGGGCCTGACTTGACTTGAGAAATAAGGCTTAAAGCTACTGAATTATCTCTGGGTTGGAGGGCAAAGGGACTAGTTCAGAACCAGGATCCAGACCCTTTCCATATTCACTCTGGTTAAATCTATTGATGTTGGTGTCTAGGAGGAAGAAATTTTCTTCTCTCCTTCTAGGTTCTTCTGGCTGCTCTAAGAATTAAATTGACATGAGACAGATTGACAGAAGAAAATTAAACAAAAGTTTAATAACATGTATATAATAGAGAGACCCAGGAAAACTGAATAATTCACCAAAATGGCCAAAGTCTCACCTTAAATACCATCTTCAAGGAATTCCCTTGGTGATCCACTGGTTGGGACTCCATGCTTCCACTTCTAAAGACTTGGGTTCAATTCCTGGTTGGGGAATTAAGATCCCACAAGCTTTATGGTTCAGTCAAAAGTAAAAAAAAAAAAAAAGTTAAATTAAAAAATATCATCTTCAGCTAAAGCAAAAGAGGATATTGGAGGTGGTGGTTTGAAACCTCAAAGGGGAGAAAGGAAAATTACATGGATATAGAAAAACAAATGTTTGTTAAATGTTTGCCGGGCCAGAGACAATGGGACATAGAGAAGAGTTTTAATAAACAGACTTTGCTATGTTCCTCCCTGTCTACACATCTAGTTCATACCATAGTTATAATGGTGACAGCTCCCTCCTTGAAACATGTCTTCTATCTACATTCTTTCAGGCAGTTGAGGGGAAGGTCAAAATTTCTTCTTGAGTCTTTGGGCCTTGATTGTTTCCAGCTCAAAATAATCTGCATGCTGAAAAGATGTTTGGGATGGCAAGTTTTGTTTTCCTACATAGGCCCATCCCTGCCACTAGCTCTGTCACACATTCAGCTTTTTAACCCCCAGCAAGTTTGCCCAGAGAACATCAGTGTAGAACAGAGGACAAGGCCCAACCCAGGTGTGTGGGTGGTCCCTTGTCAAGATCTTGTGTCTCAGTTTGAGGCAGAGCTGAGTCTACTCAAGTGTCTGGAATTCCATCCTCAGCCAGTGTTATTTCTGGATTTTCTGTTTTAGATGGATCATTTCAACTTGCAGAAGGAAGAAATAAAAAAAAAATCTTTCATTTTTAAACATCGTGTTCTTGGGGTGAGGGAACCATGTCATTGAAATGCTTCAATATCTGATTTTAAAAAAGTTTCATGGGGAAAGTAATTCAACTGCTAGAAGTTCAAAACCATTCATTTAGTTCACAAACATGGTAGAGGTTTTAACACGTTCCAGCAGCGGGCAAAGTTGGGGAGATTGACGAAGACACAGTTTCCCTCTTCAAGTTCTCAGGTGATGACCTAGAGGGATAGGGTCGGGGGAGGGAGGGAGGTTCCAGAAGGCAGGGATATATATACACACATAGCTGATTCACCTTGCTGTACAGCAGAAATTAACACAACATTGTAAACTAATTATAATCCAATAAAAAATAATAAATGGAAAAAAAATAAAATGATATCTCCTGCCCCCAAAACGAGTTCTTAGAATGTTAAACCTAACAGTTATACAACTGGACCTTTAATGTTCTTGAACGTGGTAGGAGGGATTTTGACTCTTTTCAAATTATCCTCAAGGCCTAACCTAGAGCCAATTAGAACTTTGCTGAGGGCCAAGTCATGATCGGGGAGGGGACAACTGAAACAGTGATTGAATCTAGCAGTTCCCCCGTTGCTTTTCTCCTTTCACAACAGTCTCTTTGGAACTTGGTTTTGTCATTATTGACTCCAGTGACAATTTTATGGGCTTCCCTGGTAGCTCAGCTGGTAAAGAATCCACCTGTAATGCAGGAGACCCTGGGTTCCATTCCTGGGTTGGGAAAATACCCTGGAGAAGGGATAGCCTACCCACTCCAGTATTCTTGGGCTTTCCTGGTGGCTCAGACAGCAATGGAAACCATAGACTTCGTGCTACTGAGGGATGTTCTGGTCTCTGAAGATCTCAGGAATGCTGAGCTGATGGTGGAGCAGGCAGGGCACTATGAGAGCCAGCAGAGGAGCAAGGACCTGCCTGGATGGATCAGAGAAGGCCCCGTGGAAGGTAAAATGCTTATGCTGAGGCCTGGAGAACTGGTCGGAACAGGCCTCAGAACACATAGTTGGCAGTCACTGAATATCTGGAATGAATCTTGCAGAGAAATGAATCTGGGCAAAGGAAATAGCATATTCAGAGAACAAGAGGGTGGACAGCATGGCATGTTTTTTGGGAAAATAAACAGTTCAGCCATTCAGCGTTTGACCAATGTTTATTTTAATGAGCATCTATTGCGTGCCAGACTGTGTCATAAGGGCTGGGGACATGGTGATAAATAAAATCAGTAAACTCCTGTTTTTACAGAATTTGGAGAGGATAGTAATCAAACAATAAATAAGACAATTTGGGACAGATATAACTGCAAGAGGATGTACCAGAGTGATTAGGAAGCAGGCTAGTAATTTGGTGTACTACCTCTTTCAGGGCTTTTTACTAAAAAGGATGATTAGGTAAAGGAATAAAGGTCTAATTATGATATTTTAGAGGAAGTTTTATGATGTGGCAGAGAGTCTGCTCAAATCACCAAACATGAGATGGTCTTGCTCAGGAGAATGAGTAGGGGCATAGGGAGTATCTGATAAGGGAGAATTTTGAGCATTACTTTGCTAGAGTGTGAGATGAGTGCAATTGTGCAGTACTTTGAGCATTCTTTGGCATTGCATTTCTTTTTGATTGGAATGAAAACTGACCTTTTCTAGTCCTATGGCCACTGCTGCATTTTCCAAATTTGCTGGCATATCAGCACTTTCACAGCATCATCTTTTAGGATTTGAAATAGCTCAACTGGAATTCCATCACCTCCACTAGCTTTGTTCGTAGTGATGCTTCCTAAGGCCCACTTGACTTCGCATTCCAGGATGTCTGGCTCTAGGTGAGTGATCACACTGTTATGATTATCTGGGTCTTTGAATATCTTTTTTTGTACAGTTCTTCTGTGTATTCTTGCCACCTCTTCTTAATATCTTCTGCTTCTGTTAGGCCTATGCCATTTCTGTCTTTAATTGTGCCCGTCTTTGCATGAAAATTTCACTTGGTGTATCTAATTTTCTTGAAGAGATCTCTAGTCTTTCCCATTCTATCGTTTTCCTCTATTTCTTTGCATTGATAGCTGAGGAAGGCTTTCTTATCTCTTCTTGATATTCTTTGGAACTCTGCATTCAGATGGGTATATCTTTCCTTTTCTTCTTTGCCTTTCATTTCTCTTCTTTTCATAGCTATTTGTAAGGCCTCCTCAGACAACCGTTTTGCCTTTTTGCATTTCTTTTTCTTGGGGATGGTCTTGATCCTTGCCTCCTGTACAATGTCATGAACCTCTGTCCATAGTTCTTCAGGCACTCTGTCTATCAGATCTAATTCCTTGAATCTATTTGTCACTTCCACTGTATAATCATAAGGGACTTGATTTAGGTCATACCTGAATGGTCTAGTGGTTTTCCCTACTTTCTTCAAGTCTGAATTTGGCAATAAGGATTTCATGATCTGAGCCACAGTCAGCTCCTGGTCTTGTTTTTGCTGACTGTATAGAGCTTCTCCATCTGTGACCACAGAGAATATAATCAATCTGATTTCAGTGTTGACCATCTGGTGATGTCCATGTGTAGTCTTCTCTTGTGTTGTAGGAAGAGGGTAATGCTCAAAATTCTCCAAGCCAGGCTTCAACAGTATGTGAATCATGAACTTGCAGATGTTCAAGCTGAATTTAGAAAAGGCAGAGAAACCAGGGATCAAATTGCCAACATCCATTGGATCATCAAAAAAGCAAGAGAACTATAAAAAATTCCAACATATGGAGGCTGAACAACACGCTGCTGAATAACCAACAAATCACAGAAGAAATCAAAAAAGAAATCAAAATTTGCATAGAAATGAATGAAAATGAAAACACAACAACCCAAAACCTGTGGGACACGGTAAAAGCAGTCCTAAGGGGAAAGTTCATAGCAATACAGGCACACCTCAAGAAACAAGAAAAAAGTCAAATAAATAACCTAACTCTACACCTAAAGCAACTAGAAAAGGAAGAAATGAAGAACCCCAGGGTTAATAGAAGGAAAGAAATCTTAAAAATTAGAGCAGAAATAAATGCAAAAGAAACAAAAGAGACCATAGCAAAAGTCAACAAAACCAAAAGCTGGTTCTTTGAAAGGATAAATAAAATTGACAAACCATTAGCCAGACTCATCAAGAAACAAAGGGAGAAAAATCAAATCAATAAAATTAGAAATGAAAAGGGAGAGATCACAACAGACAACACAGAAATACAAAGGATCATAAGAGACTACTATCAACAATTATATGCCAATAAAATGGACAACGTGGAAGAAATGGACAAATTCTTAGAAAAGTACAACTTTCCAAAACTGGACCAGGAAGAAATAGAAAATCTTAACAGACCCATCACAAGCACGGAAATTGAAACTGTAATCAAAAATCTTCCAGCAAACAAAAGCCCAGGTCCAGACGGCTTCACAGCTGAATTCTACCAAAAATTTAGAGAAGAGCTAACACCTATCCTGCTCAAACTCTTCCAGAAAATTGCAGAGGAAGGTAAACTTCCAAACTCATTCTATGAGGCCACCATCACCCTAATACCAAAACCTGACAAAGATCCCACAAAAAAAGAAAACTACAGGCCAATATCACTGATGAACATAGATGCAAAAATCCTTAACAAAATTCTAGCAATCAGAATCCAACAACACATTAAAAAGATCATACACAATGACCAAGTGGGCTTTATCCCAGGGATGCAAGGATTCTTCAATATCCGCAAATCAATCAATGTAATACACCACATTAACAAATTGAAAAATAAAAACCATATGATTATCTCAATAGATGTAGAGAAAGCCTTTGACAAAATTCAACACCCATTTATGATAAGAACTCTCCAGAAAGCAGGAATAGAAGGAACATACCTCAACATAATAAAAGCTATATATGACAAACCCACAGCAAACATTATCCTCAATGGTGAAAAATTGAAAGCATTTCCTCTAAAGTCAGGAACAAGACAAGGGTGCCCACTTTCACCATTACTATTCAACATAGTTTTGGAAGTTTTGGCCACAGCAATCAGAGCAGAAAAAGAAATAAAAGGAATCCAAATTGGAAAAGAAGAAGTAAAAGTCTCACTATTTGCAGATGACATGATCCTCTACATAGAAAACCCTAAAGACTCCACCAGAAAATTACTAGAACTAATCAATGACTATAGTAAAGTTGCAGGATATAAAATCAACACACAGAAATCCCTTGCATTCCTATACACTAATAATGAGAAAACAGAAAGAGAAATTAAGGAAACAATTCCATTCATCATTGCAACAGAAAGAATAAAATACTTGGGAATATATCTACCTAAAGAAACTAAAGACCTATATATAGAAAACTATAAAACACTGGTGAAAGAAATCAAAGAGGACACTAATAGATGGAGAAATATACCATGTTCATGGATTGGAAGAATCAATATAGTGAAAATGAGTATACTACCCAAAGCAATTTATAGACTCAATGCAATCCCTATCAAGCTACCAATGGTATTCTTCACAGAGCTAGAACAAATAATTTCACAATTTGTATGGAAATACAAAAAACCTCGAATAGCCAAAGCGATCCTGAGAAAGAAGAATGGAACTGGAGGAATCAACCTACCTGACTTCAGGCTCTACTACAAAGCCACAGTTATCAAGACAGTATGGTACTGGCACAAAGACAGAAATATAGATCAATGGAACAAAATAGAAAGCCCAGAGATAAATCCACGCACATATGGACACCTTATCTTTGACAAAGGAGGCAAGAATATACAATGGATTAAAGACAATCTCTTTAACAAGTGGTGCTGGGAAATCTGGTCAACCACTTGTAAAAGAATGAAACTAGAACACTTTCTAACACCATACACAAAAATAAACTCAAAATGGATTAAAGATCTCAACGTAAGACCAGAAACTATAAAACTCCTAGAGGAGAACATAGGCAAAACACTCTCTGACATACATCACAGCAGGATCCTCTATGACCCACCTCCCAGAATATTGGAAATAAAAGCAAAAATAAACAAATGGGACCTAATTAACCTTAAAAGCTTCTGCACATCAAAGGAAACTATTAGCAAGGTGAAAAGGCAGCCTTCAGAATGGGAGAAAATAATAGCAAATGAAGCAACTGACAAACAACTAATCTCAAAAATATACAAGCAACTCCTACAGCTCAACTCCAGAAAAGTAAATGACCCAATCAAAAAATGGGCCAAAGAACTAAATAGACATTTCTCCAAAGAAGACATACAGATGGCTAACAAACACATGAAAAGATGCTTAACATCACTCATTATCAGAGAAATGCAAATCAAAACCACTATGAGGTACCATTTCACCCCAGTCAGAATGGCTGCGATCCAAAAGTCTACAAATAATAAATGCTGGAGAGGGTGTGGAGAAAAGGGAACCCTCTTACACTGTTGGTGGGAATGCAAACGAGTACAGCCACTATGGAGAACAGTGTGGAGATTCCTTAAAAAACTGGAAATAGAACTGCCTTATGATCCAGCAATCCCACTGCTAGGTATACACACTGAGGAAACCAGAAGGGAAAGAGACACGTGTACCCCAATGTTCATCGCAGCACTGTTTATAATAGCCAGGACATGGAAGCAACCTAGATGTCCATCAGCAGCTGAATGGATAAGAAAGCTGTGGTACATATACACAATGGAGTATTACTCAGCCATTAAAAAGAATACATTTGAATCAGTTCTAATGAGGTGGATGAAACTGGAGCCTATTATACAGAGTGAAGTAAGCCAGAAGGAAAAACACCAATACAGTATACTAATGCATATATATGGAATTTAGAAAGATGGTAACAATAACCCTGTGAATGAGAGCAAAAGAGACAGTGATGTATAGAACAGTCTTATGGACTCTGTGGGAGAGGGAGAGGGTGGGAAGATTTGGGAGAATGGCATTGAAACATGTAAAATATCATGTATGAAACGAGATGCCAGTCCAGGTTCGATGCATGATATTGGACGCTTGCAGCTAGTGCACTGGGACGACCCAGAGGGATGGTATGGGGAGGGAGGAGAGAGGAGGGTTCAGGATGGGGAACACATGTATACCTGTGGTGGATTCATTTTGATATTTGGCAAAACTAATACAATTATGTAAAGTTTAAAAATTAAAATTTAAAAAAAAAAGCAAGAGAATTCCAGAAAAACATCTGTTTCTGCTTTATTAACTATACCAAAGCCTTTGACTGTGTGGGTCACAAAAAAACTGGAAAATTCTTAAAGAGATGGGACTATCAGACCACCTGACCTGCCTCCTGAGAAATCTGTGCAGGTCAAGAAGCAACAGTTAGAACTGAATATGAAACAACAGACTGGTTTCATTTCGGGAAAGGAATACGTCAAGGCTGTATATTGTCACCCTGCTTATTTAACCTATACGCAGACTGCATCATGAGAAATACTGGACTGAATGAAGCACAAGTTGGAATCAAGATTTCTGGGAGATATATCAATAACCTCGGATATGCAGATGACATCACCCTTATGGCCAAAAGCAAAAAGGAACTAAAAGCCTCTTGATGAAAGTGAAAGAGGAGAGTGAAAAAGTTGGCTTAAAACTCAACATTCAGAAAGCTAAGATCATGGCATCTGGTCCCATCACTTCATGGCACATAGATAGGGAAACAATGGAAACAGTGAGAGACTTTATTTTGGAGGGCTCCAAAATCACTGCAGATGGTGACTGCAGCCATGAAATTAAAAGACGCTTTCTCCTTGGAAGAAAACTTATGACCAACCTAGACAGCATGTTAAAAAGCAGAGATATTACTTTGCCAACAAAGGTCCGTCTAGTCAAGGCTCTGGCTTTTCCAGTAGTCATGTATGGATGGGAGAGTTGGACTATAAAGAAAGCTGAGTGCCAAAGAATTGATGCTTTTGAACTGTGGTGTTGAAGATTCTTGAGAATCCCTTGGACTGCAAGGAGATCCATCCAGTCCATACTAAAGGAGATCAGTCCTGAATATTCATTGGAAGGACTGATGTTGAAGCTGAAACTTCAATATTTTGGCCACCTGATGCGAAGAGCTGACTCATTGGAAAAGACCCTGATGCTGGGAAAGATTGAAGGCAGGAGGAGAAAGGGACGACAGAGGATGAGATGGTTGGATGGCATCACTGACTCAGTGGACATGAGTTTGAGTAAAGTCTGGGAGTTGGTGATGGACAGGGAGGCCTGGCGTGCAGCAGTCCATGGGGTCACAAAGAGTTGGACATGACTGAGGGACTAAACTGAACTGATAAAGGAGAAAAGGGAATAAAATAAAGGTGTTAGAGAAAGAAAGGAAGGATAGAGTGGTGGGAAGAGTGAGAAAGAAGACCAAAGAACAGATTGTGGGTCGGTTAGTAATCATACTTGCTGGCATTTTTTTTTTTTTCTTTTTGAGTTTCTTGTTATTGGTCACTAAGTTCATTTGATGTATTAACTTATTTTGTCTTCATCACAACACTTTGAGGTAGTTACCAGCATCACACTCATTTTATTCTTTTGGAATCAGAGGCAGAGACGTCTGAGGACCTGCCTAGGGCTTCAAGCCAGAGGTGAGATGCAAACCTAGATGTGCGGTCACCACAGTCCAAACTGCTCACCGTGAGTTTTGCTGCCACTGCCATTGGTGTTGGGCAGCTCAGTGGCTTCCTTGCCCTGCATTAATTCACTGTATACATGATAGCAATATTGATATCGTGCTCTCCTGGGGCTGGGGCTGGGCTTAAAAGTCAGGGCCTCTAAACTCTTTGAAACAAAATGTAGGGTGGTGGCTCCCAGGGAGAGGAGAGGGCAAAAGGAGTCTTAATGAGTGAAGAGTTTCAGTTTTGCACAATGAAGATGTTCTAGAGAGCTGTTGCACAAAATGTACAGTCAACACTATTATACTGTAGACTTAAAAAAATGCTTAAGATGGTGTATGTTTACCATAGTTAAAAGTCAGAGACTCTAGCAAATTTCTGTGGTTTGTATTTCAGTATGAATGTTCTTTTTAAAAACTGAGTACACTGAACTGAGTCATATTTATCTTGAGCCCCTTTTTAATAAAAAAAAAAACTTATTGTAGTATAGTTGATTTACAATGTTGTGTTAGTTTCAGGTGTACAGCACAGTGAATCAGTTATATATATACATATATTCAGTCTTTTTTAGATTATTTTCCAATCACAGAATATTGACTAGAGTTCCCAGTAGGTCCTCATTAGTTATCTATTTTATATATAGAAGTGTGTGTATGTCAATCCCAATCTCCCAGTTTATCCCTCCCCCCACTTAGCCCTGTGATCATAAGTTTACTGATCTTAAGGTCGCCTTGAACTCAAACTCTCAGACACATCTGACTGATTCTCTATCCAAAATTCTCTTTCTCTGTCTCTTCTCTCCTACCTTTCTTTCTGAGGAGTCTGTAGAAGTATCCCTTCTATAGACTTTTAAAATGAGTGCATTTTAATGGTGAGGAACTTGTCACCAGGTTCCTAACGTAAAGATTACTTAGCTGGATTTGTTCGTCTTTAAGAACTTTCCTTCATGGTGGGTCTGGAAAGATTTAGAATTTATCTCCAAGATGAGAAATATTATCCTGCATGGTCTTGCTCAAAGCTTGTCCTCAAAACCAGAGAATTGGCAAAGGCTTACATTTGGTTTCTGTGCAAAGAGAACTGGATTGATTGCCGCTTCTGTTCACAGTGTGTGTCTGAAGGAGGTCCTCCACATTGCTCTTTCAACACTTTGTTGGATCCCTGTGTTTACGTGCTGACTTGGGGGGAGGCAGAGCTGCTCTGTGAACATCAGAGCATCCACATCGAGTGGGGATGGGGGGCACTTCGAGGTGGGCTGAATTGAATGCTGTGAGCAGGAGCAGATGTCGGCTTCCTTCCCAGCAGCCTCCAGCCTACCCCTTTCCCTAAACTCTTTATTTATTTGCTGCCAGCGATATATCTCCATGGTGCATGTCTAAACAGAACACACAAGTGCCACTGAAGCTCCAGAAAGTCTTAGAAAAGAAAGAGAGACCACAGAAAAATGTGACTCAACATTCTTCTTCTGAACATTTAGAAAATTAAGAGCACTGCCTGCCAAAAAGAGAAAGAAAATAGAGACTCCGTAAAGGGACACATGCCCGTAGCAAAAGTGATCTTCATCGGGCTGCTTGTGCGGTTGGAATGTTGCCTTGTATCTTCATGGTGCTTCCCTCCTGGTGGACTCTTGCTTTCTGATCACTTCAGGGCAGAGGAGAGGGGCAGGACTTGGTGGGCATGTGGTTTTGTGCTGGTGAGTTGTGGGGTGGGTGGGCTGGGATGGATTCTCCAGCTGAAAACAATAAAATCCACCTCAGAAGAATTCTTCATGAAGTCAGATGATGGTTTGACAGTCCCAGAGTACTCACACAATCTCTGCAGCTGTGCAGTTCTTAAAAAAAAAAAAAAGCTTAATGGAAAAGAAAGGAGACAATGGTCCTGAATTCCTGTTCGTATACCCATGTCTATCTCTAGGCACACGATCATAAGAACTCACTTTGAATTGATGTCAATTCACTAATCATTGCAAACACCCCTGTTCAGACATTTCTAAAGCTGGTCACAACATTTCTTTATTCTTGGTAAAGTGTGATCAGTTTCAATTTTATTGATTTTGTCTGAGTGGAGAACCTAAAATGCCTGTTAGGTGTGTTTGGACACTGCTGGAAGCCTCAGGAGTTTTCCAGTTTGATATGTGGCTTAGAAAACATTCAGAGTTTCTGTTTTATTGGGTCTGGCTCATCTTTCAAGTTGCTTCCCTGGTGGCTCAAACGGTAAAGAATCTGCCTGCAATGCAGGAGATCTGGGTTCGATCCCTGGGTCAGGAAGATTCCCTGGAGAACAACCCACTTCAGTATTCTTGCCTAGAGAATTCCATGGTCAGAGGGGCCTGGTGGGCTACAGTCCATGGGGTCGCAAAGAGTTGAACATGACTGAGTGACTAACACAATCTTTCAAGTTAACACTTCTGCACACCTTGGAACCTGTAGAGGAATGGGTGCTGAAATGCTACCTTAAACATGTTTTCCCACTTCTTATGAGGGTTGCAAAAATAGGTGATTTCGCTTCTCAGATTCTTGTACGTGAATGTTTGTATTACCCAAAAGGTAAAAAAAAAAAAAAAAAGTACAACCCAAGTATCCATCAGTGGAGGAACAGATGAACAAAAGGCAATATTTATGTAAGATGAAATGTTATTCAGGCATACAAAGGATTAAAGATCTGAGACATAGTACCATTTAAATGAACCTCAAAAGCACTATGCCAAGTGAAAGGGGCCAGACACAAAAAGTCACATATTGGATTTTTATATGATAAATCCACACATTTTTATATGATAAATCCAGAATAGGCAGATCTATAGAGTCAGAGAGCAGATGGGGGAGGGGAGAATGGCTCGGGTGTTCTGGGGTAATGAAAACATTTTGAAAGTAGAAAGAGATGGTGGTTGCATCACATTGTGAATGTACTAAATGCCACAGAACTGTACATGTTATATGGTTGATTGTATGTTATGTGAATTTCACCTCAGTTAAAAGAAGGAGTATGTATAGCAAAGGAAACCACAAACAAAACAAAAAGACAACCTACGGAATGGGAGAAAATGTTTTTAAATGATGCAACTGATAAGGGCTTAATTTCCAAAATATACAAACAGTTCATACAACTCAACAATAACAAAACAAATACCCAATTGAAAAATGGGCAGAAGACCTAAATAGACCTTTATCCAGACAAGACATACAGATTTCAATAGGCATATGAAAAGATGCTCAATGTCACTGGTTATTAGAGAAATACGTATCAAAACCACAATGAAGTGCCACCTCAATCCCTTTGATGGCCATTATTAAAAACTCCACAAGTAACAAATGCTGGAGAAGGTGTGGAGAAAAGGGAACTCTCTTGCGCTGTCAATGGAAATGTAAATTAGTGCAACCACTATGGAAAATAGTATGAGGGTTCCTTAGAAAACTAAAAATAGAATTACGGTATGATCCAGCAACCCAACTCCTGGGAGTATATCTGGACAAAACTATAATGCAAAAAGATACAGGAGCCCCTTCATTCATAGCAGCACTATTTACAACAGCCAAGACATGGAAACAACCTAAATGTCCATCAATAGATGAATGGATGAAGATGTAGTGTGTGTATGTATATATATATATATATATATGTTTATGTATATGTATATGGAATGTGTGTGGTATGTGTATGTATATATACACACAATGGAATATTACTCAACCATACAATGAATGAAATAATGCCATTTATGGCAACGTGGATGGACTTAGAGATTATCATACTAAGTAAGTCAAAGACAAAGACAAATACGATATATCACTTATGTGTGGAATCTCAAATACAACAGAAATGGACATATCTATGGCTAAAACCAAAAATAGTTTTAGTTGAAACAGAAATAAACTCAGAGACCTAGATAGAGACTTGTGGTTGTCAATGGGGATGGGGGAGGGAAGGATTAGGAATTTGGGATTAATAGATGCAAACTTTTACATACAGAATGGATGGACAAGGTCCTACTTTATAGCAGAGGGAACTATATTCAATGACCTGGGATTAACCATAATGGAAAAGAGTATAAAAAAGACTATATGTTTATGTATAACTGAGTCACTTGGCTGTACAGCAGAAATTAACACAACATTGTAAATTAACTACACTTCAATTAAAAAAAGGAGTGCATAATATGTTTCACTTTTAGAGATGTAATATTTCTTTTTAATTAATTAATTTTTTAATTGAAGGATAATTGCTTTATAGTGTTGTGTTGGTTTCTTCCAAACATCAACATGAAGGAGCCAGCTGTCCCCTCCCTCTTAAACCTCCCTCTAGAGATGGGATATTTCTGTTCGGATGCTTGCCTCTTTTTCTATGGCATCCCAGAGACGCTCATTCTTCACATTCTAGCCAAAGTCCTCAGACTAGAGACAGTTACTATTTAACTCATCTTCTTATCTTTCTCCCAGAAATTTTTACATTCATAGTATCTCCCAATTTGCCTCATTTTCTTAGTGGCAAATGCATTCTTTTTAAGAACTCTTTTTAAGTGTCAGTGTGTCTGTGTTCAGGGTTATCCCTGATTGCAAGTGAAGGAAACTCTGGAAAATTGGTAGAATCTCTGAAACTGGCAACTTGAGATGGATAATATGTTAGCTTTTCAAACCCTTGTGGGTCAGAGTGCAAGTGCATGAAAACAAACAAACAAACTAAACCTCTCCTTTGCTTCTGTTCTTCTATTCAATTTCCTTGGCTGGTTTCCTCAGTGGAATATTTTAATAAAGGAAATAGTTTTCCTCCTGCCTAGTTCTCTATTGGAGTCTCAATGTCATGGGCGATGCTAAAGTGAGCCTGTTTGTAAAAGTAGAACCCTACAAATCCTGCTGTCGCTGGGCAATGGTAATTTATATTCTGGAATGAGAGTACTTCATTTGGAGGAGAACATGACTGGGAGGAGGCTGAAGAGGAGGATGGGGAGAATGAATAGAAGACAAGTAGAGGACTGAACTGGAACCCATTAGTAGCAGAGGAAAAGGAACACAAGTGAACTCTTAGAGTACTGTGGACTTTGAATGCATTGTGACACAAGACTTAGAATTACCCCCTTAACCACCTCCTGCCTTAATGCTACAAGAACTTCTGGATAGAATTATATCTCCGGTAGGTGGTCTTTTTCTTTCACATCTCTTAGTGGAGAATGCAATGGCACCCTACTCCAGTACTCTTGTCTGGAAAATCCCATGGACGGAAGAGCCTGGTAGGCTGCAGTCCATGGGGTCACTAAGAGTTGGACACGACTGAGCGACTTCACTTTCACTTTTCACTTTTATGCATTAGAGAAGGAAATCACAACCCACTCCATTGTTCTTGCCTGGAGAATCCCAGGGACGGAGGAGCTTGGTGGGCTGCTGTCTATGGGGTCGCACAGAGTCGGACACGACTGAAGCGATTTAGCAGCAGCTATAGAAGAGGGAGGCATTTTCCTCCTAAAACCAAGGGAAGTCATTTTATGTAGTCACTAAGTTTTATCTGACTCTTTTGTGACCACATGGACTGTAGCCTGCCAGGCTCCTCTGTCCATGGGATTTCCCAGGCAAGAATACTGGAGTGGGTTGTCATTTCCTTCTCTAGGGGATCTTCCTGATCCAGGAATAGAACCTGGGTCTCCTGCTTGGCAGGCAGATTCTTTATTGCTGAGCCACCAAGGAAGCCCCAAACCATGGGAAACCTAATGTGAATAAGCTTAGTGTTGAATCACTTGGAGGCCAGGTTGACCAACCACGTTCAAGCTGAGGCACTCTGGATTCAATTCTATGTTCAGTTCAGTTCAGTCGCTCAGTCCTGTCCTACTCTGCGACCCCATGAATCGCAGCACGCCAGGCCTCTCTGTCCATCACCAACTCCCAGAGTTCATCCAAACTCATGTCCATAGAGTCAGTGATGCCATCCAGCCATTTCACCCTTTGTCATCCCCTTCTCTTCCTGCCCCCAATCCCTCCCAGCATCAGAGTCTTTTCCAATGAGTCAACTCTTCGCATGAGGTGGCCAAAGTATTGGAGTTTCAGCTTCAGCATCAGTCCTTTCAATGAGCACCCAGGACTGATCTCCTTTAGGATGGACTGGTTGGATCTCCTTGCAGTCCAAGGGACTCTCAAGAGTCTTCTCCAACACCACAGTTCAATTCTATGTACCTAGGATGAAAGTCAGTCTCCTTGCTCATAGAGAATGAGTCCGTGGCAGCTTTTAAGAAAAACTGTCTGAACTTCAGATAACTTAGTCAACGTTTAGATGAGCTAAGTGAAATTTAATCAGAAACACATTGAAATTTATCTTGAAGCACATGGACCTTAAAATGACAGAGATTAATCAGCATAAAAGTTTGAGAAATTCCAGCAACATGCTTCTTATATTGAGTTTGTAGACATAGAATTTCTTAGATAAGAACTCAGATTATCCAGAAGATTCTGAAACCAGACCAGATTACTCATTGTTTGTAAGTATTTATTCTTGGCATTTCAGTAGGGGGTTCTTTCATATTTCAAAATGAAGTCAAGAGGGACAATTCTTAAAAGAATAAGATTTTCAATTAAGAACATTATTGTTGTGGAGTAAAATATAAAATTAAGGCAATGGAAGATCCATTTTTACCTACCTTGTATGAGAATTTCATCATTTCTCCCAAATACACTCTGAGAGTGTCAAAAAGGAGTACTGGTAACCACAACTGATTGGATCACGCATGGGCATGTGACTCAAGATGAACCAATCAGATTTTATCACCTGGAAGAATGTGGAACTGGTTCATGGAGACTGTGTCGGTTCACTCTGAGTATCTGGGGAGTCACGTTGAATTGGAGGATGAAGTTGCTATTGATTAGTGGATAATTACATTGATAAGCTGGCCAGAGGATAGAAGAGAATTAAATATATGTGCAGAGAGACACAGGAATAAGGAAATACTTGGTCTCAAAGAGTGGGAGGGGAAAGGTCCTGGTATCTTTCCAGTTTTCCTAACTCCCAGCTCTATATCTTTATTTGGCCTCCTTGAGTTTCCCTTGTACTCTCATGTTTCTTAGATGAGTTTTGGTTTCTCACAACCCCCCAAATGATCCCTGAATAATTCAAACCTTTGGCTGCTCCCCAGAGCCAGCCCTTCTAGGGCAAATAATGATTTTCTTCATTTAATAAAGCTTTTCAGAGATGGGGATTCCAACTCTCATAAAAGCCTACTGCAATATTTAGACGTCTTTAATTAAAATCTCCCTTATCCCACACCAAACTTTTACAGAAATGAGAGCTCATTTTTTTGCTGTTGTTCTTTGTTCAAAAATTTGTTCAATGGGACAGGTAACTTTTATTTCTTATTCAAAGTAGACTTCAGATCCTTCATTAGTATTTCCCAAACCTGCTTCATCATAAGAATCACCCAAGAGATGCATGTTAAAAATTCAAATTAGTGTGCTTCTCTGGATCTGATTCAAGAGGTCTAGGGTGGAGCTAGGAATCTGTATTTTAACAAGCATCCCTAGTGATTCCTATAATCAGAGAAGTTAAGAAACATTGTATTTAAAGATAGTTAGTAAGTTACCTCTTATGATTTATTGTGTTCAAAAAATTTCCTCACCTCTAATTGCCTCCCCACCTACCTCTGCAAGTTCAAACTCTTCATTGTCTTCAAGGCTTAGAACAAAACCCAGTGTCTTTGTAATACCACAGCTGGTGGAATCTCTTCCTTCATTTCAAGTGTAGGAAGACAATTCCTGAGCAGTGCTTGGTGAAGGACAATTTACCCTTAACGTTTATTTGTGGCTCCTTCATGGAATTAAATGACAATCCACTCCAGTACTTTGCCTAGAAAATTCCATGGATGAACCTGGTGGGCTACAGTCCATGGGGTCACAAAGAGTCAGACATGACTGAGCGACTTCACTTTATGGAATTGGTTCTATTTTACCATTAAGGTTGTTCAGCTACTTGTTGAATATCTCCTCTGAGACTGTATTCCCATTCACTCTGGTATTCTTTGCAGCACCCAGCAGAGGGCTCTGTAGGAAGTAGATTTCATATGCTTCCTTAATACCTCAGTTGGTAAAGAATCTGCCTGTAATGCAGGAGACCCTGGTTCGATTCCTGGGTTGGGAAGATCTGCTGGAGAAGGGATAGGCTACCCACCCCAGTATTCTTGGGCTTCCCTTATGGATCAGCTGGTAAAGAATCTGCCTGCAATGTGGGAGACCTGGGTTCAATCCCTGGGTTGGGAAGATCCCCTGGAGAAGGGAAAGGCTTCCCACTCCAATATTCTGGCTTAGAGAATTCCATGGACTATACAGTCCATTGGGTCACAAAGAGTCGGACACGGCTGAGCAACTTTCACTTTCACATGTGTAGGGATTGATGGAGGTCTTCTTCCCTGGAAGCCATCCAGCAGTAGCTCAGGGCTTACTGTGGAGCCCCTCCTTTGGAAATATTCACTAAATTCTATAAGTCCAACTCCCAAGAGGGCTCACTTCTGAACTGAGTTTCTTCCATCCTACCCCACTGAGAGAGGCTCAAGTTTCCAGTTATTTATCAAGAAAGAGTGTAAGCAGGGATTTCCCTGGAAGTCCAGTGGTTAAGACCCCATGCTTCCACTGCAGAGGACATGGGTTCAATTTCTGATCAGGGAACTAACATCCCACACATCACATGGCCAAAAAGGAATAAATAAATAGGGTCAAGATATTTTTAAAGATACTATTACAAAGAGAAAAAGTATAATCTGGTGAGTGGGAAAGGAGTCGATTTGGGGGAATACAGAATTTGCCACATGGTATCTTCCCCCTTTCTTTGCCTTGTGGAAGAGATAGCATTTGATTTGTTCCTTCAACTGCCTGTGAGACTGAGGTGCTCAGACTGTTCTTCTCTCCACACTGAGAAATGGGTGATAGTCTGTTCTCTGAACGTTGGTGGGCTCCTAAACCCCAAACCCTCAGAATGTGTGACATTGCTTGTGAGGAAATGGAGCAGGGGAGAGATGGCAGAAGTGTGGACGAGCGCTAGGTTGGGGTGGGGTCAGTGTGCCGTCTCATGGTTGAACTTGACAAGGAGATATGGCAGTTCCCTGGGGTCAAATGGAGACCTCAGGTGGAGCCTGGGCTGAAGTAGGCATCATCTTGGTAGGAGCCTCTATGAGTCTTTTTGGCTGAGGGTATTTAGGCCACAAAAGGATATGGACTAGGTCACCCAATTTGGTGGATGAGGGCAGGGAGCAAGAGACAGGGCCTCAGAGCCTCAGCAGATTTCTTCTCTGGGGGGGGCACTTGGCAGGGAGAGGTCACTGAGTGCCCTCTGAAGCTCAACAAGTGTGCCCCATGAGACAGTGGGCATTTGGGTGCCTGCCATGGGGACAGAAGCAGTGACAAAGAACAGGAAAAGAAACAGTGTACTACTGGCCATCTATGACTTATGGTCACTGAAACCAAGAATGTAAAGTCGCACCCAAATCCTCCAGCTTTTGTAGTGAGCACAGGCCAGAGGGGTGAAAACGGAGGAAAAAGGGAGGGGGGAGAAAAAAGTGGGTGAGCAAACCACTTCTCACCTCCTCAACCCAAGCAACAAGAACTGGAGAAAACAGAAAGTTTCACACAGGACATGAGATGGTTTTAATTGCCAAACATGAGGGTAAAATAATGGAATCGAAACTGACATCTTGTTAAGGAAGGTGGCTACTCAGCAGAAAGGGGATTTTAACAGGGTGAAACTAGTAGCCATTATTTAAAAAATTTAAATCATTCCATGCTTATGCTTCTTAGTCCAGCCAATTACATATACAGTGAATACATTTCCTCTTGCATTTCATTCTATCAGTTTTCAAATAAGAACCCCAGATCAACCTCTGTACTTGAATAAGGATATGACCAGTACAATGAAAAGATTATCTGCCAGCTCTTGCACTACAATACCATGTAGCTTTTCTGACATTAATCTTATAAAGATGATGTATAGATACACAGAGTTATCCATTATCATGACGGTTCTCTTCTTTCTTCATTGGAATTTTCTCCTTAACTTTTATTTTATGTGTGTGTGTTTATAGTTTTATTGGAGTATAACCAACATATAATAAATTTTGTATATCAAATATGTACAGTTTTATGTTTCAACACATGTATATCACAGTGAAACCGTCAAGACAATCAAGATAAGGAACCTATTCCTCACTCCTGGAAGTTTCCTTCTGCCCTTTTGTAATTCCTCCCTCCTGCTACTCTTGCCTATCTTCCTCATGCTCCATGGCTCCCATCTCTCAAATCCCCAGGCAGTCATTACCAAGCTGCCCTCTGTCCTTTTTAGATTAGCTTGCATTTTTTATAATTTTGTATAAATAGAATTATTCAATCTATATTTCTTTTTTGTTCCTTTCACTCTGAATTATTATTCATTCATGCGTGTTGTAATTCATCCATGCAGTTCATTCCATGTGTGTATTAACAGTTCATTCCTTTTTATTTCTGAGTAGTATTTCATTGTATGGATATGCCACAGGTTCTTTATCCTGGCAATGGACAGTTGGGTTGTTTCCAGTTTGGCCACTGCAAATAAAAGTGCTGGAAACATTAGTGTACCAATCTTTGTTTGGACGTATGCTTTTATTTTTCTTGGGTAAATACTTAGGGGCCAGAATGACTGGATCACATGGTAAATGTATGTTTAATTTTTAAAGATGTTGCCAAACTATCTTCCCAAATGGATACAGCATTTAGTATTCCACACCAGCAGTGTATGAGGGTCCCAGTTCACCCGTATCCTTGCTAACACCCATTATATTCAATCTTTTCAATTTTAGACATTCTACTAGGTGTACAGTGGCATCTCATTGTGGTTTAGTATCTGTTCATATCTTTTGTCCATTAAAAAAAAAACTGGCTTCTTTCCTTATTATTGAGTTCTTTTGAGAGTTCTTCATATATTCCAAACACAAATTTATATCAGATATATGGCTTATAGATGTTTTCTCTCAATCTATAGCTTATTTTTCATTCTCTTAATGGTCTTCAAAAATTTTTAAATTTTGATGAAATTTATTCAATTTAATTTTTAAAATTAAAAAACTGCAAACTGTGCCTTGGTGTTATATGTAAGAAATTTTTGCCTAACCCAGTTGTGTGTTTGCATTCCTAGAAAACATTATAGTAAGTTCCCTACATAAGGAAGAGCTACATTCTGAGAGTGCATTCTTAAGTCCAGTTTATGTGTAAGTCCAAAAAAGTTGGCATAGCTACCCAACTAACTGAATCAGCTATATAATAGTGTACTGTAATAGGTTTATAGTACTTTTCACATAAATAATAAGTACATAAAAACAAACACACAAAAAAAGAGAAAACATTTTAAATCTTACAGTACAGTATCTTGAAAAGTACAGTAGAACATTACAACAACTGACATACAGGGGCTGGCATGCTTGCTTGCATCTTTGAAAGTCTGCAGCTTGAAGGTTTGTATGTAAGTGACTTCCTATATTTAGTTTTAGCCTGATACATTGAGATAACCAAGTTTTCTTTTCTGTCCCCTTTATTTCAATTGGTTGTTAAGGATTCCAGTGACATTGTGCTGCATCCTGTCACTTAAGCTGTTGATAAAGCCATCAGTGAGTGCCAACTACTTCCCTCGATGGCATCCCTTAAATTGATGCTGAGTGTAACCAAATTTGGTGTTTAGCTCTCAGGTTGATTGTGTACTCACACATGAGAAATGTGATCTAGGCCACACATGCTTCATCTATTGATAAGAATGGCAGATTTGGGGAAATCATATTCTGTGGACTGTTGCTTATTTTTTTCATTTTTAGCATCAATCATTTATGAAGAAAAAATGAAATGGACCTGGCATAGTATAGTCCTCCATCTGAGTTGCCTGGACATTTTACATACACTTCTACTAGTCATCTATGTTAGGCACACCTAACCCAGAGACCAAACTACATTAACTACAGATAATCTGGTGTGAATGCCCATGTGTTCAGATATATGGCAGCTAGTGAATATCCTTTGAACATCTTCTAGATATTAGACTGATCTCAAATTTTTGTAGCATTTCTATCTTTTATTTTTAATTGAAGGAAGCACATCACTATTTTTTTTTTTTTTTCACTTAACCACTCACTCTTCAGGGTCATCTGCTGAATTCAGAGCTCTTCTGCCTCTTCTCTGAACTTCTCATGTGGTTTGTAGAACCTCACATTCCATCATGAAGGACTCACCTCCCCACCAGCTTTCCACTGTTCAGGTTGTCATAACCCCCTTATTTGTGGTTCATAGTCCACTCTTCATGAGTGTCTTGCTTCCAGCTCCACACACATTGTAGAACAAAAGTTACTCATACTATTTGCAACCACAATTCTATATGCTTCCCTTTGTTTTTTGCTCCCTGGCTCTTTTGCCTCAGATTTCCAGTTCTTATCTCTTCTTTCTTTCACATACTAACTCTGTCAGAGACTCAACCTTACTGACTTTTGTAGAACAATCAGAGTCATGAGTCTTCTATGCATCTGTCCACCATCTTGCTACAAAGAGGCTAATTGTCTTGACATGCTAATTTGTCAACATGAAATTGTAAAGTATTTTATGCAAATTTTCTCCCTGGCCCCTTTAGAAAATTTAGAGATTTGAAAGCATCTTTTTTTTTTCTGTTCAACTTCAATATGATCCTGACAGCCCTGGGAGACTCTACAAAATTGTGTACACACACACACACACACACACACACACACACATGCGCGTGCTTCCCCGGTGGCACTAGTGGTAAAGAACCCACCTCCAATGCAGGAGACAGAAGTGACACAGTTTCAATCCCTGGGTTGGGAAGATCCCCTGGAGGAGGGCATGGCAACCCACTCCAGAATTCTAGCCTGGGAAATCCCATGAACAGAGAAGCCTGGCAGACTACAGTCCATAGGGTCGCAAAGAGTCAGACATGACTGAGATGACTTACTTAGCATGCATGTGCAAACATATACAAACACATGTTCATCTCTAGTGGGTTCTCAGATGAAATGTCTGTAGCTGAGTCAGGACTATTCATTGCCTTTATTCAGTGATAAATGAACCTGGGGTTTGACAATTGTCAAGCCAGCATACTTTGGGTTCCATCTTCTTCTCCATACTTTCCCTGTGTTACTGTTTTAGTGTTACCTTAGCTCTGGAGAGAGGGTTTTGGATTGATATGAAGTAACATGTGAAAATGTGGTCGTGGGTTCCTTTCAGTCTCCAGTGGAAATCTGTCCACATCAGAGAACCTCTGCGTGAGGTGGCATGAATGGTTTTATGTGTTCCAGGGAGGCCTAGTCTTTGACAAGCTGGGAATGTTTTGGATTAAAATGCAAGCATGTTGGCAGAATGATGTGGGGAAGCTTGCATAATGTATAAGTCCTGTCAGCACCCTGCCCCGATCGAGCTGGTGCTTACGAGTCCCTCAGTTTAATGAGTCCAATATACACCTATGAGTTTTTATAAGCTAACACCAAAGCAAGTTAGAAAGACTTGAAACACATATGTTTTTTGACCAACTGTGATATTTTCAGGAACTCACCCATGAGACTTTAAAATGTCTATAAAATTTTCTGTTGGAAGCAGTTTCTGGAAGCAATAGTGTGCTTGGGGTTTAAATTTACACAGCCCGGTGAAGGTGCATCCCTTTCATCATCTGAAGATCTGACTCGTAGCAAATCCTTCTTCCCCACTCTTCTGTGGTCTTGCATTCATTTATTTTGGCCAGGAACAAAAACCTTATGCTTAATTTAATACCCCTTTATTTGAATAAATGCCCCGTGAGTAAATAATCCTCCTGCAATGCAGGAGACTCAGGCGGACATGAGCTTGGTCCCCAGGTTGGGAAGATCCCTTGGAGGAGGGCATGGCAGTCCACTCCAGCACTCATGCATGGAGAATCCCCATGGACAGAGAAGCCTGATGGGCTACAGCCCATGGGGTCACAAAGAGTTGGATACAACTGAAGTGACTGAGCACACGCTCAGCTGGTTATTCAAATAAAAAAATGTCCTAGAATTACCGAAAGAGTTAGGGAAGTTAGGTAAGAGGGTGGGGCTTATAATGGAATTATCTGGTTAACTAAGGCCTGACAATGTATGCATTTTTCTTTCCTTCCTGTTGATGAAAATCCTTTTGAACATTTTCCTAACCTTGCTATGCTATGCTAAGTCACTTCAGTCGTGTCCGACTCTGTGCGACCCCTGAGACGGCAGCCCACCAGGCTCCCCCGTCCCTGGGATTCTCCAGGCAAGAACACTGCAGTGGGTTGCCATTTCCTTCTCCAATGCATGAAAGTGAAAAGTGAAAGTGAAGTCGCTCAGTCGTGTCCGACTCTTAGCGACCCCATGGATTGCAGCCTAACAGGCTCCTCCGTCCATGGGATTTTCCAAGCAAGAGTACTGGAGTGGGGTGCCATTGCCTTCTCCATTCCTAACCTTACTAAGTTCTATATAGAAAACATGAGATAAACTTTCTCTGATGATTGAAAATATTATTGTGCTTGAGGTTCACATCTCTGAACATTGACTCTCATTGGGAACAGTCCTTAGCCTACAGTAAGTGCTTGGTGAATATTTGATGAAACAAAGTGATTTTAGCACACAGTACTGCCATTACAAAGATGTGAGAGAAGACTTAAGTCTGCACTGACACCAGGTCACTTGTTGCCTATTTTCCTATAAACAATGGTCTTCTATTCTCTCTATATATATTTTTTTCTAAAAGTGAGATACAGAAAAGACCATCCGGTTAAACTGTGTGAAGCTGAGATGGGTTTTGGTTTCTAAAAAATGATATTTTTCTCCCTTTCTCCTTTGTAGAGAAAACATTCAAAAAGACTGACAGTATTAGTAAGAAACAGGTTTGCTCAGATGTAGCTTGAGACATTGTAAAACTGTCTTGAGCATTCAAAAATGTAGTGGGTTTTGCATGTGCCAAAACCCTTTAGCTTATACCATCCCAACTCCAAGATCAGAAAGTTCAACGATCTGCAGAGTCAAATGGAACACAGCTCAAGCCAAAAAGAGTGACAGGATACACAGTATATATTGTCTATTTCCCTCTTTTAAGAGATGCATTTTCAAAGAAGACATGAAATGAGAATTCCCTAGCCAAGCTCTCTACTGTCATCATTACGGCATAATTGGCACAATGGTTTCCCAGACATCTGTACCAAAGATGTTGCTGATTGCTGAATACATGATACTGGCGATGGTCGTCAGCTGTTCTGGGTTAGTATAGCTGATGTAATCACCAAAGTTTCATTCATAACAAGCGCTCATCTTATATGGCCCCTTAACCACTTGAATATGGATTTGTGCTGTACAGGTCAAAGTTCAAGCGTGTATGCAGCATGAAGCAGTCCAGAATGTTCTGGTAGGTATTTTATTTGCCAACAATGTTTCTTTCAGTTCTGTCCAATAAAAATAGTTTGAGTGAATGGATGGTGTGGAGAGACAAGGTTCTTATACCTATAGGTCTCTCTGATCTTTCATCTTTCCCCCTGAGATCTCTACTACAGTTTTCATCAAAAGCACCAGAAACACGCTTCTTCAGAATTGATTCTCTTGCCCATTTCATAGCGATTGATGATGTGTGCTTTCCTTGCGGAGCCATGTGGATGGTGTAACTGATCTTCCTTGGTCAGCAGTTAATAAGCACTTTTCTTTGCCTGGCAGACTCTTACTTCTCTTTTAAGACTTGGCTCAGGCATCCTCTCTGTAAAGGTCATTCCTCGACACCTCCCGCCCCCAACACCTCTGTTTCTACTCTCATAACATCATGTGTTTATGTCTGTCAAAGCACTCACAACACTGTATTGAAATTTTGTGGTATATATCTGTCATCCTCTCTTGAGTGTAAGCTTTTCAAGGTCAGTGGCTGCCTGGGATTTCAGCTCCAGTTTTTCTGATTTCAGTCCCCTTGCAAACTCTTCATACTTTATCACACATGGGTTACAAAGTGAAGTTTTGGGTGCCTGAGTTCTAGAAATTTGGAAACATCATACATTTAAACATATACACAATGCATCCATGACTGCATACAATCAAATGCTTCTTTGAAAAAGACAGATCAGTACTTTGGGGCTCTAGTAAACCATATGTGTGCATGCTTATGCAGTTGCTCAGTCATGTCCAACTGTTTGTGACCACATGGACTGTAGCCCACCAGGCTCCTCTGTCCATGGGGTTTTCCAGGCAAGAATACTGGAGGGGGTGCCATGCCTTCCTTCAAGGGATCTTCCCAACCCAGAGATTTTGAAACTGCATCTCCTGTGTCTCCTGCATTGGCAGGCAGATTCTTTACCACTGAGCCACGTGGTAAGCCCAGGAAACCATATACCAGAGGTCAAAATCATGGAAGAGTTGATGGTTCATTGTCTGCAGTTTCATGTTGTGAACTTGATCGTGGACGAACCTATTCCTACAGTCTACTCAAGGGTGCAATCAAAGTTTTGTCTTCATATTATTGTTCAATTCAGTTCAGTCACTCAGTCATGTCCGACTCTTTGCGACCCTATGAATCGCAGCACACCAGGCCTCCCTGTCCATCACCAACTCCCGGAGTTCACTCAGACTCACGTCCATCGAGTCAGTGATGCCATCCAGCCATCTCATCCTCTGTCGTCCCCTTCTCCTCCTGCCCCCAATGCCTTCCAATGAGTCAACTCTTCACGTGAGGTGGCCAAAGTACTGGAGTTTCAGCTTTAGCATCATTCCTTCCAAAGAACACCCAGGGCTGATCTCCTTTAGAATGGACTGGTTGGATCTCCTTGCAGTCCAAGGGAATCTCAACAGTCTTCTCCAACACATATTATTGTTAACTGTGATCAATTAGATATAGAAGATAAGGAAAAAATTTTATATTCTTAAATTTTGTATTTATATGAGATGTTGGATGTTCACCAAACTTATTGTGATAATCATTCCATGATGTATGTAAGTCAATTATACTTTAAACCTTAAATTTATATAGTAGGTCAGTTATATCTCAATAAAACTGGAAGAAAAAATCAAATATGAAAGAGATAATTTCTGATTTAAATTCTTTAGCAGAAATTGAATTTCAACATAACTTTAATTTTGCATATTTTTGTTGGTCCTTTTGAGATGAGGGTACTTTTTTGGGTGGTGGGGTTAGTGCTTTATAGCTAATGAAATTCAGGATAAAAACTGTAACATTGTAAATGTTTAGTAGTTGCTCTGAACTCTGTCTGAAATCCCCTTAGACCACTGGGGCACCCAGAGGCCCTGAAGCCAGACTGCCTGATTCTGTATCCTAGAGTTTCTCTTAATGAGCCACTCCAGGACCCATCTCTGCCTTAACATCCTCTTTTGAGAGATGGCAGCAGTAACCTTACCTTGGAGGGTTTTTGTGGGGATAAAATGAGTTGACATATATGGAGAATTGGGCTGGGGAGTGGAACCTTAATCATTAAACCTTGCCTTCTATGCAAATCCAAACACACATTTTTTTTGTTTGTTTGTTTTTCACAAAGATGATGTCCAAGCAGCATCATAGTCATAAGATTGACTGACTGCTCGCAGACAGAGCACAGGAGAAAGGACATGTTTCAGAATATTCTTGTCAGTAGATGTTGTCCGGTTACATCACCGAGCAATTACTGGCCAACTGCCATGTATGAAATGTGGTGCTGGGATGGACAGCAGGAATATGAAGTGGCCGAAAACATGGTCTGCCTCTGAGGAACTTAGAAACATAGCAATAAAATGGGCCCATAAAAGATATTTTTTCAGAACAAGAGAGTTGATGCAAAGAGTCCATTGAAATCACTGTTGTTCAGGGTGAGTCTCACTTGTGCCAACGTGGGATGAATGCCCAGGACTCTGGGTGCAGTGCTTCTTCAGGAAGGTCTCCCTGACCCTATTGCCAGTCTCCTCTGGGAAAAGAATAGGAAAGGCACTCGATGTGGGAAGAGCAGCACAGACAAAGCTCCGGGGAGCAAGGAGAGTCTCCGTGGATGTGGTTCTGTGGATATGGAATGTGTATCATGTGAAATGATGCGAATGTTGTTGGACCCAGAGGATGATGGCTCCTCCTCAGAAACTTGAAGGCAAAAGGTTGATGCAGTCAGGCTTTGCATGTTAGGAAACAATCAGATGGCGGACTCGGAAGATGGCATTTTGGAGTGGGTCTGGAGGCAGGAAACCCACAAAGAGGCTATGATACTAGTCCAGGGGATGATTGTTCCTGGTCACCACAGGCTGAGTAGTCACAGGTTTAGAGAGTGGGGGATATATTCATGAGCTACTTGGGAGGAAAAACCTGCTCTAATTAGTGGCTGGAGGTCAAGGGTGATACGAATGATTTGGCTCACGATAAGGTGTCCTTTCCTGACCTGGGGAGCACAGGAGGAGGGGCAGAATCCAGCTGAGAATCCTGAGTGTGAGAAACCACTGAGACATCCAGATGGAGACATCTCATTGAGGTGGGAAGTGAGTGGAAGCTGGAGGGAGCAGGCTGGACTGAGGAATTCGGAGTAATTGGCATGTGTGAATGAACTGGGCCTGGGAGGTGGGGAGAGTGGGGGGACAGGATGGGCCCTGGGGCACTCATTTTTAAAGGTGGGAGGAGAAAAAGGAGACATGAAGGAGCCTGAGAAAAAATGAAAATAGTGGCAGGGACCAGAGCACAGGGAGGGGAGTTAATGGGAGGAAAACCAGTGTGGTTGATCTTTGTGAAGTTTGGCTGGTAAGATTTGGGGAGAGAAATGGTGGTTAGAAGGGAATAGGCAGAAAGTGGGTGAGCAAAGGGAGCTTTGAACATAAGGCCATGAAGGTCCTGCTGGGATGATCCAGGTATGTGGCTGTGATTACATGAACCAGAGTGATAACAGGGAATAGAAAGGAAGCAAAAAGCAGCAAGGACATTAGGAAGGAGGGCTCTCCAAGGGTGGGAGACTTGGCACATGATGATGCTGTTGTCAGGAAGAAGATCATCTCCAGTTGGACTGTTTCCAGAGATATGTGCTTCTAGGTTGACTGAGGCATGGAAATAACAAAATAGAATAGGACGTGATGGTGTTATTATTTAAAATCACATCCTATTTGTTTAGTTGAGTTCAGTCGCTCAGTCGTGTCTGACTCTTTGCCACCCCATGAATCGCAGCACACCAGGCCTCCCTGTCCATCACCAACTCCCAGAGTTCATCCAAACTCATGTGCATTGAGTCAGTGATGCCATCCAGCCATCTCATCCTCTGTCGTCCCCTTCTCCTTCTGCCCTCAATCTCTCCTAGCATCAGGGTCTTTTCCAATGAGTCAACTCTTCCCATCAGGTGGCCACAGTATTGGAGTTTCAGCCTCAGCATCAGTCCTTCCAATGGACACCCAGGACTGGTCTCCTTTAGGATGGACTGGTTGGATCTCCTTGCAGTCCATGGGACTCTCAAGAGTCTTCTCCAACACCACAGTTCAAAAGCATCAATCCTTTGACGCTCAGCTTTCTTCACAGTCCAACTCTCACATCCATACATGACCACTGGAAAAATGTAGGTACTAGAAAAAGAATTAGAATGATATTTTTCAGATACTAACTTTTTATTTTTAAAATTGATTTACCATGTCTGTTAATTACTGCTGTACAGAAAAGTGATTCAGTTATCCATATATATATATATTTATATTCTTTTTCATTGTGATTTATCATAGGGTACTGAATATAGTTCTCTGTGCACTACAGAAGGACCTTGTTGTTTATCCATTCTGTATATAAAAGCTTACATCTGCTAACCTTAACCTCTCACTCCATCTCTCCATTCACTTTTTTTTTTTTTTTATGTGCTGAAACTGTGTTTTAAAGTGAATTCAAGATAATACAAGTTTGCATTTCTTGATTGGAGGGCAGGCAAGATAACATAATGTTTAAGCTCCCAAACTACTCATTTTCACTTATTAAAAAATGGGCCAGTAGAAGCCTGGATGGGAAGATGGCTTTAGGGGAGAATGGATACATGTACATGTATGGCTGAATCCCTTTGATTTTTACCTGAAACTACCAAAGCATTGTTAATCGGCTATACACCAGTACAAAATAAAAAGTTTAACATTTGGAAAAAAATAAAAATGGAGCAGTAGAATACCTTCTTGAAAAGCTTTTTTTTTTTTTAATTGAAGTGTAGTTGATGTACAATATCATATAAGTAACAGGTGTACAATATAGTGGTTTACAGTTTTTAAAGGTTATCCTCATGGATAGTTATTATAAACTATTGTCTATATTCCCCATGTTGTACAATATATCCTTGTAGCTTATTTTATACCTGATAATTTGTACCTCCTGCTCCTCTACACTTTATTGCCCCTTCCTCCTTTCCTGTCCCCACTGGTAACCATTAGCTTAGTCTCTATATCTGTGAGTCTGCTTCTTTTTTGTTACATTCACTAAGTTGTTGTATTTTTCAGATTTAAAATATTAGTGATATCATACAATATTTGCCTTTCTCTGTCTAACTTATTTCACTAAGGATCAGTTCAGTTTAATTCAGTTCAGTCACTCAGTCGTGTCCGACTCTTTGTGACCCCATGAATCGCAGCACACTAGGCCTCCCTGTCCATCACCAACTCCTGGAGTTCACTCAGACTCATGTCCATAGAGTCGGTGATGCCATCCAGCCATCTCATCCTCTGTTGTCCCCTCTTCCTCCTGCCCCCAATCCCTCCCAGCATCAGAGTCTTTTCCAATGAGTTAATTCTTCGCATGAGGTGGCCAAAGTACTGGAGTTTCAGCTTTAGCATCATTCCTTCCAAAGAACACCCAGGACTGACCTCCTTTAGAATGGACTGGTTGGATCTCCTTGTAGTCTAAGGCACTAAGCATAATACCCTCCAAATCCATCCATGTTGCTGCATATGGCATTATTTCATTCTTTTTTATGGCTGAGTAGTATTCCATTATATATATAATATATGCATATATTATATATATAAATATGCTTGCATGCATGCTAAATTGCTTCAGGTGGGTCAGATTCTGTGAGACCCTATAGACTGCAGCCCGCCAGGCTCTTCTGTCCATGGGATTTCCAGGCAAGAATACTAGAGTATGTTGCCATGTCCTCCTCCAGGGGATCTTCCTGACCCAAGAATCAGACCCACATATGAATGTATATAAAACAGCTTCTTTATCTGTGCATTTGCTTCCATGTTGTGGCAATTGTAAATAATGTTGCTATGAACTTTGGGATGTATGTATCTTTTTGAATTAATACTTTTTTTTTGTATATATATACCTAGGAGTAGAATTGCTGGGTCATATGGTAATTATATTTTTAGTTTTTTGAGAAGAAGTTCCATACTGTTGAAAAGATTGTTTTAATGATTAAATGAGATCAGCATACACATAAGCATAGTAGCTGACATATAAGTTCAGAAAAAAAAAGTTAATTATTACTTTTATTCTAGTTTTAGTAGTTACCCTTACATGTAATCTTTATGAAAATGACAACTTATTGAACAGGGCTTCAGTAATTTAAATTTTATGATAATTATAATAAGTTTATATTTACTTCTGAGCTGTAAGAAAAAGCAAAATAAAATTTACAGGTATCTTTAAAAGAAAATATGTACCCACTTAAGAAAGCTACCTTTTTACCATTTTAGGAAACTTTTTAACCTACACATGATTGAATTCCATGTAAACTAAAGCAAACAGGAAGATAATTAGGGCACATTTAAATCTGTTGTTGAAGTGCAGAATGTCTACTAACTAACATTTAACCCAATGTGGCTAGCCACAAGACATTTAGCCTTAAAATTGTATTTGTTTATATGTATAATCTATAGCAGAAAAATTGTACTTAATTCAGAAAATTATTTTGAGTTGTACTGCTGAAAATTATTTCATGCAGTTATTGGAACATTTTTTGTATTTAATTTAGTCATCTACTGTCAGGATATCTCACTGTAATTAATGGTTTCATTTTCTTCTGGAACATATATCTACAGATTATTTCCCTTTCTTTCCCAGAGAATAGACTAATTTATTATGCACAGTGTTCTAGGAAACCTGATGCTTAGCATCAGACTGTGGTTCTTATATTTATGAGGGGCACGAGTCAGGTTTCTCTTCTCATGGAGGATTTGGGTTTCCTATTAAGGAATATTCATTTATCAATCTCATTTCCTCCACAAAACTCTGTGAGATATGATATGTTTTGAGGTCAATCTGAAATACACTAAGATTTGTAAGCATCTTGAAAGAAAATGGATTTCTAAAAAGGTTTTTCAATTCACTGTGGATTTCCCTTTTCACAACTGTGGTGTTGGCTTTCGTTAACAGAATGAAAAAGAGAGACAACTGTAGGCTTCCTGTGTGAGGTTACCAATCAGAAGCTCACTTGTAAGAAAGAAAATGCCAGACCCGTTCACAGTTCAGAGTGAATTTCAGGCCTGTTTGAGTTAAATCAAAGGAGAACATTCTCATATAATCTTTTAGTTCCATTCTAGGTGATATTGCTCAGTGATCTTGATCAAGCCCCTGCCCCCCCTTTATATATATATAATTAGGAAGTTTCCTAAAATGGTAAAATAGGAAACTATTTCTGTTTCCTTTCTTTGGAGAAAAGGAATACTTTTTTTGGAAACAAATCTGAAATGATTCCAGCATGGTCAGTGTGGTTTAATTTGGGATGAATCACAAGCTGGAATCAAGATTGCAGGGAGAAATATCAATAACCTCAGATATGCAGATGATAACACCTTAATGGCAGAAAGCAAAGAGGAACTGAAAAGAGGTGAAAGAGGAGAGTGAAAAATCTGGCTTAAAATTCAACATTCAAAAAAAACTAAGATCATGGTATCCAGTCCCATCATTTCATGGCAAATAGATGGGGAAAAAAAATGGAAACAGTGCCAGACTTTATTTTCTTGGGTTGAAGCAACTGAGCATACACACACACACACAAAATCACAGCAGACTGTGATTGCAGCCATGAAATTAAAAGATGCTTGCTCCTTGGAAGAAAAACAATGACAAACCTAGACAGTATATTGAAAAGCAGACACATCACTTTGCTGACAAATGTCCATATAGTCAAAGCTATGGTTTTTCCAGTAGTCATGTACGGATGTGAGAGTGGACCATAAAGAATGTTGAGCACTGAGAAATTGATGCTTTTGAACTGGGGTGTTGGAGAAGACTCTTGAGAGTCCCTTGGACAGCTAGGAGATCAAACCAATCAATCCTAAAGGAAATCAACCCTGAATATTCATTGGAAGCACTGATGCTGAAGCTGAAGCTCCAATACTTTGGCCACCTGATGCTAAGAGCTGGCTCATTAGAAAAGACCCTGATGCTGGAAAAGATTGAAGGCAGGAGGAGAAGGGGATGACAGAGGACGAGATGGTTAGATGGTATCACTGACTCAATGGACATGAATTTGAGCAAGCTCTGGGAGATAGTGAAGGACAGGGAAGCCTGGCGTGCTATAGTCCATGGGGTTGCAGAGTCAGACATGACTGAGTGAATGAACAACAAAAACAGAGGGTTCATGTTTGAGAGAAATTGTCAGCCCTGGAGAAAGAGATCTCCAAGATTTCAAGAGTTCCATCTGGACAACATTTTTGAGACTTTCTTCTTTAAGATCTTCTCTAAAATATGAATTTCAATGAACTGTACTACATTTATAAGATTATTTACAGCACTTCATTAAGCCTGGAAGCTTATGTGTGTCTGTAAATTTATCTTCAGTTATTAGTGAAATGACCTAAACCTCAGTGGTGAAACTGGATAGGTCCAAGTCTTCTCAATTACTGCTTCAGTTTCTCCATTTAAAAATATGCACTGATAATTGGTCAATACTTACCAAAAGCAAAGCAAATAAGCAAACCCCCCCTTTTAGAACCTGATGCTTTATGTGATTTGACAGAAGAAAGAAATCCTACAATAGAAAGGAGCCACTCATGCTAGCATTTATAAACAGTGTGCAATTAAAAATACTCTTGGCAAATCCTTTCTTCTTAAGCGTATTGTACATTCCCCAGTCTCTCCTTCTTTCACAACTATTTCACGTTTGATAAGTTCAAATCCCCTTAATAAAAAGATAAGGCTTTTTTTCCTGAATTATAGCTCAGATTTCAAATGCAGAGAGCGTATAGGGGTCAAGTATTTAAAATTCAAACTGAAATGTAAATGGCTAACACTAGAATCTTTCCACAAAGCAAGATCCTTTTGCTTCTCATCTGGAGGGCCTGAAAGTGGTCTGTTCTAGGAGCAGGCATAGTGCAAATTGGATATGTTGTTCACCATTTCTTCTCTTTCTGTGTGACTGTTTATGTCTTGAATCAACCGATTGACTCTATATATCATTGATAACACATTAATCATTTCTCCATGTTATCTCTTGGCTTTTGAATGGTGTGTGGAGTGGAATAATTATAACTCAGGCTGTTTTGTTATAGATTAGAAACATATGATTTGAAACAAATATACCTTTAAGAAAAGACAACATTTGGAACTTGTTATCTTTGTAAGCATAGTTTTTTGTTTTTTGAAAAGACAGTCGTATGGGATTCAAATGCTCTAACTGACCCAAGAAAGAACGGTAAGGACTTAATGCTTTGCTTTCTTCATAGGGCTTTCCTGGCCAGAACTTGCAATTTGAATGATTGGCAAGCTCCATAACTGAGTTCTCAGGAAAACAAATGACCTTCATCAATTGGAGTGGCTCCATGTTAGGAAGGGCAAGAGTTATGAAATGCAGTCACAGCAAGGAAAGAAGTCTGTTTGCATTTGGATGGGGACGTTTTGTTTCTAAGGTGTTATAGGGTGGGTCAGGCTAATAAATGCCTTTAGTGTGGTCCTAGGGAGAAATTCTGGTTTCTCTTCCTCACTCTCCTCCTGTTTAATTCTTTTTTTTTTTTAATCTGGGTTTTTGGCAGCACCCCTGAGTCATGTGATATGCTTGAGGCTACCAGGTGAGACTGCCTTTTGGCCTGTAATTGATTCTAGGAAGCAGAGCTTCCTGGTTCCGGGCTGTTTTAGAACATTCTTCCCTGTACCCCCCTCAGTGGTTTGTAGCCATTTGTCTATGTTGAAGTGATATATATTGTTTCCGATATTGTTACAGGAATTCAACAAGAGTTTAACTAGTACATGTTTTACACCTTCTCATATATTTAGGAGGCGAAAGTGTGGAGACCCTGCCCTACGGACCCAGGCTAGCAAGGAGCAGTCTCAGAAGGCTCCAGTCACCAGCAGATCTGGTCAGTCAAGACAGAGTCACCTCTCTTTTCTACCCTTGTCTGGGTCAGTTCAGTTCAGTTCAGTCACTCAGTTGTGTCCGACCCTTTGTGACCCCATGGACTTCCCTGTCATTCACTATCTCCTGGAGTTTGCTTAAACTCATGTCCATTGTGTTGATGATGCCATCCAACCATCTCATCCTATACTATTGCTGCCTTCTCCTCCTTTCCTCAATCTTTCCTGGTATCAGGGTCATTTCCAGTGAGTTGGCTCTTTGTATCAGGTGGCCAAAGTATTGGAGCTTCACCTTCAGCATCAGCCCTTCTAATGAATATTCAGGTTTCCTTTAGGATTGATTAGTTTGGTCTCCTTGCAGTCCAAGGGACACTCAAGAGTCTTCTCCAGCACCATAGTTTGAAAGCATCAATTCTTTGGTGCTCAGCCTTCTTTATGGTCCAACTCTCAGCTTTGACTATATAGACCTTTGTTGGCAAAGTGATGTCTCCGCTTTTTATTCAGCTTTTATTTGCCCCTTGTCTGCTGACCTGGACCTTTGGGTTCAGAAGATTGTTAACCCAGAAGACTCTTCTTCCTCCAGTTTTCTGGTTTCCATCTCCAAGCTTATCCTGAAATTTTCCCTTTTAAATAGACTTTATTTTTTAGAGCAATTTCACAGCAAAATTGAGCAGAAGGTACAGAAATTTCCTCTACATCCCCCCTCCACCTCCCTAACTGTAAACATCTCCCACCAGATCAGTGCTTTTGTTGCAGTTGAGGACATACCCTGACTCATCATTATCACTCAGAGTCGATAATGTACATTGAGGTTTACTCTTGGTATTATACATCCTGTGAGTTTGGCAAATGTACAGTGATATATCTGAAACCACACACCCCAGGTTGGGACTCGAACCCATGACTTGATACTCAAATCCAGCCCAAACTCAGATTGAAACTTAAACCCAGATTGAGACTTGCCAGGACTTGAACCTGGCCATAACCCGATTGGGACTTGAACCTTCATCTTTTAATTGAGGTCACATAATGAAGGACTAGTCTCAGGACTTAATGAAGCTCAGGTTCTTCATGTCTTGTGGCAGAAAGGATTCAGGGAGAGACAAAGTGATAGGTAACAAGTGGATTTATCTAGAGAGAATCACATTCCAGAGAAAGATACACATTCCATAGTCAGAATGTGATCCGTCTCCAAAGGTGAGAATGGCCTTGGGAGAAACACACTCCACAGAGTATAGGCCATCTCAGAAGGTGAGAGGCCCTGGAAATATGGTGTGGTTAGTTTTCATAGACTGGGTAATTTCATGGGCTAATGAGTGTGAGGGTTATTCCAACTATTTTGGGAAAGGAGTGGAGATTTCCAGGAATTGGGTCACTGCTCACTTTTTGATTTTTGATGGTTAGTCTCAGAACTGTCAGGGTGCCCGTGAGTATGTTATTTAGCTAATGTGTTAAAAGAGTGTGTAATGAGGGTCAACGTCTACTGGAAGTCGAGTTTTCCACCATCTTAGACCTAGTTGTTTCTAACCAGTTTTTGTTATGCGTTATGCCTGGAAAACCCCATGGGCAGAGGAGCCCGGTAGGCTGCAGTCCATGGGGTCCCTAAGAGTTGGACACGACTGAGCGACTTCACTTTCACTTTTCACTTTCATGCATTGGAGAAGGAAATGGAACCCCACTCCAGTGTTCTTGCCTGGAGAATCCCAGGGACAGAGGAGCCTGGTGGGCTGCCGTCTGCGGGGTCGCACAGAGTCGGACACGACTGAGGTGACTTAGCAGCAGTAGCAGTAAGGCTATATTATTCTTTTAAAGGTTGTGCCCTGCCCACTTCCTTCCTGTTTCATATCCACTCTTATGGTATCGTAGATTAGTTTCAGTGTCCTAAAAATTCTGCCTCTTCATCCTTCATTCCCTCCTACTCCCCAGCAGCCATTGATCCTTTTAAGGTCCCGTAGTTTTGCCTTCTCCAGGAGGTTATACATTCATAATCATCAGTATGTAGCCTTTTCAGCTTGGCTTCTTCCACTCAGTAACAGGCATTTAAATGTCCTCCATATCTTTTCATAACTTGATAGTTCATTTCTTTTTAGCACTGTATAAACCCTCTATTGCCTGGATGTACCACAGTTTATTTATCTATATGGACATCTTGGATGATTTCAAGTTTTGGCATTTATGAAGAAAGCTACTATAAATATCCTTGTGTACTTTGTGTGGACATAAATGTTTAACTCCTTTGCATAGATTTCCAGTTTGTATAGGAAGAATATACTTAGCCAAACTGTTTTCCCAAGTGGCTGAACCATTTTGGCATTCCTACTAAGAATGAATGAGTGTTTTCATGTTCCATGTGCCTGTCAGCATTTGTTGTTGTCAGAGTTCTGGATTTTGGCCATTCTGTTAGGTGTGTAGTGGTATCTCATTATTGTTTTAGTTTGCATTTCCCTAATGACATTTGATGTGAAGCATCTTTTCATATGCTTGTTTTCCATCTGTATATCTGGTTTCCCCTGGAAGAGGGTATGGCAACCCACTCCAGTATTCTTGCCAGGAGAATCCCATGGACTGGAGTCTGGCAGACTGCAGTCCAAAGAGTTGCAAAGAGTTGGACATAACTTAGCGACTAAGCACATGTCTTCTTTGGCAAGGTGTCCTATGCCAAAGCCTTTGACTCTGTGGATCACAATAAACTGGAAAATTCTGAAAGAGATGGGAATACCAGACCACCTGACCTGCCTCTTGAGAAATCTGTATGCAAGTCAGGAAGCAACAGTTAGAACTGAACATGGAACAGACTTGTTCCAAATAGGAAAAAGAGTATGTGTCAAGGCTGTATATTGTCACCTTGCTTATTTAACTTATATGCAGAGTACATCATGAGAAATGCTGGGCTGGAAGAAGCACAAGCTGGAATCAAGATTTCCAGGAGAAATATTAGTAACCTCAGATACGTAGATGACACCACACTTATGGAAGAAAGTGAAGAAGAACTAAAGAGCCTCTCGATGAAAGTGAAAGAGGAGAGTGAAAAAGATGGCTTAAAACTCAACATTCAGAAAATTAAGATCATGGCATCTGGTCCCATCACTTCATGGCAATAGATGGGGTAACAGTGGAAACAGTGACAGACTTTATTTTTGGGGGCTCCAAAATCACTGCAGATGGTGATTTCAGCCATAAAATTAAAAGATGTTTACTCCTTGGAAGGAAAGTTATGACCAACCTAGATGGCATATTAAAAAGCAGAGACATTACTTTGCCAAAAAAGGTCTGTCTAGTCAAGGCTATGGTATTTCCAGTAGTCATGTATGGATGTGAGAGTTGGAATATAAAGAAAGCTGAGCACCGAAGAATTGGTGCTTTTGAACTGTGGTGTTGGAGAAGACTCTTGAGAGTCCCATGGACTGCAAGGAGATCCAAACAGTCCATTATAAAGGAGATCAGTCCTGGGTGTTCATTGGTAGGACTGATGTTGAAGCTGAAACTCCAATACTTTGGCCACCTCATGCGAAGAGTTGACTCATTTGAAAAGACCCTGACGCTGGGAAAGATTGAGGGCAGGAGGAGAAGGGGATGACAGAGGATGAGATGGCTGGATGGCATCACCAACTCAATGCACATGAGTTTGGATGAACTCTGAGAGTTGGTGATGGACAGGGAGGCCTGGTGTTCTGCGATTCATGGGGTTGCAAAGAGTCAGACATGACTGAGCTAAACTGAACTGTTTGCCCATTTCTATTAATTTATTTATTTTACCCTTTTAGAAAAATCACATCATTTATTGTTTGGTTGAGTTTTAGAATTCTTTGTATATTTTGGATAATAGTCCTTTATCAGCTTGTCTTTTTTTGCAATCATTTTCCCCAGCTTATTTTCTCATTATCTTGACAGTGGTTTTTGCAAAGCAAAAATTCTTAATTTTAATTAAGTCAAGTTTATCAGTTTTTTCTCTCATGGATCATGAGTTTGGTGTGTTTCATAAAATCATCATCTTATACAAAGTAATCTAGATTTCCTTCTATGTTATTTTCTAGGAGTTTTATAGTTTTGTGTTACATTTGAGTTTGTGATCCATTTTGAATTAATTTTGTGAAGGGTGTGAAGTTTCTATCTAGATTAATTTTTTTTTTTTTTTGCATTTGGAAGCCCTGTTGTTCCAGCACCATGTGTTGAAAAGACTATCTTTTTTCCATTGTTTTGCCTTCGCTCTTTAGTCAAGAATCAGTTGACTCTATTTATGTGGGTCTATTTCTGGGCTCTCACTTCTGCTCTGTGATCTATGTGTCTATTCTTTTGATGATACCACACTGTCTTGAATACTGTAGCTTTAGAATAAGTCTTGAAGTTGGGTAACACCAGTCCTCCAACTTTATTCTTCTCTTTCAATATAGTGTTTAGTATTTTGGGTCTTTTCTCTCTCCATATAAATTTTACAACCAATTTGTTGATATCCAAAAAATAACTTGTTGGGATTTTGACTGAACCTATAAATCTGTGGAATCTATTGGTCAAGTCAGGAAGAACTGACGTTTTGACAGTATTGATCCTGTTTATATTTTACATTTGTGTACATTCAGCCAGGTATGGGCTCATTTACAACTCATAATAACCCTGTGAGGCAAGCAAACAGCAAACTGAGATTCAGAGAAGCTGGGTAATTAGTTCATGGTCACCAGGTGGGAGATGGTAGAGACAGGATTTGAGTGCAGATCTGCCAGGTTCAGAGTCCTTGCTCTGAGCCAGCTTCCTAGGCAGTATCATAGAGTGCTTCAGGACACAAGCCCTGGTGTCAAACCAGCAGGGTTTAAACCTTGGCTCTGGCATATGCTGTACTTGTGACCTGGCATGTCAGATAACTTCTCTCACTTCAGTTTTCTCATCTATAAAACAGTAACTGCTTCATAGAATTGTTTTGAAGATTAATGGGGTTGGTTATACATAGTTATGTAAATATGCCTGGGACATAGCAAAACCTTGATGAGTTTTATTTACTGCTAGTGTGGCCAATCCCTGTTGGCCACAGTGCTCTTTGGAACCTGGGCTTTGGCATTTTGTATAATCTAGTTTAAATATTTACAGAAAAGGCACATATGGAATAATGCCTGCTCCTTTGTACAAAGACCTCTCTGTACCAAGTAGGGGTGAATGCGTGTGATGGATCAATACCTTTGATTCCATAGTATGATAAAACACTTAAACTGCAAATATGTCTGTAAAATACAGATCTTGCCTTAACATTTTTCTAAGGTATATACAACTTATATGGCAAATATTTTCCTCAGTACAAAAAAATTGTGTACCAAAACCTGGAACCAAGGACAGAGCAGAAAAGGGAAACAATGTTAAAACTGTGAACTTGAGACACTAAAGACAATCTTCATAACTAAATATGTAAGAGAAACATCATTAACAAAACTGAATCTGATGCTCTTTTTAGGTAGAGACTACAGTCTCTCGACCTTTTTTAATTGTCACCTGTTTAAGGAGAAAACGAAATTAAATTTAAATTAATTAAATTAAAATTAAAAATTAATTTCTTTCTAAGGAGAAAAATAAAAAATAAAATACTAAAATATTGTATTTTGTCACAAACATTATTGTCATAAATAGTATTATAAACCATTTTAATATATAAACTAGACTATATTTGCCTCATCTCTCCTGTGAATTATTGTGATGGGCTTATCACCGGGCTTGATACCTTTAAAGATTTTAAATTGATTTACAGACCAAAGGACTTTGGATGGAGGCTTAGTTTTGGTTTCAGTCTTGTGGGATAGGATGAATTTCGGGATCTTCCCTGACATTTCCTTGTCATTTTATTCCTGGTTGGCCTTATATGTGGATTGAGTATGACAGTCATGAGTGTGTCACAGAGTTGTGCCTACATTCCTTAGCATCTCATTTTAGGCCTATGTCAAGGGGCTGCCTGGTGCCTAATTCCTTTGGGCTCTCAGGACTCATCTGTATTAGCTGATCCTGTCACTTCACTTTCCTCCACATCTATACATATCATCTTTCTCTTCTTGAGTCTTCTTTTTCTAATTTATTTTTTTGTTTTATATTGGAGTACAGTTGATTTACAAAGTTGTTAGTTTCAGGTGTACAGCAAAGTGATTCAGTTATATATACACATATGTATTAATACATACCTTTTCAGATTCCTTTCCCATATAGCTTATGACAGAGTACCGAGTAGAGTTCCCTGTGCTATACAATAGGTCCTTGTTGATTATCTATTTTATGTATAGTAGTGTGTATATGTTAATCCCAAACTCCTAATTTGGGATATAATTCCAAACTCCTAAATAACATAAACACACTACTACACATAAAATTGGCTTCCCAAGTGCCTCAGTTGGTAAAGAATCCTCTTACCAATTCAGGAGACACAAGAGACACAGATTCTATCCTTGGGTTGGGAAGATCCCCTGGAATAAGAAGTGTCAACCCACTTTAGCATTCTTTCCTGGAGAATCCCATGGACCGAGGAGCCTGGTGGTCTACAGTCCATGGGTTGCAAAGAGTCAGACACAACTGAGCGACTGGGCATGCATGTATGCATAAAATAGATGACCATGTCCACAGAAGATGGGCAGGAAATACTTCTAGTCTTGAAAACTCTGGTTTCCATGATCAGTCATCGAGGCGATCTCATCATCTGCTATTGCTATATTTTAACTGCAAGTTTCAGGAGGGAGACTGAATTAGCTCCTAGAATTTGGATTCCATGGACCAGGAGAATCTCAGTAACATCTTTTTGGCCATAGGAAAGAATAGTTGACTTTTAAATTTTGCCAATTGTGAGAATATACAATGGAAAAAAGACAATCTCTTTAACAAGTGGTGCTGGGAAAACTGGTCAACCACTTGTAAAAGAATGAAACTAGAACACTTTCTAACACCATACACAAAAATAAACTCAAAATGGATTAAAGATCTAAACGTAAGACCAGAAACTATAAAGCCCCTAGAGAAGAACATAGGCAAAACACTCTCCGACATGAATCACAGCAGGATCCTCTATGACCCACCTCTCAGAATATTGGAAATAAAAGCAAAAATAAACAAATTACACCTAATTAAAATTAAAAGCTTCTGCACAACAAAAGAAACTATTAGCAAGGTGAAAAGGCAGCCTTCAGAATGGGAGAAAATAATAGCAAATGAAGCGACTGACAAACAACTAATCTCAAAAATATACAAGCAACTCCTGCAGCTCAATTCCAGAAAAATAAACGACCCAATCAAAAAATGGGCCAAAGAACTAAACAGACATTTCTCCAAAGAAGACATACAGATGGCTAACAAACACATGAAAAGATGCTCAACATCACTCATTATCAGAGAAATGCAAATCAAAACCACAATGAGGTACCATTTCATGCCAGTCAGAATGGCTGTGATCCAAAAGTCTACAAGCAATAAATGCTGGAGAGGGTGTGGAGAAAAGGGAACCCTCTTACACTGTTGGTGGGAATGCAAACGAGTACAGCCACTATGGAGAACAGTGTGGAGATTCCTTAAAAATCTGGAAATAGAACTGCCTTATGACCCAGAAATCCCACTGAGGGGCATATACACTGAGGAAACCAGAATTGAAAGAGACACGTGTACCCCAATGTTCATCGCAGCACTGTTTATAATAGCCAGGACATGGAAGCAACCTAGATGTCCATCAGCAGATGAATGGATAAGAAAGCTGTGGTACATATACACAATGGAGTATTACTCAGCCATTAAAAAGAATACATTTGAATCAGTTCTAATGAGGTGGAAGAAACTGGAGCCTATTATACAGAGTGAAGTAAGCCAGAAAGAAAAACACCAATACAGTATACTAACACATATATATGGAATTTAGAAAGATGGTAACAATAACCCTGTATGCGAGACAGCAAAAGAGACACAGATGTATAGAACAGTCTTTTGGACTCTGTGGGAGAGGGAGAGGGTGGGATGATTTGGGAGAATGGCATTGAAGCATGTATAATATCATATATGAAATGAATAGCCAGTCCAGATTCAATGCATGATACTGGTGCACCAGTGCACCAGGATGCCTGGGGCTGGTGCACTGGGATGACCCAGAGGGATGGTATGGGGAGGAAAGTGGGAGGGGGGTTCAGGATGGGGAACATGTGTACACCCGTGGCAGATTCATGTTGATGTGTGGCAAAACCAATAAAATATTGTAAAGTATTCAATTTAAACTCCAATTAAAATAAATAAATTTGTATTTAAAAAAAATAAATTTTGCCAATTTTGGACAAAAAGTTATCAGCTATCTCATCTATTAGTCATATTATTTTCTGAAAAATGACATTGACACATCAAAAGAATGGAAATGACATAATTTTATAATTATACAGTCCTTTAAACTGAATACATTAAACCTTATGAAAAACTTACCATATTTTTCTTATTGTTTCTAATTTTCTCACCTGTAAGTTGGCATACAGTTAGTAGTTTTCCAAGGGTGAACTGATCAGTTCCATCCTTCTCTTATTCAGTTCAGTTCAGTTCAGTTCAGTCGCTCAGTCGTGTCCGACTCTTTGCAACCCCATGAAATGCAGCACGCCAGGCCTCCCTGTCCATCACCAACTCCCGGAGTTCACTCAGACTCACGCCCATCGAGTCAGTGATGCCATCCAGACATCTCATCCTCTATCATCCCCTTCTCCTCCTGCCCCCAGTCCCTCCCAGCATCAGAGTTTTTTCCAATGAGTCAACTCTTCGCATGAGGTGGCCAAAGTACCGGAGTTTCAGCTTCAGCATCATTCCTTCCAAAGAAATCCCAGGGCTGATCTCCTTCAGAATGGACTGGTTGGATCTCCTTGCAGTCCAAGGGACTCTCAAGAGTCTTCTCCAACACCACAGTTCAAAAGCATCAATTCTTCGGCACTCAGCCTTCTTCACAGTCCAACTCTCACATCCATAAATGACCACAGGAAAAACCATAGCCTTGACTAGACAGACCTTTGTTGGCAAAATAATGTCTCTGCTTTTGAATATGCTATCTAGGTTGGACATAACTTTCCTTCCAAGGAGTGAGCGTCTTTTAATTTCATGGCTGCAGTTACCATCTGCAGTGATTTTGGAGCCCCAAAAAATAAAGTCTGACACTGTTTCCACTGTTTAGGTCCATTCTAATACCTCTTCCTTATGTATTCTGAAGTGGCCCAATAGTCCCAAATGATACTTAAAAATCCATTAAAATGGCAAATAAAATGATTTTAAATTTAGAAGCCAGTGTCCTGGCCATGTCCTATTCCTGTAATTACATATAGTTGAGAGTCAAGGGGAGAATGTCTTCTAGCGCTATGATCACACTAACTTCTGTATCACCTGTACCACAACTCTATCCCTAGCTTATTTTGGCCTTCTTTTGTTGTTACCTAAAGACTTTTATAAAAAAATGATATAGTGAATATCAATATTTGTAGCAGTTGGCATCGGTTCAAAAATTTAATTTATGAAAACAGTACACCCAGTGTCATTCAGAAGATTTAGATGGGAGCAGCTGTTTGTGTTTTTGCTTCATTAGTATTGGGATTCTAGAACAGCCAGTGTCCTTGAGAACATTACCAGAATCTGGGGTAAGCACTTGCCCAAATGACAGACCATCAGCTTGGACGTCCTCAAAGGAAAGAGGATGCTTACACAGTCACCACATGGATTTAATGTATTGATTTTGGTTAGCAAGGTACACAAAGCAGGAGTTGGAAACTGTGGTTGACTTGTCTTCCCACTTTGCTTTATGGAGCCAGCTGTGGCCTCTGGGATTTTAAATTGCACTTGATTTTTGAAATGCATGACTCTCCTCTGTGTGTGTGTGTGTGTGTGTGAAGTTTCTATCCTATGCATGTGAGATGTTTCAGGGACAAGAAGTGTATTTCCCTTCTAGGTGGATTGGGTGTGATCAAACCATTGGCAATAATACTCCCTTTGTATGGGGCTATTTTAAAGTTCTTTGCACTTTGGCAGTACTCCTGAGGTCATTCCCCAGCTCAGAGGCCTCTCTGCCCTGGGGAGTTTTACTGATTACATGAATTAACCCTCAGGAAACAGTGTCAGACTTTATTTTTTTGGGCTCCAAAGTCACTGCAGATGGTGACTGCAGCCATGAAATTAAAAGATGCTTACTCCTTGGAAGGAAAGTTATGACCAACCTAGATAGCATATTCAAAAGCAGAGACATTACTTTGCCAACAAAGGTCTGTCTAGTCAAGGCTATGGTTTTTCCTGTGGTCATTTATGGATGTGAGAGTTGGACTGTGAAGAAGGCTGAGTGCCGAAGAATTGATGCTTTTGAACTGTGGTGTTGGAGAAGACTCTTGAGAGTCCCTTGGACTGCAAGGAGATCCAACCAGTCCATTCTGAAGGAGATCAGCCCTGGGATTTCTTTGGAAGGAATGATGTTAAAGCTGAAACTCCAGTCCTTTGGCCACCTCATGCGAAGAGTTGACTCATTGGAAAAGACTCTGATGCTGGGAGGGATTGGGGGCAGGAGGAGAAGGGGACGACAGGATGAGATGGCTGGATGGCATCACTGACTCGATGGGCGTGAGTCTGAGTGAACTCCGGGAGTTGGTGATGGACAGGGAGGCCTGGCGTGCTGTGATTCATGGGGTCGCAAAGAGTCGGACACGACTGTGCGACTGAACTGAACTGAACTGGACATCTCAGATAGAACATTCTGATTTGTAAATCATGCCTGTCACCTTTGATACTACTGTAAATTATGGAAATATTTGAGCATTACTATATGTAACCTTTCAATGAATTCTGTAGGTATTACTTTCCCACCTCTGAACACTTTAATGGGGACATTTTAATAGCAAGATAGCAAAGTGTTCAGCAGTTTTCTTGCTGACCTTCTACAAGATTTGTGTAATCAGACTTTTTTGTTTTAAATGAAGAAAAGGCTCCTGCATGCTCAAACTCTCTTAGGCTGTTTAAGTCTATTACTGAACAGGCAGCATGTTGTTATTTGAGAGGTGGACAAAATAGCTAGTATCAGATAGAAAGCTATGGTAGGTGTGGGATAGACTTTCTAAGGGGGTCAGTCCCATGATGATGTGCACCCACAGGGGTGGTCGCAGCTATGAGAGGTAAAGGAGGAGGTGAAACACGAACCCCATGAATGGCACATGGGGAGAGATCATTGATTTTATTCCAGGTTGTGGGAATGGTCACCTGGAAGAGGTTAGAGGTCCATGATTCAGAAGCTTCTTTAAGCATTTGGAGCAAGAAATGTGTTGAGATAGAAATGTGTTCCAGTTCAGATTCCTTGCACTTCTTTATCTACGATTAACTTCTCTGTGACTGTTTTCTCACCTGTAAAAATGGAATAATTTTAATAGTACTTGTATTGTCTGGGCTGGTGGGAAACCTTTGCTGTCATGCAGGGGTACAGCCTGACGGGGGCGCTGCTATCACAAGCACAAGGCCTTCTAGCCCAAGGTGGTTGTCCCAACTCAGTTAGCCAGAAGGGGAGGAGTATAGAAAAGAGACGCAGAAATGGCTCATCCATTTTACAGGGGGATTCAGTTGGCTAGAACTCATCACTATGAGGAGGGCTGCAAAATGGGGATTAGCTGTGTGTTCAGGAACAGGAAGAAGGAAACGGCACGGATTTTTAGTAAAGATCGAGCAGTCTCTTGTTAACAGGTATGCTAGCACTTAAGAGACTTTTTGTTATAACTGCTCAGCTTTTAAAGTACTCTGTATACTCAGAAGAATATTCTTATATTCACTTGTTTGTTAATGCCACATGTATTTGTTAAGACTACTTACTGTGTGCCATTCATTATGCTACATTCTGGTAGCTAAAATGGAGATGACTTTGAATTTTTTTTAGTAGCAAAAGAGAAAAACTCCAAAATTTCAGAACTTATATGTGTTAGGTTGCTTCATAACCTGTAATTGAAAGCAGAAGTCATGCAAAACCCTCATTTCTTTTGCATTGGCCTTATGCATCTTCCAGATCTCCTTTCTGACTTAGCACAGTTCTGACTGAACACATAGGAAACCTTCAAATATATCTGTTGATTAACCATGTATTTATTTGATCAAGGAACAAGTGTGCCTGAAACCCATTAATAAATATGAGTCACTCTCTCCAATATGTTTCCTAAAAGGATTTGAAGTCCAAGAGAATATATTTTTTTATTAGGGATCTTGGCTAAATTCATTGACCACTTCATTTAGTGCTGTGTAGACAGGACCTTTAGTTCTTGGCATAATAGATCTTATGGGACCAATTAGGTTTTATCCAGGAAAGCAAATTTCCCTCCTCTGGATGAGATCTGATTTTCATTAGATAGGTTTGCTGCAAGATGATTTCATGAAATGAATGTCCAGAAGCTTCTGACAATTCAGATTTAGCTTCTCCTCCTCCACCTGCATCCCTATGGTGCCTGGGTTGGAAAGGAGGCTGGGGTTCCATCTGGGAAGCTACCATTAAGCAATTTGGGCTGAAAGCTTAGCTTTGAATGGAAAATGAATGAAAGGATGGTGGAGCATGATTTTTCTCAGAAGAATAAATTAGGGGTTAATATTGCATTTCAGCTAGAATTGGCCAATGGTTATTCTTTGCACTATGGTTTCTTAAATAACGTAATCCTTGGGTGCATCACAGAAATAAAGAAAGGAAAGAAGTAGACCAGCTAAGGGGGGAAAATTGCATGGGAAAATATGCTGAACTACCTAAAGCATATTTTAATTAGCCACCGTGAAGCACATGCTAAATTAACTACATTTTGGATTCAAGACACCTTGAAGCAGCTAGAGGGATTTAGCGGGATGAATAGCTTTAATTTTGTCCAAAGAAAACCATTATACACACATCTGCTGGTGGTTAACAGATCTTCATGTCTAAAAGACTGAAAATATTGTATATTTAAGGACTATAGCTTTGATTCAGAGGTAGGAAGGAAAACCTGTTAGAAATGGGTCTTCCTGACTTACTTATGAGAACTTTTAGAGCTATTTCACGAAAAAAATTCCATCAACCTTCACAACACCTGTAGGAAACCCAGCAATATAAGAACATTTGAGTAGCCCCATTAGCCTTGGCAGTATGCCAGCATAAGAGTATGCTTGTAATCATTGTGCAGGCAAAGTTGTTGAGCTCCGATGACTCTCAATTCTGCACCATGCACTTTCTCTTCTTGTCTGGGTCATCATCTTCTTAGCAGGGCCCTGGAGCCAGTTGAAACTTGTGTATGGACTGGGAGTGGGAATGTGTGCCAACTCGGGATGTCTTCTCTGGGAAGGCTGGTTGTTAGAGCAAAGAAGAATTTGTAATCAGTTTTCATAATGGCTAAACAGTTACCTCCAAGTTACTTTGTAAGCCATCTTGGTTTTGCTCTTTGCCCAGTTAGGGGTTTTGGACATTGGAGGTGCCTTGAGGAGAGGCAGTGGTTCTCAATGCTGGCTCATGCTCAAATCTCCTGAAGAGCCTCTTAAAAATGAAGATGCTGCAACTCACTCAGAATTCAACTGATTTGAGTTGGGGCTGACCCATGTGCATTTTAAGATGGTGACTGTTGTGCTGTCCACATTGAAAACCACAGAGACCAAGACCACAGGGGACAGTGACATAGTTGACAAGTTGCTTTCTCGTATAGTCACTTGCAATTGGCCTTTTTCAAAACCCAGTTCAATTTTTCTGCCCTTATCACTGACTTCCCTATTAGGACACATTTTTGGAATAGGCATAGCATTATTGTTTTATTAGTTTCCATTTTTCATTTGATCTGCATCCCTTGTGAAGTGCCACTTCTGCTGCCGCAATTAGCTGGACTGAGCCACTCTGGCTGCTGATTTGGGTCAGGTTAACTTCTCTCTGATGCTGTGAATTACATTCTGGCTTCGTTGATTTACAGTCAGTGATATGTGAAATAAAATTTGGTACGTATTGTTCATAATGTATGAAGGTAAAGTCTGGCTTGTGGAGTTGAGCGATTCTATGGTGAAAAGATCCAAACCATATCTTTACCTAAACCTTTCCCTGTCTGCACTCCTATTTCTTCGGCTGAATACATATGCCCTTTTATAGGATACAGTTTATGCAAACCATATTTTGTGAATGAAGTTGAAACGATAAGTTAGCTGACTGAACTAATCTTGTATGAGGTTAGCTTACAATATCATAGTCTTTATTCCCTACAGGCTAAATTGCTTTAGTTCCCTATATGGTAGGGCCACTTCTTTGGTAGATCTGAAGTTGTGAAAATATTCTTAGAAAAGTCAGTTGTAAACATTAACAGTCAGCAACAAGTTGGATAGATTGTGAGCCTATTATCTACTTTGTTAAAGGGATTATCACAGGCTTTCTTTAGGGATCCATTTTACTTAGGTATTTAAGGTGAGACCCACATTCTCAGAGGATTATGCTAGCTTATTGGTTGGCTTCTACAAGGGGTACTCATGTGGCATTCCATGAGAAACTTCACTGCAGTTTTACATAAAACAAAAATGGTTCATATGGATATGTATCTTGATTAGTAGGTGAAATGCTTGGCTAGTTCTGAAGGCGACAGACCTGGAGGGTTGGGGAGGACAGAAGGAAAACCTGGAGGGAGTAGGGTATCTCAGAGGCAGCCCTCACCTGGGAACTGGGGAGACAGCCTGGAATGGGTCTTTCACTGGCTCCATCTGTGAAGTGACCTGACTGAGCAAGGCTATGCTTCACTTTATTTCCAGGCCTAACAGTCTTGGTTTTGGCTCACTACCATTTTTGACATCTTTGTTTTTGTGCATCAGATCAGGGCATCATGCTTACAACCAGCATTTATATGATCTTAAGTCCTGATGGCCTCATGATGGTCATCTTAAGACACTGATGGTCTTTAAAGGATTGTTATTATTAATTGTTTCTTTTTAATAAAAGCGAGCTTCTTGCAGTCTTGGGCACTGTGGGTCAGGGGAATTTTAAAGGGAGGAAGGAGTGAGTGAAAAATTAAGGGGGTGGGGAGTGCAAAGACTGTGGAAACGTGTAGAAGAAGGGAGAAGTGGGTGAGGTTTTATTTAAAGACTTCTTTTCTTGACTCCATTTGCACTTGAAATCCACACAGATGCAAAATCTGTGTTATTATTTTTAAGGAAAAACTCATGAATCATGGTTTGTACTTTTTAAAACCTTTTTATTTTGTACTGGATTATAGTCAGTTAACAATGTTGTGACAGTTTCAGGTGGACAACAAAAGGACTCGGCCATACATATACATGTATCCGTTCTCTCCCCAATTCCCCTCCCGTCCAAGCTGCCACATAACATTGAGCAGAGTGCCCTATAATATACAGTAGGTTCTTGTTTGTTATCCATTTTAAATACAGCACTGTGTACACGTCGGCTGTTACTTTGAAGCTTTTCCCAACCATTTGAAAAGAAAGATTCCTGAGAACAAATCTCCTCGAAGTTAATCCACCTGCGTCCCAGTGCCAACTTGTGCCAACTGTCCAGGCTGTAACTCTGGGCTGATGTTAGGTTGGAGATCAGAGAGAGAACAAAGATTTCTCTTTTCCCTAATCCCTTACTGGCCCTTCTGGGCCCCTCCAGAGCCAAATTTAGGGAGGTTTTAAGGGATGTGGCTTCAGAGCTGGCCTGAATGAAGAGCCCTTTGAAGTTTTGGTGTGATTTTTCTATTGTTTCTACTCACTGGAGGCCCAGAGTGAGACCTCAGCTCCTCATAAAGCAGCAGGTAAGAAAAGAGGTCAGCTGGATACATGGACAGGACTAGTGACCCTATAACTGAGAAACAGATCTGGGGACAGGTGGTATTAATGTTGAATTAATAATTTTCACAAATGTGGAATATATTGAGTTTCAGTGAAAAGAGTCTGCCCTTTGGGTTTCTCTTTTAAAACACTTTAAACATATACTTTATTCATTCATCTGTTGATGGACGTTTAGGTTGCTTCGATATCCTAGCTATTGTGGATAGTGCTGCAGTAAACATTGGGATGCATGTCTCTTTTGGAATTACAGTTTTCTCTGCGTATATGCCCAGGAGTGGGATTGCTGGGTCATGGGGTAATTCTATTTTTAGCTTTTTAAGTTCTCCACAATAGTGGTCCCTGAAGAAGGAAATGACAACCCACTCTAGTATCTTGCCTGGGAAATCTCATGGACAGAGGAGCCTGGTGGGCTACAGTCCAGGGGTTCACAAAAGAGTCAGATATGACTTAGTGACTAAACAACAAAGTAGTGGTTATACCAATATACATTCCCACCAGCAGGGTAGGAAGGCTGCCTTTTCTCCACACCCTCTCCAATATGTGTTGTCTGTAGATTTTTTGACGATGGCCATTCTAACCAGTGTGGGGTGATACTTCATTGTAGTTTTGTTTTGCATTTTGCTGATAATTAGTGATGTTGACGGAGAAGGCAATGGCACCCTACTCCAGTACTCTTGCCTGGAAAATCCCATGGACGGAGGAGCCTGGTAGGCTACAGTCCATGGGGCTGCGAAGAGTTGGACACGACTGAGAGACTTCACTTTCACTTTCATGCAATGAAGAAGGAAATGGCAACCCACTCCAGTGTTCTTGCCTGGAGAATCCCAGGGATGGCGGACCCTGGTGGGCTGCCATCTGTGGGGTCGCACAGAGTCAGACACAACTGAAGCGACTTAGTAGTAGTAGTAGTAGTAGTAGTGATGTTGAGCATCTTTTCCTGTGCCTTTTGGCCATCTACATATCTTCTTTGAAGAAATGTTTATCTGGGTCTTCTGCCCATCTTTTTGATTGGGTTGTTTGTTTTTTCATATTGAACTGCATGAGCTGTTTGTATATATTTTTTGAGATTAATCCCTACTTTATACATGATTCTTTTGACCAATTTGTTTCACTTTAGTAAAACATTAAAACCACTGGATGTGTTTACACCTTGGGGGAGTTGAGACTAACTCAAGGAACATTTTTTTGTCTTCCACCTTTTCCCTCTCCTTTAGTTCCCTGACTGTTTCCTTGGGCTGGACATCCTTCTCCCAGGTGTCTGGTGACACCTCCTGACTTTCAGGGACCCTTCCCTGTGCCTCCCTACCTGGGTGGTGTGTCCTGCACAGAGTGCTTTGATTTTCTCCTTCAATTTACCTCCTGCTTCCTTATTAAACTGTTAGGATAAGCTCCTCAGAGTTTGTTAGGACAAGGGCCAATCCAGTAAATTAATTCAGAATAAAGAGTTCATGGACCATAGTGGTCCAAGGAAGGCTGTGAACATTTTCTTTAATGGGCTTGATACTAAATGCTTTAGGCTTTGCAGGCCTGGTTGACTTTGCTGTTGTCATGAGAAAGTAGCTTTAGACAATATTTAAAGAACATGCCGAACTGTGTTCCAATAAACCATTATTCATGGAACACTGAAACATGAATTTCATATAATTTGCATTTGATCTAGATATTTCTTTTGAGTTTTTCCAACTATTTACAAATTCTCAGCTCACAGACTGCATAAAATAGGCAACAAGCTTGATTGGCCCTGGGGCCATAGTTTGCTGACTCCAGGTCTGAAGGATAAGTCCTTTCAGGTCATTTTTCCATATATACTGGGAAATAAAATTTCTTTAACCAGAGAGGTAGTGAATAATGATCAGTCATTGTGTGTGTGAGGGGTCGTGGGGCAGCTTTCACCAGCTCTCACAGCCCAGAGACCCCTGTCTCTTTCTCTCTCTTTTATTTTGTATTGGAGAATAGGTGATTTACAGTATTGCAGGTTTTTTTCTTTTCTTTTTTAGGCGTACAACAACATAGACATATCTGTGTTCTTTTTTGGGTTCTCTCCCCGTAAAGGTTATTACAGAGTGTTGAGTAGAGTTCCTTGTGCTATACCCTGGATCCTTGTTGATTATTTTATAAATAGTAGTATGTATATGTTAGTCTCAACCGGCTCATTTCTCCCCACCCACCACCTTTCCCTTTTGCTTCCTGAAGACCAGCTGTGGAAAAAGCCTTGTCTTTTCAAGTGCATCTGGTCAGCCGCATATAAATAAGCTCCACAATTCAGTAGATTTCCCTGAATAAATAACCCATGCTTCTCATAGGTTTTAGAACACAGAAAGCTCTAATTCACAGTGTGAGTCAATCATAGAGTCCTACTGATTTAGCTTTATAAATATCTGATGCTCTGCTGTAATGCTTGTCCAGAGTGGCATATATCTTCCTTTTGTCCTTCTTTTTTAGGGTATGCGAACTGTATGGAGTAGGTAGCAACCTTAACAATCCCAGTGGCTTAATAAGCACAGGTTTGTTGGAGTCTAGTGCAGATTAATGGCTACAGGTTGGTGGGATGCAGGTTAGGGGAGAAAAACTGCCCCATTCAGCTTCTTAGGGACCCAGGCTTTTCATCTAGAGGTTTCATTCCCCAACACTTTATAGCATCCTACTGCCCCTCTGTGTCAGAACAGCAGACAGTAGCATATGTGGAGGACCATGTGAGGGGTGCTTTGGGGGCTTGGCTAGAAGCTCAGCTGGAGGTATTGGCAGGAGCCCTGACTCCTCTCCATGTGGATCTCTCTGAGGGGCTGCTTGGACTTGGCTGCTTGGACTTCCTCACAGTATGGCAACTGGATTCCACAAGCCAGTGCAACAAAAAGCATGCTTGAGAAACCACCAGCCTGGAAACCAGCATATTATCCCTTGCGTTATATTCTATTGGTCAGGCAATCACAGAGACAGTATTTTTAAAAATTAATTAATTTTAATTGGAGGCTAATTACTTTACAATATTGTGGTGGTTTTTGCCACACATTGACATGAATCAGCCATGGGTGTACATGTGTCCCAGCATCCTGAACCCCCCTCCCACCTCCCTCCCCAACCCATCCCTCTGGGTTGTTCCAGAGCACCAGCTTCGAGTTCCCTGTTTCATCCATCAAATTTGCACTGGTCATCTATTTTACATGTGGTAATATACATGTTTCAATGCTTTCTCTCAAATCATCCCAGCCTTGCCTTCTCCCACATAGTCCAAAAGTCTGTTCTTTACATCTCTGTACAGAGACAGTATTTTAAAAAAATTTTTAAATTAATTTTTATTGGAAATAGTTACTTTACATTGTTAATTAGTTTCTACTGTGCAGCAAAATGAATCAGCTATATGTATGTGTATATATATGTGTGTGTATATATATATATTCACACACACATCCCCTCTTTTTTCAATTTCCTGCCCATTTAGATCACCACAGAACATTGAGTACAGTTCCCTGTGCTACACAGTAAGTTCTCAATAGTTATCTATTTTATACATAGTATCAGTACTATATATATGTCAATCCCAATCTCAATTCTTTCCATCCCCGCTTTCCCACTTTGTGTCCATATGTTGATCTCTATGTCTGTGTCTCTATATCTACTTTGCAGATAGTATCCTGTATACCATTTTTCTTGATTCCACATATATGCAGTAATATATATGCTTTTCTCTTTCTGACTTACTTCACTCTGTAAGATGGTCTCTAGGTCCATCTATATCTCCACAAATGACCTAATTTCATTCCTTTTTATGGCCGAGTAATACTCCACTGTATACAAGAGAGACAGTTCTGATTCAAGAGGAGAGAGTAAAGATCTTACCCCTTCTATCAGAAGAGTTGAAGAGAATTTGCAGTCACCCTGAGTCTCCTAGAGTGTTATGTGGAGAGTGGACATGAGTGTGAGCTTGACACTAACACAGCAGTTTGTCTGTATTCACATCCACTGTGAACTGTGGATTAGCCTTCCTAGGGGCATGTAGAAGGTACAAGTTGACTGTCTAACACAAGACTCAGAAAGCTACAGTTAGCAACTCATATTTGTCCATGTAAATAAAGGTTTACTGAAACATGGCTGTGATCAATCATTTATATATAATTTGTAGCTGCTTTCAGGCTACAGCAGCAGAGTTCAATAATTGTGATAAAAGCGATGTGGTCTGTAAAACCTAAAATATTTACTCTCTAACCTTTACAAAAAGTTTGCTGATGCCTATTTTTAAGAGACTCAGAAAATGGCTATCCTTAGGCCTAAGTGCTGTCAGCTTGAAAAATCAGGATCTGCCTTTGTAATTGACATGAGGACAGACACATTACTGACAGTCAGGGGTTTCTCTGAGAACAAAGCCCTTCAAAAATGTGGAAGTTGTGCATATCTTGCCATCAAATCACCCAAGTCTGCGGCAGGATGGAATTTTCTGGTAATTGTTCTTGGCAACCCCTGCCTGGCAGCAGGCTGTACATTCCCTGTTACCTTCTTCCTCGGCATTCTTCAGCTCCATTGCTGCAGTCATGGTTCCAGTTGGCAGGACTTGGGGTGTATTTTTCTAGCCTGGATAATTTGGACGATGTTGCTTTAGGGGGCTCTGGAGCTGAGTTGGTCTAGACTTTTCTGTGGGTCTTTTCAGATGTCATTTTTGTATTTTTTATGGAGATGGATATGGTTGATGGAGAAAGGTCTGTCACTTGACACTTTTTTCTAAAGCAAAGTTCCAAGCATTGGTCTTATGTTTTCTTTTTGTAAAAAAAAAAAAAAAATCAGTTCTAGATTATTTGTATTGGTGGCATGTGTGTGTACATGCTGTAAGGATAAATTAAAAATGAAGAATAATCTAATCACTCATTTGAAATTGACATTTGGAATTTCCTCATTTATTCCTCTGTAAGGCCCCACTTTAATCAAGGAAGCATTCACAGAAAACTCTCATTGAAAATTCACATATAAAAAGCCTGACTGTAGGGAGCCTACGAGTCACTTGTCAGCCGCCTCTTCTCTCCTTGGAGCGAGAAGGGTTGCTGCTAAATGGCTTATGGTCCCACTAATGGCTTAGACAACTGAAAAGGAGGCCTTAGATTACATGTACTGTGTTCTACTTACATAGTGGGTCCCTTGATTGACATTTTGTCTACAGACATGTGGAAGAGGATCTTTGCTTAATCTGTGCTTTATCAACTCATCATTCTTTATCAAGGAGTAAACAGAAACCTATGGATTTCACCCCCCAAGGAAACCAGAGACTTGAAAGACATCCAGTCCAGGACTGAAGCTATCTACTTTCTTTAGACTCTGTGTCAACTTGAAATTGTGTATTCTCCTTTACTTTATTATTATTTTGCAAATTCTAAGTTGTTTTTTTATTTTGTTCCTTTGATTCATGTTAATCTGAAACAGGCTATTAATCCCAAATAGCGAAAACAGTCACTGATTTGGTTCTTTAACATTTTGTTAATGTTTAGCAGAAGCCAGGATCACAGAGGTGATAATGAAATGACAGTGTTAGGTAGCCCCCTCCATCAAGTCAAGCCAGGTCAACATTAGCACATGGTGTAACTATGCTATGACCCTTATGCTCACTGACTTCTGTTAACCATGCTGGAAATGGTATAGAGGCTTTATTAGAAAAGGGAAGTGGCAGGGGAGATGGATATTGGACTTAACAATTTGGGTACATGGATTTTGGGAAACACCTTCTCTCTTCCAAGATAAATGTGTATATTCTGTCTTTAGCAGATGCTGGAAGGTTCTTATAAGGAGACAGAACTATTCATATGCTCACAATCGGGGAACTGCCCTCCTCTCCCTTCAGAGGTTTCCATCTTTCCTTCCCATGTGAAGCCAACTTGATCAGCTGAATAAGTTTGGACCATCAGTGGATTGACAATTGACAGAGACAAATTGCCCTGACATTCACTCTGGTGTTCTATTTGGTACATTAGTTCAGGTGACTAAGTAGTGCCCTAGTGTAGTAAAAAAAAAAAGCTGATGTTCCTTTCCAAATACCAAACACATAACATAAAATCTCTGTTTTGGAGAGTTATTTGGTTTGTTTCATCCTTGGTATCTTCATCAAGGAAGTAAGAATGAGGACCCAGTCAGTCTTGAGTATAACATTTTGCAGATAAGGAAACAGGGCAGAGAGGTGGCCAAAGTCTTTGTTGAGTTCTCTGAACACATCTTTAGCTAACTGAGTCACAGAGTTCCTTTCTACCTTTCTCTTTCCCAGGTTTTGGCTACATTTGCTCCACTGAATTCCTATTACACTCTGGGCCAGTGTCTGTGACAGATGCATGGCTTTCAACTCTGGCTGCTAAAGCTTCTGATTTTTCCTCCTTCCTCACACAAGGTCTCCTCTGCTGAATTCTTCCAGGTGTGTGCTTAGGAGATACTTGTTCTTCTAGAAATTGTCAATAGTCATTTCTCTTGGGCAGGGGCACACTCTTTCAAGGCCATGGTGTTGGCTGACGTCAAGTCTTGAGAGAAGAGAGTGATGCTACTCTGTGTGAGGCAGAAAGAGAAATCTGTGGATGGCTGGGAAATGGTGGAGGAAGGAGAGGAAAGGGCCATGGGATCGGGGACGCCTTACAGTACATGATGGGACACCCCTAGTGTCAGTGACACTAATTCAGACTTCATTTGTCAAGAACAGATTTTTTCTTCTGTGTTAAATTAGAGAGAAGAGGGTTAGTTTCTGACTTTGTGTGGAGTAAAAGAGAGGCAGTTTGTTCAGCACTGAAGGCTGAGTTAAAAGAGACCTCATGGAAATAAGCCTAAGGAACATTTGGAACCCGTGGGAGGGTTTGAACTGTCATAGACTATGAAAGTGTGTATAGGTCAAGTCAAGTTGTATAGGTTCTTGTGGGTTGAGATAGCCTTAGATGACATCTGGGGTGCACAGGTCAATCTGTTCAAAGCAAAGAAGCTTTGGTCACTGTGGAATGAATACATGGAACCCATTATTCCTTCAATAGGGAGGCTTGAACTTGACAAGGAGAGGGACCAGAAGTTCTCAACCATTTCTTTCTGGATCTTAAGTTAAGGCATGTTTGAATAAAGTCAGCAGAGAAGGACGTCTCTAACCACTGTGTCCTAGGGGTGGGGTGCAGGGCGCAAGGTCAGAGCAGCTGTTGGACCTTTGGATCCCTGGGCTGTAGCTTTCTGTGTGCCTGTCTTTGCGTCTTTGCCTCTTGTTTTCTCCCTCTCACAAGAAGACAGTTCAACATGGAAGAAGAAGGCTGGGTTGTGACATCATCGGGGCTGGCATTGTTCTCTAGGCAATGGAGGTGCCTGTCTTTTTTTCTGATCCCTCCTCTAAGGCTAAAATGCTTTGACCTAGCATTCAAAATTTCTCTTCATCAACTGGAAATAAAGAAATTAGCAGTCTTGAACGAGGTTTCACTTTTATTTAAAATTTTATGGATCAGTGTCCAGTGTCAGGATGGGGTTGGGGGGGTGGGGGTAGGGGGAGGTACAAAGTGGGGAGGAAGCAGAGCCTGAGAAGGCTGAAACACAGGAGAGTGGTAAAACTTACAGAATATTGTCAGTTTTATACTCTAGTACATTTTAATCCTTGCAGCAACTCCCTTGAAGATGGCATGACTTCCTTTAGTTTACAAATGGAAAGAACAAGTTTTTTTTTGTACAAATAGGGAAACAAAGGCACAGAAAGATATGAGAACCCTTAGATACTCAGCAGTTGTGAGCTGAGGGCAGAAACGGTGCAGAAAAGGGAACATGATGTGTTGAAGAACAAACTTGCCAACTTCAGGATTTGCTTAGATTGGCTCTGATGGCTGTCTGGGTTGAGGGGAGGAAAAGGGAAAAGACTGAGTGAATCAGAAAAGAGAACAATCAGATCAGGGGGACGAGAGGAGAGAGAAAAGTTGCAAAGAAAGGGAAGTGAAGAGAAATGAGGAAAGAGCTCGTCTTTGCAGCAATAGATATTCACAGGTGATTTCTCTTTGTGTTCTTGCGGAACAGAATAAATGCAATAGGATGTTATAATTGAAAGTCAACCGAAATACCATGCACAGTCTGGAATTGGTTTTAAAAATCAAAACAGTCTAGGAGAGATTCTTTATTTTTCTGACTTTAAAAACGTTGCAGATAAATGTGCTTCTGATCAGAGGGGAAGCAAGGGGAGGGCACTGGGCCAAACATATGTAGGCAGGTGCTGTACAACTTCTCCACACGGCTCTGCCAGAACACCCTGCCGGTGACCTCGGCAGTTAATGGAAAATGTGTGTTTTTCTGTGAACACATGGGGAGAAGGATGAGACCTCCCAGCTGATCTGGATTGGATATCAAGATGATATTTGAGTGCATCACTCCAGAGGTGTCAGAATGGGCCATATCTTCTCTACATCTTGTCCTGCCCCATGCCTCTACCCAAAACCCACTCCAGCATTCTGATTGTAGTTTATCCAGCACTGAAGGATGGAAGGCTTTTTATCTCCTAGGATAACAAGGCTGCTGAACATCAATGTTGGCGGATTTTGAAAAAATAGCAGAAAATAAGTCTGTCTCCTGGCCTCCTCCCCGATCCTTAGAGTGAGCAAGATTTTCTGTTTTGCCTTGTAACTTTCTGTGGCTAGCAAATATAAGGTCAGGGAAATGAAGCACAATGAGATGAAGTGCATTTATACCGTCTCAGAACAGCTGAAATGGGCGGATTATTTTATTTTATTTTTGGATTTGCTGGGTCTTTGTTGCTGTGCACAGGGCTTTCTCTAGCTGTGGCCAGTGGGGGCTCCTCTTCATTATTGAGGGTGGGTTTCTCCTTGAAGTGGCTTCTCTTCTTGTGGAGCATGGACTCTAGAGCGCAGGTTCTGTAGTTGTGGTGCACAGGCTTAGTTGTTCCCCAGCACGTGGGATCTTCCTGTGTCAGGGATCGAACCCATGTCCCCTGCATTGGTAGGCACATTCTTATCCACCGAGCCACCCAGGGAAGTTCCTGGATTAGCTTCCTAAGGCTGCTGTAACAAATTATCATATATTTGGTGACTTAAAAAAACCCATAAACTTAATGTTTCACAATTCTGGAAGCAAGAAGTTAGAAATCAAGGTGTTGGCAGCTACACTCCCTCTGAGACTCTGGGACTCCTTCCTTGCCTCGTCCTAGCTCCTGGTGCTGGCCAGCTGTCCCTGACATCCCATGGCTTGTAGCTGCATCTCGCCAGTCTCTGCCTCTGCTGTCACATGGTGTTGTCCCTGAGTGTCTGTCTCCACATGGTGTTTTCATCTTCTTGTAAGGACATCAGCCATATTGGACTAGAGCCCACCCTAATGACCTCATCTTAACAGGGTTACACCTGCCAGGGCTCTATTTCCAAGTAAAGTCACAGGCACCATGGGTTAGGGCTTCAGTGTATATATGTTTTTTGGTGACAACTCAACTTATGATAGTAGGTGTTTATGTCTGGTCTGCTGGTAGGGCAGGAGCTTGGGCAGGGGGTAACAGACGGTGGGGGAAGAACAGAGTTGGTTGAAATCTATTATGTCCCCTGATTCACTCCAAGGAGGCAAGTGTGTGGCCCACACAGAAGGGCTGTGGGCTCAATGGTCAGGGAACTCTGCGGGGCTCAGGTCACAGACAGTTGTTGCTCTGGGGCCCAAGAGATACAGCATGTGGAGAGGACGAGGAGAGAGATTTCCTTCACCCTTAAAAAATATTTATTTATATATTTCACTGTGCCAGATCTTAGTTGCAGCATGTGAGATCTTTAGCAGTGGCATGTGGGGTCTAGTTCCCTGACTAGGGATTGAACCCGGGACTCCTGCATTGGGAGTGTGGAGTTTTAGCCACTGGATCATCAGGGAAGTCCCCCTTCACCTTTTCAAGGAATGCAGTGTGACTGGCATCTGGAGGATCCCAGGGACACAGCCCTACTGGGCACCTCAGGGGCTGGCAGTCTCCAAGGTGCTGGGAGACAGTAGAATATTGATGGGGACAAATAGCAGAATTAGAATGAAGCCCTCTCAAGATGTTTAGGGATAAGAAGTAAAGGAGCAAGGGAAAGAGAAAAGCCTGGAGGACTCAAAATTGTTGACTATTTAGCAGAATGGCCATATAGACAATTGTGTGAACTGGAAGAATATGAGAGCCCACAGGGTATCTCTTTAATTAATAAACAATTACCTCTGGACAGCTGGGACTTGTCAGGCAAAGCAGGCACACGGTGCCCTGCTCTTCAGAGACCTGTGTCATGTGAGCAGGACAACCTCGTTCTTTGCTGACCCTAATCACAGGCACAGTAAGCCTGTAGGGCTGTGATCTTTAATGAAATAGAAATGGTTTAGAGGTGGGCCACAGGAGACAATAACGTTTATTGTTTTGATTTCAGATTTCTTTTAAAAAGTGCCCTTTGGGGTAATTGAAATGATCTAGCCTTTTGCTGCAGAGAAGGCAATGGCAACCCACTCCAGTACCCTTGCCTAGAAAATCCCATGGACAGAGGAGCCTGGTAGGCTGCAGTCCATGGGGTCGCTAAGAGTTGGACATGACTGAGCGACTTCACTTTCACTTTTCACTTTCATGCATTGGAGAAGGAAATGGCAACCCACTCCAGTGTTCTTGCCTGGAGAATCCCAGGGACGGGGGAGCCTGATGGGCTGCTGTCTGTGGGGTTGTACAGAGTCAGACACAACTGAAGTGACGCAGCAGCAGCAGCAGCAGCAGCAGCAGCCTTTTGCTGTCGTGTCTGACTCTTTGCAACCCATGGACTGCAGCATGCCAGGCTTCCCTGTCCTTCACCATTTTTCCTGGAGCTTGCTCAAACTCATGTTCATTGAGTCAGTGATGCCATCCAACCTTTTCATCCTCTGTTGTCTCATTCTCCTCCTGCCCTCAATCTTTCCCAGCATCAGTATCTTTTCTAATGAGTCAGCTCTTTGCATCAGGTGGCCAAAGTATTGGAGCTTCAAACCAGCCAATCCTAAGGAAATCAACCCTGAATATTCATTGGAAAGGGTGATGCTGAAGCTGAAGCTCCATGAAAGATGTTGGGTTCCAAATATGACATTAACAACAGAGATGCCATTCTGATGTACCATTCTCGGGGCTCCCTACCTGCTGCTCTGGAAGAATGGAAAGAGTTTTGCTCCCAGAGGGTTTTCATGAGGCTCAGAGAAATTCACACCAATGGTCCCAGGCAGGCACCCAAAGGGCTGACTCTGGCCCAATAGCTTTTATTGTAAGCTCACACTACCATTGGGATGCTGGTAAATTGAACATGTGTAGATAAAGATCATTCTTTGTAAGTGTCTCTGTCTTCAGTGAGCTGTTACTTGCAAGAGACTATTAGCTGAGTGACAGTCCATTCTATTTAGTGACTCATGATTTTTTTTCTCAGCCCTACTTTAGTCATATTCTGTCATGCATGGCCTTTGGATCTTCAATATTAAAACGCTGTGACATTTTCTCTAAACATGCATTTCTTATGAACTTCTTTGATGGTGACCTCTGTGACTTCATATTTTCCAAGTTCATAAACTTTATGAGCTGTTTGATGGCATTTACTCTTTCTAATTTTATCTTTCATTGTCCCCTTCTTAAATCCTGTAGCTATTTAGTAAGTTTAAGCTGGTCCAGTGGAAAACATGTTATTGGGTCCAGATTAAGTCTCTTTTGAGTGGTAATAATATGAAAATTATTAATTCATTTTTTTCTCTTTTAACTTGAAGAGAACACAGGCTTTACTCTAGTTGGCTTAAGGCATCTCTTTGCTTCAGGGGGAGGAGGGCTTGTTGGCTTTATGTGATGAGCAAAGATATTCAGCTTCTTCTATGGCAGCCAGGGTCACTCAGGGAAGCAGAGTCACTATGAGGATAATAGGAAGAAGGGACTTAGTGTAGGAATTGTTGTTGTTAGTGGCTCAGTAGTATTCAACTCTTTGTGACCCCATGGACTGTAGCCCACCAGGCTCCTCTGTCCATGGGGATTTCCCAGGAAAGAATACCAGAGTGGGTTGCCATTTCCTTTTCCAGAGTTAGACACAAATGTGGGAGCAGCTGAGGAAGTGGTGGTCTGGAAGGAAGGTCGGGGAAGATCAGAGCGAACCCCTCCAGAGGCACTGGTGCTGGTCAACTAGTTGGAGCCTGAAGGGAAACCCAAGAATTGAAGCACATTTGGCCATGGAGTTGAGACCATGAGGGGAGCTCATGGAGAGCTCTGTGGGAAGTTGTTGACCTTGGTAGCAGCTGCCTCTTGGGTCTGTGGCCAAGTGTCTGGGGGTGCTGCTCATTGGAGTCTGGAAGACAAACTTGTCAATATTTTCTTACTCCTCATTTGGACAAAAATATAGTCTGTCAGAGTTTCTTCTTGATTATTCAAAGGTCGAACAAGGGGTAAACCCAAATCCGCCTGCCGATCAGGTATTGCTATAGACGCAGTCTATCTATTTAGGGAACAGTGCGATTGGGAAGGCAGGTGTGAGGTGAATGGTGATATAGGTGAATGAACTGGGGAATGGCTCTTGCAGCCCCCGCTTTGTCAGGGGGTTTGTTTGAAGTGGTCTGGTTTTATAGTAGTGGTTGAAAGATTCCCAGTTCATTTTTCCAGATATGTAAGTTCTCCATAGCACAAAATGAAAATGTCATCACCCAAATCAACATTGTATCAAATGTGCAAACTTCAAATCTGATACCTGTCTGAATATCATCTCTGCTAAGTAAATTAAAACAAGCAAACAAAATAACAGAAGAAACTTTCTTTCTGTCTCTTTTTAAGAGTCTGAGTTATTTACTGTTTGTCTGCTTTCAAGGTTCCTGCCATTTCTACATGGTTAATTTAATTTCCTTCTCCTTATGAGCCCTCCATTTTATATTCATGTTGTTGCTTTGTTGTTTGGTAACATTTTTGGACAAATTCTGTGGAATCTGTTTTCCCTACATTGTGTGACCTCTGAAGTCTCTGCTAAAAAAAAAATCACTTATTTCAACAAATTCTTAATTTTATTTTTTAGCCTGTCTTTATAGGGGTTGACCTGGGCCAGCATAGCTTATTGGTCAGTGCTGGCCTTAAATAAATAGACTGCCAGATATTTCTTTGGTAGAGATGAGTTTATTCTGGATTGGCAGAGAATTGCAATTCATGATAGGCAACCATGACAAGCCATGTGCAAGTTCCCTTACAGCAAGGGAAGAACACTTTCATAGAGGAGAAAAGGAAGCTGGAAGTGCCGTTGTCACAAACAGTCCATGACTTTCCACTGAATGAATCCTTGCCAGGAAAGAAGAGGAGTCTTTCTCCTTCCTATTCATCTCTTTTATCACCATAGGACATGAAAGTTCCCCCTTAATGAGGTGTCTCTTTATTAATTAAGGTTTCTCGTTGTTAATTTTTTTACAATCATCAACTGATTAGTCAAAAGATTTCCTTAAATGACTTGACCCAGCCATTTTCACTAGGAAGAATGTGTATGTGTGCCTGTGTGTTGGGGTCATACCTTCAATACTCAGCCGTTTGTAAGTCTGTCTTAGCCTCTGTTGTTGTTCAGTCAGTAAGTCATGTCCAACTCTTTGCAACTCTGTGGACTGCAGCATGCCAGGCTTCCCTGACCTTCACTATCTCCCAAAGTTTGCTCAAATTCATGTCCATTGAGTCGGTGATGCCATCCAACCACTTCATCCTCTGTTGTCCCCTTCTCCTCCTGCTCTCAATCTTTACCAGCATCAGGGTCTTTTCCAACAAATTGGCTCTTCTCATTTACTTATCTTAGCCTTTATTTCCTGCTTTTTAAATTTTTTTTTATTTTTATTTTTTTTAATTAAATTTATTATTTTAATTAGAGGCTAATTACAATATTGTATTGGTTTTGCCATACATCAACATGAACCTGCCACGGGTGTACACGTGTTCCCCATCCTGAAACCCCCTCCCACCTCCCTCCCCATACCATCCCTCTGGGTCATCCCAGTGCACCAGCCCCAAGCTTCCTGTATCCTGCATCGAACCTGGACTGGCGATTCGTTTCACATATGATAATTTACATGTTTCAATGCCATTCTCCCATATCATCCTTCCCTCGCCCTCTCCCACAGAGTCCAAAAGACTGTTCTATACATCTGTGTCTCTTTTGCTGTCTTCCATACAGGGTTATCGTTACCATCTTTCTAAATTCCATATATATGCATTAGTATACTGTATTGGTGTTTTTCTTTCTGGCTTACTTCACTCTGTATAATCAGCTCCAGTTTCTTCCACCTCATTAGAACTGATTCAAATGTATTCTTTTTAATGGCTGAGTATATGTACCACAGCTTTCTTATCCATTCATCTGCTGATGGACATCTAGGTTGTTTCCATGTCCTGGCTATTATAAACAGTGCTGCGATGAACAGTGGGGTACACGTGTCTCTTTCAATTCTGGTTTCCTCAGTGTGTATGCCCAGCAGTGGGATTGCTGGGTCGTATGGCAGTTCTATTTCCAATTTTTTAAGGAATCTCCACACTGTTCTCCATAGTGGCTGTACTAGTTTGCATTCCCACCAACAGTGTAAGAGGGTTCCCTTTTCTCCACACCCTCTCCAGCATTTATTGCTTGTAGACTTTTGGATCACAGCCATTCTGACTGGCATGAAATGGTACCTCATAGTGGTTTTGATTTGCATTTCTCTAATAATGAGTGATGTTGAGCATCTTTTCATGTGTTTGTTAGCCATCTGTATGTCTTCTTTGGAGAAATGTCTATTTAGTTCTTTGGCCCATCTTTTGATTGGGTCATTTATTTTTCTGGAATTGAGCTGCAGGAGTTGCTTGTATATTTTTAGATTAGTTGTTTGTCAGTCGCTTCATTTACTTTTACTTTCTCCCATTCTGAAGGCTGTCTTTTCACCTTGCTTATAGTTTCTTTTGTTGTGCAGAAGCTTTTAAGTTTAATTAGGTCCCACTTGTTTATTTTTGCTTTTATTTCCAATATTCTGGGAGGTGGGTCATAGAGGATCCTGTAGGGCTTCAGGGCCAGCTATAAGAGAGTAATCAGTGCCCTCTCTGGTTCTCCTCAGTCATGAGAACAGCCCTCCACAAGTGTACCGATTTTTGGAGCCCTGGTGATAGGTCAGAACTTTTCAAGGCACTTTATGCAAGCCTCATTCCTCCAGACTTTCCTTTTATGTATTTTTGCCAGCCTTTTGTGTGCCCCAATTAGGATTGCATTGTTAGTTAAACAGAATGTTAAATAACGGAAGCTGATTGTTTCCATCAGTGCCTTAGAGACAAGGCCTTTCCTGTGATGCTGAGCTCGGAGTGAGTCAAATACACAACACCCTGTGAATGTGGCTCTTTCAGGGAGCTGTGAGTCAGGTCAGTCACTGACTGTGGTTTGAGCAGAGGGTTTTGGGAGGAGTTCCAGAGCCCATCTGTCCCTCTGGTGGCTGAAAGGCTGGTAGCTTTCCAGGCTAATGCCGGCAGTTGGTGAAGGAGGTGAAGTAAAGTGAAGTGAAGTCGCTCAGTCGTGTCTGACTCTTTGCGACCCCATGGACTGTAGCCTACCAGGCTCCTCTGTCCATGGGATTTTCCAGGCAATAGTACTGGAGTGGATTGCCGTTTCCTTCTCCAGGGGATATTCCCAACCCAGGGATAGAACGCGGGTCTCCCGCATTGCGGGCAGAGACTTTACCGTCTGAGCCACCAGGGAAGTCAGTAGAAGGGGAAGGAGGTAGATAGAATTAACTCGAGTTAAAATGTCTCAGTCCCTGGTCTTCTTAGCAAGGTTTACTAACTTTTCTTTTTTGGGGATAAACTCTTCAGATGGTTGCAAGCCTTTGGCTAATTTGCAAAGCTCTCAAAAAGTTGATTTTGATAATTTTGCCAGTATTTTTATGGCTTTGTTGGAGGCTTGGGTTGATGCAGGTTCTGACTCAGCTATTCTAGAATCCTGCCTCCCTCCCAGTAGTTCCATTTTATTTTGTATTTTGGTTGTTTCGCTGTTCATGGGCAAATGACCAGAAGGCACCATTTCTCAATCCTATAAATTAAAATCAGAATTTCTGTGTAACATCTGGCCAAATACTTTGTTAATTGGCACTAAAATGATTATAATTCCATGGAAGAAAAGAATTGATACCATAGTATATGTCCTTGGACTCAGAGGCCTTTTGTTTTCTGTGTCTAAGGATATAGGAGTGGTGTAAACATTCCAAAGATTCTGGATCCTATCCAGCAATATCCAGTTAAACAGAGAGGATTTGGAACAAATACTGGTGGGAGAGAACCTAACATTTATTGAGAACTTAGTACATGCCATTTTATTAGAAAAATATTATTTTAGTTATCCAACGCATCGTATAAGCAGTGAATTCTTCTGTTGGATTCTTTTACTAGAGGTAAGGGAGAATTACTGGCCAGAAAGTATTTAAAGTTCAGTTTAAGACACCACCTCCCACCTCAGAATAGTTTTTGCTTATTTCTATGTTTAACTGAAAATGCAGTGTGTGTACCCTTGGCAAAGAATAAACCTTGAATGGATATGTTAATGCACATATGTATTTATGTTTTGCTCACTTTTTAAAAGATTTTTTTTTTGATGTGGACCATTTTTAAAGTCTCTGTTGAATTTGTTACAATATTGCTTCTGTGTTTATATTTTGTTTTTCAGGCCATGAGGCACGTGAGATCTTAATTCCCTGACCAGGGATCAAACCTGCACTCCCTGCATTGGAAGATGAAGTCTTAACCACTGGACCACCAGGGAAGCCCCCATTTTGCTCACTTTTGCTCTTCCAGATGTTGGTAGATTTTCTTTTGTTCCCTTTTCTCAATCAGATCCTAAGTTATTGGCCTATTTCTTTTTATTTCATACATATTGCTCCGTGCGCAGCACATGCTCAGAAAGTTGATGACTGATTGATCGTCCACTTCTAAACCTAATCTGAGGCTGAGGAATGTCGTGGCTATTCCCTTGAAAGAATTCCACCCTAGTTCACAAAAAGTGAAATTTCTGTAATTCTTGTCGACTGAAAGTGGTTTTACATTGTATGCTGAGGTATTAGTGCCAGAAATATGGCAAAAATGAAGCAGATTTTTGTTTTTTGCTTTTCATAATAACCAGAATTATATGTAAAAGCTCAAGGGTGTGTAGTTACCTAGAGGGATGAAGAATTAGTGTGGATCAAATGCTGTCTTCCATCTCTTTCTCTTGTCCCCTTGACTGCGCTTTCATCTCACTTTACCCTAGTGTGTTGAAGTTACACATCACACTGAGGAAGTTCAGCCAGGAAGGAGAGTGGGAAATCAACGAGGGCTGGGAACACAGCACCTAATGGCAGACTGGTGCCTGAATGAAGCAGAGAGGCACACAATTCCGGATTACATACTTCCCCAAATATTCCAAAAGTATCTGACAGTATTTACTATCTATCTTAGTAATGCAAGGGAACCTTGAAGAAAGTGCAGAGCGAAGTTACTTTTATTTTTAAAATTTTTTATTTTTTATGGAAATGTTAATTTATAATGTTGTGTTAGTTTCAAGTATATAGCAAAGTGACTCAGTTATATGTATATATACATACATATATAATTTCTCAGATTCTTTTCCATTATAGATTATTGCAAGACATTGAATATAGTTCCCCGTCCTGTAGAGTAGATCCTTGTTGTTTATCTATGTTATACAAATTAAAAGACACTTGCTCCTTGGAAGGAAAGCTATTACAAACCTACAGGCAGTGTATTAGAGACATCACTTTGCTGACAAAGGTCTGTATAGTCAAAGCTACAGTTTTTCCAGTAGTCATGTACAGATATGAGAGTTGGACCATTAAGAAGACTGAGCGCCGAAGAATTGATGCTTTCGAATTGTGGTGCTGGAGAAGACTCTTGAGAGTCCCTTGAACTGCAAAGAGATCAAACCAGTCAATCCTAAAGGAAATCAACCCTGAGTATTCATTGGAAGGACTGATGGTGAAGCTGAAACTCCAATACTTTGGCCATCTGATGCGAAGAGCCGACTCATTGGAAAAGACTCTGATTATGGGAAAGATTGAAGGCAAAAGGAGAAGAGGGTGGCATAGGATAAGATGATTAGATAGCATCACTGACTCAATGAAAATGAATTTGAGCAAACTCTGGGAGATAGTGAAGGACAGGGAAGCCTGATGTGCTGCAGTCCATGGGGTCATAAAGAGTTGGACACCTCCAGCCCTGAGATGGTGAATATGACCAAGGTCATCCAAAGAGGCTCCAAAGGGGAGTCTCCAAAGAGGAGCATCCGAAGAGGCGCAGACTTAGTTACTGAACAATAGTGTGTACCCATTAATCACAAATTCTTCCTTCCCTTCTTTTCCCCCTTTGGTAACCATAAGTTTGTTTGCTGTGTCTATGAGTCTGTTTCTGTTTTGTAAATAAAATTCATTTGTATCATTCTTTTTAGATTCCACATATAAGTGATGTCATATGGTATTTGTCTGAATTACTTCGCTTAGTATGATAATCTCCAGGTCCATCCATGGTGCTGCAGATGGCATTATTTCATTCTTTTTTATCATCAAGTAACACTCCATTGTATGTAGGTGTATGTATACCATACCAAGAAATCACTTTTATATCAAGTTCTTGGGTATGCTGTTTCTGCCCTTACCATCACCTCTCAGAGTAACTTATGGATGGCAGCAAGGTCTTACCTCTCTGCATGTGAATATTTGTCTGGTTGATTGCTGCTGAGTAACCTAAAGGTGAATATCATATTCAACACCCTGGGATCTATGCGCATGAACCTCATGTTCTAGAAGGCTTTGGAAGCTCTTTGGATGGCCTTAGTCATAATCACCATAACTGGGCTGGAGGTTGGAAGACACACTTAACTTGGAACCATTGCATATCTGGTCTGGTTCTGTGCTCGAACCCATTGTAGAATCTAATTCTGGCAGTCCTTGGAGATCCTTTGTCAGCATACGTGATAGGAAGTATATATTATAACATAACTTATTAAGTCAAATTAAAAGCCTACCTGGACATTTGCACTTAATGTTTTAACTTGTAAAATTAGAAACCAAGGATTAAAATGTCCTTTCAGAATCTTTGGGTGTCAACTTGTCCCTCATGAATATAGAGATAAATATTAGTCTAAACATAAGACTGCTAGATCTTTCAAAACTGTTTTTAGGAGTAATAGGTGTTAGAATCCAGGTTGCTTTTGAATTTGTCCTTGTTGCATCTCCTCTCTCCTTGCTGAATTATGTGGAAAATGAGTGAGATATGAAGGCATAGATGAACAGCTTAAGGACACACTGAAATCTTAAGGCTAAAGTAAACTCATAAGATTGACTTTATAATTTAGGCTTCTGACATCCTTAGTTCTAGTACTCCCCCCACCTCCAACCATCTTGACCTCTGCTGCTGCTAAGTCACTTCAGACGTTTCCAACTCTGTGCGACCCCATAGATGGCAGCCCACCAGGCTCCCCTGTCCCTGGGATTTTCCAGGCAAGAGTACTGGAGTGGGGTGCCATCACCTTCTCCAATCCTGATCTCAGGGCCTTTGAATTCTGCAAACTCAACGTTTTCCATCATACAAGCTAAGTGTGGGTGAAAGAAGTAACTCTGGGAGGCTAAGACTTCTTGCTTCAGGAATATGTGTTTGCTCTTCTAAGTTTATCCTTGTCTTCCTGCAGTTAACAATAGTTCCCTGATTCTTTTTATGTTTGCTTGGACTTCTCTTTGTGATGGTGTGCTGTGGTGAGGTGGGGAGTATAGCTGGCTGGGATTTGCTGACCATGGATAGAGATAAAAATTCCTTTGACACCTTATGTGAGGCTCTGCTCCAGAACTTCTATATCTATGCAGGTTTTCTCAAGATGGGGCGTCTAAGTCTGGGCATTGGGGAAAGCAGTGGAGACTGATTCTTTATTGCACTGAGACCTCCCCTCTCCTAGTCCTGCTGTGACAATATTGGGAGCCCCTTATCCATGGGGTACATGATGCTGTTTAGTCTGTTGTGATGGGGACCCATGAGAATCTTTGTGAAGCTCCTACCATTTCTTGGAGAGCTGGTTGGTACCTTCTCTGGGTAACTTAAAAAATTTATTTATTTTATAAATTTATAATAATTTATAACATTATTTATTTATTTTACTTTTGGCTGCACTGGGTCTTCGTCTGTATGCCTGGGCTTTCTCTGGTTGCGGTGAGTGGTGGCAGCCTTTTAGCTGCAGTGCGTGGGCTTCTCGTTTCAGTGACTTCTCTTATTGTGGAGCACAGGCTCTAGGCATGTGGGCTTCGGTAGTTGCAGGTGGTGTACAGGCTTAGGAGCTCCATGGCACGTGAAATCTTCCTGAATCAGGGAGCAAACCCATGTCCCCTGTATTGGCAGGCAGATTCCTCTCCACTGGGCCGCTGGAAAGGTCCTGGGTAATTTAAAAAATAATGTTATTTTGTGACTGCACTGGGTCTTAGTTGTGGCATGAAGGCTCTAGTTTCTTGACCAGGGATCAAACTCGGGTCTCCTGCATTGGGAGTGTGGAGTCTTAGCCACTGGACCAGTAGGGAAGTCTCTTCTCTGGGTAAGTATTCAGCTTACAGGAGCACTTCAGGGACATGTGGGTTTTGGCCATGAGGAGATCACTATGCCATGGAGTGTCTTTGGGAGACCCCAGGGAGGAGACCAAGCTTGGCTTTTCCAAGCTCTTTGCAATGGCAGCTTGAAGATGTTGAAGGAAACATGTTCTCCATCTTAACAAACAAGATAAGCAAACCTCTGATCACATGAAGGACATATAAACAAAGGTTTATATATTCCCTTAGCAGAGGGAATAAACATTTGGGTTTGCCTGACTTCACTGGTGCACCAAGTCAAGTGGAGAACTGAGTTAGGAACTAGACTTCTTTGTTTTTGTTTTTATTAATTGCCCCATGTTTCCCATTACATCTCCCAGATAATCTTTTGAGGCCAGCAAGAAAATGTACACACATTGCTGTTCATTATTTACTAAACTCTGCGTTTGTGATTTGTGAAGGAAACTTAATGAGAGTTGGTGTTTTATAAAATAAAGCTTCTAAGTCTAATGGATTGAGACAAGTAGGCTAGAGTTTATATTAAAACTTTTCTTGTGTGTATGTTCAGTATTTTCCAGGTTAATTTTGTTTCAGAGTTTCAATGGAAGAATTGGCAATTCAATGCTTTGGCAAAAAGGCAAGTTTTACCTTATACATGACTCAAAAGACCTCAGACAGAGTGGAAGAACGAATTTGCATCACTTGAAGTCCAAGGAAGCTGAGCTTATACTTAAGATCTAGCTTTCTGTTCATATGGAAAATGTGAGAAACATGAAAATGAAAGTGAGCTGAAAACTTACTGTTAAACTTTTGTCTTGAAAAAAAATCGGGTTTGACTATTTGTAATTTGGTCTCATGACCTCTGCTAATCCCTGTCAGTGGATTAGTTTTTTCTCTCTGCTCCATTAGCAACTTTTACTCTGTCTGTGATATCGCTTCCCACACTTTGGGCAGCTTATCACCTGCACATGTTGCTCTCCCCTACACTTTTAGCCTCCCCAAAGCAGGGCCTAGGACTGGGCTAGCCCTTAACACAGAGCCAGGCCTAAGGAAGTGCTCGATAAATGCTCAGTGACTCGCATTGAGTAGGGCTACTCACATATAAATACATCCTCTTGCCTTCTCTCTCTTTTGGTTTTATAGTCTTCAGCCCTCTTGTGGTCTTGCTGCCAGCCTGCCCCATGGTCCCTACTGTTTTTTTCTTTTTTTAATTTTTATTTTAAATTGGAGGATAATTGTGTTACAGTATTGTGTTGGTTTCTGCCATACAGCAATGTAAATCAGCCATATGAATCATCCCCTCACTCTTGAGCCCCCCTCTTGAGCCCCCCTCTCACCTCCCCATCTTATTCCTCTAGGTAATCGCAATGCAGCAGGCTGAGCTCCTTGAGTTATACAGCAGCTTCCTACTAGCTCTCTCTTTTAAACTTGGTAGTGTATATATGTCAATGCTGTTCTCCCTGTTATTTTGATTATTCCATTAAAATAACTGTTTACAATCACCACAGTTCTTGCTGATCTTCTCATACAGTTTTAATTCCCATTGAAGTATCAAAGTTAGAGCTGGAGAGGACTTATAACTTTCTAGATCTTTCTTCTTTAGCATTATCACTGATTAGAATCTTCTCCCTTGAACTTCCAGTGTTTATCAGAACCATATTCCCATTTCTGTCCAATTAGAACCAAGCATAGCTTGGGATGAAACCCTACCTTCATAATCCCCTAGGAAAAAGTATGTGGATTTCAGTGCCTTTTTATAGATGCCATAATGCAAGTGGCTACTGTAGGCTATGAAACCAATTACTAGCAAAGCCAACAAGACCAGTGGACTTTCTAATTTTCAGGTTACTGTGTTATCTGAGACTTTGCTACTGCTGCTGCTGCTGCTAAGTTGCTTCAGTTGTGTCTGACTGTGTGACCCCAGAGATGGCAGCCCACCAGGCTCCCCCGTCCCTGGGATTCTCCAGGCAAGAACACCGGAGTGGGTTGCCATTTCCTTCTCCAATGCATGAAAGTGAAAAGTGAAAGTGAAGTCGCTCAGTCATGCCCGACTCCTAGTGACCCATGGACTGCAGCCTACCAGGCTCCTCCATCCATGGGATTTTCCAGGCAAGAGTACTGGAGTGGGGTGCCATTGCCTTCTCTGATCTGAGACTCTAAACCCCCCTAATTATCCTTAGAAGACTAAGGATATTCCTAGAAAGAAAGAATGAGAGGAAGGAAGGAAAAAGGAAGGAAGGAAGGAAGGCAGGAAGAAGGAAATCAAGCCAGACCTGTATTCACTACCTAGGTTTTCCAAAGTAAAGTCAGTTTCATCCTCTTGTAAGATGTGCAGAGGGAAAAATCTAATTATGGTTCTTCTTGAGACTGGAAAATCTGGATGCTTCATTTTTGCAGAGACCTGGAAATTTTGCTTCCAGAATCTTATGCTCCTTCCCATCATGGTTTATAATTATGTTTTTCTGTAAACATTAAGTTAAAGAGTACAATGTTATATTCTATCTTTTGTAGTTGACTTAGAAAAAATTGCTACTAGTTGACTGCCAGCTTCTTACTTTTCATTCTTAAGAGAAGTCTTGGCTGTAATTTCTTTTTTTGATGCTAATTGGATGAAATATCTTAATAGCCAACTTCCCATTTAAATACCTTTCTTTTTCCAAAAGTGAATTTTGGAATTCAAAATTTTGGAATTCACTGGCTCTCTATAGGTAAACTACACATTATAATAAAATAGCTTTCTCTACATTTAGAAAAAAAAAGTGTCAGTGTTGACTGCATAGATCTTTAACCATCAGATCGTTTGGGAATTTGCACTGTCACATACATTTCAGCAAGGCGTTCAAACAGTCTCTCAGGATTTTAAACACTCCTGGTTATGAAAACAAATTTTCATCTTTATTTTTCCAAGCTGTCTCCTTACATATAGCACTTCAGAAAATTCACCATTACTGGTTTTACTGCCTGATTGCTCAAGAGTTAATTGGTTCAGCACCTGGGCAGGAAGCTATTTTGGCAGAAACTCTGTTTTCTTCAAGTTGTAGCCATAAAATTCTGGATAGTGAATTGTAATCAAGCACTCCTTTTTTTTTTCCTTCTACAGAGCACACAAGAACACTAATGTGTTAGCTGAAGGAATTGCAGAGCCTCATTTGGAATATAGAAGTAGTTTCTCAGCCATAAGCTGGCACTAAAGGAACACGTTTCTTACTGGGTTTTGGGTCTAAATTTTTTATACTCTTTTTACACAAAGTTAATGTTACATACTTTCTTCTTACCACACATTTTTCTTGAATATATGATTCCATACCATAAGAAAGGGACCTGATGCCCTAAACTTTGTGTCTAGGTTGTTAAATTAGAGAAAGGAGGATGAGAAAACGGACTGGTATATTTTAAATAAGGCCACCCCTGTTAAGTTTCATTCCTGTGTTTCTCAGCACCTTCAATGCTGTTATCACGTCTTCTATACAATCTTGGTCTTAATTTATGGTGGTCAGAATTTGTAAGATGGTAGTGTTCACAGCACACTTCTCCATACTTCCAATCCAACAAAAAGAAGTCCAATTGTCAGCCCAATAGTTGGTGTGGGAGGAACTGCAGGGGTGTGGGTATGGGACAGGAGAGGTGTGGAGATTTAGTAAGTGTTACTGAGGATTATGAATTGGGACCTCATTATAGATTTCTAGAAATATAGCAAAGAGTGGAATTCCTTTTAAATTAGTTTTGGCTACTGAACTGTGTTTTTTGAATGTATTACAGCTCCAAGACTGAACCACTCGGGGCCAGGTTTCATTAGGGTTACATGTTTGTTATAACAAAAGACAACTTCCTACATGTACTTAGCTTTTTCATAATCCTTTGTCCACCCAAGCCTTTCTACTCTTGTTCTTTAAGGAGAACAGAGTATTGGTAGGTTGTTCTGTAAGCCTTCAGCAGAGCTCTATGTGCTAATCTCAGCCCCTCCAAAGAGCATTATTATTATTTTACCCAGTTTTATGTAAAAAAATGTGCTTCCCAGGTGGCTCAGTGGTAAAGAATCTGTCTGCCAATGTAGGAGACACAGGAGACCCGGGTTTGATTCCCTCTCAATTGGGAAGATCCCCTGGAGAAGGAAATGGCAACCCACTACAGTATTCTTGCCTGGGAAATCCCATGGACAGAGGAGCCTGGTGGGCTACAGTCCATGGGGTCGCAAGAGTCGGACATGACTTAGAGACTAAACCACCACCACCACCAAGTAAAAGAGTATTATTCTCACCTTTGAAATTCTCTGCATGCCCTTGCGGAGAAGGCAATGGCAACCCACTCCAGTACTCTTGCCTGGAAAATCCCATGGACGGAGGAGCCTGGTAGGCTACAGTCCATGGGGTCGCTGAGTCGGACACGACTAAGCAACTTCACTTTCACTTTTCACTTTCATGCACTGGAGAAGGAAATGGCAACCCACTCCAGTGTTCTTGCCTAGAGAATCCCAGGGACGGGGGAGCCTGGTGGGCTGCCGTCTATGGGGTCGCACAGAGTCGGACACAACTGAAGCGACTCAGCAGCAGCAGCATGCCCTTGGCTGCCCTTCCCTTTCATGGGTGAGCCTGATTCTAAACTGTGTTTTTCAGTTTCTGCCTATCTACATGCATTCACTACATTTTGTGTGGTGGGCTCTTGAAATTTCAAAATTGAAGCCTTTTAGTTTGTGGAAACTTTTTTGAGTGATTTCTTCAGTGATTCCTTCCTGTTTTCTCCTCCTGAAATTCCTATTTGAATGTAGGATGTCCTGGGACAGACTTCCAATTACTTGATCTTTTCTTTGCTGTTTTCCATTTTTTAATATTTTTTATATACTTTCTGTGAGATTTTTCTCAAATTTTCCTACCAGGTCCTTTACTGAGTTTATCATTTATACTACTACATTGTTAATTTCCAAGAACTCTTTTCCTATTTTCTGAATATTTCTTTATTATTATTTATTGATTTTACTTTACAATGTTGTATTGGTTTTGCCATACATTGACTTGAATCTGCCATGGGTGTACATGTGTTCCCCATCCTGAACCCCCTCCTACCTCCCTCCCCATCCCATCCCTCTAGCTCATCCCAGTGCACCAGCCCCGAGCACCCTGTATCCTGCATCGAACCTGGACTGGCAATTCGTTTCACATATGATAATTTACATGTTTCAATGCCATTCTCCCATATCATCCTGCCCTCGCCCTCTCCCACAGAATCCAAAAGACTGTTCTATACATCTGTGTCTCTTTTGCTGTCTTGCATACAGGGTTACGTTACCATCTTTCTAAATTCCATATATATGCGATAGTATACTGTATTGGTGTTTTTCTTTCTGGCTTACTTCAATCTGTATAATAGGCTCCAGTTTCATCCACCTCGTTAGAACTGATTCAAATGTATTCTTTTTAATGGGTGAGTAATATTCCATTATGTATATGTACCACAGCTTTCTTATCCATTCGTCTGCTGATAGACATCTAGGTTGCTTCCATGTCCTGGCTATTATAAACAGTGCTGCGATGAACATTGGGGTACACGTGTCTCTTTCAATTCTGGTTTCCTCGGTGTGAATATTTCTTTAAAATAATTTAAAAATAGTGCCCTAAGGAAGCCAAGGGCAGAGTTAAGGTAGAGGTTTGTTTATTCATATTCCATGTGTTACTATTAAAAGTGGAAAAATAGATAAAATATGTAAATAAAATATTAAAAAATAGGGCCCTGTTCTTGTTTTATAGTGTAATATTGTTTCCTATCTTTTTTGATGACAATTACAATAATATTTTCCCTTCTCTCTCCGTCGTCTTTCTTTCCTTCAGTTACTCTTGTTCTGTTTGTTTTGAACCCTTTAAAGCTAGAGGCCTTTCCTGTTTGCTGGCTATTCTGTGTCTGCCTAGTCAGATGTAAGAGTGGGGCCGTGAAAGACTGATTGGAAACTTTGTGCTGATTGATGGGTGGATCTCCATGACAGACTTCACTGCAGAATGACTGTGTAATTTCCTTGGGGAACCCTGATGTTTGCATCTTTCCATTTTTTCTCTTGAGATGGCTAGATTTCCCAGGGAAGGCTATTCCAGTCTCCAGCCTGGAGCCTATTTACCTGGTTACCAGAAGCCCGGGAGGCAAGTGGAGAAAGAGTAGGAGGTTTCAGTATTGAGTGTGTAAAGTTTTTTTAATCTCTTTGTCTTCATTCGGTATTACATGCTCTTAATTGTGCCTTCTGTTTCTCAGTCCAGATATGTGTTTTATCTTCTCCAATGATGCAGTTCTAGTCTACTGCTGACATGAGGGAGGAGATGGGAGGTAATCACTTTTCAATTGGCCATTCATTCAAAATTCCAGGTTTTGCCCCTCATCCCACATCACTTTCCAGAAATACCTGGTGACCCCAATTCTTCAGCTTTTGGGTATTCTACAGTGTAAACTGGGATTTTACAGTCATGGATTTTCCACCTGGCTTAGCCCTTTCCCAGGTTAGTTACCTATCATACATCTGTTTTCTAACTTCCAGATTTTTGTTGGTGTTATGTCCTCTTGCCTTCTGTCCTCTTCCTCCTTCTCCACCCCCCGTATCCCACTCCTTTTCCTCATTCTCTTTTCTCCTCCTCCTTCTTCTTTCAGATTTAATGAAGAAAGAATCATTAAAGAAAAGGTTTCATGGAGAGAAGGAGAGGAGTATGAGACACAGAGTCCCATATTACTTTGGAGGTCTGCATTTAAAGGGTCAAATGATGGGATTTCCCTGGTGGTGCAGTGACTAAGTGGAGAAGGCAATGGCACCCCACTCCAGTACTCTTGCCTGGAAAATTCCATGGATGGAGGAGCCTGGTAGGCTGCCCTCTGTGGGGTCGCACAGAGTCAGACACGACTGAAGCGACTTAGCAGCAGCAGCAGCAGCAGCAGCAGTGACTGACTCTGCTCTCCCAATGCAGGGGGCCTGGGTCCATCCCTGGTCAGGAAACTAGATCCCATATGTCACAACCAAGAGTTTGCATGCCACTACTAAGAGTTGTAATGCCATAGCCAAATAAATAAATATTAAAAGAAGATAAAAAATAAAGGGTCAAATTATGATACTTAATAAGGTAATTGGTGATTGTTTCTTTTACTTTCAAGTATACTGATTAGAAAAGGCATGAGAGAGGGGAGGAAAAGGAAAACTTATAGGTAACCTGAATCCTATAAATATGCAAAATCCAAAATAGATTATGCTATGCAATCTTTTTTTTTTTTTTTTTTTTACACATTAAAACAAATGAAACAAAGAACCCATCTTAGACACTGAGCATTAAGAGTGGTATCCATTTTCAGTTTTCAAAATTTGAAGGAGGAATTTTAAAGGAGGAAAGAGTCAAAGGAATGAAACCTGAAGAATTTCAGTTGAAGGGCGAGATGAGGGCAAAAAGAGAGTAAGCTGTATAGTTGAAAACCAGTTTGGGATAAAAGAAAAAGAAAATTCTCTAGGGATCAAATCAGCTGTTGGCCAAATTTTAATCTCCCTTTTCCAAGTTGAGACGTTCCCTGTTACACATGTGCCTTGGATGTTAGAACTGAAACCCTTTCTTTGTCTGCCAAATCGCTGCCTGCCTGATTTTAACAATCAGGCTGAAGAGAAGCTCCAGTTATGATTTTAAAAGAAAAGATGGAAAATCAGTAAGTGGTTTGCAAAGCAAAGAGGGAATCAGGAAGGGAAAGTTATTTTAACCCAATAGTCTATAGAAAATACACCATGTACCTTGTTTTTTTTTGGCTAGTTTACAGCTGGTGACAGGATATGGAATATTATTGAGACAATGGGAGGTGAATGTGCTGGGAAACCTGTGAAGTAAGTGAGGTGCTGAAGGACTTGGGGTCTTTGTCATGAATATGTTTGTCTCTGTTTCTTGTCAGGCGTGGAGACATGGCTTTCATTACTAGTTCACCCAGGTGTCTGCCACGTTGGCAAACTAGGTGATGGTACTGCCTCTTGAGTACCCCAGACTGTCCAAATATGATCCAAGGATGGAAAGAACCCAGCAGTTCAGAGGTAAATACCTCCTTGGGAAAGTGGGTTCAGAATCTCTTGAACTGGTGCCTTGTACTGTGGCGCTGGTGGTAAAGAACCCATCTGCCAAGGCAGGAGATGTAAGAGATGCAGGTTACCTCCCGTCTCCTCCCTCAGGTCAGCAGTAGACTAGAACTGTGTTATCTGGAGAAGATAAAATACATATCTGGACTGAGGAACAGTAGGCACAGTTAAGATGCAGATTTAATACCACTCCAGTATTCTTGCCTGGAGAATCCCATGGACAGAGGAGCCTGACAGGCTGTGGTCCATAGGGTTGCAAAGAGTTGGACACGACTGAAGTGGCTTAGCATGCACACATGTACCGTCCCCTAACTGCATAACTTCCCATGTGTTTTATCCATACTTCCCTATGGAGATCATCAGATGCTTGAGGCACAAAAGTCACATTCATTGTTCATTCACTCAACAGTTGTTTATTGAGCATCTCTGATTATTGTAGTCCCTGCTAGTGTAGAAGAATTTGAAGATTCCATATATAAGTGATATAAGATACTATCTTTCTTTGGCTTACTTCACTTAGTATGACAATCTCTAGGTCCATCCATGTTGCTGCAAATGGTATTGTTTCATGCTTTTTTATGACTGAGTAATATTCCATTGTCTACATGTGGAATGATACAAATGAACTTATTTACAAAACAGAAGTGGACTCGAAGACTTTGAAGACAAACTATGGTTACCAAAAGGGGTAAATTAGGAGTTTGGGATTAACACATATACATTCAATCAGTTCAGTTCAGTTCACTTGCTCAGTCATGTCTGACTCTTTGCGACCCCATGGATCAAAGCACGCCAGGCCTCCCTGTCTATCACCAACTCCTGGAGTTCACTCAGACTCATGTCCATCGAGTCAGTGATGCCATCCAGCCATCTCATCCTCTGTTGTCCCCTTCTCCTCCTGCCCCCAATCCCTCCCAGCATCAGAGTCTTTTCCAAAGAGTCAACTCTTCGCATGAGGTGGCCAAAGTGCTGGAGTTTCAGTTTTAGCATCATTCCTTCCAAAGAACACCCAGGACTGATCGCCTTTAGAATGAACTGGTTGGATCTCCTTGCAGTCCAAGGGAACTCTCAAGAGTCTTCTCCAACACCACAGTTCAAAAACATCAATTCTTCAGCGCTCAGTCTTCTTCACAGTCCAACTCTCACATCCATACATGACCACTGGAAAAACCATAGCCTTGACTAGACAGATCTTTGTTGGCAAAGTAATGTCTCTGCTTTTCAATATACTATCTGGGTTGGTCATAACTTTCCTTCCAAGGATTAAGTGTCTTTTAATTTCATGGCTGCAATCAGTGTCTTTTAATTTCATGGCTGCAATCACCATATGCAGTGATTTTGGAGCCCCCCAAAATAAAGTCTGACACTGTTTCCCCATCTATTTCCCATGAAGTGATGGGACCAGATGCCATGATCTTTGTTTTCTGAATGTTGAGCTTTAAGCCAACATTCTCCTGTTTAACTTTCATCAAGAGGCTCTTTAGTTCTTCACTTTCTGCCATAAGGGTGGTGTCATCTGCATATCTGAGGTTATTGATATTTCTCCCAGCAATCTTGATTCCACTTTGTGCTTCTTCCAGCCCAGAGTTTCTCATGATATATTCTGCATATAAGTTAAATAAGCAGGGTGACAATATACAGCCTTGACGTACTCCTTTTCCTATTTGGGACCAGTCTGTTGTTCCATGTCCAGTTCTAACTTGCTTCCTGACCTGCATATAGGTTTCTACACTACTATATATAAAATAAGTAATCAATAAGACCTAGGGCATAGCACAGGAAACTCAGCAATATTCTGTGACAACCTATATGGGAAAAGAATCTAAAAAATATATATTTATAAAATAAAAATTAAATTAAAAAAGGATTTGAAGATGACTATCTTCCCTGGTGGCTCAGAGGGTAAAGAATCCACCTGCAATGTGGGAGATCTGGGTTCGATCCCTGAATTGGGAAGATCCCCTGGAGAAGGGATTGGCTATCCACTCCAGTATTCTGGCCTGGAGAATTCCATGGATTGTATAGTCTGTGGGATTGCAAAAAGTTGGACACGACTGAGGACTTTCACTTCACTTCAGCATAGTCAAGGAGTTTAGACTATAATTTTTAGCGTTTTATTGTTTAGAAGGGCTTCCCTGGTGTCTCAGTTGGTGAAAAGAATCCTCCTGCAATGCAGGAGACCTGGGTTTGATTCCTGTGTTGGGAAGATCCCCTGGAGGAGGGCATGGCAACCCACTCCAGTATTCTTGCCTGGAGAATCCCCATGGACAGAGGTGCCTGGTGGGCTGCAGTCTGTGGGGTCTCAAAGAGTCGGACAGAACTAAGCACAAGCACACACTGTTTAGAAACCAGAAACCATTTTTCTTATACTTTAATTCCTGATGTAATCTTTAATAACAACTGTTTGATACACAGTTGATCTTTGTATTTGTAGATTCTGTATTTGCTAATTTGCCTATTTGCTAAAAGTTACTTGTAACCCTAGAACCAACAGTTATGCTTTCATGGACATTCATGGGCATGTGTGTGCTCAGAGAAGGGAAAATTCAAGCTGCTGGTTATGCTCATTCCTAGCTGAGACTGATCAAAGCAACTCTTTGCCTTCTTATTTAGCTCTCGTGCTGACAACAAGTGTCCTTTTCACAGTCTATTTAATGTCATGTTTTTTGCATTTCTGTGTTTTTTGTTGGTTATTTCACTTTTTAAAATGGCTCCCAAGTGTAGTGCTAGAGTTCTGTCTAGTGTTCCCACATGCAAGCAGCCTGTGATGTGCCTTATGGAGAAAACACGCGTGTTAGATAAGCTCCGTTGAAGCATGAGTTACGGCTCTGTTGGCCATCACTTCAATGTTCATGAATCAGCAGTGTATTTTAAGTAAGGTGTCTTTAAGCACAAGCACACATAAAACAAGGCATGTACTGATGGGGTGACAAAAATGTTGTGACCAGAGATTTTCTGGAACCTAACCCAGTATTTTCCCTAGGAACAATAATTTAGTATTTTCCAATTCAAAGTTCATGGGGGATTTTGTGGAATGTAATTACCACGAATAACAATCAACTCTACACATTACATTTATTCTCATTTTACAGATGGGGCAATTACAACTCAAAAGAAGGAGTAGCTTCTTTAAAAAAGTCACTTTGATAGTGGAGTTGAGGTCCACTATCTGAAACTGTATCATTGCAAGTTCTTGAACGTCTTTTTATTCACCAAAGGCAATGCCCATTGTAAACCTTCCATTATGAATGGAATAAATCATGTGGAAGTCTCTCAGGCTGGAAAAGTCCCAACTCCAGTTTCACATTTATACAGCTAAATATGAATATGGACTAATTGAAACTAACATCATCAAATAGCCCTTAATGAGATACATATACAGTATATATGGTAGGTCAGCTGGTGAAGAATCTGCTTGCAATGCTGGAAACCCTGATTCAATTCCTGGGTTGGGAAGATCCCATGGAGGAGGGCATGGCAACCCACTCCAGTATTCTTGCCTGGAGAATCCCTATGGACAGAGGAGCCTGGCAGGCTACAGTCCACGGGGTTGCAAAGAGTCAGACATGACTGAGTGACTAAGCCCAGCACAACATGTACATACATTATATATGCATACAGAGCTTTATTTCCATTTGAATTTATACAAAAAAGGAAAGAAATCTCTGAATAGTTTTTGATGAGCTAGATAGGGCTCTCATTTTAAAACTTCCAAGTTTTTATGCTTCTGAACGTCACAATGCATTCCTAAGAGGCTATTTTACCATCAAGCTTTGTATTCATTTTGATACTTGACTCATTTCTTCAATGACAAGTTGTATGAAGTCATCACAGAAGAAGGCCAGTTGTTCCCCAGGACAGTGGTGATATCTGACAGACCAGGTTCCATGGTATTTGCTGTGTGGTTCAAAATACCAGCATTGAAATTTTCAGGTTGGAATCTGAAATGCCAAGGAAAGATATATTTTCTGAACATGTGAAAGCAGAATCATGAGCTCAGATGAACCAACTTTCCGTAATTCTTACTTCTAAATGACCATGCACCACAGTTGGTCAGTGTGATGTAAAATTCTCCCAGAAAAAAAGTTGTACCTGGTTTTCCTTACATACTGAGACTCATACAAGAGAAGTCCTAGAATGAAGGGCTTCTTTAGAAATACGATTATTGAGGTTAACGGAAGCTGACAGCCGGGCCCTTCTATGATGTGTTTCCCTGAGAGGTTCAGTGCTCACTCAGGGTGAGTGGGTGGCCTCAATCCCTTTGGTGATTCTTAGTGAGTCACTGTGCATGCACAAGAGGGGTGCCTTGCTTACCAACCCCAGTCACCACCATGTTCCTTTAATGTGCTGAGCGCACCCTCAGTGGGTCTGCTCTTTAAGTTTTTCCTATATAGTCCAAATTCCTTGAATGTTAAGGACCTATATTAAGGTAATACAGGTTGTTGCTGTACGTTGCTTCATCTTCACTGAGTTGAGAGATCTTTAATTGGGACCTGTAATGAAGAAAGAGGGCTTAAGGTAAATATAAACATGCTCAAAATTAATTGTAACTGGTTGCTATGGCAAATACTATTTTTGACTTTGGTTTGGTGCCACTAGGAATGTAAAGTGCATTTGCAAAAGCTTCGTTTTTGGAGCTATGTCTGTATGTATGGAGAAGGAAAGGACAGTGGTGTACCCAGTAGTGCTTTTGAGCTGTTTTGATCCTGATATGTTATCCTGTGCACAGTCTAGTCAACTTCCTTCCCTCCCCCGTTCCCAGGCCGCTGTGCACTGGCAGCATAAGTTGGCAGCATAAGAAACTTAGGATTGGCTGTGAAGTTGCAGAGGGCGATGGTCATGAGCACGTGGGAAGAGGCAGGGACATCCAGTGAGACAGTAATCTGCTCTGTCTCTCTGATTCTGGGCAGCGGAGACTAATGGCTAAGAACATAAATTCTGAATCAGACTGGTTGAGACTAAAATTCTAACTCAGTTTACTAATTGACTTTTTTACTCAATCTCTTACTTGAAATGCTTGTACGCTCAGAATTTCAGAGAGTTACAGGATTAAATAAACGTATGCATCTATATAGTACTTTATGTATGTGGATGACACTTGAGCACATTGCCTGCGCCACGGCAGACTCTCAGTAGCTTAAAATCTATACCTTGATAGTTGCAACAGTTGTTGAAGAAGATTGTGAAGATTTCACTGACATACTTCAGAAACGAGATAGACTTTCTGACATTCTGGCAGCTGATGCCACATGCAAACTGACAGAGAAACAATTTGATTGAATTTCTTTATAATAGCATATCACTGATTTGTAACTGATTATCTTTTCTAGTGGCATAGTATTTTTAAAGGAGGTTCAAACAGATGTTTAACTAGCAGAATTCTAGACAGTTTAAGAAAGTGAAAAGATACATTTAAGCAGAATTGGGGAGGAAGTAAGTGTATTTTAGATGAGACAAACATTCCGTAAGGGATGCTAGTCTGTCTTTCAGAGCAGAGATTCAAGTCTTGCTTCTAAAACTGGGCACCCATACATCAGCCTTGGCAGGGGATGCGGTATCTATTCTTGGAGTGTCAATTTTCTTCATGGCGATTAATTTAAAGTATGTAAATATTAAGACAAATACAGAAGTATTAGTGATTGAATGCAGACTCACTTGAATAAAATGCTAGACTTCAGTTACATTTCCTGTTTATAGCGGGCTACTTCTGGCCATGCCAGCAGACCCTCCTCAAAGGACCAGTTTGCAGCTCTGATGTCCTGGATCCTCAAAGGAAACATTCATTGGAGATACACAGCACAGAACTTTTCCTGAGTTTCCCAGTTTCTTTGTTGTATGATCCCACAGTTTCTCTAAAAGTTCCAAGTTCTCCCAAAAGGTAGGGTAGGGAGGAGGAGCTGCTGCTGCTGCTGCTAAGTCACGTCAGTCGTGGCCAACTCTGTGCGACCCCATAGACAGCAGCCCAACAGGCTCCTCTGTCCCTAGGATTCTCCAGGCAAGAATGCTGGAGTGGGTTGCCATTTCCTTCTCCAATGCATGAAAGTGAAAAGTGAAAGTGAAGTCGCTCAGTCGTGTCCAACTCTTAGCAACCCCATGGACTGCAGCCTACCAGGGTCCTCCATCCATGGGATTCTCCAGGCAAGAGTACTGGAGTGGGGTGCCATTGCCTTCTCTGGAGGAGGAGTTAGGAAGTGAATAACTCTCATAGTATTTGAAAGTCGAGGACTAATTGTACTTTAAAACCTTCAAAGTTTCAGCCAGTTATAGTTGAACATTTCTGAAACAAAAGTAACAAGGTCTTTTAGACCCTCCAGCATTTTCCCTATTTCAATCAAATCATTTCAGAGCTTTTCTTAAATTGAACACCATTAAAGTAAGTAAAAGACAGTGGAACACATCCAGTTATTGTTGATACTACAGTAGAAAGTTTTTTTGTAGATTAAAAATGCAAAAGAGAGAGAAAGAGTTTGTATTTCCCCTCATTTCTTTAATCTAAACATTAGATAAAATCAATAATTTTTCATAAAGGTACGAAAATCCCAACGATAGAACTTTTCTGGACAGAAGTGTGGATTGTTAGGTTAAGGTATTTGACTGTTGACTAAAGTGTGCAGAATCCAGGGCTGGTTTATATATGCCTTGAATATACTCTGATCTTAAATCTAGGTAGGAAGAGAGTGGGATTTTCTTCCCTTCTTCTAAAAACAAAAATGATTAAATCTGCTAATCTAGGCTTAGTGTAGAACCCAAACCACACGGTGGAATCAGGAACAGGAAATCCGTCCATGTGGACACCTCGACAGTTCTTCTATTTTCAGTATTAAAAACAGACCTGCTGTCAGCGAGCCTATAGTGCACCTTTATTAGGGTGGATGTTTCCAGTTTGGCTAAAGCCTATCCCTGTGGTACTGAGAAACTCAGTGAGTGCACAGGTCATGGTTAATAAGGGATAAGAAAGGTGAGAATTAATTACCTGCTTTTGTGCATTAGTGAACTCAGTCATTTCCCGTTACTTCCTTCATTCAGCCATTTGTCTCTCATTGCTTCTTCTATATCAGGATGTTTGGTGAGGTCATGAAATTCATAGCTCCTATAGGGAAGTCCTGTTTAAAAATGGAGAGAAAAGCCCTGAGGTTTTGTGCATTCATCCAGTGATCTTAGAATGCCCCCATGACAGAATCCATATCATATGCTTATATATATGTTTAAGTAAATCACTTTGCTGTACACCTGAAAATAATACAACATCACGAATCAACTATATTTCAGTAGAAATTAAAAAAAACTCCCATTACCCAATTTCTAATTACTGTACTTAACCATTTATGACCAAGCTAAAGCTTAGGTATGTCCCATGAATATTTGAGTGTTTATTTTAGAAAATTAAAATTTGAAGGTCTTCTTCCCTTTTCCAGAAAGTTAGTACATGGGTGGATGGGAAGAGAAGAAGGAGGGGGAAGAGAATAGTTTTGACTAATGTATTATAAACCTCTTGCATAACAGCAATCATAAAAGAGTTCAAATGATTATATGTCCTACTGTTAATATAATCCTCAATTGTCCAAATTTCATTTTCTCATCATGTTCTTTGAGAGGGATCTTGGGCTAATGAATTCTCCAGGTAATTTTTGCCATCTTGTCTTGCACATCCTTGTTTGGATGTGCAGAGAATTGAACATGAAGACAGTTCAGTTAGGTAAGGATAGCAGCCTTTTCGAGAAAGTGTGGATGGACAGTAGTCACAACTGGTCCATTCTCAGATTGCACAGTCCAAGTCCTCACACACAAAATCATCAGCAGTGCTTTCTGACTGTCATTCAGTTACTGTCAGCTTGTATACTTTCACAATGAGTGGTACAAGCCCCTGGCTAACTCAAAAGCAGTGATGTTCTTAATGAATCATCATTCAAGTGCTGTCATCTAAAAAGATCTCAATGAAGATCATGGGTTGCTTGCTATCATATCAGGATACCGTTGTTCCTGGAAAAGGTTCACATGAAATACTTGAAAAAATGAAATGGACAATTCCCCAAAGTATCTCAAAGTACTCTGTTCTCTTGGAATCTGGTCATTTTCCTTTCCTAAGCTTTGCTACCCAAACTAGAGACCAGAGCAAGATACCAAAGAGATTTCAGATGGAACACCGCAGATTTCACTATACTCTGTCTTCTGAGGGAGATGCTTAATACTGACTGGCTCCGTTGCAACTGATGAGGTGCCAGTCAACAAGGCTTACCCATTCAACCCTCCAACAAGGGAAAGGAGAGAGGAGTCAACTGAAAAGTAATTCTGCGTTAGGACAAGGAGGATGCTGTAATCTCTCAACAGCAGCGTATGATGCGAGTTTCTTTCCTAGTTGGTGTCCCACTCTGTATTACAGAGAAAAAAAGACTAGTTCAGCCAAGATCATATTTCTTAAAAGTAACAGTGGAGTTTGAGTCTCTCCAGCCCTATGAAAGACGCTGGGACTTGTTTCTGTGGCTCTTTATATATGTCCCTTTGTAGCATTATATGCTGCAACAGAAGGATGTTAAAAATGTCTCAGAGGAGAATCTGAATATCGGTCACAAATTCCTAATGGGTCTGGTTCTATTTCTTGTAAAGTCATGTTATATTAATGTAATTTTGTATTTTCCACCCAGGGCTAGACAAGTTGAAATCCAAAAGTATATCCTAAAAAAATCACAAAAAAACAGTTCTCCAGGATTGCAGATGAATTTTCATTGTGGCATGTAGACGGCCAGTCTTGAAGTCATAGAACAAATTGAGTACATTTTCCCAGGTCCCAGTCTCACCTCTTTGTATGTTCAGTGAAGGGCCCCATGTATTAACTGTGGCTCAGATGATTATCTTCACCCATTGTGAGGGCAGCTGCTTCCATCTGCCTTAGTGCTGTTGTGGTTCTTGGACAATGGCTGATCCATCGCCACACAAATAATGTTGACCCCTGCCAAAAGCGTACTGCTGACTCCTTTTCACTTTCAGTGCAGTTCCATCGCATTGTGGTGTTTGCAAAATGCATTTAGAATTGACCTTCAGATGTGAGTTGACAGTAAAGTAGGATTTACATGGTGTGTGTGTTCAAGTTGGGTCTCTTTCTCCACTTCCATATCCTGCCTTAAGTGTGAGTCACGGTCTCCGATTCCCTACAAAGCACCCTTTTCCTGAGATTTGAATCGGACTCTCAGGTTCATTTTCAATGTTAAATTTATGTTCTGCTTATTTCCTTGCTTCTGCCCAAAGCCTGGAGATATATGACTGCTCGAGAAATACCTTTCCAGTACAGAGGCAGACTCCGAGCTTCGTGTGTGTGCCAAAGGAGCATAGCCTTCCCCACAGTCACTTTCTCTGCCTCATAGTCAGAACTGGATTCTTTTTTAAGCTTTGAGGAAGCCGTGTAGTGGTGGGAAGAGGACTCTTTTGGGAAGTTTGGGAAGTTTTACTCTTTCGTGAACACAAAATTTTAGACTTTCTATGCCAAGTTGCTGCTGCTGAATCTATGGGGGAGACGAGAAGAACAGAGATGAGAGGGATGGGAGAGGATGTAGTGAATGAATGGCTCTGCCCTGGATGCCTTACAGCCCCTCTGCTGGATGCAGAGATGAGATGGGTGGCAGAGGATGCAGTGAATGGTCCTGCCCCGAAGGTCTCACAGCCCCTCTGCTGGATGCTCCCATCTGCTCTTTGCGTCTCCTCTCCATCTTTCTCCAGCCTGCTTTCTGCCCTGAGGCCCACCTGCATGGGTTGCACTGGTAGACTCTGGAAACTTCTGGCTTCCTTTGGGCTTAGCTGATGGGGATTGGAGAGCAGGAAGGTGGTGAGGTCGAGGTTGTTATTCCCTGGTCCTGTCTTGATTAAGCTGTCTTGGACTGGCTACTCCCCTGACATAACATAATTTCTCTTCTTTCTTGAAAGCCGATGCTTCGTGACTCTCCTTCCAGGTTCTGGGTCCCTCTTCCGCTCTTTGTCCCTTTGGGTCTCGGGGTGGTGGCTGCTCTGCTGCTGTCAGCTCTGGCTTCCTGCATTATCCCTTGTGGTTTCCAAACATCTGTTGCTGACTTTGTGATCACTTCATTGTAAATGAACTCTCACTTATCTTCATTTGAACACATCTGAATTGTTAAGACTCTGGCTAATATAACCTCTTTTTGAGCTTGCTAGTTAAATGAGTCACTTGGTTAATAAACTCCTCATTTATTAAGGAAGTATATCCTAGTAAGTTTAAGCCTATATTAATACTAAATTATGAACAACAAGTCAGATTTTAAGAAATCTGGGAGAGACTTCCTTGGTGGGCCAGTGGTTGGGACTTCACATTTCCAACCCAGGGGGCACAGATTGGGAATCCGTGGTTAGGAAACTAAGATCCTGCATGCCATGGTGAGGCCAAAAGAAGGCGGGAATCTGGGAATTTTACCTTGGAGATTTGAAGGAAGGGAAAGGAAGGGGGCAATTTTAGAAGCATAGTGAGAATGGGGGAGGGGAGAAAGTATAGGAGCCAATATGGGCTGCCTCACACTGCTTTACACCTTCTTATCTCTCCTGCTCATCCATGGCATAACGAAGGGAGTGAAAGAGTGCCTACTATTTCTATGCCTAAAATCTTTCCTCCATATACCATGCATTGGAAGCATCCCTTCAGAAGTGCGTGCTCTGTGGCCCCTTCTACAAGAGGATTAAGCACTTGTCCAAACGCTCACAGTTAGGAAGTAGCAGAGTCAGGCTTTCAACCCAAGGGGTCTGACATCAGACTCCAAGTTCTTAACCACTATGTACACATCTTTAACTGTGCATGGCCGTTAGTGGCCTTTACGTGTCCAGGCCACAGAATAAATGGAGAAACCATTCCGTAGGAATTTGGGATTTCTAGCATTTAAGCCTGGCTGAGCCAGAGAAGTTAGAAACTTACGAAGACTATAGAGACTTACCAGAAAGCAGAACAAAATCCACTTGGAATTTGTGACCAACAGTCAAATGTTCCTCAGAGGCATTTTTATCATCTTGTAGTTGTGAGACTTCTTGTAAAGGGACTGAGGAAGGAGCCAGAACCACAGGGCATGATCAGGTCCGAGAAGAGCTGTAAGGAAGTAATAATGACTTTCACACTCATGGGCGACCTGGATTTCCACGCACTATCAACCAAGTTTGTCACTGAATCAGACACCTTGAGCTGAAAAAACTCTTTATCCCACTAGTAATCCTCTAAGCCACTTAAGCACTGGATTTAAATATTTCTCAGCTGTTTTCCAGCTGGGTTGTGCCAAAAGCTGTTTTGCGATGGAGGTGGTGGCTGTTAATATTTGAAGAAGGGAGCAGCACTTCTGAGCAGATTGCCTGCATCCAAGTGAGGTCATGTTTTTAGGCTGGGGCTTAGATTTAAGCAATCAGGCAGGGAGAGACTGCACACCTTGGGATGCCTGGAAATCTCTGCTCTGAGGATAAAGCGGTCATTTCCACGGTCTCCGTGCTGCCTTGGCCGTCGGCACCCTCTGCTGAAGACATACGTGTCATAGAGGTGAGTGGAGCACACGTTTCTTATGCTTCCCGTGAACCTATTAATGCTGCAGAGGAGAACTAGACATATAGAAGCAGCTGGGTTCTACTTCTACAGGCAATGGTTCAAAAGGTGATACACGTTGTGTGTTTAGTCCAGCCATTGTGAATATGAGATTTAATTTTAACTGAAACCTGATGATACGTTAACTTGAAAATGTATTAGCTGTAGCAGAAAGTAACTCTTCCACTCCACTGAAACCTCTGACATGCTTTAAAGACAACAGCTGGTTTATTAATTTAGTCAACTTACATGAAGTTTAATCATGCCTCAGACCTCCAAAGGACCTTAAAACTAGATGCACACAAGTAATGAACAAGCACAGTGACTGCTGGTGTTTCCTTCTTGGATTTTTGCGTTGGATGTGTTGAGTGGAAGTCAGAGCTAATGCACACTTTGGTTTTCCCCTAAAATGAAACAATTATATGAAAGAAAAAAAACCCTCCCAAACCTCACTATACTCCAATTACATTCATCCTTGGAAGTTTACCATGGAAAGTACTTAATCAAAGACTACTAAACAAGGACTTCTAACCTAGTAGGTTTCATTCAAATGTGTGAATTTAAAGGTTAAAAATTTATACTTTGACAAACTCCCCAAGTCTAGGTTGAAATTTTGTAGAATCCAAAGGTGGCTGTAGAAGTAGTGGGAGGAAAATGTCTTTGGGTCCCATCTGTTGGCTTCTTAGTTTCTCTTTTTTTTCCCTTATTTAGTTTTTGGCCATTAAAACTGTATTTCAGCCCACTGCCTTTCTTTGTATAATAAAATGTTATTAATTTAGGCTTTTCTAGATTAGACATTGTGGCCTTTTGAGAAGGACGATTTTTTTTTTTTTTTTTGGCCACACCAAACACACAGCTTGTAGGGAATCTTAGTTCCCTGACCAGGGAGTGGCCTTTTCGATACAAGGATTCTGACAACGTTCCTTGTGGTTTTTATGAAGGTAAAGCGAAGAGTTGACTCGTTGGAAAAGACTGATGCTGGGATGGATTGGGGGCAGGAGGAAGAGGGGATGACAGAGGATGAGATGGCTGGATGTCATCACAGACTCGATGGACATGAGTTTGAGTGAACTCCGGAAGTTGGTGATGGACAGGGAGGCCTGGTGTGCTGCGATTCATGGGGTCGCAAAGAGTTGGACACGACTGAGCAACTGAACTGAACTGAACTGAACTGAAGGCTTGTTAAAAGAATAAAGAGTACAGACATAATTTTCAAAGGATGTTTTGAAATTAAGATAAAGCCCTTTAAGAATAGATACATGTATAAAAATTCCAAAATTTATTTATAAAACTTCACCCCTGACTTGCTGATGCTGAATTTATAAAGTCTGGACTCTAAAATAAAATAAAATAATAAAACAATTAATCAAAGGGAAAAAAAAGTTTAAGTCCTTTGCAGACTTTTCCCATTAACTGTTAAGCTACTATGCCTGCATGCTAAGTTACTTCAGTCCTGTCTGCCGGTAGCGTCTTTGAGACCCTGTGACTGTAGCCTGCCAGGCTCCTCCATCCATGGGATTCTCCAGACAAGAATACTATAATGGGTTGCCATGCCCTGCTCCAGGGGATCTTCCCAATCCAGGGATCGAACCCTGGTTGCCTGCGTCTCCTGCATTGGCAGGTGGGTTCTTTGTACCACTGAGAAGACCATATTGAATCTTAGGTTGCACAAGCGATAAAATGATGAAGTGTTGGACACATTACTTAATCACAGGTTTTCTTCCTTAAAGCCATTGCATATGACTTCTTGGACTCAAATGGTGAGCATCAGTATATTCTTGTACAAAGTTTCACACATTTTAAACTTGAGCTTGGTGATTAGGATGTTCTGCTTGAACTCTTAGTGATGGGTGGAGGACAAATGGCTCATTAACATTTTTAGATGATTCAGCAGTCCATTCGATAAAGAATTAGGAAAGCGTTACTATGCCTCCAGTGGTGTATAGGGGCTGGCTCAGCAATGATGAGGACAGGACAGTATTTAATGGGGAGATCCAAGAGCCAAAGGATGATGGACCCCACAGTGTGGTAAGGGCTCCAGTGCAGAGAAACCAAAACTTGTTGGAGCTGGAGAACAGGGCCCCTCACCAGGCTGGTGTGAGGACCAGGAGTGTCTGAGATGGCTTCATAGAGGACATGATGTTGGGTGATGCCTTGAAGAACTAATCAGGGGGACTTCAAAATGTGTTCCTTTCAAATCTTGTGCTGCTTTGGATTTGAGAGTGAAGTGAGAAGTTGACCCCAAGATCACAGGGGCTTCCCATTTTCACGGGTCCCCCACATCACCAGCATGACATCTGTGCAGCAGCTTTGCCTGGAGGTAGGTGATGCATATGCGTGATTTTTTAAACGTAAGGTGGGGAGAAATGCTTTGCATGACACCCTGTCCTTCTCACTGGCCAGGTTTCCCTAGCTCTAAATCTGCAGGGATTATCACTGAGGGTTCCTAACCTGACTTGGGGATTTTGTGATTTACTCGCGTGGACCAGACGTCCACTTTTGGACTGTTTTTCTGATGAGCAAGCACTTCAGGGGCTGCGTAGGCAGCACTTGCATAGGGAGTGCTTAACTGCTCCTGAGAAAGACCCTCCAACTTCATGGCATTACTCAATCCAGAGTCTGAAAGATTTATAAACCGGCAGACCAACAAGCTCGCCTTCAGCTGAGAACACTTTAATTCTTCTTAGCAGCAGTTGGAGAAAGAGGCTCTATGAGTACTTGATAAAATGTTCAGTAAAAACATCTTTGATAGCAGCAATTCCCATGGGAATTAGGGATGCAGGAAAATGGGGTGAGACATAGTCTTTACCAACAGATTGCCTAATTTTTGGCTTTAAATTCTTGAATTTTTCTTTCAGTCAGCTTTCTAGGAATGTTTGCTTTAGCTTATGCCTGGCATTTTGTAACTTGTCATTTACATTCCACTAGATTGTAAAGTTTCTTATTTGATAGCAGAACCATCATGAGGCCAAATAATATGTGGCTTTTTAACCCAAATAATATGTCTTTTTAATCCAAATAAGGTTTGTCCAGCCTCCACACACCCCCCATTCCCTATTGCCTTGGGAACCTGGCTCACCTCATTCCTTTTGTTTTCAAGAGTTTTTTTTTTTTTTTTTTAATGTGGACCATTTTTGAAATCTTCATTGAATTTGTCACAACACTGCTTCTGTTCTGTATCTTGGCCCTTTGGTCACGAGGCATGTGGGATCTTAGCTCTCCACCCAGGGATCGAACCCACACCCCCTGCATCGTAAGGTGAAGTATTAGCTACATGACTGCCAGGAAAGTCCCTTGTTTTTATTTTCTGCATAAGTCTTCCAGGGGTGGAATCTCAGCTCTGCTTCTCTGTGCCTCCATTTCCTCATCTGTACAATGGGTATTTCTATCTACCTCATAGGACTTATGTGCATTGAAAATGTTCATATAGGTTAAGGACTTAGAGTATACTGTAAAGTGACTATTATTGTTATTATTTTTAACATCATTATTTTTTTTTTTCTTGTACAGTTTGTTTCCAGAAAGTCAGGAAGAATAGCTTCTGCTGATACTACATGTAAGAGGAGAGAACAGTGCCTGCTGGGTGGCAATTATGGTTCAGCAGGAAGGAATTGGCTCCTCTTTGGCAGCCAAGGGCTCAGAGAGGTCAGAAGGAAAGAGGGACCGTGTGTGTGCTAAGTGGTTTCAGTCGTGTCCAACTCTTTGCAACCCCGTGGACTGTGGCCCGCCAGCCTCCTCTGTCCATGGGATTTCCCAGGCAAGAATACTGGAGTGGGTTCCATGCCCTCCTCCAGGGGATCTTCTCAACCCAGGGAGCTAACCCAGGTAGTGTCTCTTGTCCTTTCCATAGACAGGAGGGTTCTTTCCCACTAGCACCACCTGGGAAGCCCAGTGAGGGACCAGTAGTCCCTAGTTCAGGTCCCACAGAATTTCCTCTAGACACAAGGGCAGCTGGCGGACAAACAGAGCTGTGCTCCTTGGGGTCTTGGTCTGTGTAAAACCACCTCCAGTGAGCATGACTGGCCTGCAGGACTCAGGGCTGGGAGCCATGTTCCCAAAGCTGTAAACCATCAGTGAATTGGTTCATGTCTCTGAAGCCCACATAGCAGACCTCTTGACTGCAAAAGCACAGTTTGGTTTCACTGAAGTAATAAAACTTCAATGAGAATCTCTCTCAATTCAGGTAGCAATTCTTGAAAAGCAACCAAAATACTTAAGCATGAGGAATTTTTCCTCTCAAGATTATTGTGTCTAGCTTATTTGAAATAAAATAACATTTTGAGAGAAATCATGGAATAGTTTTACAGACATTAGAGTTACTGGACTTATAAAATTCTGAATTTATATTAATTTTTTTTTTTTTTTGTCTGTATGGCTTGTGGAGTCCCAGTTCCCTAACCAGGGATGGATGCCCAGCCCTAAGAGTGTAGGCTGGACTACACATCACTGGACTGTTGGGAAATTCCCCTGAATTTAGATTTTTTTTTTTACTTGCACTTATACAACATTTTAAATGGGACATCATTTAAGTAGTATACTATGTGCATGCATTCTAAGTCGCTTCAGTTGTGTCTGACTCTTTGAAGCCCTATGGATTGTAGCCTGCCAGGCTTCTCTGTCCATGGGATTCTCAGGCAAAAATACTGGAGCTGGTTGCCATTCCCTTCTCCAGGGCATCTTCCCAACCCAGGGGTCAAATCCGTGTCTCCTGCATTACAGGTGATTCTTTACCGTCTGAGCCACTACATAATAGCTTAATATGAAAATAGACTCTGTATGTGTATCATACATTTCCATCAAGGCATCCACTGTTAAGTTTCCACTGCATTTTGAAATAATATCACTCCACCTGGAGAAAAATGCTGTAAGTCTGAGTGCTGCCTCCTGAGATCCTTTAAGCCCATGTTTTAAAGAATTAAAGTCAGAGTTGGCTGGATTGAGTTAAACAGACATAGATATTTATACATATCAGCAATTTTGATGTTGCTGTATTTATCCAGAAGAAAATTTTCAGTCTTTGAGTCCCTAAACAGACCAAGCAAAGTGTTACCTACTAATATTAGTGTTTGGTGTTTGAGAATATTGCAGCTGTAGGCTAAAGAGGAATCTTTCTTGAACTTCACAAGTGATAATGAATTAAAGTCCTGAGTTGTCAGAAAAAAAAAACCCCCAGAAAACAGGGCAATATGTTTTCACATTTCTGTTTATAGCTTTGACTTGACATTGACAGGCTGCTGACTTGAGAATCATCTCATTTTAAAATGGGAGGCTTGCTGAGAAATTCATGATAAGGAGTCTTTATATGAATCATTAAGAAACTGACCAGACACGTGGAACTTCTCCATTTCTAATCAAATTGTAGTTGTAAAGAATGCAGTTAAAATCACTGAATGGTCCCTAGGTGACCATCCAGAATCCTGTCTAAATAGAGCATTATTTTCAGGGTGTCTCAGAGGCATGGGACTCAGGGACTCAGGATAAATCATGCAGAGCTCTCCTCCTGCTCAGTATTTCATGCAGGTGAAATTTGGCTGAATGAGCACCCTGAGTATCTGAGACGGGTCTTCTCAGGAGTCTGTGTGGAAGAGTATTGAAGCAGTGTCATCAAACATCATAGGAACCACCTTCTTTTTTTTTGGTCTCTTAAAGAATCAGCTTCCTGAAAAAATAGAATAGAATAAAATTCTTCTAATTTTCTCTCAGTCACTCAATTGTGTGATTCTTTCGGGGCAAGCCCCCTAAGCAGAAGTCCAAAGAAAGACCCCTTGTTTTCAATACCCTTGGGAGGCACCGATGGCGGCATGGCCCACTCCAGGTTTCCTTGGTAACATTCTCAGGAGTGTCAAGGGCCTTAAAGAATGTCGTAGATTTGTATCTTTACCACTATATACAGACATAACATATGTAGTAGGTGATTTCTGTATATTTTAGCCAGAAATATCATGAGAGAGAAGAGGTCAGGGTAGGGCTTAACACAAATAATTAAAATACAAGCATTAGAAAGGAGGTCACATTTTCAGATCTGGTTTGTCTCTTCCTGCCCCACTGCCCACACATTTCATGTTTGTTTTCGTGTTCATCTCCTCTCCTGGGTGTGTAGGCTTAGTGGTGGGAGAGGTGATGGTCTGGGTGGGGATAGAGACCCAGATGGGACAGCCGGACTTGGCAGGCCCTCCCAGGGGTTCTGCTGCCCCCTGCCTGACCTTGCTGTGCAAGGCAGCAGAGCCTTCTGCTTCCTTTAGTCATGGCTGTGTTTACCCATCCAGATGGCTTTGAGTGATTAAAAGTTTGACAACCATTAGGTAATTAAGTGAACAAGTTGCTTTTAAAAATAACAAGTTACAGGTCAATCCTAATCTCCCCATTCGGGCCCCCCACCCCTCCCCCACTGTGTCTACATGTCTGTGCTCTGTGTCTGCATCTCTGTTCCTCCCTGGAAATAGGTTCATCTATACCATTTTTCTAGATTTCGCATATGTGTGTAAAACAGATAGCTAGTAGGAAGCTGCTATATCGTGCAGGGAGCTCAGCTCAGTGCTCTGTGATGACCTAGAGGAGTGGGATTGGGGAGAGAGGTCCAAAGGGAGGGGATATACATATGCATGTAGTCAATTCACTTTGTTTTATAGCAGACACAAACACAACATTGTAAAGCAATTTTACTACACTTAAAAAAAGAAGAAAAAAAAGATTGACATTTTGCAACTGTGGAGAAAGAAAAGACAGTTATGCAAGAGTTTGTCAGAAACCATCTCTTCCCGTTGCTCAGATGTGTATCTTCGGAACCTCTCCTAGTTTAAGTCTATTATTCTCCTTTTCTGGAGCCTATCCCATGTGAGGATCTCATATATCAGTACCTTTCATGTATAATAGAAAGGGGTCATATATATAGGAACACCAGGATGACCAGGAATAAAAAGCTATAGCACTAAGTTATAGGGTGACTTGAAATCCCTTTCTGGCCTCTGGAACACTCCTGAAAAGGAGAGTTGGAGCACAGTGATGTGAAATGAGCTATGTATAGTTTAGTGTATTCTGGATCTTGGGAATAAGTTACTGTGATCTTTCCCAAATCATAAGACATTTTATAAGGCATTTGAAAAATCTGGGTGCATGGGAAGCATACACACATTATAAACCAGCTAATACCCAAGGCTGGCCTTAATAGAGGTTCCCCCAAATTAGTAAATCCATAAAACTGTGCCGGAATCCCTCTCACATTCATCACTGCCACATTCTGTTATCTTGATATATTTTATTCATCAGAAGATAAAAAGTCTCCTTCTATACTATGGTCCTAGTTTTCACATAAACACAGCTACTTATGAGCTCAAACCAAAACTTGGAAAGGAGAGGAAGAGATGGTCACAGTTGCCTCAATTCTGTTCCACGTAGATGTGTGGGCTGGTGCTCATTTTCTCACGATGGCACACCCAGAGAGAAGTTTCAAGGACACTGACCTTCCCTCTAGTTGCACGTGGTTATGGACACTGTGCTGGGCTCACTCTCGGTAATTGACATGTCAGTGGTTTTGTGAACTTGGGGATCTAGAGTTTTCTCCTTTGGGGAAGAGAATGGCATCAAACCAGTGAATGATTCCGTGCCAGTGCAGATGCCCTACAGCAGATCTGATCCACCCAGATGAATACTTTCACTGCCCTTCCAATTAGTTTCCTTTTCTTTTAAAATTGAAATATAGTTGATTCATGGGCTGCCCTGGTGGCTTGGTGGTAAAGAATCCGCCTGCCAATGCAGGAGACACAGGTTTGATTCTTGGGTTGGGAAGATCCCCTGGAGAAGGAAATGGCAACATGCTCCAGTATTCTTGCCTGGCAATCCCATGGACAGAGGATCCTGGCGGGCTACAGTCCATGGGGTCCCAAAAGAGTTAGACACAGCATAGTGACTAAACAACAACAACTACAACATACTTGATTCACAATGTTGTGTTTAGTTTCAGGTTGACAGCAAAGTGATTCAGTTATACATATATATATATTATTTTTAATTATAGGTTATTCAGTTCAGTTCAGTTCAGTTCAGTCGCTCAGTCGTGTCTGACTCTTTGCGACCCCATGAATCGCAGCATGCCAGGCCTCCCTGTCCATCACCAACTCCCGGAGTTCACTCAGACTCACGTCCATCGAGTCAGTGATGCCATCCAGCCATCTCATCCTCTGTCGTCCCCTTCTCCTCCTGCCCCCAATCCCTCCCAGCATCAGAGTCTTTTCCAATGAGTCAACTCTTTGCATGAGGTGGCCAAAGTACTGGAGTTTCAGCTTTAGCATCATTCCTTCCAAAGAAATCCCAGGGCTGATCTCCTTCAGAATGGACTGGTTGGATCTCCTTGCAGTCCAAGGGACTCTCAAGAGTCTTCTCCAACACCACAGTTCAAAAGCATCAATTCTTCGGCGCTCAGCCTTCTTCACAGTCCAACTCTCACATCCATACATGACCACAGGGAAAATCATAGCCTTGACTAGACAGACCTTTGTTGGCAAAGTAATGTCTCTGCTTTTGAATATGCTATCTAGGTTGGACATAACTTTCCTTCCAAGGAGTAAGCGTCTTTTAATTTCGTGGCCGCAGTGACCATCTGCAGTGATTTTGGAGCCCAAAAAAATAAAGTCTGACACTTTCCACTGTTTCCCCATCTATTTCCCATGAAGTGATGAGACCAGATGCCATGATCTTCGTTTTCTGAATGTTGAGCTTTAAGCCAACTTTTTCACTCTCCTCTTTCACTTTTATCAAGAGGCTTTTTAGTTCCTCTTCACTTTCTGCCATAAGGGTGGTGTCATCTGCATATCTGAGATTATTGATATTTCTCCCGGCAATCTTGATTCCAGCTTGTGTTTCTTCCAGCCCAGCGTTTCTCATGATGTACTCTGCATAGAAGTTAAATAAGCAGGGTGATAATATACAGCCTTGACATACTCCTTTCCCTATTTGGAACCAGTCTGTTGTTCCATGTCCAGTTCTAACTGTTGTATTACAAGATATTGAATATAGTTCCCTGTTCGGTAAGACCTTGCTGTTTCACTTCATTTCTTTTGATTCAAGATCTTGTCCAGGACGTTGCTGCCAAGACGTAGCTTCATCCCCATGTAATAAGAGATGTCTGTCTCCAGCGGTCACACAGTTGGGTATGGTTAGTGTGTTTAACCATTCGCTACATCCTAGATTCATACTTTATATTCTTTAGAACATAGAAGTCTCATTTGCTTTCTTCTTGCTGATGATTTTGATGGCTACCTACATCTGTGGAGATGTAAATGATGCCTGGCAAAAGTTGATGAATAAAAACAGTGAAAACAGGCTCAGTCTCTCCCTCACACACACATACACTCACATGCACACGAAAGAGAATAGTGATAGACATTTTGTAATGTAATCTTGTTAAATTGGGATATGAATTCAGTGGCATATTGTTACTTTCACCTATTCACGTGAAGCTGAACTTTTTAGTAGGTCAGGATTGATAGTAACTGTGCTAAAATGTACTTATATTTCAGCCATCTATTAGCTAGACTTTTGTGGACTTTTCTGACATAGCTATCAACAAAGCTGATTGGGTTATCCTTTTAACTGTAGAGGACACATTTCTTAATAAAAATTTAATGAACGGTTTATATCTTAGAAACACATAACAACCATAACCAAAAGACATAGTTAGTTCAGAAATAAAAATTGTTAAATATGGAAAGAAATCCTGTATACCAGTAAAATTGGTGCTACAAGGCACTCTAGGAAAGCTTGTTAAAATTCCTCCTTAACCCTTTTCTTTTAATAGTTGTTGGTTTGACAGCAAGAATTTCTCCCTTTGTTTTTAGTAGGAACAGATAAAGAGGCATTTTGTTTGAATAAGAAAACCATATAGTTATACATTTTCCCATTTAAGTTGTTAGATTATATTGAGCAGAGTTCCTGAAACTACCACAGCATTGTTAATCAACTATACTCCAATATAAAATAAAAAGTTTAGAAGAAGAAAGCCAAATAGAAGTTATGTTGTGTTTGTTTTTGTCTTCTTTCTTTGGATTTATTTTTATCTGTTGTGAAAATAAATTGATTTTAATATATATTAACGTGCTTAGTTGGGATACAAACACACACACACACACACACACACACACACACACACACAGCCTTTTCATCACTTTGGCAAAGAGAGCTTCTTGATCATTTTGCCCAGCAAATGTGTCCCAACTTGCATGATGTGAAGGAAGGTCATCTCCAGGTCACAAGAGGTCTTCCTGAACCATGCAGGCATCTGAAATCCCTTTGTTTCCTCTTCAGGACTGGGAATGCCTGCCCAGGTGACTGTGTAGTTGTTCAGTTGCTAAATTGTTTCCGACTCTGTGACTCAATGGGCTGTAGCACTCCAGGCTTCTCTGTCCTTCACTATCTCCCAGAGTTTGCTCAAATTCATATCCATTGAGTCAGTGATGCTATCTAACCAGCTCATCTCTGTGACTCCCTTCTCCTTTTGCCTTCAATCTTTCCCAGCATGAGGGTCTTTTTCAAGAGAGCTCTTTCCCCAACATCTTTTCGTCAGGGCTTTTTCCAAGGTCTTTTCCAAGTTAGCTCTTTGCATCAAGTGACTGTGGCTGGTGACAAAAGCATTCACCATTATGTCCACTGCTTTGGACATCCTCAATAAAACAGATTGGCCCTGTGGTCCCAAAGAGGTGACTTGTGACCAGTAACAGCTGCTGCTGTTGATTCCATGTAGACATTTCTGAAGCCTCTGGATAAGGCAGGTACTAACACTTCTTCAGATCAGTCCTGGGTGTTCATTGGAAGGACTGATGCTGAAGCTGCAACTCCACTACTTTGGCCACCTCATGCAAAGAGTTGACTCATTGGAAAAGACTCTGATGCTGGGAGGGATTAGGGGCAGGAGGAGAAGGGGACGACAGAGGATGAGATGGCTGGATGGCATCACTGACTTGATGGACGTGAGTCTGAGTGAACTCTGGGAGTTGGTGATGGACAGGGAGGCCTGGCGTGCTGCGATTCATGGGGTCACAAAGAGTTGGACACGACTGAGCAGCTAACACTTTCACTTTACTCCATGAACTCAAATCCTCACTGGTTCAGCGATCTCCAAGATGAGAAACACTTCTCTAAGAAGGTATTAATCCACCAACAATGATGTTAGTAATAGGCATGTAGATTAATTTCACAAAAAAGTCAAATGAATCCCATTATAGCAAATGAAATTATAGTTTCTTGCTCTAAGAATCCCCTCTTCTTCACCTATTCATCCATCTCCACTCCCTCTAAACTTTTGGAGGCTACTGACTCTTTTACTGTATTTTCACAAAGTAGTGCCTTTTCTGTAATGTCATATAGATAGAAACATGCAGCGTATCGTTTTTTCAGACTAACTTTTTGTACTCCATAATATACATTTAAGGTTTCCTATGTCTTTGTGTGGCTTGATGTGTGCTAAGTCACTTAAGTCGTGTCTGACTCTGCGACCCCATGGATTGTAGCCTGCCAGGCTCCTCTGTTCATGTGGTTCTCCAGGCAAGAATACTGGAATGGGTTGCCATTTCTTCCTCCAGGGGATCTTCCTGACTGAGGGATTGAACCTGCATCTCCTGCATTGCAGGTGGATTCTTTACCCACCAAGCCACCTGGGAAGCCCACATACATAGGTCAGTTAACTGCAAACTCGTGGTAAAGGATTTAAAAGTGCTGAGGTTACGCTGATGCCTGAGTATATATAACCTACCTTACTGCTTTTTATTGTAGTGGAGCAATTATTTTTTGTAGTCCTTTCTGGAAATGTCTATTTTTATAGTTAGGCAGACTTAAGCTACACAAAAAAAGTTGGCTAGATTTTGTATCTTAAAAATCTTTAATGTTAAAGGGCTAAAGCTGGCTACACACTTAAATTCCAAAGGGAAACTTGATATTCACTGTTTAAGGCCAAAGTATTTTTTCTAATCATATTCTAAATAAAGTGTTGTATAGTGCAAATCCTTGTTACCGCTTTAAAATTGTGGCTGCCACACAGCTGGTGGCATGTCATAGTGGAAACAATTTCTTACCTCACTTAGGAAGATGTGAACTCCATTGTGGCTCAGAGATTACCTTGGATCAGACACCACGGCTACCAGGCTCTAGAACTTTCGAAACCCTCATTCAGTTCTGCTAAGTCTGACTCAATAGCAAAAATTATTCCTCTTTCTACTCAAGGAAAACTTTACGTACACAAAATGTACTTGCTGGGAAACATTGGATGACACTTGAGTTTTTTTCTCTTAAGTCAGAAAAGCTTGTATTTTCTAGGCTGAAGGAAACAAGGTCTTTTTTTTTTTTTTTTTAAAGCTGGAATAGTTGGCATTTTCCATTTTTATTAGTTGTTCTACCATAAACCTGCTCTAGAAGTGATGAATGTTGATGAAATTTGGGTAATAGTTGTCCAAATAAAATGTGATGTTTGTTTTTTTGTGGGGTGGTGGAAAAACATAACACCTTATGACATTGATCATCTTCAAAAAGTGAATCCCATTTCAGGAGGAAATAAATTTTAGGAAAGAATAGGATAAGAACTAGGATGTTTTCTCCTGAAAGGGTAAGGAAAAGTATTTGGTATATGTGTTGAGATCAGGGTTTTTAATGAACTGAAGAAATCAATCTGCTTGACCACAACTTGATGTTTATAAAGGTCTTTAAATCATCAAGCTCAGGGTTATACTCTGTTGAAGTTCAAGCAGCTCATCCTATTACATATTAGTGCTTTTTATTATAGGAAGAAATATAATTCAGGATTTTCCAGCCACCAAGTATTAGGACAAGCTCATGGCTCTAATGAACAATTCCAAAGTCTTAATGACAACACAATAATATTTACTTCTTACTGATGTCATGGTACAATGTGGGCTGAAGGGAAGGTTTGGGAAGATGTCTCCTTCACATGGTCATTAAGGCCATGGCTCATTCATCTAAAAGATCTTCTACCTCCCGGCCTTTGGAAGCCGCTTCTGGATCTTCAGCATCTGGTCTGCAATGAGAGATGAGAGGTGGGAGTGTTTTTATGGATCAGGCTTGAAACCAGCAAACATCCTTTCTGTCTCTTGTTCCACTGGCCAGTCACAGAGCCCCACCTATCTGTGCAGGAGGCGAGGAAATGCACTCTTGAAGTATGCCCACGAGGAAAATAAAACAGGCTTTAATGAATCAAAGTCATCTCTGTCACTTATGACTACACACACATATACATCTGTGTAAAGAAGATTCATAGCTCTGAGAACCTTCAAAATTGGATGAAATTTATAGTTACATTGCTTATTTAGCCTCCTTCTGTACTTTTAGGAATAATTTACTGCATTGAGTTGATTTCTTGTATTTTTGGAAGTCAAAAACTTAAACTTCAACTTTTCCCCTGAATCAATGGTCATCCTTGAATGAACATGCTGAAAGATCTGGGAAGTTTAAGCAAGATGTCCCCTGAGTGGGGTCCCGCAGTGCTGGATGATCTCTATTCACCCCTGTCTTCTGCTGCTTGCCTTGGAGGTGCTGGTGGAGAGGTGAGAGGAAAAAAGAAGATTCGTAACCGAAAAGCACAGACAATAGACTTGAGCTAGTGTTTACTTTGGGCCGGTGGTGAAGGGAAAGAAGGAAAAAAAACCCTCTTTAAAAAGCCATACACTGTAAAACCTGACATCTGACTAACCTACGAATTGCTATTATTGGGGATCAGCCCAAATTGACACCTTGAAAACATTCTGGGGTCAAGAAACTCCCACAAACATTTCTTAAAGTCATTCTTTTGGCACCGCACGGAATCTTTTCGGAAAAGAAAATTTGCTCAGGGCGGCTCTTTTGGGTTTGGGAATATGTTACTTTTATGGACATCCCCGCTCCCAGTCACTGAAGTCAGTCCTCAACTATGAAAGCGATTGCAGGTCTAGGGAGGCAGTTTGCCTCAGGACTGGACTTGTCGCCTGCATTTTAATGTTCTGCTGCACTGAAAACGCAGAGGAGAAATCACAGATACGACGCTTTGGTGAATGGTTTCCAGTCTGTGGAGAATCAATAGGCTTCTGGAGAGAGGGAGTATTGGAAACGTCCCAGTGTTCATCACATGGGTTTCTGTTCAGAAAGCCACTGAACCTAATTCATCCTCCTGGAATTCTCCTGCCCTCTTAGTTTTCCATATATTGAAAGGACATTTCTGAAAGGAATGAAATGAACTGAAATAGTATGAGCGATTTCAGAAATAAAGTCACATTTAGATCTGAATATCAAAGGAATGAATGACTCGTGTTTCATAAAATTCTTTCTTTCCTTCTTCCTTCCTCCCTCCCCTTTGTTCCTCCCTTTACTCCCTCTCTCCTTCCTCCCTTCCTTCCTTCTTTCCTTTCTTTCTCTCTTTTTGATTCTCTTTAGAAAATGCTAGTCTGAAAAGCAGTTGACAGTGTCATAACCACTGAAACAGTTGGTGAAAAGCTTTAGTCCCTAAAATTTACAAAATGGAAAAAAACAGAAGTTAATTCTCTGCTTTTGGCAAACATAAGAATTTATTCGCATTTGGAATTTGCATCTTTTAGTAAGGTTTAGAAAGCTTTATAAGATACAAGGCTATATTTATGGAGATATTATTTTAGCTGATAAATATGGAATCCTAATGATTTATATTTCACCGACTGTTTCAGTGGTTATGACATTGTTAAATACTTTTCCAGCAGTCACGTATGGATGTGAGAGTTGGACCATAAAGAAGGTTGGGTACCAAAGAATTGATGCTTTTGAACTACAGTGTTGGAGAAGACCCTTGAGAGTCCCTTGGACTGCAAGGAGATCCAACCAGTCAATCCTAAAGGAAATCAATCCTGAATATTCATTGGAAGGACTGATGCTGAAGCTCCAATACTTTGTCCACCTGATGCGAAGACCTGACTCATTAGAAAAGACCCTGAAGCTGGGAAAGATTGAGGGCAGGAAGAGCAGGGGATGACAGAGGATGAGATGATTGGATGGCATCACTTACTCAATGGACATGAGTTTGAGTAAACTCTGGGAGATGGTGAAGGAGAGGGAAACCTCGTGTGCTGCAGTGCATGGAGTCACAAAGAGTTGAACATGACTGAATGACTGAACAAAATTATTTAGAATTTACATTTGCTTCAAAATGTTTCCTTAAAAATATTATTTTGTATGTGATTTCACGTGAAATTAATTAGATCCTGAGGCTATTTCTTTTTTAACCTGGATGGAGCCCATAATGGCTTATCCCCACAGTTCTAGTGTTAAGTGGGTTTGTACCTTGAACAGACAGAGTCCTGTGTTTAAGGGGCAGACTTCTGTTTTGGCTTCCCTGGTGGCTCAGATGGTAAAGAATCTGCCTGCATTGCTGGAGACCCAGGTTTGATCCCAGGGTCAGGAAGATCCCCTGGAGAAGGGAACGGCAACCCACTCCAGTATTCTTGTCTTGGAAATCCCATGGACAGAGGAACCTGGTTGGCTGTAGTCCATAGTGTTGCAGAGTCTGACACAACTGAGTGACTGCCACTTTCCCTTTCTGTTTTATATTCTCAACTTACTCATTGGAAGCATCACATCAGGTGAGTTTTAGGAATATCTAGGGTACCTTCAAAAAGGTTTCAAGAATCATGGAAAGGTCTAGAACTTTGAATTCTCAACGATGAATCTGGAGAATAAGTGCCTGTAAATGTACACATGTCTCAGTGCTCCTGGGGCAGGAAATAGAGTGAAAGGTGAGGACGGGGTTTCCATTTGGGGGACAACTTTTGGAAGTTTACTTTAAAATGTAAACAACGCTGCTTCTGATGGTCCAGCCCTGCATGGACTGTGAGACGGCTTGGACTTCGTCTTAGGCCTCCCTCTTCATTGTGCCAATGTGTCCCATTTTTATAGCTTAAATCATGTCCTATGGTGTATAATTTCTTATGTTTTACACACCGCTTGGCAAGAACATAGTTTAAGAGTTTGTGGTTCATGGCTGCAAAGTTAGTAGTTTTGTAGGTTTTCTTTTGGGGTGTGTGTGTGTTATCTATGAAGAAGGTGTAAATTTTTGGCCTTTTTGATCCACTAGGTCCCTTTACCCTGAATCAATGGCAAACTTTAATGAGAACATTAACCACAAATGAGCAACACTTTTCTCTGCCATATGAATGTCAGGATATTTAGCCAAGTGATGCTGACTGGCAGTGCAGGGTAGTGGGCAAACTTTTAGGCAGTTTTGGGGTAACTTTGGCTTATGTGGAACTACCACAGAATCATAATCTATGTGACAGCTGTGCCTGTACTCACTTTTTAGTTTTAGGTTAAAATTAGAAAACCACAAAATCATGTTAGAATCATTGGGTGACACTCAAATTTGCTCTTCAACCATAATGTGGAAGGTTGAAATCAGAAATTGTCATAGTTGATAGTTTCTGACCAGGACTCTCAAGTTGTGCCACCAGAAAATTCCTGCACAGAGAGCTCCACACTCCACAGAACCATTTTTCCTTTTCTTATTGGCAATCATTTCGGAGCCAGCCCCACAGATAGTAACCCTTCCTGGAAGTGACAGTGGTTGTTTCTCTTGTTTTGGAAGGTTACAGGAAAGTAGGAAGCAATTTCTGAGATGGAGGAAAGCAGTTTGTGTGTGTGTTTGTGTGTGGAACTATGTGTGCGTGTGTGCTCAGTCATGTCTGACTTTTTGTGACCCCATGGACTGTAGCCTTTGAGGCTCCTCTGTCCATAGGGATTCTCCAGGCAATAATACTGGACTGGGTTGCCATTTCCTGCTCTAGGGCATCTTCCTGACCCAGGGATTGAACCCGCGTCTCTTGCATTGACAGGCAGATTTTTTACCACTGCACCACCTGGGAAGCCTGTGTGAAACTATAGATCTGAACAGTGTTAAAAATTTGATGTAAAGTCAGTAGTCCTTCTGCTGTATTGAAAACTTAATGCTTGCTATGGAAATGGGCTTCTAACTCTTCTTATTCAGGTTCAGAGGATAGCAAAGGTGTTTCTCAAAGCACTATTTGGGTATTGAAAGTGAAGAATGTGTTTGCCTCATCTTCTAAGCCTGGAGCAGAGGAATGACTGAGCTGAGTCAGTTCAAGGACTATTTGGCTTTAAACCCATGGTCACTCTTGGTTTTCCAACTCCCCTCTTTCCCACTATGTATGTGCTTGTGTGATAAGTTGCTTCAGTTGTGTCTGACTCTGTAGGACCCTATGGACAGTAGCCTGCCAGGCTCCTCTGTCTATGGGATTCTTAAGGCAAGAATACTGGAGTAGATTGCCAAGCCCTCCTCCAGGGGATTGAACCTGTGTCTCGTGTCTCCTGCCTTGGCAGGTAGACTCTTTACCTCTAGCGCCACCTGGGAAGCCACCACTCCCATCCCTAAATCACCCACCTCTTGTAGATCCTTATGTGAGGGTCCCCTCTTATCAGTCAGTTCAGTTCAGTCGCTCAGTCGTGTCCGGCTCTTTGCGACCCCATGAATCGCAGCACGCCAGGCCTCCCTGTCCATCACCATCTCCTGGAGTCTACTCAAACTCACGTCCATCGAGTTGGTGATGCCATCCAGCCATCTCATCCTCTGTCGTCCCCTTCTCCTCCTGCCCCCAATCCCTCCCAGCATCAGAGTCTTTTCCAATGAGTCAACTCTTCACATGAGGTGGCCAAAGGACTGGAGTTTCAGCTTTAGCATCATTCCTTCCAAAGAAATCCCAGGGCTGATCTCCTTTAGAATGGACTGGTTGGATCTTCTTGCAGTCCAAGGGACTCTCAAGAGTCTTCTCCAACACCACAGTTCAAAAGCATCAATTCTTCAGTGCTCAGCTTTCTTCACAGTCCAACTCTTACATCCATACGTGACCACGGGAAAAACCATAGCCTTGACTAGATGGACCTTTGTTGGCAAAGTAATGTCTCTGCTTTTGAATATGCTATCTAGGTTGGTCATAACTTTTCTTCCAAGGAGTAAGCATCTTTTAATTTCATGGCTGCAGTCACCATCTGCAGTGATTTTGGACCTCAAAAAAATAAAGTCTGACACTGTTTCCACTGTTTCCCCATCTATTTCCCATGAAGTGATGGGACTGGATGCCATGATCTTAGTTTTCTGAATGTTGAGTTTTAAGCCAACTTTTTCACTCTCCTCTTTCACTGTCATCAAGAGGCTCTTTAGTTCCTCTTCACTTTCTGCCATAAGGGTGGTGTCATCTGCATATCTGAGGTTATTGATATTTCTCCTGGCAATCTTGATTCCAGCTTGTGATTCTTCCAGTCCAGTGTTTCTCATGATTTACTCTGCATAGAACAGGCCTTCTTATCACAGATATACAAAAATTTTATTGTACATATTTTCTTATGTTTCCTCAGAAATACAGTACTTTCTTTATGTGTTGTCAGAAATTAAGAAATACTAAGCTTTCCATAGAGGTGCACACATTCTGTCAATCAAACCCAAATAACCACCTCAATAACCCATAATTGTCACTGACTGTATACTTCACACTTAACATGTAATCATCACAGACAATGGTTTCATAATCAGCCCCCTGACTGACTAAGGCGAAAAGTGTAACCATGAGAGAGGGGTGTGTTGTGTACAGCAGTTGCCAATGCTACAGGCAAGTGGATCCACCCTTCCTTGGGCCAAAGAGGAAGATTACAGTAGCTTTTCCCCTTCCCAACTCATAAAACATGCTTCTGCAAGTATTCACATTGATTATGACTCTTCCAGTATATAAAGAATAGTCATCTCTGGTTGCTCTTTGGGGAGAGAGCATTCTCACAGAGTAAAATTGATGCAGCAAATTATAGGATGTGTGGCCAGTTTGGAAGTGAGACTAAAGAGTCCAAGTTGTAAATTCTTGTCCCTTTAGAGTAGCAAGTTAATTTTAAGACTGTAGGCATCATCAACACATTTAAGCTTTCCCAGAATGTCTTGTGGCTCAGAGTTATTTTGAATGGTAAATATATTCAGGTTGTATTCATTTTGCCCTGGTGACCATCAGCATAGGGACCACTAGGCTCACAAGGAGGCTGTGAACAAAGGCTGTAAAAGTGGGTGATCAGTGATGCCAGACCCAGGTATTCTAACCTTTAACACCATTGCTCAGGGTTTCTTTTCTTTTCGTTTTGTTTCTTTTTAAAAATTTATTTATTCGGACTGTGCTGAGTGGCTTGTGGGAACTTAGTTCCCTGACCAGGAATTGAACCCATGCCCTCAGCAGTGAAAGTGTGGAGTCCTAATCACAGGACTGCCAGGAAAGTCCCTCTTAGGGTTTCTTATGACTAGAAACAGATTCCTGCAGAGTAGGAGTCTAGGATTCTCCCAGGAACCTCCCATCTCCATCTTTACCCTCTTGGGCTGTTCCTTCCTCTAAATAGTAGCACCATTCTTTGCCTTTGTCTTTTTGCTCTCATTAATGCATCCTTTCATCCAATGTATAATTTCTTGGCTACCAACTAGCTCCATAGAAGGCAGTAGGGATACAAAGATGACATGGCACAGCCTCTGGCTGCAGCAAGTTCATGTGGGGGATAGATATATAAACAAGTAACATCAACACGGTAGAAAAAGTGATACACCTAGTATTATGAAGGCTCGGAGGGGACACGGTAACTTTTCCTGGGAGAGTTTGAGTTGGATAGGTTGATAGAAGAGTTTATTTTTACAATGGTAATGAAGAAGAGTAGAAGTATGCCAGGCAGAGATGGAGGAAAATTAAGGTGCTTTTTGGGCAAAATTTAGAGTTTATTGTGTAGGTAACATTAATTGATTCTAAGCAGGGTGGTGTGGCAGGTAGGGAGACATGATTGGACGATTATAAAGATAACTATAATAGTAGTTTAGAGAGAAACTTCAGTTCAGTTCAGTTCAGTCGCTCAGATCAGATCAGTCACTCAGTCGTGTCCGACTCTTTGCGACCCCATGAATCGCAGCACGCCAGACCTCCCTGTCGATCACCAACTCCCGGAGTTCACTGAGACGTCCATCGAGTCAGTGGTGCCATTCAGCCATCTCATCCTCTGTCGTCCCCTTCTCCTCCTGCCCCCAATCCCTCCCAGCATCAGAGTCTTTTCCAGTGAGTCAACTCTTCACATGAGGTGGCCAAAGTACTGGAGTTTCTGCTTTAGCATCATTCCTTCCAAAGAAATCCCAGGGCTGATCTCCTTCAGAATGGACTGGTTGGATCTCCTTGCAGTCCAAGGGACTCTCAAGAGTCTTCTCCAACACCACAGTTCAAAAGCATCAATTCTTCGGCGCTCAGCCTTCTTCACAGCCCAACTCTCACATCCATACGTGACCACAGGAAAAGTGATAGCCTTGACTAGATGGACCTTTGTTGGCAAAGTAATGTCTCTGCTTTTGAATATGCTATCTAGGTTGGTCATAACTTTCCTTCCAAGGAGTAAGTGTCTTTTAATTTCATGGCTGCAGTCACCATAGGCAGTGATTTTGGAGCCCAGAAAAATACAGTCTGACCCCAACTCTTTGTGACCCCATGAATCACAGCACTCCAGGCCTCCCTGTCCATCACCATCTCCTGGAGTCTACTCAAACTCATGTCCATCGAGTTGGTGATGCCATCCAGCCATCTCATCCTCTGTCATCCCCTTCTCCTCCTGCCCCCAATCCCTCCCAGCATCAGAGTCTTTTCCAATGAGTCAACTCTTCCCATGAGGTGGCCAAAGTACTGGAGTTTCAGCTTCAGCATCAGTCCTTCCAAAGAACACCCAGGACTGATCTCCTTTAGTATGGACTGGTTGGATCTCCTTGCAGTCCAAGGGACTCTCAAGAGTCTTCTCCAACACCACAGTTCAAAAGCATCAATTCTTCGGTGCTCAGCCTTCTTCACAGTCCAACTCTCACATCCATACATGACCACTGGAAAAACAATAGCCTTGACTAGATGGACCTTTGTTGGCAAAGTAATGTCTGTGCTTTTGAACATGCTATCTGGGTTGGTCATAACTTTTCTTCCAAGGAGTAAGCGTCTTTTAATTTCATGGCTGCAATCACCATCTGCAGTGATTTTGGAACCCCCAAAAATGAAGTCTGACACTGTTTCCACTGTTTCCCCATCTATTTCCCATGAAGTGATGGGACCAGATGCCATGATCTTCGTTTTCTGAATGTTGAGCTTTAAGCCCACTTTTTCACTCTCCTCTTTCACTTTCATCAAGAGGCTTTTGAGTTCCTCTTCACTTTCTGCCATAAGGGTGGTGTCATCTGCATATCTGAAGTTATTGATATTTCTCCCAGCAATCTTGATTCCAGCTTGTGTTTCTTCCAGCCCAGTGTTTCTCATGATGTACTCTGCATATAAGTTAAATAAACAGGCTGACAATATACAGCCTTGATGTACTCCTTCTCCTATTTGGAACCAGTCTGTTGTTCCACGTCTAGTTCTAACTGTTGCTTCATGACCTGCATATATGTTTCTCAAGAGGCAGGTCAGGTGGTCTGGTATTCCCATCTCTTTCAGAATTTTCCACAGTTTATTGTGATCCACACAGTCAAAGGCTTTGGCATAGTCAATAAAGCAGAAATAGATGTTTTTCTGGAACTCTCTTGCTTTTTCCATGATCCAGCGGATGTTGGCAATTTGATCTCTGGTTCCTCTGCCTTTTCTAAAACCAGCTGGAACATCTGGGAGTTCATAGTTTACGTAATGCTGAAGCCTGGCTTGGAGAATTTTGAGCATTACAAACATCTGAATGCAGAGTTCCAAAGAATAGCAAGAAGGGATAAGAAAGCCTACCTCAGTGATCAATGCAAAGAAATAGAGGAAAACAACAGAATGGGAAAGACTAGAGATCTCTTCAAGAAAATCAGAGACACTAAAGGAACATTTCATGCAAAGATGGGCTCAATAAAGGACAGAAATGGTATGGACCTAACAGAAGCAGAAGATATTAAGAAGAGATGGCAAGAATACACAGAATAACTGTACAAAAAAGATCTTCACGAACCAGATAATCACGATGGTGTGATCACTGACCTAGAGCCAGACATCCTGGAATGTGAAGTCAAGTGGGCCTTAGAAAGCATCACTATGAACAAAGCTAGTGGAGGTGATAGAATTCCAGTTGAGCTATTCCAAATCCTGAAAGATGATGCTGTGAAAGTGCTGCACTCAATATGCCAGCAAATTTGGAAAACTCAGCAGTGGCCACAGGACTGGAAAAGGTCAGTTTTCATTCCAATCCCAAAGAAAGGCAGTGCCAAAGAATGCTCACACTACCGCACAATTGCTCTCATCTCACACGCTAGTAAAGTAATGCTCAAAATTCTCCAAGCCAGACTTCAGCAATATGTGAACCATGAACTTCCTGATGTTCCAGCTGGTTTTAGAAAAGGCAGAGGAACCAGAGATCAAATTGCCAACATCCGCTGGATCATGGAAAAAGCAAGAGAGTTCCAGAAAAACATCTATTTCTGCTTTATTGACTATGCCAAAGCCTTTGACTGTGTGGATCACAATAAACTGTGGAAAATTCTGAAAGAGATGGGAATACCAGACCACCTGACCTGCCTCTTGAGAAACATATATGCAGGTCATGAAGCAACAGTTAGAACTAGACGTGGAACAACAGACTGGTTCCAAATAGGAAAAGGAGTACATCAAGGCTGTATATTGTCAGCCTGTTTATTTAACTTATATGCAGAGTACATCATGAGAAACACTGGGCTGGAAGAAACACAAGCTGGAATCAAGATTGCTGGAAGAAATATCAATAACCTCAGATATGAGATGACACCACCCTTATGGCAGAAAGTGAAGAGGAACTCAAAAGCCTCTTGATGAAAGTGAAAGTGGAGAGTGAAAAAGTTGGCTTAAAGCTCAACATTCAGAAAACGAAGATCATGGCATCTGGTCCCATCACTTCATGGGAAATAGATGAGGCAGCAGTGTAAACAGTGTCAGACTTTAATTTTCTGGGCTCCAAAATCACTGCAGATGGTGATTGCAGCCATGAAATTAAAAGACGCTTACTCCTTGGAAGAAAAGTTATGACCAACCTAGATAGCATATTCAAAAGCAGAGACATTACTTTGCCAACAAAGGTCCATCTAGTCAAGGCTATGGTTTTTCCAGTGGTCATGTATGGATGTGAGAGTTGGACTGTGAAGAAGGCTGAGCACCGAAGAATTGATGCTTTTGAACTGTGGTGTTGGAGAAGACTCTTGAGAGTCCCTTGGACTGCAAGGAGATCCAACCAGTCCATTCTGAAGGAGATCAGCCCTGGGATTTCTTTGGAAGGAATGATGCTAAAGCAGAAACTCCAGTACTTTGGCCACCTCATGGGAAGAGTTGACTCATTGGAAAAGACTCTGATGCTGGGAGGGATTGGGGGCAGGAGGAGAAGGGGATGACAGAGGATGAGATGGCTGGGTGGCATCACTGACTCGATGGACGTCTCAGTGAACTCTGGGAGTTGGTGATGGACAGGGAGGCCTGGAGTGCTGTGATTCATGGGGTCGCAAAGAGTCGGACATGACTGAGTGACTGATTTGATCTGATCTTACTAGTGTGTGAGATGAGTACAATTGTGTGGTAGTTTTAGCATTCTTAGGCATTGCCTTTCTTTGGATTGGAATGAAAACTGAGTTTTTCCAGTCCTGTGGCCACTGCTGAGTTTTCCAAATTTGCTGGCATACTGAGTGCAGCACTTTCACAGCATCATCTTTCACTTAAAGAACTTAAAACAAGGAGGCAATGAAGATGAGATGTCATGGTCTGGCATCTCATAGTCTGGCAGGCAAAAGTGAGGACTTCAAATAAGGTGATAGTTTGTTGTGTACATAGAAAGAGTGGATAAAAACAATTTTTCAGAGATGGAATTGACAGTTGTTTGTTGCTGACAATTTTAAGTGGTCCTGTCCATGAACATGGAATATATGTCTGTCTAATTATTTTTGATTTGCATGGGTATTTTTATTCATCTTGATTTTCTTTGTGATGCATGGGATATGGGACCCATGACTTTTCATTCAAAGGTAGATGTTGTAATTATTCATTCATTCAATAAATATTTATTAAACCCTAGATGTATAACACATATAAATATTCAAGATGAAATTACTCTTCTCAAGGCCAGATATTTTAACTTTTAACTGGAAACAAGAATTATCTGGGGAGATTGTAAAAATGATAATGCCCAGGTTGCAATTCAGACTCATCGAATTATTCTCAGATGTGTTTTAAATGTTCCACATGTGATTCCAAAGTGTATCCAGGGCTGAGGGCTCTGCTCCATGGCATTGCAAACTGTTCAGTCAGTCAACATGTCATTGCAAAACAGTGTGAAAAGAGCTCTTAACAGAAATTGGGACATGGTCCTTTGGCAGTAGAGAGCAAGACCATGAACTCTGATCTCCAGCTCAGGTGGCTGTTGTAAAGACGGTGCAGTTTTAGCTGAGGCTGGAAGGGTGTTTTCAGGAGTTTAAGTGGGGCGGGTGTTCTACTCCAAGGAGCAGCCCCTGGAAGAAAACATGCCAATGCAGAGACTAGTTGAGGAGGAGTAGGGGGAGGTGGGGGAGAGACACAATACTTTCCACTTTTGGAGGGTGATGGACCCATGGGATATTCAGGTAGAAGTGTCAGCATTAGTTGGAATACATGAATCTGCAGAAGTGAGGTCTGAAGATACAGTTTCCAGAGTCTCAGTTTGGTGGCTGAAGGTAACTTAGGGATATCATGTGCAGGGTATGCTAGGCCTAAAGGGTGAAGAGGGAAAGAGAGAACTTGCATGGTAACCCCTTCATCCTTCCCACCAAAGTGTCCTTTCCCTCCCCCACATGTCCCCTGGAGTTCTGGGATGACTGGTGGGCTTGGATCTGGGTGGGGATGGAGGATGGAGAGGGGAAGGATGGTTGTGGCTAATGTGTATGCATGGGTGCCCTTTAATACTGTGAGCTCCCGTATTAGTGGAGGGATTGTCTTGTTTAGCTTTGCGTCCACCCCATAGAGTCTAACATAGAGAAGAACTTCAAAACATATCTTTTGAATGAATGTGTGTGAATAATGTTCAATAAACCTTATGTTTTACTTTTGGAAACATACACTTATAATGATAGATCTTCTATTAGACACAGGATGCATTTCTAAGAAGAAAAGATGCTGAAAGGTTTGGCTAGGATTTTTTTTTTTTAATGCTGGTGAGGTATAAGACACACCAGGTATGGGTCTAGAGATGTGAGCTGGCAGGGTTCTGTGTTCACTGTATATTTAAATTATTCTGAAAATCATATCAGGTGATGATAAATTTACCTTGGTCCTTCATCTAAAAGCTTTAGTTACATTTTCAATGTTATCATTTGCTTATCATCTCTTCAAAGCTTATTTACCTTTTTTAAAAAATTAAAGAAGCAAAATTCATAGATACTGGAAAAGAAGAAATTGTCACTTTTTGCAGAGAACAGAATTACCTATGTAGAAAATAAAAAAGAATATACAAAAGGGCTCCAAAAACTAAAGTTTAGCAAGATTATAGTATATAAGGTAAACAATAGAATCTCATTCTATACCTTGTAATAATTAACTCAGACTGAATCACAGACCTAACATGTAAAATCTTACACTATAAAACTTCCAGAAAAAAATACAGAAGAAAATCTTTGGAATAAGCAAAGATTTTTCAGATACAATACGAAAAATCCTGTCCATAACGAATTTGTTTTATTTCTTATTTGTGGGGGTGGTTACACCTCTATATATGTTTGTCAAAACTCACAGAACTGTACACTAAAAACATGGTGAATTTAATGTATGTAAATTGTTACTTAAAAAAATCAAATGTAAAATAAAAGTTTGACACATTTAAAGAAATAAAAAATTAAAAAATAAAATTTCTGTTAGTAAACATGAAAACTTTAAAAAACTTCAATGTATCATCAATGAGAAGCTATAACTTCTGCTTGTTAAAATATTTTAAAAAATTACTAAAAGTCATACGTAATGATCATTTGGAAGAAAAGTTATAGCTACTCAATTATTTTTAACTTCTTGAAACTCAGGCTTTTAGATAGTGTGAGCACTTGTATTAACTATATTAAAGTTCATTCATCCAGAATCTATTCATTGTAAGCCAGAAGGGATAAAATATAAGTATCTAAAATCTGTTAAGCATATGGTTCCCCAAGTATGGCTGGACATATCCTATTTAGTAAGATGACAAACTGATTTTGGGGCGTGCTTTGGTGCTCTGAATACTCACACTAAAGGCAATAATAAATGATTCTTTTCCTTTGTTAGAACCTCTCTGGGCCCTTTGAATTAGAGGGTTTCTGCACTTTGGCACAATGTCACTAGGGCTGTATGGATGGTGGGGACAGAGTGGCTGGGAAGGCCTGCTTCATGGTCCTCAACCTTGGCCTCCCTGGAACTTCTGTCCGATGAGGGGTGGCACAGATTAGAGCTGGAGGCTTGGGGCATTTCTCCAAGCAGCACTGATATTACAGGTGGCCAAAAGAGCAGAATCTCTATGAGGATGAAGGCAGCTGAGGTCTGTCTCCTGCCACTGCTGATACCCTCCTCCCAGAAGGGAGATGGTAAACAGCCTTGGCTTCCAACCTTGGCAAGACTGCTAATTCTTTCTCTGATACAGAATTCACTTTTCCTTTCATCCTTATTCATTGAGCTAGCATTGTATTTCTTTAAAGGCATAATGATTTCAAAGTCAAGTTGATGTCCTCTACCTTGGCAAGTAACAGCCCTTGTTAAAATTGAATATATCACATGAATTACTTATTCTTTTCATTGAACAGAGGATGCATGCACAACTTTAGTTAAATTCTTCTTCTGTTCTTTTGATATTGTCTCTGGAGACCTTTGAATATTTCTCTCCAAAATTACCCAAGAACCAAGGGCAGAAAGCCATCTAAATATAGAAGAAGCCCCACTTCTCGTGGCGGGCAGCATGAACAGACTGGAATCCTCAGTCTCCAGGGTGAGACCCATGAGGATCTGCTGATATGATTTGCTTTATGGCAGAAGGCAGTTTTCAGATCTGTGTTTCTGTGAATGCTATTCTAGGGTACAGATTTATTTGCAGATGTTTTTATTGGATTCTTCTGAGAACCATTTGATAAACTTAAAAGTACCAACATTTCTGTGGTTCTAAAACAAGTGTCATAGTGTTTATCAGTTTATTTTCTTGGTGTCATTTCTACTCTTATTCTTAGCTCCATTTCCCCCTTAATTCAGAAACAAAATCTCATAATTAAGTACTTACTGTTAAACATAAAAGGATTACTGGAAAAACAAACATCTTGAAAATGTCCCTCACATCTGACCAAAACCATTTCAGTAATGTGGATGACAAAGAGACTCAACTCAGATTTCTTAACTACAAAGGATATAGTGCGTCTTTCCCAGAAGAAAGATTTTGAGTAGAATTTTCAATGGATGAGGCCTTTGAGATTTGTGAGATCAACTGGTCTGTCCAAGGTGATAGACATAGCTGTTAATTTTCCTTTGTTTTTTTTTTTTTTTTACTACCATCCAGATGGAAAAGAATACATAACCCTTCTCATTTTTCACCTATGAATAGTCTCTCTCCTCATAATCCACAATTATTTCTGGTTCCCTCTTTCCTACCACAGGCCCATTGAGATTTCTCTGCCCTTCCCTTAAATAAATCCGAGCCCCTGGAGCCCCTCTTGTCCCATTTAAAGGTCACTGCACCCAAATGTGCTGTTCTGCTGCTTTCTTTAGTGAGTGACTAATGGTCCATGTGGGGCATCCCAGGAATGTCTGTTGCTCAAAATTATAACCTCCCTCTTCTACCAATGGGATGGAGAGGCGTTTCATAAAACCTTTCAAAACTGGTTAAATTGGTGATCAGTAAGATGACCGCTCTATTCAGTGCTATCTTGGACTTTTTCCCCATTAGGAAGAAAAATCTTCCACTCACTTCTGTTTGTCATTTATGACGATAGCAGACTCTGGGTGAGGAGAAATGTGACTTTCTGCTTTTAGGCTTAAGACTAAATGAGCCCTTCCTTCAACTTTGCCTCTTGAGTTTCCCAATGCATTTTTTCCCTCCTGGAGAATATTTCAATGATGTTATGGGCTTTTCTTCTGCTTTTTGTTTTGTGAGAGGAGCACGATCGTTCATGTGACTGGCCCACTAAGACCACATGCATATTTCAGGGATAACTCCCAGGGCCCACTTTCCTCCCCACTGGCCTCCAACAACAGAGCTCTTCATTTTGGGGTTAGAACTTCCCTCTGGGTTGGGGCACATTTCTGAGCCACATTATTCATGTTCACTAAAGGAGAAATTCCCTTCCCCCAGTGGGGGGCTCTGGACTATATCTCAGTGAGGCAACATTTGCTGGTTTCAACAGTGATGTTCCTGCCATGAGGTCCTGCTGAAATGTCAAAAACCCACCCAGGTACCCACTATGACTCTTCCTCTGAGAGACTGCAGGGGATCCTCTGTGGTGGATTCTGACTTCTGGTGTCTCTAGACTCTTCTGGTATCCATTGTTGTTTTGTTGTTTTAGTCGCTAAGTCCTGTTTGACTCTTTGTGACTGCATGGACTGTAGCCTGCCAGGCTTCTCTGTTCATGGGATTTCCCAGGCAGGAATACTGGAGTGGGTAGCCATTTTCTTCTCCAGGGCATCTTCCCAACTCAGGGACTGAACTTTCCTGCATTCACGGGTGGATTCTTTACCTCTGAGCCACCAGGGAAGTCCCCATTCTGCCTCTAATTCCCTCTGGGGAGTCATCCTCTTCCTCCTCTAGTCCATGAGATGGTAGATGGTGCTGACCCCAGCAGTGGGTGGAGACTTATGCCTAAGCCAGTTTCTCACAGACTGTCAGCCACCAGGGCTGCTTCAGGGACCAGCCGTGAGGCAGAGAGTCCACGGGACGTGGTAAGACCTTTCCTGGGCTCCTGGACTCACATAAGGTCTGTCCTTTTGGAGTTGTGGGGAGAGAAGGCAGATGGCGTGGGCATCCTGCATCCACTTGGAGGCTGAATATGGAGCCAGTGCCAAGGGAGAAGTGCTGAGGAGTGAGGATGAGAAATTCATCCCTGATGACATTGTTTGAGCCTTGAATCAAGCTCTGTGAAGCTGGTCTTCTCTATTGCACCATGAATAAATGATCTTTTCTTGCTTAAAGTGGCTTAAATGATTTGAATGTGACGTAAATGATTTGAATGGGACTTTTGATCACTTGTAGCCAAAACCCTGTCTGCTAAACTTGTAGCCAAGAAATAGTGTGTGTGTATGTGTTTTCTTTTGATTTTTCAGAAAAGGAAAAAAAAAAAAAAAAGATGAGGATTCATCCATTCCAAAAATGCTCCTCAGTAGATTAAAAAGTTATTTAGGGGACTTATTAGTGGTCCAGTGGTTATGACTCTGTGCTCCCAACACAGGGGGCTTGGGTTTGATCCCTGGTCAGGGAACTAGATCCCACATGCCACAACTAAGAGTTTGAATGCTGCAATTAAAGGTCCTGATGCTGCAACAAAGGTCGAAGATCCTGTGTGCTGCCACTAAGACCCAGCACAGTCAAATAAATAAATAAGTAAAATTATTTGAAAGGACAAAGTAGAATTGGTAAAATCTTTTTAAAAAGCCTGGTGAAAAAGTAGAAAAATATAGGAAAAAAAGACTTCTGGGTATAAAGGTCACTAAAAATTACAGCAGAAGGTAAGTTTTTAAATACTTGTGTCATTTATTTACTCTTACCCACATGCTGGTCCAGGTCGTTTTCACAGTTTGAGCCTTTCTGTGGGCTATTAAATAGTTTGGTGCAAAATACAGTTTGGTGTATTAAATTGAGTTTGTTTGGAAATGTGGTCTGTTCTTTGACCTTGGGCAAGTTTCTTCACCTTAACATTTGAGGGATATTATTCTGGACATAATGTGTGTGAAGCTCCTAAGTTGGGGCCTGGAATAAAGCAGGCAGTCAAATGTGGGAGCAGCTGCTGTTTATTATTATTACGCTTTACTCTGGCCACTTGCTAGAAACATGAGTCACCCTCCATGTGTCCCTGTTTTCACTAGACCTGGTCAGGAAGTGCCTCTGGCCTGTTGTTGGTCTTTCCTGATGGTGTGGAATTAGCTGCCTTTCTTCTTGATTGTAACTAATGACAAAATGGTCCCTTTTGGAAATTCTGTATTTCTCCTCACCAGTCATCTCTGGACTTCTAATTTGTATTCTCAACAAAGAAGAACATAAAATATAGTTAATTAAGTCTGAACTGAGGGATGAAACAACAATGGGAAGTTATGGGTTGTGACTTCCCTTGGTGCAAACAGATATGCTTATAACCCATAGGTTATTTCCTGCTGAGAAATATTAAAAAGTCCAAAATTGTGCAGTGGTTAACTAATATTATTTTATGATAAGGTATCCCATGGATGGCCAACACAAGACTTCTGTGTCCAACTCTTTGTGACCCCATGAGCCCTGCCAGGCTCTTCCATCCATGGGATTCTCCAGGCAAGAATACTGGAGTGGGTTGCCATTTCCTTCTCCAGGGGATCTTCCTGACCTAGGGATAGAACCCGGGTTTCCCCCACTGCGGGCAGATTCTTTACCATCTGAGCCACCAGGGAAGCCTGGGGCCATCTCCCAATCCTCTATCAGTCTTAGCCCTGTTTCTCACTGAGCCTGAGGTTGGGCTCAGACTCATTCTCAACCCAAAGCACCAGCAATGAGATATTAGTGCTTGAGTTGGAAACATTTCCCCCTCTTCATCCCTGGGTTTCTGCATTTTGATTTTATTATTGTTTACATATTTTGAGGTGTTTAAAACTTTTCTTTTAATTCCCTTCATACTTTGGATTTCAGTAGGAGAAGGGATTATTTGTACAGTCATGAGGCTAGGAGCATCTGGTTCCATGATTCAATATCCTCCTTTAGTGGAAAAGGGCTTATCTTTCTGGGATTGCTTTATTTTATTTTTTAATTTTATTGGGGTATAGTTGATTTACAATGGCGAATGTTGTGTTAGGTTCAGGTGTAGAACAAAGTGATTCAATTGTACATATTTTTATTCTTCTTCAGATTCTTTTTCCATATACGTTATCACAAAATATTGAACAGAGTTCCCTGTGCTATCCAGTAAGTCCTTATTGGTTATTTATCTTGTATAGCATAGTGTGTGGGGACTTCTTTAGCAGTCCAGCAGTTAAGACTCTGCACTTCCATTACAGGGGGCACTGGTTTGATCTCTGGTCAGGAAACTAAGATCCCGCATGCTGTGTGGTGTGACAAAAAAAAAAGAAGAAGAATATAATAGTGTGTGTATGTTGGGATTGCTTTCTATCTTAGCCTAATATATGAGAACAATAAAAACAAGAAACCCCACTTCCCGTACAAAATAGGTTAAAAAGAATATAAATCTACCAAAGCAATAGCAGCAGATAAAAATCTGAGAGGAGAAAATCAGGGAAGAGATGTCATAATCAAAAATTTGGACTCAGTTTGGAGTCATCAAAAACAGGCATTGGGACCTCTGCTAAGGGAAGCGCTGTGTGCAGAAATAAACAGGAAGAGTTCTTGCTTTTGAGGAGCTCACAGTCTGGTTAGGAGGCTGTATAGAACAAAGCCCGCAATTACCAGGCACCATGGCAAGGGCTGTTCTCTGTCTGAGGAGAGGAAGATTGAAGGATTGAGTGTTTGAGGTGATCTGATGACATTAAGTGAAGTCTCTGCTGATGCTGCCTCATACCCCTTATTTCATAACCCAAAGATTGGATATTAATAACTGAATTGTTACTTGACTTGCTCTTGTCCTGTTTGAAGTCCTAGTTTTCCTGGTAAGAAAGAGGAAACAAGTGAGGTGATAAATAGTACAAATACTCAAGTTCTGGAATCTAACAGTCTGAGCTTTGAATCCTGACCTGTTGCTTACTTGCTGTGTAACTCTGAGAAGGTCAGTAACCGCTCTGGGTCCCACTTCTTAGAGTCATGGCAATTAAAATAGAGAATATCTCTGTTGTACCTGGGGCAACTTGGGTGATGAATAAATAAAATTTATTATTATTGATTCATTTTGTTGTCTTTATTATCAGGTCACTGGTGTTGAACGCTGCCTAAGCATTTGTGTTTTATTTGTCCACTTCCAATTGGAAGTTCACCGTTTCAAATTACAAAGAAAATGATGGACTCGGGATCAAAAGACAAGGGTTGGGGGCTTGGTAGTGGTCAGGGGAGACTTTGGACTTTGTGTTTGGGTTGGGAGACAGAGGTTGAGAGAGAAAGCTCCTGATAGAGGGAGCAGAACCACCAGAGTGGGAAACAGCTGAGGTCTGGGATGAACAACCCAAGCGTGGGGCTAACAGAGGCAGAAACAGACATGGAGAAAAGTCCGCTCCTCAGCATTCTCCAGGGGGCCAGAGAAAACTATCCTAGACTTTGGGAACGTTTTGTTGATGTGTTGACAGCTAAGGTTACAGTGGTGTTTCCTTCTGAAAATCCCAAGTGTGTAGAAAAGGAACTCTTGCCGAATATTTCAGCTTCAGTTTAACTTCTTCCTGTATAACACGTGCGCATGTGTGTCTGTGTGTGTGACACTTGTTTGTTGGCTATGTGGAGTTGATCGTATCCTCAGTGAGGGAGGTCAGACAGGACAGAAAAAAATAGTGTGGCAGGGGCAGGGGGCAGATAACCACAACAGAAGTTTCATTTGTTTGGGAAACTAGCAGTCGACAGAGCCCAGCACACTTGATTGGTGGGAGAGCACATGGGCAAAGGCAGATGTTACACAGTATTCTCAGAATTTGGTGCCATCTGCACGCACGCACGCACACACCCCAAATTAGGAGTTGATAGATGACATACGATCAAAACATATCTTATAAAGATCATGTTTACTGTGTAGGTCAAATGCCATACTTTCTACAGTGTACTTTTTCATTGGAACATGAGGATAAAGAGCTAACTTCACCTAGTCATTCATATAATCTTGTTGGTAGAACAACTCTTGAATCAGGTTTCTCTGTTGTTAAAATTCATTTGAGCAACTCAGGTCCTAGTGACTTTCTGTGGCAAAGGATAGGTTGAAACTCTTCTGGATACCTTCACTGCTGAGAATGCCCTTCTCGAGCAAATACTGTCAGGTTAGATGTCCAGGGAGCAGATATGCTTGCAAAGTGTGAAGAGCACTTGGCTTGTGAGCTGGGAGAGTCTGGTAACTCTCAGACTGTCGTTGGAACAAAGTGTCCAACAAAGAAGAAGCAGTACCTATTCCAGGGGAGCTGGAAGGATTTAAAAAAGGGGGATTTGGATCTGCTGACAGTGTCTTATTTTTTATTTTTATAATAGTCTCTTAAAAAGTCTGACTTAGTAAAGCAAAGAGTTTTCTTCACAGAAGCAGAAAACTGGAGACTCGGAGCACATGTGTGTCCCAGATCCTTCTTAAATATACTGAATCTGCAGATGTCCGTGTCCTCAGTACAGGAAGGGCGGGGTTGGTGGTGAGGAAAGGTCAGCTGTCAGCAGCACAGAACACTTCCAGGTTATGGTGGTCACAGAAGACAGGGGACCAGACAGAGGCAAGACCGCAGCCAGGGCATGTGCAATGAGGGTGCAGGCCCTGGGACATGGCCTGGTTTCTGTGAGCCAGGGGTCAGAACAATGCAGCGAGGAGTCTGTCCTCAGTCTTAGCTGGAGCCCAGCGCTGAAGGGGTGCAACACTACAAGGCCCACCCTTGTGTCTTCAGAGAATTCTGGCTGACAGCTGGGGGTCTGTGGGCAGGGACTCCAGAGCAGGACAGCATATGGTCTTCTAGAAGTTGCCTCCCCACTGCATCCTCTCCCCAAACTCTACCCCCAAAGCGAGACGCAAGCCACAAATATTATGGATTCTTTAAAAACTGTAATATTTGCCCCTCTCCTGTGGTAATTCATAGAACTTGTCATCAGTTTCCTTTAGATGAGAAAAATCTGAAAGCACTGTCTGCTCCAGTTACATATTAATAATACCTCACTTTTCCATTTCATAGAGTTGGGGAGTGTGGATGTGTGTGGGTGTGCATACATGTATGTAAAGATAGACACATATGAATAGAAAAACATGTTCTCATTTAATCCCTGTAACTTTGTAAAATAGTATTATTCATAGCTACATATGTAACACATATGTCAGTATACATATTTACATATACAGCAACTTCATAAAATGGCACATCTATTTTATTAAAGAGAAAACGGGGACCCAGAGAAATTGACTGACAATCCTGAAATGTTGGTGCCCGTGAAATGTGCAGTCTGGATGAGAGCATAGGGTTTCTGAGTGAGTGACAAGCCCTTTGACCAGCAACCCCTCTGCCCCCAGTTTCAACATAACGTCAAGCCCACTGACTGCCTGCTCCAGGTGTGCTTGAATCAGGATGGTCCTGGGATGTTTAGCCACCTGGCACACAAGTCATCAAAATAAGAAAGTCAGAGTGCCAGCACAACACTTGCTGAGCACGCCCCATGCCCACGGGGTCTGATTTCACTGAACTTGACTTTATTTTTGCAGGACAGGGGTTAGGCTTTCACTGGCTGACCTTCCACGGTGGGGAGTTTAGTTGCCTGTTCAACAACATAGGAGGTGGTATGGTGCGGAGGAAAGAGGAGGGAGTGGTTTGCAGGTGTGCTGACCTGTTGGAATCCTGACTCCAGCACTTAGGGGACATGTATGTGTCCTTTACAGATGACTTTGTGAACTTGATTTCCTGGCCTGTGAAGTAGAATGACAGTACCATTCAGAGTTGTGGTCAGTGCTGGGTATGGCGGCAGGTGACTCCTTGGGGCTATTATTACTGCTCCTAGAATCACAAGTGGCCCAAGAAGTGTAGATGGGATTCCTGCATGGCCGTGGCCTAAGGGTCCCAGTAACCAACTTTTAGGGACCAGAATGTCAAGGGTCTGAGTGATTCTTCTCTTTCCGTATCTGCGAAGCCTCTGTCTGGCTCTCTCCCCCTTCCCATCTTGCTGATTGGACCACCAGAGAGATACAATTGCCCAAGGGCTCTGAAGAGATTTGCAGAGCTTCCCTCCTGCTCTGGGACCCCTGGTAGTTGCTGCTAGAACTGTGTCCTCTAAAATGCGTACATCCACTGTGTGGACATTCCAGAACCCACGGCTATCCTGGAATGACTTGAGCAGTGGCTTGTGTACACCACAGGCCATTGTCACTGCAATTGTTGTTGTTCAGTCGCTAACTCAGGTCTGATTCTTTGCAACCCTCTGGACTGCAGCATGCCAGGCTCCTTTGTCCTCCCCTATTTCCTTGAGTTTCATGTCCATACAGTTGGTGATGCTATTTAACCAGCTCATCCTCTGCTGTCCCTTTCTCCTTTTGTCTCCAATCTTTCCCAACATCAGGGTCTTCTGATGAGTCGGCTCTTTGCATCAGGTGGCCAGTAGAAACAGCATTTCCAGTCATCCCATCACTTCTTGGGGCTCACCCAGGGGACCAGTATTGACACCGTCCTGGTGTACTGTGGTTGGCGGACAGCAGAGGGCACCTCCTGCCTGTGCTGGGAATGCTAAGGGACACTGCACCCCCTTTCCCCCCACTGCCTGCCCTCTCCAGCAGAGAGATGAGAAATAACCCACTCCCCCATGGTGGCCACACTGACTGCTGCTCTTTCTACTTCTCTGGCTTCCAAACACTGTATTTGTTTCACCCACATTTATTCCTGACTCCATCACCTCCCGTCTCTGCTGGGACAGCCCTGTTGGTCTTTCCTGACTTCTGAGTGAAGAAAGAGCTTTGGACTTGGAGGGGGTGGCTTCCCCAGAAAGCCTGGGGACGGCCCGCAGTCACTCCTCCAGGCCTTTGTTGAGAGAGGCCTTCCAGTCGTGTGTGGAACTCTGGTTTATTAAATCTGATGAGTTCTATATTTCTGCCACATGTCACAGATCACCCACGTTGACTGAGCCCTGCCAAAGCTGAGCTGCTGTTACCCTGAAATGAAGCCAGATTTTTTAAGTGGGTGGGGGTAATTCCAGTTTGGTGCAATAAATTATATGGTTCTGCCTGATTTGCTTTGCTCTGGGCTGGGAGCAGTTGATGATGGAACATATCTTACTCTGTGTGTGTGTGTGTGTGTGTGTGTGTGTGTATGTGCGTGCGTGTGTGTGGTGGTGGTAGTGAAGCCAGGGTGAGTGGTGATGGGGGAGGGCATTTTAATTTTCTATAGTGAGTTGTTTGAAGAATAGACACAAACATAGCCTCTGGCCTTTCTTTTTCCATCTTCTTCCCCAACTTAGCTTCTCCTTTCTATTTTTATGCTTTCAAATCTTGGGGGCTGGCTTTCTAAAATTTCAGGAAGAAATCTGGGGACTCAAGTTACCCGTGAAAGGTGACAGAATTCCCTGCGCTCCTATATACTACTCTGTCATAGGAGTTTCAGAAGCTGTGGAGACTTAGAACACCGAGAAACATGCCCTTTAGAAATTCTGAGTGTGTGAGTGTATTAAGAGGTAGTTGGGCTTTGAAGGAGAATGCTAGAGGGGGCTTCCCTGTTGGCTCAGTGATAAAGAATCCGCCTGCAATGCACGAGCCTCAGGAGACATGGGTTTGATCCCTGAATTGGAAGAGGAGAAAATGGCAACCCACTCCAGTGTTCTTGCCTGGGGAAATCCCGTGGACAGAGGAGTCTGGCAGGCTACACTCCATGGGTTGCAAAGAGTTGGAAACGACTTAAGTGTTGTAGCAGCAGCAGCTGGAGGGGGCGGAATCACTGGTTCGCACACACATTTAAGTGTGGCCAACTTCCTGGGAAGATGCACACGGAATCACATTGCTAAGGAAAGAAGGTTTAAATCTTATTTTTAAACCTTAATTATATGGGACATTAGAATCATCAGAACTTTAGAAGCCGGGAGCTAATATGTAAATATGTTATGGGGAGAGTTCAGAGAAGATAAAAGAAAAAAAATTGCTTCTAAATTCTGACTCTGCCCCCATTCCCAATCTCTTTAAGACTTGCTTTGTTCATCTGTGAAAATGGGAATAAAATCTACGTCACAGACTATCATGAGGTTAGGTAAGAAAATGTGGTCAGTTCTACTGTGACATCAAGAGAGCTTAATAAGCACTTTTTATTTTTTTCCTTTTGATGCAGTTCTGAGGGACATATCCAGGCTGTTGTAGGGGAACATTTGTCTTCTGTGCCTTTTCTTCAAAGGGGCAGGGCTGAGCAGACCCACCAATGTGACTCTCATGGTCTACAAGTCAGAAGAAAAGGCTACTACAGATCTAAAAAAGTCTTTTGTAGAGAAACTAGGAATCACATTTTGAAGGTGCTTTGTATTTATAAATGTACCCTTTATTTGTTTCCAAAACAAGTAGATTTATCACTGTATATATTATAATTAATTCCAGGTTTAGAATTTTACAAATAAAGTTTTTAAAAATTCTAGTGAGATCCAAAAGGCATCTGAAAAATTCCTGAGTGAATAAAACACCTTTTTTTTTTCCCTCCAACTGCAGAGACTGCTAAGATATATATTGAATTGGTCAAAAAGTTCATTCAGGTTTTTTCCTGTAACATTTTACAGAAAAACCCAAACAAACTTTTGGGTCAACCCAATATTTTGTGGGCTTCCCTGGTGGCTCAGATGGAAAAGAATCTGCCTGCAATGTGGGACACCTGGGTTTGATCCCTGGGTTGGGAAGATCCCCTGGAGAAGGGACTGGCTACCCACTCCAGTATTCTGGCCTGGAGAATTCCATGGACAGAGGAGGCTGGCAAACTATAGTCCATGGAGTCACAAAGAGTCGGACACAACTGAGTGACTTTCACTTTCATACTTTCTTTCAATATTTTGTAAAAATTTGCTTCAAAAATCATAACTTTTGGAAAATCACAGCTGACCAGAGTGGTGAAAACTTCTTTCTTATTATAACAACTTATTTGCACTTGTATCCCCATGGGACTGAGTTGAATTGAAGGTGGCTGCATTGGAATGGTGGAGGCACCTTGAACTTTCTTCTCCACATCATATAATTTATTGAAAGCTTGGGCTCTGGTGAAAATTATAGCTAGCCAAGGAAAACAGGGTTGTATTGTTTTGCTGATTGCTTTGTTTTGTTTTAGAGGGTAAGCTCTCTGCTTTCTGGATAGCACCTAAAATATCTATTTCAGGTTAAAAAATTCTTAACATTTTTGTCTCATAAACTTGTGAATGAAAGGCTTAAGCAAAAATTTAAAAAGCGGCTAGATTGAAAAAATTTATAATCCTTTGGCAAGCACAGGATTGAGCTGGGAAGACTTGCTCATGACCCCAAGAGGCTACCGTGTTAGAGAACCCTCCCTTTTCCTTACATCCATCACCCTTCTCGCTATGGGTTTCCCAGCTGTTTCTCCACCCATGATTCTTTATTTTCCTGACCCAGGTAACAGCAAGTACTCTGTTTCTTCATGTTCTCTGCCTGGGCATGGTCCTTCTTCATCACTCAGCTTTCTCAAGATACATTATTACAGGAAATTAGCTAACAGTATTGATGTCTGTTTTTCTCAGGTCCATTTTCAGATTCCCTGACTATGCAAACACTCACTTTTCCCTTTGAGACTTTTCGCAGTGATATTTTCTCCTCTATTTGACTTGCCAAAATGCAACCCTTATTCAAGGAACGTATCCATTTAAAATCACATGGAGTTTGCTAAATCTTTCCTGAAGCACTTTATGTAGAATGCCACATATATATCCACTTGAATTTCCCCAAACTACACTATTAGTAGAAGAAACACTTATGATTTTTTAAGTATTTTAGAGTGTGAACTGGTGCTAAAAATAATTCTTTTCAAGGTGAGTAAGAAGATTAGGCAGGCTTTGAAGATAACAGAAAGACCCCACAGCCATCAAAATGAACTGGAATATTTTAAGAGCTCACAGCTTGTTTTCATAGCCACAGGATTTATATTATTTAGTTCCTTAGACTCTAAGTACTCTTTCACACTGTTCTATTTTCTACATCATTAAAACTCAATACTCACCGAGTTCCCTTCTTGTGCTAGAAGACATTATATATTCCACTGGGTAGGACTTGAAATGGACAAAAAGAGACACAGGACTTCATCAGCTCTGACCACATTTCTGTTCTATTTTTAAAAATTCTTAGCTTTATCTTTTAATTGAATCAACATTAAAGGCAGAAGGGAGATGCAGGTGGTGGGGCTCAGAGAGGTTGGAACCATCTCTGATTTAAGGTGTAAATATAACTATATTTCAATATATATATATTGAAATATTTCAAAATATTATATTATTCATATAATATTTCAAAATATAACTATATTTTTCTCCATATATAGTTTTGGAAAATGCATAATTATTTTCCAGCATCCATCAAAGAACATCTTGATTCTTGTGATTTATTCAGTATACACTTGCTGAGCATCTCGATGTTCACAGCAGTGGATTACCCAGAGGAGGAAGCAAAGTCATAGAAAACAGTTCCCCTTCCCTGCCCCCCCGCCCCCAATAATTTGTTCATAATTGCAATTAGGGAGAAATTATATAGAACACAATATATTAAGTAACAATGAATTGATAAAAGAATAAATGGGAGATATTAAATACAATAAGAGGCACATCAGTTCATTTTTCAAGGAGCAGAGAACACAAATATGGAGGTGGCAATTTGGATGAGTGGAGAAAGTTTTATGTGTTTTTTATTCACAAACACACACACACACACACACACACTCACCCATTTTCTGCTCTGCTCTGAGTCTTGGAAAGCTGACTTCCATGAACTGCCTCCCTTGCCCTCTGACTTCCTGTTGGTTTAACCAATGGAATGCTCTCCAGCAGCAGGTAGCTAGAGAGACTTGGCTTGGTTCTTCCTCTGATCCCTGCTTGGCAGCAGCTGCACCATCCTCTCCACTTTGGACTACTGCTCTTGTCAGGCAGGCCCTCTTCCAGGTGGCCTGTTCTCTCCTCTCGCTGTGCAGATGGAGGGGTGGCAGATCTCCCTTGCTGTGTCCCCCCAAATGCTGACCACATCTCTGTAGAGCCCCTTCATCTGCTGAGGCTTTTGAGTGCCGCTGTCTTGTCTCCTGCTGGGACTCTGACTGACACCAGAGGTTTTCCAGGTGCAGAAAACAGAATGAATGGAAACCAAGAGCAGAAACAAGCTTGGGCAAACCCAGTCAGAGCAGAGAAATGGGAAAGTCACACAAGGTAAGTTTGGAGAAGATGGTAGAGGCCAGGTAGGGAAAGACATCAAAAGCAAAATGCTGGAGTCCTGTGAAAAGGAAAAGTCATGGGAGGTTTTGGGATAAAGAAGTCATAAAGCAAAATGGTATAGAAAAATCAATCTGGTGGTTGAATATGGATTAGAATAGAGAGAGAAGAAATGGATGGTCAGAGAACCATTTGGGAGGCCATGACAGAAAATTCTGTAATTTTTGTTGAGGAAGTGTCCTGGTCTCTCATGTAGAAAGCACTCTTGAAAACTTGAGGTTCCAGACTTATAGACAGTCCTGAAGCTGAAGAGGTCACAGCTTGGGTGCCTGATAAGGCTTCCAATATACACATACATAGGAAACAATCCTTGGCTTCTTTTGGGTGACTGTAGGAGTTAGAGAACACCTTAGCAGCTGCTGCCATACCTTTGCACAATGAAAATGACTGACACATGACCCAAGGACTCAGCAGCGAGGAACATTTGAAAAGGGACATGTTTTCAGCTTCGTAATATGTTTTGAATTAGGGATCCAAATATTACACTTCTTACAGATGTTGGAAGAGCATCTGCATTTCCCTGATTAGTTTCTCGTGGCTACAGCTGTGCTCCACCGTGAAGTTGAGGTCTGGAAAATCCCGCAATTTGGATAATGCAAGTGGTGAAGCTGTGAGGTTGTTGGTGCTCTGAAAACATAGTTGACTGGAGGGAGATTATGAGAACCTTTCAAGGGCAGGGCTCAACTTTGTTGATAGAGTCTAATTTGAAGTTCCAGAGGCAGAGATGAGATAGCGTGAGATCTCTGAGTGAAGGTCATGGCTTTTTGTGCTTTTCTGTGTGCACAGTTGGACTTCAGGATGATATCACCATAATAAATAAATAAGATGCATAAACACGCTAAGAACAGGGTGTTTCAACAGTGGCATGATTGGCTTTTTGGGCAAGATGATTCCTTGGGAGTTGTATTGAGCATTGTAGGATGTTCCATAGCATCATTAGCCTCAACCCACTAGATGCCAGCAGCACTCCACTCTTCCCTCCCAGTTGTGCCAATGGGAGGGTACACACTAGAAAATGTCTCCAGACACTGTCAGATGTTCCCTGGGGGCAAAATCCAACTTGGCTGAGAAGCACTCCTAAGACAAAGTGATAATAGAAGGAGTCTCTTTGGTAAGTTAAAACAATTCTTTGCAAGTGATGCACATTCACAAGAAACCGATTTTAGTAACAGCTTGGTGTGATACCAATAAAATCGAGAGAAGTTTATTAATCCATGAACTTAGTCACACCCGCAAGATGCTTTCACTCTCCAGTCAGATAAAGACAATGGCAAGCAATACATTTTCTAGCTAGGTAGTGTAGCTTTATGTTTGATATTTAACTGGACCATCCATGGTTATTTCACTGCAGCTGGGGAATTTCCTAGTGGAATCACCATGGAGGCTACTGATGCCTTGCTGCCTTTTTATTGCACAGTCTTAGAATTTGATTATTCACTGAAGACAGGAAGAAGAATCTAGACTTCTCTGTCGTATAAGGTTTGGGAGACTTTCAAGAAGCTAGAAATCTAGGAATTTCTAGATCATTGGTTTTCAATACTGTTTCCACTACTGTTTTTCAATACTGGTCCATTAGTTTTGTCTCATTTGTAGATCATAAAATCATCAGTGGGCCATGGTATTTTCTTTTAAATGAAATGCAATTGAAAATACTAGATTGCATCAGGCAAAGCAAGGGTAAATACTGCATTGAGAACTTTTTTAATGTGTGTGTGTGAGTGTGTTTGTGTGATGGGTTGTGATTTCATGGTTAAATTTTGAAAATCATTTCTCTTTACGGATGAAGAAAGGGAACTTCAGAGTATTCACTGAGTATGGTTTGGAATCATCACATAGGATAACTTTTGGCTTGGTGTAATCTATGACTCAACTACGTTTCTTTCCATTATTACAAGGTAAAGTGATAAAATACTTGATGATTATGAAAGCATGATGCTAGGAACTGTGGGGAATTTAAAGATGGAGAGAATATAATTCATGTCTTCAAAATTTAAGAAATGCAAGTTTCAAATTCTGGCTGCTGCTGAAGCTTTGCAAGTTATAGTTGACAAATATGTGAAACAAGTATGGGATATTGTATGACTCCAGAGATCTCTGAGAGCTGGGATTTGTGAAAGCTGCATGGGAAAGACAGGGTTAGGGTGTACTCGAGCTCATAACTAAAAGGAGATATGTAGGTTTGTGTGGGAAGGGGAGGTGGGGGCAGTCCAGGTTGGGGGTAGAATGTGACAAAAGACAGTATGTGGACAGTTTGCCAGAGTATTTTTATCCAGGCAGTTTAGAATAAATTCTAAAGTTTCATAGGGGTCAGATTTGGAGGGCAGTCCAAGACGTTTAACTTTCTTCTTAATTTAGGCAAAATCATGAAAGGCTTTGGGGCAGGGGTTCCAAGATGAGCATGGTAATTAATTCATTCTTTCACTGAATGGTAACTGTGTGTGTGCATGCTCAGTCATGTCTGACTCTTTGTGACTCCATGGACTCCATGGACAGTACCCTGTGAGGCTTCTCTGTTCATAGGATTCTCCAGGCAAGAATACTGGGATGGGTTACCATTCCTTTTTCCAGGGCATCTTCCCAACCCAGGGATCAAACTCTCATCTGGCAGGCAGATATGTTACCACTGTGCCACTTGGGAAGTTACCAGTCACTTATTATATAAAGAGAAGGGACAAGTGAGGTCAAAGGATGCATAATATCTGGCTCTTGACTCAAATTTCTTGAAGTCCAGAGAGAGAGAGGGAACTGTACACACAAATAGCTTCTGGAGTAATACAAAGAATGGCTCACAAGCAATCAAAGATTGAGTTGCCTGATCCTCAAAGGATTTTTTTTTTCTTTTCTTTTTTTTCTTTTTTACCAGAAAAATGGGCTTATTCAGGAATAGCAGAGAATTGCAACTTGGGACAAGCAAACTGTGGTGTTCACAGGCACGTCAGGAGCGCAGAGAAGGACGTGCTTGCACCAGGTTTAGGAGGAGCTTGGGGAGGTGTTTTTCTTTTTTCACTGAGGTACAGTTGCTTTACAATGTTGTGCTAGTTTCTGCTGTACAATGAAGTGAATTAGCCATAGGTATATACATATCCCCTAAAACTGGTACAGATGATCCTGTTTGCAAAGTAGAAATAGAAATACAGATGTAGAGGATAAATGTATGGACGCCAAGAGTGGGGGGAAGGGAGGATGGGATGAACTGAGAGAGCAGGATTAACATATATTCACTGCTCTCGTGGAGCAGATGACTGGTGTGAGCGTGCTGTATAGTGGGGGGAGCTCTATTTGATGCTCTGGTGACCTAGATGGGAGGGAACTCCAAGGATTTTTACTTGTAGAGATGAGTAAGGACTTCATTAGCCAAGTCAGAGTTTAAGAAAGAGGAACAAGTAATCCAGTTGGGCTGGGGCATAGGCATGTGAAAGAGAATATTTGAATGTAAGACTGGTGAGGTCCTGCTGGGACCTCAAGGAGGAAGGCCTTGGACACCATTTGGTGTGTGTCCTACCTTTGGTGGGGAGGGCCACCCTCCAAGACTCTGTCTACCTGGGGACATACAGTTGGAGTTGTGCTTTCACATGGGCAGTCCAGAGGTCCAACGGAGAATGGAGTAGAGTAAGACTGGATCACAAATCTTTGCACTATAGAATTTTATTGTATCCTATCCCTCATCATTCTCTGAAGTCCAGAGTGAGCTAGTCTTTGTATGCCTGGGATTGAGGACAAAAGTTGAGTGCCAGCAAGTTAATAAAGAATAGCAAAGCATGATGACCACTGCTAAGTGTATTGTTCATTGAATAAGAAACAAAACACAAAATGATTTTTTTGATCCAACTCATTTTCTTTAAGTGATCTCTCTCTCTGCACAGCCCCCCCCCCAACCCCCACCCTTTTTTTGGTTTAGACATTGAAAAAAAATAAAAATAAAAGGGCAATATTCAAACAGCTCCTAAAACATGACATCAAATCTCCACATTATTTGTAGGGCCCACAGCCTTGGAAAGCAGCTTGTACAATACCAGATTTCTAGAGTCTTTGTATTTCCTTTTCTCTGTGGATCAATAAATTAAGCAACACGTCGATACCCAGATAGCAGATGAACATCTGTCAGGGAGAACGGGTCCTGGGGGCTTTGCGCTCTGGTATGGAAAGTGTTTGATCTTGGTGTGCCGTCATAAAAGATGGGAGAGAGTTTATTATCTTTTATGATCCTGACTTACTAACAATACCTGACAGGGTGATTGTGTCTCGGCCTCTGGTTGGAACTTGGGATGTTCTCGTTGGCTTATGCCTGTATGAGGCACAGAACTTGCTGGTGAAACATCAAAACAAGCTATAATATGTCTCTGGCCATGGGATTCAGAACAGCTGTGGGGCTTTCTCCTGTAGGGGGCTGGCAGGAAGAAGAAAAATGAAAGTAGAGCAATCAATCTCTATAGCATTCTATATATTAATAATGTTTGCCAGCGCCAGACATGTCTAATCAATACCGGATGCAGGGGATTGCTAAGGTTTATAATACTTCATATGCCTTGTCCAAACAGCCTGAGTCCATGGCGTGGGGAAGGGGTCGTCCTCTGGTGCCTGGGCAATCAAGGTGCTAGGACCTGGAACTTGACTAAAAAGCCATTTTATCACAAGAACCGATTCCCCAAAAGGCTGGACAGCCCCCCGATTTTCCTCCTTTTTTTTCTGTCTCTCGCTTCTTGTTTCTGACGCCTTCAGAGAAGCCCGAGGTGTTTTCCCCTGAGACTAGCAGAGGAGAAGTGGGGTTCAGCCGCCAGGGGGAGCCCGTGGGGGCAGAGCCCACAGGAGGCTGTGAGCAAGCCTCTGAGGTTCAGAAGAAAAACATGGATTTCATGGAGTTCAGGGATTAGAGATGATTGTAAACACTTGGGAGACTCCCTGAGTGCAGACATTTGTGAAACAGTAAAAGTACAAACGAAAATCGTCTCATGCCATCGAAGAATGTTATTTAGCTTAAGTTGGAAGTCACAGAGAAGGATTTTCCTCTTTGGAAGGTCTAATTGCTGGAAGGCAATGGTGAGCGGCCAAGTAATTCTTGCTAGCAGGAAAAGTAGAAAATAGCAAACACAGATAGGGTGCTATGGGAGAGGCATTTCAGCTTGCACAGAAAACTTCAGTGTATTAAGTGGATTTATATTGATACCTTCAACTGTCATCAGTAACTCTTTCAGGTCCTCAGGAGCACTAACAACAACAACAAAAAAACCCATCAAATTAAATGTTTGCTACAAATATAAACAGAAAAAGCAAAACTCCAACCTCAAAGTTCAGCCCTTTTACCTTCCTAACCCACCTCCCTCCTCCCCCACCTAATATATTTTGGCAACATCATTCAAAGGCTGAATCTGCTGAGAGGTTGCCAAGTAAAAAGTGTGTGCACACACACGCATCTAACAAGCTGAAAACCAAAGCTGAGGTGGCAATTTGCTCATAAACCAGATAATTAAGGATGTGCCAAACTACCTGTGGGGGACCCGGGATTTATCAGTGGTTTTTATTTACTGTTTAATAGTATGGCATGTTATATAAACCTTGAAGTAAAGCAATTTGATTATAAAAAATAGCCTTTTCAAAGTCACAACACCTCCCCTACAGAGTTCTAAAATCAGTGGAAAATGGGCAACATCAATAAACACGGGGACTTATGTCAATAAATGTTCTGCCCACCCGGGTACCTTGTTACCCGAGAGGTGTGTACAGGCCAAGGTTTAAATACAAAGATGTTTGTCAGTTTCAATCACTAGGATTTTAGAAATGTAGAAATTTTTTTTTCAATGGGTTTCCTTAAAGGGTAGTCTTTTCTACCTATATTTCTTATTTCGATATTTCCTTAATTTTAAAGCTTGATTTTTGCTAATGGGACTGGAGCAGTGGTTCTGAAACCTGGCTGCACACTGGAATCATCTGGAGAAGTTTAAAAAGTACTGATGAAACTGGTTTCAACACCAGAGAGTCCCATATAATCGGCCTAGGATTTGATCTCAGGATTAGCATTTTTTAAACAAATTCCCTTACTTCAATATGCACAGTGATGACCTGGGAATCTTTGCAGAAGTTGACTCCAAGAAGGGTATGGCAGGGTTTGCGTCTGCATTTTAGCCACTCAGGGTTATGTTGCTACTGCACTCTGAGAACACACTTCTTGAGTAGTAAGTGTCTAGAGGAAGTGGTTTTGAAGTTGCTTCTCTGGTGACTCAGATGGTAAAGAATCTGCCTGTAATGCAGGAGATGTGGGTTCGATCCCTGGGTTGGGAAGATCCCCTGGAGAAGGGAATGGCAACCCACTCCTGTATTCTTGCCTGGAGAATTCCACAGACAGAGGAGCCTGGCAGGCTATAGTCCATGGGGCTTCAAAGAGTCAGACACGACTGACTAAGCTCACATGTGTTTGAACTGTGAAGGTTTTCAATATAGAAGGGAAATAGAAGGTTGTATGGAAGGCTTTTTTCATTGTTCTCATTGGTCTTATATATTCACTGGCCTAGATCCTTTCACTAGTTCTCAGTTCAGTTCAGTCGCTCAGTCGTGTCCAACTCTTTGTGACCCCTAGTGTAGGTAAATCCTGTTATAAGGTAAGATTTTCATAAAGCAACAGCAATCTGATCTCAAACGTAACATGCTGAGTAATGTTTATTTAGGCTAAGGTGTTTCTAGGGATGACTGGAAGCAGGAAAAGAAAGAGAAAGAACATTTTCTAACTTTTGTTGAGCACTTACTGTTGGCCAGGCATTGTGCCAAATTCTTTGCGAACTTGTGTGACTGAACCTGGAGAGGTGATTGCTGTTCCAGGAACGGCTCACCGGGAGAAGTTACTCCACCAAGAACAGAATTTATGGATTGGGAGGATGATGTGTCTGTGTTGTCCATCTACCCTTTTGTATCTGTCCCTCTTTGGGAGCCTGGCTTGTCCCATTGGGTTGATCTTTCTTATTCTTTATCAAGACGATGAAGTCTTCTCTTTGGCTGGGTCACAACTACTCTGGTAAACTGATTTATGTTCACATATTTTAAAGGGTTTTGTGGGCTCATTATCATTGTCCCGTGACATAATTATTAAGTGTTTTCTCTTTTATCTTCATTTAAAAGGGATAAAGTTCTGATTGAGTTTCACTGTTTGCCCGGCAGCTCTTAAGTGATGCCAAAGTAACCAGTCAGTTCATTAAGAAAACAAATCTGTCAAGTGGCGTATTTGAGGTCTTGTGGAACAAGCAACTGCTTGACTGACAATGTTGTTTTCTTTTCCTCCGGTTTGGTTGGCATCGGATGAACCCAACCACAGAATCTTAAGCACTTATTTTTAAAAACCTACCCACTGACTTGTGTCCAATGCGGGTGACTTTTCTCTGTGCACACAGTAACACCATTCATCACTGCTGCTTGAGGAGGATGCAGAGGTGGAGAGGGGAGGGTTAGAGCTTGAAGTCTCAGGCAGGCCCTCCCACCCTCCGCCTGACCCTACAACTCCCACTCTTCTTCCCTCCAATACGAAGAGCTCCCTGGGGGAAGCCAGCTGGGGGCTGTTCTCCTCTTTTTTCCCTGTAGGAACTTTCTAAAGTTTGGGGCACCTACTGTGCAGACATTTGTGTTGGGGGTGGGGGGAGAACAGTGGTTCTGATGGACGCATGAAACAGGTAGCAAAGACTCTGGCTGCCACTCCCCGTGCAAAGCGGCCTCTCCCCACAGCTGCAACTGCTAAAACAATCTTGTTCTTTTGTTTTCCACACTTAAAGAAAGGCCTTCAGCCAAACGGTCGCCCCTGACCTCACTTTATATTTCCAATGCGCCTTTTATTAACTCCTTTTTCATATGGTACATATGAAGCCTGCCACCAGATGAGAAGGAGGTGAATTTCGCAGTCCTGATGGAGAGAGCAGCGGTGAGCTGTGAGAGATGTGATGAACAGTTTTTGTCACAAATATACCTCTCGCATAGATCTGAATTCCATTTGAGTAAATGAACTCCAGGCAGAGATGATAAAAATGCATTGAAGTTGTACAAGTCACTTTAGTTAAAAAACAAATATGAGCCAACCTACCATTAGCCATGCCTTTGAAGCCTTCTTAAGACAGAGAAGTTGTTTTGACTAGAAGATAATTGAAGGCAACTAAAGGAAGATGTTCTGCCTGGTGATGGGACTTCTACTTTTGTTCTTCAAGTTGGCAGTTCACCGGGACAGACTTACAAGCCCGGGTGCTGGATCACTTTAAACGAATCCAAGTAAAACTCCATCTTGCAGTCCCTTTCATTGATTTCTAACAGCCCTGTTCTCTACAGAACAACAGCCGGAAAAATAATTTTTGTCTATGGAGGAATGATATACTGCCACTTTTTTTCAAAACCAAAGTTAAACTTTTATTTTTTTCCCCTGTTTTTTCCCCCCGGAGTGTGTGCCTGTGTGCAGGGTGTCTATCTAATTGGCCACAAGAGGGAATTAAACTAAATAAAATCACTATCCACGGGGGGCCTCTAAATATGCCTTTTTAATTTGAAAATTTTTGTGGGTTATAGTGTAATTCAAGCTTTTCAAGGTTTATTAGTGCATAGCTGTTCGCGGGGCTCCCAGAGCTCAAGACTTCCAGTTCGATCCGCCTGCTGAGGGTAATGCAAGAGCCAAGGCGCCTTTCATGTGCCGAACCGCCGAAAGTGACACAGCCTTCAAAAAGCCCTCCCTCCCATCAAGCACATATTAATAAAAGTGACTGAAGGGAGCTGAAGTTGGTAATTTGTGCTGCTGACTTGACACTGTGTTCGTCATTCCGGGTCCGAGGATTTCTGACAATTCACTGCTCAGCCCCCGGGACGCGGGGCTTGACGATAAAGATGTTGCTGGCAGATGGAAGTCAATGCCAAGGACTTGACGCGCCTGCAACCGCGGAGTCAAAACACGCCGCTCTGGGTAATTAATTGCTGCGCGAGGAAACGGACCAATGGCGCCTTCTGCTGTGAAACTGTTAATGGAGAACTTCTGGAGAGAAAGTCGAGTCCTCCCATCCAAATTGGAATGTGAAAGAAATCTGTTGGAAGGTGATGACAGAAATGAAGTAAAACAGTTGTTTCCTGATCCGCGTGCCAGGTGTGTCTCATACTGTGATAAATAAGACCTGCGTCTTACACTCCAGAAATTGGGGATATTACAAGCGTTTATTATGGGGAGTCACAAAAAACCCTGCGCTTGAAATGCTTTGTTTCTCCTGGCACCTAACAGTGAACAGTTACAGCACAAAAGGCTGAAGCTGCTAATTCCTTTGTTTAGGTTTGAGCCAACCTGGCCTATTAAAAGCTTAAATTCAATTTTATTGTTAAGGTATTTATTAACTGATTATGAAAAGACATTAAAAGACTCATAATTAAGCTACTAAGTGGCTCCTTAGCTTGATTAATTCTCTCCTTTTCTTAAACCAGCGAAATGATCCCTGTGTTTGGAGGGAATTGTACACCACCTTGACGTTATTTGTTTTAACTCTCACCTCTGCTCTGGCCAGAGCCCTAAATTAAGGGAAACCGTGGGAGCCCATGGATTAGGGTTACACGCATTTCCCTGTAGCTACAGTTGTGTGCAGTGCTGATGCTCACTTTAAAATAGTTGCTGTGTTCCACGGGAAGAGGATGTATGAATGATTCTTGACAAGTTTTGAAACTGTCTCACCAGCTACTTACTTGTTAAGAGGCTGTTCCTAAAGTATTCATGTGCACATGTGAAAATGCACACACAAGTGAACAGAAGACGTAATGTATCCCCCACACACACTTAGGTAGCTTGTTTGTGGTTTGAACTTGGCTATCCAAGTTAAAAAGATGATTCTACTGAAATGATTTTCTTTTTATGTTTTTTAAAGATTTAAAGCATTTTGATGTATTTTATTGGCTAATTACTTTCTCTAGAAAGTTTAAGAACAGATTTATCAATACAACCTTTTCTTCTGAGAGTAAAAGAAAAATTTTATGAAACATTGTTGGCCCTCCTGACCATAAATTGCAGTCTTTTTAACTATTTGAATATCAATTTATAAAAAATAGATATCTTTCCCACAATGAAATTTATTTATTGAAACTGAAAAAAATTTTTTAATAGCAATACTTAATTCTTGTATAAACCTCATTGGCTGCAATACTGCCAGTAGTCAAAGCAGGATTTGCAACTAACAAATCAAAGGAATTGTAATAACTTTGAACACACAAATTATCTAGTTACTGTTGAATCAGTTTTTATTAAGATCTTTGATTTCAGTACCACATGCCCCTGCTACTGTGCAACCATTTAAAACTGGTTTAAAAGATGAGGAAACCTAATTCTTAAAGAGGCCCCTTAAGCATATTAAGGAAGTTAAACACAGTTAAATAGATTTGCCCACATAACAAGTATGACTTACAAAATTATAAAATATCAAGTATAGCTATGCTTCTCTCAAGGTTCAACTATAACTTTTGTGCTCCTGTGTATCATCAGGAATTTATAGAATTAGTACTAACATTTTGAAAGAGATCTCACTTTAAAAAAATAATGAGTATGTCCTATTTGAAGAAATTGCAGCTTGGTATCATTTGCTTTTTGTAATGTTGAATTACTGCTAATTTCAAAAATTTAAAATAAATGTTTACTAAACTAATGTTCTTCCCTTGTACAGTAGTCTCAATGTAAAGTGGTCAAAATCAAGGTTGTTGGTTGCCACTTAAAATTGTCTTGTTTATTTCACACAAAATAATGTGACTTAAATCACTCTTTCTGAAGTAAAAATAAATTTTCTTATTTGTTGTTCATAGTTAATAATCTTTTAAATAATATTCTTTATGCATTACTTGTTTTGGAAAAGTAAGAATAGTTTTATCTGAATTATTCTCATTGGAATTGTATCAGTCATTTTTCCTTAATTAAGAAAAAGCATAAAAATGGGATTTTGTAGTTGCCACGAATCCTGAAAATTGTAAGATCAGACTGTTTATTTTATAGTCTTTCAATAGTTTATTTTTAAAAATTAATTAATTTTATTTTTGCTGGTGCACTGGCCTCTCACTGTGGTGGCTTGTCTTGTTGCAGAGCACTGTCTCTGGAGCACAAGCTCAGTAGTTGCATTGCAAGGGCTTAGTTACCTTACCACATGTAGGATCTTAGTTCCTGGACCAGGGATCCAACCTGTGTCCCCTGCGTTGGTAGGTGGATTCTGAACCACCAGACCACCAGAAATGTTCAGTAGTGTATTTCATTTTTTTGTTAAATCAGCGAATAATTGCTTTACAATGTTGTGTTGATTTCTGCCATACAACAATGTTTCTTTCATTCATTTATTCACTCATTCACTCACTTGACAGGGACTGAATCTCTATGCATTTTGGGAACCTAAGAACTACTAGTAGTAATAAAGCACAGTCTTTGTTCTTGAAAATCTTGACTGAACAGAGGAATTTGTTCACTAAAAAAAGAGGATTGGGGGGGAGGGGGAAACATGACCCTACAACCTGTATTGTCTCTTCATACTTTGAGTAGAGAACGAGAGAAAAATCACGTACAAATGATTCATATTTGAGTGTAGATAAGACCATGTATGCTATCGTCTCATCTCTCGTCCTGCTGATCGGACTCTTGACCTCTTTTCTGTCTCTGTCTGTAGTCCTTTCTCCAACTCTCATACTTCGGATGTCCAGTACATCCACAGCCCACAGCCCTTCTCTGATGGTTCCTGATGTCCAGCCCATGTCAGGACATCACAGCCTCTCTGTCTCTAAATGGTCTGCTTTGGGCAGAAGCAAACACAGTCCCCACAGAGAATGTGTCTACTTCTCTGACTTCCCCTACTGGACTGTGTTGGATTGTAGGCTTTAAAGTCTTTTGAACAAAGGAAGCAACTGAAGAACAATCCTATGTCCCTCCAGAAAACCCATGAGTCCTGGAGGTCCAAATGGGAAGATAGCTCCATGAAGGAGTTGTCTCTTTGTAACAGAGCCCCCCCATCCCCCACTTTGGGCTGCCCCAGGCCAAGAGTATTTGCCAGATAAATATTATCTGATGCTGGGCTGTAGCCAGTATACCTCCCACCGCCTGAGTTGAGACCTGTTGGCAGCTACAGAAGTTAGGTGTCGCTGACTGACGCATAATTATGGCGGACAGAAAAATGTAGACGTGTTAGCAAAGTCAATATTATGGAGACCTCTGTCTTCCCAAATAGTGCAAGTAAAAGATACTTCTAGAGTATAGCCAATTACATTCTCTGTTTTTACGACCAGTCACAAATGTTTTTTTTATTAGCTGGTATGTTCAATGTTTTGAATGCATAGCCCTTATTTCAGTCTCATTTTAGTCTGTGGTAAGTGCAAAAGGATTTTTGCTGACTTGAAATAGTGAAGCTGCTCTCTTTGAACTGAACTGCCGGGCCTGTGGCACAGAGAGTTTATTCCACAGCCTTGTGTGACTCTTAACTGTAAATTAGTCTGTGAAGTGGTGTTTATTGCTGAATCGGGAGGTTAAGACAGCCTAATTATATGTTTGTGCAGGAGAAAACACCATGCCCCCACCAAGAGCAATTATCCTGTCCCCTTTTCACAGCTTAATCTAGCTCCAGCTAAGAAGAATGAGGAGATGGCCTGTCTTCACCTCACACTTGGCTACCATGTATTTTCAATGTTAATTAGAAATTTTGTTCACTGAAAGAGTGACTTCTTCCATAAGTTAACCTTCTGCCAAGTGGAGGGCATTTGGTAAAGCGACTTGAGGTGTCTTTGTGGATTCCCTCTCTAATTTTACTCATGGGACAACACACAAGTGGGACTCTTGCCATGCTCTCAACCTCATTATATGGTACCATTTCCCCCTTTTTATTCATTTAAAGCTCTATATGGCAGGAGAGAGACTGTTAGGATGCTGGGGATCTGTGTAGTTTTTTTTTTTTTTTTCCCTAGAAATGAAAATCCTGCTTATCCTAAGGGACTTTTTCTTATGTTAAGAAGGATGTAGCGAATGAAAACCAGAACGAGATCAACAGGTCAATGTCTTTAAAGTTGGTCATAAAATGTATCACAACAAAGAATCCATGGGGTAGGAATGGCATGCCAAAATACCTCTGTCTTTGTTCTTGGACACTTCTCTGTCACAAGGGCAGCATACTTCTGTTTCTCTTCAAAAGCATTTGGCTTATATTTTTCATACACAGGCCCAGGCTGAAGTCTTACGATGCATAGGTTCAATTTCCTTTTAGGAAAATAAAAGATGCCCTCATGTCTTCTCGCACTCAACCAGAAATGCTCATTGTCATTGAAACGAGCTGAGGGAAGAACCAGTTCTCTAAGAAACAGCATCCCAAGCGTGGTCCAATCTGCTCTGAAACGATGAGTTGCCCCTAGGGAAATCGACTTCTCATTACTAGCAAATTTCCAGGCTATCACTCAGTTTTCCCCCTTTTATCCCATCTCTATGAGTTTTGTTTCTAGGATGAAATAACATCTCTCTTCTTTCTTTATTTTTCTCCCCCCTTTTCAGCTCTTAATTCTCTTTGCTTCTTAAGACTTCAGCAAGATTCTATTTCCTCATTGGTTAACCCTTTCTGGGTTTCTCGTTAGCTTAGCTTGATTTCTCTTTGTTTTCTGTCTTTTTTTGGTCACATATTATTCACACACTGTGCTGGAGGTCCAGACAAGAAAAACCAGAGGAGGTTGAGAGCTTTTCTGCTTCATTTATTTTAAGAACCTAAAACCTTCTAACCATGTTATAGGACAGCCAAGAACTCTAGGGTAATCTTTTCCATCTTTCCCTCCTTCCTATTTTCTTCCCTGCTTGTCAAGGGAAAATGATTAGGGTGGATGGAAGCTCACAGAGCGTCCTGCTATCTTCCTTATTTTAAACTTCTTTTCAAACACTGCTTGAAAGACTATGTACTTCTCCTAGTGAAATCATATCAGGTCTGCCTAACCATTCTCCTCCTACTTCATGATATGCCAGTGAATTTTTCCAACTAGAATCCTCCGACCTTTTGGCTAGCCTCTCGTACTACAAGGTCGTTCATTTAACAACACTTGACGAACACCCACTACGTTCTGGGGCTTCCCTTATAACTCAAATGGTAAAGAATCTGGCTGCAATGCCAGAGACTTGGGTTCTATCCCTGGGTTGGGAAGATCCCCTGGAGAAGGTAACGGCTACCTCTTCCAGTATTCTTATCTGGAGAATCCCATGGACAGAGGAGCCTGGCAAACTACAGTCCATGGAATCTCAAAGAGCTGGACAGGACTGAGCAGCTGATACTTTCACTATGTCCTGAGTCTCATTCACAGAAGGCTGCTGCTGGTTTCTCAGGCTTTTTTGTGTTGTCCTAGAGCGCGTCTTTGTTTTTTGAGAGATAGTTTTTTTTTTTTTTTCCCATTTTAATCCAAATTCCTTGAAACAGTTTTCAACTGATGAAGCAGCAATCTGTTTTAGCCCTTCAACTTGCCAGAATGGCAAAGAGATTGTCTTCCATAGTGAAAGAAAAGTGAAAGTGAAGTTGCTCAGTCATGTCCAACTCTTTGGTGACCCCATGGACTGTATTGTAGCCTACCAGGTTCCACCATCCATGGGATTTTCCAGGCAAGAATATGGCAAGAGTGGGTTGCCATTTCCTTCTCCAGGAGATCTTCCCAACCAAGGGATTGAACCCGGGTCTCCCACATTGTAGGCAGACGCTTTACCATCTGAGCCACCAGGGAAGTATTCCATAGAGGTGTGTTTATATTATTAAGGAGTTTGGTGAATGGTGATCTGGTCAGGTGCTGGGGTCAGGGGCAATACTGTGGCTATAAAATCCCTGGCAAGATCTCTCTCACACTTTATTAACTTACTTTTTTGATGATGAGATTTTTAAAAAATATTTATTTCTATTTATTTATTTATTTGGCTGCACCAGGTCTTAGATGCAACACATGAGATCTTTTAGTTTGGACATGTGAACTCTTGGTTGCGGCATGTGGAATCTAGTGCCCTGACCAGGGATTGAACCCAGGCCCCTTCATTGGGAGCACAGTCTTAGCCACTAAACCACCAGGGAAGTCCCCTCTCTCACATTTAAACCATGACTATCTTTGACATCCATTCTGCTTTAGCTCTCTCTTTATATCAGGGAGTCACATGAAAATGACAGAACTTTTTTTTTCAATGGGAATGTATTTTCTAATTAAGAAATTTGAAAGGGACTCTTTTGCATTTGAAACTTAGATATTATTTGACTGTGGAAAGCACAGGTTTAACCTCCACCTTTTATCTCTTTTAAGGCTGGAGAGTTTATAACTCTCAAGTCCAAGGTCACACGGCTGGTTAGCAGAGGACTGGGGTATGAATGTTTCCCTGGTGGGTCAGTGGTAAACAATATACCTGCAATAGGGGGACGCAGAAGACTCTGGTTCGATCCTTGGGTCAGGAAGATCCCCTGGAGGAGGGCATTGCAACGCACTCCATTATTCTTGCCTGGAGAATACCATGGACAGAGGAGCCTGGCAGGCTGTAGTCCATGGGGTCTCAAAGAGTCGGGCATGACTGAGCAACTGAGCACACGTGCACAGAGTGAGAACCCAGGATTCCTAAATTCCATTTCAGCATTCAACCCCCACACCCTATGGGGTGACCAGATATGTAGCCCAAGGCACCGTTTGCCACGCTGCTCACCATATTTAACTTTGACTTTGTTCAACAGCAATCATCTTTAGAAAGTTTTCAAAAGGATTTCTAGAGTATTCTTCTCCAAGTCCATTTGCAAACCTCGAAATAAACCTTGAGATAAAATTCCATAGCTTACTGTATTAAATTCGTGCTCAGCTTTGTCTCATTCCTGACTTCAATTTCAGCTGGAACCAGGTTTCTTGGCGTTGTTAAATCGGAATTAAAAGCTTGCTAACTCCTATTAAAATGTGCAGGTACTGTGTTTGTGTTGGAGTCAGGAGAGAGAGAATTCGTGTTCTTCTGCTAGGGAGGTCTGTGGAACTAGAGGGTGGCAGCATCAAAAATTCCTCAATAATTCACAGGAAATAAGGCCTGATGTGGAAGATCACTTCCTGATGACCCAGTGGATAGGAATGAAAACTCGAGTCCTGGCTTTGTGAGGTGATTAAGGAGGATAAAAGAGAAGCCACCACAAGACATGGAGGGAAAGGATGTGGTCATGAAGGATGGAAAGACTCAGGTCTGAATATGGACCCTACCCTTTTCTGGCTGTGTGCTCTTGGGGCAGTTTTCTAGCCTTTCTGAGATTGTTTTCATATCGTTAAAGTGCTTAATTCACAGTGAATCATGACTGGTGAAGGAAGGGATGGACTATGGATCATTTATAACACTGTGCCTGGGATACTTGCTACCTGCCCATCCTGCCCATCCCCTTTTGTTCCCACAGACGGGTGGCGTTCTCACTGGACCCCTGCATCCCAGATACCTGATGCCATAATGCTTGACCAGTGATTTTCACACTCAGTCTGAAATCTGTTTCTGCTAAGTCGCTTCAGTCATGTCCGACTCTATGTGACCCCACAGATGGCAGCCCACCAGTCTCCCCGTCCCTGGGATTCTCCAGGCAAGAACACTGGAGTGGGTTGCCATTTCCTTCTCCAATGCATGAAAGTGAAAAGTGAAGGTGAAGTCTCTCAGTCATGTCCGACTCTTCACGACCCCATGGACTGCAGCCTACCAGGCTCCTCCGTCCATGGGATTTTCTAGGCAAGAGTACTGGAGTGGGGTGCCTTTGCCTTCTCCGCTGAAACCTGTTAGTGAGTTGAAAAATCAATTTGTTGTTCATGGTTTGGTAGGCTGAAAGATGCCTCCCAACACGAAAAAGCCAAAGATGTCCACATCCCAATCCCAAGAACCTGTGAATATGTCACTTTCCATGAAGAAAGGGACTTTGTAGATGTTATTTAGGATCATCAGACAGAGGGATTATTCTGGATTATCTGTGTGGATCCAGTGTAATCACAGGGGTCCTTTTAAGACAGAGGTAAGAGGCTCAAAGGAGAAATAGAAGCTCTGACAGCAGAAGCAAAAGGTGGTCGGAGTTATGTGAGAAAGGGACCACGAGCCAAGGAATGCAGGTGAGTGCTGCAAGCTGGAAAAGGCAGGGAAGTAGATTCTCCCCACAGAGCCCCAGAGAGAACCAGCCCTACTGATACCTTGGTTTTAACCCAAGTGAGTCTTGATTTTGGAATTCTGATCTTCAGAACTGTAAGATATCTGTTATCTGATTTTGAGCCATTAGATTTTGGTAAGTTGTTACAGAGGTCACAAGAACTAATCCAGTGGTCAGCATGTTATGACAAATGAAATAGAAGAGCAAATGCAAGTTTGGTTTCGGTTCACATGTGTGTCCACATTCATACCCACACAAACACATGTGCAATATGCATGTGTGCCCTAGATTGCTGGGATATTGCGTGGTATTCCTAGCTATGGCCTGTGGGAAGGTGGCCACTGCCTCCTGGGGTGTTGCTGGATGGACGGGCCTTGTCCTCTGAGCTGTGCTAACAGCTTGGGGAGTGCTTGCTCTCCAGGGTAGCTGAGTTGGCAAGTCCATCTTGCCTTTCCCAGTCCTTAATTATTCTTAACAGCCAAAGCCAAATGAAAGTCTGGCTTACAGGACGCATATGGAGAAAGTGCTGATTTGGGCTCGAGAGCAACACATGAGCTCATCTACAAATCATGAGCTGGTGTCTGACAGAGTTTCACATGAAAGTTAGAAGTGGTGTTTCTGTCGGTGACATGAGTCAAATGTGAGGTAAACTGAGGAACAGCGGCACTCAGCTGCAGCTGGAGGGGCTGTGTGCATATGAGTTTGGCACGCAGTAGGTGTGCTGCTGATAAAATCTTGCAGGAAACAGACTAAAAAAAATACCAGGACCGATAGCCACCGGATTGTGTATTTGCAGGTGCAGTCTGTGAACTCAGAATGAGTTCCTTTCAGAAGGTAGCCAGGACTCGCCTTGAAACAAAAACGTAACTCCTGAGTGAGGAGTAAATCTCAACCCAATGACGGCAATGGCCAGCTAGCTGAGTCCTTAATGACAGACTTTCAACATCAAACTCAACTTTAGGACAGGTTTTGTCAATGACACGTCCTCTGTCTTAACGTCAAGTGGTGGGCAAGATTTTCCAATAATAATGTCTCCGGCTGAGATGTGGAGAGTGGAACCCAGACCTACCAGAACCTGTAAAGCCTCAAGAAAACTTTTGTCATTGTGTCATGCTGTAATGGAGACACATAATGGCTTCTCCTAGACTACCTCACCCCACCCTTATCTCCTCTCTATTATTAATAAATGCATTATCAATTTCCTGGTCATACCTGGTAACTTGATCAGGTCTTCAGGAATTGGAATTGGACATGGGTCAAGCAATTAGACTTTGGCATTAGACTGTGTGGGTTACATCACTTACTAACCCCGTGGTCACGACAAGTTACTTAACCTCCTCAAGCTTCAACTTCCTTACCTATACAATAAGGACAGTAATCACACCTTCCTCACTGGTTTTTTGTGATAATTAAATGAAACATCACAGGAAATGTTTATTACAAGGTAGCTGTTGTTAGTATTTTCCTCATGCTAAGTTTGGATCATGGAAGTGTAAAATTATCCATAAAAGTTATTTTTAGAACTTATGTTTTTGCCAGTATGAATACAATGTGAACTCACCCAAAGGGTCTGAAAATGTAAATAGCATTTGCTATTGTCTTTCTCTCAAGTTTAAAGGTGAGAAATATGACAGCTTGGATTGAGCCCCACAAAAGACTCATGATGATGTGATTTCTTCTGAGAAATTACAGGTAAAGATTGATATTATATGATGGTGCAATTCAATTCTTCCTTTATCTAGGAAAAAAGTCCAGTATGATGAAACAAAACTTTCTATAATTATGAAAAGAAATCCTTACCACTTGCTACTTCATTAAGGCATCCTAGGACCACCAGGGAATTGGGATATCTTAATTTCTCCTCTTTGTGTTCAGGCCAAATTGCTACATGTCTGTGTCTATAAGAATATGGGGACAAACAATAAACTGATACTCAGCATCAACTCAAAACATATTTTTTCCATCTATAAATCTTGCTATCAGTGTGGCCAAAGAACAACTAACTAGTGAAATCCTTGGAGATTCAAACTAAAAACCTGAATTTTGAAAAGCCAACAAGCATTTGCTTAGAAGGAGAATTTTTTTAGCACTGGGGGGAAAAAACTAGAAATATCTATCAACATGGATTGTCATTTTAAAAATTGCCTTCCAATGCATGGTAAGTTAAGTAGCTTTATCTTGTTAGGATTATCATGATAATAAATCAAATGTATTATTCTTCTTTTGAGTAGTGCTGGTCATTTAAACCATCATAGTGTTCATATATAGAAATTCATATACACAACCTTCCAGAGGTATTGAATTCTTTAGTTTCCTCTTTCAAAATTCTGACAAATGCAAAATAGAAGAGGTGTGTATCAGAATACCTAAGAAGGGGAAAAAGTCCTCATTTTCAAAATGGTGGAATGGGTTGACTCAAGAAAAATATTGATACACTCCTGAAAAGTTTCTAGTGTAGATAACTAGATCACTTGTAAACAGAATGAGGTGGCACAGTGCTAAAGAATCTGCCTGCCAAGGCAGGAGATGCAGGAGACGTGGGTTCAATCACTGGGTCAGGAAGATCCCCTGAAGGAGGGCAGGGCAACTCACTCCAGTATTCTTGCCTGGAAAATCCCATGGACAGAGGAACCTGGCAGGCTACAGTCCATGGATAGAGTTGCAAAGAGTCGGACATGACTGAGTGAGTACGAACAGAATGAGAAACAATGAAGTAACCAGGATAGAGTTTAAAAAAAGATAAGTTTCACAAGACCGAACTTAACTCTTTTTAAAGTGTAGTTAATACATTATTCTTAATTTCATTTGAAAGAATCATTTTCTGAGTAGTTAAGGATCTCAACTTATTCTTATTTATGGGTTGAATAAGTCCAAGGATTTCAGCAAATCCTTAGGAGTTTCCTCATGTACAAGATGAAGAAATGTGGGTAAATGATTGTTTATTTTGGTCCATTGATAGTTGCTTGAACAGTTGCTCCCAGAGTGGGTTGATTAATGGATCAATGACAACCAAGACATGAATGACTTGCCTAATACCAGGAGCTCTGTCCCTGCCTTGGCTGGGGAGCCATTGAAGACTAGTCAGATCTGTGGCAAACACAGAACTGGAATGTGGCAGGAATGAAATGAATATGTTAGTCATTTTGCAGCCCCATGGACTGTAGCCTGCCAGGCTTTTCTATCCATGGGATTCTCCTGGCAAGAATACTGGAGCGGATTGCCATTCCCTTCTCCAGGGAATCTTCCCGACCCAGGGATCGAACCCAAGTCTCCCGCATTGCAGGCAGATTCTTTACCATCTGAGCCACCAGGGAAGCCTGTTGCAACAATGCAAAGGGAGATTAAATATTTAAATGACAAGCTTTAGAAAAGGGGACAAAATCATGGGCTAAAATTTAAAAATGAACAATCATGTATCTGTGTTAAAAAGCCAGTGACACAACTACTGAATGTGGAACTTTGCTTGAGGGCAGTTAATAAGAAAATAATAACTAGGCACAATAGTACATATATAGTTTATAAAATAATATAAAAATGACACCAGTACCAGCCTGCTGCTGCTGCTAAGTTGCTTCAGTCGTGTCCAACTCTGTGCAACCCCATAGATGGCAGCCCACCAGGCTCCCCCGTCCCTGGGATTCCCCAGGCAAGAACACTACAGTGGGTTGCCATTTCCTTCTCCAGTGCATGAAAGTGAAAAGTGAAAGTGAAGTCTCTCAGTCGTATCCAGTACCAGCCTATGCTTGCTGAATACAATCTTCAAGCACTCCTAAGTGCTTGCAAGCATTACCTCAGTTCCTGTGGAAAAGAACCATGTATGATAAAAAGTAAATACAATCTGAGATGCTACAGAGAGGTCCACGTGATAAGTGAATCTCCCTGTACGCTGTACTGTTCACTCAACAACTACATTATCAAATTTAGTTTCAGATGCCTGAAGTTGAAAGGAAAGTGTGAGGAGAATTGATTGAAGAGCATATTTGGTTGAGGAGGAGGGCTGCTTTAAGTTTGGAGTCGAGGTGGCATTGCAGCTGGCTTTCCCTCCTTGGATGAGGCATGAAATGGAAGGAGGAAGGCAGGAACAACACCACAGTGTCAAAGAAAACAGGAAGTCTCTTGACTTTCTAACCATCAGAGATGCTTGACTTCAACACAAACCACTGCAAGAAGCTCTGAGCATTCTAGAACTGTAAAGACTCAGTTCAGTTCAGTTCAGTCGCTCAGTCGTGTCCAACTCTTTGGGACCCCATGAATTCCAAGGCTAAATAACTGATTTTTAAGAGATACACATAAGATCAAAAATCAGTTGAGAGGAGAGAATCTATCTCTATATCTATCTCCCTATTATCTATCTGTCAGTTTATCCATCTATCTGTGAATCACCAAGATGTATTACTTCTATAATGCCTCATGAATTTCAAGACACTGATCAACAAAAATTTACTTTATGTCTTTTTTTTTAAGATTTTTTTTGAAGGGACCATTTAAAAAGTCTTCATTGAATTTGTTAGAATACTGTTTTTGTGTTTTTTGGCCATAAAGTGTGTGAGGTCTTAGCTCCCTAACCAGGGATCAAACTCATTCCCCCTGCATTGGAAAGCAAAGTCTTACTGGACAACCAGGAAAGTCTTTTTGCAGCTCTGCAAATCCTTCAGGCTAAGTTTTATGTAGTAGATGATACTGAAATTCTTTGCTGTCCTCTTGCCCTTGTCTTCTCCACTGAGGTAGGAAGCATGGGACTTGAGTTTCTCTAGAGTTTGGGGAAGAGCATAATTATGGAGACAGGCCAAGGGGGGGTTCTTTCCTAGTGATTTCAGTCTAATCAAAGGAGCCACTATGATGACAAGTATGCTTCAAGGTTATTTACTCTTCTTTGTCTTTTTTTCACAATTTGATCCTGCAAATGCTTAAAATGGAAGTCCCTTGTGTGTGTGTGTTTGTGCGTGTGTGTGTGTGCGCGCTAAGTCGCTTCAGTCGTGTCTGACTCTTTGCAACCCTGTGAACTATAACCCGCCAGGCTCCTCTGTCCTTGGAATTCTCCAGGCAAGAATACTGGAGTGGATTGCCATGCCCTCCTCCAGGGGATTTTCCTGACCCAGGAATTGAATCTGCTCTGATATCTCCTGCATTGGCAGGTGGGTTCTTTACAACTAGCACTACTTTTGCATTAAAAATATTAAGAAAAATGATCTACACATTTTCCAAACTGCCTTTCAGCTGAATTATTTAATTCTCTGTTAGTATGTAAATACAGATGTCTTCTTGGAGACTAGCTCTGATTTTGGACAAACCTGAGTAGATGTGTAGATCATCACTTCAAGTTCATGGACAAAAGTCCCTGGGTTTATTTTGAGGTTTAAAGAAAGACTATAAAACACTGCTACACTTAAAATGAAAAACCAAAATGTGTATAGCACAGGGAACTCTACTCATTGTTATGTGGCAGCCTGGATGGGAGGGGAGTTTGAGGGAGAGTGGATACATATATATGTATGGCTTAGTCCCTTTGTGTTCACCTGAAACTATCACAATATTGTTAATAGGCTATATCCCAATACAAAATAAAACTTAAAAAAAATAAAATAAATAAAGCTACCCAGCTATTAAAAAAAAATTGAGAAAAATGCATGTTTTTCTTTAGGGAAACAACCATTCCTTATATCTTGGGTAATGAGCATTTTTGCATCACTGCAAGTGCATTGGAAAATGTGTGGAGGCCAAAAAAGTCACTAGGTAAAAAAGCCGTTGAGGTATTATTGTGTATGCTTCCCTATTAACAGCAACAAAAGTCAGTGCTAGACATCAGCTGTTTGCTTTCAAATTCAGGCTCTGCTCTTCCTTCTCCAATAATACTGAGGGACCTACTCCTGAAGGCTACCAGATTCAGCCAATGGGAGGTGCTAGAGGGCTGCTGAGCCGTAGGAGTGAGGGCCAGGGAAGGGCGTTTATTCCCTTTCTCTTCCTTCCAGATGACCTCAGAGGCAGTGTTTTCTCGAAGGTTCCAGCTCTTTCTTGACACACCTTCCCTTGGGGATCTCACTCCTGCTGGGGGGCCTCCTTTGCCATGCTGCTTTCTTCGGACCACCATCACTCTCTTTCTTGGGTGCCTTCAGCCTTGGAGCCAGTTGTGGCTTCTGGCTTTGTTACTGATAAGGTTTTCTAATCAGGCTTTTCAGCTCTCCCAATACCTTGATAACTATGTCCTGATATAAAATCTTCCTCACAAAGTACTTATATGGGCTCAATTTTTCTGACAGGATCCTGGCCAGTGTGATGTCTAATCAAGGTTTGTCACAATGTCAGTGTTTAGTGCAAGCCTTTGACTGTGTGGATCACAATAAACTGTGGAAAATTCTGAAAGAGATGGGAATAGCAGGCCACCTGACCTGCCTCTTGAGAAAACTGTATGCAGGTCAGGAAGCGACAGTTAGAACTGGACATGGAACAACAGACTGGTTCCAAATAGGAAAAGGAGTACGTCAAGGCTGTATGTTGCCACCCTGCTTATTTAACTTCTATGCAGAGTAATCATGAGAAACGCTGGGCTGGAAGAAGCACAAGCTGGAATCAAGATTGCAGGGAGAAATATCAATAACCTCAGATATGCAGATGACACCACCCTTATGCCAGAAAGTGAAGAAGAACTAAAGAGCCTCTTAATGAAAGTGAAAGAGGAGAGTGAAAAAGTTGGCTTAAAGCTCAACAATCAGAAAACTAAGATCATGGCATCTGGTCCATCACTTCATGGCAAATAGATGGGGAAACAGTTTCCACTTTATTTTCTTGGGTTCCCAAATCACTGCAGATGGTGATTGCAGCCATGAAATTAAAAGACACTTACTCCTTGGAGGAAAGTTATGACCAACCTAGAAAGCGAAAGAAAGAAAGAAAGAAAATGAAGTCGTTCAGTTGTGTCCGACTTTTGCGACTCCATGGACTGTCACCTACCAGGCTCCTCAGGCGACAGTCCATGGAGTTTTTCAGGCAAGAGTACTGGAGTGGGTTTGCCATTTCCTTCTCCAGGGGATCTTTCCGACCCAGGGATGGAATCTGGGTCTTCTGCATTGCAGACAGATGTTTTATCATCTGAGCCACAGGGAAGCTTCATAACCAACCTAGACAGCATATTAAAAAGCAGAGACATTGTCAATAAAGGTCCGTCTAGTCAAGGCTATGGTTTTTCCAGTGGTCATGTATGGATGTGAGAGTTGGACTATAAAGAAAGCTGAGCACCAAAGAATTGTTGCTTTTGAACTGTGGTGTTGGAGAAGACTCTTGAGAGTCCCCTGGCCTGCAAGGAGATCCAACCAGTCCATCCTAAAGGGGATCAGTCCTGGGTGTTCATTGGAAGGACTGATGTAGAAGCTGAAACTCCAATCCTTTGACCACCTTATGTGAAGAGCTGACTCATTTGAAAAGACCCTGATGCTGGGAAAGATTGAGGGCAGGAGGAGAAGGGGGTGACAGAGGATGAGATGGTTGGATGGCATCACCAACTCAATGGACATGAGTTTGGGTAAACTCCAGGACTTGGTGATGGACAGGGAGGCCTGGCATGCTGCAGTTCATGGGGTCGCAAAGAGTCGGGCATGACTGAGCAACTGAACTAAACTGAAGTGCCAAGAAACAATAAATTTTGGCTAAGTTATAAGATTATTTTCACGAGGGAGCATCCTATGGAGATGTCAGTCTGGATCTTGAGCCGGAACAGACTCTTAATTTTCCTGGGACCCATAGCAATGCCCTCATCCAGGAGATCTTCCAGACCCAGCGATCCAACCTGTGTCTTAACTTATGTTTCCTGCATTGGTCAATGGGTTCTTTAGCACTAGCACCACCTGAGAAGCCCCACAGCTGTTGGTTGACACCCTCAAGTGTGGAACCAAGGTGTGTCAGAAACAAAAACTTAAACAAAGTGGCTCAAATCAAATAGAACTTTACTTTCTTATATAAGTCAGGAGATCTGCAATTGCTGATCCTTGTTCAGTGACTTCATAGTATCGGGACTTTAGCTTGGCATACCTGTGATCCTTTGATGGCAGTCTAATCAAAGGGATCATTATGATGACAATGATGCTTTTAGGTTATTTGCTCTTCTTCTAAAATCCAATCCTGCATCTGCTTAAAATTGAACTCCCTTGGTCTTTTTTATTGAAAGTCTTGAGACAGACGCATGTCTTTTTTTAGGGAAACACCCATCTCTGATATCCTTTGTAATAAGCATTTTCTGATCATTTTAACTTCATTGGAGAATGTATGGGGGCCAAAAAAGTTGTCAGTTCTTTCCCTCATCCTCTCAGTGCAGCTATGGCTGCATCCATCTTGGTGTTCAAAGCACCAGGCAGTTCAGGGAAGGTGGTGAAGCTGGCTACGTCTGTTGCTTTCATTAGAAAAATAAAATCATGATCGCAGATTCTTTCTTGTGTCCTTTTGGCCAAAATTAGGTCACTGGTCACAACAGGGGAAGTTGGGAAAGTGGGGAATGGGAGTGTCCTAAAGAATGTGAGGACAGAGAGCTGGTGCTGACAGTGGGGGAGACACTTCCTCCCTTGTTTTCATTCTGTTTCACTAGTGTGCTCTCTCTGTCTCACTGTGGGGCTCTATGTCAACTCTAATTATATCTTTGAATGAGTGCAAAAGCCAGAATTTATTCTTAGTATTATCTGTTTCTTAAGATTTCTTTAGCATTTCTTACATAGAGTGTTTTTTGTTTTTTTTTTTTTTAAGCCTGAATTGTATAGCAACCAGCAATGATCCTTTTTCCCTCAACAGGAAATACTTTGTCCCAGGGAAGTTGCCTTGCTATATGATTAGAGCTCATGACATCTGAATGGAGGATTTTAAATGTCTCTTTCCAGAATAACCAAATATCCACATGGAAGAAAGTTCTAAGCTTAGGCAAGTACCCTGATGAAGGCACATTCTGTTTGGAATGGAAGCCAGTTATTTGGATGGAAGCGTAAATTAAAACCCTGGAGAAGGACATGACAACCCACTCCAGTATTCTTGCCTGGAGAATCCCATGGACAGAGGAGCCTGGTGGGCTACAGTTCACAGGATCACAAAGAGTCAGACACAACTGAGTGATTAACACACACATAAATTTAAAAGTTGGGCCATAATTCAAAATGATATGTGTACCCCAATATTCATAGCAGCACTATTTGCAATAGTTAGACATGGAAGCAACCTAGATGTCCTTCAATAGATGAATGGATAAAGAAGTTGTGAGATATATATATATTGCTATTGCTAAGTCACTTCAGTCGTGTCCGACTCTGTGTGATCCCATAGACAGCAGCCCACCAGGCTCCTCCGTCCCTGGGATTCTCCAGGCAAGAACACTGGAGTGGGTTGCCATTTCCTTCTCCAATGCATGAAAGTGAAAAGTGAAAGTGAAGTCGCTCAGTCGTGTCCGACTCTCAGCGACCCTATGGACTGCAGCCTTCCAGGCTCCTCCATCCATAGGATTTTCCAGGCAAAAGTACTGGAGTGGGGTGCCATTGCCTTCTCCGATATATATATATTACCTACCCACAAAAAGGAAAGGAACGAATTTGAGTCAGTTGTAGTGAGGTGGATGAACCTAGAGCCTGTTATACAGAGTGAAGACAGAAAGAGAAAAACAAATATCATATATTAATGCACATATACAGAATCTAGAAAAATGTTACTGACAAACCTATTTGCAGGGCAGGAATAGAGACACAGATGTAGAGAACAGACTCTTGGACACAGTAGGGGAAGGCGGGGGAATCAAACTGAGAGAGTAGCATTGACATGTATATACAACTGTGTGTAAAGTAGGTGGTGGGAAGCTGCTATATAGCACATGAAGTTCAGCTTGGTGCTTTGTGATGACCTAAAGGGGTGGGATGGGAAGGAGTGGAAGGGAGGCTGAAGAGGCAGGGGGTATATGTACGCATATGGCTGATTCATGTTGTTGTACAGCAGAAACCAACACAACATTGCAAAGCAATTATTCCCCGATTAAAAATAAAAAATTAAATAGCTTTCTAAAAAAAAAAAAGATTGGGCCCTTTAATCAGGGAAATATCTACTGCCTACCTAATGCAAGATGTTTATGAAAAGTAACCACGTATTAAGCAAAAGCAACTAATAATTAAGAGTTAAACTTGATTTCTGGGTCCTGCCTCCCAATCCTTTTAACTCCTCTAGGAGCAGCTGTGAACCAAGTACAGTAATGGTTGCCAGATGCTGTTTCTTGGTGAGTGTGGATCATCCGCTCTTGAGGGAGGGGGACAGTGTGCTTTATAACATGTGTTTTTTATTGTTGGTGTTCATTCAACAACTATTTATTTATTTTTAATTGGAGGATAATTACTTTACAATATTATGTTGGTTTCTGCCATACAAGAACATGAATCAGGCAGCCATAAGTATAGAAATGTCCCCTCCCTCTTGAACCTCCCCTGCCACCCCCTACCCCATCCCAACCCTCTAGGTTGTCACGTAGTACCACGTTGAGCTCCCTGTGTTATACAGCAACTTCCTATTAGCTATCTATTTTACAACTGGCAATGCATATGTTTCAGTGCTTCTCTTGTTTGGAGTTATTATTAAGGGGGAATTTGAGGAAAGACAACTTGATTGATAATCACAATGGAAACAAATCAATATCTTCTATCTTTTGTGTCCAATGTAAGTAACCAGAAATATTTGTGGTTATAGTACATCAGATGTAGAGGCCTTCTGATTTTAAACTCTTACCACCCACTGGTCCAGGAAACTGCAGTGTCCTTGTGGTCTCTCTGGAGAATTGATGTCTGGTGAAAAGACATTCTTGCCAGCAAATAGACCTTAGTTGGTCATGTGATCCCAAGACTCCATTTTTCCAGGCTCTGTCTGGTACTCGTCTGTCAATTACCTTAGGACAAAGATAGAGTTTTGGAGTTTAATGAATTTCAGAAGCCATTTAATCCAAAATTCTGTCCAAAAACCTTTTAACTGGTATCCCTGCCTCTGCTTTTCTCCCCTACAATCCATTTTCTCACACTGCACACTTTTTTTCATATTGCTTCCCACTGCACCTTGAATAAAACCCAGTGTCTCTCTCTGGTCTACCATGACCTTTTGGTTCCAACTTACCTTTCCAACTCTATCTCATATTCTTTACCCCCTTGCTCAGCCACATTGGATTCTTCTTTCTGAAACATGCCTGCTTCATCTCAACTCAGGATTTTGACTCCTGCTAGTCTCTGCCTGGGATGCTGTATCTACCATGTCTCTTCCCATAGGCAGCTCTCTTTTGTCACCCAGGAACCAGCTCCAATGACACCTGCTCAGGTAGGTTATTCCTGACTGCCTCATCTCAGGAACCCTATCCCACATCACAGCATAGAAAGATTCATTGCAATCATGGCCCTTCTCAAGCTCTAAGATTATATTTTTCAAATTTATTGCTAGTTTATTATTTGTCTAGAGTCGGAGCCTTATGACAACATCAATCTCATCCATCTGGTTTACTAAAGTATCTTTCCAGCACTCAGGATAGGAACTAGTATAATACATACCAGGGTTTTGGTGGCGCATGCGTGCTAAGTCACTTCAGTCATGTCTGACACTTTGCGACCCTATGGACTATAGCCCACCAGGCTCCTCTGTCCATGGGATTCTCCAGACAAGGATACTGGAGTGGGTTGCTGTACCCTCCTCCAGGGGATCTTCTCGACCCAGGGATTGAACGGGCTTCTCTTATGTCTCCTGCAGTTGAGGTCTTTACCACTAGTGCCACCTGGGAAGCCTCGGGGTTTTGGTGGTATCTTCATATAAAGGGGGAATTGGAGTTCCCAGGAGAAATTGTGGACCCATGTGGGCTTATTCAAACGAAGTTATAGAGGAGCATCTTAAATAGATTCCGCTGTTGCCATGACTCATCCTATTCCTTCTCAACTTAAGATTCAACTTAACTACTTTCTAACAATCATATTTGACACTGGGGTCAAATATTAATGAATCACAGTCTAACATAATGCCATTATTATGCTTCAGGGCCATTTTGCTCATCCTCTATTTGAACAGAAATAATAAATCATTTGGTGCTTTTCGATGGGGTTGTCCTTGGCATTTTGGAGTGGACATTACTTAGTTGTGTCTGACTTTCCTGAGCATTAATAGGACATTTAACATTCTTGGCCCCTGCCCACTGTTAGTGGTCTGTCATACCTCATCACTGTGACAGCCTAAAAATACCCACGCATTTGCAAATGCTGTTGAGAGAAGTAGTGATACTAAACCTGGTTGAGAAACTTAATTCGAAAGTGTTCTCTAGAGCAGAGGTTGCCAACCTCTGAGATTTAATGCCTGATGATCCAAGGTGGAGCTGATGTAATAATAGTAGAAATAAATTAAGTAAAGAAATAAAGTAAGAAAATAAAGTGATAAAGTAAGAAATTGTAATATGATTGAATCATCCTAAAACCACCCCCCACTCCCCAATCCGTGCAAAAATTGTGTTCGGTGAAACTGGTTTCCTGGTGCCAAAAAGGCTGGGGACTGCTGCATAGAGTGGTGTTAACCCATCATTTGTGTAAGTTAAGAAAAGGAAAACACTCCCCCTGTTATATACATTTCAGTAAGGGGCTTTTTCACCTTCCTCTCTTCCTGGAGGAAGAGAGGGAAGACCACCTGGAAGGCACAGTGTTGAGGCAGGCAGACCCCAGAAAGTGAATGGTCTCTGCTGGGGAGAAACCTGACTCCTGTTCAAATGATGACGATGATGATGAGCAGGTAATGGCTACATTTTTTTGAGATCTTATTATGTGTCACACATGATTGCGAACAGTCTCCAGTCAATCCTCCGTATCCACAGGTTCTGCATTCATGAATTCAATCAACTGAGGATCAAAAATATCCAGGGAGGGGGGCGGAAAAAAGGACCGGAAAGTTCCCAAAAGCAAAGCATGAATTTGCAGTGCTCTGGCAACTATTTGCGTAGCATTTGCAAATTATTTAAAACTACATAACATTTACATTGTGTTATGTATGAAAAGTAACCTAGAGATGATTTAAAGAATATGGAAAGATGTGTGTTGGTTATATGCAAATACCATGCCATTGTATATAAGGGACTTGAATATCCTTGGATTTTACTCCTTGGATTGGGAGTCCTGGAACCAATTGCCCATAGATATGAGAGATGACTGTTTATGTCTTAACTCATTTAATTCTCACAGCAATCCAGTGGGTGAATATCATAACCCCATTTTATATTAAAAAACCCTGAGGCACAGAGAAGTTAAGTTGTCCAAGCAGGTAAGCTGTAGAGTTTTGAGTCTAGCCCGATGGCTACACGGCAGACAGCATGGACAAGAGAAGTAGACCAGGTCTTGGAGGTGAGCAGAGTGGTGGAGATGGTGGGGATGTAGAGCATGTATTCTCTACCTGGGGCAGACACCACTCACCTCCAGCCTTTATGGTCAAGCAGAAAAGTGGCCAAACCTTCTGGTTTCTTTTTAAGGGATACAGACTGTCTATAGAATCTCTCAGTTTTAAAAGACTGACTAAATTTTAAAAATATACTCTGACACAAATGAAATATTGATTTCTGCTGTAGGGGAACCCCGTGTTTCTGGCCATCAGTTTTCTTTCCTATCCAAACAAAAACCATCAAAAACAATAACAAAAACTCTAGATTTCAGGTAATTAACAAGATGGGGTGTGCCGGATTTTCTCCATTCTCTTTTGGCTCCAAGAATGTTCTCTTTCTGTTTTCTCAAGTCACAAACATCTGTTTATGGCCATCCAGCTAATTGGGCCCCATTGAGTGTTCTAATGAGGGCAGAGCAGGCAAACGAGTGGATTTAATGCCCGTGGAAATGCATGTTTCTAATTGTGCTCCAGTGAAGGTGGAAAGGTTAAAGTAATGAGCTGCTCTCAAGAGTTCTGGCCAAGAGAGAGAGGGCTTTGTTGTTTCACATTCCATCTTTGTTATTGTCACTGAGATGTGCACTTATTTCCACCATGGCATTGATTGCCAAGAGGTTCTGCTATTACATTTCATTATCATGCCATTTCTGAAGGAAGGGAGTCTGTTCTTACTAAACAATGACAGTGTGCAGGCAACCATAATCGCCCCTCACTCAGCTGCACTCCCCAACATCTTGTATACAGCTGTGAAGGGCTGTATTAGTGCCAATTAATCTGGGGGAGGTTTCCTGAAGGAGAGGGTGCTGTAATGTACAAAGGGACAGTGCCTAGGTTTTCCAAGTGGCATTTCTAGAGAAGACAGGGTCACTGGAAGGAGAGACAGACAACGAGGCTGTCAGTTTCCAGGGTGGGTAAGGGGTTGATGTCTCTCCACCGATCCTGTCACCCGGCTTTCCCAAGCAAGTGTGGAGGCAGTGCATGCATGTGTGCTAAGTCACTTTAGTCGTGTCCAACTCTTTGCGACCCTATGGACTGTAGCCCACCAAGCTCCTCTGTTCATGGGATTCTCCAGGCAAGGATACTAGAGTGGGTTGCCATGCCCTCCTCCAGGGATCTTCCTGACCCAGGGATGGAACCTGTGTCTCATTATTTCTCCTGCATTGGCCGGCAGGTTCTTTAACACTGGCAGGGTCCAAATCAAAAGACTGGATTTAGAGTCTCTAATCCAAGGGATCAGAGCTGGAACTGTGTGTTATTTGAAGACCTTGTGAAGACCTGATTTAGTTGAGTCACATTCAGTTAATTCAGTGACCACTGGAGCTGAAGATGTGTTGTTATTTTAGAAATGAAGGGTTTCTGTTGCATTGAGACCCAGATGTTGGGATCCTGGGGCCATAGGATAACTGGGTGTGATAGGAGGAAGCTTTTCCTTTCAGTGTTCATGCATATCTTACATGTTGCAGCTGTCATAAAACAAATAGAATTATGACTTCTGTTTCTGAATTCAAAGTTCCAACTGTTAAGAATTTCCCCCCATTGTCCCTTCTTTCTGCACCCCCTCATTGATTTAGGTAGATTGTACATGTGTAGGTAGATTGTATATGTATAAGGAAATGAAATAAAAATAATTAGTTGAGCTAGTTTTGTGCAGTGTTTTCACTGATCTGGTGAGAATTAAATATATGTGCATGCATGTAGCACAAATATAAACTGAGAATTTATAATTATAAAATATTTTAAATGTAAAATTCTGCGTAGGAGATAAATTCTCTTATGTTGTGCTGTTGTTTCAGTTGCTAAGTTGTGTCTGACTCTTTCGCAACACCATGGACTGTAGCCCACCAGGCTCTTCTGTCCATGGGACTTCTGAGGCAAGAATACTGATGTGGGTTGCCATTTCCTTCTCCAGGGGTTCTTCCCAACCCAGGAATCCAACCCACATCTCCTGCATCTTCTGCATGAGCAGGCAGGGAAGCCTGAGCCACCAGGGAAGCCCAAATGCTCTTATATTTACATTTAAAACTGGCATTGGCAATATGAAGATTAACAGTAAAATTTATACTAATAGCTTAAAATATTAATTTTTCTCTCCTGAGAATGATATGATATAACAAAAAATAATAATAAAAGAACCAGAACCACTATAACAAGTCAAGAAAGAGAAGGCAAAGGAAAGGAAAGGTTTTTTTGTTTGTTTGTTTGTTTTACTCTTTTAGTACCATTAGCAGCACCTTTTCCTCAGTCACGAACAAGGGACCCACATTTTACTTGCCCTGGGTCTTGCAAATTCTATAGCTTGCTCTGCCCTTCTCTTACGGACTGCTTGCTGTCCATGTGTGCAAATTAGCAAGCAGTGCCACTTGTCTTCTGATCTTCTGTTCTTGGACACTGAGTGGGGAGTGAATGAACTGGTGAAGGCTCTTGGTGACAGTGAAGCCACCAGATCCTGGTCACTGTGAAGCAGTGTCTCTGAACCTCCTGAAGATGCGTATCCCGGGGACTAGCCTCCAGCTGTTCCAAGAAGGTCTGAATGATGGCGACTTCTCAGAGAACAATTAATGTGTAGGTGATCACGGGCAGTGAACCAGTCGTGGAGTGTGGTAGAGTTGGTCTGGGTTTCCCTCTGGCATGCCCTGTCTCCACCAATGATGCATTGTCACCCACAAAGCTGCCCAGATGGTGCAATGGGATTTGACCCAGGAACAACCTTCATTTTCTGTTGTGTTCAGGAGGTGAACACAAGGATTAATTTAAGTTTCCTCTGCAGAGTGTATTTCCTTCTGTGGCACTAATTCCCAAACTAAAGTCAGTCATCCTTTTATCATTATTAAAAATGGCTATAACTTAACTACATTCATTATTGTGCATGCTTGCTCAGATGTGTCTGACTCTTTGGGGCCCCATGGACTGTAGCCCACCAGGCTCCTCTGTCCATGTGATTTTCCAGGCAATAATACTGGAGTGGGTTACCATTTCCTCCTCCAGGGGATCTTTCCGACCCAGGAATCAAATCTGAGTCTCTTGTGTCTCCTGCAGGTGGATTCTTTACCACTTGAACCATCAGGGAAGCCTACATTCACTATAGAAATATGAAAATAGTATATGGTGCCTCAGAGTATACCCTGAAGACTATTCGGCCAGCTGAGATTTGGGACATAGAATTCAGTTCAGTCACTCAGTAGTGTCTGACTCTTTGTGACTCCATGAATCACAGCACGCCAGGCCTCCCTGTCCATTACTAACTCCTGGAGTTTACCCAAACTCATGTCCATTGAGTTGGTGATGCCATCCAACCATCTCATCCCTCTGTTGTCCCATTCTCCTGCCCTCAATATTTCCCAGCATCAGGGTCTTTTCAAATGAATCAGCTCTTCACATCAGGTGGCCAAAAGATTGGAGTTTCAGCTTCAACATCAGTCCTTCCAATGATTACCCAGGGCTGATCTCCTTTAGGACGGACTAGTTGGATCTCCTTGCAGTCCAAGGGACTCTCAAGAGTCTTCTCCCACACCACATTTCAAAAGCATCAATTCTTTGGTGCTCAGCTTTCTTTATAGTCCAACTCTCACATCCATACATGACTACTGGAAAAACCATAGCCTTGACTAGATGGACCTTTGTTGATATAGAAGTAGGTATTTGGAAATCTCATGAAGACTGTCAGTCAATAATGCTTTTATTAGCTCTACCTTCTTCACCCCTTTGTCCAAAAATCTTAGATTTTGCCAATTCCTGAACCTCTTAGAGGTTCTGTGGCATAAATATGGCTTCTATTTAGCTTTACCTACTGCTATTAGCATTTAGCTTTATTGGCTCTGCTAAATCTATTGCTCTCATTCATTTTCTTTCTGCAATAATTTTGTTGCATTTATCTTCACTATTATCTTGGCATTGTGTGTTTATGGCTTCTTAAAAAATCTCTTTGTTGTTACTATAGTAAAGTCCCTCTATAAGCCGGAACAGAGATAATACAATAAGCTGGCATTTGTAACCAGAAGTAAATATACAAAATCTTTGATCTTTACATTTTTCTAAAGTATGCTTGAAGTATTTTAAATGAAACCAGATTTTAGTATCTGTTAAAATCTTCAAACTGTAATTTCCTTGTATTTAATTTCATAATTAAAAGGTTAATGTTCTCTAATTTGTAAATTTCCTTTGTAAACATGGAATTAATGTGGGGAAACACAATAGATTGATCCAATTATGAATTGAAAGTTACCAAAAACACAGCAAGGAAGCTGTCTATCTTGTGCCTGGTAGCATTTTTGTGGTAGAAAGAGTAAAAGCTTGGCTCTCTATCTTGCCTGTGCTACTTGGTAGCACAATAAAACTTAATCCCTTTGAGACCTCTGTAAAATAGGCAACACAAACCGATACTGCATTTAGCCAAAGGCAAGACTGAGTAAGAGATGAATGTAGGAGCCACCAATGTGTACCATATGGGCTACTGCACAGAAGAAATGAGTTCTGTTCTGTGACACCAAAGTGAAGTGGGAAGAACGTTGGCACGCCTCAGGGGAGATTAAGGAGGATAGAGTTAGGAGATACCCCTAACCCCTGAGGGCCCTCAACTGAACTTTGGAGCCCATAGTCACTCATGTGGGCATTACATACTTTCTGTGAATATAAGGAAATCAGTAAAAGGAGGTCCTGGAAAAGAGGGTTATCTGGCAGGGAGCAGGAGAAAAAGAGAAGGAAAACAAAAAAGAAAAGAAAGACGATGGATAAAAAGAAGGGCGTGCTGGTAGACATATCGTTGGCCAAATTGGCAGTAGTGGAACATCTAGTCACCTCCAGCATGATACCCAGAGTAAAAGCATGCAGTTAGTAAATTAACCTAAAGCCAAGAAGAAAACACCTTCAACTTTGACTTAGGGGTGATCTTCCAGTTAAAGGATTGTATCTTTCTTCTCCTTGAATTTATCTCCTTCTCCTGTTGCCTGACCCTGGCAATTCATTAGTCTTCTCACTAGAGGAACAGTAAAATAAATAAAAGAAGATGAAACTTGAGCCAATCCTTTGTACTGACTAGTAAAGCTTGTGAAAGTTTGATAAAGGAGAAAGCAAATGAGCTTTCTTGATCATGGGTGCAATGAAGTTATGTCTGCTATACCTAGTTTCTATTATAGGGAATAATTGTGTGCTGGCCACATGTCAATTTAGAGGAACAATTTGAAATTTAAATAAATTATCTACATCTGGAAGTTTCTGTTTCTCTAAAAAGAACTAAGACTGAGTTAAATAGTTGGATGACTTTCAAAATTTTGAATTTGTCAGATTTTAGTGGTCATTAGTAGAGAAGCAGAAAGAGCAGCAAAAGAAAGGTAATTAGTTACCTGGGGAGAGAGACTATTTTAAAAAATGGTTAAGGAACAGTATGTAACTCTGTCCAGGTAAGAAGCAGTTTGTATCAGGCACTGTTCCACGAGGAAGCTTGATGCTTACTTATCCTTTGCCATCATCTAGAATCCTTTAGCTCTCAGTTGGATCCACCCTGTGTGAGTCCCTTCACAGAAGTCACTGGAGGGGTTTCTTTACTTGGAAATTTGTGAATATGATGAAGGTGTTTGAAAATAATTGAGCCTTTACCACTGAGCAAGCTCTGCAACCTATAAAACAGTAAAACATTTACTTTAGAGATAATATACTTAAAACAATTTTGATACACAGTGGTGTCTCTGATATTGTTTTCAATTCCACATCCCTAGGATAATCCTGGGCTTCCCTGGTGGCTCAGTACCTTCCAAAGAAAGAGATGTGTGTTTGATCACTGGTTCAGGAAGACTCCCTGGAGAAGGAAATGGCAACCCACTCCAGTATTTTTGCCTGGGAAATCCCATGGACATAGGAGCCTGGAGGGCTACAGTCCAGGGGGGTCACAAAGAAGTTGGATACAACTGAGCAACTGAGTACATGAACACAAGAGGCCATCAGCATAACTCTTAGCCAGGTGTGTTAAGGGAACAGATAGTCCATGACTAGTTTTGTTCAAACCACCTTCTTCTTTCATCATCTTGTTCTGCATCATTTCTGGTCTTCAGTGTCCCACGATGCTATGCATCCCATTTGACAAGTCATGTCCTTGTAATGAGATGAATATCCAAATTGTGGCAATTCTCACTGTCACTGTTATATTCACTCAGAATTCATACTTTTAAAGTGTCATCACTAGCTATGTTTATATTGTGAATATAACTGCTGTTTCTAATTCTCTCACACAAGGTTGATACCTACAGGGCAGAAACATAACGGAGGACCTCTCTCCTTCACCATGCTGCTCGCAACCCTCCCTAGACCCTTGACTGTCTTTCGGCTCTTTTCTGATGCTCTGCATATACTCAGGAATGGTAGAAGTTTTATAGACAGCCACAAATTAAAATATAGATTTTCTTATATATATATGCACACATATGTATATCAATCTCTTTTTCTGAAATTTCTATCATCTCGAAATTTCTCTCCCAATTTGTTGAAGTCATTGGAATATATCTCTTGGGCTATACTTTCATATATCTTTCTGTGAAACTTAAGTGCTTACTATTTTACTGTTTGAGGTCTATTCTGCACCACCATAGGATCAGATAATAATTTTATAATTACTAAAGTATATAATGCAGTTTTAAAACTGTATTGTGAAATATGCCATACATAAAAAATTGTGCATGAAGTACATGTACCATCAGAAGACTAATAACTTGAGTCTCATTTACTCACCACTTAGCTCAAGAAATACTATATTGTCAGTCCTTTTAAAACCTCTGTGTGCCTCTCTAATCCCATCTTCCTTCTGCCCATCAAAGTCAATACTAATCTGAATTTTGAATGAATCATTCCCTTGCTTTTCTTTATAGCTTTAACATATATGTAAATCCCTAAACAACATATTAAACTTTATTTTTTATTTTTAAAAATATTTATTCATTTATTTTTGGCTCTACCAGGTCTTTGTTGTGTAACAATAATAAAATAGTAATAGATAAGTCTTCTTTAATTTCTCTCAATAAAGTTGTATAATATTTCACTGAAAGCCTTGCACATGTTTGTTAGCTTGATTCCTAATAATTTGATAATATTAGATATTGTAAATAATATATTTGCATCTTTATTGATTATAGGATACATTGTTTCATTTGGTTTTCTAACAGCTTGATTGAATTAATTTTAAAAAATTCATTTGTACTCAGCAACTTTATCAAATTCTATTAATAAAAAATTCTTGTACACATTTAAAATTTTTTCCATCTATACTCTTCTGGGGGCTTAGATAGGGAAGAGAATTTATTGGCTCACATAACTGAAAAGGTCAAGATAGTTTTGTTAAACATGGCTGGGTCCACGTATACTCTTATCACCTATAAATTTTGTCAGTGTTATCTCTTTCTTCTTAACATGTGTAAAATGGAAGATATTTATTTTTCTTGTATTGCTGTTGGCTCTCCAATACAATGGTGAAAATCTCAAATACAGTGGTATTGTCCAAACACCTTGTCCTATTCCCTATTTGAAAGGCCAGTTTCACCATAGGTTTGTTGTGGATTTATTGTAGATTTAGGAAGTTATTTTTTTTTATTTTTAGTTTACTAGTTTTCATTAAACATTTAAAAAGTTATTTAATGCCTATTCTTCATGTAGTTAGATAAACATGTGTTTTCTATATATTTCTGGGTTTGTTTTACAGATATTTTGCTTAGACCTTTTGAGTTTATATTTATGATAGGCCTGCAGTTTTACTTTCTTGTTCTGCCTTGGCTTTGGTAATAAGCTGTACTAGTTTCATAAAATAAATAAGAAATGTTTCCTCTCTTTCTATTCTCTGAAAGAGTTTGTAAAAAATGGAAATGTTTGTTCTTTCGGCATTTGGTAGAAATCATGTTTAAAATCATCTGGCCCTGGTGTTTTATTCTGTGTATAAAGATTTATAACTCTGGAGTCAATTATTTTAATCAATAGCGGGAAAGTCATGATTTCTCTTTCTTCCTGAATTAGTGTGTAAATGTATATGTTTTTAGAGAATATTTCCATCTTATCTAAACTTTTAAGTGGTGTATATACTACAGATTCTTTGAAATTTGTAGACATTCACTTTATGGCCTAACATTTGTTTGATTTTTATGAATTAACCAAAAGTTGTTCATAATATTCTATTATCTTTATAATCCATGCTGCAAGCATAGTTATAATCTTTTTAGTTCTTAATACTGTGTTTGTGCCTTCTCTGTTTTGTTCTTGATAAATCTTTTAGGAGATGTATTAATTTTACTAGATTTAGCAGAAAAGGAAGCAAACTTAGTTATTAGGTTGTCTCTAATATGTCATTGTTTTATATTTCTTTAATTTCTGTGCATATTTATTCCCTTTCTTCTATTTTCTTCGGGTTTTATTACTTTATTTTCTTTTTCTAGCTTTTTAAATTGATACATTGTTCAGTTATTTTCAATCTTATTTATTTTAATACAAACATGTAAGGTTTCACATTTTTTCCTAAGTGTTATAAGGGTAATAAGCATTTTTCATGATTGTTTATTTTAAATTATTTTAACATTTCTCTGATATATGTATTTTTTACAAGTGCATGTGTGTGCATATGCTAAGTCACTTCAGTCGTCTCCAACTCTTTGCCACCCCGTGGACTGTAGCCCACCAGCCTCCTCTGTCCATGGGATTTCCCAGGCAAGAACACTGGAGTGGGTTGCTGTGCCCTCCTTCAGGGGATCTTCCCAATCACTCGCAGCACCTGGGAAACCCCATTGTTCACAAGGATCAATATACATTTCAATTTCCTAATACAAGAGTGTTTTTAGTTACTATTTTCTACTTAATTGCTAACAATTTTTTCAACTTTTTATTCTGTATTGGAGTATAGCTGATTAACAATGTTGTCATAGTTTCAGGTGAACAACAAAGAGACTCAGCCATACATATGCATGGATCCATTCTCCCCCAGACTCCCATCCAGGCTGCCACATAACATTGAGCAGAGTTCCTTCCACATACTATATAGTAGGTCCTTGTTGGTTGTCCATTTTAAATATAGCAGTGTGTACATGTCCATCCCCAACTCCTCAACTACCTCTTCCCACCATCCTTATCCCGCCAACAACCATATTCTCAGTCTGTGAGTCTCTTTCTGTTTTAAATTTGTTGTCATAAGTTGTGGTCTTCATGCTATAGAATCTTTGAAATTTGCTGAGAATTTTGGGGCTTTGTAAATTATTTAATTTACAAAAATTAAATAAATTTTGAAATTTATTTAATTTTTGTAGAGATTTTTTGTGTGTTTGAAAAAAACACATTTTCCAATTGCTGGGTGCCATGTTCTATATATGTCTATTGCCTCAAGGATAGTATTTGTATGGTATCATCTGTTACAATACATTCTTAATGCTGTTTGATTGTGAATTCCACTTTGACCTGTATGCTTGTTTGCAGAGCATCCCTCCTGAGTTGACTTTCCTTTGCCTGTTTGGTGACATGAGGGAATTGTCACGTGAGACTATTTTAAACTACATTTTTTGTTGGATTTTTTGTTTGTTTGCTCTTTGACCACATAGGTGGCATTGATTTGGCCCCTATATTTGTCCTCAGTGAGTGTAGCTTGAGATTAGGAATTAATTCTCAGTAGAGAGGCAGAGGGAGGCATATATTGACATTGTCTCCTTCCATGGAGTGTATTTTTATTCTACATCACCCACTGAGAAAACTGGTCTCCAGAGGTCCTGGCTTTTAAGTTCGTGTATCTCCTAGGCAGATGCTGGTTCCAGCATTTACTTATCCCTGAGGATTTATGCTTTCTCATCATTTCTGACATCTGAGGAATTCCCTTACTCTCTAGCCAACTTATCCATGCATTAAAATCATGATTCTATGTTTCAAATAGCAGCTTTATTTGTGCAGTACTTGGAGGGGTTTCTACATTGCTTGAAAGATAAGTCTATAATGTAATTTGGGAACCAAAAAAAGTTGGAGTAATCCAGCATCAGACTATGATTTCAGGTGAAAATGGCTCTGGATTTAATTTTCCAGCTGGACTGTTCCAGAGTCCAGGAGGAAATAGTGGAGTTAAAAGGATAAATAGAAAAAGAACTGAAGCACATGGAAGATTTCTCATTATAAGCTCTTTCTTATCTGCCAAACCAGTGCAAAATTTTCTACTTCCTCTCTCTGAGTATCAGTGTCTATAATGAAATTAATGTTGCTACATTTGAGATTTGTGAAGTTTTCATAAGGAAACATCTACAAAAATGCTGTATGTGAGACTACATAGAGAGAACACTCAGTAAATGTGGGGTGAAGTTGATTCTGAGCCTTCTATTATACTAGAACTTTGATAGGTGTTTCTCAGAGTTTTCTGAGAGACACAGATGATGCTAATCAAAAAGGGAACTTTGACTAAATCAAGTAGAACAGTGTGTTGCTCAGTTGTGTCCAACTCTTTGCTAGCCCTTGGACTGTAGCCCACCAGGCTCCTCGGTTCATGGAATTCTCCAGGCAAGAATACTGGAATGGGTAGCCATTCCCTTCTCCAGGGGATCTTCCCAACCCAGGAATCAAACCTAGGTCTTCTGAGCTGCGTTACCATCTGAGCCACTAGGGAATGATGAGAGGCAATTCAATGGGACAAGAATCACTTTGAAGAAAACATTCTGATGGGTGCCCTTCAAACACAGGTCTCAGAGAATTTCCCCCAAATTTCCAAGGAACAAGGGCTCACAATAACTCCAAACACTTCAAGCCTGGTAGATTTCAGACACCATCCTGATAATTGGATTCTGAACAAGGCTGTTCATTTATGACAGTGGTAAATGGAAGACATTTCCTTGGATCATAGAATCAAGGATAAAATGTCCTAACTTACTGCCTTCATTCTTATTTGACTTTTTTACTGTGCATTTTTTTTTTAATAGAGTGGGTTTTAATTGCTGAAAGGCAGAGGAACAACTCTGGGTCATTTGAGTATGCAGACTGGGAACCCCAGGATGCCTCACAATCCAGTGAAATGTAGAGGCTTCGACTTGGCTCACTCAGGGTGAATACTGATTATCTTTGACATTTACTGGATGGGGACATTCTTGCCACAGGAATGAAGTGTGTTCCAGTTTATTTTAAATGGAGAATTCTCAATTCACTGTGATCATTGGTTTGGCAGAGTTAGTTGCCATTAAAAATTCCCCCATCTTGAATGAAACTTAAAATGACTCTGAGCCTGGATAAAGAAGGAAAACTTGACAAAGTAACTCTGGGTACTGCATTATGAGTCATAGCAGAGGAAAGACATCAAGGGCGTCTGTCACTGCCCGTCTCAAAGACTTTGAATGATGTGGAGGATGGACTCCAACTGGTCACCTGGTCACACCCATGACTTCCTCCCTGGCTCTTGGACCACTTCTCATGTTACTTAGCTAAGGCTATGGAAAAAAAAAAACTGCCTTCAGCATGTATCACTTTCAGATCCTTTATATTCTGCACACATGAACACATACACATGTGCACACATATGTTGAAAAGGACAATGAAACAGAAGAATAAAGATATAATGAGGTCTTTTCACCAATGGTTAGAAAATTTGCAAAGAAATAAAGTTGTGTAGTGAACATGAGTTGCTGGAAGAAAAGCAGAGTTCATTGAGGAAACATAATTTGGTTTCATCTGCATTTCTTTTTGCCTCTGGGAATGTGAATATCAGTTAATAAGCTTACAGTGTGCACTATACAATATTAGGCTCTTATCAAAGCCCTGTTATCTAAAATAGTTACATTATTAGATACATTTGTATAAGTATGTGTATTTTCCGATGATAAAAATGGGACCCAAAGATATTTTCAATTACATCTATTATTTCATTATGAATATAAGAACAACAGTTATTCTTATGACTTATTTCACTTGAATATTGGCAACAAAAAGACCCTGACTCTTGGATTATTAGGTTACACTTTCCATCAAGAACACTTTCATAGACCTGACTAGGAGTAGTGTCAAGCAGCAGGCCCTGTATCATGCATTTTGGTCTTCTGAAAACAGACACAGTTTTTTTCTAGAAAACGTAATAAAGTTGAGCTTCCTGTACTCAACCTCCCTGTGCAGGCTCTAATCTGCAAATCAAGCCTTGTGTGTTTTATTCATTGATAAAAATTAGATGTAGTCTGTGTGAAAACCAGAGAAAAACTTGTTTCCTTTTAAAAACACAAGTTAATCCATTGGGCAAGATTTCCTATCCTGAGGCCATGAATCCCCTGAAATGTGCAAAATTTTGTGTGTGAGAAGTAGTGCATCTGTGGGGTGTGTGTGTGTGAGAGAGAGAGAGGTGTTCCTTGTTGATGTCTTTCTTTTTTCTGGGGCAAGGTCTACAGCTTTTATTAGATTCTTTAAAAAGTGCATCATCAAGGGCCCTTGCCCAAAGGTAAGAGTACTTTCTCAGGTTAGTTAGTTGGTTATATGAGCCTATTTTCTGCAGACAGAAGCAGATTGTGTCGTATTTCTGAAACAACCTTTTCTAATAATATTTATCATCAAAAGTCTTAATGTTTGAGAAATTAAAATGGAACATTCTGTAGTGTTTAAGAAAGAAGTGTTCAAAAATAGCTTTGGGAGCGCCCCAGGGTTTTACAATATTCTGCAAGTATGGCCTATTTTCCTGAAACATGAATAATCAAGATATACGGCTCTATTTGACTTGATGTCTTAAGGCTTATAATTTAGTTGTTCCATTTTACTTCGTCGTTTGCCAAGTGTTCACATCCATAGTTCTTCAACAGTGTCTAAAATTATGAAATTCAATTATGAGGTGACTGGAACCTTAGGATAGCATTCAAATAACCACCTTCCCTCCTTCCTTTCCTTCTGCTTTCCTTTCCTTCCTTTTATTCTTTTTGTTTTATTCTTTTTACTTTTTTCAGTAGTCTAAAAATAGATGGGTGTTTTGCAGAGAACCCTGTACAATATTATAAATAATAACAATAACAATAAAGTTTGATCACCTAAGATCTTTGTCATATTTATTGCTTATGATTTATTTCTCTTAGAAATAGGGGAAAAAAGGCTCTTACCTCATTAAGTAGGAAAAAAAATAGCTATCCTTATTAAACTAACATCTGATCTACTGTAGTCCTAACTTCCATTTGAAAGCATTAATAACTTCTCTTTGGTAGAAATACTCTGAATAGCATACCGTCCCTGATTGACTGCCAGGCCATAATTCAATCACCAGTCTTTACTGACACCATGATCCCTAGGGGTGCGGCTTGAGGCTTTAGGAATGGCAGCTAAGTCCCAAGCCTGAATTACAGCTCCGTTATTCAATCTGGAGCCATGCTTTGTTATTTATAGTACGTAGAAAAAGTGTGTGGACTTTTCGAAGAGGAAAACAATAAATCACACTAACAAGATGACTGGATCTAATATTAAAATGTAAACCTCTGTGATGTAGAGGTAGAAAGATTAATGAGCATATGATGTAGGGTTATTAAAGGTGTGATGGGCAGGAGAGGGAATGGATTATGGGGAAATTAAATGAAGTATTTCACTGGAAGGCAATCAAGTTCTGTAGAAGTTTTTAAATGACCAGCTAGTACAGCCTGTTCTATTACTGTAGTGACCTAACCCAAACCCACAGGCCTCTCTAGATATCCTTTCTCCTAAAATCCCCGAGTCTTGATGTCATGACATACAATCACAATGGTGTGTAAAGACAATTACATGTTACAGCATTGCTACTGATTTTTTTTTTTTAACAGTTATTGCTCTCCTGGAATGGGTAATCATGTCATTTGGGAAGGCCTGAAACAAAGAGATAATAAAGTAATGGCTATCAAGAATGATCACCAAATAACAAATGTACCAAGATCATTTGTCTGAGGTCATTCAAAGATGTTAAAGTTGGTTTGAGGAATGAGAAGAAAAACATGTTTTCTGATGAGTTTGCTTAAGATAATACACCAGTTAAGATGCTGATGAGCTAATATCAGAGGATCTCAGTTTATTGGTTCTCATTTCTGTGTAATGGAATCAGTTGCTAAAACCAATTTCTCAGCACACACCCTTTAACCTTTGCTGTGGTGTTTTTGCAGTCCACTTAACCTGATCCCTCCTTCCCCTCTCCTTCATCATCCCTTCAATACTTTAAGTCTCACTTCCTGTCTAGCAGTTCGTAAAAGAAAAATGTCACCCCTCTAACCCTCACCCAGGCCACCCTCTCTTGCCTTCTTATCAGGCAAAGTTATTGCACCTTTGTTTAAAGTTTATCAACCTGTCAAACCCAGAAAGTCCAAATGTTCAGAAATCTGCAAGTTGACGCTTAAACAACTAAGGTATCATTTGCTTCAGTGCAGAGACCTGAGGCTGAATCAGTGGAACCAGTATGAAATATGGAAAGGAAAACAAATCTGGTGTTAAAAAACCCAATACTCCCCAAACAGCAAAAAGCCTTAACTGGAAATGGTTTACAAGTTTTTTTTTCAAGGTATATTACCCTCACTGGAAGGTCAGTGGGTCTGGTAGGACCACCTTGTTCCCTATTTGCTGTGACCACATCACTCTGGACGCTTTCCCTTCAGTTACTTGTATGTGGTATAAAATGAGCTTGACTCTCTGCTAAGTTTCACACCAGAAATGTATTGAAGCAAAATTACAGGGACTACTTTACATAGTTTCTTATGGAGGAACAACCATTTAAAAATAAGTACACTTAAAGGTTGTTTTCTATTAAGCTGAGAACACTGAGCCTTTAAAAAGAATTTTAAAAGTTCTTTACGTTGAACTTGGTTTGCAAGTGTTAATCGGTAAATTGTTAGAGAACTAAGGAGAAGCAGTTCATTTAACAAACACTTAGATCGTTACTTAGAGTATTTTATATTTTTACTTCTCTTGAGGGGAGGGAGGATCTCAGGATGGTAGAACTGAAAGGGACCTTAGGTATCTATTTGTTCAGTTCAGTTCAGTTCAGTCGCTCAGTCGTGTCCGACTCTTTGCGACCCCATGAATCGTAGCACGCCAGGCCTCCGTGTTCATCACCAACTCCCGGAGTTCACTCAGACTCACGTCCATCGAGTCAGTGATGCCATCCAGCCATCTCATCCTCTGTTGTCCCCTTCTCCTCCTGCCCCCAATCCCTCCCAGCATCAGAGTCTTTTTCAATGAGTCAACTCTTCACATGAGGTGGCCAAAGTGCTGGAGTTTCAGCTTCAGCATCATTTCTTCCAAAGTAATCCCAGGGCTGATCTCCTTCAGAATGGACTGGTTGGATCTCCTTGCAGTCCAAGGGACTCTCAAGAGTCTTCTCCAACACCACAGTTCAAAAGCATCAATTCTTCAGCGCTCAGCCTTCTTCACAGTCCAACTCTCACATCCATACATGACCACAGGAAAAACCATAGCCTTGACTAGACAAAACTTTGTTGGCAAAGTAATATCTCTGCTTTTGAATATGCTATCTAGGTTGGTCATAACTTTCCTTCCAAGGAGTAAGCATCTTTTAATTTCATGGCTGCAGTTACCATCTGCAGTGATTTTGGAGCCCCCAAAATAAAGTCTGACACTGTTTCCACTGTTTCCCCGTCTATTTCCCATGAAGTGATGGGACCAGATACCATGGTCTTCGTTTTCTGAATGTTGAGCTTTAAGCCAGCTTTTTCACTCTCCACTTTCACTTTCATCAAGAGGCTTTTTAGTTCCTCTTCACTTTCTGCCATAAGGGTGGTGTCATCTGCATATCTGAGGTTATTGATATTTCTCCCGGCAATCTTGATTCCAGCTTGTGCTTCTTCCAGCCCAGTGTTTCTCATGATGTACTCTGCATATAAGTTAAGTAAGCAGGGTGACAATATACAGCCTTGACGAACTCCTTTTCCTATTTGGAACCAGTTTGTTAGAGCTGGCGTTAACAAAGTACTGCTGACTGTGTGGCTTGAATAACAGATTTTTTTTTAAAATAATCTGTTATTGTTTATTTGGACTTAACAATACACATTAAAAAATAGATTTTTTTATTGGCTGCACTGGGTCTTAGCTGCAGCATGTGGGATCTTTGTTCCCAGACCAGGGATCAAAACTGGGCCCCCTGCATTAGGAGTGCAGAGTCTTAGCCATTGGACCACCAGGGAAGTCCCCAGTAATACACATCTTAAGATTTACTGCTCATCACAACTTTCTGTCCTATCCATCTTCTCATGTTAATTAAGACGCTTATGACAAGTACCATAATGGATTTAAGTATTTGAAAATAAATGGACAATATTAAAAATTATTTTATTTTAACAATTTAAAAGTTGGGTTGATACTGTGTTTTGTTGATTCAGTGGCTTGGCAGTGTCTTAATGCACTCACTTTCTTTCCATTTTTTTTGCCTTATGATATTCATTGTCAATTACTCCCTGAAGCCAAACACAATTTGGGGGAAGATTCTTGGTTTTCTGGACTTACTTAGTTCAATTGTTTGCATCTTCCTCTATGATTTAGGAATGAGGAAATCTAGGTATACTCTTTTGTTTTTAATTTTTATTTTATATTGACTGCTTAACAATACCATGATAGTTTCAGGTAGACAGCAAAGGAACTCAACCATACATATACATGTATCCATTCTTCCCCACGGAGAAGGCAATGGCAACCCACTCCAGTACTCTTGCCTGGAAAATCCCAGGGACGGAGAAGCCTGGTAGGCTGCCGTCTATGGGGTTGCACAGAGTCGGACACAACTGAATCGACTTAGCAGCAGCAGCAGTATTCTTCCCCATGGGCTTCTGTGGTGGCTCAGTGGTAATGAATCCACCTGCCAATGCAGGAGACTCAGGAGATGTGAGTTTGACTTCCTGGATTGGGAAGACCTTCTGGAGAAGGAAATGGCAACCCACTCCAGTCTTCTTGCCTGGGAAATCCCATGGACAGAGGAGCCTGGTGGGCTACAGTCCATGGGGTCATAAAGAGTCAGACATGATATAGCTACTAAACAACAACATCAACAGTTCTCCCCCAAACTCTGCTCCTATCCAGGCTACCACATAACATTGAGCAGAGTTCCCTGCGCTGTAGGGTAGGACCTGAATAGCAGAAATTTATTTCTCACAGTTCTGGAGGCTAGGAGTCCACAATCAGTGTGTGGGCAGGTTTGATTCTTGTGAGGCCTGTCTCCTTGGCTTGTAGATGACCACCTTCTTATTGTCTCAGATGGTTTTTCCCCTGACTGGGCTAATTTCTTCTTCTTATAAGGACACCAGTGAGCTTGGGTTAGGTCCCACCTTAAACACCTTATTTTTATTTAATCACTTCTCTAAAGGCCCTATCCCCACATACAGTCACATATAAGATACCAGGTGTCAGGCTTCAACATATGAATTTGGGAGGGAGGGCAAAATTCAGTCCATAAGAGTGTCATAGTCTCTTTATTTCAGACAAGAGGAAACTGAGAACCAGCGAGATAAAGCAAACTGTCTAAGGTCACCAGCTAATTATTGGCACACTTAGTATCAGGATTGGATCTCAGACTTTGTAATTATTAATGTCCATTTGGTCAGCATTTAAACGAAAACAAACAGAAGCTAATAGAGAAGGCTGTGAGGCACCAGCATTGGGTAAAGAGTAGGCATTCATAAAAAACCTGTTGGATGATAGACGCCCTTTCTTTAATTAGAAATAAGAACTTTGTATAGATCTGGTGGCTTTTTAAAAGTGTGTGTGCACCTGTGCATGCTCAGTTGTGTTCAACTCTTTGTGACCCCATGGAGGGTAGCCTGCCAGGCTCCTCTATGCATGGGATTTTCCTGACAAGAATACTGGAGTGGGTTGCCATTTCCTTCTCAAAGTGTGTGTAAGTAATACATTTGTATAGCTGATTCATGATGTTGTACAATAGAAACTAACACAACATCATAAAGCAATTATATTCCAACAAAAAATAAGTATAAAAAAATAAGTAAAAGAATAGGGAAAAGGAAAAACACTTGCAACACCCATGTAAAAAATATTTGGAAGGATTTAATCAGAATTAAACATTTAAAAAAGTTTTTTACTGATAAAGATAGATTCATTTTTGTGTCAGAGAGTAAAAATAATTTAAGGGAAAAACTGAAGAAAACATCATTCTACTGAAGAGTAAAACCCTCTATTTCTTTGAAAAACAGATTTCTTAAAAACAAAATAAGATGCCAGAAAGGAATTTCTGAAGGGGTGGTTTTATTTTGCTTCTTCAGACATGAGTTATGTTAGAAGATTACGTGCTTTACATGTTTTATATTCAACAATGTGTGCACACGCTAAAGATAGAAGCAAGACCAGGGCAGTTATTCCCAACAAGATGAATAATAGATTCCTACTTACCCTGGAAAAGCTGTCTTCACAGGGACATTTACTTTGAGATAATTTTCTTTATTTTTAGTCACTTCGTGTACTATTTAGATATGCTTTTGCTTTTTCCAGACTTCAATTTCCAGACTCAGTCTAAGTCTGGAAAGTTATTAGAACTTATTTATGTATGTTCTTTTTACCTGTTGTTTAGGGAAAGGCACGTTTCCCAACTATTACTGTCTTGATGGGTCTAATTCATATATATCCTGAATGTTAGTGGGGATACATGTGAATTTCATATGTGTGTGTGTGTATGTGTGTTAGTCACTCAACTGTGTCCAACTCTTTGCAACCCCATGGATTGTAGCCCACCAGGCTGCTCTGTCCACGGGATTTCTGAGGCAAGACCACTGGAGTGGGTTGCCATTTCCCTCTCCAAGGGATCTTCCTGACCCAAGGATCCAACCTGGGTCTCATGCACTGCAGGCAGATTCTTTACCATCTGAGACACCAGGGAAGCCCATATATACATGTAAAATCATATCTCCAGTAGAAGTTGATTAGAATAGACTTTTAGAGTGATTTACTCTGGTTTTAATAATCATTAGCAGGAATTGGGGCTTCCCTCGTGGTTCACTGGTACAGAATCCACCTGCCAATGCAGGAGACGTGGGTTCGATCCCTGGGCTGGGAAGATCCCCTGGAGAAGGAAATGGAGGGAAAAAACTCCAGTATTCTTGCCTGGAAAATCTCATGGACAGAGGAGCCTGGCAGGCATAGTCCACGGGATCATGAAGAGTCAGTTATTACTTAGTGACTAAACAACAACAAAAAGTAGGAATCAACAGAATGGAGTGATGGAAAGACCAAGAGCTTAAGAAGCCGACCTGTCTGAGATCTAATCCTTGGCTGTGTCCTTAGGTAAAGTATGAAACTCTGAACCATAATTTTCTCAATGTATAATAAATAATACCCTGAATTGAAATGAGATAATATATACAGAATATGGCTCTAAGTGGACACTTAATGTTTTTAGCTTCCATTCTCTTTCCATCAAGCTTATTTCCCATTCAAAAAGAGAATTCTGGTGTACTACATGGGCACCTGGGTACAGGGTTCAAGGCTGGTGCCTTTTACTTAATAAATTCATTCATTATTCCTGCTAATCCAAACCCACAGACATCCCTGTGAAATCCTGCCAGGAGTCCTCTGGAAGATGGCATTAGCATAGCATTGACAGCTAAGGGGACTGGAAATAAGCCAAAGGTCATAAATTGCCAAGCCTTTTACAAGCCAAACATGATGGAAACTATATGCCATTTTGAAGGTGATTGGAAAAGCACATGGTTTGGAGTTATTTTGATGGATTAAGTATTTTTCCTGAGTCATCTAAGTTAGAAGATTAAAATTTGATTATGAAATAACAAAATGTTTTTAAATATAGGAATAGTTGAGCGTAAATCAAATGCTCCAAGTTCATGAGAAAATAATCAAGTGAACAAGTGATGTAGTATTCTTTTTGGTCTGATACTGAGTCTAAGAAATGTTACAATAGTTTATTGTTTATAGAATAATACATTCTTACAGAATTGTTTTGGAACGCAGGCACTACCCACAGCTGATTGGTGTTTGGCAGCACACCAAAATAATGCCCATGATGAAGGAAAGTTATGAGAATGTAAACTTTTCTCCATAATACCTTATGTCTTTTACTTCAAATCCAGATAGAGGTGGTTTTATAACTCTTCTATGGTTGAAAGACATTCCAGGATGGAAGCTCTCTGGCGGAAGAAGTTACATGATTGTCTAAAGCAAAAGGGCCTAACTTTGGAGGTCACAGATCCAGTTACACAAACTGTGGAAGCATGCACAGTCTGCATGATAATATGAAGCCCCCCAAAGGCTATGAGGTGCCATTCCAGGTTCTTGGTGGTTAGAGCCAATCTCAGTGAGATTTGCCATGTGATGGGAGAAATCCTAACCCTTGCCCCTGAGTGGTTCTTTATCCCATTCCCAATAGCTATTTAATCTACTCTTATTTTCTATAATTCTTGTTAAAGTATAGTCTCAGCAAGTGTAATCTCCTTTCACTAAAAAATTTTAAAATGCTCTGAGCATGAACCCTCTTAATATCCTTCCCACTCTATCTTCACCCCTCTCTCTTTCCCTCCTTCCCTCCTTCCCTTTCCAATTCAACCACCTGTGCTGTAGACTCCAGATCTCTTCTATTTCTTCCATAACTTTGCTGGAAGATCTTTCATTTTTCATGATCCTTAACCTCTCCTTTTCTAGTGACGATTTCTACCCTCAAGTAAGCACTCTCATCTCTGCCTGCAGTTGTGCTAAGAAAACCGGAAACAGGAAAACCCTCTGTGGATGCTTTGCAGAAAGTACCAGAGGGAGAAGTAAATGCAGTGACCACAGCAGAGAAGAAAGGCAGGACTGTAGTTGGGTGGATATGAGAGGAAATTCCTGGCCACTTCCAAGAATCTGAGCGTGCCTGAGGGTGCAGGTTAGTCCTGGGAGTAGAGTGAGCTAAGGACCAAGGGAAGGTGTTGCCCAAGTGAGACTCAGAATGAAGCCCTAGAAATGGGGAAGAATGAACACAGAAGAGTGTGAACAGCATGGAGGCCCTGCATGCCAGCCCACAAATAAGATGAAATATCTCTGGTTGTGGATGAGGTAAATAGGTGGTGTAAATCAAAATCACCAGTAACTCTCAGATTCTGTATCTAAGCAGATTATCCATGTATGATTTAAGATATGCTGTACAATATCGTGGGCTTCCCTGGTGGCTCAGCAATAAAGAACTCACCTGCCAATGCAGGAAATGTGAGTCCAATCCCTGTGTCAGGAAGATCCTCTGGAGAAGGAAATGACAACTCACTCCAGTATTCTTGCCTGGGAAATCCCATGGACAGAGGAGACTGGCAGACTGCAGTCCTTGGAGTCATAAAAGTCTTAGCGACTAAGCAACAACAGCGTATAACATGACATTTGTGGTTCACCAGACTTGTTGATATGTCTTTGTGGTAAGAGTACTAATTTCAGATGTTCCAGTAGTACTGGGAGAGGTGTCAGACTAGGAAGAGAAGGGAAGGTGGGAAAAAAGAGCACATGGCTGAGGTCTACAAATAAGATGGACATATGCATATTGTTATAGTTAAAAGGGATAACCAACAAGGACCTCCTGTGTAGCCCAGGGAATTCTGCTCAATATTATGTAACAACCTAAAATGGGAAAAGAGTTTGAAAAAGAATAAATACATGTATATATATAACTGAATCACTCTGCTGTACACCTGAAACTAACACAATATTGTTAACTCTACTCCAATATTAAATAAAAAGTTTAAAAAAAGATTTTATGCAGTTAATAACCAGAGAAAGAGAATGTCACAAATGCATGGATTGAGTGAGATTTGTCAAGTACATGACTAAAACAAAGATTCACATACTGATTCTAAAACTCTGATTTACTTCTCAAAGAATTCTATGGGGGAAAAAATGATGCACTCTGAAAACCTTGAAGAAAGAGATGTCTCCTTATGCTTGCATAATTATGTTTTGTGAAGTATCACAATCTGTCACTTAGGTAGGTAAGGATAAGACTTTCATTGTTCTTTATTTATATATGAGAAAATTGTTGGTTGGAACAATAGAGTGGTTTAATCAAGGAAGGACTGATGCTGAAGCTGAAGCTCCAATACTTTGGCCACCTGATATGAAGAAGAGCCAACTCCTTGGAAAAGACCCTGATGCTGGGAAAGATTGAAGGCAGGAAGAGAAGGGGATGACAGAGGATGAGATGTTTGGATGGCATCATCAACTCAATGGACATGAGTTTGAGCAAACTCTGGGAGAGACTAAAGGACAAGAGAGCCTGGCCTGCTGCAGTCCACGGGTTTGCAGAGTCAGACATGACTGAGCAGCAACAACAATCACGGAACAAAAGGGTAGAATAGAATCTCACTTACTTGTCTAGAGTTCTTCTCACTGAAGCCCAGCCTCCTCTGCTGTGGCCAAATTGTGTCATGCCTTTGACATGGTATCTGGAGAAAGCAGCCGCTCTAGAAGACCCTAGTGCTCTCTCTGCCCTGGAGTCCCAGAAGAAAGCACTCCCACCACATGGCCCTGCTGGCTACGGAAGATCAACCTTTTTCCCTTTGCCTTTTAAGGAGTACTTGGTGTTCTCGCTCTTTATAATCTTCAATTAGATTTTGGTTATGGAGGGCTTATTAGTGCTGTTTTATGGATATTTTTAATGCATTTTCTTAGCTGGAAGCTAGTTTAGGAGCCAGTTTGAGAAGCTTGTAAATAAGAACTACAGGGAATGGTCTTTCCCTAACAAATTTCAACCAATTGGCTTCCTAACGTCACATGAGTTTTTATCACTTTCTGGGTAGAGGTTTCTTTCTTGATCAATCTGAATCTTGTTATCTGGCAGAATAGTGCATATGACAAGAGTGCATGTGGGTAGTAATTGTCGACGCAGCCTTTTGAAAGCCTGCAAGCCCTGAATCTTGTTCTAAGTGCATGAGGGTTGCTCTGATCCACTCTCAGGAGCCAGCACCTTGGGGGCAGGATGAGTACCTGGATGTGTCAAAGCCCACATGCCCAGGACAGCAGGGTCTGTGGAAAGAGGTGTCCTCCACCCTCCATTCCCAAGCCTGGAGACTGGTGACTTAAGTTTTCTTAAAAAAAACTATTCATTTTAGAACAGTTTTAGATTTACAGAAAAACTGCAAGATAATACAGAAAGTTCCCATTACACCCCATGCCCAGTTATCCCTTTTATTCACATGTTATCTGAGTAAGATGAGTACATATGTTTTAATGAATGAACCAACATTGACACATTATTCATACAATTAACTAAAATGCATAGCTTGTGTAAATTTCCTTGCCTTTCCCTCATGTTCCTTTTCTGTTCCAGGATTTGGTACATCGCACATTGCATTTAGTAATTTAGTTATCATATCTTCTTAGGCTCCTTTTGGCCCTGGTGACTTCTTGGACTTTCCTGATTTTTGATGACCTCAACAGTTTCAAAGAATACTGGTGAGATGTTTTGAACACTATTTCTCAATTAGGGTTTGCCTGATGCGATTCTCATGCTTCCACTGTGGTTATGAGTGTTGGCGAGGAGACCCTTAGAGGGGATGTGCCGTCCTTATTGCATCATATCAAGGGTACATACTATCAGCATCATAGTTGATCTTGATATCACCTGGCTGAGGTCATGTTGTCAGGTTTCTCCACTGTCCAGTCACTTTCCCTCTGCCTTTCTGTGCTGTACACCTTGGAAGGAAGTCACTTTGTGCAGCCCATGTTTGAAAGGGGAATTATGATCCAGCTCCTTGAAAGCAGTGTATCTATATACATTATTTGGAATTATTCTACATGGGATATTTGGTTTGTCTCTTCTGTCCCAATTTTTTAAAATCTGTTTAGTCATTTATTTATATCACTAAGGACTTGTGGATATTTGTTTTATACTATACATAGTATTGGACTTCCCCAGTGGCTCAGGGGTGAGGAATCCACCTGCAGTGCAGGAGACACAGACTGGAACCCTGGGTTGGGAAGATCCCTGGAGGAGGAAATGTCAACCTATTCCAGTATTCTTGCCTGGGAAATCCCATGGACAGAGAAGCCTGGCAGGCCACAGTTCATGGGGTCACAAAAGAGTTGGATGCAACTTAGCAGCTAAACAACAACAAGTGCATAGTATTAGGCTGTTATTGTTAATCAATATTAATACGAATAATTATTAGTTATAACGAATCATCTAAAGACTAGTTTATTCACATCTAATGATGACTAGCCATAACTAATAAGTATTAATTATTGTGCTTGTGCTTAGTCTCTCAGTCTTGTCTGACTCTTTGTGACACCATGGACTATAGCCAGCCAGGCTCCTCTATCCATGAGGATTCTCCAGGCAAGAATACTAAAGTGAGTTGCAATGCCTTCCTCTGGGGGATCTTCCCAACCCAGGGATCGAACCCAGGTTTCCTGCATTGCAGGCAGATTCTTTACCATCTGAGCCACCAGGGAAGCCCAAGAATACTGGAGCGGGTAGCCTATTCCCTCTCCAGGGGATCTTCTCGGCCTAGGAATCGAACCAGGGTCTCCTGCATTACAGGTGGATTCTATTAATTATTAATATTTATCAACTATAGCAGCCTAATACTATGCATTTGTTGAAGTGGGCAGAGGATGAGATGGTTGGATGGCATCACTGATTCAGTGGACATGAGTTTGAGCAAACTCTGGGAGATAGTGAAGGACAGGGAAGGCTGGCGTTCCGCAATTCATGGGGTTGCAAAAGTCGGACACAGCTTAGTGCTGTAACATCAACAACAGCAATCATCTAGTACAACTTTGTTTTGTTGCTCAAGTTTTGCTAGTGTTGACTTCTGGTAGCTCTGCCACTTGGTTCCCTTGTCACTTTGATATGTCTCTGTTTTATGGGTTAAAAACTTTGAGTGTTTCCTTGCTTTCTGGCATGATGAGATACTCCAGGCTCATACTGCATATGTCTAGCCCTAGAATCAACCATTTCTCCAAGGAGCCCTGTTTCCTTTTACTGAAGAATAGTATTAGAAACCATGATCTGGGTCCTAGGTATGCTGGTTGCTATTGGCATGTCATTGCTGCCAGGCTTTGTCAGCTGGAGAAGTAAGGATATGTACAAATGTCTACTAACCCATGTATCTTGGCACATCTATAGATATTCCCATAGGCAACCATTTGCTTCTAAACATAAATGTGAGTTTATACCAGTGTCTCTGACTGGAGGAGTGGCAGGCAGGTAGCAAAAGGAATGGAAATAATTGCTGAGGCTCCATGGCCACTTGAGAAGCAGCAGAGGAAAATAGAGGCAGCCATGGTTAGAAGAAAATGAAGAAGTATCAACTCAAATGTGTATCACTTTGTGGGTGCTCTTTTGAGGTAGGAGCAACAATTTAAGAGGCCTGTTGTAGTACCTTGCTCCAGTATTCTTGCCTAGAGAATCCTGTGGACAGAGGAGCCTGGTGGGCTGCTGTCCATAGGGTCACACAGAGTCAGACTCAACTGAAGCGACTTAGCATGCATGCATGCATTGGAGAAGGGAATGACAACCCACTCCAGTGTTCTTGCCTAGAGAATCCCAGAGACTGGGGACCCTGGTGGGCTGCCGTCTGTGGAGTTGTACAGAGTCTAACACGACTGAAGTGACTTAGCAGCAGCAGTACCTTGAAGGAGGTGTCAAGAGAGAGTCAGAATTCCCATAGATTAGAACAGTTTAGAAGTCTGGGCTCTCTGGTCACCAAGAAAAGGTGTGACATGTTCAGTCTGCTTATCATGGCTGAGGGCATATAATAGATCTTAGAAAAATTTCCATTAAAGTAGTTAAAAATTGTTCTCATGCTTTAAGTATTATTAGATTTGAGATTTCTGCCTTAGAATCTACATTTGCTATGAACCCAGATTGCTAAAATCCAAGGTCTCCCACTGAGATTTCTAGAAGCCCAAATTTTATAAGAAATTAAACTGCTTATAAGAGGATTTGAATTTAATGAATTTCTGGATAACATCCCTCGAGGTGTGTTATCCTGCCCTGCTTTGCCTTGGCTCTTGGCAGCCAGAACTTCTGGTTAATCAGTTCCCTCCTTGCCAGGTCTGGGGAAGTCTGCCTTTCTTTGAGCTATTCACTGCTTTCTGCTAAATGAAGCCCAAGGAAGCTGCTCCCAGCTGGGTAGAGTGTATGAACACCTTGGACCCTCAAAAACATTCTTCACGGATAGGAGGTGAATGTCATCCATGCCAGCCACTTACTCCCCACTCTCCTCCCTTTCTGAACAACCAGGTTTAGGGACAGCAATACTGAGAGGCAGTGAAAGAACAAGGAGACATTCTGTATCTTTCCTTCTCTCCTTCTCCTTCCCTTTCCTCCTCCTCACTCCCTTATTTGTTCAACAAATATATCAGGCCCTTTACCATGTACCTGGCACTGTACTGGCCCGGAGGAGGCCACTGGAGGCATGGACTTTGATATCTTGGAGCCTTAACTCTGTTTGGAAACCAGACATGAAACAGTGTACCTAGCTCCTCCATTATTCAATTGTGTTAGGTGCCAACAGAAATGGGATCTCACCTATTTGGTGGGGATGGGTTGAGGCTTGGCCATTTGGTTGAGATCTAAGGGATTCTGGTGTTGATTTTGGCTAACTATAGCCCTGAGCTAAGCACTCTGCTTGTGTTGTGCTGTCTAATTCTTCTAGCAATACTTTATTTTCATTTTACGGTGAAGATACTGAGATTCAAAAGGCTAAGGAGATTGCCCAAGGGCACAGATCAGGAAAGTGAATGTGTCAAGACTTGCTTGAGGTCAATCTGAACACACTGTGTCCTGCCCATCTCCCTGCTCAACAGGTCTCATCAAGAGAAAAGCAAGCTAGGGGTGGGGGAAGGCAAGTGTTAAAATAGTGAGTAAAGGTGTCCCCGTGGTTAACAATTAAGTCACCTGTTCCATTCTTTTCACCAGCTGCCACTGAACAATATTTAGTTATTAAAAAGGGCTGACCAAAGAAATTCCTCTTTGAGGCCCCCAGGTACAGGACTGTCCTTGCCTGAGCCTTTCAGGGATGGATTAGAACACAGCAAGGTTGCCTGTCTCCATCACTGCAGTTGTAGCTCCACATAGAGTGTTCACTGAATGTGATACATCTGTGATACATTAACGCTGGTTAATTCATTTTCCTTGAGACCTTTGAATCCTCCTCTCCATCAACTGCCACTGCTGTTCTTTTCCTGAGTCACTATCTCTTGCCTGGACCAATGCAGTGGAGTCTTCATGGGTTTTTCTGTTCACCTCTTTTCAATCTATTTTCTGTTGCCTCTTCTGCTTAAAACCTATAAAGACTTTCCATTGCTGACAGAGTAGAAACCAGCATGGCCTCCTCATGGCCTGCAGAGACCTGCCCTTTCTTAGCTCCGTCTCCCATTATGCCTCTGTCCTCCCCTGCTCCACTCCCAAGACCTAACCACTCTCGGAAGTCCCTCCCCCACACCCAGCTTTTACCTGTTGCTCTCTGCTGTTATTCCTGGCTGATCGTCTATGCTTCCCGCTCTGCTCAGGCACTCCTGGATACTCAGGAACCCCTCCCTCTCCCTGTGGACTGTTGAATATGGACCAGAACTGTATTACCATACAGTTTTCAGCAGACTTTTTCTGAAAAGGGCCTGATAGTAAATATTTTTTGCTTTTCAAGCCTCAGCATCTTTGACACAACAATTTAGATCAGCTGTTTTAGCCTGAAAGCAACCATAGATAATTTATAAGCAAATGAGTGTGTCTATACAATGTTACATACAAAAATAGACAGCAGGTCGGAGGTAGCCCCCAGGCTGTGGTTTGCTGATCCCAGCGATCCCAGTGCTGATCTCACTAGCTGGTGAGCTCCTCAAGTGAGAGAGCTGGTCTTGTTCATCTTTCTATGCTCAGTATCCAATATGGGCCTGGCACAGAGTGAGAGCTTAGTAAATGCTGCACAGATGAGTATGTGAGTGAATAAGTTGATCGAGTCAAATCAGGTTGAAAACTGAGCATTCAGTAGTTTCAATAAGAACCTTGACTGAGTGAAGCAAGCTGGAAGCAGAAATATCAAGTCTGTACAGGGGGGGATAAATTTTTTTATATATCTCAAGGGATGCAGAGATAGCACCTTTGAAAGGATCTGGATCAGTGTGGCTAAAAAGCTTTGACCATTGTCAGGCTGCCAAGGGTTAAAAGGAGCCTGACGCCTTGGGCAGTGGGATCAGTTCTCCACCATCCAAGTCTCTGTAAATAAACAGTGTTAAAGCTCAAGAGGGTAGTTATTAAATGTGGATTTTGCTTCATACCTGCCACTTTCCATGGAGGAGTCTTAGTCACTGATGGGTTTGCTCCAGAGAGCCCTCAGGGTTTGCATGCACAACCCTCAGCCTTTATGCAATTTAGGATTGGAAACTTCTGCAGCCCAGTGTTGGCCAAGCCTTGTTCATTCAGCTCAAGGTATTGCAGGGGTGACCAGTGTCTTGTGGTAGGAGAACTTGTAGGCTTTGTAAGTAACGTTTTTTGAGTTAGGGGAGGTGATCTAGAAAATTCACTTGCTCTGAGCATCTCTTTCCCAGACAAAGCCAGATAACAAAGAAATTAGTGTGCTCCCAGGGAGAAACATCACCACTAGTTGAGTCTTTAAGATACACTTTTTAAAAGAGCTTTTCAATGTTACAGACATCTTCTTGAGCCAGAGCAATTACAGAGTTATATTGAGTAGCATTTGGGTATTGACTTTTGATTTGGTAGGAGAGGAAAATCGTGGGCACACAAGGCATTTAGAAATGTTTTCCCTTACGTAAAATGGAACAGAGAAACACAGGATGGACACTTTGATTGGAACAGGGAACAAATGATGTGCACTTAGCTGAATTGGATTGATTTTCCTTTTTACTGAATACTTTCCTGTATTTTGTGCCATTTCAGTTCACTTTGCAATACCAGGTCCAACTTCTCCCATGGAATTTCATACCATGAAGAAAGGGAAAGCAAAGAGCCATTTTTATAAAAAGCCTCAATAATAGGATAAACCTAACACATAGATGTATTGCCTCTGTTATTTTTGGTCCAAATGTGTAGATTTTCAAAATTCCATAAATGGAACATTAAAAAATAAGACAGCAGACATTGAAACTTTCAATTGCACTCAATAAATATTTGGTGAGAGCCTCCTTCATGTGTGCCCCAGGTATCATACTATAGACTAGGAATATAGTGATGACTGAATGGTTCCCTACTTTCCAGAGCCCAGAGTCTAACTGGGAGGTGTTCCATTTATCTATTGTTGGGTTAGCAAACTACCCTAGACTTTGTGACAAAAAGCAATAACTTTTATTTTGCTTATAATTCTGTGGCTCAGAAAATCAGTCTGGGCATAGCATTTTTATTTTTTTTTTTTTCAATATTATTAATTTATTTTATTTAACCCATTATACCAAAAAATGTCATTGTTTATACAATCAATATAAAATTATGAGTGAGATATTTTACATTCTTTTTTTTAAATTTTATTTTATTTTTAAACTTTACAAATTGTATTAGTTTTGCCAAATATCAAAATGAATCCGCCACAGGTATACATGTGTTCCCCATCCTGAACCCTCCTCCCTCCTCCCTCCCCATACCATCCCTCTGGGTTGTCCCAGTGCACATAGCATTTTTAAAAGGTGGACTTGTAGGAGATGAACTGGAGTGAGAGGAGATTAGATGTAGGGAGAACAGTTGTGATATTATGGCAGCTCAAAACAGAACTCATGTCCATTGAGTTGGTGATTCCATTCAGTCATCTCATCCCTTGAGTTTGTGTGAACTCTGGAAGATGGTGAAGGACAGGGAAGTCTGGCATGCTGCAGTCCATGGGACTGCAAAGAGTCAGACATGACTGAGTGACTGAACCACAACAATAAATGAGAGAGATCCAACCAGTCCATTCTGAAGGAGATCAGCCCTGGGATTTCTTTGGAGGGAATGATGCTAAAGCTGAAACTCCAGTACTTTGGCCACCTCATGCGAAGAGTTGACTCATTGGAGAAGACTCTGATGCTGGGAGGGATTGGGGGCAGGAGGAGAAGGGGACGACAGAGGATGAGATGGCTGGATGGCATCACCAACTCGATGGACATGAGTCTGAGTGAACTCTGGGAGATGGTGATAGACAGGGAGGCCTGGCGTGCTGCGATTCATGGGGTTGCAAAGAGTCAGACACGACTGAGCAACTGAACTGAACTGACTGAATGAAGATTGGTACTATAGACAGAATGGAGAGGAACCTCCTTGGGGCAAGATATAGAGGAAAGGCAAAACTATTTGTGCAAAGAAACTGGATCAGTAGGGACAGTGTTTCATATAATCTGAGGGCCACCAGGAGGGTAACCTACCAAAGTCCTCTTCTATTTATTATCATTCCAGAATTCAGCTGTTGTTGTTGGTACATTTGTATTAAGACTTGCTTGTTCTTTCAGTCCCCAAAGCAAACCCTGGTGTCTATGACTTCATCAGAACTATTTCTTTAGAACAAAAAAAATTCAAGGTAGTGTTCAACTAGCATGGAGTATTTAGAACAGCTGCCACAGAATCTGACTTTAAGCTTTATACAAGCTAACTGTATACAAGAGGAGTTTCATTTCTAAATAGGCTCAAACTTCTTAGCACTGTATAGACATTCCCAGTAGAATAGATTAGCCATTCACTGATCCAATAAATATTTATCCAGTGCTTACTCCATGCAAGGCACTATTCCCGGGGATAGACATGCAGTGAGTGAAATAAAGCTCCTGCTCTCATGGATGTTCTTTGTATCCTAGGAACATGGATTTGTCAAATCTAGAAAGGCCTTCCTTGAGAATTGGATATGAGGTTTTATCAGGTTGATTTGGCATAAGTGAGGCCATCTTCTCAGTGGGATAGGTGTGCATTTTGTGGCATCTTAGACCATAGACTCGGCTGCACTTACCACTCATTATTAACTTAGTGCTCATTAACAAAGAAGTCATTCTGAGAGCTTCAGCACAGAAGTGACAGTAGATGGCTTCCCAGGGAAGGAAAGGAGCATGCTCAATAGCTGGGACCCAAAGTTGTGTTTGCCTGTTCAAATTCTGACATTTGAAGAGTATGTTAATTCACATCGTTTATTTGTTTCTATCCTATTTAATTTCTATTTTTTAACACCCATTATCTGTCATGCCCTTTGCCTCTGAAATGGGTCTCCAACAATTACTTGAGGGGAAGCATTTGGGCTTCCTGGTGACTCAGACAGTAGAGTCTGCTTGCAATGCAGGAGGCCAGATTTGATCCCTGGGTCGGGAAGATCCCCTGGAGAAAGGCATGGCAACCCACTTCAGTATCCTTGCCTGGAGAATTTCATGGACAGAGAAGCTTGGCAGGCTACAGTCCATGGAGTCACAAAGAGTAGGACTTGACTGAGCAACTAACATTTTTACTTTTTCATAATTGCTTTACAATGGTTTTTAGTTTCTGCTATACAACGAAGTGAATCAACTATATGTATATATACATCGCCTCCCTCTAGGTCATCACAGAGTACCAAGCTAGCTCCCTGTGTTATTCAGCAACTTCCCAGTAGCTACTTCAGACATGGTAATGTATGTATGAGGAATTGGAAGACAGGAGGCATTTTGGCTGTGAAGGAATGTGTTTCCAGTTGCTGCCTTTTCTAGTAGCATCTGCAAGTGTAAAGCCAAGGCCTAGGGCCCATGTGCCACAGAGAATCAGAGCAGTGCTGCTCTGCATTGTATTTGGATGGGCACTTTGAGAATTCCAAGTCTTGCCATTAATAAAAATTGGAAGGACTGTATTACAAGGTTTCCCTTGTGGCTCAGATGGTAAAGAATCTGCCTGCAATGTGGGAGACCTGGGTTCGATCCCTGGGTTGGGAAGATCCCTGGAGGAGGGCATGGCAATCCACTTCGGGATTCTTGCCTGGAGGATCCCACGGACAGAGGAGCCAGCAGGCTATAGTCCCATAGGGTCCCACAGAGTCAGACACCACTGAAGTCCGACACACATGCGCATATTACAAGGTAAATATCTCTCTGTGTAACCCTGAATTTCATCTGTAACAAACTTACTGGTATTTGTCAGAAGTCTATTTGCTGGCACTAGCGTACAATTGTAGTAAACTATTTCTTGCTAACCCCGGTGACTATAAGGCCCAGAAATAATTTGAAAAGCCTTTAACTGACTCATCAAAGAAAGGGTATGTTCTTTTTAGAGTACTAAGTGTATTTTATGACAGTCTAAATTGCTAATTCACATATGGAACACATAATAACTCTCTGTTAACCAGAGCACCTCCTTCGGCAACCAGGCAAGATAACTAATAATTTATGATACATTCTTTAAAACTCAATTTTAACTTCCCTTTGTAGACGACTTGTATTTTTTTATTTGGATCATGTTTTCATTCAGTTATGAACCTTCTCCATGATTTAAATGGTTAAAAAAAATGGCCTACAGTTTATCTGAAATTCAAACAGCTGTTGTCTTTACATTTTTATTAATGTGTATTAATGTTTTCAAAGCAATTTTGCTGCTAGAATGAGTGTGTGCTTGTATGTGTGTGTGTGTATGTGAGTGAGCATGCACACACACATCATCTCAGAGGCATTCTTGGCAGATAAGAACATGATCTGAGTAGCAGATATATGATCTCATTTTTTTTTCCTGGGTAGTTTGCAATTTGGATTTAGGCTCAAAGGATTAAGTGTTTTAGCCTATGATGATTTCATAGACGCCAAAGCCTAGAAAGTTTAATCTGCACACCTCAGCTATTTCGTAATTTCTAACTATAGAAATTATAGAGGCTCTGTGAGCCCATTCTACTGAGATGGAAAGGAGTATGATGCTTATATTTTGGAAAGATTACTTGAGCCTTTGAAGCATTTAATGTTGCTTTAAACAGTTTGTTCCTCAACAGGAATATTTTGGAAGCAGCAGTAGCTAGAGTTTACTTTTTTTTTTTGAAATTTACCCTAATTTCATTTTTGTGGTAGTTTTGGTTGAAAAACACACCAAGGTTAATACTCTGTGCCTGTGTGTGTGTGTGTGTGTGTGTGTAAGCTCAGTCGTGTGGGACTTGTCGCGACCCTATGGACTGTAGCCCTCCAGGCTTCTCAGTCCATGGGATTTTCCAGGCAAAAATACCAGAGTGGATTGCCATGCCCTCCTCTAAGGGATCTTCCCAACCCGGGGACTGAATCGATGTCTCTTTTGTCTCCTGCATTGGCAGGTGGATTCTTTACCACTGTGCCGTCTGGGAAGCTCACTTGATGCATACCTACTAAAACTTAGAAAGTGCGGATATTACTTTTTAATTTTTTATTTACTTTTTTAAACAATATTACTTTTTAGCTGGAACCCTCAAGTTGTTATCTGACCACTGAATACTTGATCATCTAAATAAAAATGGGGTTAAGGATAGCAGAGATTGGAAGTTGGAAAACCCTCATATCTGCTGTGTCATGTTGCCTTTTCCTATTCATTTATCCTAAATATATTGACATAGCAGCTATAATGTGCCAGGCACTTTGGAGGGGGTGTATATCACCTAAAATAAATAAAGACCCCTGTCTTCATGAACTTCGCTTTCTAGTAGGAGGAGATGGGCAATAGCAAATAGACATATGGTTAAGTAAATTGCACAGTACACTAGAAGGTGATAAATGCTATTCAGAAATAGAAAAAGGAGAGCAGGATAAAGGAGATTCAGGAGCCTTGGAACTGGCAGGGGAGGTTTGCAATCTTAGGTAACCATATTAGGTCTTCCTGAGCAGTTGGCATTTAATTGAACTAGTGAGACACTAGTCATACATAAATCTGGGAAAGGAATGTTCTAGGCAAGGAGACTGCAGTGCAGTTGCCCTACATCAGGAATGTGCTTGGATTGTTGGAGGAACACAAGGAGGCCAGTGTGGCTGGAGGGTGCAAGTGATGAGGTCAGAGCCATCACTGGGGGAGTCAGTTCCCTAGAACATCCAGGCTTTTGTAAGACTTATCGCTTCTTCTCTGTGAGAAGAGGGAAACCACTGCAGACTTTTGAGTGAATGAGTGGGATGTGCTTAGTTGCTCAGGCATGTCTGACTCTTGAAAATCCTTTGGGCTGTAGCCAGTTCAGGCTCCTCTGTTCATGGGATTTTCCAGGTAAGAATACTGAAGTGGGTTGCCATTTCCTCCTCCAGGGGGTCTTCCCCACCCAGGGAGTGAACCCATATCTCCTGTGTCTCCTGCATTGAAGACAGACTCTTTACCTCTGGAGCCATAAGGGAAGCCCATGAGTGGGATGTTCCAGCTTATATTTTAAAGGAACTCCTTTGGTTGCCATGTTGAGACTGGACTGCAGAGTGTGTCAGTTTCGTAGGTTTTCTGTAACAAAGTTCCACAAACTGGGTAGCTTAAACCAACAGAAACCATCCTCCAAAGTATCCAGGGCAGAATCCTTTCTTGCCATTCCTGGTGAAATGGCTGGTGGCTGCTGCCAGTCCTTGGTGTTCCTTGCTTTTATCTGCATCATTTCAGGCTCTGTCTTGTTGTCATATGGCCTTATCTTCCATATGCTTCTTTGTTCCTATGAGTTTTCTTCTTTCCTTATAAGGACATCACCAGTTAGATTTTGGGCCTATCTTCCTTGGTGGTTCAAATGATAAAAAATCTGCCTGCAATGCAGGAGATCTAGGTTCCATCTCTGGGTGGGGAAGAGTCCCTGGAGAAGGGAATAGCTACCCACTCCAGTATCCTTGCCTGGAGAATTCCATGGACAGAGGAACCTGGCAGGCTATAGTCCATGGACTTGCAAAGAATCGGACATGACTGAGTGACTAATACTTTAATCCAGTATGACCTCATATTAATTTATATGTTAATTACCTTTTTTGGTGCCACTATCAGAGAAGGCAATGGCACCCCACTCCAGTACTCTTGACTGGAAAATCCCATAGATGGAGGAGCCTGGTAGGCTGCAGTCTATAGGGTCACTAGAGTCAGACACTAGTGAGCGACTTCACTTTCACTTTTCACTTTCATGCACTGGAGAAGGAAATGGCAACCCACTCCAGTGTTCTTGCCTGGAGAACCCCAGGGACGGGGGAGCCTGGTGGGCTGCCATCTATGGGGTCGCACAGAGTCGGACACGACTGAAGCGACTTAGCAGCAGCAGCAGCAGCAGTGGTAAAGAACCTGCCTGCCAATGCAGGAAATGCAGTAGAAGCAGGTTCAGTTCCTGGATTGGGAAGATCCTCTGGAGGAAGAAATGGCAACCCACTCCAGTATTCTTGCCTGGAGAATCCCATAGACAGAGGAGCCTGGTGGGCTACAGTCCATAGGGTCATGAAGAGTTGGACATGACTGAAGTGACTGAGCATATACGCAGTTACTTTTGCAAAGGACTTAATTCCGAATAAGGTCACATTCACAGATACAGGGAATCAGAACTTGAATGTGTATTTTAGGGAGTCACAATTGAACCCATTAAATGGGCAGAGGGGTAGAAGCACAGAGACCAGATGGGAGGACAGATGATGAGGACCAGAGTGAGAACAGTACAGTGATGAAAAAGATCAATTTACAAATGTGTTCTGAAGGTAAAGCTAATGAATTCCTGTCAAACTGGCTACTGAGGTGTTGGGGAGGACTCAAGGATGATGTTATGTATCCCCCTAAATTTATATGGTGAAATCCCAATGTCAACAACAACAGCAAATGGTATTAGGAGTGCTTAGGGAAGTGCTTTGGTCATGAAGGTGGAGCCCTCGTGAATGGGATTAGTGCCCTGTAACAGAGGGTCCAGGGAGACCCCTAGCCTCTTCTACCAGGTAAAGATGCAGTGAGAAGGCTCCAGCTATGAGCCAGAGAAAGCACCCTACCCAACCATGCTGGCACTATGACCTTGGACTTGCAGTTCCCAGAACTATGAGCCATAAATTCCTGTTATTTATAACGTATCCTGTTTGTGGTGTTTTGTTACAGCCATCGAAATGGACAAAGATAAATGACTCCAAGACTTTTGGCCTGAGCATCTGGAAGGAAGAAGTTGCAGTCAGCTGAGATGGAAAGATTGGTTTTGGTGAAAAGATCAGGAGTTCGGTTTTGAATTTAAGTTTGAGATGACTTTTATATGTCTAAGCAAAGGTGATTTGTACAGTGGGGATTATAATGAATCCATGTTACCTCTTGTGGCACTTAGTAACCTATTGAATATTGACCACTGGAAAAAAATCACAATTTGGTGACCAGCTCCTCAAGCCAGCCATGATTCCCATCAGAAACAGGCCAAAGTGAAAGTGGAAGTGTTAGTTGATCAGTCTTGTCTGACCCTTTGCCACCCCATGGATTCTAGCCCGCCTGGCTCCTCTGCCCATGGAATTCTCCAGGCAAGAATACTGCAGTGGGTTGCCATTTCCTTCTCCAGGGGATCTTCCCAACTCAGGGATTGAACTTGGTTCTCCTGCATTGCCAGCAGATTTTTCATGGTCTGAGCCACTGGCAGGGAGATAGGATAAAATCAAAACTTTTTGTCTGCTGGTTACCTTTCCCTTCTAACTTCACTTGCTCTTCAAAAGCTCATATTGTTAGGTCTCTTCTCTCTGCCCAGTGACTCATGGAGTAGCATTTGAAAAATAAGGAGTTCCTAAGTCAGTTCTGGAGAATTACAGAGGGACTCTTAGGCTAGAGTCACTAAGAATTAACAGTGCAAAATGTCTTTCTGTTCTCTCATCCGATCGCCGGGGAAACTCCAATTCAACACTTATCTCCTAAAGTCCCCTGTGCTCACATACTGTCTTTCCTCTCAGTTTTCCTCATATAAATTAAAGCCCAGCACCATTGAGTGCCAGGTTAGAGAGCAGGGGGTGGTAGTTGTAGGGCCACCCCAGGGCTACAGGGTCGCCAAGTTCTGATGGGAAACTGCACTCCCTCTGGCCAGCAGTGTCTCCTTGGTAGCCTAAATTCACTAAACACATAGTAAAAGGAAAAAAAAAAAGGGGGGGGGTTTAAACATGTTGAGTGAAAGTTTGGTTGAAAAATTGTACTTACACTTTTCACTATTTTCTTAAAAAAAAAATCTTTTCTGGAATTATAGAAATTTCTTTTGCCATCTTTCCTTACTTTTCATCCAGGATAACACTGCACTACAACTTGTAATGTCCTGGGTCCAAGTATTCTTAGTCCAAGTCTTTGACACCAGTATTCTTTGGCTCAGTGTATTGTCTTGTAGATGTGCAGTGCTCACCGCTTCTGATATTCACCAGCAGCACTTTAAAACCATATCTCAAGCATAAAGAAGACTAGTGCATGCCCGTGTGCTAAGTCACTTCAGTCATGTCCGACTCTTTGTGACTCTATGGACTGTAGCCCGCCAGGCTTCTCTGTCCATGGGCTTCTCCAGCCGTGAATACTGGAGTGGGGTGCCATGCCTTCCTCCAGGGAATCTTCCCGACCCAGGGATCGAACCAAGGTCCCTTGTGTCTCCTGCACTGAAAGGCAAATTCTTTACCAATAGCACCACTTGGGAAAAAGACTAATAGAGTTGTAAATTGTTTCAGTTGTCTTTTGCCTTTATTCAAAGACTTTAATTTTAGGTTTTTTTAAGAACAAGACATTGATATAAAAATTATGAAACATTAATTACTTTACTTAGCAAATATTTACTAAGCAAATGTTACTCAGATAGTGAGGCTACATGATGAACAATACAAACAAAAAAATCTTGTTCTTGCATAACATTCCTTCTAGAGCAGGAAGCAGAAAACTAGCAAAACATGTAAATGAAATACATAGTCTCACCAATGGTGGTGATAGCTATAGTAAAAAAAAAAAAATGTAGAATAAAGGCATGGAGACAGACTTCCCTGGTGGTCCAGTGGTTAAGACTCTGCTGACAATGTCGGGGGGGGCCAGGGTTCAATCCCTGGTTGGGGAATTAAGATCCTACATGCTGTGTGCCATGGCCAAAAGATTTTTAAAAAAATTTTGTTTTAAAAAAAGCATGGAGAATATTGGAGGAAGAGGGAATGTTGTAGTTTTAAAAACGGAGATCAGAAAAAAAAATTGTTTAAAAAAGATACTTGAGTAAAGACCTTGAAGAAGGATGAATGAGTGAGTAAGTGAAGTCACTTCATCGTGTCTGACTCTTTGCAACCCCATGGACTGTAGCCTACCAGGCTTCTCCGTCCATGGGATTTTCCAGGCAAGAATACTGGAGTGGGTTGCCATTTCTTTCTCCAGAGGACCTTCCCAACCCAGGGATCAAACCCAGATTTCCCACATTGTAGGCAGACGCTTTACCGTCTGAGCCACCAGGAAGTCCTTGAAGAGGGATGAGAACCATGTAAATACAGGGGACTCAACTGATTCAGGCATCAGAACAGCAAGTGCAAAGGGCCTGAGGCAGGAGAAGCCCTGGCATGTTCAGAGAAGAGAAAAAAGGCCAGGTGGCTCAGGGTGGCATGGAAGTAATGAGAGAGTAGTAGGAGGTGAGTTTGGAGGGTCAGTGGAGGCCTCCTAGGCTGTTGTGATCATTTTGGGTTTTGCTCATAGTGAGATGGAGCATGAAATGGTTTTTAGACAAAAAGTGACACAGGCAACATCACCTTCTGCTGTGGTATGAACTGCCTCGAGGGTCAAGAGATCAATGTCTGCTGTGGTGTGAACTGCCTCAAGGGCCAAGAGATCAATGGGCAACCAATAAAAAGGCTTTCGCAATGATCTGGATGAGAGATTACCAGGATGGTAGCACAGGGTGGGGACCAGTGGTTAGATTCAGAATATGTTAAAAGCAGAATCAGCAGGATTTGCTGTTGGTTTTGATTGTGGGATGTGACAGAAGGGAGTTAAGGGTGACCCTGAGGTTTGAGAGAAAAGATCAGGATTTCAACTTTGGACATAAAATTTTCAGGTACTGTGAAATGAAAATATCTCCTGCCATATCAATAAACAAGAAAAGTCACAGCCATAGATGATTTCTGGCCTCCAAATGTGAATGAAGGCTCCCAAACTGTGATCTAGCGGATGCTGCCACCCCCCACAGTGACTGCTGTGAAGCTGGGGGAGCTTAAGAAGCAACATCTGCCACTCCTGAAGGTGACCAAGGAAAGAGGATCGGGCACAGATAGCTGAGGGGCATATGAAAGGAATGGATTCAGTGAGCTCAGAGGCTTGCACCTCCCCAAACACAGAATGATCATTCCTTAACTTGATACCAGATCTTTGATGTTCAGACCGCCTGCTCCCTTTGTTGCAAACCTATATATATTCCAACTTCCCCTCATGCCTCCTCAGAGCAGTTTTCTCAGAGGTACTGGGATGCTCTCTCCTGGGCTCAGAGTCCTGAACATTCCCACCAAATAAAATAAGTCTACTTTCAGGTTATGACTGTATTTTTTAGTTGACAATACCAATGAATTATCCACATGGAGAAGCTGACTAGGCAGTTTGGAGTTCAGATGAGCGGCAGGGGCTGGTGACATAAATTTGGGAGTTGTTTGGGAGTTCAGATAGCATTTGACACCATGAAACTGGATGAAGTAATGGGGAGTGGGTGTGGTCAGAGGAGAGTAGAGGCCGAAGGGACAAGTTCTGGGCTTTCCAATGAGGAGGTGAATTGTTTTTATTCAAACACTTCTGACACCAAGTATGTGGGGATTTTTTCACTCCAATAACTTATGGCAGAAAGTGAAGAAGAACTAAAGAGCCTCTTGATGAAAGTGAAAAAGGAGAGTGAAAAACTTGGCTTAAAGCTCAACATTCAGAAAACGAAGATCACCGCATCTGGTCCCATCACTTCATGGCAAATAGATGGGGAAACAGTGGAAACAGTGGCTGACTTTATTTTTCTGGGCTCCAAAATCACTGCAGATGATGACTGCAGCCATGAAATTAAAAGATGCTTACTTTTTGGAAGGAAAGTTATGACCAACCCAGACAGCATATTAAAAAGCAGAGACATTACTTTGTCAACAAAGGTCTGTCTAGTCAAGGCTATGGTTTTTCCAGTGGTCATGTATGGATGTGAGAGTTGGACTATAAAGAAAGCTGAGCACCAAAGAATTGATGCTTTTGAACTGTGGTGTTGGAGAAGACTCTTGAGAGTCCCTTGGACTGCAAGTAGAGCCAACCAGTCCATACTAAAGGAGATCAGTCCTAGGTGTTCATTTGTAGGACTGATGTTCAAGCTGAAACTCTAATACTTTGGCCACCTTATGCAAAGAGCTGAATCATTTCAAAAGACCCTGATTCTGGGAAAGATTGAGGGCAGGAGGAGAAGGGGATGACAGAGGATGAGAGGGCTGGATGGCATCACCAACTCAATGGACATGGTTTTGGGTGGACTCTGGGAGTTGGTGATGGACAGGGAGGCCTGGCGTGCTGCAATTCATGGGGTCACAAAGAGTCAGACACAACTGAGCGACTGAACTGAACTGAACTAATTTTCCCAATCTCCAGACACCAAATGGGTGTCTTACAATTCAATTCACTTCTGACTCTCTAACTAAGAATTAGCATCAGACTCCATAGGTTTCAGAGAAGACAATGGCAACCCACTCCAGTACTCTTGCTTGGAAAATCCCATGGACAGAAGAGCCTGGTAGGCTGCAGTCCATGGGGTCCCTAAGAGTCAGGCATGACTGAGCGACTTCACTTTCACTTTTCACTTTCATGCATTGGAGAAGGAAATGGCAACCCACTCCAGTGTTCTTGCCTGGAGAATCCCAGGGACGGGGAAGCCTGGTGGGCTGCCGCCTATGGGGTCGCACAGAGTTGGACACGACTGAAGCGACTTAGCAGCAGCAGCAGCAGCAGCCACAGGTTTAATTCAATCCCACAAGTCTGTCCTCCCTATAGGAGGTCAGTCACAATTATTGGGTGCTCAGGTTACCTGTATGTCTATCTGACTTGGCTACAAATTGGGGGTTTCCACAGCTCCTCCTTCTTGGGTTTAATAATTTCCTAGAAAGACTCACAGAACTCAGGAAAATATACTAAGTGCTAGGGGCTTCACTAGTGGTAAAGAACTCGTCTGCCAATGCAGGAGACAAGAGACGCAGGTTTGATCCCTGGGTTGGGAAGATCTCCTGGAGGAGGAAATGGCAATTTACACCAAAATTCTTGCCTGGAGAATCCCATGGACTGAGTAGCCTGTCGGGCTATAGTCCATAGGGTCTCGAAGAGCTGGACATGACTGAAGCGACTTAGCCCATGCAACCTCAGGAACAGCCAAATGAAAGAGATGCACAGGGCAAGGTATGGGAGGGGATGTGTGTATGGAGCTTCCGAGACCTTTCCAGATACACTGCCCTCCCAGAATCTCCACAAGCTCACCAAGGAAGCTCTCCAAACATCATTTAGGGGTTTTATGGAGTTTTCTTTATGTAATAGATGTGACTGATGAAATCCGTGGCCATTGGAGATTAGCTCATTCTCTAGCTCCTCTCACCTCCCAGGATATTGGGAGGTGAGGCTGAGAGTGCTACCCTTTAATCAAGGCTTGTCTTTCTGGAGACCAGCCCCACCCTGCAGCTTCCCAGGGGTTCATCAGTCATTTCATTGTCATGCAAAAGACTCTCAACTCTTTGGAGATTTCAAGGCTTTTAGGAGCTGTCTGCCAGGAACTGGGAACAAAGACCCAATCCAGTCTCTACTTCCCATTGTATTACTATAGGAGGTCATGGAGATACAGAACACCAGAAATGGAGCTGCCAACACAATAAGAGGAGCACGGTTCTGAGGTGAGAATCTTTGGGTATAAACCTCAGAATCTTTTGGCATAAAGTGTTCTTGCTCCATTGTGTCCATTCATCACTGTCTATACTGGTCTGTTTTTATTTTTCAGATGATTGAGGCTATTATCTCAATTAGGCCTAGAGAAAGAGTAAATAAATACCATGAATGTGAGGTTATAGATTAGATGTAAGAGGATCCCTTTTTTGAGTGGGAGCATGAGATAAATAACCACACGCTGATGGGGAGCTGGGATCCCATGGATTCTGGTTCCAGCAACAGTAGGTTCCAGCTGTGCAACCCTGGATGGGTTACTGCACCTCTCTGAACCTGAGTTTTTCCATCTGTCAAAAGAAGCAGGAGAACCAAGTGATCTCTCAGGTTCCCTCTGCTCTTGTATTCTTTGAAGCTTCTGCAGTTTTATGAGTTTTAACCTTGTTGAAGATACTCTGAAGAGCTGAGAGAATGTGATTAAGTCACTGACTACAAACTGACTGCCTAAAGGCTGGAACCAAAAAACCCATCATTGGAAGAGCTGTTGATCTTGGATAAAAGGTCAGAGTGAGCGTGAACTGTGGGGGAGATGATCTGGGGGACTGCAGAGAGGTGGGTAGCAGAGGGCATGGTTTTCTGTCTTTATATGGGAATATCATTTGCATGTTTTAATGGACTTTCCAGATCATTGATGAGAAAGTGGAGATTTGCACAGAGCAGGCAGGTTGCCATGGGACTTGTGAACTCCCCTCGTTTTCTTCAGAGTCAGATCAGCACCTGGTTGCTCCCACCCACGCCTCTCCAAGTCAAGCAGGAGATGTCGATGTCTGGATGGGCACGTTTCCAAGGATCTGGCTCGTTCTCTGCCGGGTCCCTGGTGTTTAGTGTAATGCCAGGTACATCAGAGCCATTCTGTACACACTTATTGAATGAATGAATGTTGAATGAACTCCCCAGTCTCACAGAGGTTCAGGAAAAAGTTCATCAACTCAATATGACAGGTGAAGGATCCTCTCACATTTCAGCACCTGTTGGGCTGGGAATCCTTGCCCTTAATAAATTTGCTTAGCAGCCCGTGGGGAAGTCACAAGTGACGTCAGGAGCACTGAGCTGGGAGTCTGGATCCCTGGATCGTACGGCTGGCTCAGCCATCCCAGGGTGTCTGACTCAGAGACTAGATGAGGTACGCAGCATCTAGAAACCTTGGTTTCCTCCAAGGAAACATTAAAGAACAGTACCAAATAATAGTTTGTGAAATCCTTAGATTTTCTATTTCTTCCTTATTCTTTGTGAAGGAAATGGCCCTCACTGGAATTCAGATGCAAGTTTCCTTCTGATAATAAATATTCTATTTGGTCCAGTTCCTTTCCTCGTAATAGAACTAAAATAAATCATTTTGGATTTCAAGTTTTTGAAAGATGTGTGATGAGTCAAAAATTGTATATATAATTTGTCTTTATAATGTGTTGACTTTCTTCTGTGTTTACATATGAAATCTAGCACTTTTAAATGATGACTGTTCCGTGAAACATTTTCTCTTCCTCCCAACCAGCAGAGACCTTTCCCGTAGCACAGATGGTCTCTTCACAGCTCTTTCTATCCTATTTTTCCTTCCATAATGGATTCTTAGGATCATTGGGTAATCTCCTGACGGTGTATCCAGCACAGTGCTAATATTTGTTGAATTAAAATTTATAAGTAAATTACTCATAATGTGCATTTACACTGAAAGCTATTCAACACAGTATGGGAAAGGTGTGTGCATGCCTGCTAAGTCACTACAGTCATGTTCAACTCTGTACAACTCTAGTACTGTGGCCAGCCAGGCTCCTCTGTCCATGGGATTCTCCAGGCAAGGATACTGAAGTGGATTGCCTTGCCTTCCTCCAGGGGCTCTTCCCTACTCAGAATCAAACCCGGGTCTCCTGCATTGCAGGTAGTCTCTTTACTGACTGAGTCACTAGGAAAGCCCCAGCGGGAAAGGTACCTAAGGTAAAAATACAAAGTTTTTAACCGAAAAGCAAATTATAATTTGTTACTTAGTTTTTTTTTTAATTGAAACATTTCAATGAAGCAATCAATTAAATGTTACCAGATTCCTATGCCCTTGTAGTGAAGGAAATATTTCTCATGAAGAGAAACAAAGGAAGTAAATAGATACTTAATTCAAAGAGTAGGGACCTACTGTATAGCACAGGAAACTATATTCAATATCTTGTAATAACCTGTAATACCTATAATGGAACAGAATCTAAATATATATATAAATTCAGATACATACATATATGCATGTATATGTGTGTATATGTATATATATATATGTGTGTGTGTGTGTGTGTGTGTGAAAGTGAAAGTGTTAGTCACCCAGTCTGTCTAGTTCTTTGTGACCCCATGGACTGTAGCCCACCAGGCTCCTATGTCCATGGGATTCTTCAGTCAGGTATACTGGATTGGGTCGCCATGCCCTCCTCCAGGAGATCTTTCTGACCCAGGGATCGAACCCACACCTCTTATGTCTCCTGCATTGGCAGGCAGGTTCTTTACCACTAGCACCACCTGGGAAGTGCTGCGTACAAGCCTATAGGTGCCCAAATCCTCAGGGGCAGGACAGTTATGGATGACCTAGTCTTAGGAAATGAGGTCACGTTAGACTTGTAGGAGCTCAATCCCCATCTCACCCCTAGTCTCTATACAAAGAGTGGTTCCACATTAAGCCTGGTCCAAATGTGTGTCAGCAACCAGCCCACCTGAGACATCAACCTGTGGTTGGTATAGACTATAATGGTTGTACAGCCATTGTATATGTATAGTTCAATTCAGTTCAGTCACTCAGTCATGTCCAACTCTTTTCAACCCATGGACTGCAGCACACCAGGCCTTCCTGTCCATCACTAGCTCCAGGAGTTTACTCAGATTCATGTCCATTGAGTCAGTGATGCCATCCAGTCATAAGGCTGGTGCCTTACAGCCACTGAGGACCTGAGCACAATCGTCATTACCAACCACCCCAGTTCCCAGTGCTTCCCTGGTGGCTCAGATGGTAAAGATTCTGCCTCCAGTGTGGGAGAACTGGGTTTGATCCCTGGGCTGGGAAGATCCTCTGGAGGAGGGAAAGGCTACCCACTCCAGTATTATAGCCTGGAGAATTCCATGGACAGAGGAGCGTGGCAGGCTGTACATAGTCCATGGGGTTGCAAAGAGTCAGACACAACTGAGTGACTTTCACATACCACCAGTTCACAGACCATCATAGCCTGGTCTGCAACCTTCCCTGAAATGACAGCTGAAAACTCAAAACCATGATTATCGTGCCCACAGGCCCTCAGACCAGCTCCAGGGCTTATCCTGAGCGTTCTTTCCTCTTTTCTTTAATCTGAGAAACCCCCCTGGGTTGTGCCAGGCACTCAGTTAGGTGTTGCGGAGAGGAAGATGAATAAAACTCAAGTTTTTCAGGGTCTACTGGGGAAGGCCAACATGTAGATAGGTAAGAGCAATGAAGGGAAGCACTGAGGACTTTCAAAGGTGGCCCAGAGAAGGGGAAAATTCATCCTATTTGGGATTCTTCCAGAGCGTGGGGTACTGCGGGAGGAGGCAGCTTAGAGCTGGGGTTGGTACAATCCACAGAGATCCCGAGGGTGGGGCCAGAAGCTTGGTCAGTGACTCCAGGCCCAGGGCTGCTCTGCGGAAGGACACGGGGCAGGATGCAGCGTGTTCAAGAACCTACAATCAGGCGGCTTGTTAAATCAGAAGGTGAGGGCATTCGGTGAGGCGAGGAAGGGGCTGTGGGTGCTGGGAGGTGGCACTGGCAATGGGCCAAGGACACCTTCACCGCCTTGGAGTTTACTGTCAAAGAGAAGCCAGAAGTTGTCCTGGTAATACTGGGAAAGTGGAAGTAAGATCATCAGATCAGATCCTGCTCCCAAAAGCCCTCCCTCAGGGCCCAAGCCCAGTCTCCAGGCCCTACAGGCCCTGCCTGATCTGCCCCTTTCCTCGCCCCTCTCCTTCCCTCTCCTTGTTCACAGGGCTCTAGACCCGCCTGCTGCTGTGCTCGTCCTCCCACAAGCCTAGACACGTGTGGCTTCTGCGCCTTCGGGACATGCTGCCTTGTTTCCTGGAAGCCTCCTCTCAGCTCTCTTCAGGGCTCAGTGCCCCACTTTCTTCCAGCCTTTGCCCAAATGCCACCTTCTCAGTGATGACTCCCCTGTCGTTGTCCCCCACTTAACACCGCAGCTCCCTTGTGGCACTTTCTTCTCTGCCTTCCCAGTCCAGTCCTGTGTTTCTCCATAGCACTCATAACTACCTGATCACTTAGTCATTTTTCTTACCACTTGTCTCTCCCATGAAAACACATACTCGACAAGAAGAGAGTTTGTGGATGTCTTTTCACTGCTGTAGCCTGACTTCTGCAGTGCTGACACTTTGTAGACACCCAATCCAGATTTGTTACCTGAATGAATACACATCTTTGAGGCCAAACCAGGAGACTGGATGTTGTCCTGAGATCACTGGGAAACCATCAAAGCCCTGTACCTAGGCAGGAACAAGAAGGATTCGCTTATTTGTAGATTATGCTGAAGGTTGCCTGGCTTCTCTTGTTTGAAATAGAGGGCAAGTCAGGGGTTGGGAAAATATTGCAACCAACTGAGATTTAAATAAGTGAAACAAGAGCAGTGGACATGGCTAAAGAGAGCATGATGGCTTTGAAAGATGCTGAAAGTGGAATTGGTTGTATTTGATGGCTGATACACAGGATGAAGGAGGGGAAGGGAAAAGTACAAGGTAACTCCCAGGGTCTCGAATCAAGAGAGGAAAAGTGGAGCAATAGGAGCAGAATGGATGTGATGGAAAATGAGGTGTAAATATACTTTTTAAAAATTAAAAAAAGTTTTATTGGGGTATAGTTGATTTACAGTGTTGTGTTAGTTTCAGGTATAGAGCAAAGTGAATCAGTTGTACATATACATGTAATCCACTCTTTTTTAGATTCTTTCCAGGGTCCTACGGAGAAGGCAATGACAACCCACTCCAGCACTCTTGCCTGGCAAATGCCATGGACGGAGGAGCCTGGTGGGCTGCAGTCCATGGGGTCGCTAAGAGTCAGACACGACTGAGCGACTTCACTTTCACTTTTCACTTTCATGCATTGGAGAAGGAAATGGCAACCCACTCCAGTGTTCTTGCCTGGAGAATCCCCAGGATGGGGGAGCCTTGTGGGCTGCCGTCTATGGGGTCGCACAGAGTTGGACACGACTGAAGCGACTTAGCATTAGCAGCAGCAGCAGCAGCAGCAGGTACTACCTATGTAGGTAATGAAATGGTCACCATCAGTGATGTTGGGTGGGGCACTGCCATGAGCAAGGTGGTGAGTGTATGCCAAAGACTGAGGTTCTCATTTTACAGTTTTAATGAATCAAAGAATAAATTGTATTCATTCATTCATGATTTCATCAGACTCGTAACCATTCATCATTGCAGGTCCTGTGGGTTCAGAGGTAAAGGAAATGTACTCTGGCATAGAACTCAGCCTAGAGACAAGTATGTAAACAACGAAACAATAAACACAATCCAATAATATTATTGTAGAGACATCAATAAAGAGCAAAGAGAGCAGAGAGGACCCTACTAGGTGTTCAGTGAATGCTATTTGAATGAGTAACTTACTCTGCAGGATTTGGAGAGGAAATCAAGACTCTGGAAAATGGAAAAACTGGTGATGAGGTGGGGTTGGAGTTGGGGTGAGGGGGATGGGGCAGAGGATGGAATTTCAGTCAGATGAAAGAATGCGAGCAGGGACTCCCCTGATGGTCCAGTGGCTGACTCTGAGCTCCCAATGCAGGGGGTCTGAGTTCGATCCCTGGTCAGGGAACCAAATCTGCATGATACAACTAAAGATCCTGCATGCTGCAACAAAGATCGAAGATCCCACATGTCACAGGTAAGACAGAACACAACAAAATAAATTAATTAATTTAAAATTTTTCAGAAAAGATGCGAGCAAAAGCAAATTATTTGATATGACTAGGCACGAGGCATGTGGGTGGGGAGGAAAGTAGCTGAAGGTGTCAGGGCCAGATTGGGAGAGATTTGAATGCCAGTGTATTTTAGCTTCCTCCTGTGGCTGAGCATAATGGACTGTTTTGGAGAAGGCGAGTGATATTTGACTAGTAGTGTTTTGAAGCTGGTTTGGATAATACTGCAGAGGATGGTTGCAGAGGGAGAGACTGAGGAAGCAGGGTGCAGGTCAGGGGGATGATCACAGAGTCCAGGAGGGAGACAACAGATGCTCAGTTAGTTAGTGTGAATGACTCAGTTGAGTCTGACTCTTCGTGACCCCATGGACTGTATGTAGCCTGCCAGGCTCCTCTGTCCATGGAATTCTCCAGGCAAGAATACCAGAATGGGAATCTGTTCCCTTCTCCAGGGAACCCAGGTCTCCTGTGTTGCAGGCAGATTCTTTATAGTCTGAGCCACCAGAGAAGTCCCACAGTTGCTTGAATAAGTGTTATGATGTAGCAGAGGGGATGAAAACGGGAAATAGTTTATTGGTGGGACTGATCAGACTTACAGGCTAATTTAGGCTTCTTAGAGAGAAAAAGAAGCCTGGGATGATTAAAATTTGTTGTTTAAGGAGGTGAGTGGATGATGATTTCCTTAGCCAAGAGGATGAGCAGATTTGAAGGAGGAGGGGAATCAATGAGGAAGACAAATTGTGTTTCAGATGCTTGCTCTTGGGACAGGATACATTGGTGAGTGTGATAAATCTAAGTTTCTTTCCCAGCAGGTCATCCAGGGTGTTAGGCTGACACTTGTGGCTTCAGCAGGGCTAGGCTAGTAGCAAGAGGCCCTTAGTCCAAAGAAATAGTTGGGAGACCAGTGGCGAGTGATGTTATTAATCAAGATTCATGGATCAGGATTAGGTCATTATGAGAACAGTGGTCCAAAGTGGGTCATCCAAACAGTGGTGGCTCTGGGCTGATAGCAGGGGCAGAGATCCAAGTCAGGGTGGTGGGAGGGAAGTAAGGCTGAGTGAGGAAGTGTGGCTGAGATCCAGCGTTGACCTCCAAAGCTCCTTGAGATGGGAGGGCTGGACCTAAGGGGTCCCAAGTAGAGTGGAAATTTTGAGCAGCTTCTTTTAGTAGAAACTTGCTAAAGAAGCAGAACTTCTTTCAGTGAAACATCCAATCTGCCTTTGTTTATTTGTTTTGCCAAGTTTGCTTACTAACACATCCGTTTGTAATTCAGACTGTAGCTTGGACGATTTCCTGCCAAAGATCAACTTGGGTCTTCTTTCTGAACATAGAGGAAAGTCAAAAAATGAGGTCCATGTTCAATTCAAAGAGTGACTTCTTTTGGCAGATGTCTTTTATGCGTCATGATCTGAGTGATAGGAATGGGAAAGCCATTGAATTTCAATTCTACCCCAATGGACGTTGCTCAGTAAGTATTTACTTACTGAGGGCCAGACATGAGCTTAGCACAGGGGATGCAGCAATGAGGAAGATGTAAGTAATCTTTCCCTCAAGGAGCTTGCAGAAAAGACGGGTGATGGCTGAGTGCTGAAGAGGAGAAGTGTAGAGGATGTTGGGGTTTGACAGTCCAGGGACTAACTGGGGATGACTTCCTGAGGAAAGCAGTGTTTATAAGCCCAGGGCTGCAGAACAAAGAGGTGTTAGCCAGGGCAAGGTGGGGTGAGGAGAAACAATGGAGGAGGGGTAGCTTCGGTCCAAGAAGATCTGAAGGAGACAAAGATTAGGGACATAAAAGAACTAGAAAAAATCCTTGTGGCTGGAGTAGAGAGTGAGAAGGAGAAGGGAGCAAGGTAAGGCTACAGAGGGGAGCATGTGGATCTTGTACATTGCACCAAAAGTTCATTTTTATTCAAAGGGTCATTCATAGTGGCTGGTGGTCCAAAAGAAAGTAACAGGAACTGGTGGTTTTTTTCCATGTGGGCTGTGTTTGCAGATTGTATTCTCCCAGGTGAGTAATATCTCATGGTGGCTTAATGGGTTGGGGGGTCATAGGGGCAATACTTGCTTTCTTAGAGATGGAGTCGTTGCAGACATGAGGGGGAAATGTCAGCTGGAAAGGTTTGGAAGCTTTTCTCTAATCTTTTTAGTTAAGGACAGAATTGTTTTAGTAGTTCCTCTACATTTTGTGTTAATCTCATCAAGGATGACTGCTCAAAGTTTATTGTCAACAACCACTTTAATAGAATTGGAAGCATCCCTCCCAAATTGTAGGAACAAGAATCGCATTGCACCAGTTTTATTGATGTGTGCTGAGGTCTTGAGACAGGGGTGCTAAGGTGTCCAAGTGCAGTAGGTCATGTGTGTTGTTTGGGAACTTTCTGGATTGACAGTTCCACAATCTGGAGTCTTCTCTTCCTGGGCCATCCTCTGAAGCCACATATGTAGTTCAGCAGTAAAGCAACATGTTACTTTACACTGAAGAGGAAAGGCGGGGTGTGGATACGGTGGGGTTTCAAAAGTGCTAATATTTAATGAAAACAAGTAATTGAAACTTTGATACATTAAACACATAGGGGCAAATACAGGTTTTCTGGTATCATTTCCCAGAACAGTACACTGTTATCTTTCAAATCTTTGACACTGAATTTAACTAAAAGTATTATGCGTGTATGCATGCCCAGTTGCTTCAGTCGTGTCTGACTCTTTGTGACCCTTTGGGCTGTAGCCCACGAGGCTCCTCACTCCATGGGACTCTCCAAGCAAGGATACTGGAGTCAATTGCCATGCCTCTTCCAGGGGATCTTCGAGACCTAGGGACCAAACCTGCCATCTCCTGCATTGCAGGCGGATTCTTTACCGACTGAACCAGCAGGGAAGCCTCAACTGCATTATATATTCTATATATTCTTTTTAAAGAGATATTTTGATGTGGATCATTTTTAAAGCCTTCATTGAATTTGTTATAGTATTGCTTCTGTTTTATGTTTTAGTTTTTTGGCTGTGAGGCATATGGGAGTTTAGCTCCCCAACCGTTTGAACCCACATCCCATACACTGGAAAGGGAAGTCTTAACCCCTGAACCACCAGGGAAGTCCCTGTTCTATGCATTCTTTTGTTCAATGATATATAATTCTTTCAGGTAGCTATGTCTTCATTTTGCCATCTTTTTAAAAACTTTTTATTTTACTTCTAGCATCACTACTTCTTGCTATATTTTTTAATTCTATAATTAGGTGTTTTTGTGTTCTTAGTGGGTAGAAACTTATTCTACAGATTATAAAACTATGGTCTGTCTAGGTGAATAAAGTGCAAAATAATGTCCTTTCCAGGAGACAAAATTACATAAAGGACTGTCTCCTCCAGGGCCAAGGTGTAAGGCTTGGTGCATATAGGCTGGATTCCACTTGTCAACTCAGCAGGTGCCTTTGTGCAGTGCACCAACTGTGCAACCAGACATAGAGACCTGTAACATTATTGTCCTCATCTTCAGGATCCTTATGGTTTATTTCACTCAAATTGCTTGTTAAACAAGGCACTATGTTAGCAATTCTGAGGGATGTGAAGATGGGTAGATTTCAGGTGCTGCCCTGAAGAAGTTTACAGTCTAGTACTGAGAGTAAGAGAAACACATACACAGAGAATGGTATTAATTCTCTCTCTCTCTCTTTGTGTGTGTGTGTGTGTGTGTGTGTGTGTATACAAAGCCTCATCCTAAAGAATGTATGTGAAGCTGCTCAGTAAGAACCTCCACAATAAAATGATGTTAAATTTAAATTAGGACACTTTTAAATTAAAAAATCATGATCACATATAAGAAGGGGGACTAACATAAACAGTGACCATAGAGGTCAACTTAGAGCTTCAAGTTCTGAGTTTCGTGGCATCCAAAGTGAAAAAGTCAAACATGTCCAAGTACAGAATTCTCAATATCAAAGATTAAGTCTATCCTGAATTGACCAGGATAGGCCAGGTCATGCTGGCTCCAAATCTCAGAGGCGGTCGTGCATGCTAAGTCAGTTCAGTCATGTACGACCCTTTGTGACCCCATGAACAGTGGCCCCCCAGGTTCCTCTGTCCATGGGATTCTCCAGGCAAGAATACTGAAGTGGGTTTCCATGCCCTTCTCCAGGGGGTCTTCCTGACCCAGGGATCAAACCTATGTCTCTTTTGTCTCCCACAATGGGAGGCCAATTCTTTACCCCTATTAAAAAGCAGAGACATTACTTTGCCAAAAAAGGTCCGTCAAGGCTATGGTTTTTCCAGTGGTCATGTATGGATGTGAAAGTTGGACTGTGAAGAAAGCTGAGCGCCAAAGAATCGATGCTTTTGAACTGTGGTGTTGGAGAAGACTCTTGAGAGTCCCTTGGACTGCAAGGAGATCCAACCAGTCCATTCTAAAGGAGATCAGTCCTGGGTGTTCATTGGAAGGACTGATGCTAAAGCTGAAACTCCAGTACTTTGGCCACCTCATGTGAAGAGTTTACTCATTGGAAAAGACTCTGATGCTGGGAGGGATTGGGGGCAGGAGGAAAAGGGGATGACAGAGGATGAGATGGCTGGATGGCATCACCGACTCATTGGACATGAGTTTGAGTAAACTCCAGGAGTTGGTGATGGACAGGGAGGCCTGGCGTGCTGCGATTCATGGGGTCACAAAGAGTTGGACATGACTGAGCAACTGAACTGAGTGCTACCTGGTAAGCCCCTCAGACGTGTACATCACAACAAATACTTATTTCTTATCCCATGACTAGGCAGCAGGTAAAACAGCTCTCTAGGACAAGGTACCATGGTGACTTCTGAGTCCAGGCCAGCTCCATCTTATGGATTACCACTGTGACCCAAGGTCTCTGTGTATTTGCTGTGGAAGGTCGAGAGTGAGTAGAAAACATATCACACCTGCTCACAGCTCATTGGCCAGAACTAGTTGTGTGACAGGGAAAGACTATAAGGGGCCAAGAAATGTAATGTTTGGTCAGGTGACTACTTCTGCCACACACATAGGCTGTGAAAACCTCTTCATAAAGTGGAATTCTCAAAGAATGCTTTCACATGGGACTTTATAGAAGGCAGAACCTCAGAGGAACTAAGACTGTGGGTTACAGTGATTCAAAGAGAAAGATGACGGTTCTATTTATATATTCAAGGTGATCAGTGGAGATTTCATTGGAGGAGGCTGGAAATAAAGTAGGTTTCAAAGGATGAAGGGAACTCTGGAAGATGTTGAGGAAATCAGGTAGGAAGAAGGTCATTACCTGCAGAGGAAATGGCAGAAGGTCCTCGTTCTCTCCTGCAAATATTAAATGGTCTAGTTCACCTGGTGTTTGAAGCCGGGGTGGGGATCACATTGCATGGGGTGTGGTGCAGAGACTGGTGGCATTTGTGTTTATTTCAGTAGCTATTCGGTGGCAGGAAGCTCTTGCTGTTGTCATTTCAGCATCTTCTGTTCTGTGGAGCTGCTGCATGGTCTCCAAAAATCGTTAATCGTGTTTCAAGGGATTAAAAAAAAAACCACAGAAGTCACACAATTTTTTTTCTCCTCCCTGCAGACACATACCTTAGCACAAGAGATGTGTCCTTAAATATTTCCTCAGGAAAAATTAATGAAGTGAATTAAAACAGACCTTCTTTCAAGTCGTTCCAAATGAACTCATTTCATAGCCTTTATCATGGCTTCCCTGCCATTGGGGAAATTTATTTAAGTTATTAAAAAAAAAATTCCCTAAAATTCTCAGCTGAAAAATTGGCTTCTGTTTTTTCTACAAAGCTAACTCACCTGATTTGTCAGAACAGCTTGAAAATGAAGTGCTAACTGGTGGGTTTTATTGAAAGGAAACCGAGTGGAACAACATATGTATTTTCTTAGGAAACTCAAAAAGCTCACAGTCATGTGGTGTTCCTGCGGGTGAATTCTTTGTTATGAATTACAACCTGCTTACTGATGAGTTGTTAATAAAAAGTAGGCCTGCCGGGCCATTATATTTTTCCACACAGTACACACAGTTTAGTTTTCTTTTTCTTTTTTTTTAAGTTTTCATTAATGCACTGAGTGTGAATAAATCTGTTTCTAATTTGTGATTGTTTTCCCTTCATCTGGACAATAATTTATTGCCAAATCTCACACTTGTCTATGACTACCATCCCCCCCAACAGGAATGTTTTAATTTTTCTTTCTCCCCCTTCCTTTCTTGCCCCCTCCTCCACTGCCTTGTTCTAAACTGAGGGAACGTGAGACACAAAAAGTTGCAGGATGGCAGGGTTCTTGTCTGTGGAGGTCACGTCCAAATATCTGGACTCACGGGAAGCCGGAGGTAACCCAGGCGCTGGTGGACCCGTCCACGTTCATCGTAAGACCCGCCAGCTGGAGTTGTTTGGAGCTGAGAAAATAAGCTCAGGGAAAACTGTTGAGGCAAACTAGAAACAGATGGTAACCTGAGGTGGCGGGACAACTTTATTTAGCGTGGCAGTTCGACTTTATTTATTTATTTTACACGCGCATCTGGTCGCGCTGGGGCGCCGCTATGCATACTCATTATTAGGCTGTTAATAGTGGATCTGATTTGCCAAGGAATATTAGCAATTAAGTTCACTATGTATTCAAGTCGATTCATATTTTAGTGGGCCTTTGTGAGGCATGTTAGTGGTTAGGGTTTTATGTGGAAAGGGCGTAGGAGCTGCCGTTTGAAGTTCTAGTGGTGTGGAAAATGTGTATCTACCAATTTAGGATCTTAAAGTGGTCCCACCACCGGAGAACACGGTCAGGTTGTCCATAAACGGCCAGCGGGATGCTAATGCATTGCTGTGGATGCAACCTTGATTTAGAAATATTCGGGGTTGCTCCTTTGTGGATAGGTGGAGGGTAGGTCCTCCCTTATTTTCACTGGAGGTTTGAGAACCCATCTAGGGATGGGTTTGGGCCACTTAATTCATTGGTCCATGTCTCCTTTCTCCATCAATAGCCCCATCAATACTTAAAATTTAAAAAATCATTTTGTGACGGGAGAGGCAATATGAGATGGAAACTAGATTTTGCACAAACAAAATAATAAACTCAGACTGTTTTTCCTTTTAGTTCCTAGTGGGTATAATTTTCACCCTTCTGAGTTGGGTCTGGGTCTTAAATTTCTAAAAAATTGTGATTACTGCAGTCGCTTCCATTGAGTTGGCAGGACTTGGTCTTTGGGACAGGTGGAGTCTTGCTTGATTTATAGCTAATTTTGCAGAATTGGGAAATTTTGCTAATTTAAACTGTCACCTGAAAATCTGATGAGTCTTTCATTACCCAGCAGATGCAGTTTTCCCAACCATTGGGGGTTCCCTCCCAATGTGTGCAGAGACTACTCTATCTGCTCCAAGTGTACTGGTTGTTCTGATTCTTGAATTAAATCCACATGGAAGCTGGCACAGGGGACATTGCAATAAGTGAGCAGGGCTGCCAGTAATGTAGTCACTGCTCACCTATGAGCTCCAGAACCTGTAAGTAATGAAAATGTTATCAAAGTAAAATTATCTAAGTAAGTGTGTCCTAGTAATGACAGTGTGTGTGCAGATGTGAACTAGACTCTTTTAGGTATGTATGATGATGTGAAAAGGACCTTCTTCTTTTTTGGCCACACCACACAGCATGTGGGATCTTAGTTCCTCAACCGAGGATCGATGCATAGCCCACTGCAGCAGAAGTACCCCCACTGCATCACCAGGGAAGTCCCAAAGGAAAGTGAGTAGCTCAGTCGTATCCGACTCTCTGTGACCCCATGGACTATAGAGTCCATGTGCTTCTCCAGGCCAGAATTCTGGAATGGGTAGCCTTTCCCTTCTCCAGGGGATCTTCCCAACCCAGGGATCAAACCCAGGTCTCCTGCATTGCAGGCAGATTCTTTACCAGCTGAGCCACAAGGGCAGTCACAAAGGAGTACCTTCTAAGTACCTTTGGCGTGTGTGCTAAGCCGTTTCAGTCATGTCCAACTCTCTGTGACCCAATAGATTGTAGCCTGCCGGGCTCCTCTGTCCATGGAATTCTCCAGGTAAAATAGTGGAGTGGGTAGCCATGCCTTCATCCAGGGGATCTTCCTGACCCCTATCGAACCTGTGTTGCTTATGTCTCCTGCATTGGCAGGCCAGTTCTTTACCACTGGTGCCACCTGGGAAGCCCAAATACCCTGTGTCTCTCAGCATTTTTATAAATAGGTGAAGGCACTGCTTTGATCTGAACTTACTGCATGTGGGCAAAGCTACCCTTTGCAAAGCTGGATGCTGCCGGGGAGTAATTAGTATGACATGCAGGCATGTCACCCCTCTGGCAAACTGTTTGCCTCTGTTGATACCCAGCAGACAGTGCTGTCATCACTAAGCTGGCCCTGCCCCATGGCAGCATCACAGATGAGTGCCAGTTAGCTACTTGTTAAGTCAGAGTGTGGGATGAGAGAGCAGAGAGGAGACACAGGAAGGAGCTGGGAACTTTCAACCCGGGACACTGATGTCAGAGTGTCATAGAATGTTTTCCATCCAGGACAGTAGACAGCTATACAAATTCCATCCATTTTCACTCAACCAGCAATCCCTGTGTGGGGAAGATCCCTTGGAGAAGGAAATGGTAACCCACTCCAGTATTCTTGCCTGGAGAATCCCATGGAAGGAGGAGCCTGATGGGCTCCAGTGCATGGGATTCCAAAGAGTTGGACGCGACTGAGCAACTTTCATTCAGCATCTGTGTAATCAGACCCACTACAGATGCACTTTCTTTTTTTTTTTTTCAGATGCACTTTCTTTTCTCTAGACATTGTAGTTCTAAATAAACAAGGACTGCATCATGACTGATTACGACCAAAACGTCATGTTCATTGCATGAAGAACACCCTATGCCTGGTGGGCTGACACACCTTTCACATCTCCAAACACTGCAAAAGGAAGAGTTTAGGCTTTGGAATCAAACTGACTGACTGTGTGATCATAAACAGATTACTTAACTTCTCTGAGCCTCCTAGAGGAACTCATCTAAAAATATTCCCACCCTATTTCTTGTGCGGATTAAACAAGATACTGAATGGAAAACACATAAAGATAATAAGTTAAGCAAATAGGCAAGAAAATCAGTTTCCTCCCTCCCTTGTTCTTCTGTGGAAAATACTTGTTAAGGATTTAAGATTAGATCATATTTTCTTCTGCTAACATGTCGCCACATGTGGAATCTTCACGACTCTTTAAACCAGACTTAGTCACAACTGGTCAAGGGAGAAAGTTTTCTTCAGCCACCAGAGCACAAAGAAGCCTGTTGGAACAAGAATCCATGTCCTCCGAAGTCAACATGTCCTGATAATGGGGTTAAATGAATCCAGCCTTTTAAAAGTCATGAAAAAATGAAATTGACCAGTAAGCTATTGCAGGCACAGAGACGACTATTAAAACCTCACATACCCTTGAAAGACAGAACAACATTACAGATGACACAGGTTAAGCAAAGAAAGGATGGAAGCCGCCAAGAAGCCTCTTGATTAGAGGTTCAAATCAAATGAAGGAGGAACACATCAATTACCTTTGCTTTTGAGCAGAAGGATGGACTGGTCTCGAAAGCCATACTTCCTACTAATCTTTTGCCTCCTTCAGTCCCTTCCCTGGAGGATAATTTAAAGAATCTCTGCTTTCTCACCAAAGGCAACCTGCACTGGAAACATCCTCTGCAGACATAATTACATATATTAAAAAATTGGTACCTATGTGTGTGTGCGTGTTACACCACACTTAATTCTTAACTTTGGCTCTGATTTTTAGGACTCAAGCCCAGAAACAATAGAAGCCTAGAACCTTACCATATGATTTCTTTCATCTTTTTTTTTTTTTTTTTAAAAGCTTGTTAAAATAAAAAAAATCCTGATCCCTTGAGTTCAAAGCACTCATGTGTCCCCTAGCTCCTGAGAGACCTTCTCTGGCCAGGCCTCTTGTTGATTAATTGAGTCAAATCCTCCTACACAGCCTACTTGTTTGGCAGCATGAATCAGCTGGTATCTGGCTTCCTCACACCACTGGGGACTCTTCACATCCTCCAGTTCTCATCCTTGGGTGGCTTCTCTCTCTGAGCAGGATCATCTCTGTACATGCATGCATGTGAAAATCCAAGATTTTACTATCTCTCTCATCTTCTCCAGAGGGAGTTCAGGCTTCCTGTTCTGTGTTTTTCACAAGTCTGGATATTTTCAGCTCCCACCATACAATTTTACACATTCCTTGGTCTGGATATCGGTTGTGGATCTGGGAAAATAATGACGCATCTGAATACATTTCTCAGATGAATAAAGCTGATAAAACTCCCAGCGTTTCCATCATGTCTTCACCAAAGGAAACTGCTGCTACCCTAAGTGTCCCCAGCCTCCTCCCCTTGATTCAGAGAGGGTTGAAGAATGGGATGTGGGTGAGGCGAGTCATGTAGAGTCTCTCAGTAGGATTGGAAATATTTTCTCTTCCTTGTGGGGCTATGTAATGGGCTCAGTCCTCGGAGCTGGTGAACAGGCTATTGGGAAACATTCCACCGACTTCTAAACCTGGCCTGGGGCCAGCTATCTTCTCAAGGTCTGCCCTGCTGTCACCGGAAATGGGCATGGTTGGCAATGCAGGTGGTACCCAGGAGGGTTGGCTTTTCCCCTTTGTCATGAAGGTGGGAGGTGATGGCGGCAGCCCTCCTGCCCGCACTGGCCAGGGTCAGTCTGGCAGGTGCACATTGTGTTTAGTGGATCCAAACACATTGTGAGGAAGAAGAGCAGTGATTGGGAAAGGGTGACACTGTGCTGTAGACTTTGGTGCAGGTTGGAAGTCAAAACAAACCCTGAAGAAACAACTGGACACGTTATTTCCAGAGGTCTTTTCAGACCAGGATTTTGCTTCTTCACCACCCTTCTCCCCCTTGAGATTTCAGACACGTGATTTTCTACACACCATGTTTCTTCTCTTGCCTCTATTATATGTATGACTCCCACTGGGCTTGTATCACCCTATTCTTAAAGAAAGTTAATACATGGCAAAATGTTATTTTCAGGGAACTAGGAGAAGAGGGCGTCAGAGGATGCGATGATTTGATAGCATCACCAATTCAATGAACGTGAACTTGGGTGAATTTTGGGAGACAATGAAGGACAGGGAAGCCTAGTGTGCTGCAGTTTGTGGAGTCGCAAAGAGTTAGACATGACTGAGCAACTGAACAACAACAAAAGCATTTTAGAGGAAAATCTAGAATTAATAAGTTCTCTGAAATAATAAACTCTCTGTTATAAGCTCTGTTATGATGTCCATTTAAAATGGTATGTTGAAGTCCTAAACCCTAGTACCTCGGAATGTGACTGTAATTGCACGCAGGTCTTTTAAGGTATAATTAAGGTTAAATGAGGCCGTGGGGTGAGCTCTAATCCAGTATGCCTCGTGTCCTTCTGGAAGAGGGAATTCAGACAAGCGCAGAGGGAAGACCTTGTGAAAACACAGAGAAAGGCTGTCCGCTAGAGAAGGGCAGGGCTAGAGGCCTCAGTGGAAACCAACCTTGCTGACATCCTGGGACTTCCAGCCTCCAGATGGTGAGAAGTAAATCCCTGTTGTTTAATCCACTCAGTCTGAGGTATTTTGTTATGACAGGTCTAGCAGACTAATACACTCTTCTTGAGAATAACAAAACTTTTAATGGGGGGCTTCCCTGGTGGCTTGGGGTCTTCTTGTGGTGGCTGTCACCATGTCAGTCAAGGTGTCAGGAGGGCTGCATCTGATGGAGGTTTCCCTGGAGTGGAGGACCCCTTGCAAAGCAGCTCACTCACCAGGATGGCGAGCTGGTGCAGGCTGTTGGGGGGAGGCTTCAGTTCCACCTGGGCCTCTCCCAGGACTGCTAGAGCATCCTCATGCTGTGGGGGGGTCTCCATGTGTGCAGTCCAAGAGGGTGAGTCAGGCAGAGGCCATCCCTGTCTTGACTCAGCCTGGGGTGGTCTGGGTCACTTGTCTCATCTTCTCTAGCAGCACTCAGTCTGGCCTATATTGAAGAGGAAGGGAGTTAAACTCCACCTTTTGAAGAGAGGAGGGTCAAAGGATTTGTGGCTATTTGAAAATCACTACAGCAACTTCAGCTCAATCCTGCAGGGAAGCTCTGAAGATAAAGCAGTTTAACTATGCCCCTCCAAACCCCCGCCACCCCAACTCCAGACTGGTTTCCACAGGGGACAAGGGAGCCGGAACACTTTTGCTCTTCTACCTGTCCCATCTTTGTATACACGGCTGCCTGAAGTGAGAGGGCCTTTAATTCCCAGGCTCCCAAAGGCAGGGCCTGAGAAGGGCCCTTGGAGGAAGGAGGCAGGTGCTGGCTGTGAGACTGAAGCCGTCTGCAGCAGGCACTGCAGAGGGACCTAAGGGATGAGAGGCAGCGTGCTCCTGAGGTCTTCCTTCCCTTTCTTGTGTGATTTCATCTCTGAGCAGAATCCATTGTTGTCTCAGAGAGCCTGGAAGCAGATGTCGGAAAACTACATAGTGAAATCAAATAGCAAAATAGAACCAGGCAGATGCTTGCCCAAAAGAGAGAAGGGGAAGGAGATGGCTGGACACCAAGGGTTATTAATAACACTTTGTACTTTGATGGTGTCTTTCATCTGAGCCTCCAAGAGCTTCACGGCCATTTAAGTAATCCAGGGAGTTATTTTCATGGATAGAACCTTTAAATCCAACAGGTCTTTTGAAAGTTTGGTGCTTTGAATGTTTTACTCTTTCTGGATTGTTCTCAAGGGAAAAATGATCTTGATTTATAAATCGTATGGAGGTTTGTAAAAGTCAGTTATTTTTTAAAACAATAGATTGTTGCACTGCCTTTGGCAATATTCTGTGGAATTCACAGGGTGGTTTTTTGTTGTTGTCTGTCTCAAGCTGTCTTCATGAAATTATTTAAGTAAGTGATAGAACATTTCTGTTCAGCAGGGAAAACATATCTGAAGAGCCTGCCCGAAATTTGAGTAACCATGGTTCCAGCCTTCTAACCATCTGGTAATCCTTCTTCATGAGATGCCAAATGACAGGTTCCAGAGGTCTAGTCTACTCTTTCTCTGCTATATACTGTGCGGTCCCCAACCTTTTCGGCATCAGGAACCAGTTTCATGGAAGACAATTTTTTCCAGGGACCAGGGAGTGGGGAGGATGGTTTGGGGATGATTCAAGGGCATTACATTTATGTGCAGTTCATTTCTATTATTATTACATCAGCTTCACCTCGGATCATTAGGCATTAGGTCCTGGAGGTTGGGGACCCCCTGGCAACCCACTCCAGTATTCTTGCCTGGAAAATCCCATGGACACAGGGAGCCTGATAGGCTACAGTCCATAGGGTCACAAACAGACGTGACTGAAGCCATTTGGCACACACACACACACTTTACAACTAGAGAAGGAACAGGGCTGCAGCAGTGAGGTGGCCCTGGCACCAAGAATGGGTCATCTCTAAGCTAATTTTTGGCTGATGGCTAAGAAAGGAGTCTATTAGCCAGTTTGCCTTGGAGAGTCTTCACTGGACAAGAGAAGCACAGGAGACCCCACCTGGACGCGGAATCAGAAGCAGGTTCCTTGATTAGAGACAGGCAGCACCAGGCACGCTGTGGCTAGGCTCACCTCCTGTGTGCACGCCTGAGATGCGATGGGAAAGAGGCTCGGGCTGCATCTCATTAACTTGTCACGTCTCTTCCCCCAAAGTGGACGAGGATGTATTTTGCCTACTTACTGGTCACTGATGGTTTCATCACTGCTTGTTTCAGTCCTGAAATGAAAAGGGCTGCAGCAGAACAAAGCCCAGTTGAGGAAGAGAAAGAGTTCCGCTGTCAGAACTGGAACCACAGCAAACGGCGTGTCCCCGAGGCCCCCCCCCCCCCGCCACCACCCCCCCCCCCCCCCCCCCGGGTTCACCTGCGGACCACTGCAGTGCCCGCTGTGTTTCTCTCGCGCCTACTCTTGTGAGGAGTGTCGCTAGGCCTCTTAGGCCTACAGGCTGCACTAATAAGGGATGTGTTTACAGCTGTCAGGAGTCTGGTTGCTGCCGCGCTACGGTGCTCGAGACTCGACAGTCTTTGCTGTTTTCTTTTTTTAAATTGGGAAGCTGGAAGTTTTCCTTTTCTGGCCATCCCCAAGCCGTTGTAGTTACCAAACTGCGTCCACTAGGTGGCAGCACAGAGCGCACAGCCACAGCGCTCTCTATCCACACCGGGCACCTCAAGACGGCTTCTCATCCGCTTAGCAAGGGTCCGCTTTGTCTCTCCCTTTCCAAGGGTCCGCTCTGTTTCTCTCTTTCCGCTGAGAAAAGATCATTCAGAAGCTTATGCCTTTGCAGACTGTTTCAGTAGTGGGTCCAACTTCCTCCCAAATGGTCTACTTTTTTTTTAAGAAAAGAGAGAATATTTTCTGCCCCACCTTTGTTTGGGGATGAGGCAGGTATTTATAGTTCCATTTGTAATCTCACGCCCCGTTTCCCTTTATACTATGTGGAACTGTGTGAAAATGAATGATTCTCTCTGGAGGAAGAGATTCAACTCACCCTTTGATCCTTTCTTTCGTTTAGAGGTTTTTCTCCTACCCTGAGGTTGACTCCTATCCCAGGGCAGCACCACATTTTGCCAAACAGGAGGAAGGAGTTAAAGGGGAGTGATTGACAAGGTCCTGGCCCGCCAGGGACTGAATGGCTCCTGAGAGTCCTGAGGAACCAAAATAAATACAAACCCACTTCGTCTGTATTCTGTGAGCTTTGCTCTAGTTTTCTGTCTCGTTGCCTTGACATCCAGTTCCAGTGTGCTTCTGGAGGATGGTCTGTACAATTTAATGTTGGTTGGTCAGCAATTCTGGGCAAATTAAAAAACACCCAAGTGTTGCTGACTTGCTAATTTATTCCTCACAGCTGTGCTTCAGAGCTCCTGTCTCATTATCCAAGTCTCCCCAACTCCTGCACCCCACGCCTCCCCTGGCTGCTGAGCAGACAGCACTTTCTGGACTCATCCTAGTTCACTGTCCCCATTTCAACACCCATTGCCTCTCTAGCTTTGTCATTGCCCAGACCCACTCCCCACCACCTCCACCCAAGGAGGCCCGTTAGATCTTTCCGAGGAAGGATGTTTGCAGATCTTAGTCCTTACTCCTCCCCATCTCTTTCTTGCTCCCTCTCTCACCCCAACCATCCCCAAACCTTCTCATCTGCTTTCAGTGACTATCTCATGAACCTTCTATTCTCCTCCTCCATGTATGTTTGTGCCCTGCCCCCTTACCTTTGAAAGGGAAACCCTTCCTAGTCAGTCTACACATTACCCAGGACTCTCACCTATCCTTCTAAGTTCTGTCAAACTTTCTATTTAATGCACTCAGGTATCCACATTTCCAGCCTTGTTCTAGCTGCCAAGCTCCAATTCTGCTTTAAAGGTCTTCTGGGAATTCCACATCTCTATCCCAATATCACTATAAAGCAGATAGATCTAGAATCAGACTTGTTTCTTCCATGGATCACAGAATAGTCAAACTTTTCTTTCCTGTGCCAATTGTAATGCCATCTTTGTTAATGACCTGAAAAATGTGGTGATGCCTGTGCCTTCTCCATCTCCCCTCCCCATTCTCATCCAATCCCTGAGCAAGTGTGTCAACATCGCCCGGTTTTTTTCATTTATAAGCTGTGGTGTTCTAGAAAGAGCCTTTCCACTTGGAATCAGAGTGTGGGGTTGACACCTTGTGTCAGCCATGAGACCCTGGGTAAGATTTGACATATCCTGATGTCATTGAACAAACAAACAAAAATCACTGCATCCAGAGATTATATAGTCCATCCCTGTCAGTCATGAATAAGAAAATTAAGTCCATGAAGTGAGTTACCTGAGGTCTCTGAGCTGAGACCCAGCCTGAGGGGTTTAGACCACCAGGCCAAGGCTCTTCCTTCTGACTCCTGGGTCTTCAGGAAGTTCTCATTAAAATGGAAATGTGGATCTTAGTGCCTGAAACCTTCACTAACGCCATACCCCACCCCACTCCCCCACCTCCCAACCACCCAGACTGAAACAAAAGAAAGGCCATTTCTGAAGGAGACAAAGAACTGAGTCCAAGAAAGGCTGCCTGCATGTCTGGGTTATCAGCATCTCTTCAATCTTCTTTCCATCAGAGTACCCTGGATTTCTTTTGGGGACACATTACTTGTCCCCCTCTCCACTACCACAGGTTGGGGAGTCCTAACCCCATCCTTACCCCCAGGGGCAAGCCTGATTGGCCACAGTCAATTTGCATATTTAATCCTCCAGGCCAATTATGGATGCCTTGATTGGGGGACGCCCGTGACTTGTCAGTGTGTTGACTTGTCAGTGTGGAGCTCAAGGCTTTTGCTGGGTCTGCTGAGAACTAGATGTGACCCACAGAACTCTTGGCATCCATCCTGCACTCATGAGGGAAAAATCTGTCAAAGAGCAAGCCAGGATGGAGAAAGGAGGGCCGAGAAAAAGAGAAGGAGAAATCACATCCCAGTGATATCACTTGAGCCCCTGGATTAAGCTTTGCTTCAAACCAGCCCTACCCCTGAATATTTTATGAGCCAATAAGTAAATCCTTTTTTTTTTCAAAAAATCTGGTGTAAGTGAAGGTTCCTGATACTCATAATCTAAAAATGTCTGGTTGATATACTCTGGGAAGAGTAAAATTATCTCTATAGAATTCAATGAGGAATGCACCAACCACCACCGAGAGGGCAGTCAAACCAATTTTCTCCCATCTAAATGAAACTGAAATTGTTAGTTGCTCACTTGTGTCTGACTGTTTGTGACCTCATGGACTGTAGCCTGCCAGGCTCCTCTGTCCATGGAAATCTCCACGCAAGACTACTGGAGTGGGTTGCCATTCCCTTAAATCAGCTGCTAGTCCATCTCCATAGCCCAAGGCTGGGCCACGCTCTTAGACCACTGCTCCCGGACTGCTCTCAGACACAGAGTCCCCTGAGAAGGATCCTTGCCTGGTCCTCTGGTGGCTGGGAGGATCCGATATAGGCTTCAGGTTGAAAGTTTAGGCTTCTAGCAGCCGGTGATCCTCTATGATTTTGATGGGCTGTTGGAGAAGGTAGCTAAGGTAAGGAAGTATGGCATTTCAATGGTGGAAGGTTCAAACTTGGAAATGGGAAAAGCTGTGCTCCTGGGGAGTCAAGTTAAAGTTTTGAAGAATTAAGTCATGTAATGAAAGAATAGGGGAACAAAGTGATAAATGAACTCGGATAAGTTCACTCTGAGTTTCACAATTCAGAATTTATGTTTGATCTCAGTCCAGAATGTTAAAGGTTAAAAACTTCCCAAACATATGCAGGAAGATAGCAGGAAGTAGAGAGAAGGGCTGGGTATCTCCTAGCAGGCAGATTCATGGCCGGTTGCTTTTGGTGATGTGTGCAGATTTTGCAAGGGAGATCTCTTGTAACGATGAATCTCTTTACTGTCTGGTGGTCTTTCACGGCAACACTTGAGGAATGATATAAAAGTCTCCACTACATTCATAATAGGCTGAGACTTGAACTACATGTTCTAGCAACCATATGAACCCTGAGGAATCAATTGCTGGGTGAAGTTGGGCATGTATTTACAACACGCGAGGGGATGTTTTGTGTCTCACTAGACTAATTTTGCTTACATAGAGGCTTCATCTCTCCCTTACCTCTGGGGTTTAAGAAAAAAAGTCTACCTTCTGTACATCTAATGTAAGTAGGCATTTGTTGTAATCCTGTTGTAGTCATTAGGGCTGTTTGCCAATATTTGGGGCTCCTGGGCACATTCGAGGATTGCACGTTCCCTCATCCTTTGAACTTAGGCAAAGCCCTGTGACCTGTTTTGGCTAATGAAACTAGAGTGGAAATAATGTAGCTGAAGCATTAACATACAGAACACAATTTGCATGTTTTTTTAACCTCTGGCATAGTGACAATCAACGGTTGGAATGGTGGCCGCCGCATTCGTCTGAGTCCCTGAGTAACTGATCAGCAGAATGATGCCACTGCTCCATCTAACGCCAGTCAACTTGTAGCCTAAGCAGGTTATAATACGTTATAATATATTATAAGGCATTGAAATTCTGGGTTGTCTGTTACTACAACAGAACCAAATCCATCCTGATGTATATAAAATGAAAAATATTCTAGCAAATTTTCTTGAAATTGGGATGAATTCCATGTGCCCCTTCACCTTTGGTGACTCACCTTCTTGAGAAATGATGTGAAGAAAAATTATAGAAGGTAGCACTTAAAATATTAATTAAAAACTTTGCAATGTTTAATAGTTTAATTTCTTTAACTGTGATAAACTATTTCTTATTAGTACTATTCATAACATACAGATATAGATATATTCATGGTTTTTATGTAATTACAATTATATTGGCTGTGCTTTGGGGGATTCAACTGTCTTATTTAATATTATTGACAAATACTTGCCATAAGTTTACGTTAATCTTCCCTGTTATAAGGGATATGCAAAATTAAATTAATTTTGATCCTGTTAGTTTCCTTTGGCAGCGAGTTACAGAAAGACTCAACTCAAACTAGCTTAAGATATAAGAAAGTTGAATATTTCACAGCTATGGGATATTTCATATATAATGGAAGTGAAGGCTTTGGGTTGATTGACTTAGTGGCTTGGTGCTGTCATCTTGTCAAGAACACAGGCTTTCCATTTCTCTAGGGAGCTCCTCTTGCTGTTGAATTCCCCTCTGGTATATCCAAGATGGCACCAGCTGTGCCAGGGACCATATCCAGCACAGTGCCCAGAGTTAGAAGATAAATCATTTCTTCCTGTTTGGAAGATGAACTTTTTCTTAGGAGGAAGACGCCTTTCTCCCAAAACTCTTAAGAAAATGTTTTCTCTATTCTTAGTGGCCAGAATCAAGTCGTATGGCAATTCACAAGCCCACACTGGCCTGAGAGTAGAATTATTATTGTCAACGGAGATCACAGTATCCCCTATGGGCTAGCCATAATTAGATAACTGATCTTTTATTGTTGGCTGTTTAGGCTGTTTCTTGTTTCACTTGCTGGAAACAATTTGGTATTTGTCATTTCTACTCTCTCACTCATTTCAAGTTTTCCTAAAGATGGAATGGCTGAGTCAAAGTGAATAAATGTATTTACCATTCTTTCTATTACTCAAATATTCAACTCGATAAGGATTGTACCAAAATACAGTACCATCAATCTTGGGAATAATACTGTTTTCTCTCTAACACATGCTATAGAGTAATAACTGATTGGTTTGAGTTACAATTCCTTAATTACCAGTGAGACTGAACATTTTTCCAGAGTTTGTTTACTCTCTTTGGAATGAGATCCCTCAGAAGGTAGCCTCTCTGGCACAAAGGTTGGAAACGCTGAAGTCTCAATCCCCCACGTAAACTTGGCATCTGGTTCTGTCTCTGACCCGGCAACTCTGGAGTAGGACTGACTCAACATACAGTAAACACAAATTGTCCAGAGACTCACACGATCCAGTTGGAACCCACAGGAGACCCTCAGCAGGGAAATGTCACCCAGGCGTTAGGCCAAATGAAAGGAATTGCAGCTCTTGGAACAGAATCCTTGGAGAGCACTTAAACACAAATTATTTTTATGACTGCATGAAATTATTGAGTTAGAAGCATCAAAAAATTTAAAATGATATTCACATTTTAAAACTTCGAAGAATGACCTTATTCTTAATAGAACATCTCTAAAGAAAACATACAGGGATATAGAACTATAGCTGGGCCTGGGTTTGGATTTAGTAGCAGACTCCTCTGCCTTCACTGAAACAGAATACTTTGTGGTGGTGGTTTTGTGTTGAACGGCACAGCTGTCTATGTCACCAGTTTCCTGTTTCCTAAATATCTTGACCAAACACTACTGTCGGGTTCAAAGATGCTCCTGTTGTTGTTTCCTCTAGGGTGCTAGAGAGGCTCTGAGGCTATGAACTCCTTGACATTTTCTGGAAAATGTTGTGTGCTTGGTCATTTTCCCCCTACCCCACCACAAGAGCAGACCCCTGTCTTTCAGGAAACCAACCAAAGGGCCCACAGTCATCCCACCTGTACTTTTCATTCATTTTTGTTTTTCCTACAGCTCCCCTTCACTTTCTTCTGCTCTCCAGTTTGCTTCCTTATTTTTCACTCAATTTCCCTGAAAAACCAGGGTTTTGGTTTGGGCTTCTCTCCTTAGGGTTTCATCTCTCTGATAATTTAAGCACTTTTTGTGGCTCCTTTTTCTTCATATGAGATGGTCTGGGAACAGGATTTTGTGGTTAAGAAGTTACACTAAATGTGTAATTAAAAAAAAAGTGTTAAAACATATTCAAGAATATAGGACATTATTTATGGATTCTTTGGTTTAGAAGTTGCTTCAGGATCTTTTGTTGTCTTGTGTCAACAATAGAGGGGCTTCCCAGGTGGCTCAGGGGTAAAGAATCCACCTGCCAATGCTGGAGACATGGATTCAATCCCGGGGTCAGGAAGATCCTCTGGAGAAGGGAATGGCAACTCACTCCAGTATTCTTGCCTGGAAAATCCCATGGACAGAGGAGTCTGGCCGACTATAGTCCATAGGGGTCACAAAGAGTTGGACACGACTGAGCATGCAGCAGGCTGATCAACACTGTAAACATTAATTTTCACTTTAACAGTAAACAAAGGGTCATCTGTGCTTTCTGGAGTTGCCTTTGAGCTCTTTGAACTGGAAAAGTGCCCCAAAATTATGGATGGCCTCCAAACTCTAACAAGAGGTAGACCTATCTTAGCGGTCCCTTGGTCAGCTCAACTGCATCCTCTGGCTTAAAAATTAGATAATTAAATGCATGTTTCTTGATCAGCCCTAAAAATAGTCCATGTATGTAAAGATATTCCACATACATAAAGAAACTTTTCAACTTTCCTCTGATCCATTTAGTGAAGCCCAGTTTAACAGTCTTTCCAGTCACCACATAAATCCTTTTTTTTCCCATTAAGAGTTGAAAATTCTAGTTCAGAGACTCTAGGATTTTCAATAGTTGTTCCAATACTGGAACCTCAGGAGTATATTTTTCTCTCTTCTGATAGAAAATTACAGAGAATAATATCAAGTTTAAAATTAGATCTTGTGTTTTAGAAACAAGCAGATATTCACTTCAGTTCAGTTGCTCAGTCATGTCTGACTTTTTGCAACCCCATGGACTGCAGCACCCCAGGCTTCCCTGTCCATTACCAACTCCCGGAGCTTACTCAAACTCATGTCCATTGAGTTAGTGACGCCATCCAACCATCTTGTCCTCTGTCGTCCCCTTCTCCTCCTGCCTTCAATCATTCCCAGCATCAGGGTCTTTTCAAAGGAGTCAGTTCTTCACATCAGGTGGCCAAAGTATTGGAGTTTCAGCTTCAGCATCAGTCTTTCCAATGAATATTCAGGGCTGATTTCCTTTAGAATGGACTAGTTGAATCTCCTTGCTGTCCAAGGGACTCTCAAGAGTCTTCTCCAACACCACAGTTCAAAAGCATCAATTCTTCAGCACTCAGCTTTCTTTATAATAGATATTAGTGGAAAAGTAATCTAAGAAAAACAGTTCTCTGTCAAAAAATAGAGTCAGAAACACAAGGGCTATAATAAAATCTGAAAGATAAACTGGATTTCCATGAACATCAGCAAAGTACAGTGTGTGGGGGGATATCTATCTCTTTTATTACTTTTTTAATTAAAAAAAGTAAAAAAAAATTTTTTTTCTAGTTTTTTGGCTGTGCTGCATTGCATGTGGGATCTTAGTTCCTCCACCAGGAATCAGATCCATGCCCCCTGCATTGAAAGCACAGAGACTTAACCACTGGACTGCCAGGGAAGTCCCTACTTCTTTTATTTTTAAAGATAGAAATCTTTTTACCTTTATACATTTTCTTTTAAGCATCATTCATAAGACAAAAAGCTCAATGTAGTTGCCGGATAGACAACATATGATCCCTAAAAGAGGACCCCATCTGGGTGAAATATGGTGATGCAACAAAGGGGCAGGGGCTTCTACATTTTATGTAGTGCTTGAGAACGTCCTGGGCAGAGCCTTGTGCAGAGATGGGTTGTGGATTCTGAAAGTCTGTGACTTGATTGCTGGATGCTGAGAGACCAGGGTGGGGCCCACTCTCTTAGAGATGTTTGCGAAGTGACGGTTGAGTTTTTTGTGGCGGTGGTGGTTGGTGACATAATGCTGTGCTCTGATCCCTGCTTGTACCAAGGACTGGGGAGACCACCCCCGACCTGGAGTTTGGGGGTGTGGGAAGAGCTAATCATCACCCTTAGAGCACACTCACTGATCACACCTAGTTGAGGAGAGCAGCAAACCAAGTGTGTGTGTGTGTATGTGTATATGCACACACATGCAATTTAATTCCATAATGCAAGGTAGGCATTATTTGGTAATAAAAATGTGCATTTGCAGAGTTTTATTTCTGGAATCCATATTTCTACACCGGCCAAGGGACTCTGAATTTAATTATTTTCTCTCCACATTCACATTTGTTTGCCCTGTTTCTATTTAATAGATTTAATGGTCTTTTGCTGGTATTTGCTTTTCAATATTTTTTTTCCTTTGAATTCTTTCTGATCATCATTTATTCCTCTCTTCTTTCCTTTCTCTCTCTTCTTCTACACCTTTTTTCAACTTTCTTCTGATCAATTTAGTGAAGCCCAGTTTCACACTCTTTCCAACCACCATGTTGATGCAGGATCTTTTTTTTTTTTTTAAACCATTAAAAGAGTTGAAAGTTCTGTTTAAAAATCCATCTCCCTGTAGTTAGTTGCCAAGAGTGGCTCTGGTGAATGGCTGAACTGAGCTCTTTCTAGAAAGATGTGGTGTGCTTAGTAGCTTAGGCATGTTTGACTCTTTGTGACCCCATGGACTGTAGCCCACCAGGTTCCTCTATCCATGGGAATTCTCCAGGCAAGAATACTGGAGTGGGTTGCCATGCCCTCTTCCAGGGGATCCTCCCCACCCAGGGATCGAATCCAGGTCTCCCGCATTGCAGACAGATCCTTTACCATCTGAGATAACAAAATAGATAGGTTTTAAGCTGCTGGGAAGCTGCCTATAGCATGCACTAGGGCTATAGCAAAAGCATTTGCAAAGACAAGACAATTAATAAATATCCTTGGCACAATTTTCTATTTACAACTTTTGAAATCTGAGAAGGGTTAAAAATGAAGAGACTATAAACCTGTGATGGGATGCTGGTAAGTAGAGGTGTGGTCAGACCCTGAAATGTTGAGGCACTTAGGGGCAATGCATAAAGAATGAGACTATCAAGAAAAATTCTAGAAATTTCTCCACATGGTGAATGCAGCAAACAATGGGAAATTTGCTTCCATACAAGCCTGTATAAGATTGTGTTTATAGCTGTGAATGTAAACAAGGAAGCCAAGCACAGGGCTCACAGCTTGCAGGCGACATCATGTTTTTGTTACAGTGACTGAAAACTATGCATAAAAATTGGAAGATTATTTGGTATTTAAATACCAATGTGAACTTAGTTACAGACCTCTAAAGATTTAATTTTATAATTCCTCTTAACTCCAGAATCTTGTAGCAGGTATTTGCTCTTTAACCACCCATGCCTAATTTTTGACCTATTGGGCCTTGTACTGACTCAATAAAGTAAAGAGATATTTAGTTCAAACCAGAAAGATATCACAACAGTCCTAGGCTATTACGTGCCCAAAGGGAGAAGGCTGATTCTGACAGCAGGGATTATAAATGTTTTAAAGTAATTAAAACCTGATTTGCCTGACTTGATGCATGCCGTTTTCAAAATGTCTAATTGTTTGCACAATTTAAAATAAGGGGGAAAAACATGGCAACTTTACAGAGCCAAGAGGGAGTTGTTTGAAATGGTTCAAGTTCTGTTTAGATTCACGGAGGGGTATTTGAAAGAGCTCAGAGGCTGCGAGAAAGGATATTTTTCCAGATGATTAAATGCAAATATGGTTTAAAAATGCTTAAGAAAATGATTTCAGAATAAGTAGGAAAGAAAAAACGATGGGGGGAGGGCGCACAGAGGTGAAGAAGGGGATTGTTTGGGAGGGATTCCGGCTGTGACCCAGTCTTGACGTCCTGGGATCTGAAGCGTCTTTGTTCTGCGGGATGGGGGAGGCGGCGCTGGCAGGAAGGAAGACAGGAGGATGCTGAGGCAGCACTGGGGCCTTCGGAACGCCTCGCCAAGTACCCAGAATGCACTCTCATCACTTTCCTCTCCAGCCTGGCGGGCACTGCCTACTTTCCCCAGGATGCCTGAGGTTTCTGGGTTCACTCGTGTGTACAGACCCCTGAGCAAGTACAAAAGACCCTCTCTAACCCCCACGCGTCTCCTTTCTAATATTTGATACTAAAACCAACACCACAATGCCCACACCAAAGAACCTGCTAGAAACCACAGTTCTGCTACATCCTTCCCTCCTAAATTCTATCACTTTGAATCTGGCTTATGTTGGGATTGTATTATGGATGAGGTAAGCAGAGATTTAAGTCTCGGCCTTCTATAGCTGATGGCTCAGCCATGTTGCATGCTGGATTCTGGTGGGTGAGTTGGGAGACATCAAAGGCACTTAGGGCTTAAAAGAGTCACACTGCAGGGACATGACGGCAGCACTCCCAAAGACTGGAAGCAGGAATGTCTGTTAGTGAACATTGAGGCAACTGTTCTCCGTGGCGTGTCTGTCAGCTGCGACTGAGGTGAGACCCGGTGCCATGTCTGTTTCCACCTCAATGTTTCTGCTTTGCATCTAACATAAGTTCAGAAAGGGAACATGATCCCTGATTGGAGGAAGTTTCAGGAGCTTCAAGGAATTCTGTTTCCCGTGGGTTTAAATCGTCTACATGCTGACAAGAATGTTTTATCAAGACAAGAGTTTTCTTTCAGTCCTGAGTTTTCATCCAACTTACAGAGATTCCGGACTGGAATTGTATTTAGCAGTTGGCAAGGGAGAAAAGGCGAAGGGGAGGACTTCTAAAGGCTTCTTGGACATCAAATGGCTATTTCACAACAACTTTGTGATGAGTTAAGTGTAAATGAATCAGAAACATACGGACCAAATTTCCTTTGAAATTCACATGGGTTTAAGAAATTAAGGCAAAACCGTTCTTGGCAAAGAGAATTTTGGGATTTGCCAAATTCAAGCCATTTGAGAGAGCTGGTCCACTCTTCGTGGACCCAGAATGCTGCCGGGCTCCATCTCTATTCGTTCCTCTTCGCCATCCAATGGTCAAAGTATCCCAAGACCTGGAAAGCTTAAGTCTGACCGGAAGTTGGGCACACAGGAAGTCCTCCGGGGCTTTCCTGGTTGGTTGGGGAGGACCAGCATCATGCTTTGGAGCCAGCAGTGAGAACGGAGCTTGATTTTAGAGTCAGAGGGTCCAGCTGTTTGGATCCTATCCTCATGGGTGCTGCATCGGGGGGTTCTCATCATGGCTGCATCTGGAAACTATGTCTTTGGGGAGAGATTTTTCAACTCTTTTAGGAAGGATTTGGCTACTCAGTGGAGAGCATGCAATTCTGGAGGCAGACAGAAATGTTGGGCAGGAGAACTGACTTCTTTCTCTAGACTTGTATTGTTCCTTCTGCCAAAGAGTGAGCATCCTTGGGGCAGAGACTCAGTGTTGGTGTTATTTGTGTTTTGCACACAGACTTTTCTGTGAGAAATGTCTGCAGTGCTTGTTGTACCAAGTTGAGAATGAATTACAGAGGAAGTGGTTTACAAAATTGCAAAGCTATTTTTTTTTTTTTCCAGTGAAAATCAAAATGTCATCAGAGGAAATGGTCATTTTAGCAACATTTTGGGATTTGGAAATCACTTACTTGTGAAGAGGTTTTCACTGCGGTGGAATGTGTTCAAGTAGAATTTAACCTATAAAGAAGGGAAATGGACTGGAGAGTGGCACTTTTTGTAAGAGGAACAGAGTGAGGGAGGGTGGGTGAGAAGTATAATATCCAGCAGGGAAGCGGGGGACAGTGAAGAGAGAAACTGCAAGTCTGGGATTCAGAAACGTTAGAGGACCAATGTGTCCTGTCTCATGAACCACAGGAAGGGAATCATCTTCTGCCAGCATCTCACCTACTGTGCAAGGAAAGCTGACCCCCTTCTGGTGTCCCAGGCTTAGTGTGTTTTCCCAGAGCTGGTTCCTGAAATGAGATAAGCCGGATGAGCCTGTTCTCTCCTCCAGGCCATGAATATACGGTCCATCCTAGGTGCTCAATAAAATGTTGTCAAATGAATGAAGGTTCTGTTTTGTGGATGGCTGTTGCTGCTGCTGTTGCTGCTGCTAAGTCGCTTCAGTCGTGTCCGACTCTGTGCAACCCCATAGATAGCAGCCCACCAGGCTCCCCCATCCCTGGGATTCTCCAGGCAAGAACACTGGAGTGGGTTTCCATTTCCTTCTCCAAACACTAAAGGAGGAAAAGGCAAAGATGACTGAGGATGAATGATCCCAGAGGGAGGCAACAGAACCCCAAAGAGTCAGAGAGTCCTAAAACAATGTAGAAAGGCCATCATGTAGATGGAAGAGATGCAAAGGACTGAGGGAAGATGAGACGCTATTCAATTTAGCTGTCTGGGAGCATCTTCTAACTTTTCCAAGGAAGATTTCAGAAAAGAGAGAGACAAAAAAAGAACCAAGAGGAGAGAGTTTATGTTGGGGAAGTAGGGTCAGCGGATGTAGATACTGCTGGACTTCTTCCACTCATGTGTCATCCATTGATTCATCTCAGCTATTGTGATGAGCACTGACTGTGATGAGCCAGGGCTTGGGGGAAGCAAACATTGTCTCCAGGAAGCATGTGGTCTTGTAAGAAAAAAAGGACATGCTCCCAAGCAATGATCACAAGCTGATGAAGAGAAACTATAGAAGAGCTGCACCAACTGCTCAAGTTTGAGAGAAAAGGAGGTTCCTTAGGCCAGCCCAAGGAAGAAGGTGATATCCGCGTGGCATCCTGTGCCCTGCCTCATTATACCCCCAAGAGAGCTCTCAGTCTCCCAGCCTTCAGTTTGCCCCAGCTTCCCAGCCTGGCTGTGCCACTCCTGCCAGGGTTCTGCTTGCCTCAGAATTCAGTTTCCCTTCCAATCCCAAGGCAGGTGCTAAGCAAAACCAAACTGAAGCCTGGGGTCAGGGCCACAGGATCCCTTGTTTGAAGGAATGCTGCCTCTCAGGGAGGACAGAGGGCTGGTGAGGTGGAGCGTCCTAGGGTGTGGGTGCCTACCCACTTCATGCCCCATCTTCTCGGATGCCATAGCAACCCTCAGGGGTTTCTGAACATCTGTGTCTACCATGAATGTATGCAAGCTGTTTCCATTTCCTTAGCAAAGGCCCTAAGATACTAGTTTTCATTAGTTCAGGTGTTTGCCTCCTCCAGCTGTTTATTTTTGAAGATAAAGACAATCTGCTGTATATTTTCTTGGCTGCTTCAAGGTCACTGGCTTTCAAGGGTTCAGGGCCCCCCCTTTTTTCGGTATCTGTCCAATATTAAGTCCTCTGAGGTGGCCTGGTCCCTCTCCAACCTCTCTCTGTTCCTTCCCTAGGTCTTATCCACTCAACTGTCCATCTTCCATCCAGTTCGAAAGGATTTGGGCATGACAAATCCTTTGTCAGACTCCCCTCAAGGAACATCAGCACTTCCCAGAATTCTGCTTAGTTTCCTTGACGATTACTGACCTGCTGGGCCCCTGCCATTCACAACTGCTTGCTTTTTCCATACGTGATCCTGTAGAAAAGAACAGAATTTCTGTAAAAAGAATTAAGCTGGGAAAGAAAAGACATTCTGGCAAAATCTGAAACATAAGCAATATTTATATTTTAGGAACATGTTCCAGCACTAAAGTCACTTTAGTACTTGGAGAACATTAAAATATGTAATGCAGTCAACAACTTGTTTTGCTCATAAATTGACCATATATGATATTCAGTACCAAATCTAATTTATTCAGAAATAATTGAAACTAGCTAGATCAAACTTACTTTTCAATGTTTTACATTTTTCTACAAAATAAATTTTGAGTCGATGAGCTCTGTGGTATTTAACAGCTCTACTTTTTGCCATTGTATGAGCTGGCAAAAAAAAAAAAACCAACTGGAGGATGACAGCCCCAGACAGGCTAGAATGATTCTTAGGGAAATGTAAAAATAACAACGACAGAAAAACAAGGTTGCTCTTCCCTCCATGTTTTTTCCCGGGACATTCTTTTTTACAGTGCTTTCCTTTCCTGTTGGGGGAGAATTTCTAAGGAGACTCCTCAGACTTCGTGCTGAATAAGCCCCTGATGGGCAGGTTGCTCTCTGCCACTCTGGATCTAACTTCTGCTTTCTTCCCTGGCCCTCTGCTCTCTCTAATTCTCTTTCCACGTGGCTTATTTGAAGTATTTGAAGAAAGAAGTATGGGCATGCATTGTTTCCGTTTCACAGCTGGTCTCCTCTGTTGTCTGAGTTATTCTGTGTGTAGACAGACATCTATGAGTAACTCAGGAGGAACACCTGTGATCTGTTAGCAAGGAGGGTCCTCTGGGGTCAGCCTGTGGGCCTTCCTCAGTCAGGGTTCTCACTGAGTAAGGAAGGGTCGGTTTAAGAGGTCTTGATGGTTGGTTGTTAGGATGGTTCCTCCAAGATGAGATGACAGAGTCCCTGCGAGCAGATATATTTTTCTCATCTGGGTAACTCAGTGTTTAACTGTGTACCCAGCACCATAGTAGATGCACAGTATTTGATGTTGCTCAAATGAATGCACATAGAGTTTAAATCTAAAGTGCCCTCAGAAATAGAGTCCTTACATGTCTATGTATATTATATGTTATCTTGGATTTGAAAAATATTGCTATGGGATACTTGAAAGTGAAAGTGTTAGTCGCTCAGTCATGTCTGACTCTTTGCAACCCCGTGGACTGTAGCCCGCCAGGCTCCTCTGTCCATGGAATTCTTGAGGCAGGAATACTGGAGTGGATTGCCATGCCCTTCTCCAGGGGATCTTCCCAACCCAGGGATTGAACCCAGGTCTCCCAAATTATAGGCAGATTCTTTACTGTCTGAGCTTCCAGGGAAGCCCATGGGGGTACTTATGCCAACTCAGTGGTTACAAGCCCAGTAAACTGCTGCCATTGTATTTTAAATGAAATAATGATACAAAGTATTTAGTTGCTGTCATACTTAAAAAATAATCTACAAGGAGAATTTGAACTTTTTGGAGATTAATGTGGACATAAAACATAATCTTGAAGATGTGCTTACTTAGCAAATTTTAGTGTTGCCAAAAAAAACCTTTTTAATCAAGAATTTCCACGGTTATATATATATTTTTAATAAAATGTTATGTTTTGTTCATCCAGGACCCCAAGAGGAAGATGTAAGACAGAATTAAATATGCAGGGATTTTATTAAGGGAAGTGGTCTGTGTGAGAGAAAATAGAGAGGGGGCTGGGAGACCACAGACAACTGGTCCCAAGTGAAGACAGAGGAGGAGATGCTTGGGTGGAGCATCTTTGACTGCTATGCTGTCTAAAGATGTTCCAGCACAACTGCCCAGAGACTTTGAGCCAAAGTCAGCTGTCAGAAGCGCCCTGGGTCTCTCAGGAATGAGACTGGCTTTGCAATTCTGCAAGGCAGTCATTGGCTGGAAGCAGCTGTGGGAGGTGTGGTCACTTACAGAGTCCCCCTGTAATGAAAGGTCACATTCTCATGGTGGTCACATCTATATTTGATTCATCTGAAACACACAAGAATAGCACTATGTGAGGAAACATCTTTCTCTTTATACTGGAAGTCAGATTTATTGAAAATCCTGGGAAACTGTCCAGGATTTCCAATGAATAAGGTATATAATTTTATATGGAATGTTTCAAGTGAACATTCTAGCAATAATGTCAATAGAATAGTATACCACACTGGCATTGATTTCCAAATCCTATCCCCTCCTCTTGTCTTTGTAATAGAGTCCCTGACTTATAGCTAAGTCTATATCAGTCCAGAATAAAGATCAGTTTCCCAGTCTGCCTCATAGTAGATGTGAGTGTGACAAGTTTGTGACTGACAAAAGTGGAAGAGTTGTGTGCAACTCATAGGATGAGTATGAATGGAAATAGTATACCCTTCTTGTTGGCTAGAATACAGATGTGATGGTTGGAGTCTGAGCAACTATATTAAACCCTTAGGTAGAAATCTCATGCTGAAAAATGACAGGTTAACAGTGTAGAAAGAGGCTGGAATCCTGATTCATGGGCTACCATACCAGCCCTAATTGCCCACCTCTTGCTGCGATTCATGGGCTCGCAAAGAGTCGGACATGACTGAGCGACTGATCTGATCTGATCTGAGACCTCTATTTTGAGTAAAGGTAGTAGACTTCTATCTTTTAAATGTCACTCTTATTTTTGGCTTTCTAGCACTCAGAACTAAACCTAATTTTACTAATATAGGCAGCTGTTTCTGAAATAGGGACCAGAGAGATTGAAAGTAACATGTTCCTTATGACAGAACTAATAAGTAGTGAAGTTGGATTTTTACCCAGTTCTCCTGACTTTTAGGTTGGATGCCCTTGAAATTAACTTTGAAGGGTAACTAAATTAAATTTCACTGTGCCACAGTTATCCAGGCATTGCTGAACACATTAAGAGAGGTCCCTCTGAGCCTAAGCGTCTTTCTAGATGGAGTGAAACATTGCTACCAACATTACAGGGTTTCTGAATTATTTTGATTAGATAATAATGACTATGTATGTATCTATTATACTATCTATTTTGTAAATGCCAAGTCCTCAAAATGAAGTCACTTTATCATCATCAATTTACTGACTTCAAACTTGAAGTCAGTAAAAAAAAGCTTACCTTCCTTTATACAAGGTGTAACTGACCCCAAGAAGCTTCAGGCAAAGTCTAACCAGATTATTAAGGGGTAGACCAGAGCATAAGGGAGGAGAAGACTTTATCACTTCAATAGACAATATATGATATTTTTCACTTCAATAGACAATATATGATATTTGTCACTAATTGTTTCCATAGCTTATCATCTCTGTGGCACCGTAAGCTTCTTAGAATCCAGAGTCATGTCTCACACTTTCAAGTGCGCTGTATTTACCATGCAGGGGCTTCCCAGGTGGCACTAGTGGTAAAGAACCCGCCTGCCAATGCAGAAGACATAAGAGACGCAAGTTCGATCCCTGGATCAGGAAGATCCCCTGGAGGAGGAAATGGCAACCCACTCCAGTATTCTTGCCTGGATAATCCCATGGACAGAGGAACCTGTCGGGCTACAGTCCATAGGGTCGCAAAGATGTGGACACGGCTGAAGCGACTTAGCATGCAGCAGGCACAGTGAATATTTGTTGGTTAATTGGTTGGTTGCTTGATAATAACCACGAATATTACTCCTTGCAGTTAAAAAGCTGTGAGAGCCCTGAACACTACCGTTTTTAAAACACGATGTTCTTCTAAATTCTTGACCCCACTTTTATCTTTTCTGACAAAAATAAAAGCAAAATAGATACTGATTGCTTAAATTACCAAATTTTGGGTTCATTTCTTTAGGTTTTTGAACCAAACTCCCCTTTTTTATGTCTTATTTTAACTCATAAACTTGACTTTGTCTCTAAAACATGGGGAAAATGACAAAACCTTTTATTCTGAAGTTAATTCACAATAAATTATGTAGCTTGTTTGTACAATTTTTTAGCTCAGAATCATGTTTATGTGAATCTATAATATTCCATTTGATGCTAATGATTAAACCTAGTGAAGTAATGGAAATTTTGTTATGGAATATTTGGTGCTATTATAATTCTAATGGAATGAATTAATAAGCAAGAAGTCATAGGATCATAATCTCCCTACAGCTTGAACAATGACTTTGAATCTCAGGTCACTCTCAGAAGTAAGAGACTTACTTCAAAAGACAAGGGTCTAAGCTCCCCTCCTTATACATTTATATAAAATAAAGATAACCCTGTCCTGCCAATTGCAAATGAGATCATATTGCATGAATGTGTTTGATTGTTATATTACATTCCATTCCACAAGGTAATAGCAAATGTAGAAAATTGTTCCAGAAACAAAACATAAAAAAAGAATCGCATAGATGAGCTAATTCACATAAAAGTCCCTTTAAATGTAGCCACATGAGTTATTATTAAATATTTGAACAATAAATCTCAGGAACTGTATATAGACAGGACAATGGCTATAGTGCTAAGATATTTAATAATGTCAAGAAATATTTTAAATTTCTGAAGCTTGCACTTTTTTGACTGGCTAGAAGGATGCATTTGAGTGATTACTGACACTATTTTGAGCAGCTCTAAGGATGTTCATAGTCACAAAGTGACCTTTCCTGCAACATTGCACAGTTAGCAACATTTCTGGGTTATGACAGGAAGAGGCAGCAGCCGTACCATGGATTCAAATCTCAGCTTAGCCACTAGCTAAGAATAGAACTTGGTACAAGTCACTTAACTGTCTTGACCTGAATGTTAGTTTCGCTCTTGGCAAAATTAAAGGTTTGAATTTGCCCTTTCAAGTTGACATTCACCTTCCAACTGGAATACCCTACATTCTACTGCAATGTATACAACACAGAATTAAAATATAAGAAATATGACTCCAACACAAACAGTTGCTCATGGAGCTGAAATTTTGATGCATTTGTTTGGTGGAAACACTACACAGGGGAAATATTTAGTGGGGGAAAAGCTGACATCACATTTGGGCTGGGGGCTGACTTGTAAAACAGAGGAATGGTGGGTGCAGAGATTATGTTCCTTAACTGTGAAAGTTTGGAGTCACAAATTCTGTGTGCATATGACTCAGATGAAATATGAAACAATTATTAGATATTTTCTAACTACCCAGGGGTTTGTAATTGTGTTTGACCAAACACATGGTTGACATCACATTTTTCAATTTTTATCCAGATGTTAGGTGTCATATGAGCCCAGCCAAAGGCGGTCCATACTTCACAAAGGCAATTGTTAAGTGATGAAAAAAAAAATCAGTTCTTTTAGTTGCCACAGAGAACGTTAAAACACCAAATTATTGACTCGGGCTTGACTTTAGCATGGTTGAGTTCAGCCAAACTGAACTGTATTTTATGGCCTAACTGGGTGATTATTGGTTCAGCTCCATTTTTTTGCTGTTTATGCTATCAGTCTGCTTTATATTTTTTTTAAAAAATATGCCCCATCCCCTTCACTTTCAGCAGACAACCTCATTCTATGGTTTAGGGCTCTTTCAGCAAATGAGGGAAAACATAGCTCAAGTTGACTTCAGCAAATTGGAATTTACTGATTAAACTCACTGAAAAGTCCAGGAAAAGATGGAGGTTCAAATAAAGCTCAGAGATAAACCTCAATCTCTGAAACAGAGACTTGTTTTTCTCACCTTCTCTCTCACCTCCATTCCTTCTGGTTTATCTCTATATTTTTCCCACCACAGGAACAAAATAACTCCTATGGTCTTTGCTTGAAACCCTATGGGAAACATTTATCTGCCTCTTAATCATTTTATTTTTTTTGCCATAGCAAATATCCCATCCAATCATCCAGTTAGCTCCAGTTGTAACACATGCCTAGACCTGTCTATAGATGGCAGAATGTGGTGCTCAGATTTACTGAGGCCATGATCACGTTCTCCACTTAAGCATCAGACGGTGGAGAATGGAAAGGGGTGGTCTCCAAGGGAAGTCAAGATTCCCTTACCCAAAGAAGGGGGCATGGATGCTGGGCAATTAAGCCCATGTGTCCTCTGCACTTGGAACCTACTTCATTCAGACAAGTGGACCCTCTTTCAACTTCCCAGTTCACATCCTCTTGCTTGTTGTGGTCTCAGAAGAATAAAATTCCTCCTCTTGTTCACAGGGAACCTATACATCAGTTGTCCTGTCTCCTTCCATCTGGTCAAGGATCTGACTTCATCAGTCACGGTTACTATTTCATGTATCTTTACTTTCTCCCTTTCTGCTGGCTCTTGCCTTAGTGTATAAAGCTGCTCAGGTCTATCTTATAATGCACACACACACAATCTCTCTCTCTCTCTCTCTCTCTCACACACACACACACACTCACCTCATTATTTTGCCCCATCTGCCTTTTTAATTAGCATCTAATATGTCAGACTTTATTTTTCTGGGCTCCAAAATCACTACAGATGGTGACTGCAGCCATGAAATTAAAAGATGCTTACTCCTTGGAAGGAAAGTTATGACCAACCTAGATAGCATATTCAAAAGCAGAGACATTACTTTGCCAACAAAGGTTCGTCTAGTCAAGGCTATGGTTTTTCCTGTGGTCATGTATGGATGTGAGAGTTGGACTGTGAAGAAGGCTGAGTGCCGAAGAATTGATGCTTTTGAACTGTGGTGTTGGAGAAGACTCTTGAGAGTCCCTTGGACTGCAAGGAGATCCAACCAGTTCATCCTGAAGGAGATCAGCCCTGGGATTTCTTTGGAAGGAATGATGCTAAAGCTGAAACTCCAGTACTTTGGCCACCTCATTTGAAGAGTTGACTCATTGGAAAAGACTCTGATGCTGGGAGGGATTGGGGGCAGGAGGAGAAGGGGACGACAGAGGATGAGATGGCTGGATGGCATCACTGACTTGATGGACGTGAGTCTGAGTGAACTCTGGGAGTTGGTGATGGACAGGGAGGCCTGGCGTGCTGCGATTCATGGGGTCGCAAATAGTCGGACACAACTGAGTGACTGATATGATCTGATCTGATCTGAATGTGTTGCCTCTCCTTTTTCTAAGGGTTTTTTCCTCCTAAAAGTATGTCTATGCTCTTTGTCTTTCCTTTTTTTTTTATGTACCTCTCACTCTCAACCCGCTGTGGATACACACCTATGACACCAGCTTTCAGTGTTACTAAAGGTTTGTTTGTGAAGAAAGACCCCATTGAATTTAAAGGAAGAAATGTTTTTCTCCCAGCTTTATTGAGATATAATTGACATACAGCACTGTGTAAGATTAAGATGTTCAACATAGTAATTTGATTTGCATACTTTATGAAGTAATTATCACCATAATTTTAGTGGATATCCATCATCTCATATGGACTTCCCTTGTGGTCCAGTTGGTAAAGAATCTGCCTGTAATGTGGGAGACCTGGGTTTGATCCCTGGGTTGGGAAGATACCCTGGAGAAGGGAAAGGCTACCCACTCCAGTGTTATGGCCTAGAGAATTCCATGGACTGTATAGTCCATGGGGTTGAAAAGAGTCAGACACGACTAAGTGACTTTCACTTCCACTTTCCTTTCACTTTCATCATTTCATATAGGAACAAAATTAAAGAAATATAAAAATATTTTCTGGTGATGAGAACTCTTAGGATTTACTCTTTTAACAGTTTTCATATTTAATGTACAGCAGTTGTCTTTATCCTGTTGTATATTACATTCATAGCACTTATCTATGTTATAACTGGAAGTTTGGACCTGTTGACTACCTCCATCTAGTTACCCCTTCCTCCCTTCCCCACCCCTAGCCTCTAGAAACCACAAATCTGATCTCCTTTTCTATGAGTTTGTTTGTTTTTGATATATAATTGACCTATAACATTGCTAGTTCCTATTATATAACATGTGTGCATTCGTGCTAAGTCACCTCAGTCATGTCCAACTCTGACCCTGGCTCCTCTGTGCATGGGGATTCTCCAGGCAAGAATACTGGAGTGGGTTGCCAGGGGATCTTCCCAACCCAGGGACTGAACCTAGGTCTCTTGCATTGCAAATGGATTCTTTACCATCTGAGGCACCTGGGAAAACCCCAGGGATTAAATCCATATCTATTAAGTCTATTGTGTCTCCTGCATTGACAACACTTAGGTGGCTTAGGTTAAGGCACTTAGATTGCTTCCATATCTCGGTTATTGTAAATAAGTCTGTACTGAACATAAGGGTGCATATATCTTTCCTGATTAATGTGCTTGTTTTCTTCTGATAAATCTCCAGGAGTGGCATTTCTGGATCATATGGCAGTGCATGTATGAGGGTGTGAGAGTGTAGTCTTCTGCATGAAGCTGTCCAGTTTTCCCAAGGCTATTTATTGAAGAGGCTTTATTTTAAACCCCATTGTATATTTTTGCCTCCTTTGTTGCTGATTTAATCACCCATGTAAATGTGGGTGAGATGAGACAAAATAGGAAATTAGAAGCTTTTGATTTAGGGAGCAGAGTTTAAGGAAGTGGCTGCTACCTTCACAAAATTGTAGTAAATACAACCCCAAAGCCTACTGCTTGTAGCACTGAAGGACCTGCTTTGGGAAGATGTACAGAAGCCTCTGGTAACCATCCAGAGTCACCAAGCACATACCTTCAGGGATCACATCCTCTTCTCTCCTGCCTTCTAGTTCTCATGTAAGCAACTTTTATTGACAGAATTGAATGAAAACAGTACTGTCAAGGGAGATGGAGAGATGTATTCTCTAGACTTTGGCCCCTGCCGTATGAGGAGGAGCTCAGAAGTGAGACACTAGTCCTGAATGTTAATAGACAGTCTCTGGCACATTGTCAGACACAGGCATTTTGTTCTCCTCTCCCCATATTTATTTATTTATTCATTTATTTTTGCTGAGGCTTGTGTCCTTGAGCTAATTCTTGCTTACACTGTGATCTCCCCTTGGTCATTACTACTCTCATCATTCTAGTTACCGGCAGGCTGCTGATGACTTAGTCTATAGCTCTAAGGATTTCTCTCTGAATTTCATGTTTGTACAGGTCTCTATAAGGCCTTTTTTATCTGATTCACCCATAAGGACCACAAACTCAACTAGCTTGAGAATGAAATCTATGTATTTGCTTCCAAACTTCCTCTTCCTCTTCCTCCAAATCCTCCTTTAAGCACATATTCAATTACTCAATCTAATTTTTAAAATCTTTCCTGTCTTCCCCATCCCTACTCTACTGTCCTGGCTCAGTAACTCAGCATCTTTACCTGGGCCATCACAGTCTCCTACCTGGGCTTCCTTCTCCCAACCTTACCCATCTTGAATCTGTTCTTCAAAGCTGAAGGGACTAATCTAAAACATTAATCTGCATTGATTCATTTTTTGCTCAGAACACTTGATTGGCTATAAGGCTAGAAAAAGGAAATATCAGATAATTCTCAATAATTCATCAAAGAAAGTAGACTGATGGGCTACACATATTCATTCATGGAAGACCAAATGAAGATGAAAATTGGAACAGGGAGAGAAAAAATTGTATTCCAAATGCTTTGATTCCTGTTACCCAGAATGAATGTTCCAGTGTATTGAGTGAGGTTTAAGAAGAGGAAAATCTGATGAAGAAGCCAGTCTCTTATGTCCTTGTTTTTAATATGGAGTCTATTAAACAGTCTCCTTATATTTGCAAGCTTTGTGTTGATTTCTCATGTATTCTTAGTTTATTTCTTATATTCAGTATGTGGACTTCAACATGTGGACTCTTTAGACACCAGGTAGAATCCTTTTCTAGGAGATTTTTCCCTTGATTCTGTTTTATGTAGCAGGGTTGTATTTCTCCTTAGTCTCTCTTGTCTTTCTGACCATCTTCTTCCCATGAATCATATTCTGGGCTTCCCAGGTGGTGTTAGTGGTAAAGAATCTTCTGCCAATGCAGCAGATGCCAGAGATGTGGGTTGGATCCCTGGGTCGGGAAAATCCCCTGGAGGAAATGGCTACCCACTCCCATATTCTTACCTGGAAAATTCTATGGACAGAGGAGACTGGGGGGTTACAGTCTATGGGATTGCCAAGAGTCAGACATGACTGGAGCGACTGAACATGCACTTGCAAGCTGAACCACAGCCCTCATTGATAGTGATGTTCTGACTGCTTCCTTCATCTGAGTTAGTGTGGGTCTGTGAGGAGAAAAAATACAAGTAATACTGTCTAAATGCCACTCGGAGAAGTGCAGAGGGGAAAAATACTGGTAAAGTAACCTTCTCTCTTGAAAGTAGATGTGTTTCCACGTGCTTCCTTACTGTTTCTCTGCACATCTTTCCACATCTTAGCTCTCTCTACCTCTGCTTTCTATCACATTTAATATCACACTATCATATTTCATATCACACTCTCATCTCCCTCATCATTGATCATTTGCTCCTTCCTCTTCTCCAACCCCACCATGCAATGAGTAACCTGTTGTGGATTCTTTAAATTCTAACTTCATACTGGCATTTGAGTCATTATGGAGACTGATGGAGAATGATATAGGAAACAAGAGAAAACAAAATTTTTTAACATTTTAAGCAAAACTTCTGATAAATTTTTATACTAATTTAGGGAGTAGATCTTCTGCTGACAGATTAATATTTTCCCTCTAATAGTGGAAACATTGCACATAAGCAAAACTATAATCCCCTATATATAGCAACTTATTAGCATATTTGGTTTGAGCTTAATTATGTGACAAGTACAATCTCTCCCCACTTGAAAAGAAACAGAAAAGGGAAAAGTGGACCTTTAATGATGTTGACAATGATGATATTTACTTGTTTACAGGATCTTTCCTGAACATTAGAGTTCTTAACCCATCCAGACATAAAATCAGTGTGGTATGTAGAAGGCAATGGCACCCCACTCCAGTACTCTTGCCTGGAAAATCCCACGGACGGAGGAGCCTGGTAGGCTGCAGTCCATGGGGTCGCTAAGAGTCAAACATGACTGAGTGACTTCACTTTCACTTTTCACTTTCATGCATTGGAGAAAGAAATGGCAACCCACCCCAGTATTCTTGCCTGGAGAATCCCAGGGACGGGGGAGCCTGGTGGGCTGCCATCTCTGGGGTCGCACAGAGTCGGACACGACTGAAGCGACTTAGCAGCAACAACATGTAGTGATTAAGACCACAGTTTCTGGAGTCAGACTGTTTAGGTTCAAGTCAGCTTTTCCAGTTACCACCTGTGGTGAATTTGATAAGTTTTTTAATCTGCCATTGCTCCATCTCTAAAATGAGAATACTGGTAGTTCGTAGGGCTGTTGTGAGAATTATGTAAGTTGATATGAAAATAGTACTTAAATCCCTTCCTGGGATATGAAACTTTATATATGACACACTATAAAAATGTATAATTGAAGACCAGTGTAAGAGCTCTTTTAAAATTACCTTATTTATAGTTTTAGGGCATTTTGGGGGCGGGGAACTTCCTCCAGTGGCCTTTTCCTGTCCAAAAGTGAAGTTTATACTTGTTCTATACTGTCGACGCTAGGAGATTCTTAGTAACCTGCACTTTTAAAGAAATGCTTTATGAAGTACTCTATCAGTTTGAAAATTATTAGATACTCCTCCTAGAAGTCAAAGACCACATTCAAAACAAATTATATGCGTGTTTCCTAAAACCGTTAATGTGCTAATCTGTTAGTTTCCTGATCTAGGCACAATGCCATGGTATTGCGCAAGAGCAACACGCCATCATTCCTGAAGATTTCACATAAATATTACCCACTGTGCTTCACATTTCCAAGTATTATCCTTCCAGTGAAAGTCAACAAGCTAGAACTGGCATTGGGAAGAGTAGAATGATTTCACCTCAAATTACAGCCCTAAGTCCTTCTAATAAGGAAACATTGGCTGATTAGACTATTAATTCTTTTACTCTAGTATAGTTTGATTCTGCATTTTAACAATGAAACCATGACTTGTGAGACACATTTTCTACTTTTCCCTTGGAAAAGATTGCTAAATATTTCTGGGGTTCGTGGATAGCACTGTTGAATGTTAGGGAAAGGGAGAAGCCATCTTTTAGCCACTGAGAGTGTATGTCTGTTGTGACGGAAGAATGAGACAGAAACAGTACCAGAGAACAGGGTGAGAAGCTGCTTTGGTTATACTCTGGGAGGACTGTAGGTGGAAGGATGGATCCAACAGGACAGGGAACCATATCTCTTCCCTCTTATGGCTGTGTCTTATTTTACTGTTACAAGCTCTGGTGATTTTCCCTTCTTAGTACAGTTCTGAACTTCTGACCTTAGCTGAAATTAGGAGATTCTCAAACATTCAGGTTTTGTACAGTTTCTAAGATTTTATGTTCTGGTGCACGCATGCTCAGTCACTCAGTCGTGTCTGACTCTTTGACACCCCATGGACTATAGCTTGCCAGGCTCCTCTGTTCATGGGATTTTCCAGGCAAGAACACTGGAGTAGGTTGTCAATTCCTCCTCAAGGGGATCTTCCTGATCCAGTGCTCAGAACCCAAGTCTCCAGCATCTCCTGCCTTGGCTTGCAGATTTGTTATCATTGAACCACCTGGGGAGCCTTTCCATTCCCAGTCTTGAATAAATGATTACAATTGTACGCGCTCAAGTTTTTCCTTTCCTTCTTTCTCCGCTCCTTCCTCCCTCCCTCCTTCCCTCCCTTCCTTCCTTCTCTTTTTCTTTTCTTTTTTGGTTTGGCTTTACTTATTTTATCCCAGGCGACTCGCCTCTTAAAAATAATAATGATAATTCAAGCATAACTGGGTTTTCAGGTTTTCAGGGGAGCACGATGCTACATGTTATTTTTGAGGGTTAACAGTCAAACCATAGGTTAGACATGTCCACATGCCCATTCTTGGCCACAAAAATCCCTTTTGCTTCAAATACACTATAGTGCTCTATAATCTGCAACTGGGCATAATTGACAGGCTTGCATTTTGCCTCAGGGCTTAGTCACAAGATAGCTTTTCTTGCTGTCTACCCAGTAGGAAGGCTCTGTATTCCTTTAGGCCTCTCGTGGCTAAACTCTTTCACTCTTTTGCCAGTAGCATCTGCTCCTCTGTGAGAGAGAAAGTCACCAAGTTTTAGAAAAAAGAGCTAAATCTATCATTTATGGTGTGTTGACCCTCTAGAAAGTGCTTTATATAAATTATCTTAGAATTATCATAGAATTAGGGGTTATTGATTCTATCTCTGCCTTATATTTGGCATAACAAATATAAGGGTGATCTGGTGGATGAATAAAAGTTATTTACAAGCTGTTAAATAATTGGTGGGCTTCCCTGGTGGTTCAGAGGTAAATTCTCCACCTGCCAGTACAAGGGACTTGGGTTTGACCCCTGGAGCAGGAAGATCGCCTAGAGAAGGAAATGGCAACCCACTCCAGTATTCATGTCTCAAGCTTCCTTACCAGGTAATGAAGGTGCTTATTCATCTTTGTGGACGTTCAGTCAATGTTGAATGGTTGGAAGATGGATTAAAAAAAGAATAAGTGAACAAATGATCCACTCTGAAGTTACAGGAGCAGAATAATGCTATGTTTTCTCTGCAAAGCATTGTAGAATGAGGGGTTCCGGTTTAATGGAAATGTCATCTTTTGTGTGTTTACAAATCTATACTAAATATTTTAGATGTGCTGAATACATCCACAAAGACATTCAGTCTGTCCACTTCTGAAGCCTCATTTTAATCTTAGTGTTTCCATGCCAGCCTGCTGTGGAAGCTTCCCCTGTGCCAGGCTTAGACCCTCCATGGGGCATTTGCACCTGCTTGTCCCCACCTAGAAATTTCATCCCTTTCTTCCTTGTGATGTTAGCTTCCACAAATCCTCAGAACTGCCCCTGCCCCAACTAGTGCTCATTTCCTCAGGGAAAGCTTTTCTGATTCCATTTACTAATAGTAATGAAAATAACAATGAGTGTCAACCATAATAGTTAGCATTTATTGAGATTATACTCTATGACAGGTACTGTTATAGCACTTACATTGATCATCTCATATAATCCCCCACAACAGGGAGAAAGGGACCATCATTAACCTCATTTAAAGATAAAAAAGTAACACACCATTGTAAATCAACTATACCTCAATAAAAACAATAAGAAAAAGATTCACTTGTCAATGTGCATTTAGGCTGCTTCTATGTGTTGGCTGGAGAAGGGAATGGCAATCTACTCCGGTATTCTTGCTTGGAGAATTCTATGGACAGAAGCCTGGTGGGCTACAGTCCATGGGGTAACAAAGAGTCAGACACTACTAAGCGACTCTCACACACACACACACACATGCCTTGGCTATTGTAACTAGTGTTGCTCTGAACTTTGGGGTCCATGCATCTTTTTGAATTAGAGCTTTCTCTGGATACATGCTCAGGAGTGGGATTGCTGGATCATGTGGTAACAGTATTTTTCATTTTTAAAGGAACCTCCATATTATTCTCCTAAATGTCCATCAATAGATGAATGGATAAAGAAGATGTGATATGTATATATATGTACACAACATATATACATGTATATATGTGTATATACATGTATATTTATATAAACATATATATATATATATATATATATATAGTGGAATATTACTCAGCCACAAAAAGAATGAAATACTTCCATTTGCAGCAACATGGATGGACCTAGAGGTGATCAAACTAAGTAAACTAAGTCAGACAGAGAGAGACATATATGATATCACTTAATATATGGAATCTTAAAAAAATCGTACAAATGAGCTTGTTTACAAAACAGAAATAGACTCGCAGACATAGAAAACAAACTTACAGATACCAACGGGGAAAGGGCAGGAAGAGATAAATTGAGAATTTAGAATTGACAGATATACATGACCATATATCAAATAGATAAACAACGAGGACCTACTGTACAGCCGCTGCCGCCGCCAAGTCACTTCAGTCGTGTCTGACTCTGTATAGCAGGGGAAACTATATTAGGTATCTTATAATAGCCTATAATGGAAAAGAATCTGAAAAAGAATCTAAATATGCATACATATGTATGTATAACTGAATTACTTTGCTGTATACTTGAAACACTGTAAATCAACTACACTTCAAAAAAATTAAAAATAGATAAAAATAAGAAAATGAAGTTCAGAGTAATTAGGCAGCGTATCAAAACTAACACAGATGAAGCACACCAAGTTTTCAGTCATGCATCCTCTTCAGAATTATTATCCCAAGTGCAATTCAATATTCACTTGCATGAGTTGTTGATTAATGTCCCTGTAATCCAGCAGATTGTAAGCTCAGTAGCGTCACTATATCTCTGTTTCTTTTACAGAGCCAGATGCTGTTTGGATAATCAGTAAACACTTGTTGCAGAGAAGGCAATGGCACCCCACTCCAGTACTCTTGCCTGGAAAATCCCATGTACGGAGGAGCCTGGCAGGCTGCAGTCCATGGGGTTGCTGAGGGTCGGACACGACTGAAGTGACTTAGCAGCAGCAAGCACTTGTTGAATGAAAGTATTCTTTTGTTTGATCCAATATTTTAGGCTGGTATTGATCCAGGCAGTGTTACTATTTCTCTATAACTGTCAGAAGGAAGCTTTAATGGCACGTATTAGCATGGATCCCCTTTTGTTCGAGTTCTATTTCTCACCTTGCCACCTGCCATGATAGTTGATGTATACTGATGAACAGACAACTGGTCTCAGAGAGACATCCCTGTTAACCACATATCTGCTCTGGCTACGAAGGATGTTATTTCAGCCCCAACAGCCTGATATCTGTTTAGTGATGCAGTGAGTTGCTGCATATAATCCTGAAACAATATACTTTGTCATTGGAAAAACTGTTCCGCGGTATGTTTGTCTTTTGGCCCAGTGGCAGTGTTATGTCAGTCTTCAGGAATGTGTCTTTTGTATCCAAAAGCAAATTTAGCTTAGAGAAATGTTATCAGCAGTTCACCAAGAGGTTTAATTGTATGCTTTGAATGACAGAAGAGGGGAAACCCTAAAAATTTAGGTTAAATCTGTTAAGCTGAACATCCTGGGTTTGGTTGGCCGCCAAAATACATCATGATAAGAGTTTCAAAAGCTAATAATGGAGGAGATTAAATTGGTGTCCATTACAAATTTGTGGAAAGCTATTTCTTTGCATTAAGACTTAACAGCTGAACTGAATAAAATATTCACCCTTCAATTTTTGTGTTTCATTTAGCTATAATTGCTGTTTGGGCCCATGGACCCAATTTTCTTCATGGTGTCTTGACACCATTGTTTCATCAAAAAATGTGTAAATTCTACGTAGCAGACTCTATGTGAGATCCTTCCCTTGGATATGGGAACTATGTACTGGAAAAACGGGATACCAAATAAACTGTGCTTGAACTTATAAATTATTTGTGGGTGGTGATTTTCACTGAAAATGAGATTTTGCTACTTCTTAACTACTCATTGATGAATCTCTTTGTTGGCTCTGTCTCTACCTGGCCACTGGGTCTAAATTCTGTGGCCAACTAAGTGCATAGGTGGTCTAGACACACACATTTTTCCTGCTGTATACAGTTAATCTGATGAGTTTAGTTTCTCTTGGCACTTTACTATTTATCTTTAAAAAGGTAGAGTATAATACACGCTCATCTAATTGCAGAAGTGTTAGAAATGTAGCAGCATTCTCAGAATTTCAAATAATATTCTAGAAAGCAGGGATTCCACACACATTGACTGAAGTAGCATTTTGTAGGAGTTACATAAAGAATCTGCCTGCAATGCAGGAGACCCAGTTTCTATCCTGGGGGAAGATCCCCTGGAATAGGAAATGATAACCCAGTCCAGTATTCTTGCCTGGAGAATCCCCATGGACAGAAGAGCCTGGTGGGCTACAGTCCAGAGGGTTGCAAAGAGTAGGACACGACTGAGCATCTAACACATTCAGTTTCACTTTTCAGGAGAAAGTGGTAAAGAATCCATTAGTGGTAAAGAACCAGCTAGTGATAAAGAACCTATATGCCAATGCAGGAGACATAAAGAGTTGTGGGTTTGATCCCTGGGCCAGACAGATCCCCTGGAGGAGGGCATGGCAACCCACTCCAGTGTTCTTGCCTGGAGAATACCATGGACAGATGGAGCCTGGCAGGCTACAGTCCAGAAGGTTGTTCAGAGTTAGATACCAGTGAAGCGACTTAGCACGCATACACATAAGTTATATACATCTATATCTGGGGTCTATTCCTTATAGACCTTATAGGCAACAATTTGAAGTAATCTTGGGTTAATCACTTTCATCTCCTGTTTTCAAAGTATAATGTATAATTTCTAAAATGCCTTCCAGCCAGTGTTGAGTTGAGGTAATGTGTGGATAGTATTCAATTTTTTTCCACCTTTAAGTTATTTTATTAGCTCCTCCCTGGAAACCACCAGTGGTATCCTCACTATCTTATATACTATATTATAAACTAACACATAGTTTTCCCCCTTGGTTGAATCAAAAGCCTATTTCACTGTAACTCCAGTAAAAACACAAAAAACCTTGATGTTTGAACTAGTCTGTGACATATTTCTCAAGGAAAGGTATGCTTTCCATTTAATCTGATTAAATATTTTATTAACTCTCAAAGACTAACATTTAAATAACTAAATAGCTTACAGACACCCCTATCATTTCAGGGACTCCAGATTGGGGGTGGCTGAGCTAGGTGGAAAAGTGTGAACATATGTCAGTGAGTGCAGAGTTTCTTTAAATTCTCAATTCCTAACATAAGTGTGTTTTGAGTTATCTCTAGCCTGGAGGTGAGAAGAAAATATTACCGGGATGTAAGTTCCTCTCTGAGAGAAATCATTTACCTTTGAAACCAAGGGCCCCAAAGAGTAGCTGGTGTACAGTGGGCCCTTCTGCAATGAGAATAAATGTTGCAGAATCAAAGGGGTAAGGTGTGGTGACAAGGTAGACAGGATACTTGGTGGGATCAGTTCAGTTCAGTTCAGTTCAGTCGCTCAGTCGTGTCCGACTTTGCAACCCCACGAACTGCAGCATGCCAGGCCTCCCTGTCCATCACCAACTCCCAGAGTTCATTCAAACTCATTTCCATCGAGTCAGTGATCCCATCCAGCCATCTCATCCTCTGTCATCCCCTTCTCTTCCTGCCCCCAATCCCTCCCAGCATCAGAGTCTTTTCCAATGAGTCAACTCTTCGAATGAGGTGGCCAAAGTATTGGAGTTTCAGCTTTAGCATCATTCGTTCCAAAGAATACCCAGGACTGATCTCCTTCAGAACGGACTGGTTAGATCTCCTTGAGATCCACGGGACTCTCGAGTTTTCTCCAACACCAGAGTTCAAAAGCATCAATTCTTTGGCACTCAGCTTTCTTCACAGTCCAACTCTCACATCCATACATGACCACTGGAAAAACCATAGACTTGACTAGACGAACCTTTGTTGGCAAAGTAATGTCTCTGCTTTTTAATATGCTGGGATAGTCAGAGTGAATCATCGAAAGTTTCCACTGCTCTCTGCTTTCCACTTGACATCTGTTGTAAGTGCAGCACCCTAGGGCCAGCCACGAAATTATGATGTCTTTCTGTCAGGAACACAGTGTCAGAATCTTTTTTCTGCATTCTGATGTTCTTCTGGCATGGGATTAAATTCTGATGTCATCAGTTATTGGTTATGTGAATTTGAATGAGTTTTATAAGCTCTCTCTTCCTCAGTTTTCCAGTTGAAAAATGGGAATAGCTACTTCTCAGATTTAAAGTCAGATAATAAATGTTGAAAGTCTGTCACATTATAGCCATGTAACAAATATCAACCCCTTTCCCCATTCTTACCAATAAATTACATGGAATAGACCAAGCTATTAGTCACAAATATTTCTTTCTAGGCTCTAAGGTAAGACTGATAACTTCGAAGAAAAGGATGGTTTTGTCATCTTACTTGGAGTAGCTGTAAATGATTGAGTCTCCAGAGTAGCTAAAATAACTTCACTGAAAAACCAAGCAGATTTTTTTTTTAAAGCGCCTTGTACTACAGTTCAATCCAAACTTTGGCAAGTGTTGAGATGTTTTAGATCTCGGAAGAGCCAATGACAGCCACCACCTCCTGCACAATAACAGTAAGCCACCATCCTGCACCAACCCTACACGTAGTCTGCTTCAAGGTGGAGAGAGAAGGTGGCCACATGCTGAGCTCAGCCAGGTCCAGAAGGATCCCCCATTGAAGGATCAGGGAAAGAGGGAGGAGGCCCCTCTGACACAGGCCTCCCATTCACAAAGCGAAGAGAGGGACATTTTACTACAATGCTGGGGAGATGCCAAAAACAAACAGAAACAAGAAGTAAACACAAGGTTTCTTAGGCAAACAAGCCCTGTCTGGTTAGCATATGACTCCACACAGGAAACAACTGTCCTCCCTTCCTGCCCCTTCTACTGAGCGAGCGGCTTCAGTGTCATCACTCTGCAGAAGCCTCGCTGACTCAGAGAAGGGAAGAATGTGGCCAGCAAGGAACAGATTTTCTACAAGCTGAGCAAACATGGCTTTGACGTCAGGGAGGGAGTCTGTGCACGGGTAACAAGGGAGACGTGCGCACATGGGGATTTTGTGGTACCTGGGCGGCTGTCCAGAGCACTAAATCCTGGACTTGAGAAACCCTTTGAAGACCCTTCGCAACGCTGGGGAATTTCAAAGACTATCATCATAACTCAGAAAACCCTCCAAATGTCACTTCACCTTGTTCTTCTGCCTATCCCCCGTTGTGCTGGCTGTCCCCGGCGACAGAGCGCAGCCCAGCCAGGGCCCCGCAGCGGGGAGGGGGCGGGCTGCTGCAGGTGTGCGTGTATGGATCACCTGCTGCTAACCCACCGGGTCCCTGCTTTCCTGTGGTTTTGGCTTCCTCATGACAGAAGAGGAGGGTGGCCTCCGCTACGAAGTAACTGAATCTTTCAGGAGAGTTAACTGAGTAAAATATTCTCTACTGTTCGGGTAGACCACTGCACCTACCCCTCTTTGGTGGATGGAATCTTTCTCATTTCCTTGTATGTGAATAAGTGGCTCTTGTAGTCCTTATAACATATTTTTAAAATGAAGAATACATAGCAGGAGGCGTTGGGAGAAATAGACATCTTTTGGGTTCTCTTGTTATATGAGTAACTTCGGCAAATGGCAGCTTTGATTCTCACTCTAATTCTGCCTTCCCTCCGTGGGTTTTCAGCACAGCTCCTCTGAATTCAGAGGGAAATCCAATATCTACATGGTGACTTTCAACCCTGTCCTGCCTTATTCAGTTCCCTTGTTTTTAATCATTAAGTGGTGAGTATACAATGACACGGCACATCTGTTTCTGGTCTGGGAAGATCAGTGAGGATGGGGGTGATTGAGAGCTACATTAGGTGAAGCAATTACAAAGAAATGTTAAAAAGTGGAAGTGTACCATTTCCCCATTTTATCTAATACATCCAACATCTGGAAAAGGATGACGTGGAGCTCAGTAGATATGGTGGAGTGGGGGTGGTGACTTTGGGTGATGCATTAAATTTGAGCAAATGGCACACTTTGCAATAACCTTGCTGCAAAGATCACCTGCTGAGAGACGTGTCTATAAGTGATGGCAAAAGCCATTGGCACTTGATAGTGGAGTTTGCCCCCATGTGACTTTGAATATGTGATTGCTTCTCTATGTTTTGTCTTTTAAAACGATCTGGTACTTAATCACAATTTGGCATTCTCCTTTGATGACAGTCTTCTATATGGGATTCCAGCTATCTAAAAAGCTCTAGGTAATTTTTTTTAAAGCTCCAGACCTGTTTCTAACAAGTAGCTTAAGCACTAGCAGAAACTGGCATATTAATATTAAACCCAATGGAAATGCAATTTTTAGTTTGAAGAATAAACATATGTTGGGAATTGCAAGAGTCAAAGTCCTCCAAGCAAGGTTAAGTTGCTCTTTAATACTTTGAGTGAACATATTTAGAAGTCTGGGGATTTACAATCGGCCAGAGGACTATAACTTTCTCTTTTTCTGATTTGGTGCGTGTAAATTTGTAGTGCAAGTGTTTCATTTCTCTAGACATTTGCATTTAATTTGCTGCTGATTGTAATGTGAAAAAAAGAAAAAAAAATTTAAAAGGTAAGGAAATCGTGTTCCAGAATGAATGCATTATGTTTTGAGGACAACTCTAACGTTTTCTGTTGCATGTTGTAACAGTGCCATAATCTCAGGGAAATGCGTGCAAAACTCTGCTCAGCACCTTTTTTTTTTTTCTTCTAAAATAAACAACTTTTTGCAGAAGCATAGTTGATTTACAATGTTGTGTTAGTTTCAGGTGTACTGCACAGTGATTCAGTTTTACATATATATATATATGTATATGTATATTCCTTTTCAGTTTCTTTTCCATGATAGGTTGTTACAACAAAGCATGTCTTTTGAATTAAAAGAAGTATTTCTAAAGAATCTGAGTTGTCAAAGAATCCAATTATGCCTTATAAAATAATATTTGATCTTCATTTGTGTCTTATTTCATTACTTAAAAGGACAGTTTATCACTTTCAACCTTGATTGTCACAATCCTGTTCTAGGTCACTGCTGGCTTCCCCATGACAGGAGTGACAGAGTGCATGCTTTTCTTTTTAATCTCTCATTTCTATGTTTTCTGGGTGTTTTCCTTTAAAAAAAAAAAAAAAAAACCTTTCCACTTTCAAGGAGTTAAAATCAAAAAGGGAAGGAAAGCAAAGAATTAGAAGAAAGTCATCTAATGCTGCAGTGAGATTTAGATTTAGTCAGGCTTCCTGGGTGGCGCTAGTAGTAAAGAACCTGCCTGCCAATGCACGAGACATAATAGACGTGGGTTCTATCACTGGGTCAGGGAAGATTCCCCTGGAAGAGGGCAGGGCCACTCACTCAAGTATTCTTGCCTGGGAAGTCCCATGGACACAGGAACCTGGCAGGCTACAGTCCATGGGGTTGCAAAGAGTCAGATGAGACTGTAGCGACTTAGCACACATGTATTTACAATTTGTCTGACTTTGGGGAAATGTGGGAATTCTTATACACTGGAGATCTGACTCTGCAAGGAGGTTTTTTTCAGCTATTAGGACCAGTCCCTTGGAGCAGAATCTGGCAGCCACTAAGAGCAGAAGTGGTTGAACTTGAGGCATCACCGCTAGTTTAATCGAGCATACATGGTGGAAATAGGGAATTAAGTTTCTCAGGCACAGCGAGTGCAAGGGGTCCTGAAAGGCCTGCTCTGGGCTCCACTGGCCCCAGCAGGCATCCCCTAGACAGGCTGTCCACAGACAGTCTATCATGGGGTGAGGATAAAAATAGAGGGAAAAAGGATACATTTTTGTTGTTGCTGTTTACAGAATCCAACTCTTTGGTCTTCAAAGGTCTTAGCCTCATGGAGTTGTAGGTTGTTGTCTTCCATTGATTTCCTCTTAAAGAATGTGAAGGAGGGGGATATCACAAACATCCCCTGCTTCGGCATTGTTTGATTTTTTCAAAAATTAATAAAAACAGTTCCTAGCAGCTGGTTGAAACAGTTCTGCTCTTCACAAAAGCCTTTGCAGATGACACCGAATGTTAAGAAAATAATTCTTTCAATTAGTGTGTGGCCAGTGCACCTGTGAACTGGAATCATCCAAGAAAACAGATCCATGAATGTTGGGGAGAACAATTCAGGAATTCATCCGCTCTGCCTTTTTCTTTTACCACATTCTCACAGATGTTAATCCCAGGGTGCAAATGCTGGAAGGGCCACCTGCCTATAATCCCAGAAGCATGAGAAACGGGAGTTCAGATCAGGAAAATGATTCATTTCCAACTGTCTGCCATCAGCATCATTCTCTTTGTTTTTAGACTTTTTTTAATATATTCTCTCTCAAACTATGATATATTCTTCATTGGTCCTGGTATAGAGTTGGCTGTCAGGTACAATGACAATAAACCAAGCCCTTATTCTTCAAAATCATGTATTGATCACTCTATGTGCATAGCATTGTGCTTGGTATTAGGGATATAAATGTGAATAAGACCTAATCCCTGCCTTGGAAAGACTTATAATTTTTGCTGGAATCTGTTTTCCTTCTCCACTTCAGTAATAAAGTGTATCATCTTCCTATGCTTTTCAGGGTTCCAATTTTATCCATGGGAGTAAACAGTGTATCAGTTATTGAATTTCTGTGTAATGGAGCACCTCAAAATAACAGTTTAAAACCATAACCATTTTTTAATGATCACAAGTTCATGGGTCACCTGAGTCATTCTGCAGACCTGGGCCAGTTCAGGTGATTCTGGCAGGACTTACTCAGTCACCTGTGTTCAGTTGGTAGCTCAGTGGGGATTGGCTCAGTCTAGGATGGTCTCACTTACTTATCCAGTGATTGGGTGGCTCCTGGCTGGAAAGATGAGGGTGACTGGGCCACTTTGTCTTTCATCATCCTGAAGGCTAGCCCCTGGTTATTCAGAGTGATGAGAGGTTTCTGGGGAAGCCAGGGACAGCATGCAAGGGTTTTGGAGGCCTAGGCTTGCAATTGGTACAAGGTCCCTTCTGCTGTGTTTAATTGCCCAAAGCAAGTCACAAGGCCATTCCAGACTCAAAAGGCAGGGAAACAGACTCCATCTTTTATGAAGAGCTGGAAAGTCATGCTGTAAAGAGTTCAGATGCAGGGCAAAGTGAAGAATGGGGCCATTTTTGCGACCACATCCTTCTTATTCTTTAGAAATCATCCAAGAGTAACCTTGTATCTTATCCTTGTATCTTATCTTATCTGAGACTCAGAATTTCTCTGAGAATCCCTGGATCTACTTTACTATTTATGTGTCATAATCTCTAAGTGATATTATGAATTAGAAAGAAAAGAGGGAGTGTTGCATAAGAATTTCTCCAATTCTTTCATTCATTAGTGTGCCTGTATTCGCTAGTCTGGCGTGCATGCTCAATTGTGTCCAACTTGTCATGACCCTATGGACTGTAGCTTGTCAGACTCCTCTGTCCATAAAATTTTCCAGGCAAGAATACTGGAGTGGGTTGCCATTTCCTTCTCTAGAGGATCTTCCTGACCCAGGGATTGAAACCACATCTCCTTCATCTTCTGCATTGGCAGGCAGGATTTGATATTTTTTCAAGGAATCACCTGTGTTTCAAGGAACAGTTTGTATAAAATGGGTGCTTCAGGATGTATTTTCAGTCCTGGACATTCTTTTTTTTTTTTTTAATTTAATTTAATTTTTTTTTTTTTTAAGAAAATAAAGTTTTGCCAAAAATCAAAATGAATCCACCACAGGTATACATGTGCTCCCCATCTTGAACCCCCCTCCCCCCTCCCTCCCCACACCATCCCTCTGGGTCGTCCCAGTGCACCAGCCCCAAGCATCCAGTATCGTGCATTGAACCTGGACTGGCATCTCGTTTCATACATGATATTTTACATGTTTCAATGCCATTCTCCCAAATCTTCCCACCCTCTCTCTCTCCCACAGAGTCCATAAGACTGTTCTATACGTCAGTGTCTCTTTTACTGTCTCGTATACAGGGTTATCATTACCATCTTTCTAAATTCCATATATATGCGTTAGTATACTGTATTGGTGTTTTTCCTTCTGGCTTACTTCACTCTGTATAATAGGCTCCAGTTTCATCCACCTCATTAGAACTGATTCAAATGTATTCTTTTTAATGGCTGAGTAATACTCCATTGTGTATATGTACCACAGCTTCTTATCCATTCATCTGCTGATGGACATCTAGGTTGCTTCCATGTCCTGGCTATTATAAACAGTGCTGCGATGAACATTGGGGTACACGTGTCTCTTTCCCTTCTGGTTTCCTCAGTGTGTATGCCCAGCAGTGGGATTGCTGGATCATAAGGCAGTTCTATTTCCAGTTTTTTAAGGAATGTCCACACTGTTCTCCATAGTGGCTGTACTAGTTTGCATTCCCACCAACAGTGTAACAGGGTTCCCTTTTCTCCATACCCGCTCCAGCATTTATTATTTGTAGACTTTTGGATTGCAGCCATTCTGACTGGTGTGAAATGGTACCTCATAGTGGTTTTGATTTGCATTTCTCTGATAATGAGTGATGTTGAGCATCTTTTCATGTGTTTGTTAGCCATCTGTATGTCTTCTTTGGAGAAATGTCTATTTAGATCTTTGGCCCATTTTTTGATTGGGTCATTTATTTTTCTGGAGTTGAGCTGTAGGAGTTGCTTGTATATTTTTGAGATTAGTTGTTTGTCAGTTGCTTCATTTGCTATTATTTTCTCCCATTCTGAAGGCGGTCTTTTCACCTTGCTAATAGTTTCCTTTGATGTGCAGAAGCTTTTAAGTTTAATTAGGTCCCATTTGTTTATTTTTGCTTTTATTTTCAATATTCTGGGAGGTGGGTCATAGAGGATCCTGCTGCGATGTATGTCAGAGAGTGTTTTGCCTATGTTCTCCTCTAGGAGTTTTATAGTTTCTGGTCTTACGTTGAGATCTTTAATCCATTTTGAGTTTATTTTTGTGTATGGTGTTAGAAAGTGTTCTAGTTTCATTCTTTTACAAGTGGTTGACCAGCTTTCCCAGCATCACTTGTTAAAGAGATTGTCTTTAATCCATTGTATATTCTTGCCTCCTTTGTCAAAGATAAGGTGTCCATATGTGCGTGGATTTATCTCTGGGCTTTCTATTTTGTTCCATTGATCTATATTTCTGTCTTTGTGCCAGTACCATACTGTCTTGATAACTGTGGCTTTGTAGTAGAGCCGGAAGTCAGGTAGGTTGATTCCTCCAGTTCCATTTTTCTTTCTCAAGATCGCTTTGGCTATTCGAGGTTTTTTGTATTTCCATACAAATTGTGAAATTATTTGTTCTAGCTCTGTGAAGAATACTGTTGGTAGCTTGATAGGGATTGCATTGAATCTATAAATTGCTTTGGGTAGTATACTCATTTTCACTATATTGATTCTTCCAATCCATGAACATGGTATATTTCTCCATCTATTAGTGTCCTCTTTGATTTCTTTCACCAGTGTTTTATAGTTTTCTATATATAGGTCTTTAGTTTCTTTAGGTAGATATATTCCTAAGTATTTTATTCTTTCCGTTGCAATGGTGAATGGAATTGTTTCCTTAATTTCTCTTTCTGTTTTCTCATTATTAGTGTATAGGAATGCAAGGGATTTCTGTGTGTTGATTTTATATCCTGCAACTTTACTATAATCATTGATTAGTTCTAGTAATTTTCTGGTGGAGTCTTTAGGGTTTTCTATGTAGAGGATCATGTCATCTGCAAATAGTGAGAGTTTTACCTGGACATTCTTTTATCTATGAAAGACCAACAGTGGCAAAAATCAACCTCTAGACCAAAGGGAAAGAATGATAAAAGTAAAACAACAAAAGTAAGGAAAGAGCCTTTGGGTGTTTGGAGTCTCTTCAGACATTCCTGGTGAGGGAGGTTCCTGGTGGGTAATGCCTCTGTGTGTGTCATAGCGGCCTTAGAACTGCCAGGGTCCTTGGAGAGTAGCTGATGAGAAGGTTCAGACCCTTCTCTCCCGTGTGGCTTGCCCAGTGTCACACTGCCACTAAGTGTCACCACTCGGATGGCACAGCTTCAGCTGATGCACAGAGCGGTTGCCGTGGTAGATGGCATTCTTGCCCTCGTGAAGCTTACAATAATGTCAGTGTCCACATTCATATCAATTACTCGCCCAAACAACTTGCCCAAAGCCATTTAACAAGAGATAAGGAATTTGATGATAAAAGCTATGCTTCTTCCACCAAGGTTTTGCAGCTACTCTAACACATACATTTGGGACAGGTATATACTTATCTAGAGACTGTGTATTCCCTTGCCTGGGTTTCTGTGGGCCTCTCATCATGTTGCTATTTACACTGATATTGCTTCTATGCCAGTATTTCCATATGCATCTGTTCCTAAAATATGCTGTATCTTGAGAGCAAGAGCCGTGTCTATTGCTTCTCGTTTTCCTTTCTTTGCCTGGTCCTAGCAGTTGTTCGGGGCACCTCGAATGACTGATGGCCCTTGCTGATCAATATGATCATTTGTTTTATAGACTATTCATTACAAAACTACACATTTACAAATGAAAGACATAGTTATTATTAAGGTGTTGTTTCTTTGATAACAAGAAGTCCTCTTATTAACCGTTTTGCAACTGGAGTTGTTCTTTTCATTTTTATGTTCAAAAGCAGATAATCCTGGGCTAAGTAGCTGAGGTTTATTTCCAATAATCTTAGAAGGTTAGAATCAGCTTCAAATAATGCTGGTTCTTGATGGCAAATATTTGCTCAGGTTGAAAATAACATACATAGAGATTTGGGCAAATGGATGTTTTAAGGACATGCTGTATTTACTGACTGTAAGATATTCTTGTCCCATTGTTTATTATTTATTTATTTATTGAGTCAGCCAGAAAGTTCATTTGTGTTTTTCCTTATGCTATTACATAGAAACTCAAACGAATTTTTGGTCAACTCAATATGTATATATGTATGTATGTAGGTAGGTAGGTATATTGGAGAAGGAAATGGCAACCCACTCCAGTGTTCTTGCCTGGAGAATCCCAGGGACGGAGGAGCCTGGTAGGCTGCCATCTATGGGGTTGCACAGAGTTGGACACAACTGAAACGACTTAGCAGCAGCAGCATGTAGGTATATAGGTATATATTCTGAAAACAGAAACCTTCAGATTGTGCTAAAGAACCTCATGGGTCAGGAAGGTCTTTGGATAGGACTTTCCTTTCTGAGCCCCTTCTACAGTCAGAGATAAAATCTGCCCTTTCTGGCTGGGAACCCAGCCCACAGGCTGCAACCTGGAGGGCATTGGTGGTTTCCCTTCGGAAAAACTGTTTCCCCTGTGTCTTTTCCATGTTAGAGGAACAAGGCATGCAGGGGGATGTTTTTTTGCCTGATAACACTTCAGAGCAGAAGTTCATTCTTACACGTGTCTCCACTCACCTGAGTATCGGAGTTGGGGCTCATTCCAGGCGATTCCTCTGGCTTCACTGTGGGGTTGACAAGGATGCTTGTGATCAGTATGCTGAGACAACCACCAGGCACATCTCAGTGTGTATGTATCTGCATGTATTTTGTGCATTGAAGATGAAGGATCTGTATCATCGCCAGAGCATCCAGCAAAACACAAACATCTCCAGGGAAAACTGTATCTTCCTCTCTAAAGTTTTCCTCATCGTTCACACAACCTACGCAGGAGCTCACTAATTCTTCACATCTGAAGTTTGGGCAGTGGTCCTGGGGTCTTCTTATTAGTATTCCATGCTGGAAATGTCATTATAAACTGAAGACAGATGATACCACCCAAATACCACCATGTGTCTCTCATTTAGCTTCTTGCCATAGCATCGCAATTACAATCGATGGCCCAGCTCCTTCTCAGAGCTGCCAGAAGAAGTGCCAGACCTGGCCTTGTGGTGGTGGTAGTGGGGGGTGGTGGGGGGTTGGTGAGGGAAGGGTGGAGAGGGAGGAGCATCCTTGCCTCAGGAACAGGGCATAAAATGAATGACAAGCAGTTTTCAACAGGAGTAAAAAAAAAAGTCACCTCTCTCAGACTAAATCACCGAGCTCCAATCAAGGACCTTGATGACAAGTGAAATTAAATAAAACATGAGTGATGAAACACTGTAATATGTTTACGGTGAGCTAGTCCAGACAGCTGATAATTAACTGTTGCCCAAACAGTAACTTGGCAGTACATGACTGTAACCGGGACACAGAGCAGTAGTTAATTGAAAGTGCTACTAAAGATCTTTGCATCTTTGAAGAAGTACGTGAACTTCAATGAGGAAAGGATAGAGGGAAGCCACGGACATTTCCAGGGCATCAGCTGCCTGTGGGTCTGGATTTTGACAAGTGTTGGTTTTCATCTTGCACATTCTTGTCCACCGTGGTAATGCTGTTTATGTGGTACAGTCCCCAAGCAAATGTCTCCTTGTGTTTTTTCCTGGGCTACCACCCACAGAACCTACAAAGTCGGACAACAAATAAATGCAGATGTGCACCATCTAAATGAGTTAAAAAAATGTTTTTATTATCTGCCCAGTTTCTTACACTTAGAATAGTCTTAGATTAAAAAAAAAAAAAACCGAAAAACTTTTTACTTTATATTGGAGTATAGTCGATTAACAATGTTGTGGTTGATTCAGGGGGACAGCAAAGGGACTCGGCCACACATATACATGTATCCATTCTCCCCTAAACTCCCCTCCCATTCAGGCTGCCACATAACATTGAGCAGAGTTCCCTGTGCTTTACAGTAGGTCCTTGTTGGTTATCTATTTTGAATATAGCAGTGTGTATATGGTCATCCCAAACTCCCTAACTATCCCTTTCCCCTGGCCTTCCCCTCCTGGTAACCATAGGTTCTTTCTCTAAGTCTGTGAATAAAATAGTTTTGGTTTGAATACTCTTCAGCCCCCTGTTTTTTTTGTTGTTGTTTCTTTGTGGGTTTTTTTCTTTTGATTTTTGCTAAATTGGGAACAACCCCGCAGAGAGGAAAGATAGCATTTAGAAAAGGAAACAATTCATCAAAAGAACTTAAACAAAATTCACATATAAAGAGAAACCGAGAAACCAAGAAACTGAAAGGGGGCCTTGAAGATTCCCTGACTGCTTGTAGTCTCGGCTTCCTCATCTGTGAAGTAAGAGTGGACTAGATGACCCAGTGGTCCCTTTGGCTCTCCTGCTTCATAAACTCTTGTTGGAATCATATTTAAAGAATGTATGGAAGCTAAGGCCAAACACATGTGATTTAAATGTGATTCAGAAGTAGAAAAAATGATCACACACTATTACCCCTAATCCAAATTTCTCCCGTGGTTCTTACGGCATGTACATACAGGGGATGGAGCCACACCCTTGGGGACCAGAATGTGGTTGACCAGACTCTTCAGCTGATGGCACAGTAATAAGTATTGGATTGTGTATGCCCTCTCTCTCTCTTTTTTTTTTAGATTATATTAATTTCTATCTTCATCCCAATCCTCTCCAACCCATTCTTGCATATGTCCTTGTAATCCAAATTCCATTGATTTCTATTAAATGTGTTTCCTTAAGCAACATAGCAAGAATAGCAAAGAGAGATAAGAAAGCCTTCCTCAGCGATCAGTGCAAAGAAAATAGAGGAAAGCAATAGAATGGGAAAGACTAGAGACTGTTTCAAGAAAATTAGAGATATGAAGGGAACATTTCATGCAAAGATGGGCTCAATAAAGGACAGAAATGGTATAGACCTAACAGAAGCAGAAGATATTAAGAATAGGTGGCAAGAATACACAGAAACTATACAAAAAAGATCTTTATGACCCAGATAACCACGATCATGTGATCACTCACCTCGAGCCAGACATCGTGGAATGTGAAGTCAAGTGGGCCTTAGGAAGCATCACTATGAACAAAGCTAGTGGAGGTGACGGAATTCCAGTTGAGCTATTTTGAATCCTAAAAGATGATGCTGTGAAAGTGCTACATTCAATATGTCAGCAAATTTGGAAAACTCAGCAGTGGCCACAGGACTGGAAAAGGTTAGTTTTCATTCCAATCCCTAAGAAAGGCAATGCCAAAGAATGTCAAACTACCACGCAATTGCACTCATCTCACACACTAGTAAAGTAATGCTCAAAATTCTCCAAGCCAGGCTTCAAGAGTACATGAACCATAAACTTCCAGAAGTTCAAGCTGGGTTTAGAAAAGGCAGATGAACAAGAGACCAAATCGTCAACATCCACTGGGTCATTGAAAAAGTGAGAAAGTTGCAGAAAAACATCTACTTCTGCTTTATGGACTATGCTAAAGCCTTTGACTGTGTGGATCACAACAAACTGTGGAAAATTCTTAAGAGATGGGAATACCAGACCACCTGACCTGCATCTTGAGAAATCTGTATGCAGGTCAAGAAGCAAGAGTTAGAACTGGTCATGGAACAACAGACTGTTTCCAAATAGGAAAAGGAGTACGTCAAGGCTGTATGTTGTCACCCTGCTTATTTAACTTATATGCAGACTGCATCATGTGAAATGCCAGGCTGGATGAATCACAAGCTGGAATCAAGATTGGTGGGAGAAATATCAATAACATCAAATATGCAGATGACACCACCCTTATGGCAGAAAACAAAGAACTAAAGAGCCTCTTGATGAAAGTGAAAGAGGAGAGTGAAAAAGTTGGCTTAAAACTCTACATTCAGAAAACAAAGATCATGGCATCTGGTCCCATCACTTCATGGGAAATAGATGGGGAAAGAATGCAAACAGTGACAGACTTTATTTTTGGGGGCTTCAAAATCACTGTAGATGGTGATTGAAGCCATGAAATTAAAAGATGCTTGCTCCTTGGAAGAAAAGCTATGACCAACCTAGACAGCATATTAAAAGGCAGAGACATTACTTTGCCAGCAAAGGTCCATCTAGTCAAAACTATGGCTTTCCCAGTAGCTGTGTATGGATGTGAGAGTTGGACTATAAAGAAAGCTGAGCACTGATGAATTGATGCTTTTAAACTATGGTGTTGGAGAAGACTCTTTGAGAGTCCCTTGGATTGCAAAGATATCCAACGAATCCATCCTAAAGGAGATCAGTCCTGAATGTTCTTGGAAGAACTGATGCTGAAGCTGAAACTCCAATACTTTAGCCACATGATTCAAAAGACTGACTCATTGGAAAAGATCCTGATGCTGGGAAAGATTGAAGGCAAGAGCAGAAGGGGATGACAGAGGATGAGATGGTTGGATGGCATCACTGACAGGATGGACATGAATTTGAATAGGCTCTGGGAGTTAGTGATGGACAGGGAAGCCTGGCATGCTGCATTCCATGGGGTTGCAAAGAGTCAGACTGAACTGAAACAGAATATTTTTATATTTAAAACATTTTACATAGAGAATATTTGCACAAATCTCATTCTGTTTTACCTCTGACATATTTTTAAGGTCTGGTTATCTGTATAAATATCTCAGAGATCTCTATACATCTTTGCATCACTCTGCAAAGCAACTCCTGGGCCATTTGAAGAGAGTTTAGCTCACATGAAACACATCTCATCACCCTTTTCTGGATCTGAAGTTGCTTTCTCTACAAGCACCATCTCATTGTGCTTTGTATCAGTTACTGCCTGAGAAATCTTGAATAGCTTATGTATAAAACTGGTTTTAAATTTTGTATTATTAGAAACTTAGCATCTTTGGTGTTGGGGTACACTGGTGTCTGGCTGTGAGAGCTCTTTACAGTCTGTGGCTGGCAGTGTGCTGATCTTTTAAAGTTTCTTTCCCCACCCAATCCCCACTTTTTGGTGAGGTTCCAGTGAAGTTTGTTAGGTGTGTATCCTGCAGCTTAATTGGCTTAACATGTCCTCTCCTTTGGTGTGGTCTCTTTCGGGGCTGATTGGGAGAAAGCAAAACCAATAGTGGAACTATTTGATGCTGGAAATTGATAAATGTCTTTTTGAAATAAAGAATCAGTCTCTCCATCCCTGAAAAACAGAAAAGAATTCTTCAGATGAAAAACCAACCCTTCGAGGCGGTGGCAGTGGGTACCAGTAGAAAAAATGGGTACCTACAGTCTGGGTCAGTGGCATTGAAAATGAGCATTTCCTCAGCTTACTGTGTTTTATATGCATGTCTTGTCTCTTGTGATACTTGTTTTCTTCTCTGCCCCTGGAGGTGGTCCTCAAGGGCTCCACTTCTGGGATTTTGCTGCTTTTGCAACATGGTGCTTCGTCTTTTTGTCTATAGGTTATTTCTCCATATGAGAGTGAAGAATAAAAAGAGTAAAAGGAAAAATTATATTTATCAGAGCTTCTGATCACTGCATAGTATTCTATTGATTGAATGCATGCTCTACTTTATTTATTCCTTATTGATGGAGCTTTTGGTTGCCATGATTTTCATCCATAACTCTGCAGAGAACATCTCTGTACAAGTCTCCATGGGCATATGTGTGAACATTATTACAGGGCATGTGCTCAAGAATAGAATGTAGAATGCTGGGTCCCAGGATATGTGTATATTCAAGTGCATCTACTGCTCTGAGACTGTCCACCAGAGTTAGTGCAGACCCACCAGCCATCTGTGATGGGTGCTATTTCCACTCACTTTCGTATTATCTGACTCTCTAGTTCTTGACGATCTGATGAGAGGAAATGGCTTCTTACTGCTGTTTGGATGTGCATCCTCTGATTACTCTTGACAAAGATCACACTGTGCCTACTGTACAGTTCCTCTTCTAGACACAAGGGAAGCTGCACTTAACCATTTCCATTGCAATTAGGTTGTGTTCACATGAATGAGTCCTGGCCAACTGAATATGGGTGGGATTGCCATTAATATTAACAGGTATTATTTTCTGAGGGAGTCTTGAACTGGTTATTCTCACTCTACTCCTTCTTCTTTCCTCCTTCCATGACCAGGAGGGGTGGGTTTGGGGCAAACATCACCATCATCGACACACAAAAGTTGAGGGACTTGACAATATAACACCATGGGAGACCTTGCCTTATGAAGTTCCAACCAAAATTTGATACATGAACTATATGGGACAATGTCTTATTTAGGAAGGTTTCTTCCAACTCAGGAAGTCTTCATGGAATCATGGAATGATTCAGAGCAAAACATAAGCAATGCACTTCTGCTTTCAGGAAGGGGCCATCCTATAACTATCTGAACTTGTCACTGTGCGTCATCAGAGAGGAGGGTGGTTTTTAGCCTTCTGTAGAAGCCAACAAGGAGAAGGAGTCTGACTTGAGCTTTAATAAAAATACTATATACATATAAAATGTTTTATCTTAACTATGTACTCTTTAGAGAGATTATCATTATTCTATTACAAACCAAGATATTAGGAGTAGGAGGTGTGTGGTCACAGGTGAGAAATCATCCAGCACATTACTTGAGTGGATATGTAGACTGGAAGATTTCTGTATGTTTCACTATATTAAGAAATACAATGTTTCTTACTTCAGAGAGGAGAGCATGACAGTCCTTCCGTTAAAATAACATTTGATTTATGTTCACAGTCCACTTGATTTATGTTCTTGGATACTCTTCATCATTATCAGGCCTGTTTCTTGGCTTTCCGTATTCATGATGGATCACACAGTCCGTGACTGCCTTGCTGTGTGCAGCTACCAATTATTGTTTTGTTCCTTTTGGAAGAGATTTCATTGTCTTCAGTCTAAAGCTGACATCAACAGAGCTACTAGAATGACTTAATAGTACATTTTAAAAGATTTAAATATATATAAGGGATAATTTTAGTTCCCCTCTCTCAACCCCACTCGGCATCATTTGTGTTAAATTGAGAGTAAAAAATAGTGGGTCAAACTCTTCAACTTAAGGTTTTTCAACTCCTCAGATATTTACATATTAGATTAATTCAGTGGTTTAGACGATAGTCTCCAAATTTGGATACGTTAATAACACGCCAGTGGGTTAAACAAACAGTCAAGAGGGGTGCAGGAAGAAAGTTTCTTGGTCTAAAAAGTGAGGAAAGTACTTAAGTACCATTTAGTGCGTATGTTGGCATTGCCTCCAGGTGTGGTCAGCCATGCTGCCGTGAGCAGGGTTTCCTATGGGAAGTGGGTGTGCACTTTCATTATAAAGTCTGAACCAAACCAGTTCTCGCAAAATGGTCAGGAGACTGAAAAAGATGCTTGGGAAGAAATGATAAGATGAATGCAATCATCATGTGACATGCAAGGAGACCAGAAGACAGCAAAGCCACCCCTCACCCCGTGCCTAGCACCCAGCCCCAGTTCTGCATCAGTCCTTTCAGGAAGGAAAATAAGGAAGACTAATCAGATCTGAGGAGAAGGCAATGGCACCCCACTCCAGTACTCTTGCCTGGAAAATCCCATGGATGGAGGAGCCTGGTAGGCTGCAGTCCATGGGGTCGCTAAGAGTCGGACACGACTGAGAGACTTCACTTTCACTTTTCACTTTCATGCATTGGAGAAGGAAATGGCAACCCACTCCAGTGTTCTTGCCTGGAGAATCCCAGGAATGGGGGAGCCTGGTGGGCTGCCGTCTATGGGGTCGCACAGAGTCAGATACGACTGAAGTGACTTAGCAGCAGCAGCAGCAGCAGCAGCAGCAATCAGATCTGACAGGAAGGGGATGAAATTTAAAATTACCAAGAAGACTATCTTAAATGTAGGTTTATAGGCATTCACATGAATGATGGTTCCTTCCATGAACATATATGTGGTCTTGAGATATTAGCTTATAGTATGAAGCCATCATGATTATCAAGATATCTTAATAGTTAATTTTCTTCATTATATATTAACTCCTATGTCCTCATCTCTCTCTCACACACACATGCATGCACACACACATATATGATACATAAATAAATATTTATACACGAAGTATGTGCTCAAAAGTTGTCTTACAATGCCTGATCAAGAATGTTACAGAGTGGCTGTAGGACAATGTGAATTAGATAAACAAGCCTTGGTGATGCTTCTCTTTGCACCCAGGTTCACCTTCTCTCTCCAGCCTTTTTGTTTTCAGGACTCCCATCTATTGATGCAGAGCTTGTGTGACCCAGAGACTTCTTTTTGGCTCCTCTAGAACATGTTCCCAAGTGTTCTAGACTAGAGCAGGTATAGGACTTAAAATTGCTTTTGTCTGTTTGTTTTCCTTGGTGCTCACTTTGTCCTCCAGCAAAAAAGCAGTATACTTTGGTGGATTGAGTAAAGCTGGAAGAAAGAAGTGAGAGTAGGGTAACCCAGCGGCTGGGGACCAAGAGGCTGGAGCCTACAAATAGAGTACTAAGATGGGAGCTGTCTAGGACCTGATTATCTATTTCTAACACAAATTCTTTTTATTTTTACCATCTGGGTCCTCTGCTTTTCATTCTTCCTTGTTCATAATTGGCTCCCAAGGAGGAGCAACATCTTGCTCAACCTCAGAGCCATGTAAGCCCTTGGTAGCCCACTTCTTGTTTGGACTCTGGCCAGCTGTCTTCCTCACCCGTTCATAGTCCACTTCCCTGGCCCAGCATAAGAGTTGAACTGTGTGGAAACTAGATGCTACTTGGGGACAAGGTGACACATGAACTATAGAAAAGAATACTCCACACCTTCATTCTGTGACTTAGAGGAAATTGGTCAGGTTTTCTCCAGGATTGGTGAGAATATCTAATAGACTTTTGTTGTCATGCTCACTTGTGACTCTGAACTCTTGGCTTCCCAGAATAAATTTAGGTTGAGGTTTTCCTTCACTCCATAAGGTACTCTTGTGTCCCCTGGTGGCTCAAATGGTAAAGAATCTGCCTGCAATTCAGGAGACCCAGGTTTGATCCCTGGGTCAGGAAGATTCCCTGGAGAAGGGAATGGCTACCCAGTCCAGTATTCTTGCCTGGAGAATTTCATGGTCAGAGGAGTCTGGAGGGTTGCACTCCATGGGGTCCCAAAGAGTCTGACAGGACTGAGCAGCTAACATTCCCACTTTTCAAAAGGTACTAAGTTTCCTCAATTATGGAAACCAGACCCTCTTGTGTTTTCTTTTCCATATCACACACATCCTGTTTATAAGATCTTTGTGTGCACAGCAGGTTGTACAAAGAATTTGGACAAATGGAGTGGTTCTTGTCTTAGCAAAATAGACCAATTTAAATATTAAAGAACTGGTATTCTTCTTCTGCAAATCCTTTCAGCCATCCACCACTGGGACTTTCCCACTGACTATATAACCTCACAGAATACCTCCATCTCCTCTCTACCTTCCTCTTCTTTGATTCAAGCTCCAAAGGATACTGCTTTTTGCTGGAGGACAAAGTGAGCACTGAGGACAATAGAAGAAATAACCAAATTTCTCCTATTTTTGATTGACACCAGTTTGACACTCATTAGCATTTAAACTCCACCTCCAACCTTAGCGCCTTTTAAATATTGAAACTGTGGAAGCTTTTAAGAACTGCTTGCAAGATCAGATCAGAAGTCTTTTATTTTCTGTCTTTTGGCTGTACAACATGGCATGTGGGATCTTAGTTCCCTGACCAGGGGTCAAGGCTGTGTCCCCTGTGGTGTCTCCTTTAGATCAGAAATCTTAAGTCAAAGAACAAAGTCTTAAATCAAGTCTTCATCTTCAGACTGACACTTAGGTGTAGAGTTGGGTTAAGATTTCTCAAGTTTCAAGGACACATCCAAATTCTGCATTTGGAATTGTGTGAAATAAAATACACTTACTGAATCAAGGCCATTTCTAGGCAAGGGGGCTGAGTAAAGAGTGTCCATGAATCACTATTGCACTCCCCCAACTAGAAAAGCAACTCCAAGTTCATGATGGATGATAGCATCATCTTAAACATGAAGGTCTGACACAATATCTTATTCAAAGGGCAGCATATCCTTAGAGGAAAAATGGAGGAGAGTTATGGAAACACACCCACACTCTCTACAGTGGGAAGCTTTGTTCATCCCCCAATGCTGTATTTCATTGACCCTAGGATGCAAAGTTTTCACCTTTTTAACTGATGCATCTTGCAATCAGGTCACGATTGTGACATAATTGCTTAGCCTATGCATTGTCATACTTTGTCACAGCTATTCATATGACTGTCATTTCCTGGAATTATACACACAGGTGATGCTAAAAAAAAAAGGGGGGGTGAATTTAATTGTTTTTTCAAACGTCTTCAAAAAGATTACACCATGAATTGGCATGGAAGTTTTATCATACACATAGAAGACAGAGAAACAGAAAAGTATAATATATAATAAAATCTTTACTTAAAATGAGTCTCAAAGTAGTTTTCAACAATATATAAATGCTGAGTGATAAGAAAAAAGTGTGTCACTTTAATTAATGGCATTTCTTCTCTTTAGTGGAACATAAAATAATGATTTAGCTTAAATTTAGTGGAATATAGCAGTAATCCTGCACATGTCCTTTCACTCACCTTTTATGTGAAGGAAATAGGCAACAAAAATCTATACCAATTTTTCACAGAAATTGTCTTGAAGTCTTTAAAAATTCGAGGGAAAAAATAACCTCAACATCCTATTACTGTTTCTTTCACATCAAAGCAATACATGTTGTATATCCCAGGAAAATATCCTCTCTCATCAGGTAGCTCTAGGTCTCCTGTTCCCCTAGAACCCTCCTCATGGTGTGTGCAACAGTCTGGTGGATGTAAGCGATATAATAAGAAAAGCATGTTTCAGGGGAAATTAGAGTTGACAACTGACATGCCACCCACTTCCCACTAAATGATAGTGGTTATTTGCTAAAGCCCTAGGGATTAAGTCCTTTTATATCAGCTTTAATAAACACAGCCAACAAATCACAAACAGACCTCAAACAAATTATTATGATGCCCTCGAGTGTTGCAAACATTGATTCATCCAAAGTTCAAGTTCATCAAAAGGTGAGGAAAAGCTTGGTGCTGGTGATACGTTAAAACATGCCCACCTCCAGACCACCACCCCTTTCCTTCTGGATTAAGATTGTGCCATTTTTAAGTGGGTGAGGATTAGACTATCCAACTTAGTGGGAGTGATTAGTGGTATAATAAAAAGCTGGTTTTTGGTTGGAGGAATTAAAATGTTGCTGCTTCTTTTTAGGATCAAGGCCAAGACTGGACAGCTTTGTGGATTAGCATCTACTAGATGTTTCCCTCTTGGAGCTTATACTGTAGAGCAACACACCAACTCTTACCATATAGAGATTCCACCTACATATTCTCACTGCACTTTAGTGTGATTTCTGTTTCTACCCATAAGAGTGGGAAAAAGCACCAATTTTGAGATCCTGTCTGATCTTTAACCCTTGTCTTCCTACTTTTTCCTTCCATGAGTTGTTAATGAAATGGCTGAACACTCTTACTTTGCTTGTTCGAAACATGCCTCTTTTTTCCCTTAACAAGTTTTCCCATAAGCCTCATCTCTTTCTAGCCAGTCCCAGAGAGGAGCTTTGTGTATGACAGATCAACCCTGTCCTCCGAATTTCTTAGGCTTTTATTGATAGTGCTCACCTAGCAAGATTATATATTGACATCTCTGCAGGGCTAAAATATGTCTTTTCTCCTTGGCTAAAGGTGGAAGCAAACTAGCAGCAATAACTCTATCACCAAATAAGTCAGAATCATTGATTCAGAGGCTAATTTAGTTCTTTTCCTCCCTATATTTTCCCTCCTCCACCCCTTTGTACAAAGAAAGTTTGGCTGCTCTTAGCAATTGTGCCTACTCTTTTGGGCTCTTCCCATCTTTTGTAAACACCTAAACTCCAAAATCACTGCAGATGGTGATTGCAGCCATGAAATTAAAAGACACTTACTCCTTGGAAGGAAAGTTATGACCAACCTAGATAGGATATTCAAAAGCAGAGATATTACTTTGCCAACAAAGGTCTGTCTAGTCAAGGCTATGGTTTTTCCAGTGGTCATGTATGGATGTGAAAGTTGGACTGTGAAGAAAGCTGAGTGCCGAAGAATTGATGCTTTTGAACTGTGGTGTTGAAGACTCTTGAGAGTCCCTTGGACTGCAAGGAGATCCAACCAGTCCATCCTAAAGGAGATCAGTCCTGGGTATACATTGGAAGGACTGATGCTAAAGCTGAAACTCCAATACTTTGGCCACCTCATGTGAAGAGTCAACTCATTGGAAAAGACTCTGTTGCTGGGAGGGATTGGGGGCAGGAGGAGAAGGGGACGACAGAGGATGAGATGGCTGGATGGCATCACCGACTCGATGGACATGAGTTTGGGTGAACTCCGGGAGCTGGTGATGGACAGGGAGGCCTGGCGTGCTGCAATTCATGGAGTCGCAAAGAGTTAGACATGACTGAGCAACTGAACTGAACTGAACTGAAACTCCTAGAATAAACTGAAGAAAGACGGGGGGCACTTCACAGGTGGCACTAGTAGTAAAGAACCCGCCTGCCATTGCAGGTGACATAAGAGACACAGGTTCGATCCTTAGGTCTGGAAGATCCTCTGGAGGATGGTATGGCAACCAGTTCCAGTGTTCTTGCCTGTAGAATTTCATGGACAGAGGAGCCCCAAGGGCTACAGCCCATAGTGTTGCAAAGAGTCAGACATGACTGAGTGGCTGAACATGCACACAGAAGGGAAGGGAAGGATATGCCCAAGGATAGGAAGACAGGAAAGAGGAAGAGTCTATTCCCTAGCTTGGGAAAGGTAAAAAGGCATGTAGATACTTCAACAAGTGAGGCAATTTAAAGCTGGTTGCTCTCCGGGAAAGTGTCAGAGCCTCAGAAGGAAAGGCCAGGCACACCTAGGGAGTCTGGATCCCAGACGTGGACCAAGGAACAGCCTTCACAAACGTTCCTGAGCTTCACACATAAGTAAAGTCTCTCAGTCATGTCTGACTCTCTGTGACCACATGGACTGTAGCCTGCCAGGTCCCTCCATCCATGAGTTTTCCAGGCAAGAATACTGGAGTGCGTTGACATTTCCTTCTCAGGGAATTTTTATGACCCAGGGATTGAACCCAGTCTCCCATATTGTGGGCAGATTCTTTACCATCCCTTGGAGCCACCAGGGAATCAGCCACCAGCTACATGCTTTACATGTAGTCCATCAGCAAATTGGCCCTCGGTTGCAGGGGAGTGTACTGGCATGGGCAGCCGAGGGCATCCATGGTGTCAGTGGACCAAAGACTAGGCACCTCCCCTAGCTGCTGTTTCCCACTTAAGCCTCCAGAGTCTCATGAGACTATCAGGGAAGAGGAAGGAGCCATGACCAAGACTTAACTTCCCACTAATATTCCCAAATATAACACCAAAATATATGACTGTGATAAACTGGAAAATGAGTGCCAACTCCCTGGAATTAATTGGATGTGAAAGAGAGTTAGCATAGAAGAAAAAGGGAGAAGAGACTGAAAACAAGAATCTTTAAGAGGACAGATTTTAAGTAGAAAATGGGCCAGATGGGAGCCTTATATTAGTTATTAAAAAAAAAAAAAACTAAAAAAACACAATGTTTCTTAGTTACACTTGAGTTGCTCTAATAATGTTCTCCCTGTTTTATAGGAATTTTTGTAGTCAGATAAATTCCTTGAGGTAGGCTTTGAATCCTGAGTGCTGTGGGTGCGGCACTCAGTTTCTTCAGTCGTGTCCGACTCTTTGTGACTCCATGGACTGTAGCCTATCAGGCTCCTCTGTCCATGGGATTTCCCAGGCAAGAATACTGGAGTGGATTGCCATTTCCTCCTCCAGGGGATTTTCCTGACCCAAGGATCAAACCCACATCTCTTGCTGGAGGATTCAATACACCCATTGGGAAAGTGTTTATTTTAGAGCCCCCAGGACTGATTTCCTAATCTCTCCAAGTAGAAAATTGCATGACATATCCAACAATTAGCCTGATTGATATTCCCTAAAGAAGAATGTTTTTCATTTACTTAGGTAGTGAAACTGTGCATGCATTGTTAAAATGACAGATGAAAAAATATATACATGGATAAAAGGGAAGCCCCCATGGCTCAGTGGTGATGAGTCCGTCTGCAACACAGGAGACACAGCTTGGATTCCTGGGTTGGGACGATCCCGTGGAGAAAGAAATGGCAACCCTCTCCAGTACTCTTGCCTAGGCAATCCCATGGACAGAGGAGTCTGGCAGTCTACAGTCCATGGGGTTGCAAAAGAGTCAGACAGGACTTTAGCAACTAAACAGCAACAAGGGAAAACATAACACCAATATAATACATATTGCAGCTGCAATAAACTTAAAAAGGAGTGCCAAGTTCCTGAAAGTCACTGGATGTGAAAGAGAGTTAGCACAGAAAAAGGGATTAAGAGATTGAAAGCCAAGAATCTTTACATGTACAGACTGTAAGTGGAAAATGGGCAACACTTGATTCAGTGCAGTTAGGGCAGAAACCAATCTGTCACAACAAATTCACAATGAGTAACTGCTATTATTGAAGCAGGTACAATATTATGAACAATTTGTCCGAGGATGGCCTGTCCCTGCCTTCTTGTATTTATTCAGAGAGAGATTACATAGAGGGTGATCCAGCACAGTTTTTTCCTTTTTCACTTATATCTTTTTAATATTCCATCTTATAAACTCATTTTGATACCCCAAATACTATAATTACAAAGTGTAATGATAAACAGGTCCTATCCATTATTTAATTAATACAATGGACAGCTGCTTTGTCTATTTTTCTAAATGTCTGGTATTGGTCATATTAAAAGTTGATACCAGTCTTATCCATATCAGAGTTTGAAACAACAAAGCTAAGTGCTAAAAGCTTTTTGCATATATAAAAATTGGTTGCTTTAAAAATTAAATAATATCTAAATTATACACTAAATACTGAATTTATAAATATTTTAAATATCATAAATACTGAAATTATAAATAAAAATATTGAATTATACACTTAAATTTGAAGATGCACAACATCTGCAGGGAAAAATAATATACTTAAAGAACTTGTATGTTACCCTGCTCTGCAACCTCCTTATTTTGAAGTTTGAATCCTGGCTCAGGTATTTATGACTTATGTAACACTTGGCTGATTTCTTTCTTTCTTTCTTTCTTTTCTGATGTGGACCAGTTTTAAAGTCTTCATTGAATTTGTTACAATATTCCTTCTGCTTTAGTTTTTGTTTTTTTGGCCAGGAGGCATATGGGATCTCAGATCTCCAACCAAGGATCGAATCTGTATTCCCTGCATTGGAAGGTAAAGTCTTAACCACTGAACCACCAGGGAAGTCCCTTGGTTGATTTCTTAACCTCTCTACACCTCAGTTTCCTCATTTGTGAAATGAGAATGAAAATAATATTTATGCCATTGAATTGTTCTAAAATTTACTGGAGTTAATATTGATAAAGCACCCAGAACAGCTTACAGTCAAATAAGCACTATACAGTTCACCTTAAATTAAATACGTACATGCCACATGTATTTGTTACTACTATGTTTAAACCACTTCTTTGTGCATCACAGGATGTCAAAATGGTCCTTGTCCTCGAGGAGGCTTGAGAGAAGAGAAGACAAGACAGAGAAGCTGGAACTATATACAAGTCTGAAATCACTATTTTAAAGGAGCTTAGAAAGTAACTCAGCACAGACACAAGAAGCCCATCAGAGGGTAAGTGTACCCATGTCTTCCACACCTCCTGCACTGGCAGGCAGATTCTTTACTACTTCTGAGGTTACTATGTAAGAGGACTTCTGGGTTAGAAAATAGAAGTTTTCCTTCATGGCTAGCTATTATTCATTGCCTTAGAAGTTGGAAATAAAATAAAGCCAAGTTAACTGATGTTATTTCAGGAGGATTTTCAGCTGATGAAGTAGAGTTTCCTGGCAGAGATAATCATCCCATAGAAGAATGTATGACATTCATGGGGAGGGCTTAGTATGAAGAGGCTGCCTCTCAAAGTCCTGCTCAATCAGCAATGTATGCATGCTCAGTCGCTAAGTCACGTTCAACTCTGCAATCCCATGGAATGTAGCCCACTAGGATGGGTCGCCATTTCCTACTCCAGGGGATCTTCCCAACCTAGGGATCGAACCCTTGTCTTCTGCACCTCCTACATTGGCAGGCAGATTCTTTACCACTTTACCACTGAGCCACCCGGGAAGCCCCAGTCTTCAGTAAAACAATGGAAATGCATAGTACACCCATTTTCATATAATACTTGTGAATTTATTATTATCAGTTCATTGAGGAGTCTCAAATAATCCATTACAAAAATTGGAGCAGAGTGTAAGTTTTGGTATTTTCCACTTCAGGTGTACTTTCTTAACTGTCAGATAGTATTTCAATGTCCTTTTTATACAATTATTTTACCATGAATATTTAAGTAATGTATGCTTGGGAAACATCACCTTCTCATTTTCTCTCTGGATGGACTGAATTAATCATGATGTGAGAAGAATTACAGCATCTTCCAGTTTAGATCAGATCATGTCCTTGCCATTTCTCACAGAGGGAAAGAGATTGACTTTTTGCCTCTCTATAACCCACATTTACTTTTTAAAATCAACAGTAAAAAGCGGATAGAATAAAATTTTTAAGCTATTTGATTTCATGCAGAGAAGCAGGGAGGAAATGAGCCTTAGAAGCAGCAGGAAGAGAACTTGAATGCAAACACAGCAGGAAAACACCTCCGCTATAAATGCTTTCACCCCAGGAGTAAAGATAACAAAAAAGAAATAAGTAAACCAAAGCCTAACAAACAAACAAATTACAATAGGAAAAGTTTAAAAATAAAAAATGACACATACATATGCTACCATGTGTAAAATATATAGCTAGTGGGAAGCTGCTGTATAGTACAGGGAGTTCAGCTCAGGACTCTGTGATGACCTAGAGGAGTGGGGTGGGGTAGGGGAGTGGGCGGAAGGTCCCAAAGGGATGGGATATATGTATACATATAAGTGAGGTTATAATAACTTTGGAGCTGGGCTTCCCATGTGGTGCTAGAGGTAAAGAATCCATCTGCCAATGCAGGAGATGCGAGAGATGACATGGGTTCGATCTCTGGATTCCCTGGAGTAGGAAATGGCAACACACTCCAGTATTCTTGCCTGGAAATTCCATGGACAAAAGAGCCTGGTGGGCTACAGTGCATAGCGTCACAAAGAGTTGGACATGACTGGGCACACAGCATGTGTTGCTTATTAACTTCATTGTATAGCAGGAACTAACAGAACATTTTAAAGCAATCATACTCCAATTTAAAAAGTAAAATAGATTACCAACAGGAACGTTCTATATAGCACAGGGAACTATACTCAAATATTTTGAAACAACTTAATTGGGAGAAGAATTTGAAAAAGAATAGATAAGTGTATGGGTGCATGTGTGCTCACTTGCTTCAGTCACGTCTGACTCTTCGTGACCCTATGGACTGTAGCCCACCAGGTTCCTCTCTGTCCATGGAATTCTCTGGGCAAGAATACTGGAGTGGGTTGCCATGCCTTTCTCCAGGTGGTCTTCTGTATCCAGGGATCGAACCTGGGTCTCCCGAATTGCCAGCAGATTTTTTACCACTGCGCCACCAGGAAAGCCCAGATACATGCGTCAGTTCAGTTCAGTTCAGTCGCTCAGTCGTGTCCGACTCTTTGTGACCCCATGAATCCCAGCATGCCAGGCCTCCCCGTCCATCACCAACTCCCAGAATTCACTCAAACTCATGTCCATTGAGTCGGTGATGCCATCCAACCATCTCATCCTCTTTTGCCCCCTTCTTCTGTCCTCGATCTTTCCCAGCATCAGGGACTTTTCAAATGAATCAGCTCTTCACATCAGGTGGCCAAAGGATTGGAGTTTCAGCTACAACATCAGTCCCAGTCCTGAACACCCAGGACTTCTCCAACACCACAGTTCAAAAGCATCAATTCTTCGGCGCTCAGCTTTCTTCACAGTCCAACTCTCACATCCATACACAATCACTGGAAAAACCATAACCTTGACTAGACAGACATTTGTTGACAAAGTAATGTCTCTGCTTTTTAATATGCTGTCTAGGTTGGTCATAACTTTCCTTCCAAGGAGTAAGCATTTTTTAATTTCATGGCTGCAATCACCATCTGCAGTGATTTTGGAGCCCAAAAACATAAAGTCTGACACTGTTTCCACTGTTTCCCCATCTATTTGCCATGAAGTGATGGGACCAGATGCCATGATCTTCGTTTTCTGAATGTTGAGCTTTAAGCCAACTTTTTCACTCTCCTCTTTCACTTTCATCAAAAGGCTTTTTAGTTCCTCTTCACTTTCTGCCATAAGGGTGGTGTCATCTGCATATCTGAGGTTGTTGATATTTCTCCCAGCAATCTTGATTCCAGCTTGTGTTTCATCCAGCCAAGCGTTTCTCATGGTGTATTCTGCATAGAAGTTAAATAAGCAGGGTGACAAAATACAGCCTTGATGTACTCCTTTTCCTATTTGGAACCAGTCTGTTGTTCCATGTCCACTTCTAACTGTTGGTTCCTGACCTGCATACAGGTTTCTCAAGAGGCAGGTCAGGTGGTCTGGTATTCCCATCTCTTTCAGAATTTCCCACAGTTTATTGTGATCCACACACTCAAATGCTTTGGCATAGTAAATAAAGCAGAAATAGACGTTTTTCTGGAACTCTTTTGCTTTTTTGATGATCCAGTGGATGTTGGCAATTTGATCTCTGGTTCCTCTGCCTTTTCTAAAACCAGCTTGAACATCTGGAAGTTCACGGTTCATGTAGTGCTGAAGCCTGGCTTGGAGAATTTTGAGCATTACTTTACTAGTGTGTGAGATGAGTGCAATTGTGCAGTAGTTTGAGCATTCTTTGGCATTGCCTTTCTTTAGGATTGGAATGAAAACTGACCTTTTCCAGTCCTATGGCCACTGCTGAGTTTTCCAAATTTGCTGTCATATTGAGTGCAGCACTTTCACAGCATCATCTTGTAGGATTTGAACTAGCTCAACTCGAATTCCATCACCTCCACCAGGTTTGTTCGTAGTGATGCTTCCTAAGGCCCACTTGACTTCACATTCCAGGATGTCTGGGTCTAGGTGAGTGATCATACCATCGTGATTATCTGCGTCATGAAGATCTTTTTTGTATAGTTCTGTATATTCTCTTCTTGATATCTTCTGCTTCTGTTAGGTCCATACCATTTCTGTCCTTTATTGCGCCCATCTTTGCATGAAATGTTCCCTTGGTATCTCTAATTTTCTTGAAGAGATTTCTAGTCTTTTGAGACAGGGATCAAGACCATCCCCAAGAGAAAGAAATGCAAAAAGGCAAAGCCTCCTCAGATAGCCATTTTGCCTTTTTGCATTTCTTTCTCTTGAGAATGGTCTTGATCCCTGTCTCCTGTACAATGTCATGAACCTCCATCCATAACCAACTGTACTGCAATATAAAATAAAAAGTTAAAAAAGAAGATACAGATTTATCCTGTTTAAAAAATTATAAAATGAAATAGAAAGTCATAAAAGGACAAAAATATTTGTGAGATGTGGTTTTTTAAATTTATTATTATTATTTTTTGCATTCTGTTTTTTTTAAATTTTTTTATTTTATTTTTAAACTTTATAATATTGTATTAGTTTTGCCAAATATTGAAATGAATCCGCCACAGGTATACATGTGTTCCCCATCCTGTTCCCCCTCCTCCCTCCTCCCTCCCCATATCATCCTTCTGGGTCGTCCCAGTGCACCAGCCCCAAGCATCCAGTATCATGCATCGAACCTGGACTGGCAACTCGTTTCATACACGATATTATACATGTTTCAATGCCATTCTCCCAAATCTTCCCACCCTCTCCCTCTCCAACAGAGTCCATAAGACTGTTCTATACATCAGTGTCTCTTTTGCTGTCTCGTACACAGGGTTATTGTTACCATCTTTCTAAATTCCATATATATGCGGTAGTATTGTTTTTCTTTCTGGCTTCCTTCACTCTGTATAATAGTCTCCAGTTTCATCCACCTCATTAGAACTGATTCAAATGTATTCCTTTTAATGGCTGGGTAATACTCCATTGTGTATATGTACCACCGCTTTCTTATCCATTCATCTGCTGATGGGCATCTAGGTTGCTTCCATGCCCTGGCTATTATAAACAGTGCTGCGATGAACATTGGGGTACACGTGTCTCTTTCCCTTCTGGTTTCCTCAGTGTGCATGCCCAGCAGTGGGATTGCTGGATCATAAGGCAGTTCTATTTCCAGTTTTTTAAGGAATCTCCACACTGTTCTCCATAGTGGCTGTACCAGTTTGCATTCCCACCAACAGTGCAAGAGGGTTCCCTTTTCTCCACACCCTCTACAGCATTTATTGCCTGTAGACTTTTGGATCGCAGCCATTCTGACTGGCGTGAAATGGTACTTCATAGTGGTTTTGATTTGCATTTCTCTGATAATGAGTGATGTTGAGCATCTTTTCATGTGTTTGTTAGCCATCTGTATGTCTTCTTTGGAAAAATGTCTATTTAGTTCTTTGGCCCATTTTTTGATTGGGTCATTTATTTTTCTGGAGTTGAGCTGTAGGAGTTGCTTGTATATTTTTGAGATTAGTTGTTTGTCAGTTGCTTCATTTGCTATTATTTTCTCCCCTTTTGAAGGCTGCCTTTTCACCTTGCTAATAGTTTCCTTTGATGTGCAGAAGCTTTTAAGTTTAATTAGGTCCCATTTGTTTATTTTTGCTTTTATTTCCAGTATTCTGGGAGGTGGGTCATAGAGGATCCTGCTGTGATGTATGTCGGAGAGTGTTTTGCCTATGTTCTCCTCTAGGAGTTTTATAGTTTCTGGTCTTACGCCTAGATCTTTAATCCATTTTGAGTTTATTTTTTGTGTATGGTGTTAGAAAGTGTTTTTAATGAAAATGAAAATTGCCAAAATACCTCTCTTTTCTGAAGTATCAATAATCATTGAGAGCTGACAGCAGGGGAGGGTAAACTTGCAGGAATGTCTGGATCCTTCTTGGCTCAGGACTCCTTTCTCTAAGACAGAAATGCCAGGACTATTTTCATAAAGAATCTGAACACCGTGGATTTGTTTTCCCAGAAAGCCTGTTCCCCATTCCAGCAGCTGAGAAGTTCAACTTTCACCTGACTTACAGCAAATTACTCTGCTTGTGCACACTGGAATTTTATGACTGGGGCCACCTAGAACTAGATACATCCTTATGGGTTACCTCTCCACTGCCTTCGTATCACCAGAGCAGAGTTCAGCCAGCGCTGGGAGTGGGACTTGGCAGGGGAATCTGTGGGCAGCCCAGCCTCTGCTCAGCCTCACCCACCTAAGTCCCTCAATGTCAAGCATATCTCTAAATTCACATCCTGAAATCTGTTTGAAATCCAGAACAGTAAAGCCTGGAAAATTTTCAGAGTTATTACTGTATTTTTAAAAACTGAAATTTCTTGGCTGTTGTGAAGGCAGGATTTGAGGGAGGGTGTTAGTGTGAACTGGCATGCTGAATTACTGGAAGTGAAGTTTGGGAGTTGAAATTTGGTGCTTGGGCCATCTGTCGCTGGGAGCCAGTTTCTTGGATCTCATTTTTGTAAGGCCCAATCCATTTACCCACCTTTTTAGAGCCTATTATGGACTGAATGCTTACAGCCCTTCCAAGTGCATGCTGTTGTTGCTTAGTCATTTAGTTGTGTCCAACTGTTTGCGACCTCATGGTCTGTAGCCCACCAGGGCTGTCTGTGGAATTCTCCAGGCAAGAATAATAGGGCAGGTGGCCACTTCCTTTTCCAGGAGATCCTCTCCATCCAGGGATCGAAACCACATCTACTGCTTGGCAGGTGGATTCTTTACCGCTGAGCCCCCAGGGAAGCCCTCCAAGTGCATACACAGGAGCTTTAACCATAATATGATTGTATTTGGAGATAGGGATTTTAGGAAGTAATTGAAGTTAAATAAAGTCATAAATTGGTGTCCTAATCTGATAGGACTCTAGCCTTATAGAAAGAGAACATGAGGACACATTGAGGACACAGAGAGGAGGGGGTTGTCTGTAAGACAGGGAGAGAGCCCTCAGCAGCACTCTACCAAGCTGACATTCTAATCTTAGAATTCCAGCCTCCAGAACTGTGGGAAAACAAATTCCTGTGGTTTAAACTATGAAGCCTGTGGTATTTTGTTATGGTAACCTGGTCTGATTAGTAAGTGATCAGTAGTCAACAATTATTATTGTCATTTATCTGAAAATGTCACAAAAGCTTTATTTCCTCCTCCAAAAAGAACCAGAACCCATAAATTAATTTTTTCTTTAATTTTAATAGAATCCTGTTTTGTCTAACAATAAAATTAAATTCCTTAATTTTAAGAGAATTCTGTTTTGGCAAATAGCAAAAGCCTAGAAAAAGGAAAAAAGACCTGGGACTTCCCTGGCTGTCCAGTGGTTAACACTCCATGCTTCCAATGTAGAGCGGGCTGGTTTGGGGAACTAAGATCCTGTATGCCACACAGTGAAGCCAAAAGATTAACAACAACAGAAAAGCTTCATGTGTGTTAAAGACACTACGTTGACTGGTTTTCTGACTTATTCACTCAATAAGCATTTAATGAGCCTTGCTAGACACTTCGGGAGTTGGAAAGGATTATGGTTACCTCATAGCCTCTGACTTTTACCAATGAAGCTTCTGAAGTTATACAGAGCAATGGAAATTTAAATGCCGATAGGAAAGGTACTGACAGGGATGGATGAAGAAACCCAGAGAAGGGGGAGTCAAGAAGACTAGAGTTCTGGGGACTTCCTCCTGAGGGAGAGGGGATAAGCAGGATCTGCAGGCTTTAAGAGTGAGCAGGTGGAGTAGCCTGAGAGACAGAGGGAGCCACAGTGTGGAGGTGGGGAGCACCAGCCTACTTGGGCCTGGGGTGGGATGCTTAGCACAGGCATGGTGTCCTTGAGATGTTCCCTGAACAAGTCTCTGGTTCTTGGTTTAAGATGTACTGGAGAAGATGAGGACATGAAAGAGAAGAAAAGGGCTATTGATCAGCAGCTGTGGAGGCACATTCTGCCCCTCTGCATGTGGAATAAGTAATTGACATTCAGATGAACCTGGGAGGAATGGGAAGCAGGTGGCCAGGTAAGCATGAAGGAAAATGGGAGGCAGGTGGGTTCTAGGAGAGTCTTTAGGTAAAATGCACTGAGCCTGATGTTCAGTTCAATGTCTGAAGTGAAGGAGAAAAGACAAAAGATAACTAATTGACTTCCATTTGCAATCCTGGGAAAGGTGATTCTTATGAAAAACAATGGAGAAAAGAAAAAAAATGGTTTTGGGGGGAAGTTGATGAATTCGGTTTTGGTCTCAAAGGACTTGAGTTTCTGAAAGAAATAACAAGAAATTCTTTGAGATAATAAATTATTGATGTATTGATTTCCAAAGGCAATTCCATTCACCATTGCAATGAAAAGAATAAAATACTTAGGAATATATCTACCTAAAGAAACTAAAGACCTATATATAGAAAACTATAAAACACTGGTGAAAGAAATCAAGGAGGACACTAATAGATGGAGAAATATACCATGTTCATGGATTGGAAGAATCAATATAGTGAAAATGAGTATACTACCCAAAGCAATTTATAGATTCAATGCAATCTCTATCAAGCTACCAACGGTATTCTTCACAGAGCTAGAACAAATAATTTCACAATTTGTGTGGAAATACAAAAAACCTCGAATAGCCAAAGCAATCTTAAGAAAGAAAAATGGAACTGAAGGAATCAACCTGCCTGACTTCAGGCTCTACTACAAAGCCACAGTCATCAAGACAGTATGGTACTGGCACAAAGACAGAAATATAGATCAATGGAACAAAATTAAAAGCCCAGAGATAAATCCACGCACATATGGACACCTTATCTTTGACAAAGGAGGCAAGAATATACAATGGATTAAAGACAATCTCTTTAACAAGTGGTGGTGGGAAAACTGGTCCACCACTTGTAAAAGAATGAAACTAGAACATTTTCTAACACCATACACAAAAATAAACTCAAAATGGATTAAAGATCTAAACGTAAGACCAGAAACTATAAAACTCCTAGAGGAGAACATAGGCAAAACACTCTCTGACATACATCACAGCAGGATCCTCTATGACCCACCTCCCAGAATGTTGGAAATAAAAGCAAAAATAAACAAATGAGACCTAATTAAACTTAAAAGCTTTTGCACAACAAAGGAAACTATAAGCCTTCAGAATGGGAGAAAATAATAGCAAATGAAGCAACTGACAAACAACTAATCTCAAAAAGCAACTCCTACAGCTCAATTCCTGACATTCTTTTCAGTCTTTTTTCCGTCTTCACTTTTTCCTTCTTATATTTTCCTTGATTTTTCATTACCATATTTTCATGATTTATAAATCTCCAAAAACAAGTGGACCTATTTTTCTTTCTTTCTTAACACACTCAGTTCAGTTCAGTATTCTCAGTCATGTCCAAATCTTTGTGACCCCATGGACTGCAGCACACCAGGCCTCCCTGTCCATCACCAACTCCTGGAGTTTACTCAAATTCATGTCCATTGAGTCCATGATGCCATCCAACCATCTCATCCTTTGTCGTCCACTTCTCCTCCTGCCTTCAATCATTCCCAGCATCAGGATTTTTCCAATGAGTCAGTACTTTGCATCAGGTGGCCAAAGTATTGGAGCTTCAATTTCAGCATCAGTCCTTCCAATGATTATTCAGCATTGATTTCCTTTAGGATTGACTGGTTTCATCTCCTTGTAGTCCAAGAAACTCTCAAGAGTCTTCTCCAACACCACAGTTCAAAAGCATCAATTATTCGGCACTTAGCTTTCTTTATGGTCCAACTCTCACATCCATTCATGACTACTGGAAAAACCATAGGTTTGACTAGATAGATCTTTGTCAGCAAAGTAATGTCTCTGCTTTTTAATATGCTGTCTAGGTTGGTTATAACTTTTCTTCAAAGGAACAAGCATCTTAATTTCATGGCTGCAGTCACTACCTGCAGTGATTTTGGAGCCCCCAAAAATAAAGTCTGACACTGTTTCCACTGTTTCCCCATCTATTTTCCATGAAATGATGGGACCAGATCCCATGGTCTTAGTTTTCTGAATGTTGAGTTTTAAGCCAACTTTTTCACTCTCCTCTTTCACTTTCATCAAGAGACTCTTTGTTTTCTGCCATAAGGATGGTGTCATCTGCATATCTGAGGTTATTGATGTTTTTCCTGGCAATCTTGATTCCAGCTTGTACTTCATCCAGTCCAGCTTTTCTCATGATGTACTCTGCATATAAGTTAAATAAGCAGGGTGACAATATGCAGCCTTAACACTCTTCTCCCCATATTTAAGTTATTAGCAGCAAAAGCCACTGTGGCTTTCTAAGACACAAAACCATTTCACAGAATAATTGTGACTTCATTGTTAAACAAATACTGAAAGTTTTTTCTGTAGTCACTATTCTCAAAGAATTCCCTTTTATACATAGAGTTGGAGTTGTTTTTTAAACTTTGCAAACATTGTGTATGTCAAGAATGCTATTCTCCAATCAATTTTTTGAAAATGATCAAGGTTAACTTTTCTCCTTTGTTTTTGAAAAGGAGAACATAAAACTATCTTTATTTGAAGATGACATAATGGTCCATATAGACAATGTTTAGGAAGTCTATAAATCTTCTAGAATGAAGTGAGTTTATCAAAGCTGCAGGATAACAGGTCAGTATACACCTTATCTCCCTCCTGAGAAATCTGCATGCAGGTCAAGAAGCAACAGTTAGAACCAGACATGGAACAATGAACTGGTTCCAAATTGGGAAAGGAATATGTCAAAGCTATATATTGTCACCTTGCTTATTTAACTTATATGCAGAGTACATCATATGAAATGCTGGACTGGATGAAGCACAAGCTGGAATCAAGATTGCTGGGAGAAATATCAATAAACTCAGATATGCAGATGACACCACCCTATGGCAGAAAGTGAAGAGGAACAGAAGAGCCTCTTGATAAAAGTGAAAGAGGAGAGTGAAAAAGCTGGCTTAAAACTCAACATTCAAAAAATGAAGATTATGGCATCTGGTCTCATCCCTTCATGGCAAATAGATGGGGAAACAATGGAAACAGTGAGAGACTTTATGTCTGGGGGCTCCAAAATCACTACAGATGGTGACTGCAGCCATGAAATTAAAAGATACTTGCTCCTTGGAAGAAAAGCTATGACCAACCTAGATAGCATATTGAAAAGCAGAGACATTACTTTGCTGACAAAGTTCTGTTTAGTCAAAACTATGGTTTTTCCAGTAGTCATGTATGGATATGAGAGTTGGACCATAAAGAAAGCTGAATGCCAAAGAATTGATGCTTTTGAACTGTGGTGTTGGAGAAGACTCTTGAGAGTTTCTTGGACTACAAGGAGATGAAACCAGTCAATCCTAAAGGAAATCAATGCTGAATAATCATTGGAAGGACTGATGCTGAAATTGAAGCTCCAATACTTTGGCCACCTGATGCAAAGTACTGACTCATTGGAAAAGATCCTGATGCTGGGAAAGATTGAAGGCAGGAGGAGAATCGGATGACAGAGGATGAGATGGTTGGATGGCACCACTGACTCGATGGACATGAGTTTGAGCAAAATCTGGCAGTTGGTGGTGGACGGGGAAGTCTGGTGTGCTGTAGTCCAAGGGATTGTAAAGAGTTGGACATGACTGAGCAACTGAACTGAGCTGATATGCAATCAGTTGTATTTCTTTTTATTAGCAATAAATAGTGGAAAATTGAAATTTAAAAATACAAATTATGACAGCATCAAAAATATTAAGTACTTAAAGTTGTATTTAACAAAATTTGCCCAAGACCTGCACTATACTGGTAGGTGAAGAAATTCACTGTTGTTAAGCTATCACTTCTCCCAAAATTGGTCTACAGGTTCAACATACTTCTGATAGAAATCCCGAGCAGGAATTCTTGTAGAAACTGATAAACTATTTCTAAAATTTCATTGAAAGCAAAAAACAGGATATCCCAAATAATTCTGCAAAAGAGATAACTTAATGACTTAAACTACATGGTTTTATTTTTAAATAGAAAAATTCTGAATAGCATTAACAGTCACAACAGTAGTCCTAATAAATATTCCCATTTACCTAATAAATATTTATTACTGCTGATTTTTAATGTTATCTTTTTTAATATGTATTATTGTCCCTTGTATTAAAAACATTGTTAATCTGTTGCCATGTTGGGTTCTATACTGTTAACAGTTAGAGACATTCAGACCATGGTCAGAAATACTGAATCATTTTAGAAATTACATATACCTATTATAATTACATACAGTCAAAAGGTTAAGAGAGGGGAGCAATTAGATGCATGGATTTATAATTTGGCATTAGAAGAAAGTGGGGAATTGAGAATCAAATTCATTCATTAAGAAAGAATAATTTGGGGTTTCCCTGGTGGCTCAGACAGTAAAGAATCCTCCAACAATGCAGGAAACCTGGGTTCGATTCCTAAGTCTGGAAGATCCCCTGGAGAAGGTAATGGCTACCCACTCCAGTATTCTTGCCTGGAGAATCCCATGGACAGAGGAGCCTGTCGGGCTATAGTCCATGGGGTCACAAAGAGTCAGACACAACTGAACAATTAGCACTTTTATTTTCAAACATGGAACAATATCCCCATATTCTTCCTGCTGGAAGAAAAGTCAGACTGTTTAGTTTTCCAAACTATGATTTAAAAATAGTTGCCACAGTTTTGCCTAAGGAGAGAAAGAATAGTTCCCTCACATGGTCATTCTATTTTTCATTTCAGGTCAGTTTTGTTCTTTTTGCATATGTGTCATTTTGTTGAGGATCCTTCCTCTTTGTCAGTTTCTGTGGCTTTCTCCACCCCCATTCATATATTTTATTCCTCTTCCCCCAGGTGTATGTAACAGTGCCCCTTCTTGAAGCCACCCAATCCCACTGATTCATCAAGAGCTCAATGGGCTCCACAGTGTCCCTTCTCTTCAAAGTGTGAGTCAATCTCTCAAACTCCGGATTACTGTCTAATTTGATCTGGTCGGTCCTGAAGATATTAGGTAATATTAGACCCATCTCCGGCCCCGTGGAATTATATTTAATATCTTTCTCCTGTTTTCTGCCATGCCAAAAATCAATGTATAATAAAGATGAATAAATCATTTTTCCAACTGTAATAAGATCATTGTATTTTAATTATTGTGCCAGAAGAATATTTCCTCAGAGCAGATGTTGAACCCAGGTCATCTGGGAGAACACCAGGCAAACTCACCAATATAAGATGACCGAAAAGCAGTCTGTGAGAAAAGATCCTCTTACAGGATTTTAAGCAGAGGTCTTGTAATTAAAAGGTAATGATAGTATTGCTCATATATTTATTTATTCATTAGTATTTAAGGATGCTTCATAATTTTCAGACTTAAACAATGAAGCAGAGATTGGAATTATTTCTGATCTAAGTTCTTTTTGTGTCACAATTGTCCTCAGTCATTGTTAAGATTTGATTCTTATATGTATGCAATTATACATGGGCTCATTTCCAACTCTGAATTGCTCAGTCGTGGAGCTGGGTAAGGAACCGTGATTGTGGAACAAAAGGAAAATTTTCTGCCTAATGGTAGATATAGGGTAAATCTTTATAAATACTGAAGGCATCAATACATAAGGCACACACAAAGTTACTTTTATTTTTGTACTCAGATTAATAAAACAAACCGTTTTTGTTAAAAAGCAGTACTCAAATAATGCACATTAACCAAATTCAAAATCTAGAGCCCAGAAAAATTAATATTTTAAGTAGGTCTATGTTTAAATATCTAGATTTTTGTTGTATAGAACGTAGCAAGTAACTTCATTCTGATGCTGCCATGGTGATTTTATAGTTGTCTCAAATACAGTCGATAAACATTTTTGTGATGTTCAAAACATAATCTTAACAAGTGTTTATTATGCTTGAAACAAGTCCAAATGAAAGTCGGAAAGCAATCCCGTTCCTCCTTAACTATTTGTACAATGGATCTGGAATAAGTTTTAGAATGGTTTAGGAAAATTGAAACATTTCACACATACAGTACTGATTCGGGATACTGTTATATAGGAAACATATGTACATAACTTGTATTTATTAAATGGGCATTAGAAAAGAAACTTTCTGATTAACATCCCCAGGGATTGGAATAAGCAAAGCATTTCTCCTTCTATGAACACATTCTTTGGTGTCTCCCCCAATCTTTACTCTCCTTTTCTCCACCCCCACACCAAATAATTCTCAATGCATGTGTCCACACACACACACACACACACTCCTTCATTGCTGTGTAGAAAGGGTAGTGATACAAACGGGTCATGTTGAAATAGGACAAAAAAGGAGGCAATAAAAAGAGAAGGAAGGGCTGAATATAGAAACAGCATTCAAGAAGGAAGGAATACTGATAGAAACAAGATGAAAATGAACATGGGGGAAAGGTAGAGATTATGGGAAGAGGAAAGTGATGGACATGAATGGATTGTAGAAGCTGATTAAAGAGAGAGAGAAAACTGAGGGATTAAAGATCAAATGCAGGGGAAAATCAAAAATTAAAAGGCTGAAAATACCAAGTGTATTAGAATAGAGAGAAAAATGTTGAAGAAAAAGGTATCTAGGGAAAAGGTGATGTAAAAATACAAAATTCAGAAATATGTTCATCTTAAAAATTAAACATATCATGTCTTATAATAAGAGTAAAAGAGACTTTTTGGTGTTGTTCAGAAAATAAAAATAGAAGTTAGCAGAGCATCGGGCCTTCAAGTTGTTGCTCTGATGTGAATAAGGACAGTGCTTGGTGGCTTGTTTTCCTCATTCACAAGGTGGGGGAGAACGTTGGTTGGCCTCTTCACATCCTTTCCACACCAAAATTCAAACAAAGAAAGCAGAACAAAACAATGGAGTAGAAAACAAATTTTTAAAAAAAGCTAATGTTTGGAGTTCATCAGTTTACTTTTTTTCTTACTGAGAATTTCAAGAGATTTGAAAGCATTTTAAGCAGTTGCTGACAGATGCCGTTTGCACACTGCTTGACCAGTGTGGTGCTAAAGGGCAGTGGTCCCCAACCGTTTTGGCACCACGGCCCAAATTCATGGAAGACACTTTTTCTATGGACTGGAGAGGGGTTGGTTTCAGGATGATTCAAGCACATTACATCTATCTGCCTTTTATTTCTATTATTATCCAAGGGCTTCCCCGAGATAAATAATAGCTCAGCGGGTAAAGAATCCACCTGCCAATGCAAGAGATGTGCACTCAGTAACTGGGTTGGGAAGATCCCCTGGAGCAGGAAATGGAAATCCACTCCAGTATTCTTACCTGAAAAATTTCACTGACAGAGGAACTTGTTGGGCTACAGTCCCATGGAGTCTCAAAGAGTCAGACACAACTGAACAACTGAGCATGCATACATATACATGTATACATCAGCTTGACTGCAGATTATCAGGCATTAGAGCCTAGAGACTGGGGACCCACGCCATAGGGGACACGCTGATGGATTTGCAAATAGGACTCAATTTTTCTGGCACTGTTCTCTCATGCTAATATGGACATTCCAGTCTCTAGAGAGCCACTTTCTCTCACTGGCTGTATGGAGAGGGTCAAGATAAACTTTGCGTTATTTTTAAGTTCAGAGCTGAGGGTGGGGAGTGTGGCATACAGAAACACATGGTTTCCTAGCTGGAGATAAAACAACCACAAATTGGGGGCAGATAAAGATTGATAAGGAGCCAGAAGGAATCAGGGAGAAAGTCAAATTGGAGTCATAGCCATTCTTAGGTGTATAGGTGTAAGTCTTCCAAGAACTTGACTAACTCTCAAAATAATGGAGCTTTTTTCAATTAAAAAAATAGCTGTATCTTTTTTCTTTATAATTATCAATGCCTTTTGAATAAACTGCCCCTAAAATCCAGTTTGGTGCTTCCCCAGTGGTTCAGTGGTAAAGAATCTGCTTGCCATGCAGGAGATGCAGGAAACCTGGGTTCGATCCCTGTGTCAGGAAGATCTCCTGGAGGAGGGCATGGCAATCCACTCTAGTATTTTTGCCTGTAGAATCCCATGGACAGAGGAGCCTGGCAGGCCACAGTCCACAGGTTGCAAAGAGTTGGACACGACTGATGCAACTTAGCATGCGTGCAAAATACAGTTTAAGCTAGATTAGCTAAGAAAAGTCAGCAGTATTACCTAAGCATCGTATCCCTGATTAGTAACATCTGAGGCCAGCTCACTTTGGATTTCTTTGGAAATAGAAGCTTGATATCTTGTTATCATTGGGGGAAGACATTTTAGTTTCAGATTCTAAGAGGGATCATCTGGGAGAACAGAAACCTTTAAGAAATGTACCAGGGAGGGCTTTCCTGGTGGTCCAGTGGTTAAGATTTCAACTTCCAATGCTAGAGGTGTGGGTTTGGGAGCTAAGATCCCACAGGCCTTGTTGCCAAAAAACCAAAGCATAAAACAGAAGCAATATTGCAACAAATTCAATTAATGACTTTAAAAATGGTCCACATCAAAAATAATTAATTAATTTAAAAAAAAGAAGTGCATGGGAGTGAGTTTCTCTCATAACCTCTATAGGGTTTCCTAGGAGCTGGAAAGGGAGCCTTTATACCACCTTGCTTGTCTAAAACTTCCTCTTCTTTACATTTTCTTTTAAGACACAGGCTTTATTGTGGTCCATGGAAGGAAATTCAGGCCCCTTTGTGTTCTAAGCCTTTATTCAGCATCCCAGTCCTTTGAGAGTGACAGGACCAGCATCAGCCCCTGGATAGAGTCTCCTTGGTTGCCTTTCAAGTCAGTGATGACTTCAAGTCTTCTGGAGTGGATATACTGCAGGCTTTCTTGGTCTCCCCTTCCCCACAAGTTTCTGACATGCAGAGCAGAGCCCTGAAAAACCTCCCTAGTTTTATTCCATAGCCTGACTTTGGACCTGGGGAATGGAGACTTTGAATAGCAGGCCCAGAGCACTGTTCTGCTTTGGAGGATGGGAGGTGGGGTGGACAATTTCTTGCCTATGGGAGATGGTGAAGGGCTGCCAACACCTAGGTGGATCGAAGTGGATTTGTTGTACAAACGGTAACTTTAATAAGAAATAAGAACCTAAGCCCAGATACTTAAGCTGAAAAAATATGTATTATGCTGACACTGAATTGGACCTCCTGGGAACCTTCTAAGACCTGAGCACGTGTGATGCTTTGGATCAATGACAGGCCTCCACTCTTCAATGTCAGAGGTGGGCATCAAGCCATTCAATTGTTTTGACCAAGATCTGACCTACATAAAAGGGATCCAATTTAGAATTTTAAAATATGTGCTTATTTCAAAGGACTAGAAACTGACCCTGAGGTCTTTGCCAACTGTCTGGAAAAATAAAAGCTTAGTGGTTCATAATTTAAATTTCTAGGTTTTAACCTGGACCCAAAAGGAAAAAGAACTTCCAAGGGTTTGTTGGGAAGGGGTGGGAGAAAGCATCAGGAGGAAGGTCCAAAGAATTATAGTAGTTTTTGAAGAAACTCAACTTTTAATTTAAGAAAAACTTTTTAATAGAAAAATCCCGAGATCTTTGAATCATTATTTTTCTTTCACTGTATTTCAGTTCATATGTTGAGCAGCTACCTGATTTGGTCCTGTCTCCAGCCCTGCCTCCTGTGAATACTTGAACCTATAGAAGATACCATTGATGACCTTGGGGAACTTAAAATCCCATGTAAGAAAACAGCCAAGAAAGGATCAAGATATTTGGATATCTGTGGGGTGACTTCAGGATCATTTATCATTCTGTAACACAATGAGGATCGTATCAGTGCCTACTTCATGGGGTGGTGCCATGAGGGTTAAAATGAAATCATGCCTGATGGCACCATGCCAGGCACATTATGTGTACTTAAAAATATTATCAGCAGTTTCGTTAACATTATGATTATGATACTACACGATAAGTCTTTTCTTGGCTTCATCAGCCTGAGGCAGATATGGTTGAAATGTTACAACAGAAATGAAGAAATAGTTCTCTATCTGAAGAATCGGGGACCCTCCTAGATTGGGCTTCCCTGGTGGCTCAGATGGTGAAGACTCTGCCTGCAATTTGAGTGACCCAGGTTCAATTCCTGGATTGGGAAGATTCCCTGGAAAAGGGAATAGCTACCCACTCCAGTGTTCTTGCCTAGAGAATTCCATGGACAGAGGAGCCTGGCAGGCTACAGTCCCTGGAGTTGCAACAAATCACACATGACTTACATTAGGTTTGGTAAGTCCCTACTGTCTCATTCAAGTTGTCTTGCTTTCTCAAAGACTGACCTCCCCACCCAATGGCCTTCAACATATCTAACCATCTCTCCCTTTCCCCAAAGGGACTTTTCACTTCCCTCTTCTAGAGGGTGAGTCAATCTGTTTAGGGCAGGAGCATCCAGCCACCGGGGGTCCTCTAACTGCAACAGCTTTGTTTTTTCCATAATTAAGTGCAAATTATGTTTGCCGATGGCAAGGACCATCATCATTCGCTTTTAGCTATATTTTAGTACTAAATATTAAATTTTAGTCATTTTAGTACTATTAAATTAGTTTCTTGCCTAATCTATGCAGACTTCCTGGGGAAAATAATCTCCTAAACATGTTTTGAATTTAACCTGACTCTTCCTGGCTTAGTAGTAGTGGTAGTGTTCCTCTGTCCAAGGGATTTCCCGGGCAAGAATACTGGAGTTGGCTGCCATTTCCTCCTTCAGGAAATATTTCTGACCGAGGGATCAAACCCACATCTCCTGCATCTCCTGCGTTGGCAGGCAGATTCTTTACCACTGCAGCACCTAGGAAGCCCTTACTTCTGGCATAAAATTCTATAAAATAAAGGAAGCCAAAGAGATTCATGAAGAAACAAATGCAGAGGGTAATATGAGGGCCTTGTGAGCCCACCCTGGAGAATCAAGCTCAGGGGTATCTAATGGGGCTTAGAGCCTTCATGTGTGTGCTCATCAAGGATCCCAGTGAACTTTGAGACACATTGAGAAGGAACTGTCAAGACAGAGGAGGAGACAGAGAAGTGGTCCAGGACTTTGAAGACAAGAGCTGGGAATTTGAATTTGCTATGGTGGGCAATAGGGAAACACTTAATTATAACCAGAAGGATCATGAAATTCACTGACTGTTATACTTTCTGCTTTGTCAACTCACATGGTAGGCAGAAGGAGGCTGTTTTAAAATATTCTGTAGAAATACAAATGCAACAATAAGGTATAATCTCTTGCACGTAACATTTGCAAACTTTGAGAAGTTATAATACTCAATGCTGGCAAACATGACTTTCAACATTACATTTACAATATAAATTAGTACAACACTTTTGGAAAGCAATTTATTAATACACAGAGCTATTAAAATTTCTTGCTCTTTGACCCAGTAATTCCCCTTCCAACAATCTAATCCAAAATGTAAAACAAGCCATACAGTTGAAGATTCATCATGGTACTGTTTATAATAGTAAAGGGTTATGCAACCTTTAATATGTTAAATATGTTGACATAGAAAAACACAACATATAACACTAAGTAAAAAAACAGAGTCTAAACCTGTATGTTTGCCACTGTAGTATCTTTAGGAAACAAAAGGCCAGAAAAGTACATAAAATTATAACCACTGCATTTGAGGAGGAGATTTGATTTTTTTTTCTGTTTTCTCCAAACTTAAGGTTATAAAATTACCTTACTTCCTGATTAAAAATAAAATTATAAAGTCAGTTTGCTTTATAATTAGCTTATATCATAATTCATTTACTGACTATAAATTTAATTTATATTCTAAAACCTCTATGAACCAGTGCCATACTTTTCATTATTTCCTGGAAATGGAAATAAAACTAGAGAAATGTGAAAGCTTTGGTAACTTTGTTATGGAGATAAATTAGTGGACAGAAATCAACTCTATTTTAGTTCAATCTGGTTCTAAACTTTCTCATAAAATAACTCAATATTAATAGTTGAAGACCGAGCACTTTGGGGAGAGAGACAATTCAGTTATATTCATAGAGCATACTTTCTTTCCTGGATCTGGAGCTTATGACATTCCTGACACTTTGGTGTTTCGTTTTGTTTTTTCTTTTCTTCCTTTAATTTTTTTTTTACTAACATTTTGTTAGTAAATTTTTAAAAAATATATAGAAAAGTTGAAGAATTATGCAATGAATCTCATACACACCACCAAGATCCAGACTAAGCTTTAATTTCTCACCAACTGATCAGTTCAGTAGAATTTAGAAAATCATGTATATTGTATATAATTCTTTTTAAAACCTAAAATACAGTTCATGTTTTATCATTAATGTGGTAGAAATTGAATGCCAGGCACTTGGAACTTCATTTACTAAAACTAAAAATGCAGATATTTGTCAAACGGAAGAAAAAGACATAGAAGATTTGTCTGAGCCACCATCTTGGAAGCAAACTTTCCCTCGGAAGTTTCTCCAATGAGGCAACATTCTTTCTTTCTTTACCTCAAGGGGCTCCTCTGTATTTATGGAATCCAGCGCTGTCTTCAGTATAGTATTTGCATTATAGAATTCTGTGGTTAATATTTTATTACAGAGGTTAATATTGTACCTTCAGTATATGATTTCTGTGCAACCAAATACTATGTTTAAAGTGTATTTTCTTTCCATGGAGAACACATCTTTTAAATTATAACATAAACAAGAAGGGAAATAATTCAGTTTGCAAAATTGGATTTCTGTCAGTGTTTTCAAGAACACATATTGATTTTCATGAAAAAAATGTTAAAGTAATATTTGCCAGAAAACCTAAACAGTTAGGCAGTCTTTAAAAGTAGAAACAATTCAGACTTTAGCACTCCAAAGATTTGAGTTCAAAGCCCCATTCTGACTTTCCTAGCTGTGTGAGCCTAGAAAAGTTACCCCACTTCTCTGAACTTTACTTAAACTAAGTTAATAAAACTTACATTGCAATCTTTTTTTTTTTTTTTGCAAAATATATTTTTAGCACAATGTTTTGCACATAGTAGATGTTTTAGAAAAACAATTCTTATTATTTTTATATAATTACTTGACTTTCTGAGTCTCTTTCTCCTCTTCTACATAATGAAAGCAGTCACATCTAATTAATAAGAGCATTGTGAGCATGAAATCAGGCATTATGTATAACTGTTCTCTGTAAATGTGTAAAGACCCACATCAACAATTTAAGATGATTATTTCTATTATGATGTGATGATCACCAATATATCAGCTGCGAGTGATTCTATCAAGGTTGCTGATGTCATTATTGCTAAAAAAGGTGACTTTGCAGTTATGATCTTTGTGACCTCTTTGCTGTTGAGCCCTCTTCACTTCTTGAAACATGGCTTCCTTTTGCTTCCAGGGCCCTGGACTCTCCTTATTTCTCTCTTGTCCCCTCTGGATGCTCCTTCTCAGTCTATCTGTGACTTCCTTTTCACTAGAGCTCCCCAAACCTTAGGCTCCCTTGGGATGTTATCTTCTAATTCTGTTTGTTCTGATTAGATGAGCTCACCTACATCTTTAGCTTCCACTACCTCCTTGATGCTAATGACCCCCATGTCTTACCTTCAGCCTAAACCCATCCTGAGCTTCAAAGCCAAATAACCAACACACCACCTGGACATCCCACAGACCCCTCAAGCCCAGTGTATTCAAATTGGCCCCACTGTCTTCCTTCAAGGCCCATTCCATTTGGGATTTGAAAGACATCACCATTCACAGATTTCCTCAAGCCAGAAAGCTCAGAACTTTCTTAAATTTTCCTTTTACCTCACTCTCCACATCTAATTAGTCATTAAAACTTGTCAATTCTTCCTCTGAAATAGCTCTCAAAATTCACATATGTAAATTTATATTTTTAAATATAAATAAAACTTATAAATGTAGGACTTTGTGCTATGTGAGAAGCTTGTTTCTTTCTTTAAAGGGAAATGTTGGTAGTATTAAAAGGGCACAGCAAGTGCTCATTAAGAAAAGATCCAGTGGTTACCAGAGGCTGGGAGAGGGGACAGGGAGACTAGATCTTATGTTAATTGTCTTGTCATTAAATAATAATAATAATGAATAAAGAAGACAGGAGTAAACTTTTAGAGATGACGTGTATAGCATAGATTGTAGTGATCATATTATGGGTGTATGAAAGTGTTAGCTGCTTAGTCATGTCCAATTCTTTGCGACCCCATGGACTGCAGCCCATCAGGCTCCTCTGTTTATTGAACACTCCAGGCAAGAATACTGGAGTGGGTTGCCATTCCCTTCTCCAGGGTATCTTCCTGACCCAGGGATCCATCTTGTGTCTTCTGCATTACAGGCAGATTCTTTACTATCTGAGCCACCAGGGAAGCCCATGGTGTGCATGCTAAGTTGCTTCAGTGTGACCCTAAGGACTGCAGACTGCCAGGTTCCTCTGTCCATGGGATTCTCCAGGCAAAAACACTGGAGCAACTTGCCATTTCCTCCTCCAGTGGATCTTTCCAATCCAGGAATCAAACCCGCGTCTCTAGTCTACCTGCATTGGCAAATTTTTTTGTTTTTTTTAACCACATGAGTTTGAGTAAACTCTGGGAGTTGGTGATGGACAGGGAAGCCTGGCGTGCTGCAGTCCATGGGGTTGCAAAGAGTTGGACACGACTGAGTGACTGAACTGAACTGAGTGCCACCTGGAAAGCCCCTACCCCCCTGCCTGACCTGGGAAGCCCTACCCACCATGGTGTACACTTATTTCCAAACACATCTGTTTATATACATTAAATATGTAAAACTTTTAGTATGTCAACAACCCTTTAATAAAGTATAAAGAAAAGAAATTATCTCAATGAGTTGGTAGATACCAAATAATGCTAAAAGTGAAATGATCAAATCCTATCATATGTATATATAAGGATCAGAAAATCTATGGGCAGCAAGCTATTATGTGTGAATTGAACATGGTAGTGACATATAAATAAAATAGCAGAGATCTAGCCTGGCAAAAATAGGTGTGAATCAAAGAAGTTGTAGTATTCAAATGGGAAAAGCAGCAAATGCCTTTTACTGTCATTTTAGAGCAGCAGTGGATTAGCACACGCTTCTCTTATTCCACTTGGCCACGGCCTGCCAAATGAGAATAGCACACTTTTTACATCAGGAGGGAAGTGCCAAAATATTGAGCATGTCTTTTATGACATCAACCCTAAGCTCATGGTCTCCATCATTCAGCTTTTATTGTTCCTTGCAAAGAGATTTTATCCAGAGTACACCTCTATAAATGCAAGGGTCGTGCAGCTTCAGTATGGAAAAGTTATGGACGAAGTGTCCTAATTGACTTGGATCCTGGAGGCTGTCCACATTAGTGGCTAATTAACTTTTTTTAAAAAAGAAATAAAACTACTTTTGACTTAAAAAAAAAAAACCAACTTGAGTTTACACATTATTTTCGGTCTAGAATCAAGAACGCACTTTTAACCTTTCACCTTCTGACTCCACTGTGTAAGGGCCCGGTCAGCCTGCAAACAGGAACTCTTCCAAGTGACTGGTATTTTTTTATTGGTTTTCAGTATACGACGTTGCAGCACTTTATTGTCCAAAAGTAATTATATTTATTTAAGACTGTTACTGGAGGAGGGAAAATAAATATCCAATGGGCCTTCATAAAGTTTTAATATAACTTTCTGTAAAATATTAAAAAGCATACTTATTTCCACTTGTCATAGTCTTTTTTGATTATTGGTCACATAAAAAAATACTTATCCTCTCTATTTATGTGCACAAAAAATCTTCATTGTGCTAAGACGACACCACTACCACAGTTGTTTTACTTTAAATGACACTACTTTCAAAAGTTAAAAAAAAAAAAAAACTTCTCTTTTCCTTTAACAACCAGTTTACTCTTTCCTGCTCTCCTCTGAGTATATCAGTCCTGGATTGAGCTAGATTAAACTTTTTTTAAATAACTGCTTTAAGGAAACAAAAAAGTATTTAATAAAAAACAAAAATATGGCCTATTTTCTTACAGCCTGTGCAGTATTATCATCTTACATAGCAATACCTCTGTGCCTCAGTTTTCCCATCTACAAAAGAGGAATAATATAGTGTCTATGTTCCAGGATTGCTGGGAAGATTGAATGTGCTAATGTATAAAAACCTAGAAAGCTGTCTGGCACAAGGAAAGCACTCTGTGTATAGGCTACTGTTCTTATTGTCATTCAACCAAAAGGAACCAATTACATTGTATTCTGTGGCATAGCAATATGGAACTTATGGATCCCCATGGGTACCACACTGCTTGACGGCTACATTTACACTGTTCCGTCTGCCTGGAATGACCTTCCTTACTTAGCATGTCTATTTTCAAGTCTGATTCATCAGGAGAAACCTCTTCACCTTTACCATCACCTCTTCTTTGAAGGCTTCCTTGATACTCTTCTCCCATCCATGTGAAGATTCTGGGTCTCTTCCCCCTGGGCTTTCTCTTTACTTTGATTATGCTTCCATTATTGCTTTCATGTTAATAAATTATATTTTATTTGCTTACATTTCTATATTCTTAAAGTCAGGGACTATGTAGAATTCCTAGGAGGTTTTAATTTCACACTCCTGGGATTGAAGGATTGCTCCAGTAGCAAAATGTTTCTAGGAAGGAAACAGAAGCAAATTCGATGTCATATATTTTACAAAGAATTAAGATTTCAGAATGCTTATAGTTACTAGTTAGGACAAGAAAAGCCAGCAATATGCAAATCATCTCACTGATCTTTAAAGTCAATTGGTTTCTTCAACACTGTTTATTAACCATTTTTTCTGTGTCTCATCCTGCTCTTGATCCTTGGAGTACAGAAATAAGGGGGAAAAACCCCCCAAACAAAAACAATCCCTACTCTCATGGAGCTAATGTTCCAGAAAGAGAGAGTCAGATGTCAAACAATACATGCAAATAAAAAGTAAATTGTATAATGAATTAGAAGATGATAAATGCTGTAAAAAAAAAAAAAGAGAAGGTGGGAAAAAGGGTTAGGAGGATTGGGGTGCTGGTTTTGGGAGGCTGTGAGGGGACATTTACAAGGTGAAGGAAGGTGGTCAATGTGGGTTCTATTGAGAAGGTGGAATCTGAGCAAACAATTAAAAGATGTGAGTTAGTTGTCTGCAGGAAGAGAGTCCCAGAGCAAAGCTCCTGAGGTGGGATTGGCTCAGTGTGTTCCAGGAGGCTGGTGTGGGTGGAGAGGAGAGCAGGCAAGATCAGAGAGGTGACAAGGTCCAGAGTGGAAGGCCAATGCCTTTTAACTTTCTAGAAAACCAGGTTTCAGGAGGCCCAGAATGTTGTTGTGAAAAATAAAATGCTCTCTGCAAACATTGCATTATATTAGAAAAGCTACCTAGAGCAGACAGGATTCCCAGAGAAACACGGAGAAAGAGAGAGAAACCCAGGGAGCAAGGCTGAAAGAAAAAGGCTGGGAAAAGAAAAACTGAGTACTCTCTGCTTCTATTATCTTTTTATTAGACCTGCAGGAGACCTTTGTTCATAGGGAACTTAGAGTAGTCATCTGCTGATGCAGTTTTTGTCCTTGAGGTCTAATGGCTTAAAAAACAGAGGAAAAAGACCCACATAAACTGAAGGCTTTCAGTTATTCTTCAAAATGATCCAGGCCAGGGAAAACGTCTAAGAGCCTGGAAAAAGTTCTGAATTTCATTTCAGGCCTCTCAGTACTTTCTACAACGCAGGAGCATTTGGAGAAGAGTGATGGGAAATGATTCCTTTTTAACTTTGGAGTATATTTATATTGTGGAGACTTGAGCAGCTCTAATAATATCTTACAATGAGTTATTTCATTCACTCATTCCACAATATTTATTAAGTGCTTACTATGTGTCAGGCACTGTTCTAGACCCTAGGGAGATAGCAGTGAATAAAACAGCCCCAAATCCTCCTCTTTATGGAGTCAGTTAAAGAATATACAAAATATATATGTCAGATGGTGGCGAGGGCTCTGGAGAAAAATAAAGCAGAGTTAGGACAAGTGCCAAAGGCGGTGGAGTTAGGAAGATCACTGTTTTACACAAAGCAGCCAGAGAAGGGCTCTCTGATGAAGTGACAGCTGGCAGACACTTGAAGAAAGTCAGGGTACAAAAATTAGGACATAAGAGGATTTCAGACAGAGAAACAGCTAGGCAAAGGACCTGAGGCAGGAGCATCTAGGAATGAATAGCACTTCATGGTTTATTTATTTATTTAAAAAAAATATTTTTCAAGCTTCCTTTAAGTGTTCCCTCCCCCCTCCCCCCAAATTATCTTTTTATTTGGCTACACCAGGTCTTAGTTGCAGCACAGTGGATATTCATTGCAGCATGCATAATCTTAGTTGCAGTCTGAGGGGATCTAGTTCCCTGACCAGGGATCAAACCCAGGCCCCCTGTGTTGTGAGCAGGGAGTCTCAATCACTGGATCATTAAGGAAGTCCCACTTCATGGTTTATTGATCACTTTCATATTCTTCCTTTTATGTCATCTTCACCAGATCCTTGGAAAATAGAAAAAAGCCTCTTGAAAGTGAAAGAGGAGAGTGAAAAAGCTGGCCTAAAACTCAACATTCAAAAGAGTAAGATCATGGGATCCCATCCCATCACTTCAATGGCAAATAGCTAGGGAAACAATGGAAACATCTACAGACTTTATTTTCTTGGGCTCCAAAATCACTGCAGATGGTGTCTGCAGCCATGAAATTAAAAGATGCTTGCTCCTTGAAAGTAAAGCTATGAGAAACCTAAACAGTGTATTGAAAAGCAGAGACATTACTCTACTGACAAAGGTCTGTCTAGTCAAAGCTATGGTTTTTCCAGTGGTCATGTATGAATGTGAGAGTTGGACCATAAAGAAAGCTAAGCAACAAAGAATTGATGCTTTTGAACTGTGGTATTGGAGACTCTTGAGAGTCCCTTGGATTGCAAGGAGATCAAACCAGTCAATCCTAAAGGAAATCAATCCTGAATATTCACTGGGAGGACTGATGCAGCAGCTGAAACTCCAATACTTTGGCCATCTGATGCAAAGAAGTGACTCATTAGAAAAGACCCTGATGCTGGGAAAGATTGAAGGCAGGAGGAGAAGGGGACAACAGAGGATGAGATGGGTTGATGGCATCACTGACTCGATGGACATGAGTTTGAGCAATCTCTGGGAGTTGGTGATGGACAGGGAAGCCTGGCATGCTGCAGTCCATGGGGTTACAGAGTTGATCACGACTGAACTGAACTGAGCTGATTTTCTCCCTTCTATGAGAACGTACTCAGTCCCTATGTCGAGTCTGTCTCTTGTGACCACATAAACTGTAGCCCACCAGGCTCCTCTGTTCATGGGATGTTCCAGGCAACAATACTGAATGAGTTGCCATTTCCTTCTCCAGGGGATCTTCCCCACCCAGGACTTGAATGCACGTTTCCTGCGTTGGCAGTGGGTTCTTAACCATTGAGCCACTAGGGATGGTCTTTCTCCCTTTTACCAACGAATAAATTGAGGGGACAGCAGTGGTTTGGTGAAGAAATGCAAAAAAGTGGTGTCTGGAGAAATGAACCCAAGTCATTTCCAAGGTAAAGCTTTGTCTACCAACTTCCCCCCTGCTATCTTGAGAAAGCCAGACCTGCTGCGGGGCCTCTAATAGACCTTCAAGAATAAGTGAAGCTGCAGTGACTGAGGTGTTCACCACGTGGGCTGTGTGGGCAGGAGCCCTAAAACAGAGCATCTCTTAGCATCATAGAACGTTCATTACTGCTTTTGATCCAGCATGATGACCCTGACAGACAAAGGTGACCCATCTCTGTCTGCAAGAAATACCCTCTTTAAGACTCTTTCTGAGTCCTTTCCTGACCTAGGATCAGACTCTTCCCACGATGCCTGAGAGCGCAAACACCCCTCCCTTGGTGGAGGGGGGAATCTGACCTCTCACCCACAAGAGTGCATCTCAGTTCTGACCCCACCCCCCCACCAGAGCAATCATTGCAGAGCACAATATCCCAACAGCAGTATGGTTCCCAGCCCTGGGGGATTCCGCCTTAAATAATACCACATGTCGGACATTACCGGACAGCCCTGCTTCCAGCTTTGCCCAGCCTGCTCTATTCTTTTTTTTAATGGTGGTTTTCCTGCTTGAAGTAAAGGTTATGCCTGCACAGCCCTCCTGCAGCTTTATCAGTCTCAGTTCCCCAGCTCCTGTCAGCAACTGCTCAAACAGGAACACACACGCACACACACCTCCAAAAGATCAAGTAGTAGTATGCAGGCTCCATCACAACTTCACAGAACTCTGTTAATTTCAGGTAACATACATATGAACTATCATAGTTTCTCTCTCAAACATACAAGGATACATACATGCACATATATACATACATACTGAATACACATATACAAGTGCCTATACTCACATACTCAAAATGGCTAAACAAATCATTAGTTTTAATTGTTTAATATTTATCATGTTCTCAGGATTGGCATGGCAAGTTACTGATTTGTCTGAAGGACTGTTTTAGATTACAAAAACAGTCTTAGTAAAAGAATTCCTGGACAACTTGCAGTTAACTAGGGAATAAGGATATCAAAACTAGCAGAAACTCCCCACAATGGACACCGGCGGCCTGGCTTCCCACTCTCCTCTTGCTCTGGGGTTGTTTGACTCCTTAAAAGATTGATTTATAAATCAGTTTTGCAACAGTGATTCCCATAATCCCCCTGGTGAGATTTTTGGCTGCTTCTTCTTCATGTCTTTTAGATTTATATATAAATGAAAATTGTATATATAAATTAAAGTCTTTGGTTATGGAGGCATAAGTCTTACAACCTGATCGCCACAACCTCAAAATGTTCCAAGACCTCCTTTTTTAACCACTGGTCAGAATATTCTTCTTTGTTTTCTTCTAGCCCTTTGCTTCTGTTTTGCTGAAACATGACTGAGCGACTAACAATCACTTTCACTTTACTGATATAGGGTTTATTTGACCCAAGTAACTTTATAGAGCACAAAAAAGAGTTGTAATTGTGGGCCTATCCAGTTGGTTGTTGTTGTTTAGTCTCTAAGTCGGGTCCAACTCTTCTGCAACCCCATGGACTGTGGCCTGCCAGGCTCCTCTGTTCATGGAATTCTCCAGGCAAGAATCCTGGAGTAGGTAGCCATTCCCTTCTCCAAGGGATCTTCCCAACCCAGGGATCAAACCTGTGTCTCCTACACTGGTAGGCAGATTCTTTACTGCTGAGCCACCAGGGAAGCCCATCCAGCTAGTTAGATGAATATAAATGGGCCAGGTGATATATGACCACCAGGTCTTCAGTGGACCCACCCTTAACATTAATCCTCATCTCCAATTTTCCTCCTCAGATTATCTGTTTGGATTCTTACCAAATACCCAATCTAGACTCTAGACACAGTCATAAAACTAAGTTGCAGACAGAGTCGTCTACTGTCAGAGCAACCAGGGCTTTGACATCCTATAACAATGTGAGATTGAAAGAGTTTATAATTTTCCTAAGTTTATTATTTGACCATCATTAATGAAATGTACTGATCATGCAACTTTTGCTTTTTGTGCTTCCTTAAATATTTAGAAAAGTACTTATTTTTATAGAGAGCATCAAAAAATGTGATGATTCTAATTCCCTCTCTAACTCATGGTACCTTCTCCTAAGATCTTAGAGCCCTTCCTCCTCAGAGTTATGAAGTGATTTTCCCTGGACATTTAGGAGCTGTTATAGCAGAGATGTTTATTTCCAGGCATTACTGCATTTGCTACTCTGTTTGACCTCCATGTCCTTGATCTGTGGATGCTGAATGAAGAAATTGCAAAATGACTAGATAACACTTAAATGTGTTAGACAGAAGACGATTTGAGGGTTGGTTAACTGGAAGATGGAATATGATGGCTTCCTAAGGGCAATGTTTATTGGACAACTGTCTGCCAGCTGGTAAAGAGAGGCACTTGTTCAGTCCTGGTATTTTATTCTAGCCAAGGGGGAAAGGAAAGTCTAAAAGATCAAGGATACAAATGAAAAACAAACATGGAAAGCTGCAAAGTTAAGAACACCGAGAGGGGGAGGCCACAAGGGAAATGGATTATATTTCAGAGTTTAAAAAAAAAGCACAAAAAACCTATAATCTGTCTTGTAAATTAATTCCACACTTAATTTTTGAAATTCCTTCCTATTTTTCCAGACTTGAGCCAATACGAGGGAAATGAAATATTATAGGGAAGTGGCAGCCAGGCATATAGTGGTAAACTAGTTTACTTTTACAATTTCCTTTCATATGTAGATTCAACCCTGCCTTTTCCTTTGTCATTGCTTACAAAGATCTAAGCTTCCTTCCTAAGACATCATCTTTTATTAATCAGCTTATCCACAACAGAGTCCAAGAGACTGGATCTGGCTTCAGACAGATGTTGATAAATGTCTTAAGTTTCTTATAAATGAAATCAAGGCCAGCCATGTTTTATTAATCAGTTACCCTTCATACATACTATGTCCTCCGTATATTGTATCACACTTTATATGCCATCCTGTTTACACTGCTTGTCCTGATTCAATTCAAGACAGTTTGTCACTATTTGGAAAGACAGGTAGTCCTGTATGGGTTTTTATACATACTTCAGGCCTAATATAAACAGTCATTTATAGATGTATATTTAGCAAAATAACATTAGGTGTTAGTGAGGAAAATGAACATCGTGCATTTATGAATTACTGTATGTTTACTTTATCTATTGACAAAGATAAGAATATAAAAATGGTCAAAAACCTGCTAATGGGAAACACTTAGGAACTTAACTTTCAGAAAGTCAAAAACATATTGAACAAATATATTTCTATTAACAGAGCCTCATACGGTCTGGTTTTGTCCTATATTCTCATTTAAGGAATACTGACTTGGGGCTCCAAAGTAGTAAAGGCAAATTACTCTTAAAGCAGTTCATCTTCCTGACTGTCACTATAGTGGTTATATTAGTTCAAGGACTATTATAGGGATAAGAGAATAATTAAACAAGAGGAGGAAGTTCCAGTTACAGAATAAATTATGTATAATAATAAATAATCTTCAGGTATAAACTATGGTGTTAGTCTAGTGTTAATAACCAATTCTTCCAACACAACCTGTGGTAAAATTCTTAGAAGCAAATGTCCTGCTGGCCCTAATTTATATCTGTGTATTCTTCATTTGTCCCACCTGTGGCTCTTCTGCATATGCTGTTTATCTGTGTATTCCACTCTGGTCCATTCTGTGCTCCATCTGGTGGCACGATTGTTTCTAATGATATAAAAAGCCTCTTGGGTTGCAATTGCTTCATGTTCAGTGTTTAAAGAATAGGTCTTCTACCACAAATACCCAGGGTTCTGCTCTGCATAGTTTTGTTATTTTTATTTTGGTGCCAGTTGCTGTCACTGAGTATACGCAATGAATCCATTGCTGCGTTACGTGCACTCCTATACCCTCTTCCCTGTGCTCTGTGGTCCGCAAATGACCTTTCATCTGCACTGCACTAGCTTTCTATACCTCTTTGATTCTGGATGGAATCAGAACACATTCTGAATTAAGAAGTGCCTGAAAAACTGTCCCATTACCTCAATGCCTATTTCTCTAGTTGTTATAGTATTTTTTTCTTGCTACAAAAATATCTGTAACATCAACTGCCCTGGTGGTCTAGTGGTTAAGAATCAGCCCGTCAATGCAGAGGGCATGGGTTCAACTCCTGGTCGGGGAAGATCCCACACGCCATGGAGCCCCTGCTCTGCAACAAGAGAAGCCAGCACAAGAAGCAGCCTGCACACTGCAATTAGTGTAGCCTCGGCAAACGAAACAAAACAAAACAAAACAAAAACCTGTAACAGAGAAACTCTCTGCCCTGGAATGAAACTGGATCTATCAGGGAATTTCGCTTGTATTTCGCTTATGCGCATGCTCTGTATTTGCAAATTGATAAGATATGCCTTAAAAGTAAAAACAGATGATTCTCACAGCATAAAAAAATCTTCTGAGTAAGCAAGCTGACATAAATGCTAGATACTAAAAAATAAACCTTTTCTTAACTTTTTTGGTATTTATATCAGTGAATCAGTTCAGTTCAGTCGTGTCCGACTCTTTGCGACCCCATGAATCACAGCACGCCAGGCCTCCCTGTCCATCACCAACTCCCGGAGTTCACTCAGACTCACGTCCATCGAGTCAGTGATGCCATCCAGCCATCTCACCCTCTGTCGTCCCCTTCTCCTCCTGCCCCCAATCCCTCCCAGCATCAGAGTCTTTTCCAGTGAGTCAACTCTTCGCATGAGGTGGCCCAAGTACTGGAGTCTCAGCTTCAGCATCATTCCTTCCAAAGAACATCCAGGGCTGATCTTCTCTAGAATGGACTGGTTGGATCTCCTTGCAGTCCAAGGGACTCTCAAGAGTCTTTTCCAACACCACAGTTCAAAAGCATCAATTCTTTGGCGCTAAGCCTTCTTCACAGTCCAAATAGTCAACAGTTATATGCTCCTGGACTTGGAGATAAGATTTGGATATAGAAAAAAAATATTAACAAATAACTTCTTAGAATTTTAGAAAATAGGCATTTGATGATATATATCTTTAGGCTGCTTTGATCCTGTACTGTATGTTAAATATTTTAAAGATAAAAATATATAAAATATTTTGATTGATGGTTATTTTGAGTATATATATATTTAAATTGAAGTATAGTTGATTTACAAGCTGTGTTAGCTTCAGCTGTACAGTATAGTGATTTGGCTTTTTTTTTTTTGCATATTATATTCAATTGCAGGTTATTACAAGATATTAAGTATAATTTCCTGTGCTGTATTTACTGTATACAATAAACAATAAGTTTATTGTATATAGTAAATCCTTATTACTTATCTATTTTACATATAATAGTTTGTATCTGTTAATCTCATTCTCCTATTTGTCCTTCCCTCTTTCCCTTTCTCCTTTGATAACCATAAATTTGTTTTCTATGTCTATGAGACATTTTTTAGATATATTCATTTGTATAAATATAAGTGATATTATATAGCATTTGTCTTTGACATTTCACCAAGCATAATATCCTCTGGGTCCATCCAATGATGCTGCAAATGGCAATATTTCATTCTTTTTCTGAGTAATATTCCACTAAACATATATATACCACATCTTTTCTACCCATTCATCTATCGATGAGCAATTGGGTTGCTTCTCTGTCTTGGCTATTGTAAATAGTGCTGCTATGAACATTGGGGTGCATGCATCTTTTCAAATTAATATTTTTCATTTTTTCCAGATATATGTCCTAAATTTGAATTGCTAGATTACATGATAGCTCTATTTTTAGTTTTGAAAGGAATCTACATTCTGTTTCCCATAGCAGGGGCACCAATGTACATTCCTACCAGCAGTGTACAGGGGTTCCCTTTTTCTCCACACCCTCTCCAGCATTTATATTTTGTAGACTTTCTGATGATAGCCATTCTGACAGGTATGAGGTGATACCTCATTGTGGTTATAGTGTGCACTCCTTAGTAATTAGTAATGCTGAGCATCTTTTCATATGCCTGCTGGCCATCTGTATGGCTTCCTTGGAGAAATGTCTATTCAGGCTTTTTTGCCCATTCTTTGATTGGGTTGTTTGGTTTTTTTGACATTGAGTTGTATGAGCTGTTTGTGTATTTTGAATATTAACTTCTTGTCATTTCCATTTTTTGCAAATATATTCTTCCATTCCATAGAATGTGTTTTTGCTTTATTGATGGTTTTCTTTGCTGTACAAAAGCTTTTAAGTCTTAATAAGTCTCATTTGTTTATTTTTGCTTTTATTTCTTTTGTCTTGGAAGATTGATCTAAGAAAATATTGCTATGATTTATGATCAAGAATGTTTTGCCTATTTTGTCATCTAGGAGTTTCATGGTATCATGTTACATTTAGGTTTTTAATTCATTCTGTGTTTATTTTTGTACATGGTATGAAGAAATGTTCTAATTTCCCTGATCTATATGTAGCCGTCTAGCTTTCCCAACACCATTTGCTGAAGAGACTGTGTTTTCTCCATTGGATATTCTTACCTCCCTTGTTATAGATTAATTGATCATAGGTGCATGGTTTCATTTTTGAATTCTCTATTGTGTTCCCTTGATCTATATGTCTGTTTTTGTGCCAGTACCACACTCTTTTGATTACTGTAGCTTTGGGTATAGTCTGAAGTCTGGGAGAGTTATTCCTTCAGCTTTCTTCTTTATTTTCCCCTCAGGATTGCTTTGACAATTCAGGGTTTTTTTGTGATTCCAAATAAATTTTAGGATTATTTGTTCTAGCTCTGTGAAAAATGACAGGAGAATTCTGATTGTGATTGCATTAGATCTGTAGATTGCTTTGGTATTATGGACATTTTAACAATATTATTTCTTCTAATGTAAGAACTTGGGTATTTTTCCATTTCTTTAACTCTTCAATTTTATCAATATTTTATAATTTTCAGCATATAGTTCTTGCTTGGTTATGTATATTCCTAGGTATTTTATTCTTTATTGTATGATTTTAAATAGAACTATTTTCTTAATTTCACTTTCTGATTGTTCATTATTAGCTTAAAGAAAAGCAACAGCTTTCTGTACATTAATCTTGTATCCTGTAACTTTACTGAATTCACTTATTAGTTCTAATAGTTTTTGTGTGGAGACTTTAGGGCTCTCTTTATAGAGTATCCTGCCATCTGCAAATACTGAGAGTTTTACCTCTTCCCTTCCTATCTAGATACCCTTTCTTTTTCTTGTCTGATTGGTGTGGCTAAGACTTCCAATACTATATTGATTAGAAACAGTGAGTGGGCATCCTTGTCTTATTCCTGAATTTAGCAGGAAGCTTTTCACTGTTGAGTATTTTGTTTTATGTTGAGTATTTATGCCTGAAGGTTTGTCATAAATGGCCTTTATTATGTTGAGATGTATTTTCTCTATACCTACTCTGGTGGGAGTTTTTATTATGAATGGATGTTGAATTTTGTCAAATGCTTTTTCTACTTCTATTGAGATGATAATATTGTGGGTTTTGTCTTTCCTTTTGTTAATGTGATATCACATTGTTTAATTTGCATATGGTAAACCATCATTGTGATCCTGGAATAAATCCAGCTTGATCACAGTGCATGATCCTTTCTATATATTGTTGGATTCAGTCTGCTAATATTTTGTTGAGGACTTTTTAATCTATATCCATCACAGATATTGGCTTGTAATTTTCTTTTTTTGTAATGTCTTTGGTTTTGGTATCAGGGTGATGATGACTTCACAGACTGAATGTTGGAGTGCTAGCTCTTCAAATTCTTGGAGTAGTTTGAGAAGGATAGGTATAAATTCCTCTTTAATTTTCAATAGAACACCCCAGTAAAGCCATCTGGTCCAGACTTGTTTGCAGGGAGTTTTTAAAATTACATATTCTATTTCGTTTCTATTTATCAGTCTGTTCAAACTGTCTCTTTCTTCTTGATTCAGTCTTGGCAGGCTATATATTTCTAGAAACTTGTCCATTTCTTCTAGGTTGTCCAATCTGTTGGCAAATAACTATTCATAATATTTTCTTACAATCTTTTTGTATTTTTATGGTATTGGTTGTTATCTCTCTTCTTCAATTTCTTAGTTTGTTTATTTGGGTCCTCTCTCTTTTCCCCTTGGTGAATCTGGCTAGGGGTTTGCTGATTTTGTTTATCTTAAAAAACCCAATTCTTGATTTTTAATTTTTCTATTATTTTTATTTGTATTTAATTATTTCCTTTCTCATCTTTATTATTGTTTTCATTCTGCTGATTTGGGGCTTTGTTTGTTCTTTTTTTCCCTAATTCTTTTAGGTGGTAAGGAAGGTTGTTTATTTCAGATTTTTCTTCTTTCTTGAGGAAGGCCTCTATCACTATGAATTTCCCTCTGAGAACTGCTTTCCATAGATACTCATTCCCTTCTGTCTGACTTTTCTCACTAAACAATGTTTGGTTGCTTCATCCCTGTTGCCTTGATCTAGGTCTGATTTTAAGTCATACTTTGAGTCATATGTTTAAAAAGGAGCAAAATGAGAAATGTAAGTTTCTCAGATTATGAGAAATGATTCTTCTTGGTTTTAATGTGTGGAGAGGACTCTCATGAAGAAGGAAGAAATTTTCCTGAAACAAATATTAATATTTTGCTAAAGTTTTAGTTTTGTTTCTGATTTGGAACAGTCCTAAATCAGACAGTCCTAAAAAAGGGATAATGTTTCAAATTGCTTTCCTTCTGTAAAGAATTTGCAAGTCCAAATAATTTTTCAATAATAGATGTCTGTATTTCTAAGGAAGCCCATATAAAAATTCATTAATTTTACATATTTTCTATCTCCTTTGTTATTATACAAAGTTGAAAAACTTCCCTTCAAGACTGATGAATGTCCTAGTCAACCCTTGTGTGCTTGTGTCTGTGTGCTCAATCACTGAGTCACGTCCAATTCTTTATGACCCCATGGACGAAAGGATGGCAGGCTCTCCTGTCCATGGGATTTTCCAGGCAAGCATGCTGGAATGGATTGCCATTTCCTCATCCAGGGGACCTTCCCGACCCAGGGATCAAACCCAGGACTCCTGCATGAGCAGGCAGATTCTTTACCACAGCACCACCTGGGAAGCCCTTAATATTTCACATGATCAATCAGATGAGTAGGACCAGAATCAGGATTATTAACAGTACCAGAAGGTCACACTCAGATTTGTGGTTTCCTCCATATAAGTTAAGTCCTAAAAAAGAAATTCTATAAATTTTTTTTCTTGTTTTCCATTATTTATGATTGTATTTCCATGTGACTAATATCATAGTAAGCAAAAATAATGCAAGTGATAATAGCAGGGTTAAATTAATCACCGAAATTTGTCAGCCTAAGCACTTACTTTAAATTGATTTAATAAATTTAATAAACATCTGAAAGACAAAGACTTTTAAAAATAATGTCACATTTTATTATATATATATCAGGATGCTGTGCTGTGCTCAGTTGTGTCAGACTCTTTGCGACCCCATGGACTGTAGCCTGCCAGGATCCTCTGTCCATGGGGATTCTCCAAGCAAGAATACTGGAGTGGGTTGCCATGCCCTCCTCCACAGGATCTTCCCAACCCAGGGATCAAACCCAGGTCTCCTGCATTGCACGTGAATTCTTTACCATTGGAGCCACCAAGAAAGCCCAAGAATACTGGATTGGGTAGCCTCTTCCTTCTCCAGGGGATCTTCCTGATCCAGGAATTGAACCAGGGCCTCCTGCATTGCAGGCAGATTCTTTATCAGCAGAGCTACCAGGGAAGCCCATATAAATCAGGATATAGAGCATCAAATCGAGACAATTATACACATCATATGTTTCTTGAGAATAAGGACATCTTCATTTCCTCTTCATTTTCCTCCTCTCTCTCTTTATGGTTCTTTTGGAGCTCTTCTATGTTCAAGTTTGGTACTCAAATGTGACTTCCACGTCTGTCTGTTCTCTGAGTAGGATTTCTTACCTAAGTATACAGTGTTGATGATGACAGATTTGGGAAGAAGCTTGGCTTCTGCTCCATCTCTCTCTCCTCTTAACTAAGTCAATTACATGTTGACTGCTACAGCTATTGCCTCTTTCCCAGCTCCACCACCTCTGTTTTATTTCAGACCCTCACTGGATTTGTATTATACAATTTTTTCCTAAACTAGTCTTCACAACTTGACTCACAACAATACATTCTCTTCACAGTCCCCAGAAAGGCTTTTTATAACTCAGACCTGACCGTGTAACCTTCTAGTTTGAACCATGAGATGGTCTCCCATGAACTCAGGTGAAAAACTAAAATATTACCTTAGCCTACAAGTCTCTATAAAATCTCACCCTTTTCCAGCTCTCCTGAGCTCACTGAGCTCACTGAGCTCTCACTGCTCAACTCACGAGCTCATATACCTGAGTCCAGTCTCTGAATGTACGCATGCCTGCTTTTTTGTTACTGTTGTTTGCTTTCATTCTGAAAGCCTATCACCCTGTCTACATCTGGGTGATCACTATTCCATCATCCTGGTCTTCCAGGACCTACCCTCCAGCCCTCATCTTTGATCAGTTCAGGCACACACAGTAACCTGGGCTTCCTCTATCTCACCCTTACTAATAATATCTGCAACTCTACAAATGACATTAACACCTGATTCTCAGTCTTCTGCTGCCCCTAGCCAAACTGTCCTTTTATCACAATGACTCTGTGTGGTTCATCAATTCAATAACTTAGCTTCAAAAATCACTGACCTCTTCCACTCCATTTTAGCAGCTCATTTCCAAGGTGCTTTTCTTTATCTACTCATTGCCAGGGCCTCACCTGACTCTGAAATCCTAAACTGTATTATAACATTCTCCAATCAAAACCTTCAATGCTTTTGCCCCTTTAACTCCCTTATTCTCATAACATCTGATTCTTACCTCATGACTTCTATTACTTTGGCTGCAACTTTTCTAACACTCTACCCATTACCATGACTTTGCATGCTCCTGTAACAAAGAATATTTTATACTCATTCAATCTGCTCCAACATGACCTATAATTTATTCATCAATTTGCAATTAAGATTGCAATGCTTTACTAAAACCATGAAGCAAAGATCACCAATCCCCTCTTGAGTAACAAATCCCATAGGCTCACATCAATCCTGTTATTTCACCTTTCAGTGGCATTTGCCTCTTCAGGCTCCTTTTTGGTTTCTTTGTCACTATTGTCCCCCGATCTACATGGTTTGTTCTCCTAGTCCCCTTTACATTTTTCCCCAAGGAACTGTCTTCAGCCTTCTTTTCTCCCAGGCCATTTCCTCCCGTGGCTTCATTAATTCATACACTAGGTGACTATACAGGTGGATATAATTGTTCAAATGTCTTCAAACTGGAAACATCATCTACATTTTATCATGTGTAAATTATGCCTAATTCTATAATATAAACTCCCAGAGATTCAACTCAGGGTGAGAGATGCACACAGACTGAAAGGAAGGAGATGGAAAAAGGTATTTCATGCAAATAGAAATGACAAGAAAATTGGGGTAGCAATACGCATATTTGACAAGATATAATTTAAAACAGAGGCCAAAAAGAAAAACAAAGAAGGGCATTATATATATATATATATAAATAAATAAATAAATATTTATATAAATAAATATATTATATATATATATATATATATATATATAATGTAAAGGCCCAAGCTGAAGAAGCCACAACCATTTGGGGCAGGATAGTCACTGTGACAGAGGCAAAAGAGAGATGGCAAACAGTATGCTGACTCTGAAAACTTCTGCTCAGAAGTGACAGAATAATAACGGTTATTATCATCTCTGACTTGACCTTCGACAAATAGGAATACAGTGTGATTCCTTGTACTTGGTAATCAGACTTCAGCAGCCTCAGTTATAGGTATCTACCTGTGAACCTAAAAATAATTTTTAAAACAGTGCAAAGAAGCTTTGGAGTACCAAGGAAAAGCATTATTATTGAGCACATGCCTTTTATTTACCGATAGAGTGTAACACCTTACATAAAGCCTTAGCTGAGGTCCACTAGCTGACAAGTGTGTCTAAAATATTTAATGTAGAGACAAATATTACAGGCAAAGCTCAGAGGTACTGCAGACTTGGTTCCAGACTGATGTAATGAAGAGAACATCGCAATAAAGTGAGTCACACAGATATTTTAGCTTCCTAGTGTGTATAAAAGTTATATTTATGCTATCCTGTAGTCTATCAAGTGTGCAATAATAGCATTATGTCTAAAAAATGTACATATCTTAATTAAAACATATTTTATTGCTAAAAAGAACCAAAATGGTAACAAAGATCACTGATCACAGAGCATGATAACAAATACAATAATGAAAAAGTTTGAAATATTGCAGGAATTATAAAAATGTGACACAGAGACATGAATGCACATAAGCTGTTGGAAAAACGAAATGACTTGCTCAAAGCAGGGTTGCCACAAACTTTCAATTTGTGGAAAACACAGTATCTGTGAAGCACAGTAAAGTAACGTCTGCCTGTATAGTGCGATTAGGTAGCAGATGCTCAGAATCAGAGAATTTAGATGAAGACATTTTAAAGATCATCTTCCCCTGCACTTTTGTTTACGAATATATAAGGACTAGAGTGGTAAAAGACCTCCAGATCACCTTTCTGTGAACTAAGATGGATCTCTGCTTGTCCTGACCCCGTGTTCCAGAGGCCTTTCCCTCCACACTTCTGGCATCTCATATCCTAATTCTGGATTGGAATGTTTAAGAAGCCAAGGATCTGAGTCATGCAATTTAAATAAATCTCCATTGGAGAGGTTAAAATTAAAGAAAAATCTGTTCCTGTTGTGAGACTTCCAGTATCTGGGGAACTGACTTCTCCGGAACAATGTGTTCCCCGATGCTGATGAATAAATGAGGCCTCATTGTTCAATAGTTTATTTACAAACGAATCTATAGAAGCATAAAATTTAGAACTGTTCTCAATTAGTTATTCTTTCATGTTTAACTCACTCAAGTATTAAATCTTTCCCAATCATGAATTTCCTTTGGGAACAAATCTTCTGGTTTTGATAGTTCCCACTATTGAAAAGTTTTTATTGATATTTGACCTATTTTTTCCCCTTACTTTTATCCCACTTATCCTACTTATCCTGTTTAGATCAGGCCACATCATCTTCCCCAAGTGCTTATGCTTTTCATATACGTTATGACTCATCCAAGTCATCATTTAGTTGGGCTCTCCGTGTGCACTGCTTTAGTGCTTTTATGGACCTTATTCTCTTTCTAGTATAAATCTCTTGTAATGAGATACAAAGCTCCAGGAATATCACCATACTTGTAGAGACAGGGGCTTACTGTCCTTGTGTCTTTGCTATTAAGTGTAATATGGGGCACCTACACTAAAAAAAGTTTTTCCTTTCACATCACATAGTACACTTCTGTCAATGTTTAGCCCGCTAATTTTTGTGTTTTTTTTTTTTCATGTTTATTTGATTCCAACTAATAATAGGTTTTGTCTTTCAGATCACATTTAACCAAACAAATAATTCAATGTATCTGTCAGTTTTCCTATTTAATAGCTACCATTATTCTTAATTTCTTCATCTGTTAATTGGAGATAAGAGCCTAGGGTGATATTTGGCACAGACACTCAAGACTTAGCAACTAAACAACAACAACAGCAGATGATTAATTATTAGTTTTTTTTCCCCTCCTATCATTCCCACTTTTACTTCCCACCAGAGCTTTTTCTTCCTTAAATATCCCATATACTACCTAGGCTCTGCCCTCATCCCTAAGGCTTCTATTGATTGATGCGGCAGCTTTCATTAGCACCTTCCCTGGATTATGTTATTATTTCCTTTAGTTTATAGACTTTCAGCCCTATTTTCCAGCTAAGTGAAGTTTCTCTGATCCTAACAGAAAATAAATTCTTTTTGTCAGTAAATCTCAGGAGACCAGATCATGTCCTTTACTAAAATTCCAATTTAACATCTGCTGAATCTTACAGTTCAAGCCAAAAAGAAGTTATTAAGCTTGTAGAGTTTGATTTGTTTTTTGTAAAGGCTGATAATATACTACTATATCACTTGTGTTCTAACAGGTGTTCAATTTATCATCACATAATCTATTCTTTCTAGAACATGGATGCAAGTCTATTTTAAAATAATATGACTTTTTATAATTATAAAAGCTTATTGTATAAACTTTGAAAAATCAAGTGAAGTACAAAGAAGAAAGAGAAGGCTAGAAGTTATTGATATACTGGGGAGATAATTCTCTTAACATTTCAGTGTATATTGCTCACATATATTTTATCTGAGTTGAATGTTCGAAGCTAGATACCTTATTCCTTTTCTTTTAAAACAGTTCACTAAAATTTAATGAGTATTATATTGTTTTTATTTTTTATCTTTCTTCAAGTTTCCACAATTAAATTTTTACCATATAAGTCAACAAACATTAACCTCCTAAATACGGCATGAATTTAAATCATAACTCAACAGCCAATGTAAGCACATACTGTAGCTCAATGGACTTCAAAAGAAGTCATTATAGATTTAAAAAAATATGATTTGGGTTTTTTTATTTTCTAAAATTTCTGTTTTTCATTAGGGGCTGACTTTGAAACTCATCATTACATTCTAATGATTCTCAATTTCTCCATTGTCTTGCTCTTGTTATGAATCACCAAATGCTAATAAATAATAGAAAATCCAAAATTAGCTGACATAAGGGACAATTTTGTTTTCACTTTCCTTCCATGGACAAACTTGCACTCATTTTCTTTACCTCTAATACAAAGATCCTCTTAATCTTGTAACAATCCATCCATATTTGGGTTTGGCTTTAATCTTCACCTCACTTCCTTATTCCCATCCCCCCCCATTCTTTTGTAATGAGTTTTTATTATGTTGAACATGATTGTTCATCATTGATAGAAAGTTCTCCTGGTATTTTCATACTTTCAGTGAATTCCAATGAAGTTGACTGAATACAGATGCTGGTTCTTTTTTATGACTCACCAAATTGGCCTATGAACAAATCCAAAACATTCTTCAGAGGTTATATTTTAGCTTTGAAATGATTAGCAAACTCATAGACAGATGGGTGGCTCTAATCTGCTAGGAGTGCCTACATTGTTGCAAAATTTAGTATGTCTACTTGCAGGGGAAGAAGTCTGTTCCACTTTATCTTGGCTTTTTGAGACAGATGCCCATTTAGACCATTTGTTGTTGGACATTTAAGGAGTTCACTGATAAGAGTTCAATTCCTATCATACAGGGCTGCACCTACACTCCTTAATTCTCTCATTCTAGCTGGGAGGATCCTACCATACTTGGAGACTCAGGAGCAGAGTGACTGGATTTGCTTCTTTTCTGAATTCTCAGTGTGTGATCCAATGCTTGGCATATAATTGACACTTGAGTTGAACTGATCAATCAGATATGGTAAAACTCATTCCATCCCCATCTCCTTTATTCTGTACAAATCATTTCAAATAACAAACCTAACCATCATTACACCAAAGTCAACATTAACAGTTGTAATTAAACTAATGGGCTTGGGAAGTAGCCTTTTAGATTAGATTTCCAGCTCTACCACTGACTTGCTTTGTGAACTTTAACAAGTGTCTAAATTGCCTCAAATTTTCTGTCTACAAAATGGGAATGATCCCAGTACCTAAGTGACAGGATTGCATTTGGTTGCACATTTTTCAGGACAGTGCTGTATAAATGTAAATCCATATAGTCTAAAGGTAATAGAAATGAAAAGAAGAACACAAGCATCTCTGAATACATCTGGGCATATAAATTTTGATCTGAGGAAATACACTAGGAGTTCCTGTCTGGATAAGAAAGCACAGAGAGATCACACACAATAAAACAATGTCATCAACACTTGTTTGATTAAATTCCATCTCTGAAATCCTCTTTCATTGGACCTCAAGCCTAAGTCCAGTCTCCCCAACAAGATTGTAAGTTCCTTGAGTGTCAAGTCTGGGTCATAAATTTCTGGGTGACACACAGAGCGGGTTGGGTTAATAAATAAGAAACAAATGGACTTGTATTAGTTTTATAACTTTGTTAGATTGTTTCCATACTTCAGTGCTATTAACCTGAAAAATAAAAAGTGGATTGCAGGATTAACTTTATTATTAATATAGCCCCAGTATTTCCTTCCAACCTTGGATGAATTCATTGGCCATCCACTTCATCCAAGAATGCACCAATCCCTTATTGTAGACATTTTCTGCCCCTTTGGTTCCAATTCCCACTTTCTTTATCTGGAAGGCAAAGACATCAACCTGCTGCTAAGTCACTTCAGTCATGTCCAGCTCTGTGTGACCCCATAGACAGCCAGCCCCCCAGGCTCTCCTGTCCCTGGGATTCTCCAGGCAAGAATACTGGAGTGGGTTGCCATTTCCTTCTCCAATGTATGAAAGTGAAAAAGCGAAAGTGAAGTCACTCAGCCATATCTGACTCTTAGCGACCCCATGGACTGCAGCCTACCAGGCTCCTCCATCCATGGGATTTTCCAGGCAAGAGTACTGGAGTGGGGTGCCATTGCCTTCTCCGGAAAGACATCAACAGCTACTGTTAATTTTTTCAAATCTTCAAAAGTAGGAGAGAATGCCAGATCCTTGAGAACAGAAGAGGTGATCTACTCTTTGAGCACCTGATGTACGACCTTAGGTGCTCCCAGGATTTGTGATTTCTGAGACCAGTGAGTGGCCTCCTTGAATAAATGTTCTTGGCTTAATATATCATTGTGGAAGAAGTAAACTTTTTTCCAAGTTTAAGGAGGACATTGTTTCCTGAAATGCTATTGCTCTTATAAAACTGGGAACTAAGACAATATTTTTTAGACTAAGGTCTGATTTGGAGGTTCTGGGTAGGATGTGTTGTTACTAAAGATCTGGTGAACCAGCAGTCCTGTCTTCATTAAGAGTGGCAAGACAAGAGGTAACAGAGGAGGTGGGTTTGGATCAGTTCAGTTCAGTTGCTCAGTCATGTCTGACTCTTTGCAACCTCATGGACTGCAGCCAGGCCTCCCTGTCCATCACCAACTCCCATAGCCTACTCAAACTCATGTCCATTGAGTCAGTGATGCCATCCAACCATCTCAATCTCTGTCATCCCCTTCTCCCACCTTCAGTCTTTCCCAGCATCAGGGTCTTGTCAAATGAGTCAGTTCTTTGCATCAGGTGGCCAAAGTACTGGAGTTTCAGCTTCAGCATCAGTCCTTCCAATGAATATTCAGGACTGATTTCCTTTAGGATGGACCGGTTGGATCTCCTTGCTGTCCAAGGGACTCTCAAGAGTCTTCTCCAACACCACAGTTCAAAAGCATCAATTCTTCAGGGCTCAGCTTTCTTTGTAGTCCAACTCTCACATCCATACCTTACTACTAGAAAAACCATAGCTTTGACTAGACAGACCTTTGTTGGCAAAGTAACATCTCTGCTTTTTAATATGCTGCCTAGGTTGATCATAACTTTTCTTCCAAGGAACAAGCGTCTTTTAATTTCATGGCTACAGTCACGATCTGCAGTGATTTTGGAGCCCCCCCCAATAAAGTCGGTCACTGTTTCCACTGTTTCCCCATCTATTTACCATGAAGTGATGGGACCAGATGCCATGATCTTACTTTTCTGAATGTTGAGTTTTAAGCCAACTTTTTCACTCTCCTCTTTCACTTTCAACAAGAGGCTCTTTAGTTCTTTTTTACTTTCTGCCATAAGGGTGGTATCATCTGCATATCTGAGGTTATTGATATTTCTCCCCGCAATCTTGATTCCAGCTTGTGCTTCTTCCAGCCCAGCGTTTCTCAAGATGTACTCTGCGTATAAGTTAGACAAGCAGAGTGACAATATACAGCCTTGATGTACTCCTTTCTCGATTTGGAACCAGTCTGCTATTCCATGTCCAGTTCTAACTGTTGCTTTCTGACCTGCATGCAGATTTCTCAGGAGGCAGGTTAGGTGGTCTGGTATTTCCATCTCTTTCAGAATTTTCCACAGTTTATTGTGATCCACACAGTCAAAGGCTTTGGCATAGTCCATAAAGCAGAAGTAGATGCTTTTCTGAAACTTTCTCACTTTTTCGATGATCCAACAGATATAGGTAATTTGATCTCTCATTCCTCTGCCTTTTATAAATCCAACCTGAACATCTGGAAGTTCATGGTTCACGTACTGCTGAAGCCTGGCTTGGAGAATTTTGAGCATTACTTTGCTAGCGTGTGAGATGAATGCAATTGTGTGGTAGTTTGAGAATTTTTTTTGCATTGCCTTTCTTTGGGATTGGAATGAAAACTGACCTTTTCCAGTATTGTGGCCACTGCTGAGTTTTCCAAATTTGCTGACATATTGAGTGCAGCACTTTCACAACATCATCTTGTAGGATTTGAAATAGCTCAACTGGAATTCCATCACTTCCACTAGCTTTGTTCATAGTGATGCTTCCTAAGGCCCACTTGACTTTGCATTCCAGGATGTCTGGGTCTAGGTGAGTGATCACACCATCATGATTATCTGGGTCATGAAGATCTTTCTTGTACAGTTCTTCTGCATATTCTTGCCACCTCTTCTTAATATTTTCTGCCTTTGTTAGGTCCATACCATTTCTGTCCTTTATTGAGCCCATCTTTGCATGAAATGTTCCCTTGGTATCTCTAAATTCTTGAGGAGATCTCTAGTCTTTCCCATTCTATTATTTTCCTCTATTTCTTTGCATTGATCACTGAGAAAGCCTTTCTTATCTCTCCTTGCTATTCTTTGGAATTCTGCATTCAAAAGGGTATATCTTTCCTTTTCTCCTTTGCCTTTCCCTTCTCTTCTTTTCACAGCTATTTGTAAGGCCTCCTTAAGACAACCATTTTGCCTTTTTGCATTTCTTTTTCTTGGGGATGGTTTTGATCCCTGCTTGCTGTACAATGTCATGAACCTCCGTTGATAGTTCTTCAGACACTTTGTCTATAAGATCTAATCCCTTGAATCTGTCATTTCCATTGTATAATCTCAAGGGATTTGATTTAGGTCATACCTGAATGGTCTAGTGGTTTCCCTACTTTCTTCAATTTATGTCTGAATTTGGCAATAAGGATTTCATGATCTGAGCCACAATCAGCTCCAGGTCTTGTTTTTGCTAACTGTATAGAGCTTCTCCATCTTTGGCTGCAAAGAATATAATCAATCTGATTTTGGTATTGACCATCTGGTGGTGTCCCTGTGTAGAGTCTTCTCTTGTGTTGTTGGAAGAGAGTGTTCGCTATGACCAGTGTGTTCTCTTAGCAAAACTCTATTAGCCTTTGCCCTGCTTTATTCTCTACTCCAAGGCCAAATTTGCCTGTTACTCCAGGTGTTTCTTGACTTCCTACTTTTGCATTCCAGTCTCCTATAATGAAAAGGACATCTTTTTTGGGTGTCAATTCTAGAAGGTCTTTTGGGTCTTCATAGAACCATTCAACTTCAGCTTCTTCAGCATCACTGGGTGGGGCACAGAGTTGGATTACTGTAATATTGAATGGTTTGCCTTGGAGATGAACAGAGACGATTCTGTTGTTTTTGAGATTGCATCCCAGTACTGCATTTCAGACTCTTTTGTTGACTATGATGGCTACTCCATTTCTTCTAAGGGATTCTTGCCCATAGTAGTAGATATAATAGGCATCTGAGTTAAATTCACCCATTCCAGTCCATTTTGGTTTGCTGATTTCTAAAATGTCAATGTTCACTCTTGCCATCTCTTATTTGACCACTTCCAAATTGCCTTGATTCATGGTCCTAACATTCCAGGTTTCTATGAAACATTGCTCTTTACAGTATCGGACTTTACTTCCATCACCAGTCACATCCACAACTGGGTGTTGTTTTGCTTTGGTTCCGTCTCTTCATTCTTTCTGGAGTTATTTCTCCACTGATCTCCAGTTGCATATTGGGCACCTACTGACCTGGGGAGTTCATCTTTCAGTATCCTATTTTTTTGCCTTTTCATACTGTTCATGGGGTTCTCATGATGTTGGACTATCATGGGGTTTGTATATAACAAACTAAATTTAAACTGGAAGGTTTAAAGCAGATTTCTCAGGTGGCGAGGATAACCTCTTCTCTGAAGAGTGTTTAGTGGGCTTAGTCGGAGGCTTTCAAAATGGTCTTCCTTAGATTCAATGAAGATATTTGTCTGTTTTGGACAATAATTTGGTACAAATCCCCCTTTCCCCTTTAATTTGCCTATTGTTAAATAAAGTCATCTTTTCTGAGAGCTGGCATTCAGGAGGCATTGACATCTTGTGAGTTAAACTCTTCTGTGGTCACTGCCCCACTCCCTGAGCTAAAGCCAGCCTGATGTCCCCTCTGATGTATAAATCTCCTTTGCTAATCTGAAATGTATTTGGCCCCTTTCTGCTCACCATGGAATTTCCCTAACTTGTGAATCCAGCTCTCCTTAGTAGTCATTCATCAAAGGGATCCATTTTTTTTTTCTCCTCAAGGAGATCAGATTAGTACTTTTCTGTTATAAAAAATGGTCATTCAGATGAAAAGGCCACTGATCATTAAACCCTGGAGCAGCTGCCAAAGGAAGGTATGGCTTTGGCTCCAGAGAGACTCCTCAGGTTCCAGAGCCATACCTGGGATAACTTACAGAGTCCTGTCACAGGGGAGGGCAGGACAGGACCTTCGTGAATAGCAGTGTCCAAGCTTCATGGTCTCAGAGTTCACTTGGGGGATGAATAACCCCAGGGCCAGAAAGGGTCTGAGGACTAAGGCAGGACTTCACTTAGAATTCTACAAAGCTTCGCACTAGCAAGTCTAGGAACATTGGGTGAAATTATCCCCAAACTGAGTCAAACAAACTGACTCCACTGGATAAAGGTGCTAGAATATGGTGCTCTCCTTGTTCTACTTTGTCCCTGACTTTTCCCCATGGCCCCCCAGTGTGGACCAGTGGCTTTTCACTTAGTACATATTTCTCTAAATTTGAACCCTGGTCTTTATACATTCTGCCTATACATATGCACATGTATTTCTCTCTGACTTTTTCTAGATGTAACATTTGCACAGTGTTGAAGAAGCAAAATAGTGTGATCCATTCAATTTTGTGTCTCAATTTTCAGAAAGTCTGTGCTTCTTCCCTTTCAGTTTGGACTATGTGAACAGGTCACTCCCAGAGTAAAGCTTTCAGGCAGATGTTTCCTTCAGGAGCAGACAGCGTAGGAGGTAATCTCTCTGATTCTTTTCTCTCTTTTTCTCTCTCTTACTCTCTTCTGCTTCTTTTATATCTTTTCCTGTTTCTATCACTTTTCTTCACAGCATATGGGAAATGAAGATTCAGCAGTCACTCTTCAATGCAGACAATATAAAACCTAAACCTGACAACCCACAGCCTACAGAGGAGACAAAAGTGAGTTCAATAAAACACGAGGAAAAGGAAAATGCAACATAAACCCAGAACAAACCTCAGTTCTCCAGAAACCGGTCTTCTTTAGCTATGTGTGATTAAGATTTGCTTCCTGGAGATGACTACTATAAAATGGAGAAAAACATACCCATGGAAGAGAGATAATTAAATTATCTTTTGACTCTAATCCTATTATTTTAATATATATTTTTAAAAAGGCTACTCATTATTGTTAATTCAGAAAACATTCTAGTGTCATTCATGTTTTATCTCACTTTCTCTTTCTAAAAGGTCAAAGAGCAATAATTAAGAACTAACAAGTACCAAGTAGGGCAGCTAAAGACTAAGGAATCCATTCTGCAGAACTGGAAAAACTCGTATTTGATTTACATAAGGATCCTTTCTTTTTTCTTCATTTTGGTTAAATATACCAGTTGCAGAAAGCATTCCCCATAATATTGGTTTTGCTTCTCCAAAAGAAAAGTAGAAGAATTATGTACTCTTATTGTTATAATAATCAGTGATAATAATAAATATTATTAAAATAGTAAATATTAATGACAAATATTATTTAAATAATAACAAATATTATTATTAAGTATGGTAATAATATGAAGGTTTGGTTCTTAGTAAACAAGATTTGATTATCAAGACTCTTTTCCAAAAACCTTGATTGTGATGAGTGAATAAGGAAGATGGCTGAACATCCTGTCTTTCTGTCTTTCATGTAGACTGCTCTACTGTGGCTGTGGGTTTCCCAGGTGTCTCAGTGGAAGAGAATCTGCCTGCCAATGCAGGAGACACAGGTTCAATCCCTGAAGGAGGAAATGGCAACCCACTCCAGTATGCTTGCCAGAAAAATCCCAGGAACAGAGAAGCATTGTGGGCTACAGTTCAGAGGGTTGCAGAGTCGGACATGCCTGAGAGACTAAGTGCACACACACGCAACTGTAGCTGTACAATGAAGAAAAGACACGCCCTTCTTGCTTTGTTTTCCTGAAAAGAATTCAATTGTGCTATACATCTTAAAAAATAGTAGAATCTCTCAGTATGTATTTCTTCTGTGTTTGCTTGCATGTGTGAAAAATGTCTCTATAAACATTTAAGAGATTAACTTTGACTCCCCCATTTGGTTTTAAGCTCTCTGAAATTAAAAATGAGCCATTTATTTTGATGGAATAGGACATAAAATTGTTAAGCCTTCTCCTTTTATCACTCAGAACTGTCTCTTAATTCTCTCTTAAATTTATGAGGTCTTTATATCTGCTCTGTTTTCTTTCCATTTTCCTTATAATTCGTCTTCCAACAGTTTTTGGTTTTTAGCAGTCCCTGAAGAACTCCTCTTGTCATCATTTAACATTTGAATGGCAATAATATTTTACAAAAAGCTTTACAATTGCCTTTTACAAGATACTCTCATGCCTTCAATAACTCCTAGGTTATTATTCAGAGTCCAGAATTCTGCTGTTATTTGTAAGCATACAGGCATTCCCTTTCCTCAGACTTTTCCAGTAGGTTTGGAAACCTTTCACTGGAAATTATGTTCAGTTTTAAGCTGCACAGGTTTTGAATACATTAGTTGTAGGAGTCAAAACTTTCTTGTGGTTTTTTTGTTCTTAAATAGGAAATGCCATTTTAGATCAAAAGGAAACGATTTTATTTTGTCTCTTCAGATTCTCTGAAACATACAAGAATATGGAGTAATTTGATGCACACAATATTGAACCTGGAAAATCCTCAAATAGTAGATGAGATAAAAAATACAGTAGTCCTAAGAAATACGAGTAATAGGAATACATATTTAAAACTTCAGACCTACTCCTGAATGGGAGTTTAAAATAGCATATATTTTAAAAAGATTCTTTGTGTCTCCACTGTTAATAGAAATTCTGATCTGTATCACCATACAGTTAAAGAATTTAGTATGAATGCTGATTTATTGATTTTCATAATTTTAAGAGTATATTCATACTTCTCCCCTTCCTGCTCCCAAATAGTCCCCAGAATAGTGAAGCTTTGAAGTGATTTTCCCAAATACCAAACTCTCTCAAGTTCTGTAAGATTTAGCCATTGACTATAACTTCAGACAACTTCTATACATGGTCTTTATAAGAAACCACACTAATGCTCTTACAGGTTTCCACCATGAGCACACTGGAGACTCGTTAGAGAAATCTGGTGGAGGATAGGTGCTCTGCTTTCTGGAGTGTCTTTACACTTGGATGTCTGAACAGACAATATGCTTCTTTAAATCTCGTAACTAAAACAGCTTGAGCTAAAGTCAATACATTTTTCTCCTTGGTAACATTTTTGACTTTGGGGTTATCTGGGCTTATTTTTCATTGCTCTACTGTACTTTGCCTAACAATCAGTTAAATCCATTCCCCTAGAGCAGTTATTCCAAAACTTTTTCATATCAAGTCACATATAAAATGATTATACTTGTTCAGCACATCAGAGTAAGCTGGGGAGGATTTTGGAGGTTTCTATGTGGCACTTGGTGAAAAAAATATATATTGTATTTTCTTTAGTTTATATAGATATGCTAAGAAAAGCAAACCACAAATGCTAGGGAGAATATTACATGCTGAATTTGTATATGATTTCCAAATAAAATCTTTTCACATTTTAAATGAGAAATTGGAGCTTGTTTTAGCATAATAGCATTTTATGTATATTTTTATGGTGTGCTGGCTACACATACGTCCTAGTTAAGATTTCTTTCACGGTGATCTCTTCACATTCTTGATAGAAATCATCTGTGAGAAACCTGTTCGCAGGAGTAGCAGGTAGCAAATGGCAAAAGAATATTTATTACTTGTTTTCCTTTTGACAAGACTCCTTCATACCATTAAGCAGAATTCAAACTCTTTAAATTAAACATAAATTGTATATCAATCTTTTAAACATAACAACTTTTCCCTTTCTTCTATTAATAAATATATTTGAATTTCTTATTATACAAGTGTCAAATCCAACTGATATTTTTAAAAATCAAGTAGTTCAAACACTCATGAAAATTTTCCTCAGCAATATACACATCTTACTGTAGTCTTCATATATTTTTATAAATACCTGAATTATTGTATTCAGCACACATCCCTTTCAAATTATTTTCATCTTGAATTATTTTAAAGTTGAAATTTTTGCTTTGTCAGTAAATATTAATTTTTACTCATAACCTGTGTAAATATCCACTCAATAAGTCATTTTGAAGCCAAAATCTATACTTCAACAAATCTTTAAAGTGAAAAATATCCAATCTCTCAGTTTCTCTTTTAGCTTATAAACTTCACAAAATTCCTCTTTTGCACAGCTAGTGCAATTAAATATGAAACAGAAGAAAGTGGTATTCTGACGGGTTTTTTTTGCAAAAATCTGAAAATAGACAGGACTGTGGATGCTTGGATTTTATTAGATTATCATTTTGATAATATATGCAGTTCAGATCTACAGACTGACACTTATGTCTGAGAGCACTCATGTGAGTAAAACAACATATCACTAAGTTTCTAGAGTTCAGAAGGAATTCTTGATGTAAAACCTTCTTGCTATCATAATATATTATTTATTTCTAATGACTGTTGCAACTCCAGTAATTTGTTAGGAAATCTTCTGGCAGAGTAGATATGGTTCTCCCAAGTACTTTTCCTTCAGGTACAGATTCAAATGCTTTCTGACAAGCTGTTATTACTATTAGTATTACTCAGTAATGAGAACTATTTTTAATTTATAATCGGGTCAATATTGTCTCTATCACCTGACATGTTATCAATGAATCTACAAATACTGTTACTTAAAAATAGGTCTTTTTGGATTGCTTTGTTCAGTTCCGCTTAATGCACAAATGTATCTCTCAAAGTGTGGTGGAAAGAATAATTCTGTGATAATGTGAGAAAGTTTGACTTTAGGTGGTAATTAAGCCACCACAGGAGCAGGTTTTTTGAGTTCAACATGTTGCCATTTTTTAAATTAATCTCTTTGTAAAAATCATATTTCTTATTTTGCACCTTAAAACATTCAAATTGTTTTCTGTGTACAATGACTCTTTTACTGTGAGATGTCAGTGTTTGTTTTATTGGTAGTATTATTTAATTTGCTAATTTTTCTACGTAAACAAGATAATTAGGCTAAGAGAAAATTTATAAAAGCATATGAATCTGTATCTAAAATAACCATGTATTGTTGATTTTATAACTTAAACTATACATCTGAGCTACTGGGTTTATGTTGTATGTACATGAAGATATATTCATTTTGTTGTACATTTGGTATGAAAATAAATAGCTATAAAAAGTAATCCTATTTAAATATAAAGTTCTTCATTGTAGGCCTTTATGATTCATATTCAGCTTTTTTCTAAATACATATTTTCCAATTACATTTGTCTATATTTTTAGGAAATTTTTAAAATATCATATGAAAATGTCAAGTAGTGAAACATTAATTTCCATTTCATTCAATAATTAAAATTCTAAAAAATAAAAAGTAAAAGTATCACTTACTCTGACAAAATATTTTTAGTTTGATTTTCTTTTTTTTTTTAGTTTGATTTTCTTAAGCTGTAAATTTTAGTGTCCCCTTAAAAATTGATTTGATAGAATTACTTTTAACAATTCTTTTTAAACATTTAAAAAAATTTCTAAGAGGATAAAATAATTCATTGTGAAATCCATTTAAAAATCAGGTCTCAGCCAATTGCCAACACCAAAAGCTAATGACAATACTTTTTAAAAGATAATTAACAAATTACTTCATCCCTTCCTTGACCTTCTTCCACTTAGTTACCCCTGAGCTATATTTGTTGGTTCTATTTTTCATAAGTAGAAAATTCTAAAATTCCTTTTGGGAACTATCATAGTATTAAATAATTGAGAAATATTTCTTATATAATTGAGATTACCAATTTTCTCCTTATTTGTCTCTTTAACCACTCCACTTCCTTCACCTTTCTCATCGCCCTCACCCAGGGTCAAATACTTAGACTTTCACATAGTTTCTGAACCCTAAGGACATTCCCTCAGCCAAGATAACCTATGAATGGCTGGGCAGTCTGATGTGAAAGCCCAGAAGGTTCAATTCAACAGCGGCTAGTTGTCCACAGAGCCAGCTCCACTCTCACTCTGGCATTCAAGACCCTCCACAGTGTGGGCCCAATTTGCCTTTCTAATCTGGCTTTTTATTGCTCTTCCATGTCTGCATTCTACACAGTTCAGCTCAGTGGCCTTTGTTAGAATCCTTGTAGTAAAGAATCTGCCTGCAGTACAGGAGACCTATGTTTGATCCCTTGGTCAGGAAGATCCCCCCTGGAGAAGGGAATGGCTACCCATTCCAGTGTTCTTGCCTGGAGAGTCCCATGGACAGAGGAGCCTGGCAGGCTATAGTCCATGGGGTTGCAAAGAGTCAGACATGCCTGAGTGACTAATACTTCAGTACTTCAGGAAGAGTGTGACCAGTAAATAGTAAGTGCTATGAGGAGCTAGTTCAAGTGGAGGTAGTGACATCAGGAGAACTTGGGCCAATTTCAGTGTTTCTAACATGTCCTAACCTAGCTAGTCTCAAGCCACTTGGAATACTTTGTCCCCACAGCAATCTCTGAAGGGACATACTAACAGTTACGTTCAAATAACTTGTCCCAGGAAGTCCCATCTGATCTATTATCCTAGCATCATACGTTTTTCTTTGAGTCATAGAACACTGTATTTTGGCATTTATTGAACTCTGCTATAGCTATTTTTGTTTCTTTGGTTTATCTCCAACTATATATTTTTGCTATACCAAGACAGAATCCTTAATGTATTGCTTTTTTGTATATCATATGGTCCTTAAGATAATCTTTTTCATAATAGGAGATTTACCAAATACTTGCTGAATCAAAACAAATGTGTTTGTAAAACCTACTCAAATGTTGACATTAATACAACTTAACACATTTGAGGTATAGTTTATCTGTCAAGAAAATGGTATTTAAAGCAACTGGAGTTTCTCAGAAACCCTAATAAGATAAAGTCACCTCCTTTTCTGGAGAAAGTATCTGGTATTCCATAAGTTTAATAATAATAATATAATAACATTTAGGGAGAAAGCAGCAACTCCTTTATTCTCAAAATAAAAATGTGAATATATTTTATGACAGTGCATGCTCTATTACAAAATTCAGAAAGAGATCAGAGTTTGCACATAAACCAGTTTTATAATCATCAAGTGCAGGAAAACATTTGTGAAGTTGTCAGTAACCAAAGGTCCATTCCAAATCACAGTCAAAATGCTCAACAATCTTCTGTGAAGTACCCTTTGGATTTGATTAGAAATTAATCACTGCTTTATTCCTAACATTTAATACTGATTTTGAATATGTATCTTATTCTAAGGAGTAGGAAATTCAAGTAGACAAAGCAAATCTGTATTGTTTTGTAGTAATGACACTATATTTATGGTTTCAATTAATATTTGACCTTGTTAAGATGTTTATAAATTAGTTCACCACTTAATACTTTATTCTATAATATGAGCCTTCTGAAAAATAAAATGAAATAAGGAGAAGATAAAATATAGTAAAATAAACATACACTTACCTTTTGGAGAAACAGTTTCCTTTCCTGAAGGAGGCAGTCAAAAGTACTAGCATATAGGTTTCCTAAACTAACCTCCAGGAATATTTGTATAATCCAATGTGTTGACGAGTTTTGTGGCAAACCAGGCTGTAATCCTTTGATATCACTGAAAAAAAGATTTGGCTTCCTGAAGAAAGAAAATAAAGATCATTTTAAGCATAACCTGTGAACAGATTTAGATTCACAGACCATGAAAGCTGGAAAGGACACAGCTCTGCATAACCTCTCACTTCTCTCAGAGACAGAAATGAGGCACAAAGAAGTTTCATCAAATGGTCATTTAAAGACAAGCCTCGTGGATGAGAGAGGGACTTAGAATGTAGGTGTCTTGAGTCCTGGTACAGTGTTCTCCCCATCGTTCTCACTTTCCTTTTGCTAATGACATTCTAGTTTTATCTGTAAGGCTCAGGTGCATGAGTATGCCACACTGTCTTTTACAAAACTAAGAAAATTTCAGCCAGATGAGCACCACTCCATAGTTAGCTGCTCTTAAATATTTAGTGAGAAGGGGAAAGCAGCTGGGGAAGAAGTGTGTGCATGCTTAGTTGTTCAGTCGTGTCCACTCTCTGTGACCCAAGCCTGCCAGGCTTCTCTGTCCATGGGATTCTCCAGGAAAGAATATTGGAGTGGGTTGCCATTTTCTCCTCCAAGGGATCTTCCTGGCCCAGGGACCAAACTCATGTCTCCTGCAGCTCCTGCATTGCCTGTGGATTCTTTACCCGCTGAGCCACTGGGCCAAGATGAGTGTGGGAGAATGATCTGAGAAGGAGGCTGTGGGAGGTTTTCAAACAATTGTAGTTACAAGTCAGGTTACAGAGTGAAATTCTCCTTATGTCCAGCTTGGGCTTCCCAGATGAACGAGTGGTAAAGAATCTGCCTGCCGATCCCTGGGTTGGAAAGATTCCCTGGAGGAAGGCGTGGAAACCCACTCCAGTATTCTTGCCTGGGAAGTCCCATGGACAGATGAGCCTGGTGGGCTACAGTTCACAAGGTCGCAAAAGAGCTGGACACAACTCAGCAGCTAAACAACAATGTCCAGCTCTTGTATCTGACTGTGAAAGCACTTTGTTCCAAACCGTCACCAGGCAGAGTTTTGCTCGCCTAATCAGTTAGAGTAGAGGGTTAAGTTGGTGACAAGATCAGATGGGGATTTTGAATTACTTGATGTAGAGTCCAGTTTACAAACAATCCTATTTCTATCGCCACTGGGCTTCATTTACTTGCAGAAGCACAATCAGGTTATCTTCCTTAGTCCCTTCATCAGAACCTTGGACACTATCTGTGTTATTTTTTAAAATATGGGAACAAGCAAAATCATTCTATTCATGGAAGAAATATCTCTCTAACTTATAAATTAAACCTGAAGAAAATTTCTCCCTTTCTCAGGAATGGTTATAAAGAAAAAAAAAATTCATTTTTCATGACTGAGAAAAGCTTTCCGGTTGACTGGTTGATTAAGGGCTTTGGCCCAAAGGTCTGATTTGACCTAAAGAAAAACTGTCACACTGGAACAGTCTGGGAAAACGTTTCCATTTTCAGAGTATGGGTGAGAATAAACTTACGCTTTTCCACAAGAAATAATTTCTGCAAGTTAATCATATCCTTATGTTTCAAGATAGAATTGGCAGCCAAATTGGCAAAGAAACATGGCACAACTAACTTTTTGAATCCATAATCTATCTCATTTCTTCTTGCAATTATTTAAAATTTAAACCAGTTTTACTCAGATGCAACAAAATAATTCTATGTGCCCCCAAACTCATCCTATGTTCAATAATTAGCAGCAATTATATTTGGTATAATATTTGTTGAAAAATTACATCATTTGTTGCAAAGACAATCACTGAAAACTTTCAATTATTTATTGAGTGTGATCATCTCCACCACTTCTTCTGTTAATTAAGATAGTCAAGAATGAGTTGTGTTTAAAGCCATAAAGCCAAGCCTGGTTAGAGCTTAGAGATTTTGATTTGTGTTACCCCTTAAATTCTCCTGAGCTAAGTCATACAGGAAGACCATGAAGTAAATTTCTTCCTGATCCCATTTCTCCAGACACAGGAACATTTTTTTAAAAAAAGGTCTCAAATTTGTCAATAAACACTGATAAAATTTGTACAATTATACACTTTTAAATGTTTCACTTTCGTATCTATTACTTGTAATTTAAAAAATTAAGCTATTGCTGTCACTTTGATGAAACAAGTTTAAATGCAGCACTTTAAAAAAATAAATTGCAAAAGATGGTTTAAAAAGTAAATTCACCGAACTCTATATTATTAAATATTCCCTTTTGCTGAACCTACAGTGAAAAGAAAAATACATTATCATAAATCCCCTTAGAAATGCATATTTTTAGAAAATTCAGAAAAATTTCTAAGCAATATATATCAATCATTAGTACTGCAAGCTAAGAAAACCACCTTAAATATGTACAAATAACTTTAGCCTCAAACTCTTTTTGACAGCCTGTTTTGTGTATAGTGAAGTCACTTAGTCATGTCTGACTCTTTGCAACCCCATAGACTGTAACCTATCAGGCTCCTCCGACCATGGGATTTTCCAGGCAAGAATGCTGGAGTGGGTTGCCATTTCCTTTTCCAGGGGATCTTCCTGACCCAGGGATCGAACCCAGGTCTCCTGCACTGCAGGCAGACGCTTTACCATTTGAGCCACCAGGGAAGCCCATAAGAAGTACCTGGAAGTTTTGTGTAGAGGTTTCTTCAAATAAAAAAAAATAGTATATATTTATTTTTTAAAATTAAAAACACTAAAATAAAGTAAACTGTATTCCTACCACCCAGAGAATTAATATTATACTAGTTACATGTTAATGTATCTCTTTCTATTTTCTGTATACTCTTACTAAAATGTGAAATATATTCCATACAACATTTGTAATCCACTCTGTATCTTAGTGTGTAGGACATATTTCCATATCGCCAATATTATTTAATAAGCTAACTTCAATTTTAAACATTAATTAATCTTCTGTTATTGGATTTTGCATCGTTTCCAAGTTTTTGCTATCTTAAACAATACTGTATTCCTTCTTATCTTTCAGTCTTTGAACATTTCCATAATTATTCCCTTAAGAAAATATCCTAGAAATGGAATTTCTGGGTCAAAGATTAGTATATATTTTAAGACTTGTAATATATATTACCAAAGTGCCTTCCAAAATTGTTATAATTTATCCTTCCAGCCTCTGTGAACAACAAAAAAAAAACACTTCTCTCAATCTTTAGTAACCTTAAGTGTCATAATTTTAAATTATTCTTTGGCAATTAGGTTAGTGAAAATTGCATTCCTTTATGGATTAAATTTGCATGACTTCAACTGAAACTTTTTTCCCAAAGGAACCCCAAATAAGTTAGTGATGGTTAATAAGGTGATGTCAAATAATGAAGCCCAGAGTTTCCTAATTCACAAGCTCAGTGGTGCAAATTTCTCCCATGCACCCCCATTTACAGGTAAGATCTCTTGTCTTAAAGAATGCCTTTTATCCCAAAACTAAAATGATAATCTATTAAAATTGAATTATAATATATATATATATATTAAAGATCTCTTAGAAATATTTTTACATATATTCTCACATAGCTTCTCTATTTTAGTATCACAAAAACCAGGACTTGGACTTTCCCGGTGGCTCAGCGGTAAAGAATCTGCCTGCAATGCAGTAGCCGCAGGAGATGCGGGTTAGATCCCTGGGCGGGGGAAGATTTTCTGGAGGAAAGCCTGGGAACCCACTCCAGTATTCCTGCCTGGAGAATCCCATGGACAGAGGAGCCTGCGGGCTACAGCCTATGGGGTCGCAAAGAGTCTGAAGCGACTTAGCATGCACCGAGGCACCCAGTGAAACCACCAGCTCTACCACCAGTGTTTCTCTATCTTGGTGTTATTCTAGGAGTCCCCCTCAATTCACTGGGCAAGCAGTGGAGGAATCCCAGGGAAATTCAACTTTCTATATGTTATAGTGTGTTCTTCCCGACTCAGAACAAGCAAGGCCACCCAAAGCTCAAATTAACTATTTTGACTGGATTTACCCATCACTTAAGGAAATCACTTACTCTGAACACAGGTTTGAATAGTAATTTATCAGAACAGAAATCACTTCATTTAAACTGGTTCAGTGATTTTCACACATAAACTTACCCTCCATAAAATATTCGAGAAAGGAAAAATGGAGTGATTTGGCGGTGGAATGAAAGGGAGGAAACACATCTGTAATCAATGAGTGCATAATTGTTCAAGGCTTATTACCTGCTGAGCATGGTGCTAGAAGTACAGAAGATTAGAAATCTAGAAAAGTGTTTCTGTCCTTAAATTGCTTACAATCTGAATTATTCAAGGATCAACGCAAGACAGTAAGTCGATCTATGCCAAATGATGCAGTAATAGGTATTTTATGTGAATGGGCTCAATTCAGGGTTTTGGAAGGATAGGACTGTGATGGGAAGAGAAGACAAGAGTGGCTGAGAGCAGCTCCAGCAGGAACCAGCCTCACTCGTGGCCACCTGTGTTTGTTTCTCTTTTCTCCCTCAGCTTGAATTGTCTTCTTCCTCTGAACAGATGACTAGCTTTGATTTTATTATTTATTTTAAAATTTTGTTTAGGGAAAATATAAATAAAATTAAAGGAAAATTATAAAACTGGGAAAAAGATTGACAGATCTTTGACAAAGGGCTAATATTTTAAGGGCAATTACCATTTCAGTAAGGTCTGATGAACACACCAATAGGAAAAAAAAAAATTGAGCAAAAGACATAAACAGGCAACTATCAAAAGTGGTACAACTCTGAAATTAAAATATGACAAAAGATTTCACTGGCAATTAAAGAGAACTGAACTATCCATACTATCTGGTAAAATTTGTGTGTGTGTATATTAAAACACATACACAATAGTTCATGCTTTACCACGTAAGATTCTTGAAGGAGTTGTCACTTTAAGGAAAATAAGCAGCCATCACTTTTAAAATGTGACAGATGTGTCCTTAAAGGGTGAATATTAATTTGCAAATATGCTATTTACTGGGTCTATTTGCAAATTCATACAAAACAAGACCTGTTTTCTGGCACGTCTTTGGTGACTGCTTAAAAGGTAAACACATATTAGACTTAAAAATGAAGAAATATCTAACGTTTAACTGGAGAGAAGACCAAACTTTCTTAATCTGGAATTTGAAACTGACTTAGTGTATGGGTTAGAGTGTAAGCAGTAGTAGGTCTTTGAAGCTTAAAGTTTAATCCTTTTTAGATCATCAAGAACTTGAGTGTGTTCGTGTCTGTTTCTCATAAGTGCACATTATAAACACTATCTGTCATCATCCCATGAAGTGTGGTACAGTTGATAGTTTTAGTGAGCAAGAAATCACTTTAGGGTAAAAAGTCAGTTTTTAAGACTAGGGATGGGATCTGCTAAACAGAGGTGCAATGGAGACATTTGCACCATAAGGCTTGTGAATTACGCAAACACTGGGCTGAATTCTTTGACACCACCTATTACAACTTACTATTTGGAATTCCTTTTTTTTTTCCCTTAAAAAAAAGGTAGTTCCTACTACCACCCAGTAAAAAATGTACTCAGAAATCTTTTCTTGTTTTGCATATGATTGGTAGCATACCTTTTAACTGCTGTAAGTAATAAAAATATATATGTGCAAGTTGGCTATAAGAAATGCCAAAGTTTCACCTAATAAAATTTTGGTATGCCTCAGTTTTCAAAGTAAATTTGATTTATTGGAGCCACCAGCCGTCCGATGACAGCCCTGTGTTTTTTATATGAGTCATGTCCCAAGGGGTCTAGAATATGCCAATGGTGTACCTTGGAATGGATCCAGTGTCCGCAAACAGGTTTTCATTAGACTTTGATGCCAGTCGTATTTGGGAGCAGAGAGGCTGCTGAAAACCAGCTTTACTTTGGGATCACTTCTTTCTTTTAGAAAAAACAACAAAGATCTTTTTTAGCAAAGCTTTGCGCCTCCACATTGTAGGTGTATGGTAATATTTTAGAGAGCAGTAATCTGTTATTGCAGGTGGTCGGGCTTCAAGCACTTCCGTATTTTGAGAATAGATCAGACGAAGTGCAACAACTTTTATTGAAAAATTGCCGAATTTGAAAATTAGAAACACATTTTCTGTGGCTAAGATTAAGTTAGCATGTATTACAGTCACTTGGACTTTTCTGTAGCACTAAGGGGAATATAATTACATAGGTTATTCCACATGTCATGAGATTGGAACCTTAATCATAGTTAGAAATCTTTATCATGCTGACGTAGACCCTTACACTTTAATCTCTAGTAATTGAGGGGCTTTCCTATTTTTTTTTATTAAGAATACAGAGTATGCAAGTCAATGAGAATTAAAACAAACCCACCTTTTATTTTTATGCAGTAGAAGCAAGTTTTATTCCTGATTTTTAAAAAATAGTGTATTCTTTCCTGGTCTGAGAGAAGGTTATATATGAGGATGGTGTCCAAGATTATCCTTTAAAATCTATTTTTACATACACATATATATCCATGAAAATATATATGTGTGTGTGTGTGTATATATATACACACACAAACATTTTTATAGAACTTAGTTTAAAAATGAGATTTAGAGTCTTATTGAATCTAAAAAAAAGTAGATGAATATTGTTTACCTCGTGGCAATAAAGCCTAAGGGTTTTATCAAATGAAAATTTGTTACTTGAAGCAGGGTACCCAAAGGACGCCTGGGTGCTCTGACCCCGGTGCTCTGGGTCAACCCAGAGGGATAGGGTGGTGAGGGAGGTGGGAGGGGCATTCTGGATGGGGGAACACATGTATGTGGCTGATTCATGTAGATGTATGGCAAAAGCCATCACAATATTGTAAAGTAATTATTCTCCAATTAAAATAAATTATTTTTTTAAAAAAAGAAAATCTGTTACTACCAGAAAATTAAAGGAAAAAAAAAAAAAAGCCCAAGAGAATCCCAGGGGACTTAAGTCAACAGAAATATTGCCAATGATTCAGAGCATAACCATGACATTTTCTGTCATCTAAGAAAATGGCAACCCACTCCAGTACTCTTGCTTGAAAAATCCCACGGAGGGGCATGAGAGTCTACAGTCCGTGGGGTCGCAAAGAGTCGGACATGACTGAGTGACTTCACTTTCACATTCTTTCACTTTCACTAAGAATACAATGACATTGTCTTCTGATTCAGAAAATGTGTCCTGTGTCATTCCAAATGAGGAAGAAACATTTTGTTGTTCTTCCCGTGATACAAACTGTGGTATTGCATCTTTTTTGTTGTTAAGAAAAAAGCCATTTTGAACCTTCCGTTTGGATCCAAGTCAGTAACACAATAAACTGCTTCAGTCAATCAACCAAACAAGGACAGCATTGACCAGATTTCATAAAATGAAATAGAATTAAAATAGTCCATGTTTAAGAGTACAAGCTCCAGATGCTTAGGTGCTATCATTGAAATCCAGGTTCCACCACTTGCCAAGTGTATAATAACCTTGGGAATGTGACTCAACTTCTCTTTAGTACTATTTCTCCTATTTAAAATAAGGATAATAACATACCTACATCATAGGGTTATTGTGAAAATTAAATGAGTTAACACATATGAAAAATTTCAGAACAGTCTCTGAAACAAAGGGCTATACGAGCACTTGTTATTATAACAGTTGTTTAAAAAATTCAGACAAACAGGACTGACTAAAAGTATTCAAGAGAAAGCAGCTGTGCTTTAAAAATTCTTGTGCATAAAATAAACCAGCCAACTGATTAAACAAAAACTTTAGAGATTAGACTATTATATCATTAATGGTCAATTATATGATGTAGGCTATTGGTTTTCAATCATTTTTGCTTGGGTAACTCTTACTTTTTTTTTTTATTAGCTATGAGCCCGCTGCTCATATTCATAGGTTGATATCTCAGGTTGCATATTATAATTTTATATAGATACATCAGATACAATCTCCAATGCATTGAAAATACCAACATTTTCACTTTTAAATGTAGTCAGTGAAATCTAACGTAGCTATTTGATACTCATTGTTTCCTGTTTTTAAAATATGCAGACTGCCTGCCAGTGGGCTCTAAAGTATTCCTGGGATTATAGAGACAGGAATGTGGCACATCTGCACTGTTGTTCTGTTGCTAAGTCATGTCCGACTCTGCGACCCCATGGAATGCATTTTCTAAGAAACAGTGCGCTTGCACTGTTACAGTGGGCGCATTTAGGACATATAAATTATACCTCAAGGAAGCAGCAAAAAATTCACAAACAAGCTGGAACTTTTACACTGTTTTTTTTCCTCTTTTGATCTGTATTTCCATCCTACTTCTTCTGTTGAATCCCATTCTACTGGAATATATTTTCAGGATTAAAAGTCTTATCCGAGGATCCAAAAGTTCTTTGTGACAAAAGTATGTATATAAATTTTAATTTAAATATTTTTATTGTATTACAAAAGGCTCTAAATATTGAACCATTTATTCTATATTGGATTATTATAATTAGCACACAGCTGATCAAAAACAATATTAATACACTAAATTTTGTATAAATGTAAAAATGAACATTAGATACACATAATTTAATGAAACAAGTGGAACTTTTTTTTCATTTTGTCGGTCCTTTTCAGTTTGTTATTGCCAAATTGAATAAAATCCAATATCAATTTTATTTCAAGGTTTTGGTTTGATAGATTTAAGCACCAAGAAACACTTTTTAAACATAAATCATAAGACAGAGAAGGAAGGAGCTTATATAAACAATATGTTGTTGTTGTTAAGTCGGTAAGTTATGTCCGACTCTTTTTTGACCCCATAGACTGTAGCCCGCAAGGCTCCTCTGACCATGGGATTTCTGGAGTGGGTTGCCATTTCCTTCTCCAGGGGATCTTCCCAACTCAGGGATTGAACCTATATCCCCTGCCTTAGCAGGCAGATTCTTTACCAGTGAGTCACATGGGAAGCCCATAAACAACGTGGCTCAGGTTTTTTTTCTTTCAGTGTTATACGTCTAGAGTGATCTATTATTAAAATGCTTTAATGATATAAGCTCCATTAGGTTCTCTCTCAATTTTACTGAAAGGAAAAAACTGAAAACCACCAGACTTAGAAGTCAATGATTATAATCAACTACTTTCTTAGCACTGACATTATATTTTTGAAGTTTTCCTTTGCTTAGCACTGTGAAGGTTTTTACAGTTTTGTAAGATTTAGTTGAACAACAGACAGGTGTGACTGTCCTTACAAACTGGGAGAGGGCTGATTGCTAAAGGGAACACCTTAATTGCAAAAGGGAATAACTTAACACCTAGGTGAGTTCTCATGCAGATCAGTGCTACAAAGGAGTAGACATGAAAGTTGAGGATCTGGAATTGGTTCCCTTAAAGCCATCCTCAACTCTGTATCAATTGGGAAGTTTGTGTCCATTTTAAGCAGTGAAACTCCAGCTTGAAGACTGATCTGGCCACTTTCTAACACCATACACAAAAATAAACTCAAAATGGATTAAAGATCTAAACATAAGACCAGAAACTATAAAACTCCTAGAGGAGAACATAGGCAAAACACTCTCCGGCATACATCACAGCAGGATCCTCTATGACCCACCTCCCAGAATATTGGAAATAAAAGCAAAAATAAACAAATTGCACCTAATTAAAATTAAAAGCTTCTGCACAACAAAGGAAACTGTAAGCAAGGTGAAAAGACAGCCTTCAGAATGGGAGAAAATAATAGCAAATGAAGCAACTGACAAACAACTAATCTCAAAAATATACAAGCAACTCCTACAGCTCAACTCCAGAAAAATAAATGACCCAATCAAAAAATGGGCCAAAGAACTAAATAGACATTTCTCCAAAGAAGACATACAGATGGCTAACAAACACATGAAAAGATGCTCAACATCACTCATTATCAGAGAAATGCAAATCAAAACCACTATGAAGTACCATTTCACGCCAGTCAGAATGGCTGCGATCCAAAAGTCTACAAGTAATAAATGCTGGAGAGGATGTGGAGAAAAGGGAACCCTGTTACACTGTTGGTGGGAATGCAAACTAGTATAGCCACTATGGAGAACAGTGTGGAGATTCCTTAAAAAACTGGAAATAGAACTGCCTTATGATCCAGCAATCCCACTGCTGGGCATACACACTGAGGAAACCAGAAGGGAAAGAGACACGTGTACCCCAATGTTCATCGCAGCACTGTTTATAATAGCCAGGACATGGAAGCAACCTAGATGCCCATCAGCAGATGAATGGATAAGAAAGCTGTGGTACATATACACAATGGAGTGTTACTCAGCCATTAAAAAGAATACATTTGAATCAGTTCTAATGAGGTGGATGAAACTGGAGCCTATTATACAGAGTGAAGTAAGCCAGAAAGAAAAACACCAATACAGTATACTAACACATATATATGGAATTTAGAAAGATGGTAACAATAACCCTGTGTACGAGACAGCAAAAGAGACACTGATGTATAGATCAGTCTTTTGGACTCTGTGGGAGAGGGAGAGGGTGAGATGATTTGGGAGAATGGCACTGAAATATGTATAATATCATATATGAAATGAGTCGCCAGTCCAGGTCCGATGCACGATACTGGATGCTTGGGGCTGGTGCACTGGGATGGCCCAGAGGGATAGTATGGGGAGGGAGGAGGGAGGAGGGTTCAGGATGGGGAACATGTGTATGCCTGTGGCAGATTCATTTCGATATATGGCAGAACCAATACAATATTGTAAAGTTTAAAAATAAAATAAAATTTAAAAAAAAAAGTCAAAAGCAGGAGAAAGTGCATTTGGATGCCACTTGTGGAAAGGGAAGCTGATGTACCAAGGCCGTCAGAACTGAGCCCGCCCTGCAGGAATGGGTAGGCTTTAGATACTCAGGAAGAGGCAGGGAGGATCTTCTAGTCATGGAGATGGAATTGACGTGTTGTCTGCAGAATACAAAGAGACTTCCTAGAGCATGTGTGCTGCTAGCTGCTAAGTCGCTTCAGTCGTGTCCGACTCTGTGCGACCCCATAGATGGCAGCCCACCAGGCTCACCCGTCCCTGGGATTCTCCAGTCAAGAACACTGGAGTGGGTTGCCATTTCCTTCTCCAATGCGTGAAAGTGAAGTTGCTCAGTCATGTCCAACTCTTCACGACCCCATGGACTGCAGCCCCCCAGGGTCCTCCGTCTATGGGATTTTCCAGGTGAGAGTACTGGGGTGGGTTGCCATTGCCTTCTCCATGAGCATGTGTGCTGGGTAGGGCCAAATAAAAATCCACTTCTAAGCACAAGGAGATTGGCCCTAATGTGGTAAGCTGGGTATTCAAGAATTACTCTTTTTTACTTCTGAACTCTATCAATTCAAAATGGCAATGGGCATCTATAGTTAAGAAGACCCTTCTTAGATAAAATACCACTTACACTTAAATGTCCATAAGAGAGCTTTAGTGAAATCACTTTACCTTCTATGTAAAGAAGTAGCTGGGTGCCTGGAATTCATTTATTCCTTCAAAAGATTTATTAATTTCCAGCTTAACTATGGCTTCCCTGGTGGCTCTGTGGTAAAAAAAAATCTACCTGACAATGCAGGAGACATGGGTTCATTCCTTGGGAAGGGAAGATTCCCCTGGAGAAGGAAATGGCAACTCACTCCAGTATTCTTGCCTGGGAAATCCCATGGTCAGAGGAGCCTGGTGGGCTGTAGTCCAAGGGACTGCAGAAGAGTAGGACACAATTCAGTGACTAAACAACAATGAAAAGGCTACGTGCTATGTCTGGGGTAATTTTATGAAATTCTTTTCAGTCCATACTCCAAAATCTCAACTACTCACATACCGGACTACCCAGAACTCTTCTGCTGAAGTGATGCTAGATATTGGATACTGGGACTTCTCTGGTGGTCCAGTGGTTAAGAATCAAGAATCTGTGCTTAGACTGCAGGAGGTGGGCTTCCTGGGTGGCACTAGTGGTAAAGAATCCGCCTGCCAAGACAGGAGACTAAAGAGATGCAGGTTCAATCCCTGGGCTTGGAAGATCCCCTGGAGGAGGGCATGGCAACCCACTCCAGTATTCTTGCCTGGAGAATCCCAAGGACAGAGGAGCCTGGCAGGCTGTAGTCCATAGGGTCACAAAGAGTCGGACACAACTGAAGTGACTTGGCATGTATGCTTGCACTGCAGGAGGCACAGGTTTGATCCCTTGTTGAGGAGATGTTGCCTGCTGAGAAGTGTGGCAAAAGACAAACAAAAAACTGGATGTAGAATACTAAAAGTGTGCTGCTGTAAGGGGCACCCACAAATTCCCTTGGTGCTGTATCCTGCTTCGGGGCCTGGTGCCCCCTCAGTCTGTAGTTCCTATGCACCTATCTACACGTTACCCTCATTCCCTAGATGGAATAAAAGACTGCTGACTGCTGACTGTAGTTGGTGTAGCAGTGTAAGTTTTTTTCTAAGCATAAAGACATACAGACACATTCTGTATTTGAGTCTATTCACCTCCAGTTGGTAAAATAAGCCACATCCAAAATAAAAATTTTCCAGAAGAATTTCCTTTCAAATGCATTTCTGTCAGAAAATAGTCCCTGAGTTGTTTATGGCTACTGACCTTATATTTAGAGTGAACGATACTTCAGATCAGATCAGTTGCTCAGTCGTGTCCGACTCTTTTCGACCTCATGAATCTCAGCACGCCAGGCCTCCCTGTCCATCACCAACTCCTGGAGTTCACTCAGACTCACGTCCATTGAGTCATTGATGCCATCCAGCCATCTCATCCTCTGTCGTCCCCTTCTCCTCCTGCCCCCAATCCCTCTCAGCATCAGAGTCTTTTCCAATGAATCAACTCTTCGCATGAGGTGGCCAAAGTACTGGAGTTTCAGCTTTAGGATCATTCCTTCCAAAGAAATCCCAGGGCTGATCTCCTTCAGAATGGACTGGTTGGATCTCCTTGCAGTCCAAGGGACTCTCAAGAGTCTTCTCCAACACCACAGCTCAAAAGCATCAATTCTTCGGTGCTCAGCCTTCTTCACAGTCCAACTCTCACATCCATACATGACCACAGGAAAAACCATAGCCTTGACTAGATGAACCTTTGTTGGCAAAGTAATGTCTCTGCTTTTGAATATGCTATCTAGGTTGGTCATACTATCTAGGTTGAACGATACTTAAGTCAACCCAAAGGCTTTTCATTCCCTTTAGAACAGTAACTAAAATGAAAGGGAAAGCTTATACCTGGAAGGATTTTTGAGTCCAGATTTCCACTTTACTGTGTTCAACAGCCACCCTACAAGCCTGAGTCACTCCTTCTCCAACTTTCCTTCTATGACTTGTCATCTTTGAACACAGTCTCCCTGCATGTAGGACTACCACGTGGCTGCTCTCCCCAGAACCCCACTCCAGGACCCAGCTCTAAACCACCCCATTTTCCTGATTCTCCCGCCCCCTGCCGGCTGGGCGGCACTCTGTTCCCTCCTGTGCCCTAAATGCAATTGAATGTACTGAAATATCTATGAAAGGATGTTTTTTCACATCATTGTGTCTCCCTTACATTGTTACTTATCTCTGAATCCCTGGCATTTAGGAGAGTTCTTGACAGGTGACTATTGCTCAGTGCATGTTTGCTGAATGAACAGAGATACTTCTAAGGCCCTCGTACCCACTATGTAAATAAAGAAAAACAGCCCAACCACCACCATGTGTTTCAATTTTATTACTTAGGATTCATGAGTCATCGGGGGCCTGTGACATTTAAAGTGAAGGATTTGGGGTTTTGTTTGTTTGCATTTTGTTTTGCCTTGCAGCAGCAGATGTCTGTGTATGTGTGTATATAAATAAATATGTGTTTATAGGAACATGCATGTGATGTGTCAGACATACTGGCAAGATAGCCTTCGCTGTCACCTATGATCCTACATTGTCTTACTTTTCTACCTCTATTCTACCCTGTCATGGCTTTTCATTCCCTTACCATAATCTGTTTGCTGCCACACACCACAGACACACACACACACACACACACACACACACACAACCCCTCAGGTCAAGTGGTAAGAACAGGAGATAAAAATACAGAAATATAGAAACACCAGGATCCCCACCCCACCCCCACCACCCTTTTCGGTGACTCATCTAGAGATTTGCCATTTTAATTGCCTCACCAATAAGTCTCTTTTGGTTTCCTTGATCTTTGGGGGTAGTTTGTGGGTTTGGGGTGTTGGACATTAAAAGTAGCGATGTTGGAGGTACAGACTAAGCTGGATAAACATGAAGGACCCTCGGGGTCCTCCAGCATGTGGAGACCCTCTGGTGGAAAATGAACTGGCATGTCTAAGATTCCTGCTGATGTGGGGGAGGGGCCAAGTAATGACCTAGCTTGTGAAATCAGCCCTCTGGGGCTGGCATACAGTCATAAACCGGGCCAATTAAATTCTTAGAGGAAAATATAATTGTGTCAACTTCAAATGTTGAGTTGAACTATTCAAGAATGAGCTGTTCTTTTAATTGCCCAGCGTCTGAGCCTACCTCTTCCTATGTTATGCTGGCAGCTAAGGGCAGCTCCAAGCTTTTGGTGCCTGGGTGCTGGGAATAACAAAACCTTTTGCCCAGAACTTTAATCTCCCAGAGGTCAAAACTGAATTGATAGTGATGAGACACATGAGTTTGGGGCCTTAGAGTTGATATTTGGATGGGTTAAGATTTTGGGGCTGTTGGCATGGGGTGAATGTATCTGCATGTGAGAACTACATGATTTGTGATGATCAAGAGGATGGAGTGTTATGGGCTGAACTGTATCCCCCCAAATTTCATGTGTGGAAGTCCCAACCCTGAGGACTTCAGAATGTGACTGTATTTAGAGACAATGCCTTTCAGAGATCCTTATGGTAAAACAAGGTCATTTGGTGGTCTCTCATCTGATGAGACTGGAGAAGGCAATGACACCCCACTCCAGTACTCTTGCCTGGAAAATCCCTTGGATGGAGGAGCCTGATATGTGCAGTCCATGGGGTTGCTAGGAGTCAGACACGACTGAGCGACTTCACTTTCACTTTTCACTTTCATGCATTGGAGAAGGAAATGGCAACCCACTCCATTGTTCTTGCCTGGAGAATCCCAGGGACGGGTGAGCCTGGTGGGCTGCTGTCTATGGGGTCGCACAGAGTCGGACACGACTGAAGCGACTTAAGAGCAGCAGCAGCAGCAGCAGCAGCAGCAGCAGCATCTGATGGGACTAGAGTGTTTGTAAGAGGAGATTAAGACAGATTTGTGCACACACAGAGGAAAGACCACAGGAGGACATGCAACAAAGTTTAAAATGGCAAAAGGCTGACAAACTCAAAGACACATGATCATCTGATCACGTGGCAGGACTCTCCTGAGGATGTGCAGGATGGGGGGCCCTGAGGCTCAAGCTAGGTTAGCAGTATGGTGAACTGCCTGTTTGAAATGATAGGAAGAAAATGAATACCTCAAGGATTAGATTTTCTGTCTTCTCATCCTCCATTAGCTCCACTATACATATTTGTAGAGAGGGTTTCTCTCTCATGAGCCTTCACCAGCCTCTTATATTTATGTTTTTAGTCTAACCAAGTAATCTTTTTGTACAAATGTGCCTTTTGGAAGAACCCTTGCAAATACCCTGTCCGGTGTTGTAATTAGTCATGGTCAGTTACTCCTTACAGCAGCATTTGATGTAGATCTCTGGACCTGGATTTTCTGGGCCCTGCCAGCTGCAGGTGATACAGCAAAGGGGTGGGGGGTTCCTTGGATGCAAAGGAAAGCTCTTCTGCAGTTGCACCAAACATTTGAGGATTTGGGTGAAATTTTTCAGTTTCAGAATTCACTGGATCTCAAATCAGGTTGCCAGTGCTGAGGACATTTACGTGACCCTTTTTCCATTTTCACAGGCAAATGTCCTCTCTTGCTCAAGACAAAAACTCATAAAACTGTGCCAGAGAAATATGATTTTTTTTCACACTTCACAAAGCTGTCAAAAAGCTTGGGTTTGCCAGTTTTGCTTTTAACGTGCAAAATCTTTCACACAGCTCCAGGCACAACCCAGGATCTGGTGGCCAACCCATTGAATTTCCTTCCAAGGGAAACAGTAGAAGTGCTGTTGGAGAAGAGGATGGCATTGACTCCACCTGGAGCTGGCAGGGATGTCGCCCATATTCAAAAGTGCAGAAGCACTGGCTTCTACAGGGACAACCTTTATTTTAGAAGCAGGTTTAAGAGCACACAGGCATATTGTGTGTGTGTATTTGTGTGCGGATATTCAGGCTGTAGCTGGAAACTCTGGTCAGTTGCTCTACTTATTCATGGGAAGGCAGATCCAGATGACCCAGAAGGGTATTTTGGGAACAACTGGGGCCTTGAGTCAACCCACTCTAGATTTGAGTCCTGGCTGTGCTAGACCACACGCTGTGACCATGGGTAAGTCACTCAACCTCTCTGAACTTCAGTTTCAACATTAGTTGAATTAACAGAGACTATAATTCATGCACTCCTTGCTAAGGATATATTGGGATTATGTGTTTAGAAGTTGTAGTACAGTGTTTGTTAGAAAGTTGATAAATGTTATTAACATTCTTGTTATTGTCTTTACCTACCTAATAAGGTTATTGGGAGAGGGAGAGATAATGAAGCTACAACTCCAGACACATCATGGGCCCTCAAGAAATGGTGTGTGTGCACGCAAAGTCGCTTCAGTCATGTTTGACTCTTTGCAATCCTTTGGACTGTAGCCTGCCAGTCTCCTTTGTCCATGGGATTCTTTAGACAAGAATACTGGAGTGGGTTTCCAGGCCCTCCTCCAGGGATTGAACCCAAATCTCTTATGTCTTCTGTGTTGGCAGGTGGGTTCTTTACCAGTAGCACCACCAGAGAAGCCCCAATAAATGGTAATTACTTGTAATTTCTATTAGTAAATGCAGTTATGGGGGGACTTTCCTGGTGGTCCAGTGGTTAAGACTCTGCCTTCTAATACAAGGCACACAGGTTGGATTCTGGATGGGAAACTAAGATTTCAAGGGGTAGCTAAGCCCATGCCCTGCAGTGAGGATCCCACTTGCCACAACTAAGACCCAATGCAGCCAAAAATAAATAAATATTTTAAAAATAAATGCAATTATGTTCAAGAGTTCTAGCTGTGATTTCATCTCCCCATAAGTCAGTTGGGCAGAGGTTGGCAGAGCCAGAAGCTGGGAGAAAGGATCATGTAACAACTGGGGTCCCTGCATTTGACTATACCAAAGGCAGTTCAGGGAGTACTGAGATATGCATGGGTTTCATCACTTGAATGTTAATCTTTTCAACATTTGAAACATTGAATTTTGGAGAAAAGAGTTGGTGAATGGTCACAGGATATGGAAAATAAAAGACATTTCATGGACACCAGAGGATTCTTAAATAACTTGCTAAAAGATATATAACCAAAAAACAAAAACAAATCAATGAGATTCAAACTGAATTTGTCACATCTGCTCTAATCACATTAAAGATGTGTTGCCTGTACTTGGCCAGTGGTGGACTCTTGACCATGGAACCCAGTCACAGACTGTCCAGGAGGATCCCAGAAATCCTCCCCAATCTGTACCTTGGGCCCCAGGTGCAGACTATTGCCTAGAGACTGTGTTCATGTGCTTTTTTACTTTTGATAAAAGTTTACTGAAAGTCGGATCCAAGTTGCATAAATAGAATGCAAGAGTAGCTTTGCAGTACAAACCCTTTTTTTAAAAGTATTTATTTATTGATTTGGCTGCCTTGGGTCTTAGCTGCGGCGCATGGGATCTTCATTGTCATCATGCAGGATCTTTTGTTGGGGCAAGTGAACTCTCTAGTTGTGGCTCACAGGGTTAACTGCCCTGTGGCATTTGGGATCTTAGTTCCCCAACCAGGGATCAAAACTGCTTCCCCTGCATCGCGAGGCGGATTCCCATCCACTGGACCACCAGGGAAGTCTCTGGTGTACAAATCTTTCTAAAAACAGAACTTATTTATTACAGAACTAATTTGTTTCCCAGCCAGTTTATTTTTCTTTAGCAAAAAGTACATTTTACAAGACTAGAGTATTTGGAATTTAAAAAAAAAAAATTAGGAAAGGATGGAACATATAAAGTACCCTATAATCTCTAGAGAGGTGAGAGGCAGGAAATATCAACTTGAAGCTTACAAAAATGGTAATGACACACCTCCTAAGAAAGTAACCTTATAACATTTTATGGTCATCAGTTCATTTTGCACATGAGTAAACAGTGATAAAATGAGGTGATGCGTAAGCAAGTTTGTAACCACTTGTGCCTTTTGCAACTATATAGATGCCCTAACACTTGATAGAACAGAAGTTAATTTTCATAGTTGAGGAAAACACTTACTACATTTATTCATGTAATTCTCTTGCAAGGGAATAACTCTGTGTTAATTAGAGAGTTGATATATGTATTATTTATATTTTTATTTTTTATATGATGTTTTGATGTTTTGACATCTGAGAAACTTGGCTGGGGAAAGACTCTGCTCCTAAGGCTAGCCCCAGTTCTAAGATAAGAGCCCAACTGGAAGCAAGCATTTCATATACAAACTAACCAATCCAGAACCATGCATCCTTTATGTGGCCTGTGCACCCCTGTAAGCAGTATTTCTCTGCCTTAATCACCCAGAACTAAGTGCCAGGCAACTGGGGACCATGCCCATAACTTAGAGCCTGCCAATATTATTCCAACTAGCCAGCCCTAAACTGGTTACCCTGCCCTGCCTTGCTCTTCTCACAGAAATCCCAGTAAAGGCAATGGCTCCCCACTCTTCTCTGTTCCTTCCCCCTCCTGACTATGCTGGTGTTTCCACACGTGGTGATGTCTGGCATATCTCCTGTCTATTGGACCTCTGAGTATAGTACACTTTGCTTTCCTGATCTGCTCCTGTGTCTCCTTTTGTAGCCACACCTGAATGATCATCATTCAGAACACAGAACTACATATGACAAGTGGTTGGCAACAGGTTCTTGCTGCTAGGTGCCACGCTACCCTTTTCAGATGGACAGAAGCACAATTGTAGCACCAGGTCATTGAAATTCAGAACACACCTGAACAGAGCTGAACACAATTTTGTTCTGAGTTCCCCTACATGGTCCTCAGCTTCCTCTCTTTGCCAATCCTTTAAGCTTAATGGTTCTCATATTAATGTATTTCTTGCTCAGATCTGGCTACTGACCTGCTGACTCATGGGTCTCAACCTTGGAGCCTTCTTCCTCTACCTGACCTCAAGGGTAATACTTCCCAGTTCCTCTCCAACCACCCATATCCCTCTCCACTTACAACTCACCCTAGTCCCTGCCATGTTACATCTTCCTTGCAGAACCCCCTCAACACAGACACACTGACACACTCAGTAAGATGTGACATTTGCCATAGCTACCTAAAATAGGCAGCTGTTTAATACAAAACACTAAATAAGAAGTTTAATTAGCAAATGTGTTAATACTTTCTCCTATCTTAGGATACTTAGGAGTTATCCAAATTCAATATCAAATTATATATGCATGTGACTATATACTACCTTTTATACGGTAGGGATATAATCACCATCTCAAGTTTTAAAGAATTTCTGTCTGTTGACTAATGATTATTTACTATTGTCTTTTTTTTACTATTGTCTATTTTAATGGATCAAAATTTCATTTATCTGTTTCCATATGATTGCTGTACTAAAATGTAAAGTGAATCATAGAATTACGTTCTCAAGCTAAATATGCCCCTTGAAATTCTTTTTTAGACTGTTAAATATTAATAGTTTGCTAAATATTTATTTAGAAATGGTATAAAGATCAACTTAAATGTGGATGAAATAAGCACAAACAAAATTAATAAGCAAGTTTTGTGATATTGCTTGCTAAATCTTGTACATGGCACAAAGATAAACTTGGACCCCCAAAAAACCACAAATAGAATTAATAAGCAAAAGTTGTAATATATATTTTCATACATAAACCTGCAAATAGTTTTTTAAAACTACCTTGGGTGACATTCACCATTACCCGCATTTACCCTCCAAAAAAAACAACTTCTCTTGCCCATCTGTAAGCAGTAGTAAGTGGTGATGGCTGATAGCTATAAAAACCTCACTGTGTTTCAGACAGATATTGTTCTGGGTGTGAAAAACATGTGTTACTTAATCCTTTTAACACAACAAACTGTGGAAAATTCTTAGAGAGATGGGAATACCAGACCATCTGACCTGCTTCCTGAGAAATCTGAAGGCAGGTCGAGAAGCAACATTTCTAACTGGACATGGAACAACTGACTGGTTCCAAATCAGGAAAGGAGTACATCAAGGCTGTATATCGTTACCCTGCTTATTTAACTTCTATGCAGAGTACATCATGAGAAACGCTGGGCTGGATGAAGCACAAGCTGGAATCAAGATTGCCGGGAGAAATATCAATAACCTCAGATATACAGATGACACCACCCTTATGGCAGAAAGTGAAGAAGAACTAAAGAGCCTCTTGATGAAAGTGAAAGAGGAGAGTGAAAAAGTTGGCTTAAAGCTCAACATTCAGAAGACAAAGATCATGGCATCTGGTCCCATCACTTCATGGTAAATAGATGGGGAAATGATGGAAACAGTGACAGACTATTTTGGGGGGCTCCAAAATCACTGCAGGTGGTGACTGCAGCCGTGAAATTAAAAGACGCTTGCTCCTTGGAAGAAAAGTTATGACCAAATTAGACATCATATTAAAAAGTAAAGACATTATTTGCCAACAAAAGTCCATCTAGTCAAAATAGTCATGTATGGATATGAGAGGTGGACTATAAAAAAAGCTGAGCAGCGAAGAATTGATGCTTTTGAACTGTGGTATTGGAGAAGACTCTTGAGAGTCCCTTGGACTGCAAGGAGATCCAACCAGTCCATCCTAAAGGAAATCAATCCTGAATATTCATTGAAAGGACTGATGCTGAAGCTGAAACTCCAATACTTTGGCAACCTGATGTGAAGAACTGATTCACTTGAAAAGACCCTGATGCTGGGAAAGAGTGAAGGTGGGAGGAGAAGGGGACAACAGAGGATGAGATGGTTGGATGGCATCACTGACTCAATGGACATGAGCTTGAGTAAGCTCCGGAAGTTGGTGGCAGATCGTGAAGCCTGGCGTCCATGGGGTCGAACACGACTGAGCGGCTGAAATGAACTGAACTGAACAGATAGTAGAGAAAAAAAGTCACTCACCCCAAATCCCCACTAAGTGGTCAGTGAGGAAACCAACCCATTCACTCTCCAGGGCCGCGAGAGTCACAGCCCCCTGCTTCACCACCTCTCTCCAGAGATCAGAAACCCTGCAGGACCGGGACTTGAGACAGGCTGCAGAAAACATTGTGAGACCACCATCTAACTTCATTCTCTCCCTCATCCCCAAGAAAAACAACAGTAAAGGGATTTCTTTTAAAGACAGATTCAGACAGATGAGAAAACAGGAGATGAGATGGCAGCAACAAAATTTAGGAAGCTGGAAAGCTGAAGGTTGAGTAGGGACTAAGCTCATCCAAGAAAACTGAGTCATAAGCTCCCAGTGGGGAACCTAATTATAAGTAATTAACACCCCTCCCAGCCTCCCAGCCAATGGACCAAAGTCCAAGTCTCAGGCATTGGTGGAGCCAGTCATCGCTGTCCTAAAATGAGGGAGAGTGGGATGGATGAAGTCCCTGAGAAACAAGCTCTTAGATCTCACCTCACTCCAGGAAGTGCTCCCCCACCCTCTAAATGTTTAAGAGTTCCTTCTACGTTTGGTAGTTTACCAGTGAAACTGAATTCAGATTTTAAAGACTTTAATTACAATTTCAATTCCTTTAATAAATGCCATTACATGCTCCTGGAGAGTGGTTAAAACATACAAGACTGGCAAATGGAATGTTGGTGAGGACACTGAATAACCAGAAGTCTCATCTGCGGCTGGTGGAGGTATAAAGTATATAGTATGACCACTTCAAAAAACAATTGGAAGGTAAAATTTACATTTATCCTGTCACCTGCCAACTTCACCCCTAGGTATTTATTCAATATATCATATCTCTTTCCATACCTGTTGCTAGTTTTATTGGGCATAGGCATATGAAACCATTTCTCAATCATGCTTTCAAAAGATCGTTTCTGTTAGCACTTTATTTCAGTTAGGATATAGTTAGGCACAGTTAGGATATATGCTAGATAATTTTTCAGTCTCATGCACTTGTCTTAAACATATTTGAAGGGTGAAATTATCCTTGCTTTCCTTTTCTTCAAAACCAATTTGTTTAATATGTATAACAAAAGTAAACTGTACTTATTAAGGATTTGTCACACTGATTGATATTGTGAGTATTTTACATATTTCAACTTACTTAATCTTCACAAAAAAAAATTGAAGGGACAATTCTTAGAAATATTTAACAAAATCAAGGTCTTATTTATAAATATTTTACAAAAAAGGAAACAGAGTGAAAGAAACACTGGAGGTGTAGAAGCCAGGATTTGCAATCAGGCATCTTATCCCAAAGCTTTCCTTACACTACTTACATGTCATCCTCTTAATGGCCTTCTTTTTTTTTTTTTTAAACATTTATTTTTATTTTTTTTTATTTTTTATTTTTAAACTTTACAAAATTGTATTAGTTTTGCCAAATATCAAAATGAACCCGCCACAGGTATACATGTGTTTCCCCATCCTGAACCCTCCTCCCTCCTCCCTCCCCATACCACCCCTCTGGGTCTTCCCAGTGCACTAGCCCCAAGCATCCAGTATCATGCATTGAACCTGGACTGGCAACTCGTTTCATACATGATATTTAACATCTTAATGGCCTTCTAAGCAGCTTGGAATCAAACTGATCAGTAAAACCTGGGAATATTTAGTTGGTGCACCTGCAGGTGTGTGTGTGTGTGTGTGAGAGAGAGAGAGAGAAAACAAGAAATGAGTATGCTGCTGCTGCTGCTGCTAAGTCACTTTAGTCATGTCCGACTCTGTGTGACCCCATAGACAGCAGCCCACCAGGCTTCCCCGTCCCTGGGATTCTCCAGGCAAGAACACTGGAGTGGGTTGCCATTTCCTTCTCCAATGCATGAAAGTGAAATGTGAAAGTGAAGTTGCTCAGTCGTGTCCGACTCAATCCCATGGACTGCAGCCTACCAGGCTCCTCCTTCCATGGGAGTTTCCAGGCAAGAGTACTGGAGTGGGTCACCAGTGCCTTCTCCAGAAATGAGCATAGATGGTGAGAATTTTTGTTTTCGGGGAAAGTAGATTGTAAATAAGGGGAAATTTTTTTCTAAATGTCACTTACTAAAATGCAAAATGAAAATGTCATTTTTGAACATCTAGCTCATGGTCTGAGGCTGTTAAAAATTTTAAATGGATAAACAAGCATAGGCTGAGTTTTAAGAACTTGAAAGAAAGTTGAATAAAGTTAACACTGGATACAGTAAATTTCTAGGCTGGAAATTTCTTCCCTCATTTAAGAAAGAAACTTAGAAACCCATAAGACACAGGAAATGAGGCTTTATGTAGAAAGAATGTTGCAAAGAAAATTATTTCTTGTCTAAAAATATTAATAACAAATCCTTAAATGAAGAGGAATTATCACAAGTTAGGTATGAGCAACTTAATGTATCTAATATAATATGAACAATTTTTTTTGTAATTCAGTTTCTGATAGATATAAGATTATTGCACATCTAAGTGGTAACTAAAATGTACAAGCACAGTATTATATATAATGACTTTACATATCATACATTTTATTAATTTATTATATTAAATAATAATGGTGATGATATGAAATGGCATAATTAGAAAAACCTGACTTTATATTTTATCTTATTTTCTAAAATGGAGGTAAACGGTAGATTAATTGAACCAGATAGAATGAGCACTTCAAATTGAAACAATGTTATAGAAATAATCTTCCTCAGCTTTTCATTTCTCTTTGAGTTGTTTTGATCTACTGCATCCTGCTATTTCTGGATGAGGGTTTTTGAAACCATGAGTATCTGGAATTAGTCCTGGACAACAGCAAATACAGTCAAGGAAGTGAGAGGTAGAACTGGAAGAAGAGGGAATGGTAGTTGGCTGGCCAAGGTCAATACTGGAAAGTCATGAGGACATAGTAAGAACTAAGCTAGAAAAGTGGAGCATGCAAGCACTGCAAGTAGTTTCCAGACGAATCAAAGTATCTTTATAATGGTTGGAAATAACACACATCTGCTTTTGCCACATAGTATCTTAAATATTCTATATTACTTGACCCATTATAGCATTGTTGAGACATTTAACTTTCTGAAATGTATCAGTATCATTTATATTGAAAAAGTATGTTTTGCACACATTCCTACTTAAGACAACTAGGAATGGGCTAGAAATATCAACATGATAAAAATTAAGTGTATTAAACCAACAGCTATACTTCATGGTGAAGTAGTAGTGTGCCCTCAAAATCACATTCTGAGAACCTCCAAACAAACAAGATCTTGCTCACTATTCAGTTCAGTTCAGTCTCTCAGTCGTGTCCAACTCTTTGTGACCCCATAAACCACAGCACTCCAGGCCTCCCTGTCCATCACCAACTCCCGGAGTCCACCCAAACCCATGTCCATTGAGTCGGTGATGCCATCCAACCATCTCATCCTCTATCGTCCCCTTCTCCTCCTGCCCTCAATCTTTCCCAGCATCAGGGTCTTTTCAAATGAGTCAGCTCTTCGAATTAGGGGGCCAAAGTATTGGAGTTTCAGCTTCAATATCAGTCCCTCCAATGAACACTCGGGACTGATTTCCTTTAGGATGGACTAGTTGGATCTCCTTGCTGTCCAAGGGACTTTCAAGAGTCTTCAACACTACAGTTCAAAAGCATCAATTCTTTGGCACTCAACTTTCTTTATAGTCCAACTCTCACATCCATACATGACCACTGGAAAAACTTGCCCACTATTACTATTGGTAAATTGGTTTAAAGGTTTTGGTTAACACAGTAAGACAATACTGAGAAACAAAGCGCATGCCTGAAGATAAGAGAAAAATTATTATGTGGGTGTGAAATTCGTTCAGAACTAAAGAGACACGACTAAAAATTCTTAAAATAAGGAATACAATTCAGCAGAGTGGTGAAATTCAAGATAAATATCCAAAATAACTTTTCTTTATATGAACAATAAATGGTTAGGAAATTCCATTCACAGGAGTAACTTAAAACATAAAATGTCTAGGAAAAAAAAAAAAAACTAACAGAAAGCTGGGTGACTTTTTTTGAAGTAAACAGAAAAGTAACTTTTCTGAAGTAAACCATAACAGTAATTCAAAAGCTATAAAAGAAGACAAAGACATGTCTTATTTCTGAATGAGACTAAACATTAAATATAAATTACTCATTTACTAATCAAAATTTATTTTTAAATTTTAGCTTATTAAAATGATTCTAACATCGAATTACCTCATAAAATGGAGATATGAGAATGGCTTATAAAATCTTGAACAAAGGAAATATTGAAATCAGACTCACACTTCCATATAATAAAATGTAATATAGAACTCTGGTGATTAAAACCATATGATATCGGCAGAGAATTGACAGATCAATGAAACAAAATGGATAACTTTAAAGGAGGCTCTAGTATAGAAGAACATATTATGTAATAAAGGAAATGTCACAAACCAATGAGGAAGGCTTTTTCTTCCAACGAATAAGATTGAGAACACTAATAAACTTCAGAGAAAAGCAAGATCTTCAGAGAAGAAGAAATACAAATGGTGAACGAGCATATAAAAAATGCTCAATCTTGCTAGTAACCCAGGAGATGCAAAACAAGACCACAGTGATGTATGTTTTATAACCTCTAGATTGGCAAAAATTAGCAAACATACTGAAATTGGAGAAAATGTGGATCAAGGCAAAATCTTACATAAATTGGTACAGTCACACTGAAATTTGCATTATTCTGTAAACTTAAGGCCTGCATCCCCCTCAACCTAGCAATTTTAATCCTATATAAACATTTCACAGAAATTCTTGCATATGTGCGCCAGTAGATTTGTACAAAATGTTCTTAGAAGTGTTCTTATTAGCAAAAAAAAAAAAACAGTTAAAAAAACACCAAAATGTTATTTTACAATAGAATAAAAAATACATTGAGGCCTATTCACACAATGAAATAATAAACACCAGTGAAAATAAATGGACATAATTATGAATGACTCCTAAAACAAACTATTGAGAAAAAAAGGAAGTCACAGACTACTTACTACATGATAGTATTTTTCTAGAATTCTAAAACCAACAAAAGTAAATTACATATTATTTAGAAGATCATACGTATGACAAAACTGCTATTGTTATAAGCATAGTCATGGTAAGTCAAACACACAGAATGGAACAGACTTTCTCAGTCTTGACACTATTGGCAGCAAGTAACTCTTGGTGGTGAGAGACTGTCCTATCCATTATTGGATATTTAGCAGCATCCTTGGTCTGTATCCATTAGATGCTAGCTGCAACCTCTAACCCAGTTGTGACCACCAAATATGTGTCTAGACACGGTGGAATGTCCCATAGGAGATAAAGTGCCCCCAGATGAGAACCCCTGAGACAGAAGTTACCCCTAATCTGGGACTAGAGAGCAAAGCATGGAGATGTTAGGGAAGGGTGCAAGTTGATAATGCTCTAGCTCCCAGATTGAGGAGTAAGTCAGGGATATCATTTTATAACCGTGCCTTGTGGCTTTTTTGTATGTGTCAGAGTGTGTATGTATGCTCAGTTGCTTTAGTCATGTCTGACTCTGTGCGACCCTAGGGACTGTAGCCCACCAGGCTCCTCTGCCCATTGGATTCTTCAGGCAAGAATACTGGAGTGGGTTGCCATTTCTTTCTCCAGGTTGACCCAGGGATCGAACCTGCATCTCTTATGTCCCCTGCATTTGCAGGCAGATTCTTTACCATTATTGCAACCTGGGAAGCCCCGTGTCAGATAGTACATGATTTTAAAATTAACCTTATTTTATAATACACAGTAAAAATAGTAGAATAAAATGTCTTTAAGTTAGCAGTATGTAAGACAAGGAACTGTGGTGTTGGAGAAGACTCTTGAGAGTCCCTTGGACTGCAAGGAGATCCAACCAGTCCATTCTAAAGGAGATTAGTCCTGGGTGTTCTTTGGAAGGAATGATGCTAAAGCTGAAACTGCAGTACTTTGGGCACCTCATGTGAAGAGTTGACTCATTGGAAAAGACCCTGATGCTGAGAGGGATTGGGGGCAGGAGGAGAAGGGGACGACAGAGGATGAGATGGCTGGATGGCATTACCGACTCGATGGACGTGAGTTTGGGTGAACTCCGGGAGTTCGTGATGGACAGGGAGGCCTGGCGTGCTGCGATTCATGGGGTCGCAAAGAGTCGGACACGACTGAGCGACTGAACTGAACTGAACTGAAGGCAAGGAGTAAAGGAATGATATATCCATTTGAATGCAGAGTTCCAAAGAATAGCAAGGAGAGATTAAAAAAAAGCCTTCCTCAGTGGCCAATGCAAAGAAAAAGAGGAAAACAATAGAATGGGAAAGACTAGAGATCTTTTCAAGAATATTAGAGATACCAAGGGAACATATCCTGCAAAGATGGGCACAATGAAGGACAGAAAGTATGGACCTAACAGAAGCAGAAGATATTAAGAAGAGGTGGCAAGAATACATGGAAGAACTATACAAAAAAGATCTTCACAACCCAGATAATCATGATGGTGTGATACTCACCTAGAGCCAGACATCCTGGAATGCAAAGTCAAGTGTGCCTTAGGAAGCATCACTACAAACAAAGCTAGTGGAGGTGATGGAATTCCAGTTGAACTATTTCAAATCCTAAAAGATGATGCTGTGGAAGTGTTGCACTCAAAATGCCCGCAAATCGGGAAAACTCAGCAGTCGCCACAGGACTGGAAAAGGTCAGTTTTCATTCCAATCCCAAAGAAAGGCAATGCAAAAGAGGGCTCAAACTACTGCATAATTGCACTCATCTCACACGCTAGCAAAGTAATGCTCAAAATTCTCCAAGCAAGACTACCACAATGTGTGAACCATGAACTTTCAGATGTTCAAGCTGGTTTTAGAAAAGGCAGAGGAACCAGAGATCAAATTGCCAACATCCGTTGGATCACTGAAAAAGCAAGAGTTCCAGAAAAACATCTACTTCTGCTTTATGGACTATGCCAAAGCCTTTGACTCACGTGAGGATCAAAACAAACTGTGGAAAATTCTTCAAGAGATGGGAATACCAGACCACCTGACCTGCCTCCTGAGAAATCTGTATGCAGGTCAAGAATCAAGAGTTAGAACTGGACAAGAGTCAGAAACAATCTGGAACAACAGACTGGTTCCAAATTGGGAAAGGAGTATATCAAGGCTATATATTGTCACCCTGCTTATTTAACTTAAACATCATGAGATGTATCATGAGTACATCATGAGAAATGCCAGGCTAGATGAAGCACAAGCTGGAATTAAGATTGCTGGGAGAAATAATCAATGACCTCAGATATGCAGATGATATCACCCTTATGGCAGAAAGCAAAGAAGAACTAAAGAGTCTCTTGATAAAGTGAAAGAGGAGAGTGAAAAAGTTGGCTTAAAACTCAACATTCTGAAAACTAAGATCATGGCATCTGGTCCCATCACTTCATGGTAAATAGATGGGGAAACAATGGAAACAGTGACAGACTTTATTTTCTTGGGCTCCAAAATCACTGCAGATGGTGACTGTAGCCATGAAATTAAAAGACACTTGCTCCTTGAAAGAAAAGTTATGACCAACCTAGACAGCATATTTAAAAGCAGAGACATTACTTTGTCAACAAAAGTCCATCTAGTCAAAGCTATGGATTTTCCAGTGGTCATGTATGAATGTGAGAGGTGGACTATAAAGAAAGCTGAGCACTGAAGAATCGATGCTTTAGAACTGTGGTGTTGGAGAAGACTCCCGAGAGTCCCTTGGACTGCAAGGAGATCCAACTAGTCCATCCTAAAGGAAATCAGTCCCGAGTGTTCATTGGAAGGACTGATGCTGAAGCTGAAAGTCCAATACTTTGGTCACCTGATTCGACTAATTGACTCATTTGAAAAGATCCTGATACTGGGGATGATTGTAGGCAGGAGGAGAAGGGGACGACAGAAGATGAGATGGTTGGATGACATCATTAACTCCATGGACACAAGCTTGCGTAAGCTCCAGGAGTTGGTGATAGACAGGAAAACCTGGCGTGCTGTACTCCATGCGGTCACAAAGAGTCAAACACGACTAAGTGACTGAACTGAACTCAATGTATTATAGGTGAAGGTTATCAATGGTTTCTAGTTTCTTCTTTGTATTGTGTTTTCAAAAGAAAAAAAAAGGACGTGCATGAGTAGTATAAAAATTGTTTCAAAGACTTCTACAAATGAGATGGCATACCACTGCTTGATTATCATAGAAGAGTATGACACAAGCAGAATCATTTCAGAACTCATGAGGAAGTTCATTTCTTATTTGTTGTTTATATTTATTGAACATTTAATTTTGAGAAATAGCATCTTATTTTGCTTGCTATGTGTTCTTCCCTTGATCATTCTGTGTGTCAGAGAATGCTTATGAATCTAGTGTGTATCCAGCTTTATTTTTGTAAAGGATAATAGAAAAAGAATTTGAAATTATTTAAGGGTCTGCTGTGTTTGAAACTGCTGGCTTGGGTAGTCCCAGGACTGTGATAAACCCTGGCGTTTGTTTAATCTGTTCTCTACTAGCAGCTGACGCACAGCATGCTCTGCTCTTTATATTTCTAATTTTTCTGAACCCTTTGATCAAACTCTGATGATGTAAAAAACAAAACAATAGGATCAGTGGCAGTGGCAGCTAAATGAGTTCAAGAAGTTGGTTAAAGCATTGTCACAGTGGAGAAAATCATTCCTTTCCTTCCAACTAGATCCAAATTCTGGATGATATAGGAGAGAGAATTAAAGATTATTTTATTTATTCCTGGCACAAACTGGCTGCTGTAGTCCCACTGATAAATATCCAATATGAACTCCATGTAGCCCACAACCCTGGAGTCGTTTTAGCCAACATGTACTGGAATTTCTCCCTGTATCATGGGGAAAAAAAGTGAAAAGTGTAAGTTGTTCAGTCGTGTCGAACTCTGCGATCCCATGGACTATTGCTCACCAGGCCCCCCTATCCATGGAAATCTCCAGGCAAGGAGTGGGGTGCCATAATCTTCTCCAGAGGATCTTCCCAACCCAGGGATTGAACTCAGGTCTCCTGCATTGCAGGCAGATTATTTACGATCTGAGACACCAGAGAAGACTATATTATAGAGAAGGAGATCATCTTTCTTTGTTTACGGGATTTGACTAGATATTTTTATGGTATAATATATGCCACCTGTCACTATTTAACCTTTGTTTTTGTAAGAAGGCCGAGCAATAGAAGCCCTGGATTTGATGCAAACTGAGGCTTCCCTGGTGGCTCAGAGGTAAAGAACCCACTTAACAATGCAGGAGACACAGGAGGCTCAGGTTCGATCCCTGGGTTGGGAAGATCTCCTAGAGAAAGGAATAGTAACCCACTGCATTATTCTTGCCTGGGAAATCCTAGGGACAGAGGAGCCTGCTGGGCTACAGCCCACGGGGTTGTGAAGAGTCAGACACAACTGAGCAACTAAAAACAAAAACAAAACCTGTAGCTCTATAGAGATGTAGTGTGTAATAATTAAATTCATGGGTTTATTATGACCTAAAGGTTTAAACTCTGGGGCCAACTATTCATTTTCATGGGGGTCACAAGGGTAAGTGAAACAGTTTGTGGACTGTGTGTTTGCTTGTCTCATAAGTGGCCCCATCCTATGTAGCTCACAGCCTCTGTCTCTTTTCCTAACAGTCAAGCATTCTGACCACCATTCCCATGGCTCAGAACACTGTTGCTTAAGCTAAAGGCCAGTGCCTGGCCACTCATCTAAAAGACTCCAGACACAGATTTGTCTAACTCAGAAGTTCTCAGTGAGGGTCAGGTTTGCTCCCTCTCTCCCAGGGGCAAATAACAACATCTGGAGATACTTTTGGTTGCTACAACCAGGGTGGGGGCATTGTCATCTAGTGGGTAAAGGTCAGGGATGCTGCCAAACATCCTGTGATGCACAGGATAGCTCTTCTCCCCAAACAACAAAGAATTATCTGGCCCTGGATGTCAATAGTGCCTAGGTGAGAAACTTGCATCTAAGTCAACACTGAGCAATTGAGAAATGGTCCAGTTGCTCTGAAGCTTATCCTCCATCCCACTTGTGCATGTGTGTGCTAAGTCGCTTCAGTCATGTCCAACTCTGTGACCTTACGGACTGTAGCCTGCCAGGCTCCTCTGTCCATGGGGACTCTCCAGGCAAGAATACTGGAGTGGATTGCTGTGCCCTCCTCCAGGCGATCTTCACCAGCCAGGGATGGAAACTGCATCTCTTATGTCTCCTGCATTGGCAGACAGGTTCTTCTACCACTAGTGCCACCTGAGGAGTAGCTAATTATTTTGAAAGGACTTTGAATGATCCTTCTTGCTTTGGCTCACTTAAACCATTGTATCAGAGGTTTAACTGGGCATGTATTTGTCTCTCTATTTACAGTCTAAGAGACAGCCTCTGGGGGATAGACTCAACTGAACATCCTGATACTGGTTTCAATTGCAGTCAGGTAGAATTCTTCTTGATCTAATCAATATCACTGATTTTCTCTACATTGGGTCTCTGCAATTGGTTCCTCCCTTTGAAAGCAATTTTGGGTCATTTGCTCTGAGTTTAGGTAGAGAAGTTCCTGCTTAGCACTGACCAACTTTACTCTGTCTTAAAGACATTCAATCAGATAGGCCCTCCATTATATTGGAGGAATTCTAATCAGACAGAGGTCAGGAAACAAAGCAGAAAGTAAAGGATGTTGGATGGTTTTCCAGGCAAATAAAGAGGCAGCTACTACACTGGATTGGCAAGAGCAAACAGTCAGGAGGCTGGGGACACCTGTATCAGTTTAACACTGTAGACAAGAATGTTGGAGGATTATCACTTTCCAGTATTTTGGATGAAAATGTCTTCCTGCAATCATCAACACACAATACAGAATAATAAAACCATTAAGTGGTCAAATTTATACAGTCAATAAGACACTATCCAAAGTATCCTTCAATGTATTCTTACTTACCGTTACATAGTAATATTTTTATTAGTTTGGTAGTAGAGTACTATAAAGGCTTCCCTAGTGGCTCAGATGGTAAAGAATCTGCCTGCAGTACAGGAGACCCAGGTTTGATCCTGAGTCCAGAAGATCCCCTGGAGAAGGGGATGAAATAGACCTGTTAGAGATACTGTTATACATTTTAAATAGCTCTCTCAGATTCCACTGGAATTTAGGAAACAATTTTGAAGAGGTGCATCCAAAGAGAAATCATTACTGATTCTCATACAAAGATAATATTTTTTTCCTTTTTCTTTTGTATCTCCTTGACATTGACAGGGTGACTAATGTTATCTGGTGGTATGAGAAATCCGCAAGGCAATGACATCACAATATGTAATTTTTCCCTTGTGTACTCAAGAAAAGTCAAAGTTCTCCTGTACACTTAAAGAATCAAAAGGCCTAATTTGAAATTGGAATAGTATCCAAAATAAACAAGTTGTAATGTTCTCTTTCCCCCTAAACCCAACCTTTTCCCCTGTAGTTTTAAAGTTTGGAATTATGCTGTCATAATAGTCTGACTTTCATTTTTAATTAGTCAATGATTTAAAAAAGAAAGAATGAAAGAAGAACTTTGCTGTGCATTAAAATCATTGATGTGTAGTTTTCTTTGGGTTCTGGTGTTTGAAGTGCCTTGTACTGACTCTTTTGTTGCCAGCAACTGAAATACCTACTAATGCTTTCTGGCTCTAAAAGAATTGCAAAGCATTGGCTACATATGTTTACCATTATCCACAGAACCGTCAGACCCTTTATTCTAGTGGAGGCATGCATGGAAATAGGCCAGAACGCGAGGGAACACAGTTCCGGTAGTGAAATTAGCAACTGGACAACATTCCCAGGGAAGCGGCTGAGTTCAGTTCTGGCAGAAATCCCACTGCTGCTGGTACAAAAAAAAAAAAGAACAGAAAAAGAAAGGAAATACAAAGGGTAAAATTTATCTGGGGGAACCGAAGGAGGTAAAAGCATATGATTTGTACAACATATAAAAAAATAATCCTGATGATTCTTTCCAATTATTCTAGAATTTGGGTTATTGGATGACTTCTGATTTTGAAATGGGAAAATGTTTTTATGAACCTGGATTATGCATGAAGGTTTAACACTTAAGACTGGCAACCTTTTGACCTTTGAAGAGAATTTTAAGAGTTCATTCCACTATTGTGGTCACATGATTTGAAACCATCATTATTGTTGAATTCAATTGTAGCTATTATTTTTACTTCCCCCAAATTGTATCAATTCACCAAACTAAACATGGTTAAATGGGGAAAAAAATCAATTTTTTCAGTGTAATCTGTAAAATCTTGGTAGGAGTAACTTAAAACATGGATAATCATTAGATGATATGTTACCAATTTATGGTATTTATTTAATGTTCAATATAGGTTGCTTGGTAACATGAGTGTCTTTGTAAAATATTGCTGAAAATTTGAAATGTCAAGGAGGGCATTTTTAATATCACAAAGCTTTCTGGGAACTAGGCAAAATCTAAAATTATTCAAATTTGTATAATCATAAAAGAAAATTTACCTTGACCTTTCAGATTCAACTAACAAAACTATATGTTAATCATTGTATTATTATTATTTGATTTATGCTTAAAAACAATTGCTAAAATCAGCTTTATTATCCCTTAAAAGGTAAGGAAATTGAGGCTCACATAAGAATTCTTTATAGAGCTAGAATTTGAACCCAGATTTACCTGACTCTAAGCACACATCGTGGGCTCACGAAACTCATTTCCTCTTCTTTCTGGACCTCTTGTAATACCTTGTACTTAGATGTGGTCATGTGACTAAGTTCCACATCAGTTCAGTCAGTTCAGTCACTCAGTTGTGTCCAACTCTTTGTGACCCCATGGACTGCAGCGTGCCAGGCTTCCCTATCCATCACCAACTCCCAGAGTCCACCCAAACCCATGTCCATTGAGTCGGTGATGCCATCCAACCATCTCATCCTCTGTTGTCCCCTTCTCCTCCAGCCTTCAATCTTTCCCAGCATCAGGGTCTTTTCAAATGATTCAGTTCTTTGCATCAGGTGGCCAAAGTTCCACATACTAGATGTAAATGGAAGTGACGTGTATCATTGCAAGACTGGCCCATAAAGTCCTTCATGCAAAACCGTCTTTTATGCTATTTCTGCTTCCATTGGTTTGAGGCAAATATGCATGGACACCTTGGGTATGGTGAATATGACAGAAGCACAGGAAAGAAGGGACTGGGTCTCCATTTTGCCACTTGACAAAAGTGTCATCTGCTAATCAGACAAATCTATTCTGGAATTTCTGTGGATGAGAAATAAACTTCTATTGTATTTGAACCGATATGTTAATACATTTGAGACTTTGTTACAGCAGCAAAAGTTGCTTTGTCTGTGTATTACATATAATACAGGTCTTTCTTCATACTGAAAAGACCTGGAGAAGCCCATACAGAAAGGTAAGATAGCTATTATACACAGGAAAACCTTTATTATTAAAAGTTATTTAAATAACTTTTAAATAGGAATCTGGAAAGATCTGAACAAATAAGGAGACTCTTTTAAGAGACATCAATTTTTAAAAAAATTTTCACTTAGAAAGAGCTCTCATTTTTCTAAGTTATCAACATCTTAAGAACTTGGTTTAGAATCATAAAGATATAAAATCTAACCATTAAAGGATATTTGAGAAGTAGATATGCTGTAGACAAATACTGTGTACACAGAGATGTTCAGTAGTTTGTTTTATTTGATAGCTTTATTTGGAAAACTCAGAAGGCGGGAGGAAAGAAAAGCAAGAAGACTCAGTGTACCTAAATGGGTAATTCAATTCAGAGCAAACAAGAGTCATTCACAATTCTATAAAATTTTCAAACTCTTGGGGACATAAGTTTTACTTCTGTAAATACTAGTGATCAGGAATGAAATGGGACTCCTTTAAGAATCGACAATGTGTTGAGGTTTTAGGGTAGTTATATTTGTATGAAAAAAACATCTGAAATGCCTACATTTTTGTTCATGTCTTTTCTCATATGAGAAAAAATATTTAAAGAGGCCCTTGTGATGATGCTAAAGCTTTGCAGGACTGTTATTAAAGTAAGTGAAAGTGAAGTTGCTCAGTCGTGTCCGACTCTTTGCAACCCCATGGACTGTAGCCCACCAGGCTCCTCCATCCATGTCATTAAAATATTATATAATTTAAAACTAACTCAATATCTGCAAGGAGAATAAGGCTGTTCTGGGTGGAGCTGGAACTGGTGCAAAGTCAGCTTCTTCTACGAGTGTCCAAATCCACGTCTGGTTTGGCCTGGCCCTGATATCTGAATATCCTGTGTTGCATCCCTGGAAGAGGAGTTCTTTAAGGATGGTGGATAAATAGTGTCAAAGTTTCAGAGAGGAGGGGTTGGAAGGTCATAAATTCTGGAACCAGAGGCATCTGCCTCTTCTACATTTTAGTTGTCAGTGGCACCCCACTCCAGTACTCTTGCCTGGGGAATCCCATGGACGGAGGAGCCTGGAAGGCTGCAGTCCATGGGGTCGCTGAGGGTCGGACACAACTGAGCGACTTCACTTTCACTTTTCACTTTCATGCATTGGAGAAGAAAATGGCAACCCACTCCAGTGTTCTTGCCTGGAGAATCCCAGGGACGGGGAGCCTGGTGGGCTGCCGTCCATTGGGTCACACAGAGTCGGACATGACTGAGGCGACTTAGCAGCAGCAGCAGCAGCAGCTTTGATTAAGGCATTGCACATGTGTGTGTGCATGTGTTCAGTTGCTCAGTTGTGTCCAACTCTTTGCAGCCCCATGACCTGTAGCCCACAAATCCAGGGATCGAACCCGAGTCTCTTGCATCTCCTGCCTTGACCGGTGGATTTTTCACCACTGTGCTACCTGGGAAGCCTGATTAAGGCATTAGGTATCTTAAATTTTGAGTTGTGGTTTATCTGGCCAAAGGGGACAATGCTATTTACCTTGAATGGTCTTTGTGAGAATTATCAGTAATATAAAAGGAGCCCCTGGCCAAATGAGGAGCAGGAGGACTGCTCAGATGCTGGTCAACCATGAAGAATTTCCTGCTGCCTCCCTAGACCCACAACTCAGTCATGGGCTCAGACAGCAGGGCACAGGGACGGCCCCTAGAGACAACCACTCTTAAGGCCCCCCTTGCTCCAGTGAAAGGGAGGGAAGACGCAGGGATGGGCGTCTGTAACTGGAGGAACCCCGACTCCAGAAGTTGGCTTTCACTGCAGGCCTCCTAAGGTTGGATATGGATATGATTAGGGTCTGCAATAAGTGACATCTGTTTGCTCTGACCTTTGGGTAATGTGGCGTTTCTTTCTCTGGGGCAGATGCTAGAAAGGTGTTTATTGTGAGTTGACAGGGGTCTTGGTGGGTGGTGAGGTGTGAGTCAAATTCGACTATGCATTTTGGCATTTTGTCTACAGATGTTTCTCAGATGTTTGTGGGCGGGCATGTCCTTAAATAAAGAAATACTAAATGTATGTTTTTGTGTGTGTGGAGGAAAGGAAAAAAACTTGTACTTAAAACCTTGGCCCTTTTATGCCTTCCATGACACTCCTGTTTCATGGCCAGATTGGAACTAGTCATTGCATGTACTTTCTGAAGAGAAATTTTGCTCATTTAAAGAAAAATCTTTTGTCAGTTTGATATTAATGTGCTGATGAAGAAGCAAAATACAGCACTGGGGGAAGAATGGAAGACTTCAGGAAGTACCAGGTACTAGTTTTATGCTGTCCAGCCTTGCTTCATCTCCCTAGCGTACCATCCCACCACACAGAACAGGACACAAGGCAGCCTTTGGTAAGGCTCATTCCCAACTCCAAATTTTCACTGCAGTGAGAGTTAGTGTCTTCAGAATTCACAATCTATACCCATTTATGATACCATGGAAGGCACACGTTCTATTCCAGATGCCAAGATGCTGACTTGATAATACTGGAGAAAGAGAGAGAGAAAGAAGGTGAACTTGAAGGATATTCAACTTTTAATACCTTTAGAATCACCTTAAAATATACTTTTAAAAAGGTTTGCAAAGAAATGAGGAAAATCAAACCACATTTTTGAAATTGTCTTCTTTTTTCCTACTTAGAAAAGAAAACTAAACCCAAAGGAAAAAAATCCCATTTTGCTTTTGATTTCCAGAAATCTTCTGAAGTTCTAAAGAAATCTAGCTTTAGCTTAGTTTGAGAAAATCTACTTGAAAAACTTCACAAATGGATGAAAGAAACTCCTTACAGAGTTAATTAATCTGATTAGCAAATAAAATGGAAAAATAGTGATGAACGGGCTATGCCTGGAAACCAAGAGCTTAAACATTACATAGAGTTTTCCTGCTTTGTATCGAAACTTCTTGAAATACTGTTTTTGACAGATGCTCACTTTGACCTCCACTTGTTAGCAGTTATCTGGAATTTACTCTCTCCCCCCACACAAAAACGGTTATTTTCAAAATAAGTTTGTTGTATATGGTTAAATAGACCAACTTTTTCAGCTTAATTTCACCTAAAATTCTAAACCTTAATGACTATCATGATGAGAAGGAAATGTTTTATCAAATGTTGCTTTAAAAAAAAGATACCTAATGAATGATTATCAGGATAGTTCTTTGCTAACAAAATAATAAGACTTGTTACATTTGCTAGTGACTTTGTTCTGAATATAAATCCTGCTTTTTTTTTTTTTTTTTTAACTCAGCCACCATCTAGATCTATGCTCTAGGTCATCTACAGAAATGAAACAGGGAAATAGGAAATGTGTAAACCCCATACAATTTCTTACAGTCTAGATTTCCTTCTCCCAAATTACGATAGTGTGTTTCAGCAAATCTGGAGACTAGAATCACCTTTTGGAGAAGGCAATGGCACCCCACTCCAGTACTCTTGCCTGGAAAATCCCATGGACGGAGGAGCCTGGTGGGCTGCAGTCCATGGGGTCGCTAAGAGTTGGACACGACTGAGCGACTTCACTTTCACTTTTCACCTTCATGCATTGGAGAAGGAAATGGCAACCCACTCCAGTGTTCTTGCCTGGAGAATCCCAGGGATAGGGGAGCCTGGTGGGCTGCCGTCGATGGGGTTGCACAGAGTCAGACACGACTGAAGTGACTTAGCAGCAGCAGCAGCAGCAGAATCACCTTTAATTATTTAAGTACATGATTTCTTCAGACTCACAGATTTAGAGAACGGACCTATGGTTGCTGGGGAGGGGGAAGAATAGAGGGAAAGGGTAGATAGGGATTTGGGGATGGACATGTACACACTGCTATATTTACAATGGATGAACAGCAAGGACTTACTATATAGCACAGGAAACTGCTCAATGTTTTGTGGCAGCCTGGGGGGGAGGGAAATTTGGGGGAGAGTGGATACATGTATATATATGGCTGATATATATCACCCTTTTCTATCCAACAGAAACTACACAACATTGTCAATTGGCTATACTCTAATACAAAAAAAAGTTTAAAAGAAAAAAATTGCACTATTTCTTCACTTCAACTCACTGGTACGCTAATGATTGAGTGTGGTTATCAACGTTTTATGGAAAGTGGGCCTGTCTCCACTAACATTTGGGTTCCTCATAGAGCCTGGTTATAGCCACTCAGTAATTATTGCTTAGTCAGAAAATCACATGCTATTTCCTATGTTCCTTATCTTCTCAGTCTCACCGTACTTCCTCTATCCTTTTCCCTACTCCTCAATTACATGGAGGGGAAAATGACAGTAAATATAGCTCTATTTTTATTCTTATGCAAAAAATGTTCAGCCAAAGGTCCCAGAACTCTAATGCTTTGGCCACCCGATGTGAAGAACTGACTCATTGGAAAAGACTCTGATGCTGGGAAAGATTGAAGGCAGGAGAAAGGGACGACAGAGGATGAGATGGTTGGATGGCATCACTGACACGATGGACATGAGTTTGAGCAAGCTCCGGGAGTTGGTGATGGACAGGGAAGCCTGACATGCTGCAGTCCATGGGGTCACAAAGAGTTGGAGCAACTGAACTGACTGAACTGAAAGATCCTGGAACAGATTACCTGGCTTTCCTCAGTATTGTAGCAGGACAACTGTCAGTGTTTATGAAGCTCAGTACCAAAGCTACTCCAGTATGTTTGAGGCAAATGTTTCAGTCAGGATAGGCCAGATTATTTTGTGCAGACAGAGGCTGAAAGCAAAAAAATATGCATATCTTGCTCACACTATACTCCCAAATCAGATGCATGGAAGGTTCTGTTCCCTAGACCCAGGCTGACAGGGGCCCCCTGAACCATTGTAAACTCCCTTCTTGTCTAGAGCTTCAGGTGTGCTATAGCAGGGAAAGAGAATAGGGGGAACTGGAGTCACTGTCCTGGAAGAGACACGTGTCAATTCCCTCCATTTCATTGGTCAGAATAAGGGACATACTCATGCTCACCTTCAAGAGGATATAGATTGGAATTTTCTGTATTTCCATGTGAAAGTGAAGGTGTAGTCACTCAGTTCTGTTTGACTCTTTGGGCCCCCAGGGACTGTAGCCTGCTTGGCTCTGTCCATGGGATTGTCCAAGCAAGAACACTGGAGTGGGTTGCCACTTCCTTCTCTAGGGGATCTTCCTGGCCCAGAGATGGAATCCAAGTCTGCGGCATTGGAGGCAGAGTCTTTACCATATGAGTCACCAGGAAAGCCCTATATTTCCATTAGGAGAAATGCTAATGTTACCACAAAAACTCTGCAGATTTTTTTTTAAACTAACCCTCTTAGAAACAGACACAGAATAAAATGTCTCTAAAATAAAAAATTACTGTCTTGCATGTAATGAGCACTCAGTAAATATTCATGAGTCACAGTTTATTAGTTGTCTATTACTGCAGAGCAAATTATCAAAAATTTGGCAAATTAAAACAACACTCATTTATTATGTCACAGTTCTGTAGTCTGAAATTTCGGAATGGTGTGGCTGGGTATCTCAAGGGTAAAGTCATCGTTAGCCAGGCTAATTTCTTATCTAGAAGTTCAGGAGAAGAATTTGCTTCCAAGCTCCATTAGGCTCTGGGATCAATTCAGTTCCTCGCAGTTCTAAGGCTGAAGTTCCCTTTTTCTTGATGGCTGTCAGCAGGGTCTACTCCCAGCTCTTAGAGGCTACAGGAAGTCCTTGCCATGGAGGCCTCCCAATATTCAAAGCCAGCAATCAAGAATCGCCCTCGATTTGAGTCCTTCATATGCTTCGAATCTCTCTGACTTCCTCCATCTCTCATCTTTACATCCATATTTAATGGTTCCTATGATTAAGTCAGGGCTTCCCTGGTGGCTCAGTGGTAAAGAATCCTCCTGCCAAGAAGGAGATGTGGGTTCGATCCCTGGGTTGGGAAGATCCCCTGGAGAGGAAATGGCAACTCACTCCAGTTTTCTTTACTGGGAAATTCCGTGAACAGAGGAGCCTGCCTGGCAGGCCACAGTCCCTGCAGTTGCAAAAGAGTCAAGACACAAATTAGGGACTAAAAAACAACATGATTAGGTCAGCCACACCTAGTCAATCTCATTATCTTAAGGTCCACTGAGCTGGGGGCTTAATTACAATTGCGAAATTCCTTTTGTACTAAAGTAATGTGATTGCAGAGTAACATTTCATCATTTTAACAGGCTTTGAAAACACTTTGAAAGAGGAAATTATTTAGGTCATTTGGCATCATGTTAGAGTTTTGTCTCCCACAAGCAGCCTGCTGCTGCTGCTGCTAAGTCGCTTCAGTCGTGTCTGACTCTGTGCGACCCCATAGATGGCAGCCCACCAGGCTCCCCTGTCCCTGGGATTCTCCAGGCAAGAGTACTGGAGTGGGGTGCCATCGCCTTCGCTCACAAGCAGCCTACACAGAGTGAAAAAAGCATTAATGAACTGAGCCAGATGAGCTGGTTAATAACTAGTTAATAACTGGATAATTTGAAACAAGCCATGAAGTTTTTCTTCTCTCAGTCTCAGGTTCCACAGCTGTAAAATGGGAATATTATTCCTTGCTCTGCTGGCCCCATAGAGTAGTTGTGAGACTCAAATGAGATTATATAAAAACATGTTGTGAACTTAAAAGATCAACACAAATGCAAGTTATTGAGTTTGAGCTTTGTTTTACTGCTCAGGACCTGTGAGATCAGAGCTTTTAAAAACAATGCTGGAAGAAGAGACAGACATGGGGCAGAGGAAGGGTCTTGAGAGACATAGAGTTTTTGGCTTTCTGTCCCACAGATCGCAAATTTGATGAGCTAATCATAAAGTAAGTGAAAGCATATGCTACACATTTCTTTTTTAATGCATGAAATAGGTGTAAAATTTTAGAGAATCACTTTGGCAAGAGGCTTTTGGCCTCTGCTCTATATAATGATAATAGTGTATTACCATATATTTATGTGATATTTTCTGAGGGAAGTAAAACACTTTACAGACAGTATTGTTCCTCTTCTAAATATGCCAGAGAGGTAGTAGCAGATGTGAAACATTTATCCATGTATAATGTAAGCACATAGACAAGGCCACTCCAGAACCACACTCCAGGACCCCAGTGCCACACATAAGTATTTTTTCCCCTTGACTTATATTATTTCCCATATTAAAGAAAGTTTGGTACCTTTCTGTACCCCAAGCCCAACCTATTGGCACATGCTTATTTCATATTGCTTCTCTACTAAGGGTTGAGTATGAGAACAATTGCATGTTTTCAGTTAGACATTATCATTTTGCTATTGGTATTCAATACATAAAAATTCATATAAATTGAATGGATTCTGTGAAGGTACTCACTTCAAGGCACAGCCTTTGAAGTTGCTGGCTTATACACAAGTACCCACAGTGATGATCAGACACCTGATTGTATCTTAAGACACAGGACTAGAGGATTCAGATCAAGATTGTTGGACAATCCCTTTGAATACATCGAAAATATTCCTACATGTGGAGATCCTCATTGAAAAGTAAGTAGAGACTGGCAGAACAACTCTTGTGCAACTGGTTGTAAGAGAGATCTGCATATAATTAAGTAGGAAGGGAAAGAACATGATAAGGTCAGGACTTTTGCCATTGGGAGGTGACACAGAAGAAGGAGATTCCATGGGATTGGAGAGCCACTGTAGAGAGTGAGCAGTTTGAGGTACATATTGGGAACTCCAGCCCTGGAGTCTGACACCAGGCAGGTGAGCTTCCTCAGCTGGTTAGAAGCCAGTAGAACTAACAGGAGAGCTGTAAGAAGCCTAGATTCTGCTCATGAAGTGCATGCACACACACTTACTTGAGACAAGGTGGAGAAAGCAGATTGAAGTTGTCTGGTGGGCTGCCGTCTATGGGGTCACACAGAGTCAGACACGATTGAAGCGACTTAGCAGCAGCAGCAACAAGTCCGTTTCCTGTGACTACTCTGGCATGTGCCCCAGCCTGAAATGAATGCCCACTCCAGGCCCTGTTGCTCTGTGACACAGCTCCACATTAGGGCAAGGGCTGATGCAGCTGAAAGGAGCACTGGACTGTGGGGAATGGAGCCTGCTCAGACCTGGAACAGTATCTGAAGGGGTTGAAGGCAGCACTGGCACTTGGTGAGGCAGTTCATCACAAAAGGTCCAGAGCTCTGACTGGGGCTGGGACCACCACAGTCCAAGCCCAAGTCCATACTAAGAACCCACCCCAGCCTGTCTTGTTCCAACACTGTTCCCCTCTGGGGTGCTGGAAGGCAGGAAAGCACACAGGGGGAAAAAACCAACTCAACTCAAACCTCAGGGCTTCGGCTCCACCAGCTTGGGACTCACTCCCACCCCTAATAGGGTGGTGTTGGCCACTGAGCAGAAGAGAAGCCTCATCTCACACCTGGCTCTGGCTTGAGACACTTCATCTCCAGCAGTCCCAACTCCTGCCAAAGTGATAGCTGTCAGTACCCACTGGGGAAAGACATGACTCCTGCTTAACGTCAGATCTAGCTCTCCCACCAAAGCCACAGGGTACCCACAGACTGTATAGGGATGCTCCCACAAAGGGACACCCCTTCAAGATGGGGATACATAACTGTTTCACCTAATTTCACAGAGACAAAGAAAGGTAAGCAAAATGAGAAGACAGAGGAATTTGTTTCAATTGAAAGAACAAGAGAGAAAATGCCTAAAAAAAACTGGTGAAGTAGAAATAATTTATCAGATTAAAAGTTCAAAGCGTTAGTAATGAGAAGGCTAACTGAATTAGAGAAAAGAATAGATGAACACAGAGAGAATTTTAACAAGGTACTATAAAATATAGAAAAGAACCATCCAGAACTGAGGAATACAATAACTGAAATAAAAAACACACTAAAAGGAGTTACCAACAGACTAGGTGATTTAGAAGAAAGAATAATGGAAATCACCCAAACATAACAAAAAAAGAAAAACAAATTTTAAAAAATGAGAACAGTTTAAGGAATCTCTAGGACAACATCAAGCGTACCAACATTTACATCATAGGGGCCCTAGAAGAAGAGAGAAACAAAGGTGTAAAAAATATACTTGATGACATTGTGGCCGAAAACTTCCCAAACATGAAAAAGACATCTGGTACAGGAAGCACAGAGGGTTTCAAACAAGATGAACTCAAACACACCCACATTAAAACATATCATAATTGAAATAGCAAAATTTAAAGACAGAGGATTCTAAAGGCAACAAGAGAAAAACAAAGAGTCATATGCAAGGGAACCTCCATAAAGGTACCAGCTGATTTCTCTGAAGAACTTTTCAGGCCAGAAAGGGGTGGCATAATATATTTAAAGTGCTGAAAGGACAATATCTGCAACCTAGGATATGCTACCCAGCAATATTATTATTTAGAACTGAGAGATGAAGAACTGTGAAGAAAAGCAAAAATGAAGAGATAATCAATAATAAAACTACCCTAAAAGTAAAGTTAAAGGGTCTTCTCTAAGTGGAAAAGAAAAGGTTACAACAAGAAGAATCTATAGGAAAGGGAAAATCCCATTAAGAATGGCAAATATATAGTAAAGGCTGTGGGTCAACTTAAATATGCTACGATGAAGCTGCTGCTGCTGCTGCTAAGTCGCTTCAGTCGTGTCTGACTCTGTGCGACCCCATAGACGGCAGCCCACCAGGCTCCCCCGTCCCTGGGATTCTCCAGGCAGGAACACTTGAGTGGGTTGCCATTTCTTTCTCCAATGCATGAAAGTGAAAAGTGAAAGTGAAGTTGCTCAGTCGTGTCCGACTCTTAGTGACCCCATGGACTGCAGCCCACCAGGCTCCTCCGTCCATGGGATTTTCCAGGCAAGAGTACTGGAGTGGGGTGCCATTGCCTCCTCTGTACGATGACGATTTAAAAAAATTGCAAAATCAAACTACAACTACAATAAATGGTAACAGGATAAATATAACAATGTAAAACATGACATCAATAATGCAAATTATGGTGAAGGGCAGTAAAAAATGTAGATCTTTTAGAATGTGCTACAATTTAAAAGACTACCTGTCTAAAACAAGTAGTTTAGCCATGGGTACTAGATTTGAGATTTCTAGTAAAGTTCCTTCAGCCAGTGGATTTATTTTTTCCCTTAACTCTAATATTTCTGACCCTCTAACACCAGGAAACCAGGTTTTCACTAGATTTTGCAGGATTATCAGAGGGAGGAAACTGTCTGTGGTGGCACAGATGGATAATTTGCCTATTCTTGCTTGTCATTTAGATCCACATTCACTGAAACCAAAAACATGTCATCTGTAACTCAGTAAGTAATAAAACTACAAATTTTGACAACATATGTCCTTTAAAACAGAAATAGTAAAAATATCTTTATTATTAACAACAGCAAAAAAACCAGTAGTTAGAACTGCCCAAAATATTACATAATTTAATCTCTGAAGTTGTGACAAATTTCATGGAATTTGTCTTATACTTCACCATCATCTAAAATTTCATTTAGATGCTTAACAGTAAGACAGATGATCAAGCCTGAGCTCTCTAATAGCAAATATCTAATCATACGAAATGGTTCTGAAGTGACAGGAGAACCTCTAAGTTTTATATATGGGTAGAGTTTGACTGGGATTCCCAGGTGGCACTAGTGGTAAAGAACCCACCTGCCAATGCAGGAGACATAGGAGACACAAGTTTGATCCTTGGATTGGGAAGACAAACTGGAGGAGGGCATGGCAACCCACTCCAGTTTTCTTGCCTGGAGAATCCAAAGGACAGAGGAGCCTGGTGGGCTACAGTCCATGGGGTCGCAAAGAGCTGGACACGACTGATACGACTTAGCACACATGCAGAGTGTGCTGCTGCTGCTGCTAAGTCGCTTCAGTCGTGTCCGACTCTGTGCGACCCCATAGACAGCAGCCCACCAAGGCTCCCCCGTCCCTGGGATTCTCCAGGCAAGAACACTGGAGTGGGTTGCCATTTCCTTCTCCAATGCATGAAAGTGAAAAGTGAAAGTGAAGTCACTCAGTCATGTCCGACTCTTAGCGACCCCATGGACTGCAGCCCACCAGGCTCCTCCGTCCATGGGATTTTCCAGGCAAGAGTACTGGAGTGGGGTGCCATTGCCTTCTCCGAGTTTGACTACTAAGGAATCTTAATAATCAGAGAGCAGATTGGGTTTTGTTTTCTTTTTCTATGCTAAGGCTAGATACACAGCAAGATTTTTAAAAGTGAATTTATAGCCAATTAACTTTGGAAAAGAAAATACAATAAGAAGACCACCCAGTTGATAGCAGCCCTTAAATAACCTGCTAAAAAGTACTTATATACCAAAGTGATACCCATATACATTTCTGAATTTTTTTAAGTTTGCTTATTTACTTCTTGGTTAAAACAAAATCAACAACAGATAAACAGAAATTTGGGGAATTGTTCATAGAGCTGTATGATATCCAGCGGCCTAAAGATATTATATATAGGGCACAGATCAAGTTCTCCAGATTTTTAATTTTAAGATAACGTAAGAAAGTATAATAGCTCAGAAAATATGGAGTCCTGATTATTTAATAGGGTATAAAGCAATAAAACATTAATCTACTCTTAAACCTTACTTTGTCTTAAATGAAACACACGGTGAGCCCCATACACATGCACACAAAACACACACACACACACACACACACACACTCCTTCCTGAAACCCAAGGACTCAGCTTCCCAACACATAAAGGTATAGAGGAAGAAACTAAGAAGGTTGGCATGGTCCAGAAACTCTGAAGTGTCCAGCTTCACCTGGACATCACCTGTAAGGTTCTTCTCACATAAAAAGATGAATGATGAGTCTGGTTTGACCATTTGGTTTGACCAAAGATGTACAGCTTCTGAGCTACACCATACATCTCAGTGTACAGTGACTCAATGGGCAACTTTGGTTGTGTGTATCTTGCTGAATGTCAGCTATAAATCAGTTTTACTCTTAGCATTAACACCCTTGTGAGGAAGTCCTAGATGGGTTGGAGGATCTGGTCTGAGACATAACAAGAGGCCACAATCCCACAGTTTGGGGAAAAGAAACATGAAGCTGTCAGTCCTCTGAGGTCCTGGCAGGAACACCAAATGGAATTTAAGGCAAGATATCAGATCCTAAGGTGGGCAGTTGTATGATCCTAGAAAAGCCTAGAAATATAACACAAGAATCAGAAAGGGATTTGCTAGAAAAAGTCAAGGAAGATGCCAGTTATAGGCGGAGGGCATTAAGACAATGACTCTGAACAGGCATCCAGGCACAGGGGAGTTGGTACCAGGAGGAGGAAACCCTGAGGATAAGTGAGCCCTGACTCAAAGCTACACAGAGAAGGTTGTCATGAGAAGAGAAAGGCCACTGTCAGACTCAGCCAGGAGTCCTAGAGCCCTACACTGGGCCCTGACCTCTGCTGCACAGGAAGGCCCCACACTTGGCCCCACCCTTGGCTGCTGGAAGTGGTTCTGGGAGGGAAAGGGGATTGGGCATTGTAGCTTCTGGCTTATACAGGATGGCCTGGAGAATTTTGATGAGTATTACATTCAAGCCAGGGCACTAAGACCTGATGGTGAAGAACCAGGGAAGGCAGTTAAGATTAAGTGAGGCCAAAGGATGCTCAAAGAAGGTAATGAAATTCTCTGGCTTATCATTTCCAAATTCCTCATGTCCAGTCCAAGCCACTATCAGCACCAAAGGATCCAATAAAGATTATACAATGGATTCTTTAATTATTCTAGTCTAAGCCTTTTATTTCCTGCTTGGATTAGAGCCCCTGAATCAGTTTTTCATAATTGTAGCTGACTGACTTGAAGGAAGCTTCCATGCTCCCCTACCTCCTGGTACCCACACCTTTGTATAATCTCCTCCCTTGAATGATCTGGGGCCTGCAACTTGTGTGTAACCAATGCGTTTTGGTGAAGTAATAGGATGTTACTCCAGATTCTGTTCAGTTATATAAGACTCTGTACTGCTAACAGAGCCTGGATCTCTCACTTTCTCTCTCTCAATCTTTCCTTCTCTCTTTTGCCTCTCTCCCTCTTTTTTCTCATTGTGCTGGTTTTGAGAAAGGCAACTACATGAATCATACAGCTGCAAAAAATGAACAGTCAACAGCCTGAGGGAGCTTAAAAGTGGATGTTTCCCCAATTGAGCCTCCAGATGAGAACTCAGACTGGCTGGTATCATGACTCCTGCCTGCAGAGGACTCAGCTAAGCTGTGCCCACATTCCTGACTCACAGACCCTATGAGATTATAAATATGTGTTATTTTAAGTTGCTAACTTTGTGGTAATATGTTACACAGCATAGAAAACAAATGAACTAATATTACAAGTTATTTCCAATAATGTCTATTCTCAACACGGTGGGCAGAGAATCCTGTTAATGTGGAAATACTTTATTTAAAACTCAGCAGTGGCTTGTTCAGTATGGAGTGGAAGCCAAAGTTTACACCATGGCTCACAGGCCCTGTGTACCCACTCCTCTCTCACCTATTACTCTCTCATTGCTCTCTTTGTCCGTATTTGCTGCCCTGCCAACTCTCCAACATGCCCAGCACCCTCTTTGGGCCTTAGTGTTTGTCCCTCTGTCTAGAATACAATTCCTTCCAGTATTCACATGACCACTCCTCCCACTTTTGTATGTCTTTGCTCAAATGTCCCTCTCTCAGTGAGGCCTTCCCTGATCACTCTGTTAAAAATTCCAATATCCTTCCCACCCCATCACCCCTCACCACCCTATGTCTTTTTTCTTTTCTCCATAGTATTTACACCATCTGATTTATGTTTTATTTGTTTACTGTCTGTCTTCCTACAGCAGGACATAATCTCCATGAGCACATGGATTTTTATCAGCCTAGTTCACTACTTTATCTCCAGCACCTAGAACAGTTCTGACACATAGTATATCTCAATAAATATCTGTTGAAATAAATTTCAAGATGCATCACAAAATCTACTTTTAGGTTGTACTTCTAAAATTAAAATCTTCCATTTGAGCATAACATAACTTCCATTTAAGCATGACATGACATAAGCATGGCATGGCTCTTTGCAACTCCGTGGACTATAGCCTCTGACCATGGAATTCTCCAGGCAAGAATACTGGAGTCGGTTGCCATTCCCTTCTCCAGGGGATCTTCCCAATCCAGGGATCAAACGTGGATCTACTACATTGCAAGAAGATTTTTTACCATCTGGGCCACCAGGGAAGCCTCAAGCATGACATAAGCATCATCAATTCTTAAGCACGTTTTCAGATTATCTGCTTTATGATCAAAGATGTGCACCATTTCAGGAAATTCATTTTGTGTCTGGAAGAAGGCCAAGATCAACCCGACTCAGTGAAATCCCCCACTTATCCAAATTTTCCTTGGTTTTACAGATATGGCGCCCAACTCTACTACCATAAGAGCAGACCATCCAACAGGGAACTGACAGAAAATTAAAGCACACAAATCAAGATGCTTTCATGTGACACAGGTGTTCTCAAACTGAAATTCTAACCAAATAGTTTTCTTGTTGGTTACAAAACTTTTTCCTTTAAGCAACTTTAAGACGAAATTTTTGCCAACAGCTATTTATCAGTAACTGGCAGAACTAGATATGTAAAGGCCTTGGCTATGGAATTTTTATTAATATTTGCTGAGCAGCAAGCATCCAGGCTTGGTCCTGTGACCAGGTCCCCATGCTGAATATGTCTCTAGGGTACAGAGGTGATAGGATGCCTCCATAGCTTCTGTGTAGCAAGCAGAGGTGCAATCATTACACAAATACTGGAGAATATCTGCCTTGGTTTACTGGAAAGACAGTGTATCTTGGAGCCAGAAAAACCTGCTTAGTTTAAATCCCAATGCTCTGACCTTTCAGTTCAGTTCAGTTCATTTGAGTTGCTCAGTCATGTCTGACTCTTCGTGACCCTATGGACTACAGCATGCCAGACCTCCCTGTCCATCACCAACTCACAGAGTTTATATAAACTCATGTCCATTGAGTCGGTAATGCCAGCCAACCATCTCATCCTCTGTTGTCCCCTTCTCCTCCTCCCCTCAATATTTCCCAGCATCAGGGTCTTTTCAAATGAGTCAGATCTTTGCATCAGGTGGCCAAAGTATTGGAGTTTCAGCTTCAACATCAGTCCTACCAATAAACACCCAGGACTGATCTCCTTTAGCATGGACTGGTTGGATCTCCTTTAAGTCCAAGGGACTCTCAAGAGTCCTCTCCAGCACCATATTTCAAAAGCATCAATTCTTTGGCACTCAGCTTTCTTTATAGTCCCACTCTCACATCCATACATGACTACCAGAAAAACCATAGCTTTGACTAGATGGACCTTTGTCGGCAAAGTGATGTCTCTGCTTTTTAACATGCTGTCTAGGTTCGTCATAACTTTCCTTCCAAGGAGTAAGCGTCTTTTAATTTCATGGCTGCAGTGACCATCTGCAGTGATTTTGGAGCCCCCCAAAATAAAGTCAGTCACTGTTTCCACTGTTCCCCATCTATTTGCCATGAAGTGATGAGACCAGATGCCATGATCTTAGTTTTCTTAATGTTGAGCTTTAAGCGAACTTTTTCACTCTCCTCTTTCACTTTCATCAAGAGGCTCTTTAGTTCTTCACTTTCTGCCATAAGCATGGTGTCATCCGCACATCTGAGGTTATTGATATTTCTCCTGGCAATCTTGATTCCAGCTTGAGCTTCATCCAGTCCAGCATTTTTCATGATTTACTCTGCATATAAGTTAAATAAGCAGGGTGACAATATACAGCCTTGACATACTGCTTGTCCTATTTGGAACCAGTCTGTTGTTCCATGTCCAGTTCCAACTGTTGCTTCCTGACCTGCATACAGGTTTCTCAAGAGGCAAGTCAGGTGGTCTGGTATTCCTATCTCTTTGAGAATTTTCCACAGTTTATTGTGATTCATACAGTCAAAGACTTTGGTATAGTAAATAAAGCAGAAATAGATGTTTTTCTGGAACTCTCTTGCTTTTTTTATAACTTTTCAGATCAGATCAAATCAGTCGCTCAGTCGTGTCCGACTCTTTGTGACCCCATGAATCGCAGCATGCCAGGCCTCCCTGTCCATCACCAAGTCCCGGAGTTCATTCAGACTCACGTCCATCGAGTCAGTGATGCCATCCAGCCATCTCATCCTCTGTCGTCCCCTTCTCCTCCTGCCCCCAATCCCTCCCAGCATCAGAGTCTTTTCCAATGGGTCAACTCTTCGCATGAGGTGGCCAAAGTACTGGAGTTTCAGCTTTAGTATCATTCCTTCTGAAGAAATCCCAGGGCTAATCTCCTTCAGAATGGACTGGTTGGATCTCCTTGCAGTCCAAGGGACTCTCAAGAGTCTTCTTCAACACCACAGCTCAAAAGCATCAATTCTTCAGCACTCAGCCTTCTTCACAGTCCAACTCTCACATCCACACATGACCACAGGAAAAACCATAGCCTTGACTAGACGAACCTTTGTTGGCAAAGTAATGTCTCTGCTTTTGAATATGCTATCTAGGTTGGTCATAACTTTCCTTCCAAGGAGTAAGCGTCTTTTCATTTCATGGCTGCAGTCACCGTCTGTAGTGATTTTGGAGCTGAGAAAAATAAAGTCTGACACTGTTTCTACTGTTTCCCCATCTATTTCCCATGAAGTGGTGGGACCGGATGCCATGATCTTCGTTTTCTGAATGTTGAGCTTTAAGCCAACTTTTTCACTCTCCTCTTTCACTTTCATCAAGAGGCTTTTGAGTTCCTCTTCACTTTCTGCCATAAGGGTGGTGTCATCTGCATATCTGAGGTTATTGATATGTCTCCCGGCAATCTTGATTCCAGCTTGTGTTTCTTCCAGTCCAGCGTTTCTCATGATGTACTCTGCATATAAGTTAAATAAACAGGGTGACAATATACAGCCTTGACGAACTCCTTTTCCTATTTGGAACCAGTCTGTTGTTCCATGTCCAGTTCTAACTGTTGCTTCTTTACCTGCATACAAATTTCTCAAGAGGCAGATCAGGTGTTCTGGTATTCCCATCTCTTTCAGAATTTTCCGCAGTTTATTGTGATCCACACAGTCAAAGGCTTTATGACTTTTGGGTAGCTGCAAATTCTCAATTTTTCACTTTTTTATCTATTAAAATGAGAATATAATTCTTGCATCATAGAGTTGCTATAATACATATATATGATAATACATGTAAATTCCCTGGAATAGTGGCTGGTATATATCAGAGAAGGCAATGGCACCCCACTCCAGTACTCTTGCCTGGAAAATCCCATGGACGGAGGACCCTGGTGGGCCACAGTCCATGGGGTCGCTAAGAATCGGGCACGACTGAGTGACTTCAATTTCACTTTTCACTTTCATGCATTGGAGAAGGAAATGGCAACCCACTCCAGTATTCTTTCCTGGAGAATCCTACGGACAGAGGAGCCTGTGGGCTACAGTCTATTATAGGGTTCGAGTCAGACATAACTGAGTGACTAAGCATACATGCATGCATATGAATGAGAGCATTAATAAAGACACATTAAAAAACCACTTTGAGTAATACATTATTGCTGTGAAGTAAAAGTTAACACTAAAGAACAGCCTTGAGAAGTGCATCATTGGCATGGCTAGAAAAGCGACATGGCTAGATTTGAATAAAGAGAGGTAGATCCCCAGAAATGAGCACAGAATCAGAAACCAAAGAACTGTCTTCACATGTATCCCGTATGGGCATTTGCTTCTGTATATTTGACCTTTGGGTGATGATGAATGAATAGAAAGATTTTCTGACATCTTACACACACAGGTACATATACTACACACTGGTTTGATGATTCATGTTTCTGTGTAACTAGAGAACCAATATTCTGCCTGGTTTTCAGTTCATTGATTTGTAGTTTAGTGTACTTCTGGCACTGGCAGGATGGAGTAGGTAGCTTCCAAATTCCCCTCGAGCCCTGACTCTAGGAAAAGCTTCACCTAGAATACCTTTACTCTCTTAGGGTAAACTTCTGGAGCATACACAGACTGACTGAGATAACTCAACCTTTCCTACTCACACCATCATGCCTGTCAAGAATGCACTGCCCCCATGTTAGGTGAGGGGTATATCAGCAGGACAGACCCTGCTTCCCAGACCCCGTGTTCTATTGCTACTATAGAGAGAGAGATAGAGAGAGAGAGAGAGAGCAAGAGAGAGAGCAGAGGAGTCCCATGGGGACCTTACAAGTCAATCCAAACAATAACCAGACTTTCCAGCTGGGGCGAGGGCTCTCAGCTGGGTGTGGTTTCTGGAGACAGCTTCCTGGATTGTGGCCATATTTTCTCAGATGTGCTGCTTCCAGAAGGTTTACTTTCTTATGGTGAGGGTGGTGTTCTTTGCAATGGGGGTGGTGGTAGCACCAACCAAATAATGTCCCACTGTGGTATCATGAGAGCCACAAGGCCTCTTCTTGGACCTTTTGTTCTTTTGGTCAATGACTTTGTGGGCAGCTCTGTGGTCATACTGGACTCTCACCTGCTTTTACAGTCCTTCACTGTGCTGACCCTTCAGGAAATGCAGTGGTTCAGATGGGGCTCCTGAAGGCCACCCACACCAGCTCCTTCCACACACAGGCCTTCATGCAACACAGGAGCAGATATGGGGAACAAACAGGAGAGTCTAGTGGTTCCCAGATGTTGGGATTTCAAGACAAATAAAGTTTTCCAAACTAAAACCACTGACAGAAAGTAACTATCTGGAGAAGGAAATGGCAACCCACTCCAGTGTTCTTGCCTGCAGAATTCCAGGGACAGAGGAGCCTGGTGGGCTGCCGTCTATGGGGTTGCACAGAGTCGGACACGACTGAAGCAACCTAGCAGCAGCAGCAGCAGCAGCAACTGCAATCTATATCAGAAAAAGTTTAAGCCAGACCTGGAAGGAATATGTCTAGCTTCTCTGGTGGCTCAGATGGTAAAGAATCTTCCTACAGTGCAGGAGATCCAGGTTCAATCCCTGGGTTTGGAAGATCCCCTGGAGAAGTAAATGGCAATCCACTCCAGTATTCTTGCCTTGAGAATCCTATGGACTGAGGGGTCACAAAGAGTTGGACACGACTGATCGACTAACACACACCCACAGGGAATAAGCCAAGGATGTGAAGGCTTCCAGAGACTAGCAAGAGCAGGAAGTCTGAAAGTGTAAGGGAAGTAATATTGCTGCCTGAGTTCACTGACAAAGAGCCAGAGCCATGGGGTAGGAGCTCTCTTTAGGGGTCCATGACTTGGGAGATACACAGCTGCTGACAGAGAGGCAGTGCTGAAATAAGTAAGGAGAGAGGAAGAATACCCCAAGCCTGCTTTCTCTTTCTGCTCTGTGCTCTCAGGCCAGTGTTCCTATTGGGTGAACTCAACTGGCAGCCAGCCAGTAAGAGGGATTGAGTGATGCCATCTGGAGGGGCCAATCTTGCAGGTACCAGGCAGAGCAGAGTGGAGAAGAGACATTGAGGCAAACAGAGAATAACTAGAATGAGCCCTTATGCCAGGCTCTTGGCTGGGGGGCTTTACACGGACTATTTTATCTAATTGTCAAAAAGCTTCTATTATCCTTGTTTTATAAGCATTAAAACAGAAGCTTAAAGAGGTTAAGTAACATGCTCAGAGGAGCACACTGCCTGCAAATAGTAAAGCCAGATGGTCTGACTTCACTAAATAGTCAGGAAAAAAATGAGGAAATAAAAATTGAGATGTTACATTAATCAGAGTGTCAGCAAACCAGACCCTTGGGTCAAATCCAGCTCACCACATGTTTTTATAAATAAAGCTTTATTGGAACAAAATCAGGTCCATTTGATTACATTTTGCTGCATTTACACTAAGGCAGAACTGAGTAGTTGCATCAATGGCCAAATGTCCACAAAGCCTAAAATGTTTACTGGCTGCCTTTTTACACAGAAGCTTGGTGACCCTTCCCCTAGAAAAAAGAGATTTTTCCTTGGAGCCACTTCCTGACTTCTCTGCTTCTTAAAAGCCCACTTCACCTGATACTTTGCAAAATATCCAGAATGAACTGCCTCTAATCTAGATTCAGCCCAGGCCTGTCTGATGCAATCCAGCCAGGGGAAGACACACATGTCAGCATGGCATTAGACTCCAGATGAAAGCACTGATTAAAAATAATTAGTTTCAAGTATATTTTCTTGGGCTCCAAAGTCATTGCAGATGGTAACTGTAGCCATGAAATTAAAAGACACTTGCTGCTTGGAAGGAAAGCTATGACAAACCTAGACAGCACATTGAAAAGTAAAGACATCCCTTTGGTGACAAAGGTCCACACAGTCAAATCTATGGTTTTTCCAGTAGTCATGTATAGATGTGAGAGTTGAACCATAAAGAAGACTGAGCACCAAAGAATTGATGTTTTCAAATTGTGGTGCTGGAGAAGACTCTTAGGAGTCTCTTAGACTATAAAGAGATCAAACCAGTCAATCCTAAAGGAAATCACTACTGAATATTCATTGGAAGGACTGATGCTGAAGCTGAAGCTCCAATATTTTGGCCACCTGATGAGAAGAGCTGATTCAAAGAGTTGGACATGACTTAGCAACTGAACAAAAAAACAATTATAGTTATTAACATTCATTGCACAGAATCTAGAAAATACGAAAAGTCTGAGCAAGAAGATGAAGATTATGCCACTCAACAATATATTAATTGCACTCAGAGATATGTAATTTTTACTTTTCACAAAAATGAGCTTATATCATGTATACTGCTATGTAACCTACCCATTGAACTATCTTATATTTTTCCACAAGGATATTTTAATGGCTATTGAAATAACAATTAAAATTTAATTACTTATTTGAATCAAGTAAGTCTTAACCAAATTTATTGAACATCTTTTATATGCCAGATACTCCACTAGGTTTTGGGGGTAAATCAATCAATAAGAAGCACTTTATACACCTTAAGGGAATTTATATCCTGGAAAGAAGTCATAGGTTAACAGGAAAATAAATAAAAGAATGGCAAATTGTGATCAGTATTATAACAGAAAGAAAGTGAAAGTGAAGGTTGCTCAGTCATGTTCGACTCTTTGCTACTCCATGGACTATACAGTCCATGAAATTCTCCAGGCCAGAATACTGGAGTGTGCAGCCTTTCCCTTCTCCTGGGGATCTTCCCAATCCAGGGATCGAACGCAGGTCTCCAGTATTGCAGGTGGATTCTTTAACAGCTGAGCCACAAGGGAAGCCCAGAAAGAAAAGAGTAACAAAGAACGTACATGGAAGTGCTTTATATATCCTATGCAGAGAAGGTTTTTTGGGGCGGGGGAGGGTGTTATTTTAGCTGGGACCTAAAATGATAAGAAAGCAGTCATGCAAAGAATGAGGGAAGAGCATTCTATGCAGAGGGAACACCAGATGCAAAAATCCTGAAGATAAACAAAAGCATGTCCAAGGAACCAAATATCAATATGGCTGGAGTTTAGTGAGTACAGAGAAGAATATCATAAAATGTGGTTAAAGGTAGGCTGGAGGTTAAAACGTGGGGTATACAATAAACTACCACTGAGCAACAAAGAGGAATCCTGAAACAGGCAACAACATAGATCTCAAAAATCACTGCATGGTGTAAAAGAAGCCAGATACAAAAGAGGTGAGACCATACGCTTCCGTTTACATGAAATCCTAGAACAAGCGAAACTCATTTTTGATGATAGAAATCAAAATGATAGTCCCTAAATTAGGGAGTAGGACAGGGATTAACTGAAAAGAGTATTTTTCTGGGGTAATGGAAATGTTTTATATCATGATATGGGTGTATGTTACATGGGTAAATACATTTGTCAAACTTATCACATTATACACTTGTATCTGTGTCATTCACTCTGTGTAAATTATACTTCAGTATAAAACAAAAACCAAACAACAAAGGATGCATACAACACAAGCAAGAGTATTTGGGGCCATTTCAGGCAGGGACTTTGATGTCGATGTACAAGTTTAGATTTCAAGCACAATGGAAAGTCCTCGGATGATTTTCCTCAGTGGAATGACATGATTTTATTTATAGTTTAAAATCAATGTTGCTGCTATTGAAGAATGTATCAGAGGAGGATGTGTGGAGATCTCAAGACTAGCTAGGGTCTCTTGCAATAGTTCAGGTAAGGGATGATGGGGACATAAGATGGGGAGCACCTTGGGACTAATGCAGAGGGAGTGGCTTGTATTCAGCATGTAAAAGTACCAGAATAGGCCAAATCAGGCCCTAGATAAGTGATATTTGTTCTGTCCCATTTTTGTACTATTTCCATTAGAAGCCATGCTACATCATGTATGTAACATGGATAGATGTATATCAATGTTTGAGCACATCTATGGTTATATTCTTGTACTAAATAAATTCTTAGAAGCAGAATTGCTAAAATAAAGGGAATAAACATTTTCATTTAGATACAGGTCATCAACAATCAGCAAGTTTGACTAACCATGTCCCTGACTCCATTCAAATTGGCCATCCCTCCTCCTCCTTCTTATCATCACCATCCTTATCCTATTAAGCTAAAGAATAACTTCTTGTTTTTTTATTAGTACAAAATTTGACTTTTTATACTGTTTAGGTATTTGAATTTAGTTTTTGAGTTATCCACTGTTATCTTTGGAAGATGGTTGTTCTTTAATAACTCTCCATGGTATTGATATTAAGCTTTAAGCTAAAGTAAGTCACTATTTCTGAGCTTTGCATTGGATTTCATGAGTTTCTCTCAGCAAAAAAAAAAAAAAAGACAGAATTGCATATTATAAATGTGTCAGATAGTCAAGCTCCATTTCTCCATGGGAGACTTAACACACTACCTTGGGTCAGCTATTTGAGGGTCAGTGGGTCAAGTTCACTGTAGGACCCAAGTTCACTGACTTGGGTCAGTGAACCAGTCCTCCACTTGGGTCAGCATCATTCTAGTAGTATCTGTGTGACTCTTTTCTCTTTCTCTCTTCTCATCGTTGTGTTGAGATTGTCAGAGAAACCAGATGGCAACTTTACGAGAAATTTCAGAAGGCCTTCATCTGTTTTCTTGTTTTCTATGCCTTATGAGCAATTGGTAGAATGAAGTTTGTTTTAACGGTTGACCCTGAGTACACTTCTCTAGAAATGCTTGTTTCTCAGCATTTCATTCTCCACAGTTGGTCATTAGAACCTGCGAGTTGAACTGGAATCCAGTTTTCTCTTGTGTTTCCCAATGTCCTTCTCTCCAAATTTCTTTCAATATCTATGCATTCTCATCGGTCAAAGCCATCTATCAATATAGATTTAACATCTACTCCTCTCGTGAAGACTTACAGTTAAGATTAATTGTGGCAAGACTATCATCTGCATTTACTACCTGACTTTAATTCAAATATTTAAAAATTCATGGATATTTAACAACTACTTCAAGACAAAGGATTTCCATTCTTATTTGAAGGCTTCTAGTATAATATTCACCCTAGCTCTCCATTCTTATTCTATGCATCCCACATTCTACCTATGGATGTTGGGTATACATCTTGGGTATCACCATTTATACTAGAGAAATTAAATTTGTATAGACTAATTGTTCTATTTGGAAGCTTGTTGCAATTTTCCCTTCAAAGGTTCCTTGTTTTTTCAAAGAGGTTTCAGAATCTTCCTAGTCTTTTCCACAACCATTTGACTTTATTAAGCTGGTTATTTGATTCCTGACACACAAAGCACAGAAATGGCTGTACCACCAACTGGCAATTGTTATCACAGTGCTTCATGACTTTGTAGACTTACAAGTTCCTTAAGGATCAAGACCATGTCTTGCATATCTTTAGATGCCTTTGACCAATTTTTTTTTTTTTGCCAAGTGCCAACCAACAAGGCTAACACTTGACATATGTTTATGGACAACCTAATGAAAGAAAGAATGAATGATGGGCGAATTAAGAAAACAGATACAGTCTGTTGCTGTGGAGCAGTCTATGGAGGACTGCTGTGTGTCTTCTCTTGTTGGTACCATGTTATGGCCACTCACATTCTCACAACACTGAAAAGCTTAAATTATAATATATTTAATTCAAATCCTTATCAAGCACCTTAATATAAAATAGGCTTATTTGCTTACAGAATTTATTATAAATCTGAAATCCTGGATATTTTTCTCCTATGCCTAGTCTGACATTATGCAAGGAATTTGTACATGTGGAACCCTGTGCTACCTGCCTATAAAACACTTGAGAAATCCATAGTTAAGATTTATGAAAAAATATTGGGAGGTGCTTAAAACTTACTGAATTTATATAACTGTATCATAAAAGTACACACCAACAATCATAATCATCATTAAAAATAAGTGAATGTTTCAGGTTTCCTTAAATATATAGTGTATAAAGCATGAAAAAGATATGATACAATTCAGTCAACAAACTATATATAAAATTAAGTTTTGTTTTTTTTTAATATATTTATTTATTTTAATTGGAGGCTAATTACTTTACAATATTGTATTAGTTTTGCCATACATTGACATGAATCTGCCACGGGTGTACTCGTGTTCCCCATCCTGAAGTCCCATCCCACCTCCCTCCCCGTACCATCCCTCTGGGTCAAAATAGATTTATATGCTAATAAATGCCTAGCCCTTGGGAAATTTCTATAACCTTAAGTTCAACAAACATGACTGAGTAGGAATGAGAGAAAATATCAGAAATGGTGAGAAACTTCATTACTACCTGTTTCCTAGAAGTAAAACCTGACTTCTGGCTAAAAGTCTTTTAACTCTGTAAATTTCAGGTATGATTCCAGGATATGAATGTCATGTAAGTGACCTTAAAATGATGAAGGCTACCCTTTTGTGGTACCACAGTAATAATGATGATAAAGAAATGCCTCTAGTTACCAGTTGCCATAATTTGCCTTATTTAATACAAGGACACTCTTGTGCAGTGTCCTTGCCCTTACAGGATATACATTCTCTTTGAGAAGAGAAAATGAAATAAAAACAAATGCCTAATCCGGTAAAAATAATGTGAACAATGCTTATCAAACTGTAGGCCACAATCTATCATGGGTTATGATATAAAAAATGAAACTATTTTTTGAGGGTATCACATAGAATAAGGCTAAGTGTCATTTCATAAAAATTTTGTACAAGTTACATGTTAGTTTTTAGGTATGTATCAAATACATTTCTGTATTTTTGCCTTTTTTCTGTGGGTTGTGTCTCCAAATGTTTGAAAGCCACTGAATTAGCAGGCCTGTACAGATTTTCTATGAAAACTAAAATAATTAAAATGAAGAGCTGTGGCCCAGCCTGGGTGCCAGGCCACTTTTGCAAAGCAGGTGAGCTGACTTCTTAGCTTCCATCGGTTGCCAGGTGTGGTACAACTGCATTCGGATATAGGAAGTGTGGAGCATGCAGCCTTGTTTGTCTTCATGATAACAGCAGCAGATGGCCCTACTGGGAACTCTCACTGGCCATTCAGGTTGGACAGCTGAACCCCTGCATTCACACAAAGAGAGCAAATGACAGAGCTTAGGAGCAGAATGTCATAAGCTTTCAGAGACTTTGGAGACCATGAAGCCCACTCTCTCATATTATATCCTAGCCAGGAAGGCTGGGCCAAAACTTCTTGGTGTCCAGGGATGGCTCCAGAACTTCTCTCCCTCTCCTCTACTTCCACTCCTCCACCAGATAATACTGCCTGACGTGAGGGATTTGATAGGATAGAAGTATGTTGGCATCCTCAAAATTGGGGCCATTCCACTTTACATAAAGCTAATCAACACGAAGTCATTCCTGAGTTGAAACTTGCCCATGATTACCAAATGATGTACGGTTGTTTGTGATATAGATAACGTTCCAATAGGGACCTCACTAAATATCCTCTAAAAACTCCTATTATACAAGACCTCTGGCTGAACTTCAACCCTCTGTTAAGGAGTGGAAAAGAGTGGTGCTGGATCTGTTAACGCCCCCTTCCCCAGCTCTACTCTGAATGCTGGAATTGTAGGCAAATTATCCTATTTACCTTGTAAAGATTTGGACAAAGCGAGGCATCAACCTCTAGAAGAGTGTAATCAATTAAAGATAACTGGTTTGATTGAACCAACTATCAACTCTGGAGTGCCTATAAAAAGGAAAAGATGACCATCTAATATTAAGTTCTTAGTAGCTTTTGGCTTTCTTTATTACAGATGTTTTCCTGTGTTGGTCAGTAGTATCCTATGGGTTATAAAATAAAGAAAGAAGTCTGAACAATTGATTGGCAAATCTCCCAAACTTAGGTCAGCCTCAAGTATATGAGAAATGGTGCTACACTGAGGGCAAATAACCAAAAAAAAAAAAAAAAAATCAATTTGATTCTACAAATCTATTTTAGTTTGGCTGGAGGCTGCCTGAACTCCCACTGCAGAGAATGGCAAGCACACAGTGCATGGTTCCAGAAATCAATATCAAAAATATGTTTGTGTGATAGGACTACACAGTTTCTTTCGATTTGCTATGTAGGTTGCTGTGAATCTAAGAGAGCTGTTCTGTGTTTGTCATTGGTATTTTCCCTTAGAGTTCAGTGTAATATGAATATACTCTAACTGAAAATTTATGTTTAAAAATGAGAAGACTAAAAATCCATCCTGATCAACACTGACCAAATATTAGGTGTGACTGAAAAATTGTTTAGACTTTCTAAAAACCAGACATGCTAAACTTATACATCTCAATAAAGCCATTTGAAAGGTTGCAAATATCACCTAACTCTATACTTTCCTTGTTCAAAACATAATTGGAACTCAGTCTTTGGCTATTTAGAATTGAATTATCTAGGACAAGCATTTTAAACTCTCAGAGCCTCCAAATCCTCATCAATAAAATGAGGATGCTTTTAGACATATATCAGCAGACATAAATCCAGCATAACTGCAAAAGTATTTTTAAGGATTAAGTAAAATAACATGCAAAGTTTCAAACAGCAACCAGCTCAGAGCAGGCCCTTAATACATGGAAGTTGCCATTACCATTTAATTAATATAAAATTTTCCACAAGACATAAATCTCATTCTTTCTTCTGAAACAATATACTCAGAAACAAAATAATAAATAAATGACAGTACAAAGGTCATCATTCTACCCATCCATCATTGTTTCTGTCCATTCTCCGCAATACAAACAGCTTTGTTTGGGGGGAAAAAATCCTCTTAATATCTCTACGTAAGGACCTTTTCAACATCTTGCACATTTAGACTTCTTAACCATCTGGCCTCTGTCTACTTTTCATCATAACCTCCACACTGGAATCCCATCACTAGTGCATCATAGCATGCTTTTTGTGGTCTGAAAACAATTCCTCTCTGCTTGCAGTGTCTGTCACTCATTCTTCATCCAGTAACCCCAACATAATCACATCCTTTTTTCCTCACTTCCGCAGCACAAGTTATTCTCTCCCTCTGCTGTGCTCTAGAATCATATTATACATTCTTTGTTGTTGTTGTTTGGTTGGTTTTGTTTTTTTGGCTGCACTGGGCCACATGCCGGATGAATTCCCAACTAGGGATCTAACCCATGCACCCTGCAGTGAAAGCATGGAGTCTTAACCTCTGGACCGCCAGAGAACACTCACACTGTACATTCTTAATACATTCAAATTACTTGCTTGATTTGAAAAATCTAGATTAACATAGAATAATTTGAACATAGATGCAAAAATCCTCAAAAAAGTATTAGCAAACTGGATTCAACAATACATTAACTGAATCATATACCACGATTAAGTGGGATTTATTCCAGAGATGCAGGGATGATTCAACATCCACAAATCAGTCAATGTGATATACCACATTAACAAAATGAAAGGTAAAAATCATATGATCATGTAAAAAGATGCAGAAAAGGCAATTGATCAAATGCAACAGCCACTTATGAAGAAATCTCAACAAAACAGGTATAGAAGGAACATACTTCAACAAAATAAAGGCTGTATATGATAAATACATAGCTTATATCATACTCAAGGTGAAAAGCTGAAAGCTTTTCCTGTAAGATCAGGAATAAGACAAAGATGTTCACTCTTATCACTTTTATTCAAGATTTTATTGGAAATCTTAGCAAGAGCAATAGTCAAGAAAAAGAAATAAAAAACATCCAAATTGGAAAGGAAGAAGTAAAACTGTTACTATCTGCAGATGATATGAAATTATATACAGAAAATCCTAAAGACTCCACCAAAAATATGTTATAACTTAGAAATGAATTCAGTAGATTTGCAAGATACAGAATCAATATGCAAAAATATTTTGTGCTTCTATATACAAATAATGAACTACCAGAAAGGGAAATTTAAAAATAATCTTGTTTAAAATTGCATAAAACAGAACAAAATATCTAGGAATAAATAACTGAGGAGGTAAAACACCTACATGTTGAAAACTGTAAGACATCAATGAAAGAAACTGAGGAAGATGCAAGAATATGCAGTGAGAAAGGATAATCTCTTCAATAAACGGTAGTGGGAAAATTGGATAGCCACCTGCAAAAGAATGAAACTTGATCACTGTCTTATACTCTACATAAAAATCAACTCAAAATGGATTAAAACTTAAACATAAGACCTGGAATCATAAAGCTCCTAGAAGAAAACAAAGGCATGTATACACACATGAAGGATACTACTCACACATAAAAAAAAAATTAAATTTGGCCATTTGCAACAACATTGAGGGAGGGCATAATGGTAAGTAAAGTAATTTATACAGAGAAAGACAAATACTGTATACCACTTATATGTGGAAACTAAAAAATAAAGCAAATTACTGAATATGACAAGAAACAGACATAAATATACAGAACAAACTCGAACAAATAATAGTCCCATGGTGGGGTGGGTAACAGATAATAATATAGGGGTAGGGAATTAAGAGGTACAAACTATTATGTGTAAAATAAGCTACAAAGTTATATAGTACAACACAGGGAATATGGCCAATATTTTATAATAAGTATAAATGGAATATAGTATTTAAACATTGTGAATCATTATACTATACACTTGTAACTTATATAATATTGTATATAGACTATACTTCAATAAAAAATAAGCACAAAAAAGAAATTTTAGTTTAGTTACAGTGGAATATTATTCAACCATAAAAAGAATGAAATCTTACTATCCACAACAAGGTGGATAAAACTTGAGGATGTCATGCTAAATGAAAAAAGTAGACAGAGAAAGACAATTACCATATGATGATATGATCCCTCTTATATGTGGAATCTGAAAACAAAATAAAAAGCTCATAGATATGGAGAACAGATTGGTGTCTGCAAGACGCAAAGGGTAGGGTGTGGAAGAAATAGGTGATTTGGTTAGTTTTTCAGTTTAAATAAATTGAATAAAAATGTTAATAACAAAACAAGAAAACAAAAAACCCAAATTACATGCTAGCATGTCTGTCCCCTCAAATAGAGTTTATGATAGTATCCTAGAATAGAGACAATAGAAAACATCATGTGGAGGTTAAGAGTGCACACTCTAGATAAAATACAACATGGGCTCTGCTGTTCTCCAGCTTGGGTGGGTGACTCAACCACTTTGAACCTCAGTTTGCTCATGTGGAAAACAAAGATCCTATTAGTATTTGCTTTGTAGGGTGTTTGTGAGGATTAAATGAAATACTTCACACCATTTCATGACAGCTAATAATTGCTAGCTGCTTTGGTTTATGTATTTGTTTAGTTTGTGGTTGTTGTTGTTTATGTATTCCTTGAGGCTTTACCGTAGCTAAGCCTAGAACATAAGTTTTTGATTAAAGTTGAATGAATGATGGCTTAAAAATATTTCAGAAATCTATCTCCTTACACATAAGAATTTAAGAAAGGATATTCTATGACTCATCTGAATAATATACTGAAGTAGCTTACAGTTCATACAGAAAGAGATGTGACAGAAGAGATGAGATGAAAGATAGATGACTCTCCTAAACACATAGTCTTGTTGGAATTTTTATGTTGTTATGATTTAGGTGTTACTCAACAAAAGTGCTACTATTCTGAAAATCTGCTCCCGTGTGAATTATGAAATAGATGGATTATTCACATTGATTTCACAAAGAGAGGTCTTCCATGGAAAAATATTATTGCAACAGTACACTAGTAAGGGCCACGATCTCCATCTTTGAGCTTTGAGCAATAAGAACCATCATTAGACTAATTGGTCTTTTTGTTGCCACGGTGTTCCCTGGTGTTTTAAAAGCTCTGGGTAATGTTGGGTGCTTTAATGGAAAGTGAAGTACCTGCCTAACAAGTTCTTGACCTGGGATGGTACCTGAGAACTCGGTCCAAGGGGTCTCCATAATGCCACAGGAGTGATAGGAAGACAGGAAGGGAGAGACATTCTTTATTTTTCTATTGCTTTCATTTTGCCAGGAGTTCTGCTAAAGATAAAAAAGTATGGATCCACTTCTATTTCCTGCTTTCCTTGTTGCTGTTGTTCAGTTGCTAAGTCATGTCTGACTCTTTGTGACCCCTGGACTACAGCAACCAAGTTCCTATATCCTCAGCTATCTTCTGGGGGTTGCTCAAATTCATGCCCATTGAGTCAGTGATATTATCTAACCATCTCATCTTCTGCTGTCCCCTTCTCCATTTGCCTTCAATCTTTCCTAGCATCAGGGTCTTTTCCAATGAGTCAGCTCTTCACATCAGTGGCCAAAGTATTGGAGCTGCAGCTTCAGCATCAGTCCTTCCAATGAATATTCAGGGTTAATTTCCTTTAGGATAGATTGGTTTGATCTCCTTACAGCTCAAGGGAGTCGCAAGACTCTTCTCCAGCACCACAGTTCAAAAGCATCAATTCTTTGGTGCTTAGCCTTCATTATGGTTCAATCTCACATCCATACATGACTACTGGAAAAACTATAGCTTTGACTATGGCCCTTTGTCAACAAAGTGATGTCTTTGCTTTTCAATATGCTGTCAAGGTTTGTCATAGCTTTCCTTCCAAGGAGCAAGCATCTTTTAATTTCATGACTGCAGTCATTGTCGCCAGTGATTTTGGAACCCAAGAAAAGAAAATCTGTCATTTACCTTCTACTTTTTTCCCCTTCTATTTGCCATGACAGACTCAATGGACATGAGTTTGGGTAAACTCCAGGAGTTGGTGATGGACAGGGAGGCCTGGCGTGCCTGGCATTCAGGGGTTGCAAAGAGTCGGACATGACTGAGCAACTGAACTAAACTGATGTTACAAACTTCCATCCATATTTCTTCAGTCACTCTGTCTACCAGATCTAATCCCTTGAGTCTATTCATCACCTCCACTGTACAATCATCAGGAATTTGATTTATGTCATATCTGAATGGCCTACTGGTTTTCCCTACTTTCTTCAATTTAAGTCCGAATTTTATAATAAGGAGCTCATGATCCGAGCCACAGTCAGCTCCCAGTCTTGTTTTTTGCTGACTGTATAGTGCTTCTTCATCTTTGGCTGTGAAGAACATAATCAGTCTGATTTCAGTATTGACCATCTGGTGATGTCCATATGTACAGCTGTCCCCTGGGTTGCTGGAAAATGATGTTTGCTATGACCAGTGTGTTCTCATGACAAAACCCTGTTAGCCTTTGCCCTGCTTCATTTTGTACTCCGAGGGCAAATTTGCTTGTTATTCCAGGAATCTCTTGGGTTCCTACTTTTGTATTCCAATCCCCCATGATGAAAAGGACATATTTTTTGTTAGTTCTAGAAGGTCTTATAGGTCTTCATAGAACCGTTAGTTCTAGAAGGTCTTATAGGTCTTCATAGAACCAATCAACTTCAGTTTCTTTGGCATCAGTGATTGAGGCACAGACTTGGATTACTGTGATGTTGAAAGGTTTGCCTTGGAAATGAACTGAGATCATTCTGTGGTTTTCGAAGTTGTACCCAAGTTCTGCATTTTGGACTCTTTGGTTGACCATGAGGGCTACTGCATTTTTTCTAAGGGATTCCTGCCCACAGTCATAGGTATAATCAATCTCTGAATTAAATTCATCCATTCCCATCCATTTAGTTCACTGATTCCTAAGATGTCCATGTTCATTCTTGTCATCTCCTCTGCTTGACCACATCTAATTTACCTTAATTCATGGGCCTAACATTCCAGGTTCCTATGCAATATTGTTCTTTACAGCATCAGACTTTACTTTCACCATCAGACATATCCACAACTGAGCATTGTTTCCACTTTGGCTCAGCCTCTTCATTCTTTCTGGAACTATTAGTAATTGCTGCATTTCCCCAGTTGCATATTAAATACCTTCCTACCTCAGGGGCTTATATTCTGGTGTCATATTTTTGCCTTTTCATACTGTTCATGGGGTTCTCCTGGGAAGAATACAAGAATCCTCTTTCAGTGGACCACATTTTGTCACAACTCTTCACTATGACCTGTCCATTTTGGAATGCTCTGAATGGCATGGCTTATAGTTTCATTGAATTACCCAAGCCTCTTTGCCATGACAAGGCTGTGATCCATGAAGACGATGCTTTGCTATAAAATGCTTTAAATGGGGTTTATCTATATTACTATTACTATTATTATTATTGATACTTTTTTAAACAAAACTTCACTCTATAAATTTAAATGCATTATCTATTTGACTTCCTATAAAAATTTAAAAGACTTTTTAAAGAGAAATTTTACATTTACAGGAAAATTAAGAGGAAGGTACAGAGATTTCCCATGTACCCCCTTACCCCTACATGTGCACTGCTGATGCTGCTGCTGCTGCTAAGTCACTTCAGTCATGTCCAACTCTGTGCAACCCCATAGACGGCAGCCCACCAGGCTCCCCATCCCTGGGATTCTCCAGCCAAGAACACTGGAGTGGGTTGCCATTTCCTTCTCCAATGTATGAAAGTGAAAAGTGAAAGTGAAGTCGCTCAGTCATGTCCGACTCTTCTCGACCCCACGGACTGCAGCCTACCAGGCTCTTCTGCCCATGGGATTTTCCAGGCAAGAGTACTGGAGTGGGGTGCCACTGCCTTCTCCTACATGTGCACAACCTCCCCCATCTACACTGACACATCATAATCACCCAAAGTCCATAGTTTACATTAGGGTTCACTCTTGATGTCATGCATTATATCGGTTTGGACAAATGTATAATGACATGTATCCATCACTGTTGATGTTGTTCAGTTGCTCAGTCACGTCCAACTCTTTGCTACCCCATGGACTGCAGCATGCCAGGCTTCTCTGTCCTTCACTATCTCCCAGAGTTTGCTCAAACTCCTGTCCTTTGAGTTGATGATGCCATCCAACCATCTTATCCTCTGTTGTCCCCTTCTCCTCCTGTCCTCAATCTTTCCCAGCATCAGTGTCTTTTCCAAAGAGCTGGTTCTTCACATCAGGTAGCCAAAGTATTGGAGCTTCAGTTTAAGCATTAGTCCTTCTAATGAATATTCAGTGTTGATTTCCTATAGGATTGACTGGTTTGATCTCCATCACTGTAGTATCAGACAGAATATTTTCACTGCCCTAAAAATACTTTATGTGTTGCCTATTCAGCCCTCCCCTTGCCAAACTCTCTTTAAAATTTTACTCTATCCTTGTAGCTCCTCCTACTCTACTATCTCTTAAGTGTGTATGAAGTACTTGTTTCTTCACTGGTGGATAGTAGATGGTGTTACCTTTGTTTTATATATGCAGGAGGTAAAATTTTCATTATGTTAAGGATTTGTGCTCTGTACCTTTCCCCAGCAATATATTTCAGGAGGAAATCTGTATTCTTTATGAGTCTGGCCCTAAAACTCCATAGATTTCAATTATCTTGCAAGTCTAGTCATGCATCAAAAGATCTCTTTCCCCCACTAAATATGATGCCTAAAATGAAAAGCTGCTATGTTGTTCATATGCTGTGCTTTGAGGAACAGCTTTTCACAGATGGAAAGGCATAAAAATGATGGGCTGTTATCTTGTAGCTGAGACTCCATGCTCTGAACATATGAAATATTGATATTAAATCAAGCTGTACCTGGTTTCTCCCATATGAATCCTTCCAAGTTCTTGACCTCTCTTCTGTTGCTGTTTCATTTTAGGCAGAATTCCAGAGGCAGGGTGGGGATGGAGGGGATCTGTGGCCTCAGCGAAAGACAAATGAAATTGGACTAGCCTGTTCATGTATATTAGTAAACTCAGGGAAGGAAGAAAACAGTAAAAATAAGGGAAACGACAATATGGTCACAAAGCTAAACATTTATTCAATAGGAAACTGCTTCACCCATATGCAATGACACCATTAAATGCTGACAACAGCACTTCTAATATTCATAACTAATAAATTGTGAAAGAAAATACATTCTAAGTACACAGATTATTGGTTAAGGTAATGCTCGCTGCTATAAAAACAAAACCAAAGCTTATAATTGTTAAAAAATATATCTCACTCATGTACGGCCAAAATGAGTGTTACTGATTTACTGGGGGTCACCTCCAGGCACTGATTCAGGGTCCCGTGCTCATCCCAGTTGTGATTCTATCAGCTTTAACACAAAGTTCCTGAGGTTGCCACACTCCCCTGCATCAATTCACATGAAGGAAAAGAACATAGAGAATCTATCAGGAAGTTTTTATACACCAGGCTCAGAAATGCTATACATCACTTCTACTCATTCTATTGGCTAGAACCCACCCATCTGGCCACATCTAAGTGTAAAACAGTCTTATAAAATGCTATCTGGCTGTATGGCTTAGAAGAGGTAGAAAAACTTTCATTGATCATAGCTTACATATTTTCAATAAGAGCATTTTCAAAAATTTTCTTCAGAGATAATTTGACAAGACAATGGAACAAATAGGTTACTGGGATAAAGAGTGTTTTCACACACACACACAAAATGAAAAAAGATATCTCAATATCACATACTTTTAATACATCCTGAAAAATGTATTAAAATCTGTCTTTGCAGTCCCTACAATTGTCTTACCATTCTGTCTGAAAGCGACATAGTTGGGGTTTTTCAAATTCACTAAGATATAAAGGCAGAGATAGCAGTTAAAGTCAAACCTTTCAGTTGTCAAAGCCCAAACCATCAAACTCTAGAAGATTCTCTTTCACTGGCTATAGTGAGTCTAGTCCAAACCTTGGTTCTTAGTATCTGGTAGAATAGCTATAGCATCAGGAGGACATGGAATAAAATCAAGAGGAAAATTTGCTGGAGTATTAGTCATAAAAACTCACAATGTCACTAACAGGTAAATACTGTTTTTTCCAGTGACTCTGGTATGTGTGGTGTGAAAGTCACTCAGTCATGTCCAACTCTTTGCAACCCCATGGACTATACAGTCCATGGAATTCTCCAGGCCAGAATACTGGAGTGGGCAGCCTATCCCTTCTCCAGCCAATCTTCTCAATCTAGGAATCAAACCGGGGTCTCCTGCATTGCAGGCGGATTCTTTACCAACTAAGCTATCATAGGTAACAATTATTTCAAGTTATTTTTAATGACTCCCATCTAATCACACAGTACTTATATCCATTCTAGGGATAAACTGTACATTTTCTGGAGGTTAACTGTTTCAAGACCTGACATTTAATTTAGATTAAGAATTCACTAATTGGTTCCCAGGGGGTCCAGCTACCAACAGGAAAACTACCTTTAGTTTTTAAGATCATCTTCTCAACCAAATTCTGTTCATATGAATTTTATTTCTAGCTTTAAAAATTTGTATTTCAAAATCAATTCTGTAAATATTCTTAGAGATATATTAGCAAAACAGAAGAGTGAGATTGTTATGCTGAAATTCACTAAAAGTTTACTATCCCAACCCCTGATGCTAGCTTTTTACCTAGAAGCTTTTCCCACTTCTGTGCTTGACTGTGTTAGTTTATTAGTCTTAAAAATCACTTGGAAAATCAGAAAATCTTTCCAGTGTCATTTACATATAACCAATGATTTTTTTCTAAACATATGACTTCTGTGATTCATGAATTAAGAATAGGGTTTTTAGAGAAAAAATGCCATTGATTAAATACATATTTTCAGCTTCCACAGTTTATGTGCATTTTTTAAACATCTATTGATGAAGACATCACAACATATTGAACATGAAAAGAAAAAATAGATGTTTTCCCTCTATGAGGCAAAGGTGTAAAGGTAATATATTCACCCAATGTTAACCAAGAATATTTACTGAACAATAAATAATAAGTCCTCTCATAAGGAGCAATAAATCAACAAATAATGAATCCTCTCTTAGGATGGCAGCCTAAAGAAGTATTTGTTTTTAGGCTGCTGCTGCTGCTAAGTCGCTTCAGTCGTGTCCGACTCTGCGTGACCCCATAGACGGCAGCCCACCAGGCTCCCCCGTCCCTGGGATTCTCCAGGCAAGAACACTGGAGTGGGTTGCCATTTCCTTCTCCAATGCATGAAAGTGAAAAGTGAAAGTGAAATCGCTCAGTCTGACTCAGCTCAGTCTGACTCAGCGACTCCACAGACAGTAGCCCACCAGGCTCCTTCGTCCATGGGATTTTCCAGGCAAGAGTACTGGAGTGGGTTGCCATTGCCTTCTCCTAGATAATGAAATTTTAGAAAGGAACTATTTAACTGAATTCATACGCCCTTGAAATATTGGTAAACAAAAAAGTTAAGAAAGCTAATCTAAATTAATCTAATAATCTGGTTTAATATTAGGATTCATAAAAGTGAGTAAAGCAATATGAAAATATAGAATTAACTCTGTAAATACAGAGGTTATAAAAGAAGAAATGTCATTAATTATTGCCTGAGTATAGATCCTTAACATTTTTTTAAAAATACCAACTCCTGGTAACTTCAATTTTTTATGTTCATTATTGTTCTTGCATGAGAAAAGAAGAGCTAATTCCTGATCCCATTGCTCTTTTACAAAACTTCAGAGATAACAGTGTTTTTAAAATATTATCCACAAAGGAAGATCAGGGGAAGTATACACTGATCCCAGAAAAGCACAACCTTAAGGAAATTACTTTAGCAGGAAACTTCACATGGTGATATTATAGCAAAGTTTGATATCATTAGCCAATAAATGATAAGCATTACATTTTAAACCAAAGTGGGAAATACAGATTACACTTCAGGTAAAAAAAAAAAAATTATTTCACCAAATTAAAAAGAGAAACCTAGAAGCTCAGAGAAGGCGATAGCAACCCACTCCAGTACTCTTGCCTGGAAAATCCCATGGATGGAGGAGCCTGGTAGACTATAGTCCATGGGGTCACTAAGAGTCAGACACGACTGAGCGACTTCACTTTCACTTTTCACTTTCATGCATTGGAGAAGGAAATGGCAACCCACTCCAGTGTTCTTGCCTGGAGAATCCCAGGGACGGGGGAGCCTGGTGGGCTGCTGTCTCTGGGGTCGCACAGAGTAGGACACGACTGAAGTGACTTAGCAGCAGCAGGCCTAAAGCTACATAGCAATCAGGATGTGCTAAAAAAAAAAAAGAAAGCAGTGAACAAAGTAAAGTTGGAAAGCAAATGTATTCTTGGTCTAAAATCCTTTTCAAAATGTAATTGTACCATGTGACAGTTTGTTTTGATTCTAGTGGTCTTGATTGTGCAATTAATAATTTGTACTCTGAATTTAAAATGATGGGAAGCAATAAGGTGAAGATGACATATATCTGGACCCAGAGTCCACACGCACAGGCTAAAGATCCCCAGCCTTGTGACCCTGGGCAAGTCCCTTCAACCCTCTGTCTTTCCTCTGATCCCATATGCCCTGGAGTGTCCTCCATCCTGCCTGCCACCTCCTGTTGTCCACCACTCTGCTCTCAGGTTCTGACTAGAGAACAACCCCAAGCTGTTGGCTGACTGTGGTAGGGTGAGTTTGGAAGATGGGTGGTCACACCAGAGAGCTCTGGAGGGAAAACCATGCTAGATGAGGGCTTTGAAAGTCTTTAAAAAAGACAGCTCATGCATTTCCAGAGTCATAAATTGTCACATGAAGCCAATGATCTCATTTTAGTGATATTTGTTATTGAAAGAAATATGGATAACAACTTGTCTTAAAATCATTTCATGATGTTGTGGTAAATAATATCAAACCAGCCCAGAGCCCTGGCATTTTATACTGCCTTTAAAAATTAACAAACCAGCAAAGTAGAAACTTCTTGATCTTCCTTCAACCAAAAGAGATGGAAAGTGCAAAGACATCATATCTATTTGAAAATACAGGGTACACCCCCATGTTTATCATGAAGTACAGTGCTGTGTTTTCAAGATTATTTTTATTTTGTATGTACCCTGTAGTGCTCAATATTTTAATTGCCACTTCCTCAACAAAGTTATTGGAAATCTTCCATCTTGCCATTAGCACTTGCGAAATAACTGTTAACAATATGTTATCCAGACACAGAAACTTTATAATTAATGTTGGAATAGTCTTCAAAGTCTAGTGACTAAAATATATCCTATAAAAATTACTGGACTTCATTCAATGCTATTCTGCTGTTTTAAAGTTCAGTAAATGTGTTGAGGGGGAGATATTTGGCAACCTAAGTTGGCCAGTCTGGCAGGGAGACCTGAGATGCTGGAGGGTTTAATTTCTGTTGTGTGGTAAGTACACCAAAGGCCTCCAGAGTTTCAGTGCAATCCCTGAAAGGCTGAAGGAGATCTGACCAAATGCAACTCCCAGTGGGAATCTGAACAGTCATCCGGGGCTATATTCCCACCTTGTCAGTTGATGAGGCACTGGGACAGGTTCCATTTAAGCAATAAAACACAACAGGCCATGTATATATCTGGGTGATTATAGCATAACTCAGATTGTGTTATAAGTCATGAGGCTGAAGGCCAAGTGTCTTAACTCCATGAGAAGTGCAATATTGGCCCCAAAACACACTGCCTGAAGTGTCTTATTGCTGTCAAGAAATGGAATTTCTACAGTACATTAAGAAAAGGAAAACACTTAGCACAGTGGATTTAAAATAACCATGGCTATGACATCACTGACAGCTAATCAAAACTCTAATTGCAACCAGAGTTCTGAGGCTATTGTATGAAAGGTCTTAACAGACCCAGGCACAGATACCATGAAGAACAATGCCGAGGCCATGAGCAAAACTTCAGTAGCACAGGACGTGAAGCGAGACCAGAGTGGGCTGGCAGATTTCAGACAATCTCATTAGCATGAGTTGGTAACTTTGTAGTGAACTCACCTTGGGCCAGTTAGCCAAAAAAAAAGTAGTGCAAACACCCCCTGAATATTTTCTCCTTCACTTGCAACCTTCATTTTCATACAGTTAAATATTTCTTTAAATGATTATAGATAAGGCAGCATAAATGAAAATAATACCCAGTTCACTTGCTCTAGAGGAGATGGAAGGTTATAATGAGCTGAGGGAGTTATGGGGGTCACATCTTCCTCATGATCCATGCAAGGAATTTTCAGTGATATTAAGTTGAAGTTGTCCAAATGGATTGAAGTCAGTATGTAGTCATAAGGACTCAATTCACATTTTACATCTGAATCTGTGTAGCACCACAAAGTGGAACGTGTGTTTCATGGTCCAGGTAAAAGCCTCAAAAAATTTAGCTATGCCAAAGCACACACTGAGAGGTTCGTTCAGAAGGTATATAACAGGGAAGCACATAACATTATAAATGAGAGCAAAAAGAAGGGTTGTCTCAGGAGCCCAAGGATTTGAGCCTAATGATTTTCTGGGTCACCATGGATAAGTACATAATTTTTGTGGGTATTAGTTTACCTCCAGTGAGTGTTCCTGGACTCTGGTTATAGGCGTTGCTTCCTCAGCCTGAAAATGCAGCAACTCTGACATTTCCTGAAAGTTTACTGACAGGGCTTCCCTGGTGGCTCAGATGGTAAAAAGTCTGCCTACGATGCAAGAAACCCAGGTTCAATCCCTGGGTCAGGAAGATCTCCTGGAGAAAGGAAATAGTAACCTGCTCCAGTATTTTGCCTGGAGAATCTCATGGACAGAGCATGGTGGGCTATAGTCCATTGTAGTTACAAAGAATAGGATACATTACAAAGAATAGGACACGACTTAGACTGAACAAAAACAATGAATGATCTGTTAATGGTACTCATGTGAAAAATTCATGTTCTTGTGGGAAAAAACAAGGAAGAGTTTATTCCATTAGAGTCCATTCAGGTTCTGGAAGAAGGTAGCACAAAAACATGTTTTTCTCTTTCTTGTCAATTTGCTTAAAAATTTTACCCATATCATACCTGTCACCCATGATTACACTCATTTACAGATAATAATTGTATCCTACCTGTCACAAAATATTTTTAATAGTTTTACTTTATGTATTTTTCTAATAATCTTTATTTATATCAGCTTGGGTTCTTTTGGAACTACAGAAATGTTAAATGTATAACCAAATGACTAAAACTAGATATATGTAAAATTATTCCTTATAAATATTAAACTCTTATTCATAAGAAACAGATCAATTAATTATTTTATCTTGTCAAAACTTTATATATATGGATTTAAAAATTCTGCTCTTTTAACCAATCCATTAAAAATAGTTAACAGTCTTGCTGGTTTTAATGGTTTTATTAATAATATATACTTTGGTTTAATTTGAAATAAACTACATTTCCAAATTCTGTTTTAACTAATGATCTTGCAAAGGACCTTTGATAAGCTAAATCCTTCATAATTTTAATAACCTTTCTCTTTGATAAGACAAAGAACCAGAGTCCAATACATATTCAGTTAATAACTTAGGATCTAGAATATTGCCACAGCGTCAAAGCTAGTCACTGAATAGCTTAATAAAAAATATTCCAATAGCACCAGTATTAACAGTGTTGTGTCCAGTAAAACTTAAGTATTACACAGAGATGTAAACATTAGGATCTAATGACTGGCTAGTAACACATTAGTCAGAGCCACTATGAAATGATATTCTCTTTTGTTGTACAACGATGCCATGAATAAGTGTAAAGCCACTTTCAAAGTACATGCTTCATCAGTTCAGTTCAGTTCAGTCACTCAGTCGTGTCCAACTCTTTGCGACCCCATGGACTGCAAACAAAGCAGGCTTCCCTGTCCATCACCAACTCCCAGAGTTCACTCAAAGTCAGGTCCATCAAGTTGGTGATGCATTCCAACCATCTCATCCTCTGTCGTCCCATTCTCCTCCTGCCTTCAATCATTCCCAGCATCTGGGTCTTTTCTAATGAGTCAGTTCGTCGAATCAGGTGGCCAAAGTATTGGAGTTTCAGCATCAGCCCTTCCAATGAATATTCAGGATTGTTTAACTTTAGGATGGACTGGTTGGATCTCCTTGCTGTCTAAGGGACTCTTAAGAGTCTTCTCCAACACCACAGTTCAAAAGCATCAATTCTTTAGCACTCAGCTTTCCTTATGGTCCAACTCTCACAACCATACATGACTACTGGAAAAACCATAGCTTTGAATAGATGGACCTTTGTTGGCAGAGTAATGTCTCTGATTTTCAATATGCTGTCTAGGCTGGCCATAACTTTTCTTCCAAGGGGCAAGTGTCTTTTAATTTCACGACTGTAGTCACCATCTGCAGTGATTTTGGAGCCCAAAAAATAAAGTCTGTCACTGTTTCCATTGTTTCCCCATCTATTTGCCATGAAGTGATGGGACCCAATGCCATGATCTTAGTTTTCTGAATGTTGAGGGGTTTTTTTTGTGTGTGTGTGTGTTTGTTTTTTATTGAAGGATAATTGCTTTACAGAATTTTGTTGTTTTCTGTCAAACCTCAACATGAATCAGCCATAGGTATACATATATCCCCTTCCTTTTGAACCTCCCTCCTGTCTCCCTCCTCATCCCACCCCTCTAGGTTGATACAGAGACCCTGTTTGAGTTTTCTGAGCCTACAGCAAATTCCCGTTGGCTATCTATTTTACATATGGTAATGTAAGTTTCCATGTTAGTCTTTCCACACATCTCATCCTCTCCTCTCTTCTCCCCATGTCCATATGGACATGAATGTTGAGTTTTAAGCCAACTTTTTCACTCTCCTCTTTCACTTTCATCGAGACGCTCTTTAGTTCTTCTTCGCTTTCTGCCATAAGGGTGGTGTCAGCTGCATATCTGAGGTTACTGATATTTCTCCCAGTAATTTTGATTCCACCTTGTGCTTCATCCAGCCCAGTATTTCTCATGATGTACTGTGCATATAAGTTAAATAAGCAGGGTGATAATATACAGCCTTGATGTACTCCTTTCCCAATTTGGAATCAGTCTGTTGTTCCAAGTACAGTTCTAACTCTTGCTTCTTGACCTGCACACAAATTTCTCAAGAGGCAGGGCAGGTGGTCTGGTATTCCCATCTCTTTCAGAATTTTCCACAGTTTGTTGTGATCCACAGTGTCAAAGACTTTGGCATAGTCAGTAAAGCAGAAATAGATGTTTTTTTCTGGAACTCTCTTGCTTTTTCGATGATCCAACAGATGTTGGCAATTTGATCTCTGGTTCCTCTGTTTTTTCTAAATCCAGCTTGAACATCTGTAAGTTCATGATTCACGTACTGTTCAAGCCTGGCTTGGAGAATTCTGAGCATTACATTGCTAGAGTGTAGATGAGTGCAATTGTGCAGTAGTTTGAACATTCTTTGGCATTGCCTTTCTTTGGGATCAGAATGAAAACTTATTTTTTCCAGCCTGTGGCCACTGCTGAGTTTTCCAAATTTTCTGGCATATTGAGTGCAGCATTGTCACAGCATCATCTTTTAGGATTTGAAATAGCTCAACTAGAATTCCATCACCTCCACTAGCTTTGTTCATAGTGATGCTTCCTAAGGCCCACTTGACTTCGCATTCCAGGATGTCTGGCTCTAGATGAGTGATCACACTATCATGGTTATCTAGGTCATGAAGATCTTTTCTGTACAGGTCTTCTGTGTATTCTTGCTACCTCTTCTTCATATCTTCTGCTTCTATTAGGTCCCTACAATTTCTGGCCTTTATTATGCCCATCTTTGCATGAAATGTTCCCTTGGGATCTCTAATTTTCTTGAAGAGTTCTCTAGTCTTGTCCATTCTATTGTTTTCCTCTATTTCTTTGCACTGATCACTGAGGAAGGCTTTCTTATTCCTCCTTGCTATTCTTTGGAACTCTGCATTCAAGTGGGTATATCTTTCCATTTCTCCTTTGCGTTTCATGTTTTTTCTCTTCTCAGCTATTTGTAAGGCCTCCTCTCTCATCAGGAAGCTTCCATAAGTCTCTTACTCTTCTCCATCAGAGGGCAGACAGAATGAAAACCACAATCACAGAAAACTAACCAATCCGATCAGATGGACCACAGCCTTGTCTAACTCAATGAAACTATGAGCCATGCCATGTAGGGCCACCCAAGACAGACAGGACACGGTGAAGAGTTCAGACAAAATGTGGTCCACTGGAGAAGAGAATGGCAAACCACTTCAGTATTTTTACCTTGAGAGCCCCATGAACAGTGTGAACATGCTTCATACTTCCTATAACAATGTAACATAGCTTCATCTATGAAATGGGCTACCTACAACATACCATGGGCTGCCACAATAGGACCAATTCCCAATTATTTAAACTAATGAATGGCCTGAATAAGTTAAGCCAGCTAATAAACCCAGTTCTCTTATTGCAGACATTGCTTGTAACATACTTGTTAGAAGTGTTGCTGGGATGTTGACATATTTGGCTAAGGGATCCAAAATATACATGTTCTGCTCTGACAACCACCCTTACTCAAATTTCCTGCTGTGCCTTCCCCCCAGCCCCCCAACACACAAAGTGCAAAGTGCTGGGTTGTTTCTGTGATTTTACTGGCTTAGCCCTGCCCAATTACCGCCAGTGCACAATGACGGTAAAAGACTCGGGTGGGCTGTGTGTGCCCATACTCTACACTACAAAGTGGAGCCACTTCTTACCCCTACTCCTAACCTACGATAGGCTCTTACCACTTCTGGCCTGTCATGGGCGAGAAATCAAAGCAATGACCAACGAGTGCAGGCATACTTTGTGGTGATCAACAAGGCAGATTCAGGTTCCCACCACACCAGCAGGATGATGGAGGGTTGCAGCAGAAAGCCCATGAGTGCATGAGCATGAACACAGTAAACCTCATCATCAGACTGCCCATTAGTATTTCAAGACTTTGAACAATCAGTTTAGCAACTCTTCCCTACTTGGGGAAGGGTGAGGAAGAGGCCTGAGCAGAGAGGGCTTGGGAAGGCAGAAGAGTCTCTGTTTCCACATTTCCTCTCTGCCCAAATAATCCACCAGTTCTACGGTTTAGTTATTGTGAACTCACATTTGCTGGGAAATGGAAGAGAATTGTGGTATTCTTTTAAGTGATATATTAAGAGGGGCCAAAAGGAAATCTTTTTACCAGGAGTGTTCCCTGGTTGGAGGCAGGTAGCTTCAGGCAAAAGAATACAGGGAAGGAAGAACTTGTGGCATGGGCAACAGAGAACTGGGAGTTACCTGGCAGAACATCTTATTAGGGTCTATGGACTATAAAACAGCATACGGAGAAGCCTGTTGATGGCTCATTATTCACCGAAATCTTCCCTCACCAACCCATAGTCTTCCATGTAGCAAAGGGATAGTGAAAATATGAGTATATATCCTATGGAGGGGAGTAAAGAGGGGTAAGACAAACCACTTGCCCCATAGTCTGTCTGCTTTGTAATCACCAAAATGATGTAACTTTAATCTTTCTTCCCTTGGTGATCCAATCAAATATTTTTAAAAAGAAAGAAAAATAGCCAAAAATATGTGAAGCAAATATCTAAGAAGAAAAAAATACAGAAGAGCATAAAAGAGCCACAAAGAGATGAACTAAATCCATGAGTAGTTACAACAGATTGAATAACGTCCCTCCAAAACTCATGTCCCCCTGAAAACCTGTGAATATGACCTTATTTGGAAATAGGGTCTTTGCAGATATAATCATGCAAAGTGAGGTCATACTGGACTAGAGTGGGCCCTACATCCAATATGACTGGTATTTTTACAAAAAGAATGGAATCTGGACACAGGCACAGAGAGAAGATGGCCACGTGAAGATGGAGAGAGAGATTGGATTTAACACTCACACAAGCCAAGGAAAGCCCAAGATTGTCAGCAACCATCAGAAACTAGGAAGAGGCAAGGAAGGATCCTCCCCTAGAGCCTTCAGGGAGAGCACAGCCCTGCTGATTTGGATTTCTAGCCTCCAAAACTGTGAAAGGATAAATTTCTGTTTCAAGCCAATCAGTTTGTGGTAATTTCTTATGGCAGCTCAAGGAAACTAGCACAGACACCATGGTGCATTACTAATACTTGTATATCAGTTGCATTGTTCTTTCTTTACATGGAAATCTATTCTATTCACATACCAAAAAATTAGACTGTTGCACAGAAAAATATTATTATTTACTCATTACCAGAAAAACATGGACTTGGAGTTTTCTTCCACTTGTGCAAATTAAATAGGTACCAAACCGTCCCCCACTACCTCTCCATCCTTCTTGTGATCACGACCATTCATTTATAAATTGGGATATCGGAGTATGAGGAAATAAATCTACATGGAGATAAATCTACAACCCAAACTCATTAGGACTATTATCTCCTCTATGACAAAATATGCTAACTGATCCAAACTATGATGAGGCCATTAGAATGATTGCACAGATAATATGGATAAATTACAGCATTTCTTTTAGGTATTGCTTTATTTTCATTGTAATATATATTCAGGAATTATAAAGCATTTAGGATGAGATAAGCCTTGCTTTTCTAAGTTGTAGTAATGTCTTTTGAGGTGCTTAGAGGTTTTTTCCTCTACCTCAAGCTACTGATTAAGAATTCCTTCTCTAAATTAGTTTAATTTGCATCAAGGGAAATGTAAACTGTAATGGCACTAATATTTGGCCTTTAAATGCACTCAGAAATAATGATTATCAGAACTATCCTGCTGTGAGTTGTATGCTGGCAAAGTGGATTTATCATGCAATGGTCTAAAGGGACCCAATCTTTGGTTGCACTTACATGTTGCCAAGTATCCTGACTTGAGTGCAGGTTTTGGATGAAAGCCCAGTTCTCAGAATTCTTATCTCAGTCCCAATGTCCAGGACCTGAATACAAATTATAATCATAATGATAATAGTACCAAGAGTGACAGCTAACATTCACTGAACATTTACTATGCTGTAGGCACCATGCTAAGAATTTTATCTACGTTACCTCATTTAACCATCACTAAGACTCTATGACATAAATGCTCTTATTATCTGTTTTATAAGTGAGGGAAAAGATTTATAAATGAAAACAATTATACCTGTTGAGATCCACCCCAGCAGGGAATAAACACCACCTCCAAAAGAGGTAAATAAGGAGGGTTTAATGAAGTGACTATTTACAAAGTTGTTGGTAAGATTAGGGGAAACCAACAAGCAATGGTGAAAGGCTAATCCCATCAGAAAGTTCTTACTATCCCAGACTGGAACACTGTAAGAACAGCCAACAGCTTTTGGTAGAAGGACACAGCCACTGCCAAGTTGGCCTGACGGGCAGGTGGCTGGGATAATCAATACCCTGACCTGTCTTCCCTCTTTTTGATCTCCTGAACTATATCACATTGGCAGCCTCAACTAGAAACCACAGGATAAGGGAACTTGGTGATGCAGTCTCTAAAGGCTGGCCTCCTAAATACAGAGCCGGGTGGAGAAGACTGGAGAACAGATTTGGAGAGACAAATGACATCTAGGCAGCACAGTAACATACCCAGGACATACAACTACTCAATGTTGAATGAAGGCAAAATGTAAACATGGGTCACGTTCCTGTACTTAACCACTATACTGTGTACTGAGAAGGAAGAAATTCCCATAAAGAAACCAGTGGGGGTTGCAAGAGGATTCTTCTCTCCCCTACCCTTCTTGAAGTCTGACTCTTTTTGACCCCATGGACTGTAACCTACCAGGCTCCTCTGTCCATGGAATTCTCCAGGCAAGAATACTGGAGTGGGTTGCCATTCCCTTCTCCAGGGGATCTTTCTGACCCAGGGATCAAACCTGGGCTTCCTGCATTGCAGACAGATTTTTTTTTTTTTTTTTTTTTTTTACCATCTGAGCCATTAGGGACAAGGATTCATAGAGCCAAAGCTATGGTTTTTCCAGTGGTCATGTAGGGATGTGAGAGTTGGACCATAAAGAAGGCTGAGCACCAAAGAATTGATACTTCCTAATTATAGTGATGGAGAAGACTCTTCAGAGTTCCTTGGAAAACAAGGAGATCAAACCAGTCAATCCTAAAGGAAATCAATCTGAATATTAATTGGAAGGACTGGATGCTGAAACTGAAGCTCCAATACTTTAGCCACCTGATTCGAAGAGCTAACTCACTGGAAAGGATTCTGATGCTGGAAAAGACTGAGAAAAGGAGGAGAAGTGGGTGACAGAAGATGAGATGGTTGGATGGCATCACTAACTCAAGGAGTTTGAGCAAACTTTGGGAGATAATGGAGGACAGGGAAGCTTGGTATGCTGCAGTCCATGGGGTCTGAAATAGTCCGGACATGACTTAGCAACTGAATGACAACAACCCTTCTTGAAATCCATCTACAGCACCCCCTCCCCCCAGCTGAGTTCTTAGTTTTCTGGGAGAGCTCCTTGAATGCAGACAGAGAGGATTTCAGCAGAAATATGGGTATACCCAGCCTGCTCCCCCTGGAATGTAAGCTCATTAACACAGAGATTTTAATCAGCTTGTTCACTGCTGTGTCCCTATAAATTAAGTTACTGGGTTTGAAGAACTCTTTTGAACCAAAAGATGCTGAACAGTCCATCTTCAGGAAAAAACCTGCTAGCAACAGAATATGATCAATGAATTATTCTATCCACTCTGCTTATCCTTATCACTTCCCTGTTTAACTTTTGTGATTCTGGTCTTTGATTAGCTGTTGAATATTTTTTACAGTGGAAATCTAATGAGTGCAATGTGTCTTGTTTGGTGCAAAGAGCTTTATGTAGATTTTCTTACTTGATCCTCATCATCACATTCCTCTGAGACCAACACTATTATTTTACTAGTAAGGACACTGCAATGCAGATTCAGGTATATCTTATTCCAACCAATGAACTTTAAATTACTTCTCCCATTCTGCCTTTCTGTTTCTCTATCACTGTTTAAAAGTAACAACTCCATTGGTGACACCCAGACTTTGATGGTACGAGGCCCTCACAGCACCTTTGATGGCTCATGAACTACCACTCAAATCTGATGCAGCTCATAGCCTGCCTCCAGCTCTGCTGGGGTAAGTCAGGATACCACCAGTCCTCGACCCTGCCAAACATCAGCCCCTTCTCTATTATGTCTTCTACATACATGCCTTCAAAAAGCTGCTGTCTCCTCAAGCTCTCAGTTCCCTGACCCATCAACTACCTCCTTGATGAGTGCTGCAGGTTGCTTTGCAGTGCAGACTCACCAAAGAAGCAATGAAAATGACTGTTCAACTTTACTGCTGTTAGAATAATTGATTGGTGCCTCTCCTCCCTCTGCTGCCCCTCTGGACCATTTGCACACCGAGGCCACTCTCAGGCAATGCCTGAGCATGGCAGAGGCTCTCAGGCAGGCCCAATCTGGCAAGATGTGGGGATTCTCCAATAGGTGGTATTATCTGAGGACTCCTCATTAGCCTGGATACACCGTTTTTGAAATTGTATATCCATCCAAACCTCGACTGCTCTTGGTCATCCACTTTCTCTCTCACATTTCACATTATGTCAGACCTACATGTGGCTTTAAGCCTCTTCCCACCTTCTCCAGTTCCTTCTCCCAATAAATCTCTTACATGTCTAATTCCATCTTGGTACCTACTTCTAAGTAAGCATGAATTGATGCGAGTGCACAGGAGATGGTCTGAGAAATAGTGGAAAGATAGGAATAGGGCATCATCAGAGAAAGGCAAGAAGGATGCCCTCCTAAATGGTAAGTGGAGCATAGATAGTTTCTGACACAAGTTGGCAGCTCAGTTGCTGGAGATTTCATGGGTGGTTACCTGGGAAAATGTCTGGGATGAAGGAAATATCATTGTAGATTAAACAATCCAGACATTTTTTTTTTAATTGGAGGAGAACTGCTTTACAACGTTGTGGTAGTCTCTGCCGTACTCAGGGTGAATCCATTCAAAAGATATGAAGTAAAAATAGCCATCAATACAAGGATAGTGGACATGACTACTTATTTCTAAGTTGTTTTGATGCCCTACAGAGATGATGAGAAACTTTTGATCATTAACAGGCAGATAAATGCTGAGTGTGAAACAGACTTACAGAAAGAATTTATGGTTGCTGGGGAGAAGGATGGGGGTGGGGTAGGGATAGTTAGAGAGTTTGGGATGGACATGTACAGTTATATTTAAAACTGGTAAACATCAAGGACCTAATGTATAGCACAGAGAATTCTGCTCAATGTTATGTGGCAGCTTGGATGGGAGGGCAGATTGAGAGAGAATGGATACATGTATATGTATGGCTGAGTCCCTTCACTGTTCACCTGAAACTATCACAGCATTGTTAATTGGCTAAACCCCAATACAAAATAAAAATTTGAAAAAAAAAAGAAAGCTGAGTGTGAGATCCAGAGCATATCTTTGGGAGCTCACTGAGACGTCCTTGTCTAGGATACAGCAGAGCAATATCCTAGAGATTTGATAGGTATGTTTCAGTGTTCCATAGATGCCCAAATGCTCACTTAAGGCAAGTTTGTTATGCTAAGGACCATGCCTGGGAAAAACCTGAGCCCCTGAAATATGGCATGATGTCATCTGGATGGGTGTCCCTCAAGATGTTGGTTCTACAGAGCCCTGTCAGACTGTTGGAATGGTGTATGTTCTTAGATGGGGGAGGGGGAGAATGTCTTCACATGTGAGGAAGAGAGCTCTGTCTTGTTAGGAAGAAATAGGGAGTGGTACTGCTGTTGCATGGGAGTTCTCATGGCTGTACAAGAGTGTACATGGAGCTAACAGCTTCCATTGGTGACCCCACAGCCCTTGCCTAGACCTGGTGACCATCTCGCTGGAGTCTTCCTATTGTCAATTCTAGTGAACTCTGGGACTTGCACTGAAAATGGCACCCCAGCTCTTTTTCATGCCTACCTATCAGCTTCAGCTTACCTACACTCCAAAGAGTTATGTTCTGTTGCCTGAAAACAGCAGACCACATTTGACCCAAGAAACCCAGCAAACATCTCAACCATCAACTGCAACCACACCTACCCCAGTAAGGTCTGAAGCTTTGGAGTGGGGAGCCTCCCTTCTAAGCTGTTCCTTCCACGGATATGCTTCCTCAACCCAACGGGTACTTTAGAGTTCTTTCTAGACCCTTATAGTTACTCTCCTATAGTATGGTTTAATCATTGTTTATGCTAAAAATCTCTTGTTCATATTACAATATAGTTTCTGTTTCCTGACTAGACTCAGATTGATATGAGTATCTAGAATGTATATTAAAAAAATACAGAATATAAGATTAAATGAGCAAACATTTACTGTCCAAGCCAGTATATTTAATATCTTGGTAAGGACCCCAACTGATGCAACAAACTCACTGCTAGTGTGGCTCTTAGATGCTTCAAAAAAGCTTATGGCCAATGTTGAGATAAATGGAAGTGCATGGGTTGCCTTGGCTGATGGCAGAGGAAGAAATAAAGAGGCTAAAAGAAGTAGGCATACTGGAATGAATGTATTAACAGGCCAGAAGATTATGTTCTACAGTGAAGCCCAGAGAACAGAGTGCATCATTCACCAAGGCCATGAAAATGGCAATGGTGGGAGGGGCATGAGCATCAGTAGATATTCATGGTGGACCCTCTCTGTAGGCTTGGCTGACTGTAGGGGAGGCAGTCACAGAACTGAGCTCAGTAACACTCAGCTCCAAAGTATTAGAGCCTAGATGGGGGTACTTTCCCATCAGACACCAGTTACCATAATTACATGCAAGAGCAGAGGGTAGCCAAAAGGTCTTGAAGAACAGGGAATTGTGGAGATGGTTAACACAACATGGCACCTGTAGGGGCCAAACAGACCACTGGGCAATAAGCATTCTCCTTTACTTCTACAATCAGAAAAAAGGGTACCAATTCCTTGCTCAGTTTTCTGATCCAGAATCACCTGATTTAAAAGGCTCTCTAAAAAGAACATAGCAACACTGCTATAAGAACATACTGTAGTGACTTCCCTTGTTCTTCCCCACTGGGATGTACAGTGATATACTCAGCTGACTAGACACACTGAGGAAGGGGGAGTCCCCAGACAGATCAAGGTTAGTTTATTCAGTGTCTGAATTGACAGATCCCAGAGGTCCAGAGCCCCTGGAGGGGAGCACGGCAACCCACTCCAGTATTCTTGTCTGGAGAATCCCCATGGACAGAGGAGCCTAGTGGGCTGCAGTCCATGGGATCGCAAAGAGTCAGACATGACTTAGTGAGCACAGCAAGCACAGAAACCTAAATCATCATCGTTTCCATGTTCAGTTCAGTGCAGTCACTCAGTCGTGTCCGACTCTTTGCGACCCCATGAATCGCGCAGCACGCCAGGCCTCCCTGTCCATCACCAACTCCCGGAGTTTACTCAGACTCATGTCCATCGAGTCTGTGACACCATCCAGCCATCTCATCCTCTGTCGTCCCCTTCTCCTCCTGCCCCCAATCCCTCCCAGCATCAGAGTCTTTTCCATGTTAGAGTAGGGCTTATAGATGACAGGTAATAAATTCAGTTATGGTTAAAGTCTGGCCTACAGAGACACTCCCAGTGGTCATTTCCTTAGTTCCCTACCTTATAATTGGAATTGACATGTTAAACAGTTACAGTAACCCCCACATTGGGTCCTCAACTTATGGACTAAGACCTATTCTAGTGGAGAAGACCAAATAGAAACCTTTGAAATGGCTCTGGTCTCAAAGAACCAAGATAGTAAATCAAAAACAATATAATCTCAGGAGGGATGGTGAAGATTAGTGCCACCATTAAAGGTGAAGATTAGCGCCACCATTAAAGCCTAAGAGATGCAAGGATGGTGTTCCCAGTTAAATTTCTGTTGAGTTTGGTAGTCTGGTACTTGCAGAAACCAGACGTATCCCACTAAGCCTTAGGCATCTTTATGTAGAAAGAGAGCTGCTGCTGCTGCTGCTAAGTCGCTTCAGTCATGTCGGACTCTGTGCGACCCCATAGACGGCAGCCCACCAGGCTCCCCCGTCCCTGGGATTCTCCAGGCAAGAACACTGGAGTGGGTTGCCATTTCCTTCTCCAGTGCATGAAAGTGAAAAGAGAAAGTGAAGTCGCTCAGATGTGTCCGACTCTGCGACCCCACGGATTGTAGCCTACCAGGCTCCTCCACCCATGGGATTTTCCAGGCAAGAGTACTGGAGTGGGGTGCCATTGCCTTCTCCAAAAAAGAGAGCACATATTGTTATTTTGTTGCAATGATTATTGGGCACTCAAATTTCATCATTTGAACTCTTATATATCACTCAAGTTATTGATAACTATAGATCGTAGCAAATTAGAACAATTTGAGAGAGCAATACGGCTCTGATTTTGGACAAAGAAGACAACTTTTGGGATATATTATAATCATCCTAAATATGTTCCATCAACAATAAACTTCATGATGTTCTCCAAAAAGGCACATGGCTGCATGGTACTTTACTGCTCCAAGTTCCTCTTCATGGACTATTATTCACCCTATATTTTGTCAGATATACTATAACATCTATTTAAAAACTCAACACAAGAGTTACCTTTTCCAGGAAGTCTCCCTTAAACCCCTATCCACACACCAGGCTAACTGAGAGGTCCTTTCTTACTGCTCCAGTAATATCCCCTGCAGTTTTTTATTTGCAATAATCTCTCACCTTTATACTTGTCCATTAATATATCTGTCTCCCCACTGGGCTGTGAGCTCCTTGAAGGCAGGGATTGCATCTCATTCATCTTTGGGCCTCAGTTGTTTAGAATAGTGACTGGCTCACATCTGGCAGCCCATATATATTTGCTTAATGAATGAATAAATGACTTAATAAATTTAAATATTCTGTGTTGATGTTTGGATTGTGTACCAGTTCCTCAGAAAGCAGTACTCTCTGAGCGATTTCTTCCAGAACACATTAGACTATTTCATGAATGTGTATGCAGGCACATTTCCAATTTATCCTTTTGAACTGGAACAATACCCTGCTCCAGACCACCCAGCAAGAACCAGTCTCTGTGGTCAGTGCTCTGTAACCAGATTGAATCATCAGCTTTCAGTCTATTCTGGATGAAATTCTTGGCACAGTCATCTCCATGGAAGGTCAGGTGAGTTATCAACAGTAGAATTACTGACTATGGGTATGACTGAATCCCCGCACCTGGCCCAGCTGCCATAGAGTGATGAGTCTGCTGATAGTCCCTTTAGATAATGTGGTTCCTCACTCTCAGCTTAAAGCATCACTTTACCAAGTTCCACAGAATTATGTCTGCCATGTGCCAGAGAGAATTCAACGGATGTGCTAACATCTACTGGATCACAGAAAAAGCAAGAGAGTTCCAGAAAAATATCTATTTCTGCTTTATTGACTATGCCAAAGCCTTTGACTGTGTGGATCACAATAAACTGTGGAAAATTCTTAAAGAGATGAGAATACCAGACCACCTGACCTGTCTCCTGAGAAATCTCTATGCAGGTCAAGAAGTAACAGTTAGAACCAGACATGGAACAATGGACTGGTTCCAAATTGGGAAAGGAGTATGTCAAGGCTATATACTGTCATCCTTCTTATTTAACTTATATGCAGAGTACATCATGCGAAATGCCAGGCTGGATGAAGCACAAGCTGGAATTAAGATTGCTGGGAGAAACATCAATAACCTCAGATATGCAGATGATGCAACCTTTATGGCAGAAAGCAAAGAGGAACTAAAGAGTCTTTTGATGAAAGTGAAAGAGGAGAGTGAAAAAGCTGGCTTGAAACTCAACATTCAAAAAACTAAGATCAGGGCATCTGGTCCCATCACTTCATGGCAAATAGATGGGGAAACGATGGGAACAGTTACAGACTTTATTTTCTTGGGCTCCAAAATCACTGCAGTTGGTGACTGCAGTCATGAAATTAAAAGATGCTTGCTCCTTGGAAGAAAAGCTATCACCAGCCTAGACAGCATATTAAAAAGCAGAGACATTACTTTGCTAACAAAGATCCATCTAGTCAAAGCTATGGTTTTCCTAGTAGTCATGTATGGATGTGAGAGTGGGACTATAAAGAAAGCTGAGCGCCTAAGAATTGATGTTTTTGAAGTGTGGTGTTGGAGAAGACTCTTGAGAGTCCCTTGGACTGCAAGGAGATCCAACCAGTCCATCCTACAGGAAATCAATTCTGAATATTGATTGGAAGGACTGATGCTGAAGCTGAAGCTCCAACACTTTGATCACCTGATGTGAAGAACTGACTCATTGGAAAAGACCCTGATGCTGGGAAAAACTGAAGGGAGGAGGAGAAGAGGACAACAGAGGATTAGATGGTTGGATGGCATCACTGACTCAACATACAAGAGTTTGAGCAAGCTCCAGGAGTTGGTGATGGACAGGGAAGCCTAGTGTGCTTGCAGTCCATGGGGTTACAAAGAGTCGGACATGACTGAGCAACTGAACTGAACTAAACTTACCAGGTTCCACAGTCTGCCATGTGCCAGAGAGAAGACAGCTCGAACATGGCAGTAGGGTCAGTCGTAGCTCAGCCTGACCAGAAGCTAACTCAGGTCAGTTCTTGTACTACTTTTCAAACCACACAACCCTGATCTCACCATCTGCTGCTGCAGTCAAAGCTACATCCAGGATGCAATGTCCCACTTACAGAAAGCCATGCATTATAGTACAATTAACATAAGTGATTGAACCTTCAAGCATCTCTACGAGCAAATAATATGGTGGTTACTCTCTTTTACCTGCTTCAACTGTCTGATTTAGTCTTCCCAGGTTTGAAGTGTAACAACTGAGACATTTGTAAATGTGAGACATTAGTAAATCCAGATGTATGTCTTGACCAGTGCAGAAAGGATCCAACTGTACATTAGGACCAAATAACATCCCCATCGTGGGTCCATTCTTCACATCGTTGTTTGGCGAGAGAGGGGGAGGAAAAGAAGTGGGGATATAGCTTTTGAATTAAATTAACGTGTATTCTCATCCAGTCTCTACCACTTCACAGTAGTGTGATCGCAGACTAGTCACTTCATCTTATCATTCCTCAGTTTCATTGCCCATAAAGTGGGACAATCTGCTTAACTGCAAAACTTGAGCCCCTTTTATCATATCATTCTTCTCATTATAAGACATGATTTTTGCCCTTGGATAGCTAAAAGGGGAAAAGACTGAAAAATAATTAAAAGAAATCTAAACACCTCTCAGCTACTCACGGAAGATTTGACCTAGGTTTCCAGAAAACACCATGGGTATACGAATTAGGAAAGACATAAACAAATGTCTATCCCAGTCTCTGATACTGTACTCCATAGAACAGATGCTGTGGAATAACAATACGATGACCACTTAAGTTTAGCTGGATCAAAGCTGCCCACTTAGTCACCCTTCTGGGAGGCCCTACAAATACCAAAATCTGCAGATGCTCAAGTCCCTTTTATAAAATGATCATAGTACAATTAATATGGTTGGCTTTCCAGACATCTCAGCATAGTTGATACCAAAATAAATCTTGACTATTTACTAGCTACTTGACTGTAGATTCTCATCTACACAATTGAGTTATAATACATATCTCACCAGGTCAGAGTGAGAATAAAATATGATACCATATCCATTCAAAAACATTCCACAAATAATAAGTTCTTCTTTGCTTCCTCACCACTCAGGTGGCAGTGACTAATAAGAAACATTCTTGTTCATTTGTAATCATTCTTAAGGAGTCTGAAGTGAATGCTCATAGTAGAGGCCTGCCACAATATGCAGCTCTATAAATAGTAGTCGATAGAAATAGAATTCTGACAGCCAGAAGGATGTCAACTGTATAAAGCCACATGGGAGACACATTCTGAACCCCATGTCTACAACAAAATGCTGTGCGTATGATCCCACTATGATCTTTATTACACAATTTTGTGGCCATGGGCACACTCATAAAGATTATTGCAAAGCATTTTAGTTCTAGAGGACTCCAAGGATAATTTATACCAACCCATAATAAAAAAACTCCCACTGATATATACTTTTAATGCATCCTATATATATACGTATCATTTCTCTAAACTTAATAAAAAGTAGCATTTAGTTCCAAAACATATTCCCCCAAGTTGGATGATACTACTTATTACCTATGCATGGCTTTAGGTGTATCAATCTAAACTGAATTTTATAGAATTTCTTCTGGCTGAGCATCTGTTTTTCTCATTCCACACTGAGTAAGTTATCAGATTTAATTTTGAAATATGAAAGCTATTATCCAAAATGTACTGATATTTCCAGGTGTGCTTTATGGAAGTGTAGAACTACTTCTCAGAAGCATAAAACAGTTGTTGAAAAATGCTTTAAAGTGCCAACAAGTTAGAAGTCTTATGAGTTGAGCAGGGTCAGGCTCAGAGAAGTCGAACCCCGAGGTCCATTTGCCTCAGTCCCACAATCATGATGTGCCTTCTGTTCAGACCTCTGACAGTCTACAATCAAAAAGGAATATAATACATTCTATTCTGAGGGTTAAAAGCTCTACTTTACTTCATGTAAACATTTAAAATATACCACACAATTTTAGCTCCATTTGGCACTTCTTTATTGGTTTATATACCACATGCCTCGAAAATAGCCCAGGCTCTCTCAAACTTAGAGAAGACGAAATATCTTCAGGCAGCCTTCATATTCCTTTTTTTTGTTTTTTGGATCATTTTAGAAGTCTTTATTGAGCTTGTTGTAATGTTGTTTTCTGGCTGTGAGGCATATGGGATCTTAGTTCCCTGACAGGGACTAAACCTGCACCCCTTGCACTAGAAGGCAAAGTCTCAGCCACTGAACCATCAGGGAAATCCCCTATATTCCAATGTATTTGATCTGTAAAGCTTCAAGTGGCAACATCAGTGATCTTCTCTAGTGATTAGACTTGTGGAAAACTCATATAACTAAAAGTCATGAGACTGATTAATGGCCAAAATCCCAATTCAGTGATTTCCTATTAGAAATACCGTACACTTCCCTGGTGGCTTAGGTGGTAAAGCGTCTGTCTACAATGTGAGAGCTGGGTTCAGTCCCAGGGTTGGGAAGATTCCCTGGAGAAGGAAATGGCAACCCACTCCAGTACTTCTTACCTTGAAAATCCCATGGACGGAGGAGCTTGGTGCATGGTGTTGCAAAGAGTCGGGCACGACTGAGTGACTTCACTCACTTTCACACAGCTTACACACAGATAATCTATGCATTTATATGAAGGACAGAAAAGATGTTAGGAAAGGTTACATAAGAAACCTGTCATGAGAAGAATGCAGTTTGCTGATTTTGTATCTTTTTCTTCTTTAACCAGCATTTATTGAATACTTAAGATGTTCTGGGGTATATGCAAACTGCTGTTCAGAAAAAATAAAATAAGACAATTGCTTTGATTTATGGAGCATTTACACTGTGTCAAATATATCTTATTATCTCAGGTAATTACTACAAAAATGTGAAATGTTACAAAGCCCACTTGAATAAATGAGAAAGTTGAGGCTCAGAGAAATTAACTTGCACAATTATAGTAGTAAGTAGTAGGCTCTTGTTTTAGTTACTAAGTCGTGTCCAACTCTTCTGTGACCTCATGTACTGTAACTCACCAGGCTTCTCTGTCCATGGGATTTTCCAGGCAAGAATATTGGAGTGGGTTGCCATTTTCTTCTCCAGGGGATCTTCCTGACTCTGGAATCAAACCTGCATCTCCTGCACTGGCAAGCAGATTCTTTACCACTGAGCCTCCAGGGAAGCCTGGTAAGTATTAACAGTAGGACTGGGAATCAAATCCAGATCTACTTTCCTACAAAACTCAAGCTCTTGCCATCACATCATGGTACTTTTAATTTAATACAGGTGTGAGCAAACTAAGGCCTGTGTTCAAAATCCAGCCTATAGCTTGCTTCTGTAAATAAAGTTTTATTGGAATACAGCCACGCTCCTTCACTTATGTTTTACTGTGATTGCTTTCTCTCTACAGGAGCGGAGTTGAGCAGTTGCAACAGAGACCATATGGACTACAAAGCCAAAAAATATTTAACATCTAGCTCTTTCACAAAGTAAGTTTCTTGAACCTTGATTTAAGATATATTTGCTCAAGGAAATGGAAGAGAAATCAAAAATGGAAGAGAAACAGGAAAACAATTAAGATACAACTTAAAAGTCTTCCTATTATATATGGCTACCCTTGCTTGGTTCCCAGGAAGACAAAATCTGAGACAGATTATGTGCCAATATTCTATTAGCAAGTGCAGTGCCAGGGAAGAAGTGGGAAATAAGGTAGGGAAAAAGAGGAAGCCCACACTAAATAGTGCATTACCCAGATTGGCCAGTTTCTGAAGAGAGCATAGCTGGTTGTCAGGCATGTGGGATTTTTCCAAAGAGGCTGTTTGGAACAATCTCAGAACAGTGCTCACCCTTCAGGGGAAGCTGAGACCATCAGTGGTATTAGAATATAAAGTGAACTGCAGAATCTGTGGGAGCTATCACTGTGGCTGCTCAGGCTGGGAAGCCAGGTGACACCTGAGACCCAGGGGATAGAAAATATTGTGGAAATAGGGACCGAGGCAATATTGGTCTATTACAACTCACCCCATGCACCTCTCAGATTTGTTTTCACTCTTCACTATAACCAAATCTCATACATGAACAGGATGTCCTCACTTCCTGTCTGAGAAAAGTTGTTATGTCTCATTCTTGAAACTAACACCCAGTTATAATCTCCTAGGTAGACTTCCGGAGAAGGCAATGGCACCCCACTCCAGTACTCTTGCCTGGAAAATCCCATGGACGGAGGAGCCTGGTGGGCTGCAGTCCATGGGGTCGCTACGAGTCGACATGACTGAGCGATTTCACTTTCACTTTTCACTTTCATGTATTGGAGAAGGAAATGGCAACCCACTCCAGTGTTCTTGCCTGGAGAATCCCAGGGACGGGGGAGCCTGGTGGGCTGCCATCTATGGGGTCACACAGAGTCGGACACGACTGAAGTGACTTAGCAGCAGCAGCAGCAGGTAGATTTCAACAGGATTTTCAACCTAAGCTATAATCACTGATGATGCAGCAGTTGCTCTTGGAGCTAGAGTTAATACTGATCATCTCCCTTCTCTTTCTCATTCCAGACTTCCCTCTCCCTTGGCCAGCATTATACTTGCTTGCTCAGTCACCCAAGTCAAGTCCGACTCTGCCATCCCAAGGACTGTAGCCTGCCAGACTCCTCTACCCATGAGATTTTTGAGGCAAGAATCCTGGAGTGGGTTGCCACTTCCTTCTCCAGGGGATCATCCTGACCCAGGGATTGGACCCACATCTTCTGAGTCTCCTGTGTTGGCGGGTGGATTCTTTACCCCTGAACTACCTGGGAAGCACTGTACTAACTCAGTGGAATTATGCTGATAATCATTCCCAAGGAGTCTACACCCTAAGTTGTCTTACCAGGGTTGATGGATTGCCCATTCACACTTATCCCTGGCCACAGAAATACCAATAGATAATCCAGTGATTTCCTTGGGTATAAGATATAATTTTTCTAGACCCTCAATTTTGTAGTCTCCATACATGTTCTTCATGGTAATTAGGGTTAATTATCTCATACTTTGTTGGTTTACTTTGTTGGTTTATTTTGTTGGTTGATGCTTAATACAAAATGGCCAAGTGGTAATCACAACTTCCAGTTCAGCGGATCTTACTTCGTCTCCTGGAAGAAGTACCCCACCCTTCCGAGGAATACAACTTGACAGAGCCTAACATTGCAGGGAGCAGATCATCTGAAATTCCATAAATGGATAGATGCAAATGATGGCAATAAAATCAATCTTACCTCCACCTTATGTTAGTTTGGATTATCCAAACTACTATCCCTCCAAAATACAATTGTTTGTATAAATTATTCATCAGGGAAATTTTCTGTGACTGACAAAGGGAAAGGAACAGGAATAGGCAATGAAAGGGTACCATGCAGGTCTGATATCTATGAAAGGAGACAGGGGAGGCATAATGCTATCCCTGTTATATGAATGAAAAAACTCTTTCCATCCTTTTTGTGGCCAGAGATAAGGGAAGAATTCCCCTAAATTGCGTCAGAGTCTTATTGATGCCATGGCAGCTGAGGGTGAAGCTACCAATGGCCCCTTACCACTGCCACTAAGTTTACTGCAGTCCTTATTCATCAGTTGTGATCAATCTGGGTTTTCTGGAGGTCTAGGTAGGTAAATTAATGGGAACCTGATGAAGACCATTTTGCATCTTTTAACTGTGTGATAGTGGTGCTAATTTTTTCAATACCTCTTACATCATTTGTTATATCAGAGGTTATATCACTTCTACTATGCTTCTCCTGGCCAGGAAGAGTTGGGGGTTAATTTCAGGAGCTTTCAACTGATCCTTCTATGAAAGAATTCTATCAGCTGCTATGTATATATTTGAAGTATAGAGTGGATCTATTAAGCCACTGAACTCACAGTGAGAAAAACTTGGGCTGAAAGTCCATGTAGTATCTGATCTCCATAAACCTTCTATGAAAGAATTCTATCAGCTGCTATGTATATATTTGAAGTATAGAGTGGATCTATTAAGCCACTGAACTCACAGTGAGAAAAACTTGGGCTGAAAGTCCATGTAGCATCTGATCTCCATAAACCCCTGCTCTACCCAGAGGACCAGCATGGTATTTCAGGTCTCCTCTCAGTATCAGGGCTTCCCTGGTGGTTTAAATGGTACAGAATCCACTGCAATGCAGGAGACCTGGGTTCAATCCCTGGGTCAGGAACTGTAGCCCTCCAGGCTCCTCTGTCCATGGGATTTCCCAGGCAAGAATACTGGAGTGGGTTGTCATTTCCTTCTCCAGGTGATCTTCCTGACCTAGGAACTCAACCCATGTCTCCTACACTGGCAGGTGGTTTTTTTTGTTTTGTTTTGTTTTGTTTTTTTACCACTAAGCCACCAGGGAAGCCCTCCACTTCTATAGGCCATGGCTACGTTCAAGCTTCAAGGACTCATCTCAGCAAATTAAGACCAGAAATAGACATCCTTCCAGAACACCGAATCCTGAGTCATGTATGAGATCCCCATGATGATGTACTATCTCTTACCCACTCATATATTACACCTTCCCCTAGTCAGCCCCCTCAATACCCCAATGTATTCCTATGTTTCTACTTATATGTGTGTATATGCGTATGCTGGTACTACTATTTTGTATGTAAATGCCTTTTCTTGAAGCAGCCTTGTACTTCCCTGTTCAGGCTGTGCTAAAATCTGACCCCAGTTATTATCTGGACAATAAAATATGCGGTGGGGCAGACCTTGATGAAAACCAGCATCATCTTCTGAGGCACCAAATTAAAGTGAAGTAGTTGAGTACTCTCTAGATAAGCAGAAGCTCCTGGCCTCTGCAAGAAGGACGGACTTGCTTCTCATGGACAGAGAATTCAAGATAATTTGGGGGGTAATAATTCTCAAACTCATGCATGCAAATGTCCTCATCCTAATTTTTAGGATCCCCACTCTTTCCCTAGCAGAGTCATGAGTTAGATGTAGAACTGCTGAGGCTGCACATTTAGGTTTTTTTTGCAGACTTACCACCCTTATATTCAGATGAAAGGCTTGAATTTTAGCCTAGTCATTCTCACAGGAGATGAAAGTTTTACTAAGATGCCATAAGGTCCTTTGACTCTTATAGCATGAGACAGGTTAACAACTGTCTACAGCCTATAATTTTTTTTTTTTTGCAAGGCTTCTGATGATGTCAAAAGCAGCCACCCAACAACATAATCCTTATAATTATCATCATCCCCATAATGTTCAAGCACAGAAGACACCATGTTCTTATACCATGTCATTCACCTGTACTTCAACTCAATTAACAAGAGCAAAAGCTTTAATAATTGCAATGCCATGGCATACCAGGGAGTATTACTACAACCCTTCTCATACCAGTTACTTTATTCTATATATTCTACAGCTATGTGACTCAAAACATGATCCATGGACCAGCAGCACTGGCATCACTTGGGAGCTGGTTAGAAATGCAGACTCTGAGGCCCAACCCAAGAGTATTGAATCAGAATCTGCATTTTATTGAATTCCCCAGGTAATTCTTACAAACATCAGTATGTAAGGCACTTTCTCTACACTAAAACAGATCCTGAAGCAAAGTGAATATGCTACTCGCTTTTTGGAAGGTATAATCTCAGTGAAACAAGAGAAAGGGAAGAAGGAAACAGGCACAGAAAAAAGAAAGCAAATCCAATTCATAACAACTTCTAAAAAAAAACCACAGGTTGGAAACTGGTCACATAGTATTTCTCCAGAGAACTCACATAGAACCCTAACAACTTGGAACAACCTGTTGTTGGGAGGTTGGCAGCAGAAAAGTGAGCAATTTGCTGGTTCATTTCTATTTTTTTGCCTTCTGTTGGTCAAATACTGCCCCCAAATATGTTAACTTCCTAGCACTTCCTGATATATTACCAGGCCCCTCCTTTCCACTATCTGGGAAGCCAGACCTTCTATGGGTTCTATTGGACCATATCTGCGTGGAACATTCAAGAATTTTAAAGATGTGGCTCTTTTGTCTTGTTTTTTTTTTTACAGTTTCTCATCAGAAATCTGTTATTATTCTTAGATTTGTTCCTCATTTGTTTTTGGTTTCTCTGGCTGCCTACAAGATTTTCTTTTTGTCCTTGGTTTCCTGTCGTTTGAAGATAAACTGTTTATATCTGGGTGTTTTATATGTTTGTTTTATCCTACTGATACATGTGAGCTTCTTTGACCTGTTGATTTGAAAATGGTTAATTCTGGAAAATTCTTGGCCATTATTTCTATAAATATTTCTTCTGCCCCATGTCTTCCTCTTCTTCCTGTATCCCAATTACATGTTAGACTTTTGATACTGTTCCACAGATCTTGAGTTTCTGTTCTGCTCCCCCTTCCTCTCTTCTTTCTCCTATTTTTTCAATTTGGGCAATTTTTATCAACTTATCATTAAGTATACTGATTCCTCCCTTGGATATACTGATTCTACTGATGACTCAATAGGCATGGTAGGCATTTTTCATCTCATTAAAGTGACTTTTCCTAGCATTTGATTCTCTCCTACAGTTTCTATGTCTCATCTGGTATTACTCATCCAATTGTGCATACTGACTACCTTTTCCATGAGATCCTTTGACATATTAATAATATATATTTCAAATTTCCTGTCTGAAAGTTCCAATACTTGTGCTATATCTGTCTAGTCTATTCATTGCTTTGTCTCTTGAAGTTGTTATATCTTTTCTTGCTTCCTTGTATGCCTTATAATTTTTTATTGAAAGTTGAGTATCTTGTACCGTAGAGACTGAGATAAATAGATTTTATGTATGGAATTATTCATACCATTTCTTCTTCTGGGTCTCTAGTATGAGGGAAGGGAGTTTGAGTCAATCTAGTCAGAAATTTAAATGGGTCCATGGAATGCTGATGCTATTTTCAGTGCATCATATTTTCAAATTCCCATAGAATTACTTTGATTTTATTGTGGTGGTTGGCACGTCAGAGGGTTTTCCTCACTATTTCCTGCACCTCACCTTTAGGTCTTCCTTTGTTCTTGTGCATCAGATAGGTCTCTCAGCATATTCCAGCCCACCTCCCAGTAGTCAACTGCTAATAGCTATTGCTTTAAGATTCTTAGTCTCTGTTTTGGGAAGAGGAGGAAGAATGCTTTTCTGTTGCTCTTATTAAGCTTTAGTTTTAGGCAGGAATTGTTTCCCTAGGTTGTACTGGTGGGGTTCCTCTTGTGATCCTGCCCTATCCCCAGCTGTAGAAGACCTCTAATGATCTAGGATCAGGAGTGTTCTTGTTCTTCCCTCAGAGGTAAAGAATATTTCTCAGGTCCTTGCCACCAGCTGCCATGTCTTCACCAAAATTCTAAGTGCCCATAGGGGTCACTGGCCTTTCCCCAGCAGCTTAGGAATTTTGTTCCTTATGGGAACAAATAGGAGAGAAGGACTTGGGCTGGATTTCATGACCTTCTTATCATGGATGCTTTCCCCCTCTCCCAGATCCTAGGATGGTACTCTCACCCTACCCCTACTGTTTTTGGTGACTACTCTGAGATCTATGGACAAGAGCCTGAAAATGGTGCTGTTTCCCCTTTTGTCTCCTGCTTTCCAGAATTCTGTATTCTCATTCTGGCCTCTATTTGGCTTTATGCAATTTGTGAACATTTTTAGTAGAATTTTTCCTACTAGTTTTGCAATGGCTGGTTCCATCAGCCCAAGGTACACCCTAATTGCTCCTGTTTTGTCTCTCCTTGGAGGTTCCTGTGTTACCTTAGATTTTGGATTAGTTGGTTGCCCGGTGATCTCAGCTTTCTCATGGTTTCATGAAAAATCATGATTTTTCAAATCATCTGGCTGTTTGCTATTGTCATTGTTTCTGCTGTACGTCTGAGAGTGATATTCTTTCCAGCTTCCTACACATTAAGTAGCATGAAAATTTAAAAATCATCTCAGATTACTATGAAACAGTAGAATGTCTGTTTCTGGCTTTCTTGTACTTATTCTTACTTCTGGTTCCATATCCAACTTTGGAACCTTTGGTTTTACAGCCCTTTGGTCCTCATCTCCCAGCTTGATGGGCTCAGCATTCATGCATGGGTTTATCCACTTCCTCGGTTTTTATGTACTATCTTCCTCTGATCTTACGTGAGAAAGTCTCATTTCAGCATGTAGTTCTTATGTATCCACCTCTGGGGACACAAAGGTAGAATGGCATCTCCTACAGCAATTCCTTTCCCAAATTGGGTAAAGAGGTCAACAGTAAAGTAAAATTTTCCTAAAATGCCTTGAACATTTTTTTGGAAAAATTTTAATTTAAATTAACATTTGGTAAACCGTATCAGACACCTACAATAATTTATCTAATGTTTTCTCAATTCCTATTTTACTTCATCCATTGCCATAAAAACCAGTTTTGGTGAGTGAAACTGATAGCACTTTTCCTCCATGGTACCATACAGCTCTTATTTTCTGCCCATTATATTAAAATTTAAAGAAAATAAAAATATTTACCTACAGTTCCTGTCAACAAATCAAAATTTCAATTTTTCTATGTCTTCCCCTAACCCATGTTCCTGTACATGTAATAATTTTAGGTAGTTGATTTAAATTTGTATTCTGGTAGGGATTTTGTTTCTGAAGTTTGCTTATTTGTTTTCTGTAATATGCCATTATGATAATCTGTTCATGTTGCTAAATACCCATTACACTTTTCATTTAATCAGATCAGATCAGTCGCTCAGTCATGTCCGACTCTTTGCAACCCCATGAATCGCAGCACACCAGGCCTCCCTGTCCATCACCAACTCCCGGAGTTCACTCAGACTCAGGTCCATCAAGTCAGTGATGCCATCCAGCCATCTCATCCTCTGTCATCCCCTTCTCCTCCTGCCCCCAATCCCTCCCAGCATCAGAGTCTTTTCCAATGAGTCAACTCTTCGCATGAGGTGGCCGATATTTGTGTACCCTAATTTAATTACATGCCCCATTGTTAAATATTTAAGGTTTGTTCCCAGAAATTTCAGTAATAAACACTGCTCTTGCAACCGCCAATCTACTCCTTGTTTCTATGAATATGGATCACTTAGATTCCATGTACAAGTGAGATCATACCATATATGTCCTTCTCTGACTTATTTCACTCAGCATAAGCCATCAAGGTATATATGCACATTGTCACAAATGACAGAATTTCCTTCTTTTATAGGCTGAATAATATTACAGTGTGTGTGTGTGTGTGTGTGTGTGTGTGTGTGTGTGTGTGTGTATCACATCACATCCTCTGTATCCATTCCTCTGCTGACACATTGTTTCCACGTCTCGGCTATGATGGATACCCTACAATGAACATGGAAGTGCAAATATCTGTTTGAGGTATTGATTTCATTTCCTCTGGATAGACACTCAGAGGTGATACTGTTGTATTATATGGTAGTTTTATTTTTAACTTTTTTGAGGACCCTCCATAATGTTTTCCACAGTGGCTCCACTAATTTACACTCCCAAGAATGGTACAAAGAGTTCCCTTTTTTCCACATCGCCTCCAATACTTATCTCTTGTCTTCCTGATAAGAGCCATTCTAATAGATGTGAGGTGATATCTCATTGTGATTTTGATTTACATTTACCTGATGATTAGTGGTGTTGAGCACCTCTTCAGTTACTTATTAGACATTTGTATTCTTTGGGGAAGCAAGTCCATCTGGACACCAGCATCTTGTGCAAGGCCATGGGAATCATGAACTCCTTTGTCAATGACATTTTTGAGCACATCACTGGCGAGGCATCACACCTGGCGCGTTACAACAAGCGCTCAACTGTCACATCCAGGGAGATCCAGACTGCTGTGCACTTGCTGCTACCTGGGGAGCTGGCCAAGCACGCCATGTCCGAGGGCACTAAGGCTGTCACCAAGTATACCAGCTCCAAGTAAATATAATATGCCTAGCCGCTGTTAACGGAGAAGGCAATGGCACCCCACTCCAGTACTCTTGCCTGGAAAATCCTATGGACGGAGGGCCTGGTAGGCTGTAGTCCATGGGGGTCACTAAGAGTTGAAGACGACTGAGCGACTTAACTTTCACTTCACTTTTCTTTGGGGAAAATGTCTGTTTAGGTCCTTTCACCATTATTTGGATTTTTTGGTGAATCGTATAACTTCCTTATATAGTTTGTATATTAACCCCTTATTATATATTTGGTTTGTAAATATTTTCTGTCATCACATAGTTTGCCTTTTCATTTTATTGTTTCTTTTGCTATGTGGAAACTTTTTAGTTTGATGTAATCCCACTTATTAATTTTTGCTTTTGCTACTTCTGCAACAACAAAAAATCCTTTTTGTGTCATATACAAAAAACCATGGCCAAGAGCAATGTCAAGGCGTTTTTACAACGTTTTCTTCTAGTAGTTTTAAGTCTTTGATTCAATGTTAGTTAATTTTTTTTTGTGAGCAGTGTAAGATAGGAGTCCAATTTCATTTATTTTTTGCAAATCCAGTTTTCTCAACACCATTTATTAAAGAGACTGTAATTTCTCCACTGGATATTCTTAGCTCTCTTGTCAAATATTAGTTGACTCTTTGTGTGAGGATTTATTTCTGGGCTCTTGATAGTGTTCCATTTGTCTGTCTGCCTGTTTTTGCCGCTACCATACTGTTTTGAATACTACAGCTCTGTAATATAGTTTGAAATCAAGAAATGTGATGCTTTCAGCTATGTTCTTCTTTCTCAAGATTGTTTGGCTTTTGGGGGTCTTTTATGGTTCCATACAAATTTTAGGATTTTTTTATTTCTGTGAAAAGTATCATTAGAATTTTGATGGAGATTGCATTGAATCTATAGATGATTTTGGGTAGTGTGATCATTTTAGCAATATTAATTCTTCCAATCCATAAACACGGGATATCTTTCCATTTATGTCTTCTTCAATTTCTTTCATCACTGTCTTATAGTTTTCAGCATACAGATCTTCCACCAATTTTAATTTATTCCTAAGTATTTTCTTGTTTTTGATGCTATACATTTGGGATAGTTTTCATTATTTCTTTTTCAGACAGTTTGTTGTTACTGTATAGAAAGACAGTTGATTTTTGTATGGTTTCTTTCATTTGGCATAATGTTTTAAGGCTCATTCTTGTTGTGGTATGTATCAATATTTCATTCCTTTTTATGACCAAATAACATTCCAGTGTATGGATATGCCACATTTTATTTACCTATTCATCAGTTGACGAATATTTGGGTGATTTCCACCTTTTGGCTATTATCAGTAATGCTGGTATAAACATTCATAAACAGTGTTCTGAGTGGGCATGGATTTTCATTTCTCTTGGGTATATATATCCAGGAGTAGAGTTGCTGGGTCATGTGGTAACTCTGTGCTTACTCTTTTAAGGAACTGCCAGACTGTTTTACAAAATGGCTACATACTATTTTGCATTTCTACCAGCAGCATATGAGTGTTCCAATTTTGCTGCATCCTCACCATCACTTGTTATTACCTGGCTTATTTATTCTAGCCATGTTAGTAGGTGTAAAATGGTATTTCACTGTGTCTTTGATGTACATTTCCCAGATGGTTAATGATATCCAGCACCTTCTCTTGTGTTTAATGGTCATTTATATTTCTTCTTTGGAGAGGTGTCTATTCAGATTCTTTGCTCAGTTTTTAATTGGGTTATTTGTCTTTTTATTCCTGAGTTTTAAGAGTTTTTTAATCTATTCTAGATACAAGCCTCTATCAGATATATTTGCTAATGTGTATAGTATCTTATTTGGCATGTTTTAGTAATTCTCCACATGATCACAGTCTTCTTTTAGACACATTTCCTACATTCAATTTAACTTCATGCATGCTTTGTAGTTAAATTCTTCAAATTAAATGCACTGGATACACATTCAGTATGATGCCTTCATCAACATTTCTATTAGATTCATAAGACTATGTACACCAACATATGGAGGGACTCTACTGTAGCAGTTCTATTAGGGGAAGGGAGAGCTCTAGAGGTAGAGTCTGGGTTCTAACACTGGCTCCACCATGTACTAGCTATGGTACTTAGGATGTTACTTCACCTCACTAAGGTTTAGTTTCCTCATCTGTAAAATGAGGCTAATAACATACACTATATAATGATGGATTACTGATGAAACTAGGCTAATGTAGTAACAACTTGACCATAATTTAAGACAAAAATAGTGATAGCTATTATGTATATTATTGTTGTGTTTACTCTGTTCCAAGTAATCTAAAGATTCTACGTATATGATTTAATTCTCAGAATTATATGAAGTTGATATTATATTTTCCTTTTCTTAATATGTATACACTATTAAATATTATTATTATATAGTCATAAAACACCACACTCAATAACTATTGCCTACCTAAATATAATTATTGGATTAGAATATTTGTAAGACATATTTACATTTTATTTCTCAAAATCTTGGTTTGTTTACCTAGCCTTATGGATTCATTATTTAAACATAGTATAACTTAAAGGAATACTTCATTTGTTTAATAAAGAATATTGGCAAAGTTTGTTTTGGCTTCTTATTAAATTCTTTAGTAAACATTCACATATTTTATTTGAATGGATTTTTGTACTCTTTTCCTCAAACATGCTTTAGTGATTTATATTCACTCATCACATTAATGAAAGAAATGTTGAATGATTAATTTAAATGTTTATTTTAAAAGGTGACCAGAGGAAAATATTTTAGGAGATAGAAATTTTGGAACAGCACATATTTAAAGACAAAGAAGGAAAAAGTTTTGTGATATGTGGTATTAAATTCCACTGTCCCTGAAAACAGTCATCAAGCCTTTTATATTTGCTCAATTTATAATTTATAGATGGCACTCCAGTGCCAATTATAAAAACATATTTTGGAGGGTTGCTGAAAGTTTGTAGAGGCAGCTTTTATTGTTAACAGATACATTTATGTACAGGCTTTTCTGACCTTTGATAAACAGTGTATATGCTCAGATGCAACATTATTTATCTGAGCACTTAACATAGAGGTGAATGCTATACTTCATTTATTACTAAGAACAATGCACAGAGGCAGGTTTTATTACAACTATTTATACAGAATAGGAAACAGAAGTTTGAAGACATTGCATGTCTTAACAAAAGTTCTTCAGCTTCAAACAGTTAAGGAAGATGTATTCTATTGCTTTTCCACCAGGAGGTTATAAAGTCTTAAATTAGTGAGTAGAATGGGTTTTTTCCCCTCATCTTTCCTGCAGTTCTTCCTTTAGCAAAGGCTCTTCCATTCCCAAATAATCTGACTGTTTTCTCTCTGAAGTACTATAGCAGTAGTTCTTCAAGCATGATCCTGGCCCAGCAACAGTATAGAATTACCTGGCAACTTGTTACAAATGCAAACATCTCAGATTTACCAGATAAGCCCTTCTGATTCTGATGCACACTGAAATTTGAAACTCATCACTCTACAGAAATTTCTCTCTAAACAGTCTCTGTCTTTCTTAATTACAGATCTACCAGTGAGCTGAGTACTCATGAAACTTTCCTCTGTGGTGGCATTTAACAGAATTCATCTCCATTTCAATCTTAAAACGATATTATGTTGTTTTCTAGAACATGCTTTATCTGATCATCTAAGGTTCCTAAATTTTCTTTTTATGTTTTTTTCTGCTTCTAATTATTCATTTAATCAATTCGCAGGACCCAAGCTTCTGGTCCCATCACTTCATGGCAAATAGATGGGGAAACAACGGAAATAGTGACAGACTTTATTTTCTTGGGCTCCAAAATCACTGCAGATGGTGACTGCAGCCATGAAATTAAAAGACAAGCACTCCTTGGGAGAAAAGCTATGACAAACTTAGACAGCATATTAAAAAGCAGAGACATTACTTTGCTGACAAAGTTCTGTCTAGTCAAAACTATGGTTTTTCCAGTAGTCATGTATGGATGTGAGAGTTGGGCCATAAAGAAGGCTGACTTTCAAAAAACTGATGCTTTTGAACTGTGGTGTTGGAGGAGACTCTTGAGAGTCCCTTGGACAGCAAGGAGATCAAACCAGTCAATCCTAAAGGAAATCAATTCTGAATATTGATTGGAAGGACTGATGCTGAAGCTGAAGCTCCAACACTTTGGCCACCTGATGCAAAGAGCTGACTCATTAGAAAAGACCTTGATGCTGGGAAAGATTGAAGGCAGAAGGGGACAAGAGAGGATGAGATGGTTGGATGGCATCACTGACTCAATGGACATGAGTTTGAGCAAGCTCCGGGAGATGGTAAATGACAAGGAAGCCTGGCGTGCTGCAGTCCATGTATTCGCAAAGAGTTGGGCACGAATGAGCAGCTGAACAAGTACTGCACACACACTGACTTCCAAAATCCTATCTCCTCCCTAGAATTTTTTATTAGTTGAATTATTTAGTCATTAACTCAATATATATGTGATACTGTGCAGCAGTCACAGTCAAGCAGCATTTGTTGGAGATACTGAAGAGATAAACAACAGCCCTTGCCCTCAGTTCACTTCAGTCGCTCAGTCGTGTCCAACTCTTTGTGACCCCATGAATCGCAGCACGCCAGGCCACTCTGTCCATCACCAACTCCCGGAGTTCACTCAGACTCAGGTCCATCAAGTCAGTGATGCCATCCAGCCATCTCATCCTCTGTTGTCCCCTTCTCCTCCTGCCCCCAATCCCTCCCAGCATCAGTCTTTTCCCATGAGTCAACTCTTCGCATGAGGTGGCCAAAGTACTGGAGTTTCAGCTTTAGCATCATTTCTTCCAAAGAAATCCCAGGGCTGATCTCCTTCAGAATGGACTGGTTGGATCTCCTTGCATTTCAAGGGACTCTCAAGAGTCTTCTCCAACACCACAGTTCAAAAGCATCAATTCTTCGGCACTCAGCCTTCTTCACAGTCCAACTCTCACATCCATACATGACCACAGGAAAAACCATAGCCTTGACTAGATGAACCTTTGTTGGCAAAGTAATGTCTCTGCTTTTGAATATGCTATCTAGGTTGGACATAACTTTCCTTCCAAGGAGTAAGCGTCTTTTAATTTCATGGCTGCAGTCACCATCTGCAGTGATTTTGAAGCCCCCCAAAATAAAGTCAGCCACTGTTTCCACTGTTTCCCCATCTACTTGCCATGAAGTGATAGGACTGATCTTCGTTTTCTGAATGTTGAGCTTTAAGCCAACTTTTTCACTTTCCTCTTTCAAGAGGCTCTTTAGTTCTTCTTCACTTTCTGCCATAAGGGTGGTGTCATCTGCATATTTGAGGTTATTGATATTTCTCCCGGCAATCTTGATTCCAGCTTGTGTTTCATCCAGCCCAGCGTTTCTCATGATGTACTCTGCATATAAGTTAAATAAGCAGGGTGGCAACATACAGCCTTGACATACTCCTTTTCCTATTTGGAACTAGTCTGTTGTTTCATGTCCAGTTCTAACTGTTGCTTCCTGACCTGCATACAGTTTTCTCAAGAGGCAGGTCAGGTGGTCTGGTATGCCCATCTCTTTCAGAATTTTCCACTGTTTACTGTGATCCACACAGTCAAAGGCTTTGGCATAGTCAATAAAGCAGAAATAGATGTTTTTTCTGGAACTCTCTTGCTTTTTCCATGATCCAGCAGATGATGGCCCTTAGGAGCAGATAATTAAAATTTGTAAATGCCCATAGGATATTAAACCTTGATGTTCTATAGGTCTTATCTCAGCACAATCTGATTTATGAACATCACCTTTGTCCCTAAATTTAATTTTCCTTTTGAGTCTGACAGGAGTTTAAAAAAAAAATACACATTTCAGTGTTAGTCACACTGAAACTGTAACTCCCTTTCCTTCACTCTATATATACACCAACCTTCTCCAACCAAGTCTTCCTACTTCTTTAAAAATGTGTCTCACAAGCATCTCCCTCCCTATGGCCAATGTTTTGGGTCCAGCTCTGACCATACTATAGTAAACATAGAATTTTGAGCATTACTTTACTAGTGTGTGAGATGAGTGCAATTGTGCAGTAGTTTGAGCATTCTTTGGCACTGCCTTTCTTTGGGATTGGAATAAAAACTGACCTTTTCCAGTCCTGTGGCCACTGCTGAGTTTTCCAATTTTGCTGGCATATTGAGTGCAGCACTTTCACAGCATCATCTTTCAGGATTTGAAATAGCTCAATTGGAATTCCATCACCTCCACTAGCTTTGTTTGTAGTGATGCTTTCTAAGGCCCACTTGACTCCACATTCCAGGATGTCTGGCTCTAGGTCAATGATCACACCATCGTGATTATCTGGGTCATGAAGATCTTTCTTGTACAGTTCTTCTGTGTATTCTTGCCACCTCTTCTTAATATCTTCTACTTCTGTTAGGGCCATACCATTTCTGTCCTTTATCGAGCCCATCTTTGCATGAAATGTTCCCTTGGTATCTCTAATTTTCTTGAAGAGATCTCTAGTCTTTCCCATTCTGTTGTTTTCCTCTATTTCTTTGCACTGATCGCTGAGGAAGGCTTTCTTATCTCTTCTTGCTGTTCTTTGGAACTCTGCATTCAGATGCTTGTATCTTTTCTTTTCTCCTTTGCTTTTCGCTTCTCTTCTTTTCACAGCTATTTGTAAGGCCTCCTCCGACAGCCATTTTGCTTTTTTGCATTTCTTTTCCATGGGGATGGTCTTCATCCGTGTCTCCTGTACAATGTCACGAACCTCTGTCCATAGTTCATCAGGCACTCTATCTATCAGATCTAGTCCCTTAAATCTATTTCTCACTTCCACTGTATAATCATAAGGGATTTGATTTAGGTCATACCTGAATGGTCTAGTGGTTTTCCCTACTTTCTTCAACTTAAGTCTGAATTTGGCAATAAGGAGTTCATGATCTTAGCCATAGTAAGCTCCTGGTCTTGTTTTGGCTGACTGTATAGAGCTTCTCCATTTTGGCTGCAAAGAATATAATCAAACTGATTTCAGTATTGACCATCTGGTGATGTCCATGTGTATAGCCTTCTCTTGTGTTGTTGGAAGAGAGTGTTTGTTATGACCAGTGCATTCTCTTGGCAAAACTCTGTTAGCCTTTGCCCTGCTTCATTCCATACTCCAAGGCCAAATTTGCCTGTTATTCCAGGGGTTTCTTGACTTTTACTTTTTCATCCCAGTCCCTATAATGAAAAGCACATCTTTTGTGGGTGTTAGTTCTAAAAGGTCTTGTAGGTCTTCATAGAACTGTTCAACTTCAGCTTCTTCAGCGTTATTGGTTGGAGCATAGCATATTGGTTGGATTACCGTGATATTGAATGGTTTGCCTTGGAAATGAACAGAGATCATTCTGTTGTTTTTTGAGATTGCATCCAAGTATTGCATTTCGGACTCTTTTGTTGACTATGATGGCTACTCCATTTCTTCTAAGGGATTCCTGCCCACAGTAGTAGATATAATGGTCATCTGAGTTAAATTCACCCATTCCAGTTCATTTTAGTTTGCTTATTCCTAGAATGTCAACGTTCACTCTTGCCATCTCCTGTTTGACCACTTCCAAATTGCCTTGATTCATGGACCTGACATTCCAGATTCCTATGCAATATTGCTTTTCACAGCATTGGACCTTGCTTCTATCAGCAGTCACATCCACAGCTGGGTATTGTTTTTGCTTTGGCTCCATCCTTTCATTCTTTCTGAAGTTATTTCTCCACTGATCTCCAGTAGCACATTTGGCACCTACCGACCCGGGGAGTTCCTCTTTCAGTATCCTATCATTTTCCTTTTCATACTGTTCATGGGGTTTTCAAGGCAAGAATACTCAAGTGGTTTGCCATTCCCTTCTCCAGTGGACCACATTCTGTCAGACCTCTCCACCATGACCCTCCTGTCTTAGGTGGCCCCACACGGAATGGCTTAGTTTCACTGAGGTAGACAAGGCTGTGGTCTGTGTGATCAGACTGGCTAGTTTTCTATGATTATGGTTTCAGTGTGTCTACCCTCTGATGCCCTTTTGCAACACCTACAGTCTTACTTGGGATTCTCTTACCTTGGACGTGGGGTATCTCTTCACGGCTGCTCCAGAAAGTGCAGCCTCTGCTCCTTTCCTTGGACGAGGGATATCTCCTCACGGCCGCCCCTCCTGACCTTGAAGGTGGAGTAGCTCCTCTCGGCCCTCCTGTGCCCGCACAGCCGCCACTCCTTGGATATGGTGTTGCTCCTCTCGGCCACCTCCCCTGACCTGGGGCATGGGGTAGCTCCTCTCGGCCACCACCCCTGATCTTGGACGCCCCAGGTTCCTATGCAATATTGCTCTTTACAGCTTCGGACCTTGCTTCTATCACCAGTCACATCACTGCAGATGGTGATTGCAGCCATGAAATTAAAAGATGCTTACGCCTTGGAAGGAAAGTTATGACCAACCTAGATAGTATACTGAAAAGCAGAGATATTACTTTGCCAACAAAGGTCCATCTAGTCAAGGCTATGGTTTTTCCTGTGGTCATGTATGGATGTGAGTGTTGGACTGTGAAGAAAGCTGAGTGCCGAAGAATTCATGCTTTTGAACTGTGGTGTTGGAGAAGACTCTTGAGAGTCCCTTGGACTGCAAGAAGATCCAACCAGTCCATCCTAAAGGAGATCAGTCCTGGGTGTTCATTGGAAGGACTGATGCTGAAGCTGAAACTCCAAAACTTTGGCCACCTCATGCAAAGAGTTGACTCATTGGAAAAGACCCTGATGCTCGGAGGGATTGGGAGCAGGAGGAGAAGGGGACAACAGAGGATGAGATGCCTCAATGGCATCACCAACTCGATGAACATGAGTTTGAGTGAACTCCGGGAGTTGGTGATGGACAGGGAGGCCTGGCGTGCTGTGATTCATGGGGTTGCAAAGAGTCGGACACGACTGAGCGACTGAACTGAACTGAGAGACTTTGAAATTTTATCTTTGTCCTGCTTGAAAACACACAAATAAAAAACAGCACAGTTCAGTAGCTCCCAATTGCCCACAAAAACCAAACTCTTATATAAAACATTTAAAATCCTTCTAAATGTGACTTCAACTTCCCTCTCCAGCTACATGCCTCCATCTCCCTGGGCTATTTCACCAATATGCCATCCACTGTCACTCTGCCATGGTTCTCCGAGCTATGTCCCTGTGTGGGGTGACTTTATCAACACCTCTTCCTCTGGCAGCATCTCACATCAGGACTCTGCTTCAATGTTATCTTTTCTGTGAACATTTCCTGACTCTCTTAACAATCCTTTTCTCAAACCAGACAAAATTAATAGCTCCCTCTTTAACACTCCTAGTATATTTTGTTGGCACTTACAATGCCCCACTGGATTTTAAACAACTTGAGATAAAGGACTATATTAGTTCATCTGTGGATGCCTGGCATCCAGCTCAGTGCTTGGTATATTAGTAGATCCTTAATAAATAGAGGTAGAATTGATCTAACCCAATTTTAATATTTTGGTTTTCATGTTAAAGCTATCTGGAAGCAGAAGTTTAAAGTACTGATTAAACGGATGCTGATTTTGTTGCAGTCTCTATTTCTTCTTCTTCCGTATTATTAGAACTCACAATTTCTGGTTGGACTCTTGGCTCTTGGAATAGAAACTACATTTCTCAGCTTCCTTGTGGTCATTTGTTAAATTCTGGATGGTAACATATAAGCAGAGGTGGCATGGCAACTTATAGGAAGGCTGAAAGGGAAAGCCCTGGAATGTGGACATAATTGCTGAGCCTCCAACTTTGACATGCATGGCTACTTTGGGAGTGCAAGCCTTGTAAAGCACAGCAGCAGGACAGATGGAGCCTCAGCCCTCTCCCCGTGGACTCAGTGTGCCACATCAGATCCAGCTGCATTATCCAATGGATATGAGACAAGGAAGTTAGATCCCACAGTTTTAAATTGTGTTTTACTTATTTGCTGAACCCAATTTTTAGTGATATAATTTAAAAACACTGGTATTTATATTAAAATATTTAACAAAACACAGCTTATTTCCCTAACCTTTAAACAGAGAGTTTAAAATATGATTTACTCTTCTTCTGATTAACAAGTATCACAGAACTATAATGATATGTGACATCATCCAGGAGACCACAATTACCTGCTTAAGAGGACTGTGCTTATAAGATTGTTTTCCTTGTCAGCTCTACCACTTCTTACTTTCAGTGTGCCTGCATCTACAAGGTAGGACGATATCCCTTTAAATTTTTTTCTATCTTCTGAAGCAGTCACCTACATAAAGTTTCATGTTCTCATTCTCCAATAATGACCCATAAAGGAAGTATCACTATATTTGAAAGAATGAGTTCCCCTCCTACATCTGCATATATAAAGCATCAAAGTAGAAGACAACTTTGAGACCATGCACCACACTGTAAGTCCATAAACCATTATCTGTTCACAAAGATAAAAAACTGAAAAATAAAAACTTACAGCACTTTTGATATTTCTGTGACAGGCAAGCCCATGACAAGCAGTGTACTTGTTCACTGAATAGAGTGCAAACCACTTTGGATGCCATTTAATTCACTTGTTAAGTCACACGTGGCATGACCCGAGTGTATGTCATGTATACCAAGACCATGTGTTAACTGAAGATGGGTTCACATTTTAAAAAAACTTCAGAGAGTTCAAAACACTGGTCTACATCTGGGGTCAGAACTTGGGGTTCCTGATTTCTGGCTCAGCACTGGCTGCCTTGGTCCTTTGCTGCACTCAGGTGCTAACACTGATGTCACCAACCCATATCTCACCACTTGAGGGGCTTCAGAGTCATTGTCTAAACACAGCTCTAAACCTGCTGTGAGTACTTCTGCAATGTGATTGGTTTCGCTGTGTCTGAACACCAGTTTTCCTGGGATGGACCCCATATACCTGGGTTCCAAGGACTGCTTCACCCCAGCATTGGCCTCCACTCCTACCGTCCCCTCAACACTATTCTCGATCCTGCTTCAAACTGAATAAACTATGAATCTTTCTCTCATCCAGTTCTGAAAATCTCCACTGCCTAAGTGCCACTACAGCAGTGCTCACGCTTCTTCAACAGAGAGAGAGAGAAACGGGGAAAGCACTTTAGATTCAACCCACACTCACTTGAATCAGTGGTCACCGTTTACTGGTCTGATGAAGTTGTTGAATGACCAATTCACTGAGTTATTGTTGAATTTTTAAAAAGATTAGTTCTGGCGATTGTGCACAGCAGTAGTTTTCACAAATGTTTGGGTAGGGTAGCTCAGTTATCAGTTTCCCACATGATTTACATTTCAGATACTAAAGCAATTCTCTGGGACTTAGCATTTAAGATGTGGATGGAGGAGTTATCCTTTAAACACACTTTATAGCCTTTTATATTTCTGCAGGTGTCTGTCCTGGCCATGCCTCTGCTTCTGCTGGTGAAAAGGCTCTTTACGAATCTTCTCCACCTGGTAAAAGATATATACCTGACAGTTTTCTGCAATTAGTAATTTGGCAAGTTGTCAAAGAATTGATCTGCAGCCATCACCAAGTGCCACATCCTACGCCACTTGAATTATGTTTCCATTCACATAGCAAATGACTTCAGCAGCTGAAAGTAAATTTTGGGAGAAAGAATTGCCTCTACTAACATCACTGATTTTACATGTACTTTTTGTGTCAAAGCACACCAAATCAATTACCTCCATACCACCTCCACCCCAAAGAGTTGTTTCCTGTGGATTCTTTCCTTCTGCTTCAAAGAAGAGCCACAACAGTTTGTGCGTGGATTGTGGGGTGGTAAGCTACCTGTATGCAGTATTTTACTTTAAAGTGCTTTCAAATATACTGTCTCATCTGATTCACATAATCAGTTAATGCGTTTGCCAGGGTCCACATTACTCTGTATTTTTGTGTTTTTTTTTTTGGGGGGGGGGGAGGAGCTGAGGAAACAGGCTCATCAAAGTTAGAAAACTTCCCTCAAAGTCATATAGGCAGCAAGTTAAAGGATCTGCACCAGAAACAATCTCTCAACTCTTACTTCTTCACCTGGCTCTGATTCCTATTCGGGCATTTTTAAATATTTCTGCATAAAAGAATATCAGTGAAGTATTTTCAGTCTTTACAGTATTTAGGTGCTATCATTAGTTTGCCTCTGACTATGCTTTCCTAGCCCTATTAATATAAATAACTTATTTTTGGTGTTTTCATATGGTTCATTTAGCTGTAAACTTTTGAAGGTGAAGGCCAGTTCTTCTCCATGGTCAGTATTGTTCATGACATGTGTCTCCTGGCACTCAAGGGATCCCCATTTAGTTTCTTTTGGCCAGAGCCTTCCTTGGGTGCTTTGAATCTGGCCAGTGAGCATTAACCAATCAAACAGCTTCTACGGTTCTGGCAGGACTTCTAAGACCTTCTCTCACACAAAAGTTCAGGAATGAGAATAATAAGTCAGGCTATTTTAAACAATAAATGCAACTATTCTAAGAACAGACAGCACAAAGGTTTTTCTAGTCTCTTTGAAGACTAGAACTATGGATCAATGTGCAATGACCATCATCTCTCTTAAAAAGAGGAGATTTCACGTTTTCTTCTCTTAACTCTATTTCTCATCTGGAAAATGTGAGTGTACTGGTGTTGAATCAACTATTCTAAATGGTATTACAATATACTGTTCAGTGAAAAAGTAAAATGCAAGAATATGTTGGGAAAAGAACTTAACAAGAAGGCTGCAACCACTTTAGAAGTGTAAAACTCCATCCGCAGGGGAGTTGGGACACTAAAACTTCCATCAAAGCACATGAAAATGACATCAGTGGTCTGTTATCCCCTCATAAATGAACCAGACCTGGGCAAGGACGTTTGAGCAACATCAACCCTTGTCAAACCCTTAACAAAGTTTGACATCTGTTAAATCATTAGAGGGACAAATAAAATGTTAACCAAGACAGAGAAGGAAGGGAGAGTGCTGATAGAAAGTATTAGGACTAAAGGTAAAAGACCAGAAAAGACATGATTAATTCCTGGATTTGGAATATCTCTATAACTTGTTGGCTAAACCTTCCCAAGTTCCAAGTCACTGGAAACTACTCTGGCAATAAAAACACTATGGAGATCTGTAATAGATGGATTTAGGGCTTTTAACACTGATACAGCTGTTTTCACAATAAGTGGAGATCCTTTGGCTCTTCATATCCTCATCTTCCTCCAGACACCTTGTTTCAATTCCATGGAATGTAATTCTCCCTGACCTCAAAGAGACCTTTGTCCTTGAACCAGCTTCGTAAGAACAAAAACCAAACATTGGCCTATAGTACTTATCTTAGTTTTTATACCTGATTAAACAGTGCACTCTTATTTTCTCTGTCCTTTGAGTCTGGGGCATACTAGTCTGGGATCACTTGTACAGAAAAGAGTGGGGTTTCCCTTCAAAACTTAGGACAGAGAAAAATCTACTGCTGTGTTGTGCAAGTGGCTTCAGTCACGTCCAACTCTTTGCAACCCCATGGACTGTAGCCTGCCAGACTCCTCTGTCCAAGGGATTCTCCAGGAAAGAATATTGGTGCCATGAGTATTGGCATCATGATAAGTGAGGTGCCATGCCCTCCTCCAGGGGATCTTCCCAACCCAGGGATTGAACTCACGTCTCTTACATCTCCCGTATTGGCAGGCAGGTTCTTTACCACTATCGCCACCTGGGGAGTCCTCAAGAATTGCTTGATACATCAGTTAGCATTACTTTCCATGACTAATACGTAACTTATACTATATTGAAATTTACGAAAACAAATAAGCTTGAGACTTATATGATAAATGTACCATAAATGGATCGGGATAAATATGCATCCAAATCTAACTGGCCTGAAGGTGAACAGCAACCAACCTTCATATGTGGGTACATGAGGACTTTCTGCAGCAACAAGGAGAGGTGCACAGGAAGTAACATTCCACACTTTTGGGCCTGCCAGTCAAAGGACGGACCTTGAGAAGGAATAGCTAAAGTGCATTAGCTCATTCTTACTCTGTGTGTGGGTGAAGCCAGGCAAGAAAAACGCAAGAGAATTCACAGCAGGAGGAAAAGAAGTAATCTGGACTACTGCAGCCCAACCCCATGCAGACAAGAAGCACTTTGGCAGGGCCTCCAACATGTAAGACCTAAACATGTATGCAGGTCCAGCAATGGGAAGTTGGGGTAACCATGGAGATAGTATCAGTAACCAAAGCAACAGGTAAGTATAGCAACTTAATGGCAGCAAACAATAGCAGCAGAAGCTCCAGAAGAACCAGTTTTCCAGGGAGGAAGTGCAGGAGTGCTGCACCAGTTGGCCAAGCTGAAGCTCTGGGTGGACCATACCACGAAGGGCTGCTCAGAGGAAGCTCTAGTGACAGGTGAGCAGAGAGGACTGAGACAGGGGCTGGGTTGCAGGTCCCATGATCCAACTGATAGGGGAAGCAAGAAAATGTCTTCTTGTGAGAATGTACTGTAACCTTCTCCTCCAGTATTCTCCTAGAAAATACTCCACTGGTTCTGCCTGCAGCCTTAATTCTAGAATCCATTAACACCAGCAGAAGAACTCAGATTCACATACTTTAATAGAGTACAGTTGTATTCTCACTCCTTCTTTCCCTTCCCCTGAGAGAGTTTCAGGCAGTTGGCAAACATGGCCACAAAAACCATGCCACATGAATAGTCTGGCCTCTCTAAACTCCTTCCCACGGCCAGGTGGACCCTGTTGTGGGCTGCATGCCATACTCTGTACCCAATAACTGCATTATTAGGTGGGAAAAATCCCATCACAAGAAAACATCATAAAGCTTGCTTCCCTTCTGCCATATTCTGTGCATTTTCCAAGGAAAGGAGCTGGATATTTATTCTAAATCACTTGGCCTGTACTTCACAAACAACAAGGACAAGTGCACTTCTTGGCATCTTAATCATGGGGCCATGCCAACCTGAAACAAATTACCTGCCATTCTAAATGCAGTCAATCAATGCATAAACACCAAGATGTTTATGGCCTTCGGATGCTTACAATCATGTAGAACAAGTCACACAAGTACATACACATCGCTATTCTCTTCTGGGCTTCCCTGGTGGCTCAGAGGTTAAAGCGTCTGCCTGGAATGTGGGATACCCGGGTTCAATCCCTAGGTGGGGAAGATCCCCTGGAGAAGGAAATGGCAACCCACTCCAGTACTTTTCTTTTCTAAGATATAACTAACGTTGGAAAATACAAAGACTTGGATACGCTAGATTGATATTTGACCCAGTACCAACCTTCAAGCTTTAGCAGGAGAAATGTGAGAGTTTAGTGGGTATTGAGCAGGTGAAAGAGGACGAAGAAGGAAGAGGGATAAAAAGAGAGGACCTCTTGGGGACAACTGCCTGGATAGTCTTAGGTGGTGGACCCGCAACAGAGAACCTGTCTCTGCAAAACCTAGAACCACTACTGGATTCTTCACAAGTACTCAGTTTAGAAGTTCTACACAGTAAGAGGCAGAGTGAGGGAGGTAGGGGGCAAGGGGAGGGTTATCTTGTATTTAGTTCCTGCCCCAAATCCTCAATACTTCTAAGATTACTTTCTATAGTGACGGCAAAACTGTAGCTCCTGTCCCCGTCAAAAAAATACTCAAGAGATCTAACTACTTTCTCTTGGAATTCATTCATGCCATGACTCACCTCATTACCAAGGTGACCCAGACAGTTGCCACTTCCCCTGGTACCTAGGAGTGGGGCTACTGCACAGCATCCACTTGTGGCCCTGAAGCCTCAAGACTGACACTTCTTATACTTGCTGGATTAAGACAAGGTCTGTCTTACCAGTACCTCCTTCTCTCTCCAGAAAAATAACTACTACAGGTAAGCAGGGAGAGTAAAGGAGCTCAGAGACCTTGCTTATATGCCTGTACTTGCAGGTCTTCCAGTCTTAAAGCTTGGCATTCTTATTTGCTCTGAGGCCCAAATGGAGAAGTGCCATTGAATGCTTTGTGGCTGTGGAAAAGGAGAAAGGAAACTAATGATTGTGTTATTATTAAGGGCAATAAAGACAGCAGTTACAGCCTCACACAAAGTTTCTTAGTGTCAGGCTAAAAACTGGGAAAGGCATACATCAGGGCTGTATACTGTCACCCTGCTTACGTAACTTATATGCAAAGTACACCATGAGAAATGCCGGGCTGGGTGAAGCACAAGCTGGAATCAAGATTGTCGGAAGAAATATCAAATAACCTCAGATATGCAGATGGCACCTTATGGCAGAAAGTGAAGAGGAACTAAAAAACCTCCCAATGAGAGGAGAGTGATGAAGCTGGCTTAAAATTCAACATTCAAAAGATGATGGCATCCAGTTCCATCACTTCATGGCAAATAGATGGGGAAACAATAGAAACAGAGACAGACTTTATTTTCTTGGGCTCCAAAATCAGTGCAGATGGTGACTGCAGCCATGAAATTAAAAGACGCTTGCACCTTGGAAGAAAAGCTATGATAAACCTAGACAGTGTATTTAAAAGCAGAGACTTCACTTTGCCGACAAAGGTCTATCTAGTCAAAGCTATGGTTTTTCCAGTAGTCACGTACAGATGTGAGAGCTGGATCATAAAGAAGACTGTGTGCCAAAGAATCGATGCTTTTGAACTGTGGTGTTGGAGAAGACTCTTGAGAGACCCTGGGAAAGCAAGAAGATCCAACCAGTCAATCCTAAAGGAAATCAATCCTGAATATTCATTGGAAAGACTGATGCTGAAGCTCCAATACTTTGGCCACCTGATGCAAAGAGCTGACTCATTAGAAAAGACCTTGATGCTGGGAAAGATTGAAGGCAGGAGGTGAAGGGGACGGTAGAGGACAAGATGGTTGGATGGCATCACTGACTTGATGGCATGAGTTTGAGCAAGCTCTGGGAGATGGTGAAGGACAGGGAAACCTGGCATGCTGCAGTCCATGGGGTCTCAGAGTCGGACAGGACTGAGCGACTGAATAACTAGAATACCCTCTCCTTCTGGCCTATGGGCTAGTTTGTCTCCACTTTATAAAGAAAACTGGGTCTCAGAGAGGCTTTGCCAAGGGCAGAACCCTAAGTGCAAAAGCCAGTAATGTACTCAGATCCCTCTGATTTCAAAGTTCTTTCCAGACACTGAACTGCCTCTGTGTAGAGAAGCAGCTTCAGCCTAATTTTAACAAAGTAAAAACAACCCAAGAAGAGTACCTGAGTGTGTTGGAACTTGGGGGCCAGGAAGGGGAAAGGCAGTTGATCTCCCAAATGAAACAGCTGCTGCTACTAACATCATCACTAAAGTGATGGGAACAGTTACTTAGTATATTTAAAAAAACTGATTAGATTTCTCCTTGTGCATTATAAGCATCTTGTTTTGCTCTTTACTCTTGCTTCCAGGAAGCTCAGAGACAAACCCAAAGTTCCTGTTTAGTAACTGTGCAGTAAGCCACATGCATATCAGTATTTTCATCTTGATCCTGGATTTTGATTTCTATTTCACTTGGTTCTAACCTTTACTCATCATTTATCTATTTATTCACATGAGAAACCTCAATTTATTCTCATGAGAAACCTCAAAACTTTAGTGGAATAAGGTTAAGGTATGCATGACATTAATTTAAAAAAATAATTTACCTGGGTGCAGCTTTCATCTGTAGCATCACACAGATTCTTTAGTCCTTTGAATTCTATTGCTAAAGTATCTGAAGCAAAAAAAAAAAAAAAAAGACACCATCTGGAGCCTTTGGAAAGACAGAGGTAATCAGGTCTTTGATCTGCTCTGCACATGGACTGGGAGAGGGAAATAGGACCAAATCTCCCTGACACAGACAATCATTTGCTTTATTAAACAAGTGTCTTGTATTACACACAGAGTAGTGCGTTATGTGGATGCACAAGAAAAAAAGATGATGAAAAGTAGATACTGAGCATATTGAATACTCTGGGTTTTGAAACATTAACATCACAGCTGTTTCTAATAATTTTTTCTCTAACTGCAAGCTTATTTCCACAACATGTTCTAATGTAACTGTAACTGCCCCAGAATGTTTTTCATTTTTTCAAATGAAGTCTTGTTAGAAATAACTATGCATCGGAGAGCCCATAGTCATCTTAGCTTACTACCCCATATACAGGTTATTTTGTATTCATTTATTGGTGTGTTATGTGATTCAAGACGTGACAGTTTGAAACAATCTAACCTACTTTTAAATTAGTGAAATGTGCCTTTTTAAACAACAGAACAACAACAACAACAAAACCCAAGAATACCTCACTAATGAGAGAAGTCAAGAAAGTTCATCAGTGGAGTGCCCTGCAGTTTTAAACGTAAATGACAACGAGAAGCTCATTCCTCCACCATCTGTATCTTGGGTACTGATAATGGTAACAGGTCACTGCAACTGGCCTGGGAACTATGCTAGCAGGCCCAGGGCCTAGTTGGACATATCTAAGTCTTTTGTAGGAGGGTTCTTTGGTTTAAAGCATTAAAACTATGGGGTGAACCTAAATTCAGGTGCAAAGAAAATACACATTAATACTCCTTTTAAGTTCCTCTTTATATTTACCTTGTTTTTCTCAACTGTCTCCCTCCATCCATGTAGCTGCTTTTTCTTCTAAATAGTTTTATAGCTTTGTAAAAAGTTTGGGGATGTCTTCAGTTGAGACTCTCCCAGGAGGTTTGACCATCAGAGGCTAATCTCTTCTCTGGGCTTGATTTTCCAATGAGACCCAGGACAGTTCAGGACAACCTAGAGGGGTCCCCTTTCAACCTGGGTTTTGGGTGACGCTCAGTTTCTGTTCCAGCCAGGAGTCTCCCGCTGCGGCAGCTGCCCATGGCGAGATGGTGAGGTCGACCAAGAGCCTAGTATAGGGTTCCAGCAAGGCTGCTCTGCTCTAGGCAGGGCTCAGGGACAGTGCGGCCCAGCGGCCCCAAGGGCATCACGTGTCCTGGCCTGAAGCGTGGCCAGGACACTAAACGACCACTAGTCCCTTCTACTGGGAGGTCGCAGGCCGGGACCTGTAACCCCCTCACTCCACCACCCTCCAATCTGGGAGGGCTGTGAACTGCCACCCGGCGGGATAGTTGACAAGTCTCTCCCAGACGGAATATATATTATCCCGCCACCACATGGTGGGCGAGCCGGCAAAGACTATTATCCCCGTTGTAAAGCTGAGGAGGTTAAGGCCGGGACAAGGCCGGGGTCCCGAAACAAATGCGTGTGGAATCATTTCAGGAGAGGAGCTCAGTCCGCCTGCCTCCGCCCCAAACTTCGGAGCCGGGCGGGCCGCGGGCCAGGGAGTTGGCCGAGGCCCGAGTGAATTAGCGTTTACGCCCTTGGGGAAGGAAGCGGTGGGCGGCGCGGCTGGCGAGGTCAGGGGCCCGGAACCGCCGAGGCGAGGGCGAAGAAAAGGCCTGAGCCGCGGAGCCCAGGAGCCACAAAGAGGCCCAGGCTCCCCAGGACGCAGCCACCAGACCTCAGCAGCGGACTCAGTGGGCGCCCAACTCCCACGCGCTGCCCCGGAACCAGAGCTCTCCGCGGGGCGTGGGGTGGGGGGGAGGGCTTAGGTTTACCTCACTTCGCTCTTTAAGCCATTTTTAAAAGGAGAGGCTTCACTGGCAGCTACAAGGGACAAACACACCCCCCATTCCCCGCTCCAAACCCTCGCAGTCTCCCGCAGCAACCCGGCCTAACGGCCCGCGCCGTCTCCGCACGCACACGCACGCACACATGCGCACACGCCGCTCACGCCAGGTCTGGGCTCTGCGGCGCCGCTCTAGCAGCTCTCGCCGGTTGGGCTGAAGCCCGGGAAATCGGCGGCGGTGTGGTTGTGAGTGTTTCTGAGGGTTAGTTTCCCTCGGAGGAGCCAGCGCCGCACTAGGCAAGGGGCCCTCTGCGTTCGGGGCAGCAAGCCCTTTCAGCCTACGAGCGGAGGCGCAAGCGCGTCGCGGCCGCCCACACTAATCAATAACTCTCGGCTGGCTCCGAACGGCAGGGGGCTGAGAGATCTTTCCGAGGGAGCCAGCCCGGGAGATGATGTATTTATTCTTCGCACTTACTGTGCACTTAGCACCAAGAGGGCTGTTCTTTGCTCTTAGTGAAAGAAAGAAACCCTCGGCTCCGCAGCCTTGACTCCCTGTGGCCGCTGAACGCGAGTCCGCCTGGGGTCGCGGAATCATAGACTTGGTCTCTGCAACAGGTGGCGAGGGCCGGCGGCGACCGACCGGGACACCTTCCCCTCTGCCTGACCCACATCTCCTGGGTGTCGTGGCCGGCCACTTCGCCCCAAAGAAGAGGCCGAGGACTCTTGTGCACTGGGGAGTGAAAAGACTGGCGGGCCACGGGCTCCAAGCAGTTCCAGCGCCGAGGCAGAGAGTTTTCCAGGCTCCTTTGATTTTCCGTAAAATAGATTTACTTAATGGCTGAGACGAATCTCGCTTTCAAGTGACTTGAGCAATCAGAGAAACTCCTCTCTGGCATTCAGAGAGAGTCGAGGAATTGTTATTCCTTGCTCAGTCCCCCACCCCTCAGTTTGCCTCCCTAGTCTTCCTGACTTCATTCACAGACAACCCACTGGACAACTCTCAGTGATAAATTAGGGAGTCGTTTAGGCGTGGCTATGCCGTTCTACCCTACATGCCGCTTCCGCGGATGACTCTGAACTCGGAGTAGAATCCTATTCCCGCTCAGATCCCCGGAGCCGAGCCTCACTCACTCCAACCAGGCGAGCCCAGCGGCTGCTGGAACATCGTGGCTGCCGCGGGCGCGCGGCTTCGAGCGCGCTGCTCCCCGAAGCCGCCGCGATGCTGATTTATGCTCCAGCCGCTCGCGAGAACCCCAACGCTTTGGCTGGGTTAATTTTTGTCAATTGTTCCTCATCACACTGAGATAGTTTGCAGCTTGAGGCGGGTTTTATTTATCACCCTGCACATTTGAAATACAGTCAGACATAAAAATAACTGACTCTGGGACTCTGGCGCAATATTGGAGCCGTCGGGGAATAATTTGGCTAACTGACTTGGACGTTTCACCTTCTAAACAGAAATGCAACTCTCAGTCAAACTGTAAATCAAATTGTCTTCGGCAATGGAGGGGGGAAAAAAAGCACCAAACCCAGAAGGGAACAGAAACAAAATGAAAGAGAACGCAGATATTGACCAAAGCAAAACGAGCTGCAGAAACCCAGATTGGATTTTAATTTTAGGCGTGGAACCTCGTCGAGAATGTGAATTAGTAAATGTTTTACCAGTCGGATCCGCCTTGGAGATTCTAGGGTGCCCTGGAAACTGGACCGATTTCTTTCTTTTTTTAAATGCTACTGCTGTTTTTGTTATTAAATAATATATTCCAATTGTAAATGTTAAGGGCAATGATCTGGGTAGGACGGGGTAGGAATTCTGGGAACCACCTAAAACTTGGAGAAAGAGGTCAGAAATTTCCTGGCACTTTCCTGTCCCCAAATTTCTTGTGAATAGGTAGAAAAGAATCTGATAATCTTTTCGGCTCCTCCGGCATTCCTCCCCCGCCCCCAACACCTGTCTGGAAGCCCCCAATAATGAAAGCTCAATTTCTTACCGCGGCACCAAGACCGAGTGGTCTAAATCTTGGCGGGGAGTGGCTTTCAGGAAGACAGGAACTGGAAGAGAAACCCACCCCCAAGCGACCACTCAACAATTGATCAATTAGAGGAACTCAAAACGCAACCAAATAAAAATTCTGCCAGGGTGGGGAGCATCTGCTATTATTTTTGTATTATTTCACACAGCCCGAACTCCAGCAAGTAGATTTCATTCCTGCACAACAAAGCGGAGATCAGCCTCCTGCATTTCCCAAGCTTCTACAAGGGAAATCTGAAGACCGTTTTCTTGACATGAAGCCACAGCGACCTTAAATGTAGACACCTTCCCCTGTCATAGGGTATTAAACATTTATATATTTGTTTAAACTTTTTAACCAAGACTATTCACATAACTTGCGTCTAACATTTCTCCAAATAAACTGGAACAGGAGAGCTGTGACTCTTAAAATCCACAAATTAAAATTAAATTTCAAGATAACAAAGGGGGCTTCAGGTAGAAACTTGGCGGGATTATTTTCAAGTAACTATGAAAGTTTAAGATACTTCTATAGTTGATAGTCCTTGGTATCTCTTCTGAATATATAATATTAAATTGTGGTTGCAATCAAAACGTGGTTTCAAAGGGATTAAATGAAATAAAATTTAATTTTTTATGGGGGAAAAGATCGGCAAGTAGTTGGAAATTTCTCTCAAAAACAAATTTATTTGGTGTGTTTTTGACATTTGCATGATCCAGTTCTTAACCTAGTGGTTTTTATATCAACCCCAAACTGGTTTTGCTCAAGTTGACATCTCTGCTTCTTCACATTGGGAACTCGGTAAGCGCAGCGTGCTCTGCTGACAGGCAACTCCTGTGTTGTGAGTATTCCTTTGCCAATACATGGTGTGATGTCCTTTTCAGTGTAACGAGTAGGAAAAATAAAAGAAAACTTTGCCTCTCCACACATTTATTTGTTGTTTTTTCTTTATTTCTAACACATCAAGATGAGTTCTTTCTCTTAGAATCTCAAACCACAAATATCTCCTTAAAACGTATATTTAAAAAAAAAATTAAATCTACAGATGTAATACATAGTGTGAACCCTATAAAATGCGTTTACAATGCTGACTTAAAGAAAGAAATTTATAACTTTCATATGTACCTTCCTTTTGCAATAGGCAACTGCCATATGTTTCCGACTTCCATAATTCAGTTTTTCCTGGACATCTGTAGCAGGTAGTGAGTGCTTCTTAAAGTACATTTTATGTAATTTGAGAAGGAAGCCCAACCAAAGACTAAAGGTTAACATAAAAAAGCACAAGTCTTTCTAGAAATGTTAGTTATTCAAAATTTACATCACCTATTGTGCATGGCCTGAGTTACTTTTTTTCCCTCTTCTTCTTTCTTCTTGAGACTGAATTTGGAAATGCAGTATTGTGAATGCTGAGAATTTTTCCACATGCAGCATTTCCAAAATGTCTAAATGCTTTGGTAGAGTTCCTCTTGTTTTTACTGTTCTTTAGCCTTTTGCTTGAAGATTCTCATTTGGTTCTTTTGAAAACCCACATTGGAAGTGTTTTCCAGTAAGATTATTTTGAGACACATTGTAATATTTTTATATCAAAAGAGGGAAATCATAAGCTCTTTCATTTTTCCTTTATCTTAGCTGTTCATCTTATACTTGTTAAAGGATGGAAGAGTTTACATGATTAAAAATGAAAACAAACCCAAAAGTAATGTAGAAAAGCCAAGCTTGTTTTCAGGTTTTTTTGACTGTGTGTTTAAATTCAGAGTTCATTATTAATGCTAATACTACATTTCAGTAGCTCACTTCTTTTTGTGAATTTCCAGTGCTAGACTTAATCTGTCAAAATCCCCTTCATTCAGCTGAAACTGAAATGTTTCATCTGTCAGTACAAAACTATGAATATATTCTAGCCACATTCTTTATTGTTCATATTTTCAGCAGATTATATAAATGCACACTAAATATTTACTGTTTAATAACTGTAGGTATCTACAGATGTGAAATAGGAGAACAGGGTCCAATTTATAGCCAATTAGATGGTGTAATAATTTGTATAAAAAGCTAAAAACCTTACCTACTGATTCTTACATGGAAACTAAACAGGGACTCAGTTTTCTTTTCAATTCATTTTATTAAATCAGCAGACTCAAGATAATCCTCATTCATGGGGAAAATAGCATTAAATATTTAGTTCTAAGAATATGAAGCTACATATTTAAAATATCAATTTAAACATGATTTTATGAAGTATAAACTATTAAAATGCCCATCAACTATTTAGGGAATATTGTTTAATTTCCCCATTCTTTGTCCCAATTTGGTTTATGTCCAAATTGACCTGTTGCAATATTGGTATCAGCAATGTCCAACTACCCACCTTTGGGTATTCATTTACATCTAGGTGTTAATTTCATTAACCACCTCCAAATCAGCTAACACCTGATTAGTGACAGAGGCAAATTTTGCTTATTGCATTTTTCTGTTACTAACCCTTTACTGTAGTAGGGTCATTAGAGTGTGGGTCAATGAATGAGGAAGTGAAGGGGGTGGTTTTTCATGCACAGGGTGAAAAATAATTCCAGCATCGTCTGGAAACACAGCCGATAACTGCTGGAAATTGGACATGAGTGGGGAAGCTTATTCCCCCCAGCAGAGTGAGTTTCCTTCCGGATTCATTACAGGTTCTTTCCGTCCTCACCATCCCTCAACTTGGTGGGTTAGAGGACCTCTTTCTCCTTTCCTTTCCTTCCTTAAACTGGAGAACTTGGACATGGGAGGGAGGAATAATGATGACAAGTTACATTCCTTTTGCTTTCCCCAAACTGCGCATCTCCCCTAAACCTCACTGAGAAATGAGCATTGACTGCAAAACCAACACTAGAAGGCGTCTCTTCAGGCTCTAAATCGAGTTTGGGCGCCTGGGAGCCCTGAAGAGCGCTTCCGTCGGCTGCGGCACTTCTTTGGTAGCGAGACTCGTTCTCAACTGACGAGAATACTTGAGAGACTGGTTGTTAGAAAAAGAGAATGATAATCAATTGCCAGCGTGTAGGATGTGCTGTCTGTGTGTGCAAATCCGCAACAGAAGCCTCGAGGAATTGCGGTTCTGGATCTCTTTCTCTACGGGGCCTGGGTTTGCAGTTGGAGACTCGGCAGGGAGGAGGCCCGCGAGAGCGGAGATCGAATGTACTCTCTTAGTCCTTGTAAACTTACACAGGTTACATTTTCTTATTTTTGTTAACCCAGATCAGAGAGAGAGGCGAAAAGAAGAGCAGAGCAGAGAAGAAAGGAAGTGGCGGAGAAAGGGAGCCCCGCCCTCGAGTAAGGTGCTGCTGAATGACTGGGGCGGGGGGTGGGGGGGGGGGGACTCTGAAATCCACGCCCCCAATTAGGATGCGGCTTCTTCCCAGATTCACTTGCAAATTAAGGCAGCCAAATAAGTACTCCCTTGGTGCCCTTGTCACCCCCTCTCTCGAGTCTATTTCTGTTTTTCTCACTATGTTAATCCTCTAGCTAATAAAAAACTTTTTTTTTTTTTTTTTTTTTTAACGCGTGAGAAGAAAGTCAGGATCCTGCCTGTTCGGAAGTTCGGGGACCATCTGATGCAACTCCCATTCAAAAGCCAAGAACAAACTCTCTTGTGTGCCAGGGCTCACCTCCTGTGTCAGGTCTTGTGTGGGGAAAATTATCACAAGGGTTAGAAACTCATGGCCATCGTCAAGTGTAAAAGATTTTTTTAAAAAAAAGTCTATTTAGAGAAGAAAATCCTCGCTAGAATTTTTAACTTTAGAATTTAAAAATATGCTGTTTATAAATATAATACAAGTAGTTATGTTAAGTAAACGTAAATAGCAAGCTGTCTCCAAACATGTATGTGTGTGTGCTCAGTTGCTAGGTCGTGTCTGGCTCTTTGCAACCCGATGGACTGTAGCCCCACCAGGCTCCTCTGTCCATGGGATTTCCCAGGCAAGAATACTGGACTGGATTGTCATTTCTTTCTCCAGGGGATCTTCCCCACCCAGGGATGGAACCCATGTTTCCTGCATTGGCAGGTGGAATCTATGTATATTACACTATAGTGTAAATAGGCTCTAGGCTGAGAAAGCACAGTGGGAACGTAAGCATTTTTAAAAAAATCTCTCAGAACTGTCCAATTTTAAAATGCACCGAGAAAAATAAAGAAGAGGAATCAACTTGCTTTTCAACGCCCACCGTCCTTCCTGCGTTAGTTTTGCTATCTGGCTGGACACGGATTCCACTAGGTACAGTTCACAGGGCTGTTCTGTTCTTTCCTCTCCGTGCCCGCCGCCCCAAGTTCTGGAGACAAGCCCACTGACAACGTTCTTGCCTGGATGGCTTTTACTTGAAATAGAGCACTGCTATTCTTGTCAGAAGCTTGACAGTTTAATTCCGTTTTAATCGTTTCCTTAACGTAGCTCATACTGGGAACAGACATTTTCTCTCTTCAAGTGAGGAGAGGCACACGCTCCCCGGTCACACGCCCCCCACCCATGTTTGCACGCGCGCAGGTGCACACACGCGCACCCATGCAAAAATGCAAATACAGACACGTGCACGCGCGCACGGGGTTAAGTTTTTCTCCCGCCAATTCGCTCCCTGTCCCTGCTTCTTTTGCTCTCTTGACTCGCAAAGTGCAAGGCCTGGCTTGGTTCTGGCACGCGCATGCCGTGCTTTTGAGAAAACGCAGCAATAAGGTGCTAGCTTCGCCAGCACTTCGAAGACCGAGACTCCGAAAGCATGCCAAGCCAGCCCTCCTTCCCTCCCGACCCCATGAGAAGCTCGGCGCACCCTCTCTGGAGCGAAAGTCGGGGGTGCACTGAGGTCTGCGACCTTCTGCTTCCCGGCGGTTGGGGGCAACTGGTCCCGCTGGGTCCTTGGGTCCAGGAGTCTGAGCAGGATTCAGCGCGAGCCCAAAGTGGAGAGCGGTGGTGTGGCTCCATGGCTGTGGTTCCCAAAGCCCAGCCGGGACTTGGACTAGGGAGACAAGAGCCTAGGTTCTGTCCCGGGCGCCCAGGGCACACCTGGATTATTTCTATGGGTCACGTTCCATCTGACGTAGTGGGTGTGTGTGAGGCCCGGCTTTCCGGCTTGTCTAAGTGGACACAAGTCCTAGGTGCCCGCGCGTCGGGAAGGCTGCGTCCATCGCCGCCGGGGATAAAGGAGAAAATGGTGTAGGAGGATAGGAGGCCTTGGTGCTGTGTGAACCTCAGAGTGCCCTGTAGGCCCGTGCAGTTCTCTCTGAATGTTTGAGCTGCGAGGCATGTAAGCGGACAAGAACCCGTCTACAAAGCAGGCTTCCCGTCTGGAAAACCGTGACCGTCCCAGGCGACCTGGGGTTGCTCCTTCCCCTCTAGTGGGGCCGGAGTAGGCCTGAGGGCCCTGGGGACTCCAACTCTGGGCCTCAGCGCTTCCACATCCCCAAGGCCGCAAGGGCGGCTTGGAGGAGCATCGCGTCGCTTCTTCTAGGGGTCGCCGAGGGCCGGGGCCGGGCGCAGGGCGCTCGGTCCCCGCAGGCTGCGGATGTTGGCTCCAGATGCCCCGGCCGCGCGGAGCTCGGTGCGCAGCCTCCTGCCACGTCTGCGGCCCTCCCACCACCGCATCCCCCTCCCCACCGCTTGCCCGAGCCCTCCGGGCGGCCTCCTCGCTCTCCCAGGCTCGCGCCCATCTTAGGGCAGGCTTCAGAAACCGGATTTGCGCTTACTTTTAAAGTTATACTACCCGCCCAGGGCGCCGCGGCGTTTGGAGGTCCTCCGAAGACCGACCCGCTCCACACTGTGCGCACAGCCTTCTTTTGCAAATGCAAAACACCTCCGCCAGGTTGAGTAGGGTTCTCAATCTTTTAAAAAAGGCCTTCTCCGCAGGTTGCTAGGGAGTCGTTTTTGACACAGAGATTGCTGGGCCCGCCGGAGGGCAGCGAGTGCGGGGACGCCTCTGAACACAGCTTGCTCTGCTTTCTGCTCTCCTGGTTGCCTTGGAGGAACCGCGAGTTCCCCCTGGATAAAAAAAAAAAAAAAAAAAAACTGAGAAGCTACTGCTTGAATAGCTGTACTGGAAACTACGAGAGAAGTAAGAGATAATGGGGCAGCGGATAGCGTGGAGGTTAAACAGTGCGAGAGAAAGAGAGAGAAACAAAACAACACAACCCTTTGTCCTGTATTTTACATCAAAAATTTAAGAGTAATATGCATCATGAATTTTATTCTACAAGAGACTCGCTCTACTTACACCACCTCCATTATTTTTGTTCAGTTCAGTTCAGTTAATCCAGGGCAAAAATCGAGTAGAAAGTACAAAACAAACTGTGCAGATACGCTAGTGTTATTCAATTAAAAAGCATTTTAAAATTTGTTTTAAAGAAACATGTTGATTCTAATAAAAGCCTGAGAAAAGAAGTAGCAAATTGTAAAAAACAGGGAAAATATGAAGCTACGTTAAGTCACAGAGACACTTTTAAAACTGCAATGGAAATCTTATTGCATCTTAAAACATATTTCACTTTGCAAACTGTTTAGGCGTCTTAAAGCTACGTCCTATCGTTAAAAAATTAAAATCCTAGGTTTAAATTAACTATCACGGTATGAAAGAAATGGGAGGCTCCGGAAAGAGCGTGCTTTTTCTGACTAGTTCATAGAAAGAACTGAACTAAAATAGGATAGAATTTTGCTTTCCTAAATATAAAGGATTTAAACATACCTTGAATTCTCCCGCCCTCCCCAAGAAAAATTCACAGAGTAAAAGAAATAAATACGTCTATGCCACTCCCGGTGCAGAATGGGTGTTAGTAAAGGCAGGAATGTGTAGAGCAGAAAAGATGGGCCTGGCGGCTGTGAATTCTCTCCATTCAAAATGTTCTTAGTTGTGGCAATATTAAGCGATACGGGAAAGGGACTGGAACTTTAGGTTTACTGAAAGATTCTTGGTATTCTAATGTGGTGATCACTTCGGTTCAAAGCCAGGAACCTCAGCCTTTCCAGGTCCCGGTGGGGAAAGCTGGAGACTCCTGGGCTGGACTGGGCTGTGGGAGGCAAGGAGACTGACCCAGTTCAGCGCCCGGGTTGGCGCTTCCAAGCCAGATGGCGGCGCTTTCCACTCTAGGTTTTTTGCAACCTTGTAAGGAAGTGGGCGCGGGCTGAGCGGAGTCGGCGCCTTCTGATTGGCTGGACGTCTCAGTGATTGACAGGACCCCGGACTCCGCCCCCGCCCCTTTATTGACACTAATGAGCAAGTTCTTCCCACCGCTCTCCTGCCTGGAAGTGCTGACAGATCAAGGCAACAAATTTCAATTACAATCCCTAATTTGTGTCCGCAGAGTGTTTTTTACCCATGTTAGTTCTCGCTGGCGCATCAGTCGAGGCAGATCTTGGAGCAGCAGGAGGAGGTGGAGGGGGTGGGAGCGAAGGAGTCCATCAGTGAGAGAGCGCGCGCGAGAGACCGAGGGAAGGAAACTTGGCGGGCGCGTCGCTGGTTCCTCGGATCCCAACACAGTCGCGAGAGAGGAAACGCCAAATTTGTCTTTGCCCGCAGCGGGGAAGGGAGCTGATCTGGGCCTGCGGGAGGCCCCGAGAGTCGTTCAGATTTTGGTGGGGGAAGGAGAACGAGTGTGTGCGTGTGCCCGCGCGCGTGTATATGAGCGAGGGGAGGGCGCCGGGCGGCGGGGATGGCCGAGAAACGGAGGGGCTCGCCGTGCAGCATGCTAAGCCTTAAGGCGCACGCCTTTTCGGTGGAGGCACTGATCGGCGCCGAGAAGCAGCAACAGCTTCAGAAGAAGAGGCGAAAGCTGGGCGCGGAGGAGGCGGCCGGGGCCTTAGATGACGGAGGCTGCAGCCGCGGCGGCGGCGCCGGCGAAAAGGGCTCCTCCGAGGGAGATGAAGGCTCTGCGCTCCAGCCGCCGGCTGGGGCGGCTTCCGGGCCCACCCGGAGTTGCGCAGACCTGGAGCGGAGCTGCGGCTCCCGCGGAACCGCGGGTGAGTCGGCCCCTCCCGCCTAAACTTCTTCCCTGCACGTCCCCTCCCGGTCCCGCGGGCCCGTACCGCCGCGGAGAACCTGAACTTATGCGAGTTGTGGGCGTGCGAGCGCGCGGTGTCCCTACGCACCCAGGGCAACTCAGCCACAGGAGCACTAGCGGTGGGTGTCAGGGCTCAAAGCTCCCGCTGCCCTGGCCGCTCCTCCGCGCAACTCGGGTCACCGTCCAGACGGTTAAAATGCCGCTTCCAGTCTGGCTTCTCAGGCGGCCGCCGCCCACTAGGCGAAGCTCACCCGTAGCAGCTGCAATTTGTGGCGCTCAGCGGTGCAGATCTGTGCTTTCCGCATCTGCCTCCCTTGGGCTTCTAGCCCCTGGGTGCTCTTTTTATTTCCTAACTTTTCAAAGCTAGAGAGTAGGGTGAGCGACGGCGTACCCCCCCGAAACCGAAACAAATGCCTAAACCATTTGGGCAAACCAGGAAGAGGGCGGTGTATTTGCAAACGTGGTTTCCCAAGGGCTAGCTGAGCGGTTCCCTTGCCTCCCCCCAACCCTTGGTTCCCGCTACCAAGGCCGACGGCGATCTTGGGCTTGTTTTTCGCGCTCTTCTGTTCCCTGTGCTGCTTTGCTAGGACGCTCTGGACGGCCGGGGAGTTTGGCGAGAGCGGTGTCTGGAGAGATTTCTAGAGGATACCTCCGGCCGGGCCCTAAGCAAAGACGCCGATTGGGAAGCGAGGCCCAAGCATATGAGACCTGGAACCCGAGCGCCAGGCGCTTTTGCTCTGTGCTCTCCATGGCTCGGGTGTATCCGGCACGGATCCCAGACTCCGGCTGCGGCACAAAACTTATTTTGGGGCCTTGACCGGGCGGAAGCAGAGAGGGTGGGGTGGACTTGGGCCGCACGCCTCTTCAGGACTTGAGACTTGGGGGCCAAGAGGGCCCTACTTGAGCGTCGAGTGCCCGTCCCTTCGGCGGGCGGAGCAGGTATTTACCCACCCGTGGGCCTGTTACAAGGGCCGGATGGCAGGAAAACTTCCGTTTCTCCCGCTGCCCTTTTCTCTCCCCAGCCGCCCGCGGGGGATTTATCTCTCCACTAGGCTTCCTATCTCCAGCCCTCACCGGTACCCCTCTCTACCCTTTGCTGCCCAGGCGGCTGTGAGGATGGCTTCCTGCAGGGCGCTTCCCCGCTGGCATCCCCAGGAGGCTCCCCGAAGGGGTCTCCGGCGCCCACCCTTGCCCGGCCCGGGACCCCGCTGCCCTCGCCGCAGGCCCCGCGGGTGGATCTGCAAGGAGCTGAGCTCTGGAAGCGCTTTCACGAGATCGGCACGGAGATGATCATCACCAAGGCGGGCAGGTAAAGGGCAAGCTGGCGCGAACGGCCCGGGCCCTGGCCTCACTCCACGCCTTGGTGGGTGAGGGAAAAGGATCTGCAGCACGATGGGGTCTCTGGTTAGCAGTTTGTACAGATAAGACTAGGCCCTCGGTAGTGGTTCACTTTTGAGACCGACTTTGCCTACCTAACCTGGAGTGCAGTCGGCGCGGGGAGTCCTCTCGTTGGATGCTGCGGAGAAATCACTGTGGCCGCCGAGGCGGTGACGGTGACTACTGATATTCCGTGGGCAGGGGTGTTAAAGATTCGTGATCCGACTTAGCATCTGTTCATGTATTTAGTTAGACTTTCGTTATGTTTCTGAAACTGTGGAACAGATTATCCACCACCACACTACCCCTTTTTTAAAAAACGCAGTTTACTCTTTAGCCAAACTGTCGTTTGCTTTTATAGATTCGAAACTTCCAATTGCTTCTTTATCCACAGATTCGCTGGCAGTATGAGTATGTGCTGTGTTATGCTCTCTTGATATTAGATTAGGATGAAAATTACTAGAATCATCTGTAAACCATGTTTAATCCCTGCAAAAACAATTGCTCTGATTTTTAAAAACCATTCTTTTTATAGATTCACAGTTACTATAGTTTTTTCCCCTTAGTGAAATCCAACAAATTAGCCTAAATTTGCTGAGGAATACCAAAACAAAATTTGTAAGTTTTATCTATTTTTTGAAAGTGTGAAATTTCCACATCCATCAGTTAGTAAAATAAATGGATTTGTTGCACAGATCATGTTAATTCGAAGGCGCACAGCAATATTTCCGTTTTTAAGTTTTCAGTTCATTTAGTGCAGTGAAATCTATGACTACTATCTTCTTCAAAAGAAACTTTTAACACACACACACAGCTCTTTCAGGGAGTACACATGGCAAAAACCTGGATAGTATAAAAGTATCCAAACTAGTTAGAAATTACAAAAACATATTTTATTGAATCCATATGCTACCTTCTACATTTTCACAGAGCTTTTATTAATGATCCAAATTCAGTCTTCAACAACATAAAGCAACAGTTGTCTTATAAAGGTTGTAGTTAAACACCTTTACTCTTTATCTTACAGGTGCACTGAGAAAAACACTTAAACAGCCAGTGTATTAAACTGTTCTCATGCCTAGTTAGGAATAATGGACTTTCTTTTCTCTGGAAGTGGTCTTTAATGGCATTATTGTTATGAAAACATTTTTGGTAAATAACAGTACTAAAATTTGTGTTATAAGGTTAAATTAGCAAAAATTAGATTACCTGGAAGGGTCCTAGACATAAATCAGTAGATGAAAGTTTTTTGTTTTTTTCTTGAAGAGGGAACTGCTCATATATATACACACACACACACACACACACACACATATATATATACACAATAATTTGCTGTTGTATTCCTTGCTACTGTGCTTTTTAAAAAGATAGATGCATTTACTTTAGTATCTCCTTTGATAAGCATCTCTGGGAAGCTAAAAGAAATGTGGGTTTCATTTGTTTTAATTAGCAAAGTTGTGAGTAAGTGTGGTTAAAGTATTTTCAGGGCATGGTGGGGGAAGGAATGATTTGGTAAATATACATTGTGTTTAGTTTCTGCTTTCAATAAAGAAGTTTTACTATACCTTTCAAATTTAGAGCAACTTTTGCACTTCACCTTTACCATGCGGCAGACAGGAAGTCCTGTCTCAATAAAGAACATATTGTTTGGTTATGGCATGGCACATTGGCTCCTTGTGCTTTTTTATAACCCTTTTAAAATTTCACATTATAGTATATTTTATCACTTTGAGAAAATCAAATTTTCTATTTCTACTATTTGGAACCATTTATTATTTGTTTTGTTAAAGTCAGCCTGCTTACTGATTTTTGTTTAAAAAATAAAGTGCTTTCTGTACCATTATTTCTTCAGAATATATATGTGTGTGTGTGTGTGTGTGTGTTTGTGTGTGTGTGTGTGTGTGTGTGTATTTGGCTTTTAGATATACTGACATTTCAGTAAACATAGAATGCAAATACAGGTATAACAAATTACATTTAAATGATTCAGTTTTATACATCCTGTGTTCAGATTCTTTGGATTACATTTGCCAAAGTGAATGCTATAAATTTGTCCACATGAAAAATACAGATTCAAGAGCTTTCTTTGCTTATTCATTCTTCAAGCATAATCATAACCCAAAACAAAACCCAAACCATCTTTCCTCCCCTCTCTTATACATAGGCGCATGTTTCCAGCAATGAGAGTGAAGATCTCAGGATTAGATCCTCACCAGCAGTATTATATTGCCATGGATATTGTGCCAGTGGACAACAAAAGATACAGGTACAGTGATCAGATGGGTACAGAGAATAAGAAAGCCCCAGGATTTCACAGGCTAAGTGGATTTCATCTGTACTGACTATGATATTTGTTTCCAGAAGCCTGTAGAATGACTGGATCCACAGTCCAACCCCAGTCACTTGCAGTAGTCTAGATGGTGCCTTCTCTTGCAGTAAATGTGAACATTTATTTTTTGTTTTGTTTTTAATAGATACAGAAATGTCTTTAAGTGTTGAGGAATTTTAATAAGTGGCCAGTTTAGCATTGGTAAGCTAAGTATGTCTTTTATGTTGATCACATTTTGATTAGGATTTTGAGAGGAAATATGAAGTAAAATTTGTACGTGTACATAATAGTTAAACTGTTTCAATTTCTTCCTGATTATTTTGTGACCTTTAAATAAATTCCCTTTATTTTGTTATGTACAAAATCATAACTGTTTACAGGCTTTTTTCTCTTTAATATGAGAAAATTATTGAAGATTTTTTATAATTTAGGAAAACAAAATCATAATTCATTATGATATCAAGACATCTTTAAGCTGGTAATAAATTTGTTATCTTATTGTTTTTTGTGGCTGGTAGTTAACAGAGAATTTTTTAAAATTATTATAATATTTGGGTTTTGAGAGAATATATTTATCTAGATATCAAGTAAAACTGGATTCCAGTAAAGCTGGAAAAGATACTTTCTTCAGTACCAAGCCAAACTTTGCTTTTCCTTCTGTGAGTAAACAAATCAACAGTCTTCAATGACAATTATTTTTATTTTCCTGGGGAGTTGAAAATGCTAACATTTAAAAAAAGGAAATTCTGAGTGGCAAGTTGGAAGACCCTGCTTTAAATTTTGGTCTCTTTTGTTTCTGTCTTTTAAATAAACACCTAGAACATTTAGTAAGTTTTTAAATGAAATCAGATTTGGTTTTTATTACTTTTTAAGATTTAGGGAGTCACTTTTTGGAAACAGGTTTATGGTGTCAAAAGTATACAGATTTAATTAGTAGAGGCACATATGGAATGCTAAAAATATGGGTAGTAAAAAGGACAGTTTTATGATTTGCATTTTGTGTATAAGTTGTATCATTTATTTTAATTAAATAATTCATTAGGGAGTTTTGTTAAAATTGTCTACTCCATAATAGAAGCTAGAAGTGCCTTGAAGTTTATCTTTAAGTATACTTGGTTTAAAATCCATATTCTAATTTGGGTTTGTGCAGAGGAAAACAGTGTAATTCTAGTGAGTTTAGACATCTTTCCTTTCTCTTCTAAGTTTGTCTTCTATTTCTTCTTCCAAATCTCTCTCATATATTTTGGATGGCTTATTTTATTTAATTGATGCTTATTCGTCACATATAAAACAAGAAAAATTTCAAGTATTAGTACTAAGATGCCAGATTTTAAAAGATCAAATTCTAAAACATAAATTTGCTTTCAGTTAAATTGCTTCTCAAGAAAAATTTGTTTTGAGCATTTGTATTTAGAATGTTTCACAAAGAATATGTAACATGTAGCATTTATTCTCTTAGTGGGTATAGATTTTTGAACTGTTCAATATGCATACTTTTCAAAATTTTGACAGAGCATATTGTTCTATTTATTTTGGCAATAGCTCTGTATCCGTTGTGCTGCTTTTTCTTGCATTTCTAAGATTTATTTTCCAACTTTTTCAGCAATAGTAGAAATAAATATTTTGGCTCTTTCTCTGCTATCAAAGAATGGTATTTGGTCAAATGAAAAGTGATTGTGACTTATTAGAATGTAAAATTCATATTCACAAAAGCCCATGCACAGAGCTTATTTATTGAAATTACACTGTATCAATTAAGGGAAATTGTTTTTATTGTTATTCTTAATTTTGTGATAATGTATTTTTTCCCAAGAAAAGGAATTAGAGAATAGAAGGCATATTGAATTCAAAAGAGAATGAAATGTGTGAACATAGTTGAAACAGTGGGCCTCATCAGGGATATTATGAAAATACTTCATGCTATTTTAAAAAGAAAATTTCATAGTATACTCGTAGAATTCTTTGAGACTATTCATAAATTGTTGCTTTAAATTGTATGCCATATTTTAAAACAAAAGGAAGACAAGCATCCAAATATATATTTTCATTTTCTATCCTTTTCTAAATTAATCATTGATATACTAGTTTCTAGTTTTTGAGTTAGTCTATTTTAAACTAACCATAAGTGATAGTCTGAATATAAGATTAAACATTATTATCTTATATACTACTTGAAACATTGTTATATAAGTATGTTATTTTTATAGAGTCCGTGTAGTTGACAGACATAAACAAGTAGAATAGGATGTTTTGCCTCTTAATTAGAAAGGTAATATTATTTAGATAAATCGTAATTTTAAAAGTTTGATGTATATTTTAATTAGTGGTATAAAAATTTAAAGATTTTCTGACAATAGTAAAAAAAGAGAATTAGAAGAGATAAAAGCCTATGTTTTATGATTATACAAACTTTTAAATTAAACTGAATTTTAACAAAATTAAACTGAATTTTCAGTTTCTAGTGTAATGGAGTTAGAAAAAAATAATTCTAAATAATAGATGGGACTTTTTTCCCTATGAAAATAAATTTGCTGTACATTCTGACAATTTCCCCTTGACTTTCTACCATGTCTCTTATCAGTTTGAACATAAGCCTAAAATGGGGAGTGATAAAGAAAGTTAGACCGTTGAAGATATAACTCTCAAGTATTTTGGGGATTTCCTTAAAGCAGACCTTGACAACTTAATAGTTTCTTCATGTCAATTGCATATCCAGAAGAAAAATGGAGAACATCAGAATACAGACAGAATGTCTAACATGAATAAGTGTGATTTATCCAAATTGAAATTCTTGCATTTATGGTGGAAATAATGTGCATATTTTTCACTAAATCCTTAACATATCACCTTGAGTGGTCAGCAGGCTACCACTGCTTCAGAGAGTTTTTTAAAAGTGTTTGAATTCTTATTTTATACACATTGAATCTAAAGAGCAAATCCTTGAATTTTAGACTTAAAAGGGTGCCCGTTTTGTCTGAGGCTACAGAGTTGGAAATTCCAAGAAAGCAACAATCCACAAACAGAGCCTTGTCCTTGCCTTCTAGGTATGTTTATCACAGCTCTAAATGGATGGTGGCAGGCAATGCTGACTCCCCTGTGCCACCCCGCGTGTACATTCATCCAGACTCACCTGCCTCAGGGGAGACTTGGATGAGACAAGTGATCAGTTTCGACAAGCTGAAGCTCACCAACAACGAGCTGGACGACCAAGGCCACGTGAGTAGAGGGCCTCCCTAATTTGCCTCCGTTGGATGGCATGACCATTATCTATACTGTGTCTGCCTGAAGGAAATGAACTTTTCTAAGATCGTGACATTCCTCTCCTGGTTGACTAGAGTGTGCACAGCTGTGCAACATCAAGGTTACATTTTCATCAGAGGCTATGCCTGTGGCCAGAGTATTCTATGAAGCTTTTAATAGGTAAAACTGGATACTGCACTTGTGTCAGAAGATAATTTTAGCCAGCACATTTGTTTGAAATTTCATAAAGTGATAATTACTACACTTTGAATATGAATTCTAGAAGTTGGGTGAACAGTGATAATGATTTATGGTGTCCTGCCTATAGCCTCTTCTTTTCCCAGCTGAGGTTCATCGCTTGTCAACAATGGCCCAGGCTTATGTTATCTGTGTGTTCCATCTGCAAGCTTCCAATTGTTTTGTAATGACATCTAATGTGTCAAAATATGTTGTAATAATAATTCCTTTCATCTTAAAACTGAAATATGAAATATATGCTAAAATCAGTAGTTTCAATAATATAGTCATTTTTAACACTTTAATGATTTTCACACAGTGTTGTTTGTAGGTGAGATATCTACCTTATTATTGATGTTTTAATAAATAAGAAACTGAATATGTGCTGATTTCCACTCAGTGCTAGCATTTCTGTTAGATTTCTGTTATTTGAGAGAGTTTTGACTGAAGCAGGATTGATGTGCCTTTTGAAGAGTGTATCATACATAAAAGGAATACCAATTCATTCATTTCTCAAAGGGGTGACATGAAGATAGCTTATTTACGGGCCAGTCTTTTAAAACAAAAAATGCAAACTGTTGTAAGATGGTAATACAGTGATGACAGGATGTGATTTGTAAGTTGCTAGACAATATCTTAAGCAATTGACCTTAACGAAGACATTCAAGTACACATTTCATTGTGGTACAGATGCAGTATCTAGATTTGTAAGACTCATCTCTCTGAAACTGCCAGTGCTTTTTGTAATTTGAAGCCTAGTACATTTCACTTCTGAATGATACAACTTCATGTCCTGAAAGTACATTACTTTCTGTTTTTTTCTTTATGTACATAGTCAGGTTGTAACAGTTCTTTTTCACTTGACTTCAGTGAAAGGACATTAGTTTCTTCTGTCTCAATGAGGGAGCTAAGTGTGAAATTTTGCCAGTGTGTCCATTGAAGAGTCTTTACTTTTTTTTAGAATAAAAAATTGAAAAATAAATGGCACTAAATGTTGATGATTTTCAAAAGCTTAAATATACTCTATTTTTTGGAGTTCTATAGTTTGAGTGTATATATATATATATTTTTGAGTACATATCTTTTGAAGAGATAATGGATCCAAAAACTATACACTGTCATAGATAAGATACAAATGACTTTAAATAATTTAAATAAATATGGTGATTTTATAATTCTAATTCTGATCAAATTACTGGCTTTATACCTAATATATCTACAGTATTAGAGGTAGTAATTTATCTATCTATATGATTTTATCTTCATAATTTCACTAGATTCTATTTAAAACAGCATTCTCTAGAAAAACAGAACCAACAGATTATATTATACACACACACACACACACACACACACATACACACGAGAGAGACATTTATTTTAGGGAACTGACTAACACAGATGTAGGGCTGGTAGGTCCAAAATTTGCAGGGTGGATTGGCAAAGACCCAGGGAAGACCTGATATTACAACTTGAGTCTGGAGGCAGTCTGGAAGCAGACTTTCCTTTTCCTCAGTGGACCTCAATTTTTTTTTCTTAAGTTTTTCAACTAATTGGATGAGACCCACCTGTATTACAGAGGATAATATGCTTTGCTCAGATGTCTACTGATTTAAATCACACAACATTTGCTTAAAACACAAAATAATAGATTGCCAATTGAACCCCAGTTGTTTATACCTGAATAATTATAATATTTCACTATTAAGAAAAATAAAAACTCAGAAAACAAGCAATATCTATAGAAGTGTGTCATCTTCCAAAAAATTTTTTTCTTTTAAAGTTGTGGCAGGATGTAATACTTTAATAAAAAAAAAAGTAGTGTGTAGGGGGAATGGAGAGAGAAAAATATGTACCTATACATTTTGGAAGCAAGAAAATTGCCTTTGCTATTAGTAGAAATCACGTATTGCTTGATACTAGAGGAGAAGGTAGGACGGAGAGTACTCTTGTCTGTTATTTATTTAAAAACAAAAGTTTTGACGACTTTGTAAAATGTAGTAAGAGATGAAAAGCCATAGTCTCTGGCTTCAGTGATCTAACCTAGACAAAAGAGAAGACTAGCACACAGATTCAGAGAAGGCAATGGCACCCCACTCCAGTACTCTTGCCTGGAAAATCCCATGGACAGAGGAGCCTGCTAGGCTGCAACCCATGTGGTCGCTGAGGGTCGGACACGACTGAGCGACTTCACTTTCACTTTTCACTTTCATGCATTGGAGAAGGAAATGGCAACCCACTGCAGTGTTCTTGCCTGGAGAATCCCAGGGATGGGGGAGCCTGGTGGGCTGCCTTCTATGGGGTCGCACAGAGTCGGACACAACTGAAGCGATTTAGCAGCAGCAGCAGCAGCAGCAGCAGCACACAGATTATGGTGCTGTCAGAGCAGCGCAGTACGGCAGCCATTTTGTTCCAGCCAAGAGAGATTGGGAAGGCTCTGCAAAGAAGGTGTCTATTAGGGTTTTTTTTTGCTCAGTTTTATCACCCTAAATAAGGTTAGATTAGAGATTAGGAAGTCATATTCTACTGTTGATGTGATTCAGGGTCTGAGAAGACAACAGTACTATTGTGAGGGGACTAACTCAGTCGCTTTCTTGATGCAGGGACCTCACAGGGACTCTCATCCCTCTGCCCTTATATGATAGGCAGCATCAGAACTAAGTAATAACGCTTCTTTTGACTCAAACCTAGTGTCTTTTTAAAAAAGTAATTTATTCTGCTTCATAAGAAATAAAGAAATTGAAAGAGAGTCAGAATTGTGAAGAATATACGAGAAGGAAATTGGAAGACTAGTAATGGCTAAATTTTAAAATATTACTTATCCCACCAATGTCAAACCTAATGTCTTTAACATGGGGAAAATGTGTATTAACCTACACATGGGAAAGCACCCTGTTTGTATGGACAGAGATTTATGTTACTATCTGTGCTAATAGATAGCATCCAAAAGAAAAAATATCCTCCATCTAAACAGAACAGAGAATATAGAACATGCAGATCAGATTATAATTATTTGAGTTTCAGTAATGGATATTATCATTGTGGTCTTTTTGTTCATAAGGGCAGTGGTTCTCTTAGTTCTACTTTAGTTCTAATAAAAAGCAAATTATTCATGACCATTTGTCATCATAACTTCGATAGTTCGTTAAAAAACAAATAATGCTATTTTATATATAGGAACTAAGGCTTGTTTAGCATTCCCTAAAAATTTGTAGGGATATACTAAATTCCTATAGGTAATATTGAGAATAAATTATTTTTGAATAATATTCAGATTACTGTTGGCAGTTGCCCTTTAATGTACAAACATAGGCATGCCTCAGCTATTTCTGTACCCTACTCCCAGTATATCCCACCTTAAATCATTTTGGAGATTGCATAAGGACATAAACAAATAATCGGAGAAGGCAATGGCACCCCACTCCAGCACTCTTGCCTGGAAAATCCCATGGATGGAGGAGCCTGGTAGGCTGTAGTCCATGGGGTCGCTAAGAGTCAGACACGACTGAGCGACTTCCCTTTCACTTTTCACTTTCATGCATTGGAGAAGGAAATGGCAACCCACTCCAGTGTTCTTGCCTGGAGAATCCCAAGGACGGGGGAGCCTGGTGGGCTGCTGTCTCTGGGGTCACACAGAGTCGGACACGACTGAAGCAACTTAGTAGTAGCAGCAGCAGCTTAAACAAATAATACTATTAAAATATAGAGAGCTGTATGGAGAAATCTGCTTGAGAGAAAAAAGATTTCATAAAACAAGAATTTACTTTTCATTGACTAGTAAACAGAAACCTAAATGACTTTTTATTTCCTTCACTTCAAGTCAGTTAACTCTCATCTTTTGAAACTGACCATGCCTTTTATTTTTGTTTAATGTAAAGTGACTTTTTCCAGTTTTTCTCCAGCTCTGGAATTTATGAATCATTAGAATTAAATCTTGCTTTTTCAGACTTTTAATCTGATTACAGCCAGACATACATTTTATGTTTAACTTAGTGTATATACACACACCCCAACAGGCAGTGTTTTGCAAAACAGAACTTATCCTTACTAAATACAGCACGTTTTATTTTTTTACTTTATTTGCTAATTTTATTTATCTAAAGATTTCCAGTTGTAACCCTTTAATTGACTTTGTGAGTCATGAATAAGTTGAAATTCTGTCCTTTTATATATCTGGAAAAAAACCTTTTCCCGAGGTTGCTGATTTGTGTTGTGTCCCCCCAGATGACAATGAGGGCTATTGTCTCCTCTTGTCCTTTATTCAGACTCATGCTATCCCTCCATCAGGCATGTGTGGTGAGTATCATCATTAGATTTACTCTCTAGGCATTTCCTCCACTGATAGAAAGAAAAGTTTAGGTTAGAAAAACCTCACAACTGTTGGTTAATAATGGAAGATAAACACATTCCTTTGGGGCAGCAAACACGCTCTATAAGTAGAGAGATGTTTAGGTTGACCAGTGATTCTGAATTTGGTTTATTAAACTGTGCACATCCTGAAAAGCATGAGGCAGGTAAACCAATCACTGTGGTTGTGTTTTTTTCCCTCAGACTTTTGTTTAAGCATTTCTCCAAACTTCTAACACTTCAAAGCTTGAATTCAAGTTGTATAGCTCAGGAAAGATATAGATTTGTTAATTAAACTCATTAGTGAATAACTGAATTTGGATTTCCAGCAGCACATAGAAAATCTCATTGGATGAAGCTATTTCTTTACCTACCTCCTCTACCTTGAAAGTGTAAAACAAATGAAGAAGAAAACATTCATCCACAATTCCATCATCTAGAGATGACCACTGTTCATATCTTTGTATGGGTCCTTTTACTGTCTATTTTTATGTAGTTATGGTAAGTTTAAAAACAACTTGGATCCTTTATTCTAATTTAGGGTTTAAAAAGAAGTGTTTCATTATGTCGTTAAAAATGTTCTAAAAGCGTTAGTAATGGCTGAATAATGTTGTAACCATTGTGTGGATTTTCATTTACCTAACCAATCTATTCATGTGGTTTATAGTTTTTCCACTGTTGTAAATGGTGCATTGCACATCTTTGTACATGAAACACTTTTTGGGATTTGGAATATTTCCTTAGGATAAATTCTCAGAAGTGGAATCATTGGGCAGAAGGCAGTTGAACCATATCATCAGATTCCCCGAGCTGAGTCTGAGAGCTTTTTCATCCCCGGACATCTGGGTTTTGGAAGCCTTGTTGTGATGGAAGCACGAATGCTGGGCTTTCCAGGCAAACCAGAGACTTTGTGAACCACACATAAGGCAGACCCTGGGGTATCCTTAAAATCCCTTTGCCCTTGAGTAGATATGTTGTAGTTACCAACAGAGGAAAAATGTTCTCTGAAGAAAATCTTGGTGTGCAAATACTTACTTTTAGGGGATGGGTGTGGTGGAATTAAAACAATCATTTCAGTCTCATTTTTAGTTTTATTGTTTTGGACTCTGTGTTCCATTAGGTTCATTATAAATAAAAATGCTGATGAATTTATTCTTGTGTTTTCAGAAACAGAAAATGTGATGCTACATTCATATGGTTGCACACAGGGCTTCAACCAAAATAATTACTTGCCTTTTTTTCTTTTTGTATGCACACTTTCCAAATAGCTTCCTAATTGTCTCACTCCAGTTTTCATACACTGTATTAAATTGGGACTTTCACAGCCTTGGGTATCTTTATTTCTAACTGGGATTTGTTTTACACATTCAGTATTTAGTCAGAGGTTGAGGTTGGGTAGAAGTTGCTGACAAATTTGTCTTCTCTTTCCTTGATATAGATTATACTTCATTCTATGCACAAATACCAACCGCGAGTCCACATCATCCGTAAAGACTGTGGGGATGATCTTTCTCCTATCAAGCCTGTTCCATCTGGAGAGGGAGTGAAGGCATTTTCCTTTCCAGAAACTGTTTTCACCACTGTCACCGCCTATCAGAACCAACAGGTATTGTTTTCAGAATTAGAATCTTTCTAGACTTTTAATTTCATGTGCAGATTAAAAGCTAGCTCTCTTTTTCACTCTATCTAAAAGTTAAGAATGGTCATAAAGTGCTTGCCATGTATGACATCCAGAATGTGTGTGTGTATATATATACACACATATACCCCCACCTGTCAACACAGGAGACATAACAAAAGGGGTTTGATTGCTGGGTCAGGAAAATCCCCTGGAGGAGGGTTTTGCAACCCACTCCAGTATTCTTGCCTGGAGACTCCCATGGACAGAGAAGCCTGGTGGGCTACGGTCCATAGGATTGCAAAGAGTCAGACATGACTGAAGTGACTTAGCATGCATGCATATGTAGTAATATTTATCCAAGATGCCCTTGTAAAGCTACTCTTTACAAGTGAAGATTTCTTCAGACCAGAATGTCTCTCATGACTGGCAGTGTAAGTTTACTTTCCATTTTGAGACATTGAATCCTGATGTTATAATTAAAATTAGAAAGCATGTGTACTGACTAGGAAATACACCCGTAGAATATGAAAGTGAGTTGTATCACAGGACATGAGATTTGTCAGCTCACTTTATTTTAAAGCTGCCATCCATGTGTTCGGGAAAGTATTTCAGAATCATTTATCCTTCTTATATGTACAAAAGTGCTATTTCTTCAATTGTGATAGAGGGTTATACATAACCTTACTGTCTGAGAGATGAGCAATTGTGGAGTAATCCTTCCATTAAATTAGAAATAATTTGAGAAGTGAAATATTTCTTTTCTCTATAAGTTAGCATTAATATATGTCATTATTTAAGGCTGTATCAAGCAGGTGGAAAATTGAGTGGAGGCAATTATTTGACCCATGCAATTTTCTGGCCAGTTTTCATAAGAAATAGCAATGTAGTGGAGCAATGTGGTCTGTGGTAGATTTTTTTTTTAATTTTCAAAGGTCAGCAGCATTATTTTAGATTTTCACTTCTCTTGACATTTATATACATCTCAGTCAACAATCTAAGGCTTTAAGGTCTCTGTTTTGTTTTCTTTTGTTTTAAATCTTCTTAGGAGATTTGAGCCCTGCCCTATGAGTTCTCCCTTAGGGCTGAGAAGCTCCTCTGCTCTCATCCATGGGTGACACCACCCAAGCTGTCTTGTCCTCTCACACTCACACTGTCACACTTTTTATGTAGGCTTTTAGGAAGGAACATGAAATTAACCTTTAAAAGGGCTGGAGATAATTAAGTTTTTTTTAAGATATAGCCCCTTAGGGCTTCTCAGGTGGCCCTAGTGATAAAGAACCCACCTGCCAATACAGGAAATGTAAGAGATGTGGGTTCAATCCCTGGGTCATGAAGATTACCTGGAGGAGGGCATGGCAATCCACTCCAGTATTCTTGCCTGGAGAATCCTGTAGACAAGGAGTCCATGGCAGTCTAGAGTTCATAGAGTCACACAGAATCAGACACAACTGAAGTGACACATGCACGCTCCCTTTTAGTCTTTATTGGCTTTGTTACAATATTTCTTCTGTTTTATGTTTTGTGTTTTTGGCTGTGAGGCATGTGGGATCTTATCTCTTCAACCAGGGATGGAACCAGAAGCCCCCTCATTAGAAGGCAAAGTATTAACAACTGGACCACCAGCAAGTCCCAGGAATATATTCTTAAAATATATCAGTCATAGAAAATGATTTTTTTTTTTCAGGGAAAATACAATGTGTAAGGAGAAAAGAGGCATTTTGTACCTTTGGTACCTTTTAAACAACCCTGTTAATCTTTCTTCTCTGTCTGTCTCTCTCTGAATTACGCATCCAATTAACTGTGTATTAAATGTTATTTTAAACATGTATTTTCTCCAAGCCTCTGTTATACAATAAACAAGATGCAGTGGGTTTTTGATACATATTGGTGACTCACACCAATTCACAAATGCTGATAAATCAGTTAAGAGGGTGGAAAAGTTGGAAGAAAGGAAATTGATCATGAAAAATGCAGTTGTTCTTTTTTTTGGTTAACTTCTCAACTGTGTTTTGAAGAACTTATGGGAAATTGATAGGCTTCCATGCCTGGTGGTTACCAGCATAAGCTCTGAAACTTGGGGTTCCAGTCCAGTCCTATGGCCAAGTAACCTTATAATCATAAAAAACTTAAGCCAGTATAAAAGAAAACATAAAATTGGGATAATAACTACATCTAAGTTGCTATGAGAATTAAATGAAATAATTTGTGCAAAACTCGTATTACAGCATACATGGTATGCGCGTAATAGGTGTGATGTCAGTGTAATGATGCTGGTGATTGCAATGTATTTAAACAAGCACCATGATATAAATCTGAGCTCCTTTTTATTTTTTTTATTTAAAAATTTATTTATTTATTTTAATTGGAGGCTAATTACTTTACAACATTGTGGTGGTTTTTGCCATACCTGAATCAGCCATGGGTGTACATGTGTTCCCCATCCTGAACCCCCCTCCCACCTCCCTCCCCATCCCATCCCTCAGGGTCATCCCAGTGCACCAGCCCTGAGCACCCTGTCTCATGCATCGAACCTGGACTGGTGATCTATTTAACATATGATAATATACATGTTTCAATGCTATTCTCTCAAATCATCCCACCCTCGCCTTCTCCCACAGAGTCCAAAAGTTTGTTCTTTACATCTGTCTCTTTTGCTGTCTTGCATATAGGGTCATTGTTACCATCTTTCTAAATTCCATAATATGCGTTAATATACTGTATTGGTGTTTTTCTTTCTGACTTACTTCACTCTGTATGATAGGCTCCAGTTTCATCCACCTCATTAGAATTGATTCAAATGCATTCTTTGTAATAGCTGTAAACTTTTTTAAAATACTATTTTTTGCTTTGTCTTTCCATTTACTTATAGCTCAGAAATATTTTTTTAAACTTCTTCCCCTGTACTTTATTTTTTTTATTTTTAATTTTTTTAATTGGAGTGTAATTGCTTTACAATGTTGTATTAGTTTCTGCTGTACAACAATATGAATAACTCATATGTATATGTGTATATTCCCTCTGTCTTGAACCTCCTTCCCACCCCACCCCAACATCCCACCCCTCTAGGTCATCACAGAACCCCAAGGTGAACTTCCTGTGCTATACAGCAGCTTCCCATTAGCTATCTATTTTACTCACGGTAGTTTATATATGTCAATATTCCTCCCCCAATTTATTCCACCCTCCCCTTTCCCACTGTGTTAAAATACTGTTTTAAATGAATGTTTAAGTTATTAGGTGTTCTTTAAGCATTATTTAAATGAACAGATAATTGAGCTATAATGAATTATAAAGAATTCTTTCAATGGCAGAGTGATAGACATAGTGAATTACTTAGCAGACCCTTACATTATCTTGTTATAATGTAGTTTCATCCACAAACTTGGAGAAGGAAATGGCAACCCACTCCAGTATTCTTGCCTAGAGAATCTTGTGGACGGAGGAGCCTGGTGAGCTGCTGTCCATGGGGCTGCACAGAGTTGGACACGAAGGAAGCAACTGAGCAGCAGCATCCACAAACTAAGTAGTAGCATGTGGAATACACCTCCCTTAGGTGTTGCAAAGCTGACTGGCAGATGGCTGAAAGCACACACAACATGATATAGGGGGATTTCAGGTGACTCTCCAGAGATGCCTTTCTTTGCCTTAGTGTCATTCAGCAGTGTTCATTTGTCCTTGACCAAAATGGCACAATTAGAACTTAGTAGATTCTACTAAACCAAGAAACACAGAAAACAAAGCATGATGTGCTTCTTAGAAAATAGGCTATAAACTTCTCTGGGCAAGATGGAGATATGGTCAGAAACAGATGGGATGTTGTTTATTAGTGTCAATTTCAAGATGGTATAACTAAAAAAATTGTTTATAATGGAGATGATTAGACCACTTATAAAAAAATTTCCCTCATATCTTGGGATCTTCCTGAATAAAAATCTAGTTATAGGTCAACAAATTACAGCTGTAGTTAAAATGAAGCTATTATTTATTTCTCCTATGTGTATAAGATTGAATCTTATTAAAACCTTCAAGTCACGGTTACCTTTGGTTAGACATTCACTGTAGTCCTCTGACCAGGTCACGACTCCACAGATGAAAGAGGAGATGAGAGCTGTAAAGATGATTTGAGGAGAGACAAAGAAAAACGGAAGGCAGGAAGGTTCAAGGAGTATATATTGCCCATTTCTGAAGAACATTAACAACATTTAAGTGTATACATGGCTGTTAAATAGAAGTTGGATATTAGCTGTTCTCCATCAGCACTACTGCAAAAGAAGCAGACACATTTCACAGAGTTAAGAAAGGGAAGAGTTTTAAAGAGATTGTCAAACGAAGGGCAATTATCAACAGACGATTCAGAATCCCCTTCTCCAGGGATATTAATAGCAAAGCAAACTTTATTACAGTGCTTGGATAGAAGTAGGGGAATGTTCTTTTCATAGCAAATGAATGTCTAGATGACTTCTGAAATATTCTTGTAGCTTTGCTGCTAAGATAATAAAATACCCGAGAAACAGGGGAGAAGAACACAGTAGAATCCTCTGACAGTTGATTCTGGAGTTTCTTATAGTTCTTCCATCACTACCATTTTTTATAACCTTCCTTGGCTTTTATCTTAAGATTTGATGTGATTTTTTTTTTCCCTACTCTGCAGATTACTCGCCTGAAGATAGATAGGAATCCCTTTGCCAAAGGCTTCCGAGACTCCGGGCGTAATAGGTGAGTCTTAGTTAAAAACATTCTGGCTGTGATAAATACATTTGATTTTTATGGTGAATTTTCCACTACAAAGTAAACAGTTAAATTTACTTATGTGATTTTGAAATCGTTTTTTATAAAGTTTAAATTTGTTAATATCACTGAGGCATGAATATAACTTATTTTGGGTGCATCATTGTGGCTTACTCATTTCTAAGCTGAATGTTGATGTGAAATGCTGGGGTGAAAACGGAAGTTCTCAGGGTGTACAGTGCATGCTGCCTCTGGAGGGACTTTGTAGAAACCTGTGCCTCCAGAGCCAGGATCTTTAATATCCCAAGTCAAAATACTGTCTGCATCTGCTCTTGGTTTAGAATTTGCTCAACAATGTCACAACTATGTATTGATCTGTCTTCGAAATATGACAGAGACTCTTGTTCACTCAGATTTTCAACTAGAATTTGAAACTACTCCCCACTGCCAAGACAGCTGATGTTCTTTAGTTTCCAAATTTGTCTTGGCTCTACTGACAGCCACACACTTGTTTATTTTTTCTGTGTCGTGTTTTATGGTGTTTGTACTAAGTGGGAGAGCTACAGTAATGAATTCCACTCTATTACTCTTTATCAAAAAGCAGATCTCCTTAGTCTGTGTGCCAAGAGTTTTTGAATTTATTGATATGATTCTATTCCAATAGAGTTGGTGTGACATTTTCTAAAATATTTTATAACTGTTGATAGTAATAATAGACTAACGTTCTCCAGATGCCCTCTCTGGGTAAGACTTTGACTTAAATGTTTTGAAAAGCATTTTGTTTTTAAAAAGTATTTGAGACATTTTTATCACTTATTCCAGACATTATTCTAATACTTCTTAAAAACTTTGTATTGATAGGCTGTGGCTATATGAGGTCGAAACCCTCGATTATTTTATTTTAGGAACAATTACACTTAAAATTGTAGAGAGAAAACAATCACATAGGAGTCCAGACTTTTAGTTCTTTCAGATGATTGGCTGAGCAAGGTAAGTATAGACAGAGACCTTTTCTCAGAATAAACTTATGTGCCTGCAGAAAGACTTGATTTCATCTTCATGTGCAATGGCTCTTTTATTTATTTTTTTCTTTTTCAGATTATTTTCCATTGTGGTTTATTATAAGATATTGAATATAGTTCCCTGTGCTATACAGTAGGACACTGTGGTTTATCTACTTTATATATAGTAGTTTGTATCTGCTAATCACTAATTTATCCCTCCCCCTTTGGTAATGCAGTGGTTCTTTTAAACACCATGTACTGTGAGGACTGGGCATCACCGACCTGATGGACATGAGTTTGAGTAGGCTCTGGGAGTTGGTGATGGACAGGGAAGCCTGGTGTGCTGCAGTTCCATGGGGTCATAAAGAGTCGGACACGACTGAGTGACTGAATTGACTGAATGCTGCTGCTGCTGCTCCTAAGTTGCTTCAGTTGTGTCCAACTCTGTGCGACCCCATAGACAGCAGCCCACCAGGCTCTCCCATCCCTGGGATTCTCCAGGCAAGAACACTGGAGTGGGTTGCCATTTCCAGGACTTAAATGTATGAGAGTAGAATACCCTCTAGTTTAGCGCAGGCAGATCAATAAGACTGACTAATAATGCAGCTTCCATCTGAAATCCTTTACTCTGTAGGAAGATTTCCGGATATTCCTACCATACGTCTGCTGTACTGAGATGATTCTATTGTTTTAGATGTCTCTTTCCATGTGGAGAAAAACTTTGCTTGGCTTTTGTTACATCATTGCATTAGCTCCTAGTTAACATTGCTTTTCAGAGGAGTTTCTGAAAGCTCTTCTGAAATCTTCTGAAATCAGTAACTGAGGTGCTTATTGGTGAGGTGACTGGGAGCCCCTGGGATGATTCCTTTTTTGACCTTGACAAATACTTTGATGAAATCTTCTTGTGACTTTTCTGATAGCAGAATATTTATCTATTTAAGAACCTTCTTTTTTTTTTTTTTTAAGCAGAGAATGAATTTATTGAAACTCACTGAAACTCCAGAAAGGCAGCACTGAGACTTGAGACTATACTGTGCTCTGCTTAGTCATTCAGTCATGTCCAACTCTTGCGACCCCATGGACTGTAGCCTGCCAGGCTCCTCTGTCCATTTAGATTCTCCAGGCAGGAATACTGGAGTAGGTTGCCATGCCCTCCTCCAGGGGATCTTCCCAACCCAGAGATCCAACCCAGGCCTCCCGTGTTGCAGGCAGATTCTTTACTGACTGAGCCACCTGGGAAGCCATGTGACTATACTGCCAGGACTAATTCCAGGCTCTCCTGTAGGATGACTCTAGCAAAGACCTCACTGCTGTTGACATTGTGAGGTCACATGGCTTGAACACTGTCTTTTTTTTTTTTCTTTCCACATTTATTGAGATGTCATTGACATACAGCACTGCTAAAGTTTAAGGTGTACCACATAATGATTTAACTCACATACATCATGAAACAATTATCATAATAAGTTTAGTGAGCATACATCATCTCATATAGGCATAAATTAAAGAAAAATAGTTTTTTCCTCATGACGAGAACTTAACTTTCTTATATAACATAGAGCAGTGTTAGTTATGTTTATCATTTTGTACACTACTGTCAGTTCTTTTTTGAAGTGATAACCTTAAACATTTTTAAAGATGTATCTTGGGTAGTGTTTATACTGCATAAGCCTGTAAATGGAAGTGAGATGATAGATACATATTAGGTTGGCCAAAAAGTTTGTTCAGAATAATTTTCCATAAGATGTAATGGAGAAACCCAAACGAACTTTTTAGCCAACCAATATTGCAAGGCTTCAAAAAGAATTTTAGGTAAGTTGGCACAATTAAAAGGTGTTTTTTTTTGGATCAGTTAAAAAAAAAATCAGAGGCATTGGTCAAAATAAACCACTAAGTCTCTTGTTTGGTATCATTAGGTCAAAGTGCTAGGTTCAATAGAAATTTTTCTTTCCTTTCACTGTTGAAGGGGTATAAGTCATGGTGCTGGCTGCTGTTTATTTCCTGATTCTACACCTTTTAAAGTTTTTAATAGATATGCAAAAAATAATGAATTTTATCTTAACACTTTTTAAAAGGTTGTTAAACTTTGAAATTTTTATTTTACTCCAACTGTTTAAATAATACCTTAATATAGGAAAAAAACTACTGAGCTTATATATAGCTTCCCTGTTGGTGAAATGAATAGTTTCACTTTTTTTCTCATTAAAGTGAATTCTCCTGCTTATGACAGACAAACTCTTCAGTGCTTATTTTTGAATGCTAAATATCTATGACTCAATATTAAATATCTGTGAGTCAATATTAAATACTTTAACGTTTTCCACTGATAAATGCGAAAGACACTTTTATGGAAAAGAGAGAATGTGGTAAGCTTTGAAGATTTTTAACTTATGTGTTATTTTCCTTAAGAAAAAAAAAAAAAAAGAGCCCAAGTTATCTATAAGATCAGGAGGATGCATTAGTGCTGAGGACTTGGGGAAGGGGTAATATGTTTTCATATGTTAATAGAGGAAAAATCCCATGAGAAAAAGTGCAAAATATTTCTTTAATACCCCTGATTTTGATGTACTGTTACTACTTTTTAATATACATTCTGTTTTTATTTTTTCCCTATACATGAAATAAACAAATTATGCAGGACAAGAAATAAACTTGGACTTGTGATTTTTTAAACTTTATAAAACAATTTGCTTTAATTAAAAATTATACCTTCCTGGCTATTTATGGTCCTACAGCCTATTTTATAGAAATCAGTAGCTTCAGCCCTTAAAAGCGCTCCTGCAGGACATTTGTTACGTGAAGGAGAATTTATGTGCTGAGAATAGTTTCATTCTTCAGTTAGGCCTTAGGGTTGACCCTATAAAATCTTTTACTCAGGAAGGTACAAAAATTTCTTCTCTTTAAATACTTTAGGAAAAAACATAACCATTTTACTAAATAAACTCGGCTATTTGATAGCATAAATTAGGGTGGTGATAAAATGTGGAAATTGTTCAAAGGCATCTTGTATAAATTATCGCCTTGGCTACACTCCTGCAGGAGGTGCCTTTTATCTTTTCTTTAACTAGACGGGAAAAGTCTCCATTACTGGGGAAAATGAAGACTTTTTTTTTTTTAAAGTCCAGATTCAGCTAATAAATATTTTATAACTGTTTCCTGCAAAATATCTGAAATCCTTTCTGGAACTTGCAGTGTGAAACAGCAGCCTCAAGAAAAATATCAATAGGTCCAAATCAGACCACTTGTAGATCTGTAACCTTCAGAGCATCTCTTTAAGGCTTAGGGTTACCTATTTGTGAGGATTAGTAACTTCTCCCTAAGAATTTGGAGTATGGGTTTGTATTTGAAACATAGTCAAGTTTACACCGCTAAAGCAAATAATGCACTGATGCTCATCTCCACAGTTAATAAATTTCTAAGTCCTGTAAATATTCATTAATTGCCTCTTAGTAAATTCCCCCTGAGGCCCCTCCAGGACTACTTACGTATCCTGAATATTTAAAACTGTAATTACAAAAATTCATCTGTGTTTAATGAAACAGTTTAGGACAAAACTGTGTCCTAAATTCTATAACTTAAAAAAGCTTGTTTCTAGAAAGTCATAAAAAAATTGAGTATTAGTACAGGCTAAAATAAAGTAATGGAATAAACAGCACCCAGCATTCATGAGGGGCTTCCCAGGTGGTGCTGGTGGTAAAGAATCTGCCTGACAATGCAAGAGATGTAAGAGATGTGAGTTCAATTCCTGGTCGGGAAGATCCCCTGGAGGATGGCATGGCAACCCACGGCACTATTCTTGCCTGGGGAATCCTATGGACAGAGGAACCTGGTGGGCTACAGTCCATAGAGTCAAAAAGAGTTGGACACAACTGAAGCAACTTAGCATGCATGCATGTACAGCATTCATGAGTCTGCAACCTGCAGATTATGTGGGGCTTTGAGACTGATAACGGCTGCCAAACTTATACCTTCAATACTTTACATAAAATATTGTTGAGTAGAGTGTTCTTAGACGTGGTTTGTAGTCAGCCACGGATACAATGTCTGGTTTGTAAATTGCTTAGTGGTAAACTTTAGGGCTAGGAGAGGACTCAGAACTTTGTATTCCAGTCCTCACTTTATGGGAAATGGCAGTCCAGGGAGCTCCAAACATTTACTCAATGTTAGAGGGTTGTAGTCACAGTCCAATTGTCCTGACCCCAATCCAGTGTCCTGAGCACTAACTAGTCCTCTCTCTGGGGCACAATGATTCCATCCAAAGCCAGACTCTGTTCTTCATGCTCAGTGCAGCCCAGGGCAAGTAAGGGAAGATGGTTTTATCTGTATGCACAGGTCACTTACTCTGGGTCTCCCAGGAGTTTTCACCATGTTGTATAGGAGGTGTGACTCTGAAGGGGGTGTTTCTCTAGTCCTAGTTCATAGGTTATGACTTGGAGATGCAGGGAATCTACAGCAGCTATCACATGGAGTCTAAGCTGTTAATCATACTCACTGTCTTTAAATTTGCATTAAACACAGATTATCTGCATTCACTAAAACTGTATCTGACAATCTCAAAAAGGTGGCCTTGTATAGTGTGACACTCAGGAATCAGGCATTTTCTTCAGCAAAGCTGTGCGTTTCATGGAAAGCGTAATGTTACCTGAATTAACAGATTGATTAGGGCTCAAATGGTTGAGGGAAAAGTGGAAAGGCCTTGAGAAGGTGCTAGTTGAGTGAAGGAACTCATTTCTAGGACCTGGAGGACTTAATTATCTGATATACAATAAGGAAGACTCTGAATCACTTACGGTAGGAGACACATACATTTTTGTGTGTATTTAGAGTAGTCAGCCATGTTTTAAAATTTATAGATATTATGTGGATAGTCCATTATGAAGTTATCCTATCTCTTTGTGTCCATTTATTAAGTGTATGTAGAGGCTTTACCATAATGTCTGATGCTAATACTAGGTCTGTGTACCTTAGCCCCCTGTGAGATAACCTTGTTGTGGTCCTCCTGGAGGCTGGGTTGAGAATTCAGGGCTGCTGCCCTGAGCTCTCCCTGGCTGTCCTGGGTGTGGTGATCATGCCTCAGAGAGAGAAGTGAATTTTCCTTGGATGACTGCTCTTCTTGGCTGGCAGTCAAGGCACTGAACGATGGGTAGAAATGCCTCTTTGCAGGAGCACACTTTTGTGGCAGAGCCCTCCTCATCAGAGGGGTAGTGATGTGTCAGGGAAAAAGGGTGCTTCCAGATCACACAGAGCCTTGGACTCAGGGCGGCCAGGATGGATGGGCTTCACGTCGTCTTCCTAGCGCAGGGGCCAGCTTTTGTATCCCCTGAGATCAGCTCATTTTTCAGAGAATATTAACAGGACCTGCTGGTGGTTTCTATCCTCTGTGCTCTTGGTGACAGAATAGTAGCTCATCTCCAGACCATTTTTTTGGTGTGTGTGTGTGCCAAGCTTTTAACCTGCCAATGAGGGAGGCACTGTCAACTCCAGTGGTGTTTCCTGAGCAGCTTATTACGAGTGAAAACTCCAACTGCTCCTAACTTGGCTTCTTGTGTTCGTCCCCTGTCCTGACCCTTCCATTTAGAATGGGTTTGGAAGCTCTTGTGGAGTCATATGCATTCTGGAGACCTTCACTACGGACCCTCACCTTTGAAGATATCCCTGGAATTCCCAAGCAAGGTAAATCATGAAGTCTCCTGGGTCATAGATATGGTCAGTTCCTACCTAGATGCTCAGGCACTGAAAAATGCCGCAGTCATTACTATTGTCTAATGGCTACCTCATTACCAACATCCTTCTATTACAAGATCCCTCCCTTTTGTATCTGGTGTAGGTATGGAAAATGGCTAGTGTGGTCATAAGTTAAGTTTTGGATGTTTTAGGCCGTTTATGTATTTCATGACCTTTATTTCACCTTTAATTATTTTTTTTTTCTTAAAATTAGAAGTAGACTAGTTGGCCCTGGTACCTGGTGTACTTCACAAGAAATTACAGATACTGGTCCCAGATCATCTTTTTTGCTCCCTTCTTTCTTCACTTCCTTCAACTGAATTGCCTCTAGGCTTGTTTCTCCTGCTGATTTATGATGAGAAGTTCAGGTACACTGAGGCAGCCTTCCCTGAGATCACTGTTGAGCATTTCAAACAAGCCCAGGGCTGGTGTTTCCTCAAAGAGGCTGCATGGAACAGGATGATGCTTCCTTCTCTACTGGGTAGCTAGGACTCACAGCCTAATCCTGCACTCAGTCCTGCACTTAATGCCTGACCCTGCCTGGCATCCCCATGAGAATTTAGCATGCTAGGATTTTAGATAATTATCATTGGGTGGATTGCGCTTTTAGATTATTTTGAGAAGCTATATAAAACACTGTCTCTAGAGCAATGAAGGTTTTACAACCTGTCCAGCCCATTGGAATTCTCTTCTCTCCCTAAGTTCCATCAAGTTGCAGACATCAATCTGCCAGCAAATCTGGGGAGTGGGGGGCGATCAGCTGCCACCACTGTTATTGATTGGAGGCAGGGTTAAACACCCTCTCTATTTCACAGGACTGTTTATCTGTTGGACCTCTGCTCTTGGGTTAGCATGTGATTCACCAAACCGCTTTCTGTTTGGAAATGAGATTTTTGAAGTTTGAGACTGTTGCCATATTGTAGTAGCCCTGCATGCGTGGTAGTCACTGATCCATAGAAGCTTTCAGTGGGAGGTTGCCAGTTCGTTTGAGACAGGATGGGTCTGGCCAGTTTCGATCTTTCCTTTGAATTCCTTCTTTTTTCTTGCAAGAAAATATATTGATCCAGAGCAAACTCTGCTGAAAAAAAGAGTAAAAAGTGGGTAGAAATGAGGTGATGGTTATACTTCTGGAAAAAATTACAGAGTAAGATGAAATTTATATTTTCTTAAGTTGCTGGGAAAGTTAATATTTGTAATGTTTATTACAAAATAATGAGAAAACTCTGAGAAAACTAATTGAGGGAGAAAATGTGAAAAATTGATGTGGTAGAGTCCTAATACCTTTTGCAAAAAAAACAAACAAAAACAATAAAAAGCAAACAAATAAACAAAAAAGACCATCCCTTGGGGAGATAATTTTTCTTGAAAATTTTGAGAGTATCTGTGTTTAAAGTCATTCAGTCTAAATTCAATTACATTACAATTCCTGAGAGCGGAGACCATCTCCTTTTTGTCTTTTTACCTGCTCTATGTAACAAGTTGCGTCTAGCTCATGTGTACAAAATTGAAAGGAAAAGAGGCTCTTTACATTTCAACTTCTTTTGTAGGAAATACAGGTTCCTCTACCTTACTCCAAGGTTCTGGGAATGGTGTTGCAGCCACCCACCCTCATCTTTTGTCCGGCTCCCCTTGCTCATCTCCTGCCTTCCATCTGGGACCCAACACCAGCCAGCTGTGTGGTCTGGCCCCAGCTGACTATTCCGCCTGCGCCCGCTCTGGCCTCACCCTCAACCGATACAGCACATCCTTGGCTGAGACCTACAACAGGCTCACCAACCAGACAGGGGAGACGTTCGCCCCTCCCAGGACTCCCTCCTACGTGGGCGTCAGCAGCAGTGCCTCGGTGAACATGTCCATGGGCGGCACGGATGGGGACACCTTCAGCTGCCCACAGACCAGCTTGTCCATGCAGATTTCAGGGATGTCTCCCCAGCTCCAGTACATCATGCCTTCACCCCCCAGCAACGCCTTTGCTGCTAACCAGACCCACCAGGGTTCCTACAACACGTTCAGATTACACAGCCCCTGTGCCTTGTATGGGTATAACTTCTCCACATCCCCTAAACTGGCTGCCAGTCCTGAGAAAATTGTTTCTTCCCAAGGAAGTTTCTTGGGGTCCTCACCAAGTGGGACCATGACGGATCGGCAGATGTTGCCCCCCGTGGAAGGCGTGCACCTGCTTAGCAGTGGGGGTCAGCAGAGTTTCTTTGACTCTAGGACCCTAGGAAGCTTAACTCTCTCATCATCTCAAGTATCTGCACATATGGTCTGATGAAGCCTTTAAGTTAAACTGCATTCAAATCCAGCTAATGTATTTTCTTTCTTTGTTTTCTTTTACTATTTTTTCTTTCACTTTGGAAAGCAATATGAAAAGAAACTTATCAAGTAGCTTGTAAAATGTATATATAATAGAAAATGAAGGCTCACTGAGGTTTTTGACTTCCTCATGGTGAGATTGTGATTAGCTATGGTATATATGTATACTGTATGTGGCATGTGGAGTTTGCAGCCTACAAAACCACATCCTCCCTCTATTTTTCTCCCCAGTTGCACAGAGTATTGGCATCATGTAGTATGTTTAACCAAAGTTCTTATACTTAAAAAAAAAAAAAACAAACAGCAAACTTAAAACTTGGCAATGATACTAACCAGACTAAGACGTATAACTTAATTTATCAGGAAAATGCTCTACACAGTTTCCTACTTGAGTGTTGATAACCAGCAGTAACCAGCACACAGAGTCTTGCAATTTGTTATTCTTGGGCACAGTGTGAGAACCTAAGATGCAAAAGCCAGTTGAAGTCTCAGTAATAGTTCTGAGGTATTTGTAATCATGAAGGATTAGCTTTTGTGTTCCTGCTTGCTCTTGTTTATCACGTCTATTAGGTGACTTTGGTCCTGTAAAAATTCATAATCCATAATAATTATTTCCCTAAAAAAGATAGAGAGGCTTGTAATTTTTTCACTTTCCATCGGACATATAAGAGGTATTTATTCATATGCAGAGAATAAATTTCCAGTGTTTTGGACTTTCCTGGTTCATTTTATTTAGTATCAAGTAGACCAATAAATATTTTAAATTCTAGTTTTCACCAGAAAAGGAATATATGCTATGACTGAAATGGCAAAAAGAAAATAAATCCACCTCAAATACTTTAATTCCAATGAAAAATGTCTTAACTTTTTAAATCAAGAGGAATAATATTTTCTGCTTTCCCTTAGGTTTTTATAGTGTGTTTTTTTTCATTCAGGTTTCTTTTTCCATCTTGCTTTGAGATTCCTGACCCATGATCTAGAAGTAAAAAGAAAAGGCATTTACACTACTTATTTATGTCTCGAAAATTCCTGCAAATCGAAACCTCTCCCCTCCCTGAACCTTGTCCCTTTGTCTGAGTCTTTTTCAAAACAGATAGATTCTAGGCCTTCATGGTGTTAAATAGCGCTGTAAGGAATTTCAGGGGGTTATCTCCAGCAATCTGTCTTTTAGGGGTTGCAGTGCAAAGGCCAAAACCCATTACTATAAAGTCCTTCTTGGAAGACTAAGGAGGAAGATACCAATTATGATAAAGGAGCTGTAAAACTTTTAACCTCAACATCATTTTTAGCCTTGAAACTGAAAAAAAAAAAAAGAAAAAGATTATTTTTAAAAAATTCCCCCAAATAATGTGCACATGGTTTCAAAACAAGTAGTAACTTTGATAGCACAAAATGAGATTAATAGGAAAAATTAAGAATGCAAGATGAGCATTACCATATATTTGTTGAGAATAAAATTATGTGTCTGGACATTGACTCATTACGTTTCATATATTTGTCAAGCGAAAGCAGTGGAGTTTCCTTTCAGTGCTAAACAGAATGGCATTGTCCTATCCTTAGTTTGATGGGGAAAGAATGTAGTTCCTGATTTGCTTCTTTACCTTAAAACAGCATGGATGTTATATATTTAGGGGGATTACTATTTGAACAGTATTTTCACACAATGTGACTCTGTTTATACATACTGATAAATTTCTTCATGGATGCTCTAACAGTTCATCAAGTGAGTATTGATCTTTAAATTTAAAATTAGTGTGAAGGTACATGACATATTTCCAGTAAGTAGATCTATGTAACATGTTTGTGTATGGTATTAATAGATAAAGATTTGGGAAAAGTCCTTATTATGAACATATCCCAGCCTCAGAGTCTGGCATAATTTCAGGAGAACAAGAGAGTTTTCCAACTTGAGAAAACATGGAAAGTAATGATCTATTCCTATATATATATTAATAAGATGAGAATTTTCCTTTCTGCTCTTTGTGATTTGAGATGACACCACAATATGAGGAGAATTTTTAATCTTTTCCTTTTGATCAGCAATATTGTACAAGTGCTATTTCCTTTAGGTTTTACTGTAAATATTAATCATCATGTCACTTCAAAGACTAGCCTTTTATCATTATATTAAATGACATACATGCATTGATAATTATAATTATATATCTGTATTTTATTAAAAAATGCTTAAGAAATTATATATTAAAGTGTGTTACTAAACCCTTTTATGGCTTTGAAGAGGAATCATTTAAAGTGTCTATAAACGTTGTTCCAAGAATAGGCATACACATGCAGACTCCAAACACAAATTTTGTAGCTTACAATTACAAGGCATGAGGACATGGGCCTGGTATTCATTTTTCATGTGTTAAATATAATTTCTTGGTGCCTTGACCATGTCATTGAAGGTGAAGCCCTGACAAATGGTGAACACATGAAAATTCAAATGTGAGAAGAAGAGGAAGGCAGACTGGGATGTTTTGTTTTGGGTCCAAGGGGGAAGGGCAAGGATGTAAGAATAAGCTACTTGTACCACTGACCAGTGATGACAGATCACTTTTAGACCCCTTGCCCAGAAAACATTCCAAGGGACATTGTGATGAGGTGAGGTTGTTGCTATCACAACCAGTCACATTTTGAAAATTAACACTTGTTTCCACACAAGCTCCGTCCCAGAGGTCAACAGCTTTTCTCTAGCAGGGCACCCAGTTGCTGACCCCTGGTTTCTGGAATGTAGGGGGGTCAGGAGACTTTGGTGGCCTCCAGAGGAGGTTGGGGCATAGTACTGCGGATATGGCAGTGGCTCACACGCTTTACCCTAGTGGAATTTTGAACAGAATGCACCCAACTTTTAACGTGTGAATTCCTCTTGAGACCTCACTCCCTAGACATAAACCTATTAGCAACTCACAGCTTAGTATGAAATAGATAACACAGAAGTTTTGGAGATAACTGGAGGTTTGATTAAGAGAAGAGAGTAAATTTTGGAGTAGGGCAGTTCTGAGAAGATTTAGATGTGAAGGAGAAGGTGCAAGAAGAGTGATCACTAACCAAGTCTGGTGTAAAGCCATTAAAAATAATTTCATAAGTTTTATTTAGGAGTCATGGTAGAGTTGGTAGATGCTATGCTGATGCTCTCTTCTATTAGACAGGTTTGTAAAGAATCCTCTATTTCAAAGTGTAACTCTGCCAGGTGTCCTCATGGTGAGTTTATTGACTCATCTACATGGAGAGTTTCTTCCACTGGAAATTAAATCATTTTATTAAATCATTACCACATTGTGTTTTAATCTCATTAATCATCATTCCTTAAAATAGGTGCTCAGAGAAGTTGCAGGTGAAGTTGACTATATGAAGAGTAAAGTAGACATACATGATTACAGCCTTCTGGAAGCTCAAAGCTTAAAAACATTGTCTGGGGAAATGAACAAATATATATGCATATATATGTGTGTGTGTATGTATATATATATATATATATATATATATATATATATATTTCAAGTATAGAAACATCCAACAGAGGTTGATAAACCTTAATATCCATCTACATGCTGATAGATTTTCAAATCATGCATTTTCTTTTTTTTGGAAGTTTGAAGCAGATCATCACTTCCTTGAGAATGAGGGAACCTGATTTCAAACCATGGATTTCCCAATCATGGTTTTAGACAAAATGTAACCGCTTTAGATCTCAGTTTTTTATGTGTTAAAGGAGTGTCTGTGATGAGAAGTTTAACTAGCCCTTTCAGTTTCAAATTCATAGACAACCTTGGTGTATAAATAATATTCAGCTTAATAAAAGAAAAATACTTTTATAAAAATGAATTTTCAGAGATATGTACATGTATTTGGCTATACATATATTTCCAAAAGATATCTTTTTATAAAAATATTTAGGTATATATCTTTATAAAGAACATTACACTACCAGAATTTTAAAAAATTTATTGGATTACTTATAACTTTTAAAAATGGAATTGTGCTTTATTTAGTTATAATATGTAAGACATACTTTTATACATTATTATTTGAAGGAAGCTGCACATAATAATGGAGAAGGTGATGGCACCCCACTCCAGTACTCTTGCCTGGAAAATCCTATGGATGGAGGAGCCTCGTAGGCTGCAGTCCATGGGGTCGCTAAGGGTAGGACACGACTGAGCGACTTCACTTTCACTTTTCACTTTCCTGCATTGGAGAAGGTAATGGCAACCCACTCTAGTGTTCTTGCCTGGAGAGTTCCAGGGACAGGGGAGCCTGGTGGGCTACCATTTATGAGGTTGCACAGAGTCAGACACAACTGAAGCAACTTAGCAGCAGCACTTAATAATGCATTTGCTATTTTATACTGAACAGAAAAAGAAGTTAATAAAATTTCCTTTTCATGATGCTCTTAATTGCATGGTATAAAATTGTTGCAGTTTGGAAATAAGTTAAATAATTATCAGTTCAGTTGCTCAGTCATGTCCGACTCTTTGTGACCCCATGGACTGCAGCATGCCAGGCCTCCCTGTCCATCACCAACTCCCGGAGTTTACTCAAACTCATGTCCATTGAGTCGGTGATGCCATCCAACCATCTCATCCTCTGTCGTCCCCTTCTCCTCCTGCCCTCAATCTTTCCCAGCATCAGGGTCTTTTCAAATGAGTCAGTTATTTGCATCAAGTGACCAAAGTATTGGAGCTTCAGCTTCAGCATCAGTCCTTCCAATGAATATTCAGGACTGATTTCCTTTAGGATGGACTGGTTGGATCTGCTTGCAGTTCATGGGATTCTCAAGAGTCTTCTCCAACACACAGTTCAAAAGCATCAGTTCTTCGGCACTCACCTTTCTTCATAGTCCAACTCTCACATCCACACATGACTACTGGAAAAACCATAGCTTTGACTAGATGGACCTTTGTTGGCAAAGTAATGTCTCTGCTATTTAATATGCTGTCTAGGTTGGTCATAACTTTTCTTCTAAGGAGCAAGTGTCTTTTAATTTCATGGCTGCATTCACCATCTGCAGTGATTTTGGAGCCCCCCAAAATAAGGTCTGTCACTGTTTCCCCATCTATTTGCATCTAGTAAAACATTTAGAGATGATTCCAATTTGAATTCCAAGTCATTCAAAGTTCATTTAAATTTAATGAAATTAAACTTTCATTTAAATGAAAATGAAGATAAATTTAAAAAATTAAATTTTCATTGGCAAAAATCTTAATTTGTCATTTTGAAAGGTTTTATTCATGCTGAATTAGATACAAAACAGCTGATTACTCTGCAATTCACTGAGTTTACACAAGGTGGGATCAACATACCTACTCTTTGTTCATTAGAAAAATTATATTAACTTTAAAATTATGTTTTAAAATATTTTTTAAATTACAGTATTTTTTATTTTTTTAATTTATTTTTAATTGAAGGATAATTGCTTTACAGGTTGTATTGGTTTCTATCAAACATCAACACGAATCAGTCGTAGGTTTACCCATGTACTCTTGCACTTCAACATCCCTGCCACCCCCCTCCCCATCCCACCCCTCTAGATTATTAGTGAACCTTGGTTTGAGTTTCCTGAATCATACAGCAAATTTTCACTGGCTATCTATTTTACATGTGGTAATGTATGTTTTCATAATTTAAAAATTATATTAAGTCACTAGAATAACTTAATACAGCAAAGATATTTTTCTCAATAACAGCTTTATTGAGATATAATTCACAAACCATACAATTCACCTGTTTAAAGTGAACAATTCAGGGAATTCTCTGGCAATCCAGTGGTTAGGAGTCTTGAGCTTCCACTACAGGGGGCACGAGTTTGATCCCTGGTTGGGGAACTAAGATCCCTGCAAGCTGCACTGATGCAGGCTAAATAAACTGAACAGTTCAGTAGTTTTGGGTATAACTGTGCCACCCTCACTACAATTTTAGAACACTCTCATCACCCTGCAAAAAACTCCATACCAATCAAATGTCACTCACTTTTCCCTCTACTCTTTTTTTACCCCAAACTCCTAGGCAACCACTAATCTACTTTCAGTCTATAGATTTGCCCACTTCTCATTGTCAGTGGAACAATAGGATATGTGGTCCTTTGTGACTGGCATCTTGCATTTAACATAATGCTTTCAAGGTTCATTCAAGTTGTGGCATGTATCAGTACACAATTCCTTTTTCTTGCTGAATAGTATTACATTGTAGGTGTACACTAAGTGAGTGAAGTTGCTCAGTCGTGTCTGACTCTTTGCTACTGTAGCCCACCATGCTCCTCCGTCCATGGAATTTTCCAGGCAAGAGTACTTGAGTGGGTTGCCATTTTCTTCTCCAGAAGGTATACACTACATTTTATTAATCCATTCATTGATGGACATTTGGATTATTTTCATTCTTTGCTGTTATGAATAATGCTGATAAAAACTGGTGTACATGTTTTTGTGTGAATATGTTTTCATTTCTGTTGAGTATATGCCTAAGAATGAATCCTGTCATAATATTTTGTGGATCCTGTTGTAATATTTTGTGGAACTTCCAGACTGTCTCCCAAGTGGTTGCACCATTATACATTCTTATCAGCACCATGTGAGGGTTGATTTTTCCATATCCTCACTAACAGTTGTTATTATCAGTCTTTTTGTATATAGCCATCCTAGTGGGTGTGAGTGATATCTCATTGTGGTTTGGATTTTCATTCCCTGATGACTGATGATATTGAGCGTGTTTTCCTGTGCTTTATTGGTCGTTTTTAGATCTTTAGAGAAATGTCTGTTCAGATCCTTCACCCATCTTTAACTGGGTTGTCTTTTAATTATTGAGGTATAAGATTTCTTTATATATTCTAGATATAAATCTCATCAGATATATTGTTTGTGAATATTTTCTTCCATTTGGTGAGCTGTGTTTTGAGTTTATTGAGTTGATGTCCTCTGCTTCACAAAAGTTTTTAATTTTGAAGAGATTTAATTTACTTATTTTTTTCTTTCATTGCTTGTACCTTTGGTATGAGGCCTAAGACACTGGATGAATTTTAAAAAATCTGCCTTTTCACATTCTTAGTAAAAGTAGTAGTAACAGAAGTGCATTTTAAAGTTCTTTTTGAGTGTATATATCTGCTAAATTATATATATAATTTATATATCTGATAAATTATCCCTCCTCCCAACTCACCTGAAATATTGTCATTGGATAAATAATTACATGGGTTTCCCAGGTTGTTCAGTGGTAAAGAAAATGCCTGCCTGTGCAGGAGATGCAGGAGACACAAGTTTGATCCCTGGGTTGGGAAGATCCCCTGGAAGAGGAAATGGCAAACCACTCCAATATTCTTGCCTGGAAAATTCCATGAACAGAGGAGCTTGGCAGGCTATAATCCATGTGGTCACAAAGAATCGGACACGACTCAGTGACAGCGCACATGAAAATAATTATACACCCTTCAGTGTCTTAAAAAAAAAAAAGGAAAGTGAAAGGATCCCAAAACATCATGACACTTTTATTACCCTAGAAAAAGGTTGGCACTTTCAATATTTATTCAATCAGTAAGTATTTACTGAGCATCTACATTGGCATTATTTTAGACATTTGGGGTACTGCAGTTAAAAAATGTTGGGTGTCTTCAATGCCCTGTAAAAGTTGAAATGCTGGTTTCCTAGGGAAAAGCCTTCATACTGCAACATATCACAGTTGGCAGGAAAAAAGTGTTGCCTCTTGGCTTCTCTGTGTGTTGGTGCCCTCGCCCTTATTATGATATTACATATCCCAGATGGTCACTGCAAAATGCCTGCTCCTGTGCCAAGGTACAACAGGGATGCATTATCGCCTTAATTCTGAGTTTGTTTTGTGGTTTTCTTTGGAAACCCTAACATCATTTAAATGCAATTTCTTCAATTTGGCTCTGTTTACAGAACTGTAATAAGATATTTCTCTATTAATAACTGGAAGGGGAAAACTTACTAGTTTCGGGTTTTGGAAAACTCCTGCACATTTTTCTTAAAGGTGTTTGGTGAAATGGCTTTGCAGAAATGTGCAGATTTCTTCTTATTAATTTGCCTAATTGAATTTCAAGGGAAAATGACTTGAACTGTTTTTTTTTTTTTTTCCCCAACAAAATAGAAGCTCTCACTCAGCAATGATAAAGACAATTTCAAAAGTCATTTCTATAAAGGAGTGTCACAAAGTTCTAGTAGTCTTTGCCTTAGGGACTAAGGAATGAATGAATATCATGGTGGGTGCCTTGAAGCTTCCGCTTACTTTATTTTTCTGAATTTGATGAACTTGGTGTGTAGAGAAGAGAGGAAATAGAAATTGTATATGTTTAAATGTCTGCTGTCCTCTCAATTTTACCTTGGGAGGGCATGGTGGGGAGACAGAAATATAAAAAGTAGAGCTAGAAGATCCTGAGGGGTCAAGTAGGAGAGTAATATGTGGAATAGCAAGGGGCCTTCGGAATAACCATGTTGACCTGTCTACAAGCTTCAAACAAGATATTCAAAAAACTCAGGGATAGCCTCCATCGATGACATTAAACACTTTCAAGCTTCCTTGTCTTTCTTCATGTTTTTCCCTCAGCCCCGAATGTCCTTAAAGCCTACATTCTCATTTTTCAAGGAATTGCTTTCTCTTTCCTCAGTGAATCCTTTCTAATTCCCATTCTTTCTGTCTTCCTTTCCCCAGCAGAAATAACCCCCCCACCTCAGAATGTCACCGCAGTACGCTATGTGTACTTGTCTTAAAAGAAAGTACCTCAATATATGCTTTCTTATAGGTTGACCAGCCCAGCCACAATGGGAGGTCCACAAGGGAGGGTGCTGTGTCTCATTTATTTTTGTACAGCGTGTGGTGAAATTTGTTTTAAAAAGTGATTAATGAAGAAATGGATACATGAATAAGTATATGAATAAATTAATGAAAATTTAAATTAATTTTATAGACTTGCAAAGGAATCTAAAACTTGGTAGGTTTGGAGGTTTTGTTTGGTGAGCTGCCAATTTGCTGTTATTAGCAGAGACACAGAGATCAGTAGCTTCTCATAGAAGGACAGGAAAAGAAAGACTTTCTTTCTTCTTCCCTTCCACCTTCCTTCCCTTCCTTTCTTCCTTCCTCCCTTTCTTCTTTCCTTCCTTCCTAACATAGATAACACATGAGGTTACTAACATAGTCACTTCTAGGTTATTATTATACATTTGTGCCAGTGAGTTGATATTGCAATATCATTTCATCTAGAAAAAGTGCTTGTTTTGCAACATGAAAAAATAAAATTACAGAAGAGGACCTAGAGATCTTTCTAGCTCACATGGTTTAAGAGTGCTCTGTCAGGAAAAAAATATGTTCTCCATTGGTGGAGACCCAAGACTCCTTGGAGAAAATCTGTTTTGCTATGAGGAAACTCATAACAATGGCTGTTGACCTAGCATCTGGTGCTGTCTTCAGGATGAGCAGCTTAGATGAGTGAGGCACTGCATATTGGGGCATAGAAGGAGCCTCTTCTTGCTACCTGCCTGTTCCCTTTTCTCTGATATGTAGGAGAATATTTGGCTTGGCTTTTCTTCAGATTCTAGTGATAAGATCCACCTAAGAGATTGGGGGTGAAATGGACATACAACAAGTGAGCATCCATAAAGAAGTGAGCATCCTCCGCCTTCACAAAGTAAATTTAACCGTAGCTGTACTTTGGCGGGGGTACCAGATATCTGCTCAGATTGATAAGACTGTATTTCATTTCTGTTTTTTCTGTTTTCTGCATGTGTGTGTGATGTACCTGTCAGAGCCCCAAAGAGAAGGCTGTGAAGGACACCCTGAGCTCCTAATACACGTGTTTGCTTATTTACATGCACTTCAGTCACTTATTCATCCCTGTGTTTAGTGTTGAACACTTGCCGCATGCCAGTTGCTGTTGCTGGAGTCGAGATGAACAAGGAAATGTTCTTTGAGGGGTGCTCAGAGTCCCAACAGAGAGGAAGTTGCAAAAACACAGTCCCGACACAGTGTAGTAAATGTTACAATAGAGGCAGTACCAAGAGCTGTGGGAACATTGGAGGATGTGACTGAGGTTAGAAGGGGACAAGGAAGGGGTCAAGTAAAGCTGTGAAGATGAGATGCTATTTGATAAAGTTCAAGGAAGGCTTGCGGGAGTAGGGAATGAATATTCTGGGGCAGAATTCTCCAGTAGTCCAATAGAGCTTTGTGCAAGAGTGATAATATTCTCTATCTGCACCAACCATTACCGTAGCCACACACGGCTAATGAGCACTGCAAAATAAGGCTAGCGTGATTTAGGAGCTGGCTTTTTTATTTCATTGAATATTAATTATTTCAAATTTAAGTAAAAAATAAAACCACCTGGCTAGAGGCTACCACGCTGGACACTGAAGCTCCAGAAAGCTCTGTGAAGCAGAAAGAGAAGTGTGGAATGGACAACAGTGAGAATAAAACTTCCTCAATACACGGTTCAGCCACTATGTGGATGATGCTTCGGAGGGTTATTACCAGCAGGTGGTGACTCTACTGTCACTGAAAACGGACTAAGCTACAAGACTCTGCCTGGCAACCCATCCATGACATGAATGGGTCCATGTGCGTTACTGAGCACCTGTGCAGCTCTCCTCTGTCCTCCACACGGCTGGGCTGGTCACACAGTCATCCAGCAATGAGTCACGCCTCAGGTCATTTCTCTTCTATCAGGGAGAAACCAAGGAAGTTCTTTCAGGGGTCTTTACACATTATAATTCCTTTTGACAAGGCTTGTTTTGGGGGGAAATGGTTATTAATTCTGAAGCAAAAAGGACTTTTTCTGGTGTTAGTGGGTTCCTTCCTGGCTGAGGTGACTTAAAATACCTCAGGCCCCTTCTCCTTGCTCTACTCCTACCCTCTCCATGCAGTACCCACTGACGAATAACAGGATGAAAGGTTGTCATTGTATTGCTTTGTCAAACCATGGTAAAGTCCAGGTAACTACTAGAGAATATGCCTCCTTCTCTTGCCTTAGCTCCATTAAATGAATTAAGAAGACTATTCATTCTAGGGGAAGATGGAAGAAAATTAATGCAGACTGTTCCTCAAGTGAGCTATTTAAAAAATGACTAGTGTTTGCACAGCATTTTATAGAACATACTGCATAGTCACATACATTATCCCATTTAGTCCTTACAACACTCGTGTGAGATGCTTTAATCCTCACTTTATAGGTGAGGAAATTGAGTTTCATGAAAATTAAGGACTTTCCCACAAACACTGGGCCATTGGGTGACAAACTGGGGTAAAGCCTGTTTCCTGATGCCTACATAGTGTCTGACAGTGCTGAAGGAAGGTGATTGGGGCAGTCATAATGGTGAGGGGAAATCCTAACTGGTAGAGAAGGAAAGAGAGAAAAGGGAAGGAAAGTGCTCCTTGCTGATTCTGTGTGACTAAAACATGAAGCTCTTTCCAGGAAAAGCAATTGGTTGGCAGTAATAATTCCCAGAATTATCAGTACAGCTTCCCTTCCTCTTGTTACCTGCTTTCTTGGGAACAGCCCCTAACTTGTGTGGGTAGCTGAGGCATTCAGAGCTAGCTCCAAGCCAGTGGGAAAATCTTAGTTATATTAAAAGTTGTTAAAAGATAAACTGAGGCATGTTAAATGTTTTCAGAGTTTATTTGAGCAAAAAATTGGTTCTAATATGGCAGTGCTAAATTTTAAGTGGTTAGGAGAGCTCCACAGACAGGAGCTTAGGGTTAGTCTATTATAAAGTCCAAAGTAAAGGGAGGGAATTACTGCTTGACTATAGCTTACAGTCCAGCCTAGTTGGCTGTTTGTGTTGGGCTGTCCTTAGGATTTTGATTTTGGAAACTTGAAGCATCTGCAGGCTGAAATTAGGGGTTGCTTACACAGGTGGCCTCAGAGCCACCTCAGTCTAATGGCCTCGAAAGTTAACTTAACAGGGTTTACTATTAGGGATTGAGAAGAGGAAAAATGAAATGGTCAGCTTTCCCTCTTATGATCCCCCTGGAAATATGTGATGTTGTAGTTGTTCAGTTGCTTAGTCAAATCTGACTCTTTTGCGACCCCATGGACTGTAGCCCACCAGGTTCCTCTGTCCATGGGATTCTCCAGTCAAGAATACTGGAGTGGCTTGCCATTTCCTTCTCCAGGGGATCTTCCCGACCCCAGGATCAAACTCCCATCTCCTGCATTGGCAGGCAGATTCTTTACTGAGCCACCAGGGAAGTCTAGAAATATATTTCAGTTCAGTTCAGTTCAGTTCAGTTGCTCAGTCATGTCCAACTCTTTGCGACCCCATGAATCACAGCACGCCAAAACTCCCTGTCCATCAGCAACTCCCGGAGTTCACTCAGACACACGTCCATTGAGTCAGTGATGCCACCCAGCCATCTCATCCTCTGTCGTCCCCTTCTCCTTCTGCCTCTAATCCCTCCCAGCATCAGAGTCTTTTCCAATGAAAAGATATTTCAAAGATCTGATATTTCCTCAGATATGCAGATGATACCACCCTTATGGCAGAAAGTGAAGAGGAACTAAAAAGCCTCTTGATGAAAGTGAAAGAGGAGAGTGAAAAAATTGGCTTAAAGTTCAACATTCAGAAAATGAAGATCATGGCATCTGGTCTCATCACTTCATGGGAAATAGATGGGGAAACAGTGCAAACAGTGTCAGACTTTGCTTTTTGGGGCTCCAAAATCACTGAAGATGGTGACTGCAGCCATGGAATTAAAAGATGCTTACTCCTTGGAAGAAAAGTTATGACCAACATAGATAGCATGTTCAAAAGGAGAGACATTACTTTGCCAACAAAGGTCCGTCTAGTCAAGGCTATGGTTTTTCCAGTGGTCATGTATGGATGTGAGAGTTGGACTGTGAAGAAAGCTGAGCGCCGAAGAATTGATGCTTTTGAACTGTGGTGTTGGAGAAGACTCTTGAGAGTCCCTCGGACTGCAAGGAGATCCAACCAGTCCATTCTGAAGGAGATCAGCCCTGGGATTTCTTTGGAAGGAATGATGCTAAAGCTGAAATTCCAGTACTTTGGCCACCTCATGCGAAGAGTTGACTCATTGGAAAAGACCCTGATGCTGGGAGGGACTGGGGGCAGGAGGAGAAGGGGACGACAGAGGATGAGATGGCTGGATGGTATCACCGACTTGATGGATGTGAGTCTGAATGAACTCCGGGAGTTGGTGATGGACAGGGAAGCCTGGCGTGCTATGATTCATGGGGTCTCAAAGAGTCGGACATGACTGAGCAACTGAACTGAACTGAACTGTGTTACAAAACATAATGCAAGGCAGCAAAAGATAGATACATTGGACTTCATCAAAACGGAAACATTTGTGTGTCAGAGACCACTATCAACAGAGTGAAAAGACAACCTATGGAATAGGAGAAAATACTTGCAAATATTTGATATTTGAAAATATCATATATCTGATAAGGCATTAATATTATTTATTAATTAGCTTAATATATAATGCACAAAGTAAGCAAGTCCATGAAGATAACTATCTGTCATATATAATGGTGTGAAATGGCTATTAAAACAAATTTAAAAGGTAACCTGCTTAAAGAATGAGCAGCCTGGGTCTCCTGCATTGCTGGAAGATTCTTTACAGTCTGAGCCACCAGGGAAGCCCAGAGAATGGGCAAGGGACTTGAAAGCACATATACAAATGTCCAACAGCCACATGAAAAGATGCTCAGCATCACAAAGCATTCAGTTCAGTTCAGTTCAGTCCCTCAGTCGTGTCCGACTCTTTGCGACCCCATGAATCGCAGCACACCAGGCCTCCCTGTCCATCACCAACTCCCAGAGTTCATTCAGACTCACATCCATCGAGTCAGTGATGCCATCCAGCCATCTCATCCTCTGTCGTCCCCTTCTCTTCCTGCCCCCGATCCCTCCCAGCATCAGAGTCTTTTCCAATGAGTCAACTCTTCACATGAGGTGGCCAAAGTACTGGAGTTTCAGCTTTAGCATCATTCCTTCCAAAGAAATCCCAGGGCTGATCTCCTTCAGAATGGACTGGTTGGATCTCCTTGCAGTCCAAGGGACTCTCAAGAGTCTTCTCCAACACCACAGTTCAAAAGCATCAATTCTTCGGCGCTCAGCTTTCTTCACAGTCCAACTCTCACATCCATACATGACCACTGGAAAAACCATAGCCTTGACTAGATGGACCTTTGTTGGCAAAGTAATGCCTCTCCTTTTGAATATGCTATCTATGTTGGTCATAACTTTTCTTCCAAGGAGTAAGCGTCTTTTAATTTCATGGCTGCAATCACCATCTTCAGTGATTTTGGAGACCAAAAAAATAAAGTCTGACACTGTTTCCACTGTCTCCCCATCTATTTCCCATGAAGTGATGGGAAATGCACAGTGAGCTATCACTTCATAAAACTATAGAATGGATATTAGAATCCTTATGCATTGCAGGCTGCAATGGTTCAGCCTCTGTGGAAGAAGGTATGGTGTCTTCTTAAAAGATTAATAGAACTCCCATATAACCCAGCTTCTCACTTCTGGACATATATCCAAAAGAACTGAAAGCCGGGACTTGAACAAATATTTGTGCAGCCACATTCACAGCAGCATTATTCACAGTAGCCAGAAGGTAGAAGTGATCCAAAATGTCCGTCAACAAATAAGCAGATAAAGTGTGGCCTATGTATACAATGCAATACTTTTAAGACTTAGAAGGAATGAAATTCTGGTCCATGCTACAACATGGATGAGCCTTGAAACCATTATGCCCAGCAGGCCAGACACAAAAAGACAATTCTTGCATGATTCCACTTATATGAGATATCTAGGGTAGTCAAATTCAAAGAGACACAAAGTTGAGTGGTGGTTGTCAGGAGCTGGGGGAGATAGGAAAAGCGAATAAGTGTTTAATGATACAGAATTTCAGTTTGGGAAAACAAAATTGTGCTGGAGATACATGGTGGTGTTAGTTGCACAATGATGTCAACTACAGAACTGTACTCTTTAAAATGGTTAAATGGTATATTTTGTTATGTATATTTTACTAAAATAAAAGTGTAAAGCATAATGTTAGTACATTTATGGCACTGTGCTAATTCTAGTGAGAAAGACTAAAAATAATCATCATAGCTAGTAGAAAATAAATCTCACAATCATTTGGGTATTCATTCTTTCAATCCTTAACAAATATTTATTGAGCATTATTTATGACTCAGGTCTCATTCTAGACATTGGAATACTGTCTAAGTATCAGAATAAGACACAGAGCTGCCTTTCACACATAAGAGTGTATTCATTTTGATATTTGGCAAAACTAAAACAATTATGTAAAGTTTAAAAATAAAATAAAATTAGAGGAAAAAAAAAAAAAAAGAGTGTACGATCTAACAGAGGAAAGAGACATAATCAAATAATGACTCAAATAAATATAAAAGCTCTATGGCATAAATGTTCTCCATGAAAAGAGCATCCATGGTGCTATGAGATTATAGACTAAGAAGGATATGATTGAAGAAAGGAATATTTGATCTTGATTTTAAGTTTAAAACAACTGCATACCCTTGTACCATTTAACATGAGTGGCACTGGTTTCCCAAGTTCCTAATTTCCATGAGTCAAGTGTGTTTGTGAAATTGCTTTACTAAGGAAGAAAAGGGAATATTTCTTGTGCAGCTGCCAGAGTACACTATTGAAAACACAAACCTGAAACACAAATGTGCCTGATACACAAATGAAAATGGCATGTGTTTGATTCTCATCTTCCATCTAACTAGGAAGCATTCTATCCTCCTAGCAATCAAAACAGCCTATCAATATTATTTTGCAAATCTCTATGGTCATTCCTATTAAATCTTTAGCAAAGAAGTAGGGAAGATGTATTTTATTTTATTCACAAGCAGGAGGGCACAGGGAAATTTTATCATTTTTATAGCTGAATGTTGCTCACTAACTAAAGAAAAAGTCAAGTGATTCATGTTTTTAAATAATCATTTTAAAAAGTAAATATATAAATTTTAACCAAGCATTGCCTGTGTTAGAAGGGAGAACAGGAAACAACTTATTGTTTACCAGACACAAAGAAGTCTCTTAGGAGTGTATCAGTGAGGTCCAAAGTTAGGCTGAGGGCACAGTTCTTTAAGACTCTCTGTATATTTACTTATGCATTGAATTTTATGGAATATAAGCTGTGTTGTCATTTTTTTTGAGCCACTAAGAAGAAAACATGATGCTAGTTAAACTTGATACAAGGCCTTATCCATCATCCTGTGTAACACCTGATCAGTCACACCAGTTTCTTGTTTCTTTCCTATTTCTTCTGCCTTCCATTGCATTGTTTGGCAGGCAATAGGATACCTTTTTGCACATGTCTCCAATGAACTAGAGCACTTGGCTGTTACTTTGTAAGAAAAGGTGGCATTGACATCATCTTGCCAATGATAACTTCACTAATGTCAATTTATGCCCCATCATCCTCTCTCTCTCATGCCTTTTTATGAGTGCAATAGCCTTTGTTTTCAATACTGTATCCTGATGTAATCCTCTTAGAGACATTATATTTTGCAGTTAAACTCAACTCTTGTACCAACAGTGCAAAGAACTCAAAGAAAGTGATTAAAATAAGACCAAAAAAAGGCACACAGCATACAGGCAACAATGATTTCATCATAGCTGCTGCCTGGCCACAGAGACCATAAGATGCCATCAAGTCTCAGAAGCATTTCTGTTTGGAAGGTGTTAAAAATGTAGAAAAAGCTCCATACCCTCGGATATTTGTGATATGATTTACTATGCAGCACTGGGCTTAGTTGCTCAGTCGTGTCTGACTCTTTGCGACCCCATGGATGGTAGACCGCCAGGCTCCTCTGTCCATGGGGATTCTCCAGGCAAGAATACTGGAGGGGGTTGCCATGCCTTCCTCTAAGGGATCTTCCCTCCCAACCCAGGGACTGAACCCAGGTCCCCCCCATTGCAGGCAGATTCTTTACCATTTGAGCCACGAGGGAAGCCCATGATTTACTATAAATTACTTAAAATTATTTCATAGAATCTTTATGGAAAGTTTTATATCTGACTGGAAGTTCAATGGAAGTGAAATTAAATGTCAATCTGATCTCATTTTACTTGACCCCATATGTTCCACCTCCATTTTGTCTCTCAATCTCTCCAAGACTTTTCTCACCTTCAAAGAAAGCAGACGCAACTTAGTGACTAAACAACAAGAAAACAGAGGCTTTGCAGATACCTTTGAGGTGTTGTCATGAACTTAAACCTGTTGCAGATTTTTGACTAATCTTGGTGAGAGAGGCACCTACAACGAAGGCCCAACAGCTTTCCTTCCTGCTCTATGAACACTTGGCAAAAGTGTTGATGACAGTTGCAAGAACATGATGCACAGCAGTGTTCTTTACAGCAGTTTAGTCTGTGTCATCAAATCCCTAGAAACCATGATTAATAGCAGCACTTGAGTTTGTTCTCAAGTTGTGTATTTGGCAGTGGTGAACTTTGATCCACGGTTTTACTTTAAAGAATCATTATGACACAAACTTTTCCTGTAATCCTTCCATCTAGTCAAGCTCTAGACAGATACCATGTAGGGGAACACTTAACACCATTGCTATAAGCTGTGTGTTTATTGTATCATTTGAAGCACTTTGATAAGGGGAGAGGGACGTGTCCTGTCCAGTCATTGAGCGGTTGGCATCACACACAACAATCTCAGCACCCAGAAGTGGCTAGTGCAGCATTTTGGTTAGGAACACAGACTGGAAAATTAACCCTAAAGGGAATTATGAGCCAGCGGTTTTGTCTCAAATAAAATTACTTTCCTTTCATATAGTTGTGTGAAAAGTGAAAGTGTTAGTCGTTCAGTCTTGTCCGACTCTGTAACCCTGTGGACTGTCTGCCACCAAGCTTCTCTGTCCATGGAATTCTCCAGGCAAGAATACTGGAGTAGGTTGCCATTTCTGTCTCTGGGGGATCTTCCCCGCCCAGGGATCAAACTCAGGTCTCCTGCATTGCAGGCAGATTATTTACAGTCTGAACCGCCAGGAAAGCCTTTTCATATAGTTAGACAGGCTAGATTAATAGTTTCTAATTTTTCCCTCCTCTATCCATCTCCCCCTGCATTTCAATGTAGAAACTATGCTTTCTATTCTCTTTATAATTCTTTTCTAGAACATCACTGCGCAACAGAAGTATAAAATGAGCCACATATGTATATTTACATTTCCTAATGACCACACTAAAAATCAACAGGTGAAATTAATTTTCATTAAGTATTCTATTTAATCCAATGAATCCTGAACATTATCATTTAAAATGTAATTAATATAACAATGGTTAATGGGAAATTTTCCATTATTTTTTTAGTCAGTCTTTGAATACCAGTATCTGTTTTACACTAATAGCACATCTCAATTTAGATGCTAATTTTTCAGTGTAACCTTTCCAAAATTAAAGTTTTGTTTAATGGAAAGATATTTTACATTGCTTCTGTTTTAAAATTTAAGCTTAAATTAATTAAGATTGAGTAAAATCTAGTTCTGTAGTTTCATAAGCCACATTTCAAGTGTTCAGTGGCCTCAAGGATTTAGTGGCTACCATATTGGACAGCATAATCCTCAAGCTTCAGTGAGAGCCAGATCTCTGTGATTTGGGAAGTTAATTTCATGCTATTAAATACTTGAACATATGCAATCTTATACCTGAGTTATTGGAAACGTGAGAAGTATGAGCATTGTGATCCCCAGGAGGGCTTCAGTGGGACTTCTCTTTAGGAGGTAAAGATTGAACTGTGGTTCTGGAGAAGACTCTTTAGAGTCCCTTGGACTGCAAGGAGGTCAAGCCAGTCACTACTAAAGGAAATCAATCCTGAATATTCATTGGAAGGACTGATGCTGAAGTTCTAATACTTTGACCACCTGATGCAAAGGGCCAACTCATTGGAAAAGACCCTAATGCTGGGAAAGATTGAGGGCAAAAGGGAGTGACAGAGGATGTGATGGCTGGATGGCATCACCGACTCAATGGACATGAACTTGAGCACACTCTGGGAGACAGTGAAGGTTGCAAAGAGTCGGACACAACTTAGTGACTGAACAACAACAAAGACTGGAAAGAGAAACTCGTAACACAGGATCACTGCAAGTGCTTAAAAAGTGGTAGCCATTAATATGAATTTGTTAGCCTTATATTAACAATATGAAGGTAAGATCCTTGAAGTCACAAAATGGAACTGACACATAATATGTACCTAGTAATCATTAACATTCTTTCTTTCCTCATATCCACTGTAGTAGCCATGTAAAACTTGATCAGTAAAATAACAGAAACAAGCCTATTTATCCTTAGGCACGAAACTCATAAAGGCAGTTATCAAAAAAGAAGGTGGACTTCATGTTTGTTTAGATAGCCCATCATAAACTTCAAGAAAAATCTTCTGGGTCCCCATACCGTCTTTCCTCCTGAAGTGAAAATAGGCTGGATAAGGCAGATTATCACTGTGGCTTCTAGAGATTTGATTTCTGCTGTTACTGAATTTGGAAGAAGAAGAGAAAAATGTGCTGTTCTCCAAGTGACTCATTTATGGGCTTCCACACTGGGATGATTCTGTAAGTCCTTGAAACGTGAACTTGAACGGTTCTACCCTGATGAGTGTCAGTTTTTGAAAATGGAACAAATGTAATAGCTTGTGAAGATAATCTATTAAAGTCATTCTTTAATTTTTCCTGATCTGTTGGCATATTTGGCTTGGGTTTTTTTTTTTTTTTTCCTTTTTTGTTTCAGGCACGAAGAACTATTATTGACCCCTAAAAAAAACACAATATTTTCCTCCTAAGTTCTTTGAAATTTGGTTTTCATGTTGATTCTATTAAAGGTAAGTCTTTTCCTGGGCAAACAGCCTGTGGTTTTTCCTTAGCCCACTTCTTTTCTATCAAGAATGAGGAGAAGGCTTTTTCAGAAGCTTTGTTGTTATTCGGTTGCTAAGTTGTATCTGACTCTTTGTGACCCCATGAACTGCAGCACCCTAGACTTCCCTGTCCTTCACCATCTCCCAGAGTTTGCTCAAACTCATGTTTATTGAATTGGTGATGCCATCCAACCATCTCATCCTCTGTCACCCCCTTTTCTTGCCCTAATCTTTCCCAGCATCAGGGTCTTATCCAGTGAGTCGGCTCTTCCCATCAGGTGGCCAAAATATTGGAGCTTCAGCTTCAGCATCAGTCCTCTGAAGGGAAGAAAGGCAGAGAGCTGGGAGGTTTCTTTTCTCTTCCTTCTTTCTTATAGAGGTGATTCCTTTCCCACAGTCCTCGGTGATTAAGGGGCAGCTAGTGGTAACAGTCATAGCTGCTCTTACTTGTGTACTTTCTATGTTTCAGATACTCTATTAAGCCCTTCACCTAATTTATATTATATAATCTATGTAACTGTGCTAGGAGACAGGTAATTTTATTACCCTGATTTTACAGATGAAGAAACTAAGACTCAGCCAAATAGATAATTTACCAAAGGTACACGGCTAGTATATACTCAAGGCAAGACTCATACCAGGTCTGATTCTTCACAAAGCCCACTTTATGAAGGGCTGTTAAGTATTAGTAGGCATTAGTAAGTGAGAGTCTTAAACCAAGCTCCTCGGCTCCAGTCCTTTCCTCTACCTACTGACTTCTCTCCAGGCTCCCGTGCTTCCTTTTCCATTTCTGATTTATATGTCCAACATGCTCTTTGGGTTCTGCTCCTGCTTGTGTTTTGGGAATGGAAAGCTTCCAAAATTTATAATGCATACAAAGTTGGCAAAGGAACCTTACAGTGATTAAAAGACACACATATACAAAGTTATAAAAACAAGGGAATCAGGAAATCTAGAACAAAATTTGGCCAAGTGAAGGGTGAAAAAAAAAGGATGCAGAAGCAAGAAAAGGGAGTTTTGATTTTCTCATCTGATGGCTTCAGTTCTGAAATAATAGCTTTCATTCATGTGTGTGTGTGTGTGTGTGTGTGAATGTGTATGTGTGTGTGTACGTATGTGTATGTGTGTGTGTACAAACATGCAGATCTATGTTTTAAAGAAGCAATCACTTATATGAGGCTTCTCTGGTGGCTCAGTGGTAAAGAACCCACCTACCATTACAGGAGATGTGGGTTCAATCCCTGAATGGGGAAGATCCCCTGGAGAAGGACATGGCAACCCACTTCAGTATTCTTGCCTGGAAAATCCTACTGACAGAGAAGCTTGGCAGGCTACAATCCAGAGGGTTGCAAACAGATACAAGTGAAGCAACTGAGCATGCCCACACGTATTTCTGGCTCCAGAAATGATGCTTTTCATCACCTCTGCTATGTTAAAGAATTGTAGGGCTTCCAAAGCATCTGAACAGTAACAGGTTCACAGAGCCGGGTGCTGCAAGGCTGCAATTCAGTCCCAGGTCTTGTCCATGTTGAGGTCTCTGTATACTTTATGTCACACTGGGTTGTTTTCACAATAATATATGCTGAATAAATGAACACTCTAGAAAAGAGACAGGAAAAAAAGTTTTCTTTTTTAATTATGGGTTATTTATTTATTTATTTATTTATTTTTTACTTTACAATATTGTATTGGTTTTGGAGGGAAGTGGGAGGGGGCTTCAGGATGGAAAAAAGGTTTTTTGAACATCATGATACTGGGAATAGATACTGGTATATGGTGATACTGGGGATGCAGTCTTAATTCTCAGCTGTAGGCAGGGTCCTTGCTCCCTCAACTACACTCACATACAGACAGTACATGATTTCATTTCCAACTGGCATACTATTCAAAACTAACTGATGGGTGTCAAGTTCTTGCACAAATGCATCCCTTGAGAGTTTCTTGCTGAGAAAGATTAAGTGTAATTTTCATGGATTGGTGAGAAGTATTATTCTATATGCCTTTTAGGGGTATAGATCCCAGCACAGACCCACAGAGTAAGCAAAGTGGACAGAGGACGATGGTCCAAGTGCATCCCTCATACTCCAGCTGAGTAGGTCTTGTCCCGGTGACCGAGGACACAACGTGTGAGCCAAAACACACGAGCTCTTGAAGGAAGCCTGTTTCTTTCCTCGCAGCTCTGTAAAATCAAAGTTTGAGGCACCACAGGAGCTCTTTTAAAACGTCCTGGCTGGGCGTGCTGCAGCCCAGATGTTGTTCCAGCCTCGCCGCGAGCTCCAATCAGTGCACAACTCGCGCCCCCGGGCTGCAGCCCGGCTCGCCTCCGCTGGCGCTGCGCCCTAGATGTTACAGATGCCACAACTCATTTCTTTGAAGTCAGTGTGTTTTTTAAAAAACACCCCTTTCGACAGATTTGGCCCAACTTCTCATTATATAAGCTGATATGTTGGAACATCTGTCACCATGGCTGATTCGGCCCCCATCCTCCACTGAAGTATCAGAGCTTGACATTAATAAATAATGAGGCAGTGCTGGGTTGAATGCACAGATTAGGATGTATGGAGGCTAAAATGGCACCCTTTCATCTTTCAGGAAGAGGAAAGCCTAGATTAAGCAAACAAGGGAAACGCAGCTAGGGCCTGGATGAACACTTCCAACTATTGCTCACTTAAAACAAATGTTAATGTACCTCATGTGATTGTCTATCTCTTGCTAGTACAGATTGACACCAGGTTAGTGGGAAGGACTAGGGCTTACTAGCTGGAGACATATTAACACAGGAACATCCATTCTGCACCCTCTTGGTTACCACATCTCTGAATGCCTTCTTCTGCCCAGAGAAAGTATTATCTTAGCAGAAATAGCTATTATAGTTTGGTCTCATATTGACATCTCCCATACAGAAGAATGCCCTGGTGGTAATATGCACTGAGGTGCCACCAACACATGAGAAATCTCGTTGGTACTGCAAATGCTTGTCTTTATTCTTCTGTAGGGATCATCGTGTGTATTTGCTATTGAGTACCTTCTGGGAACACGGTAGTTAATACCCTTTGGGCAAATAGAAAAGGAGACAGAAAAAAAAAAAAAAAAAGGAGACAGAATCTGGTTATGCTCTCCTGTGAACTCCAGTGCTTTGAAAATTTGAATATATTTTCATATATTAATGGTCAAAGAAAACCTAAGACCAAGGCAAACACATGGAGTTAGAAAGATGGCCAGTGGGATGTGTTTCCAGGTTTTGTACTTCAGTGCACAAGCACACACACACATACCCACACAAATCTGCACACTTTTGCCCTGTACTTAAGTGCCCATATTCTGCCTGTGTTTTGCATCATGAAACTACTTTAAAGCCAGGGATGGAGTCTGTCTGGTTTAGTCTATACAGCTCCAACTTTATGTCATGCATGTGGATGCTTAATAAATATTTAATGACAAAGGAAACAGCTCTATAAGTGAGGACGGCTGCTATTATTCCCACTGCAGAGATGAGTGAATGGAAGGAGAGAGATGAATTGCCTGAAGCCCACACCGTGAGTCAGTCACAAAGTACAGCTTAGAAGCTTAGTCCCTGGGCTGTGCCTGCCTTTCTTCAGATCTGGGTATGGAACCTTTATCTTTGGGATTAGCTTCGAAGCTTGCTAAAATTAAAACAAAATTTTAAAAAATACTGATTTCTGGGAGCTTATATTTTAAAGAGAAGATAGTGCAGAGGCCAAATTAAGAGTACCAACAAGAAAGACCAGCCCAAATTAGTAGATATAGTAATGGAATAAAAGAAAGATGGGAAGGTTTCCTGCTGTTTCACATCCAGGAAAGACTTCTCTGGAGTTCCTTCAAGGAATGCTTACAAATTATTCAAGGTGGTTAAAAAAAAAACTCCATTTATTTTTCCTCCAGGCCACATTTTAACATCACATACTATACAAGAATTGATGCTTTCATACTGTGGTGCTGGAGAAGACTCTTGAGAGTCTCTTGGACTGCAAAGGAGATCAAGCAAGTCAACCCTAACGGAAATCAGTCCTGAATATTCATTTGAAAGACCTATACTGAAGCTCAAGCTCCAGTACTTTGGCCACCTTATGTGAAGAACTGACTCACTGGAAAATACCTTGATGCTGGGAAAGATTGAAGGCAAGAGGAGAAGGGGACAACAGAGGATGAAATAGCTGGATGGTATCAGCGACTCAATGGACATGAGTTTGAGCAAACTCCAGGAGATAGTGAACGACAGGGAAGGCTTTAAGCAAGAGTTGCAAGAGTACAGTGGCGTCTAGGGTCAGAGGTAGAGAGGGGAGATGCTACAGAATTCCAAGTCAGTGGCAGGAGCATCAAGAGGCTGGGCCTTAATTTAAAAAGTAAACCTCTAAACTAGGACCTTGAACTGTATTATGGTGAACATCTGAATCGCTAACTAAAACTGGGTTAGGGTGCACTTGATGTAAAATTGATTATTACTAGAATCTGAAATCTGATTTTTAGGTAAAGATGAACAATTTAACTGAATAGTCAGTATATATAAGTCTTTTTTTCCTTCCTGTCTTCTCCCTCTGTCCCTCATCTCTCTATTTATAGCTTTATTCCAACCCTGAAATGATCATCTTTGGGAGCCTAGAGGTTTCAGTGTGTGTGTGTGTGTGTGTGTGTGTGTGTGTGTGTGTGTGTTCACACATGAACACATTTGGTCATCGAGCTAGGGTAAAAAAAAAATGGAGAGAGACTTCTCTGGCAATCTAGCGGTTAAGACTTTGCCTTCCAATGCAGTCAGTGTGGGTTCCATCCCTGGATGGGGAACGAAGATCCCACATGCTTTGTGACCAAAAAACCAAAACATAAGACAGAAACATATTGTAACAGGTTCAGTAGTGACTTTATTTATTTTTTTCCTTATTATAGTTTTTAAATTTTATTTGATTATTATTTCATTTTGTCTTATTTCATTTATTCTTTAAAAAATTATTGTCAAAGTCATCAGGTAATGTTTTCCAAGCATTATAACAGACACCTGAGTTTCCCAAACCATTTTCTGAAGATTTTAGTTCAGTAGATTGGACCCAGGCCTGAGAACTTAAATTTAAACTTTTCACACAATTCTTAATATTAGCTAGCATTTGGAATCCATGTCATAGGCAAAAAACCAAAATGAAACAAACAAAAAAGCTCCCATTTTTATGTGGTGGTTGTTTAAAAATTATTATTAAATACTTTTAAAATTACAGAATGATTTTGAAAATAGCACAAAGAACTTCCACATGTAGTTCACTGTATTTCTCAGTTTTAACATTTTGCTACATTTGCTTTATCATTCTCTTTTCCTGTAGAAGGATATATTATTTTTTTCTGAACCATTTGAGCCAGTTGAAGATCTAACGGTCGTTTAAAAATATTAACTGCAGTTCATTCCATATAAAATTTTCTTAAAGATTAGCTAAAAATGATCCATGTCAAAAAAAAAAAATCTTTGTTAAAAAAAATCAATGAAGATGACACATGGAAGAGATACTATCCAAGGGCAATAGTGGCTTATGTTATGCTATGTTCATTAACTTCAATTTACAGTTCCCAAATCTTCCTTCTTTGACTCCATGACTGTTCTCTGGAACTATAACCTCATGACCCCATGGTGGATAAAGCTTGGCAAGCTAACTGGTAGTTCTCGTGCTCTGTTTTCTAATGCAGCTCTTTGGTCTGGAGTGAGTTTTTGATGGGAAATAGCCTAGATGTGTATAAATTACATGGAACACTACTTCCTGCCCTCAGCCTTCTCCCTCTAGATTAAGGAAAATCACTGTTTTCTGGATTTTTTTTTTTTTTTAGCCTGCAGGATATTTGGAAGGCATTCAGCCTGTTCATGGTGAGCATTCAGTTGATTGCTATTTGGGGGTGGGCTTGGAAAGTGAGAACATTGCTGTTGCCCTTTCTGTAGACAGTCAGAAACAAACAAACCAAGAAAATCTATAGGCTCCTAACAGATGGGTTTTAAAAAGTAGGTCATGTTTTGAGCCCACCAACTTTGATGACATCCCTGTAACAGAAACTGGATTCCTAAGTGTCAGGATAATACAAATGAGGTTCTAAAATGGTCTCTGGATCTGTTACAGCTTCCAAGTGCAGCTGGGAAAAAAGTTGTGGAGGAAAGTCTCTAAGGAGTCAGGAAAATAAAAACCATGCTGGGAAGCCCTGAATCCACTGCTCTGTCTCCCCCTCCCCTCACAGAAGAGATTGGGATTGACTAGGTCCTGAAGAAATTAAGATGATATAGAGATTTCAGGGAAAAAATTGTGTCTGTACGTGTGCACACTGGGAGGGGTAAGGACCAATTTTCTCCTTTTCAGTGAGGAGCTTACTGAAACAAAGCATATGGAGGCTAAATAACTAGGCAAAGGGATTGTGGCTGCTTTGTTTTAAGATGTTTGGTTTCTGGCAACTGAAAAGCCAAAAAGATGAGGTGTATGGCCTTTGAAAAAGGGGGACATTCACTCTTTTTCCTGGTCTCTGATGTGTGTACCAGGGATCCCTCTTGATAACAGAATTATGTACAGATCAAGTCAATAAGCTTCAAGTTCAGAGGAAGAGGGTAATAGGTCTATGAGAACTTATAGGACTAAGATAAAATGCCCATGTGTGTTTTCCACTCTACAGTCCTGGAGGGGAAATAAAATGCCTTCTTAGGTCCAAATATCTGTGGTTTCCCAGGCTTCATGCCTCATTGCTCAGTGAGAACAACAGTTGGAAACAAGAAGGCACATTTATACATCAACACGGTTTTGCCTCCAGTAGAATGAAGGACAAAGTGGCCTCCCCTGATTATGTCTTGATGATTATTTGCCTGCTGTCCCCAAAGATAGTCCATCAGAAATCCATCTCCAAAGCTCAATTCCCTGAAAATATTAAGCTAGAAATATTTTTTCATTATTTTTTGTCTTGTCTAAAGACTGTTTGCCCTTCCTCTTGTCCTCATGACCCATCTATGGCTGAGATCCATAAACAGGTCTTCTCTTACAGTTTATCATCTTGAATATACATGTTGCTGGTATAGAAATTCAGCATCACAGACATTTAGTGGACATTGTCACATCTGATGCCTCTGTGTTGACTTTGTACTCTTATTTTCCAACATTGATTCTTCAGTAGAAAAGGTGCACATTTAAGAAGATGAACAGTTTTGTGTCCTCAATCTAGCCTTTCCTTTCCAGTCAATCTGATGGGCATCAAGCATTTCATGTTCACACTGGGTAAGGAAAAAAGGGGGCAAGACAATACAATATTGGCAATAACAATATTTGGTAAAAAGCCTTTTTCCTCTTATATAAAACTATTGTGTGACAGGTCTTTACCTGGTGTGTGGAAGCTATTGTTCAATTGGATGGATATATATTGATTCACCTCTGAAAATCCTAAAATCTACCTACAATTAGGTTAATGTCCATATTTAAATTGCGGACTATAAAACTACTATTTATGTTAAAAATACTAGCAAGAGGAGGTTAGCAAGAAAATCACACACCTAGCATATAGATAGCATTCAGGAAAACTCAAACTGTACATCCATCACATGTCTTGTGACTTTTTAAGAAAATAAAGAACTTAGATGGAAGTTGTGAGGATTGGAAATCCAACTCTTTATGCATTGGGAGAAACTGTATGCTGTTCACATGCAATTATTCAGGACCCATTCTGAAATAGCTCTGTGGGAAGAATAACAATGATATAAGACATTTGATTTCATCCCAGCTATCAACAGGGGATGCATATTTTGTTTTTAATTTTGTATGAATACTTTCAGCTTTCCTATTCTTATAAATGGCGAATAGAAGACCCTGTAAGAGAGAACTTCAAGGAAAATTGATAGTCCATATAACTTAAATTCTCCTGAGATTTGACTTCTTTATATGTCTTTACAATGAACTCAGTTATCATGTTTTTCATCTGACATTCTTGGATAGTTCTTTGGGCTCTGCAGGTACAAAAAATATCACTTAGTTTCTGTATCACATTCTTGTGAAAGGGACCTGGACACATGCATGTCTAGGTCTTTACACTTCTAGCTTTAAGAATTTGCACAGGTTTCAGAATTCTTCTGAGTTTCTTTACCTGTAAAAAGAGGATAATAATAGTGTCCATTTAACAGAGATTTTGTAGAGTTAAATTATCTCATATATGTAAAGCAGTTAGAACAGTGCCTGGAAAAAATCAGCATTATGTAAACACAGCATCCCTAACTTAACTATTAACATATATTCTGACCAACAGAATTTCTATAATGGAGAAATTTGGATGTCATTAGACATGAAACATGACTATCAAGTTTTCTAGGCTATTTTTGACTAACTAGAGTTGGTCAGGGGGAAAAGTTGACATTAAACCAACTAAATAGTATACAGTATGGAAATTATTATGTCTGAGACTATTGTGTCTTCATTATAAAGGGGTATCATTTGCATATAAGTTTTCATCTGGGTCTTTAAAATAAAGAGTGTACTTAAATATTGCCTAGGGTACCTTAGATTTTCAACATAGGCAGCTCTCAAATGCAGGAGGTAGAGCTATGCACTCAGGTAGCCATCTCTCTTACATATCCCATAGCAGATTTTCTTGGAGTCCAACAGGTATATTGTGAAAAAAACCTCCACAGATGAATCTGATAGGTCCTTTTCTCATCATCTCTTACCCCTCCCCCCAACTTTAGTTGAGAATCCCCAGAAAAGTGATATACCTATTAGATTTCACCAATCTGTCACCAGTCATCACTATACTCCACACTATATAATATCAAAATGAAACCCGTGTTTTCAAAATAGAAAATCAGTGAATCAAAAAGTGTTTGGCCTGCTTCCCAAATGGGTTTGTATTTAAACGTTCTGTCATGGTTGCTAACATTAGTACACAAGCTGAGATAACTTCAGTTTTTACTCCAAAATTTATTTGACCACCTTACTTATTTTTAAAAATGGTGATTAATAATAATGCTCAATGAGTTGGACATTTTGGTGTGGAAAGGATTATACATCTTTTAAGAAATACACTCAGACATGACCATGAGCCATACTTATCAAGATGATGAAATCAAATAGAGAATCTTTGTAGCATCAGAAACATGAATCTGTCACTACAGGATGTAATAGACAATATTTGGAGAGTTCTATTAGGCTCAGCTTTTAATTACTTTCAATAGAAAGCAGAGGTTAAATGGGTCCATTTAGTAGCTCAACAAATCTATATGAATGAAGATTGACATTTAACTCAGTAAACATTTGTTAAGGTACATTCTTAGAAAAAACAGGCTCCCTTATTTCCTCCATTCAAAAAACAAAAAAAATTCAGTTAAGAAAACTGGCAACAAATAAAGGAAGATTTGACAAAGCAGTCAAAATACAATAAATTCTGAACTTTAGAATTCATTTTGATCTTTTGGGAATTAGCCAGTCACTGTTTGGTTTATCTCACCAAGTTCCAATAGTTGCAAGCATGTAGGTACTTTTGTAATGAATAATTAGGTGAATTGTGACCCCTGGGAGGGCAAATCTGGATGAAGTGGGAATCAACTTTCTCTCACTTGGATGCTCTCTTTTGTAAGATCCATGAACATTATGGATGATCACAATTCTAAATTTCATGATCATTATTTTTACAATAGACCAAAGACCTTTTGGTGATATAAAGTGCGTTAGAAAAATTGAGAAGTGCAGAAGATGGAAATAGAAGGTCTTATACATGCTCAATAGGAGTTTAAAATAATAGACTAGAGAGAATGGAGGAAAGGAAGTATATAACAAGTAGTAGTTGCAGATTTTCCAAAAGTAATCAAAATTATGACTACACATTTCCAAAGAGCACAACATAGCTCAAAGTGGATAAAAGGAAAGAAACCTAAACACATCACAGTAAAACTTAGAAACCAAGACAAGAAGATACTTAAAGAAATCAGAGAAAGCATTCAAATCACCTATTCAGGGATAACAATTAGAAAGGTGGCAGTCTTCTCAACAGTAATTATGGAAGCCAGAAGACTGTGGAATGTTTCTACAATGCTGACAGAAAGCAACTACCAATCTATAATTTTTATTCCCCACCAAAAAAAAAAGGTTATTCTCATAAATGAGAGAAATAAGTCTTTTACAGATAAAAGTGCAAGAAGAGTTACTACCAAGGATCCTACTCAAAAGGAACTCATAGAGGATATACTCTAAGAAAAGATAGTGATCTCAGAAGGATAGGCAGAGATTTAAGAAGGAATGGTGAGAATAAAAAATGATAAACAAACAGGTAAATATAAACATTGTATAAAATAAAATAACTATGATTTATGGTGCTGCAAAAAAGATAAGGGGCTTCCCCAATGGCTCAGTGGTAAAGAATCCACCTGCAATTCAGGAGCCACAGGAGCCACAGTTTCAATCCCTGGGTTGGAAGGTCCCCTGGACACATGACAACCTACTCCAGTATTTTTGCTTGGAGAATCCCATGGACAGAGAAGCATGGCAGACTACAGTCCATAGGGTCACAGAGTTGGACAAAACTGAAGTGACTTAACACACACATGAACACAAAAAAGATAAGACAAATACTGGACAACAGTAGTTCATAAGTTCAGTGGGGGAAGATTAGTTGTTCTAATATTTTGTGTTATTCAGAAGGAATTCAAGATATTTAATTTTAGATTTTGTTAAAAATCTATAAAAAATAGTAATTTTTTTTTATCATAACCACTAAAAGAAAGAAACAGTCGTGAGCTGGTAAGTGTACAATAATTTTCTCTCTGAAAATAACACCCTGATTTGTGGCATTTGCCAGTTTCTGTGATGTAAATAACTCCTGCCATGGCCAATTTCAAGCTACCGGCATGAAGTCATTGAACTAGAAGTTGGACAGATGTGTGTACAGTTGACTTTCATGCGCTGGTATGAGCCCATTCCAGTATATCAATGAATAGAGTATATATTAATAAATACCAAAGCATTAGAGAGAGAAATGTGGGGGAAAAACTTCAAACAGTCAAAAGAAGGAAAAAAGAAACAAAAATTGGGCAATTGAAACCAAAGATGATAGAAACACATTCTAATTATCAATGATGACTATAAATGTAAATAGGCTGAAGAACTGAGCTACATGCTATCTATAAAGGATACACCCAGAGCGTAAAAAAAAAAAAAATCAGAAAAAATACCTAGAAAGACAGGCTAGTGAATGGAATAAAAGCAAAACCAGAGAGTGTTGTGTCCTGGAAGCCAAGTTAAAAAAGTATTTTAAATTCCACATATGATATTTGTCTTTAGCTTACTTCACTTAGTATCATAATCTCTAGGTCCATCCCTGCTGCTGGAAATGACAGTATTTCTTTTTTGTGGCTGAGTAAGAAAAAAAACTTATGTTTATCTAAGAGGAAAGGCAGGTGCTTAATCCCAAATTAGGATCTTGGGGTTAACATGTCCATACTACTATATATAAAATAGATAACCAACAAGGCCCTGCTATATAGCACAGGGAACTATACTCAATATTTTGTAATAACCTATAGGGGAAAAAATCTGAAAGAAAATATACATGTATGTATAACTGAATCACTTTCCTGTACACCTGTCACAGACACATTGTATATCAAGTATATTTCAATTAAAAATTTAAAAATAAAGTGTTCTAAGAGGAAGTGATCATGTTAGCAGAGGCCAATATTAGTCATAAAAAATCCATGATTATTTCAAGCCTATCTATGTTAGGTTAGTACAATATAGCTGGGCCAAGTTACTGATATAGAAGATCTCCACAGGCTAGCAAAGTCACACTGAATACCAAAAAATACCTGCTGAGTGTCTGCTTTCTCCTGGGCACAGTGTACAAGTATAAAGAAAGAAGCGTTGAATAAATTAGGCATATTTCACACTTTTGTAGGCTTATGCTCTTGCTTCAGATGTGTTTAAGTCATAAGACCATGCAACTTTCTTCTATGAATAACTCTGTCCTCATTGTGGTGGTGTGTTTCCCAAGAAATATTCCTGGTGATTATCAGTCTATAGCAGTTTGCGTGTGGCAACTCACTTTCTCCTGTGAATCAAGTGAACACAGCCCCAAGGCATCCAGAATATTCCTCTGGAAATTGAAGCCTCCAATGTTGAAGGCCATTGGTTTGTGCTGTTTCATTTTACTGTAGTCAGTCACATTGTACTTCAATGTTGGCTATGTGAATAGGTCCTGTACTGCTGCTAAGTTGCTTCAGTCGTGTCTGACTCTGTGCGATCCCAGAGATGGCAGCCCACCAGGCTCCCCTGTCCCTGGGATTCTCCAGGCAAGAACACTGGAGTGGGTTGCCATTTCCTTCTCTAATGCATGAAAGTGAAAAGTGAAAGTGAAGTCGCTCAGTTGTGTCTGACCCTCAGCGACCCCATGGACTGCAGCCTACCAGGCTCCTCCATCCAGGGGATTTTCCAGGCAAGAGTACTGGAGTGGGGTGCCATTGCCTTCTCCGAGGTCCTGTACTAGGTAAGATCAAAACACAAATGCACATGCATATCAATACACAAGCACACACTCCAGTGATTTCAATGTACATACAAATAAGTTCATATTGAGGACTGAAGTGTACTAAGGTCTGGATCAGCCCATAATATAGGCTGATTAAAATGGTACCTGGATGTTTTACCTAATTCCAGAAAGCTAGAGTTAAAAAAAACAAAAACAAAAAAAACTTAAGAGATCAAACCCAGTGTTTATCAAGATTTTTAAAGAATGTAATATACCCAAAACTGGTACTCTGTGACAACCTAGAGGGGTGGGATGGGGAGAGAGGTGGGAGGAGGGTTTAAGAGGGATGGGACACATGTATACCTATGGCTGATTCGTGTTGATGTATGGCAGAAAACATCACAATATTGTAATTATCCTCTAATTAAAAAAAGAAAATAAAAAGAACGTAATACACAGTGACACACATACAAATAACTAAAACAAAAGTCTAATGAGAAAATATATGGTACAGTGTATTTTTATCTTATTCTTTCCTATCTTATCTTTTTATATCTTTCTAAAAATTGACTGCTGCAATGCACTAAATTGATTTCATGTCCCACTAATGGCTACAACTCACAGTTTGAACTATTTTAGATCAACTGCTCTGTTTATTCAGAGAAGGCGATGGCACCCCACTCCAGTACTCTTGCCTGGAAAATCCCACGGACAGAAGAGCCTGGTAGGCTGCAGTCCATGGGGTCACAAAGAGTAGGACACGACTGAGCGACTTCACTTTTACTTTTCACTTTCATGCATTGGAGAAGGAAATGGCAACCCACTCCAGTGTTCTTGCCTGGAGAATCCCAGGGACGGGGGAGCCTGGTGGGCTACCGTCTATGGGGTCGCACAGAGTCAGACACGACTGAAGTGACTTAGCAGCAGCAGCAGCAGCTCTGTTTATTAGGAAATAACACTGATGGTCAGAGACACCAAAAGAGCTGTTCAAAGTCACAGTTATTCCAGAGCTGGGGCCAGAGCTCACCTCTCCTGGTCCAGAGGGTTATGTTCACTTAGGACAGTTTATGCCTCACTTTGGATCCCTTGAAACAGAAATAAGTGTAAGGACATGTACACTTACAACTCCGCTTTGTGTTCTCTCTTCTGCCTCCCCTGGAAAATGTTGTCGGAGAATGTTGGGCTTTTCCGATGAATGCAAGTAGCTCCCGGTTAGATTCCCCGCTCCAGGAATGCAGGGTCATGAAGACAAAGCTGCGTGTTTCCTAAGCTAAATCACTTGGTCTCAAGGCGAACCAAACTGTAGCACAGAATGTGAGGTGCGTTGGCCCTCGCCCTTCATTTATCTTCCTTTAATCAAACAGACGGAACATTTTCATTGGAAAGAAGAGGTTGTTATCCTTGGCTTACTTGTGTCTCCGGCAGTATTTTTCTTAGGAATGTGTTAATAGCTGCAAAAATTTTAACACGTCTTCAAGTGCTGCTCATGTTAGGAGATTCTCCTCAGTTGTGGGAAAAGTGGTTGTCGGTTTGCCTGGTGTTTAAGCAAAATCAAAGTGTTTCTGACAGGTAGATTATGCTCTTACTTCAAATGCCCTGTCTTTACTGAATATGCGGCTGGAAGCCTCAGAGGAGAGACATTTTTCTTGCCAACTCTGATTCCTTCAGTCCTCATTCCTCCTCAGGCAGCTGGGTCCAAAAATTGGTTAACTCCAGGGCCAGTGGAAGAACAGATTTGGGGGTTTCCAATTTCAAGATTATATTTTGTTTGGCCCTTTTGTGGAGAGCAACTTTGCTGGGCTGATCAAACTCCTTTACTTTTACATTTTGTTTGAAGCAACAAGAACATTTAAGTAACAAACAGGAAGTATATTATGTAGAAGGCAGTTCTAGAGGAAGTTGAGAACCAAATGTACAAAAAGCCTTAAAAAGTCCTATTGAAGTTTCCACTACTTCTTCAAAATATATTTATTTAGTAGAACGGAAAGTTAGGGTGAATGAATCCTGGGTTCATTCAAGGTTACAATTTCCTGTATATTCCATTCAAAGAAGGATCTTCCTCTGTGGACATAACACAAAACAACTGGTCTTCTGTGCCCATACACTACTTCCCTACTCATATTGCCTCAGCTATGAATGCTTTAGGGTAGATGCATAAATGCTTCTCAATGGATTTTTAAAATTTTTCTGTGGGTCAGCTGGACAGCTTTTCTCATTTGGATAGCTTAACTAGTCTCAGCTCAACTCACTGCTGCCTCTGAAGTCAGCCGCTAGGTCCAGGAGAGTCACCTGCATTTATGTGACGCTTGGCTGTCTGTTGGTTGAGGTAACAGTTGGTGATTGGATCATGTTTTCTTCATGATCCATCAGGCTAGCTTAGGCTTCTTCTTACGGGTTCTAAGAGCAAGCGTGCAGGCATGATCAGTCGTGGCTGACTCTTTCCAACATCATGGACTACAGTCCGCCAGGCTCCTCTGTCCATAAAATTTCCCAGGCAAGAATACTTGAGTGGGTTACCATGCTCTCCTCCAGGGGATCTTTCTAACCGACGGATTCAACCCACATCTCTTGTGTTTCCTGCATTGCAGGTGGATTCTTTACCTTTGAACCACCAGTGAAACCCTCTAAGAGCAAGAAAAAAAGGCATACCCCTTTCTGGAGTGCTTTCCAAGGTCCCATTTGCATCACAATTGCTATTATATTTAGACTTTCAACAATAGCAAACTACACAATGAAAAGAATAGATCACAAGGTAGCAAATCCCAAGTAGTCAATATTAGCACTTCATCATTCTTTCACATGTGAGCTCCTTCTTTCCTTTTGTCCAAACTGGTATTCTCTTTATTGTAGTCTTAAGCTCTTGTTCCTTTTTTTTACCCCTGCCTCTCATTTCCTCTTTAACTTCATTACATTCTACTTTCTCTCTCTTGATTTTCCTTCTTCTTTCTTGTCCACTGGTTAAGACTCATCACTTACCCAGAGACCTATTTTCAGCTCCAAGGAGGTAGTTTACAGAGTTAAAATGTTTGCTGAGTACTGAGGTAACTAAAAATGGGGTCCCTGGCTGCTCGCCACTCAAAAGTCATTAAAGAGGCTAGGTTGGTGAAAGGGAAAGTTTATTTAATTTTGGGTGCCAGCTATGAGATGGGGGATGATGGCTGGGAGGGCAGACGCCTGTCCAAAGGCCTACTCCCTCCCACTGACAATCAGTGGGCTAGAGCTTTTTATAGGTGGAGGGTGGGGGCTACATGGAGAAACAGCACAGTCAGCTCTGACAGTCATCTTCAAACTGGTCATTGGTGGTCTGACCAGTGTCATTTTGATTAAGTACAGTTAATCTTCAGTTTCATAGTTGGTTTGTTTCCATTTCTTGAAGCCAATTTTCGGAATTATGGCAGTTATGTTAGGGCTACAATCTGGTCATCATGTAGTTAATTTTTTCCACCTGGAAGGGTTTCAGTAGCTACAAAATAGTTCACAGAAAGTGGCTCAGAATATTCTCTATAGCCCTTAAGAAGGAACTAAAGGTGCTAGAACTATGCTTAATGACTAAATGATTATTGCTTAGTCTTGGAGTGTTTTCTTTTGTTTCTGCATTTTGTCACTTTTTTGATGAATCTTACTCTTTGGCTAATGTTTTTCCACAGACAAAAGGCAGGTGGAGGACATGGAGAGCAAGGACCACAGGATCCTTCTCCATTTCACTGAGGTCCCTGGAGCATGCGTACATAGAGATTTGTCTCTTAAAGTGGGATCACTTTGCCCAGAGAGGAGAACAATTTGGCAAAGCCATTCTTCTCCTTAATGCCTTGGTGAGGGAAGTTTCTCTATATTGTTCCCTATTCTGATGCCAACACACTTTCCTAATAACAATATGAAAACCTCTGAATGAACTGATACAGATAATGGACGGGTTTGTCTGGAGCTGTTCATAGAGATGGCTTAGAAAATGGATTTCTGGTGTGGTCATTTTACCATCTTAGTTAAGAGGCAGGCCACATTTAGACATGCACAGGACCAGAAATGGGTCTAAAGACCAGAGTTCAAGACCAGAGTTGGGTCTAAAGAGTGAAAAACATCTCTGAATCAAGTGTTTGCATCAAGTATTTGTATGGGACTTCCCTGGTGGACAAGTGGCAAGACTCTACCTGCCAATGCAGGGGACATGGGTTCGATCCCTACTCCAGAAAGATTCCACATGCCACAGGGCAGCTTAGCCAGTATGCAGCAAGTCCTGAGCCTGGTGCCGCAACTGCTGAAGCCAATGTGCTCTACAGCCCATGCTCTGTAACAAGAGGAGCCGCTAGAATGAGAAGCCTGCTCACCACAACTAGAGAAAATCCACATATAGCAACATAGACCCAGCACAACCAAAAACAATAAAAATTAAAATAAAAAAGAGATGAAAAGTATGGGTTCTTGGCTCATTCTGTATCCCTGAGTGATACAGAAATAAACAAAAGAAAATAGGTATTTTAAAAAGCCTTTCATGCATCTACTAGTTCCCTTGCAAACTGGCTCCAGAGCCTATTACAGCAAGTTCTGTGGCCTTGGGCAGGCTAGGAAATAGTTTTAATTTGCTCAGTGCCCTAAATTATAGACTATGTATTTGCAATTGTTTTGAACTAGTCAGCAAAGACATAGTTTTCAACAGGTTTTAAAGAGGCATTTCAGCTCACAGGTTAGAGTGTTTTAGATTATATTTTTTGCAAAACAGAGCAAATTTAAGTTCTTTTCCCTTGAGGAGTGGGAAAATTGAGCAGTATCCAATAAAAATGAAGAATAGTCATCCTGAATTAAATTGTTCATCGGGGCACACAACTGTTTTCCTTTTACTTTTTTTGCAACTATCAGTTGTAACAGGTATTCAAACAATCAGGGTTAGACAAGTGATCTTTGTGAGATGTATTTTGGGCTGAATTTGTCTCACAGGAACTGGAATCCTGTTGCAAGACACATGGTTTTAATTAAAGTGCTGATAGATATGCAACCAGGGTGAAGACTCATTAGATTGTAGCACTTTAAATTCAATAACTGAGTGCTGTATGCTGGTACATCACAGTTGTATTTAAACCCTTTTCTAACTAGTATATGACATACTTTTAAACTTTTAAAAACTTTGTTGCCACTGACATTCTTCATTATGTTCTAGTATCTCACATTTCTTAGTATCTAAGTGTTGAACGTAGGAACGGACATCCTGGTTTCTTTTATGTACTGGAGAGGTTTGTGCCACTGAAAACTATTCCTGCAATTCCAGGCATTTCCACCAGGTGGACAAAGGAGGCACTGCAGTTTTGGCAACTAAGGGAAATAACATAAAAATATGAGCCCTGTTATTTTTTAGAAAAATTACACTACTTGTTTCCATGTTCTAACAAATTAAATATGTTGCTAAGAGGTTAAATAAACAGTAAGGAGGTGTTTAATAAGATTTCTTTAAACACAGTATGTATGCCTACATAAACATAGTATGTATGCAAAATTCTGACTCAATTTGAACAATAACCACAAACTTTTTTCTGGTTTGCTCCTTTTATTCTAAATAATATTCTAAACTTTTAAAACTCTGTTAAAATTTATAGCCTTCATTTGTTAAGCCTGGGAACTATGTCTTCTAAATATATATTAAAGAGGAAAAAAAATCTCTGCATAAACATGATAGTTTCCATATATAATTCCCACAGGAATTTCATTAAAGAATATTAGTAGAGCCTCTAGAATTATCTATTTCATGTTTGGTTGTAGATTATCCAATTTAGTTTTGGATAGATTAAATGAGATTGTTTTACTTTCTAGTTGGTTTCATCAGCCTTTAGCTCATAATATTGATTTCCTAGGTAGTTCAGTGGTAAAGAATCTGCCTGTCAATTCAGGAGATGGAGGATTCAAGGGTTGGATCCCTGGGTCAGGAAGATCCCTTGGAGGAGAAAATGGCAACCCACTCCAGTATTCTTACCTGGGAAATCCCATGGACAGAGGAGCCCAGTGGATTACAGTCCATAGGGCCACAAAGAGTTGGACATGACTAAACATGAGCATGAGGCCATAATACTATTCTCTACTACGATATGTCAATAAAAAAGCTCTTCCTGTGGATCCCAGGTTTGAGTAAGTCATGATATCTCTCAGGCTTAACTTTTTAATTTTTTTGTTTAATGTAAGTGCCCACAATGTTTCAGGTAGAACATTAGGTTCTGGGGGTGCTATAAAGAACAATATTGCCTAGAAACCTGGAATGCTAGGTCCAAGAATCAAGGTAAATTGGAAGTGGTCAAATGGGAGATGGCAAGAGTGAACATCGATATTTTAGGAATCAATGAACTAAAATGGACTGGAATGGGCAGATTTAATTCAGATGACCATTATAGCTGTGACTGTGGGCAAGAATCCCTTAGAAGAAATGGAGTAGCCATCATAGTCAACAAAAGAGTCCAAAATGCAGTACTTGGGTGCAATCTCAAAAATGACACAGTGATCTCTGTTCGTTTCCAAGGCAAACCATTCAATATCACAGTAATCCAACTCTATACCCCAAAAACTATTGCCAAAGAAGCTGAAGTTGTATGGTTCCATGATGACCTACAAGACCTTCTAAACTAACACCAAAAAAAAAAAAAGATGTCCTTTTTATCATAGGAAATGAATCCAAAAGTAGGAAGTCAAGAGATATCTGTAGTAACAGGCAAGATCATCCTTGGAGTACAAAATGAAGCAGGGCAAAGGCTAACAGAGTTTTGTCAAGAGAACGCACTGGTCAGAACAAACACCCTCTTCCAACAACACAAGAGAAGACTGTACACATGGACATCACCAGATGGCCAATACTGAAATCAGATTGATTATATTCTCTGCAGCCAAAGATGGAGAAGCTCTATACAGTCAGAAAAAACAAGACTGGGAGCTGACTGTGGCTCAGATCATGAGCTCCTTATTGCCAAATTCAGACTGAAATTGAAGAAAGTAGGGAAAACCACTAGACCATTCAGGTATGACCTAAATCAAACCCCCTAACAATTATACAACGGAAGTGACAAACATATTCAAGGGATTAGATCTGATAGAGTGCCTGAAGAACCATGGACGGCAGTTCGTGACATTGTACAAGAGGCAGGGATCAAGACCCTCCCCAAGGAAAAGAAATGCCAAAAGGCAAAATGGTTGTCTGAGGAGGCCTTACAAATAGCTGAGAAAAGAAGAGAAGCCAAAGGCAAAAGAGAAAAGGGAGGATATACCCATCTGAATGCAAAGTTCCAAAGAATAGCAAGGAGAGTTAAGAAAGCCTTCCTAAGTGATCAATGCAAAGAAATAGAGGAAAACAATAGAATGGGAAAGACTAGAAATCTCTTCAAGAAAATGAGAGATACCAAGGGAACATTTCATTTAAAGATGGGCACAATAAAGGCCAGAAATGGTATGGATCTAACAGAAGCAGAAGATATTAAGAAGAGGTGGCAAGAATACCCAGAACTGTACGAAAAGGATCTTGATGACCCAGATAACCATGATGGGGTGATCATTCAACTAGAGTCAGACATCTTGGAGTCTGAAGTCAAGTGGACGTTAGGAAGCATCACTATGAACAAAGCTAGTGAGGTGATGGAATTCCAATTGAGCTATTTCAAATCCTAAAAGATGATGCTGTGAAAGTGCTGCACTCAATATGGCAGCAAATTTAGAAAACTCAGCAGTGGGCACAGGCCTGGAAAAGTTCAGTTTTCATTCCAATCCCAAAGAAAGGCAATGCCAAAGAATGCTCAAATTATTGCACAATTGCATTCATCTCACATACTAGCAAAGTAATGCTCAAAATTCTCCAAGCCAGACTTCAACAATTTGTGAACCAAGGACTTCCAGAAGTTCAAGCTGGATTTAGAAAAGGCAGAGGAACCAGAGGTCAAATTGCCAACATTTGTTGGATCATGGAAAAAGCAACAGAATTCCAGAAAAACATCTATTTCTGCTTTATTGACTATGTCAAGGCCTTTGATTGTGTGGATCACAACAAACTGTGGAAAAGTCTTCAAGAGATGGGAATACCAGAACACCTTACCTGCCTCCTGAAAAATTTGTATGTAGATTAAGAAGCAAGAGTTAGAACTGTGCATGGAACAATGGACTGGTTCCCAGCTGGGAAAGGAATATGTCAAGGCTGCACATTGTCACTCTGTTTATTTAACTTATATATAGGATACAATATGCGATATGCCAGGCTGGATGAAGCACAAGCTGGAACCAAGATTGCCAGGAGAAATATCAATAACCTCAGATAGTTAGATGATAGACCACCATTATGGCAGAAAGTGAAGAGGAACTGAAGAGCCTCTTGATGAAAGTGTAAGAGGAGAGTGAAAAAGTTGGGTTGAAACTCAACATTCAAGAAACTAAGATCATGGCATCCAGTCCCATCACTTCATGGCAAATAAATGGGGAAACAATGGAAACAGTGACAGACTTTATTTTCTTGGGCTCCAAAATCACTGCAGATGGTGACTGCAGCCATGAAATTAAAAAAACACTTGCCCCTTGGAAGAAAAGCTGTGACCAACCTAGAGAGCATATTAAGAAGCAGATACATTTCTTTGCCAACAAAGTCTCTCTAGTCAAAGCTATGGTTTTTCCAGTAGTCACGTATATATGTGAGAGTTGGACCATAAAGAAATCTGAGTGCCAAAGAAGTGATGCTATTGAACTGTGGTGCTGGAGAAGACTCTTGAGAGTCCCTTGGACTGCAGGGAGATCACAGTCAATTCTAAAGGAAATCAGTCCTGAATATTCATTGGAAGAACTAATACTGAAACTGCAACTCCAATACTTTGGCCAACTGATGCGAAGAACTGACTCCTTAGAAAAGGCCCTGATGCTGGGAAAGATTGAAGGCAGGAGGAGAAAGGGATGACAGAGGATGAGATGGTTGGAGGGCATCACTGACTCAATGGACATGAGTTTGAGCAAGCTCCAGGAGTTAGTAGTGATGAACAGGGAAGCCTGGTGCGCCCCAGTCCATGGCATCGCAAAGAGTGGGACACAACTGAGCAACTGTACTGAACTGAAAAATCATATTAAGTTGCATGGTACTTTTAAGAATCCAGAGAGAGGGAATATTGGTGTATATATATATATATATATATATATATATATATATATGCTCATTTAAAAAATGAAACAGCCTTAGAGAAATGAGGTGACCTACCTTAGGTCAGGTCATAAGCTCTACAGTTGAATTAAACATTATACATTTTGTTAAATTCCTTTAAGTTTTTGAAAACTCCAGTGAATGACAAGTGTGTGTATTGTACACGCACTTTAAAGATGAAACTGAACTTGTGACAGATGATGTCATCTTCTCCAGGTCACATTGCTTGAAGTGGTACCATTGGGTTCAAGCCTAGGTAGTTCAACTCCTAGATTCATGCTTTTTCATTCTCTAAGCTTTGAAGACTCTCTAGTGCATTCTATTCATCTTTTTTGGTTCATTAAAACATACATACATTCCATTCTTATTTATATCCATGTAGTTTGTTGAGTTGACAGAGCAATCCTTCCAGGTTCCATCTTTCAAAAACAGACTAGATGTTGACTATGCTCTTGGGTCTTGAGTTTGCAGCCTGTCAAGTGGATACAATAGTTCTGTCACACAAATCAGGTTCATGTAGTAAAAATCAATCACAGTTCTTCATGTTTCAAATGTTAAGAGCATATTTAGAGCACCTGCTTTGTGAGCTCCGAGTTAAGTGCATTAAGAGGATGCAAAATAAATAATAAGGCTGGGCCTTTGTTTCCAGTTGCACAGAGGCAGAGTCTACAGTCCATGGAGTCACAAAGAGCTGGACATGACTGAAGCGAAATAGGTTATGTGAAAATATTATGCCAATATAATATAAGGTACTTGAATGTACGTGGATTTGGGTACTGTGGGCAGTCCTGGAGTCGATTCCAGTGGATATCAAGGGACTACTGTATTTGGAGAACACATCTTTGGATCAAATATTTTCTCAGTGGAAAATGATATAAAAAGGTAACAAGGATTTTAGGAGGGACAGACCTGGCTTCTGATCTTACTCAACTGTATGATCTGAGTGTCCCAAGGCAAGTTGTTCAACCTGCAATAATCCTGGGATAATAATACATACTGAAAAGGATATGGTTAGGTTAAGTGGAAAGAGTTTGACAAATGGCTGGTGTTAAAATGGAGGCAAACATCGAAGATATTGTGGGTTCAGTTCCAGAGTACCTTGATAAAGTGAATATTGAAATAAAGAGAGTCACAATTTTGTAAAGTTTTCCATTATATATAAAAATCCTTTTTATAATATACTATAGTCTATCAGATGTGCAATAGCATTATATTTTTAAAAATGTACATAGCTTAATTAAAAAACACTTGCTGTTAAAAAGTGCTAACCATCATTTGAGTCTTCATCAAGTCATAATCTTTGCAATACTAACATCAAAGATTACTGACCACAGATCACCATAATGAATATAATCATAATGGAAAAGTTTGAAATATTGTGATACCAACATATGACACAGAGACAAAAATCAAGTGCATACTGTCAGAAAAATAGCACCAAATAGACTTGCTCAACACAGAGTTGCTGCAAATCTTTGATTTGTAAGAAGTGCAGTATCTGCAAAGCACAATAAAGTCAAGTGCAATAAATGAAGCATGTCTGTATTATGCTGAATTAATCAAATTACTTTAAAATTATTCGTGTTTATATATTTGTTAAATTTTTAAAAATTACATTTTATTTCTTTAAGATGTATGGTCATTAAATCTAGATTGTAAACATATTTCCAAATAATAGTTCTTGGGAAATTAGTAGTTGGAATTAGCATATTAATTTCCTAGGAATTAATGGGTATTTCTAAAATAGTGAAACTCAATTTATTCTAAAAAATAGATATTTTAAAACTGTTGCCTGTGCTATTAGTTTGCTTAGCAAATCTTCTCTCCATATATTTGCAGTGATAATTCTCAGCCTTGTCTTTTCCAAATAATTGCTGATGAGGATGCAGTAAATCATTGAGCTTTTACTACTTTGCTGAATTGAACTGTCCACAGGGGGCCAATTTTTTCACTTACTGTAGAAACTGATGGTTCTTCCTTGGCAAAGGAGTTATTAAAGATATATATGAGACCATTGTTGGAGATCATTTCTACCCGATGCCAGAAATCTTGATTAGTTTTTCTCCATCTCAGTTTGCTTACTCCCCTCCCCTCAGACTCCCTCTCCTATCAATTGACTGACTGCTTTGGTGTAAATAAAATGATGACACAGGTCTAGAGGACAAATGTATGGATACAAAGTGGGGAGAGGGAAGTGGGAAGAATCGGGAGATTGGGACTGACACATACACTATTGATACTACATATACAGTAGATAACTAATGAGAACATACTGTATAGCTCAGAGAACTATGCACTGTGCACTGTGGTGACCTTAATGAGAAGAAATACCATAAGGGCAGGGATATATGTATATGTACAGCTGATTCATTTTGCTGTACAGTAGAGACTAATACAACATTGTAAAGCAACTACACTCCAATAAAATTAATTTAAAAATTAAAATGAATGAATAAATACAACAATGATACTGATAATAACAGCATGCTCCTCCTATGAGCCAGATCTTATTTAAATAGAGTTTTACATACATTATTTCATTTAATTACCAAAAAACTCTATGCAGCAGATACTGCTAGTGTCCCCATCCTCCAGAAGAAATAAGTGAGGTATCAGAAGATGCAGTAAATTATCCAAGGCCAGATACTTTGTGTCACTGTCTAGGTTTATAACAGTAAAAGTGAAAGAAAGTGTTAGTCACTCAGTCATGTTTGACTCTTTGTGACCCCATGGACTGTAGCCTGCCAGGCTCCTCTGTCCATGGAACTCTCTAGGCAAAAATATTGGAGTTTGTTGCCATTTCTTTCTCCAGCAGATCTTCCCAATCCAGGGATCTAACCCAGGTCTCCCGCATTATAAGCAGATTCTTTACCATCTAACCCAGGTCTCTTGCATTATAAGCAGATTCTTTACCATCTAACCCAGGTCTCCTGCATTATAAGGAGATTCTTTACCATCTAAGCCCATAATAACAGTAACTAACATTTATTGGGGGTTTCCCAGGTGCCACTAGTGGTAAAGAACCTGCCAATGCAAAAGGTTGCATGTAGTAAAGAATAATGCAGGAGGCCCCAGAGACAAGGGTTCAATCCCTGGGTCAGGAAGATCCCTTGGAGGAGGAAATGGCAACATACTCCAGTATTCTTGCCTGGAAATCCCATGGACAGAGGAGCCTGGCAGGCAACATTTATGTTGAGAGTTTACTACATGCCATGTGTAGTTAGCATAGGGAACCAAGTGTGTTCCATATGCTGACTTATTATCCCACACGGATACTATCATTTGGCAAGTGATGAGACCACATTTCAGGAGCTTGAGGCAGGGTCCAAAACCAGAACTAAATCATCCCCTAATCTTATCTCTCAACCAGACAAAGGACTGACCAAGCACTGGGAGATATACACAGAATTCTGGTCACCAGAGAAGAAACAGAGCTTTGCTTTCTTTATCTGATGAACTTATTAACTTACCAGAGAAGTAAAATGAAGACAAATGAATCCATGAGTGAAAAAGGAGAGGGCTAAACTCTTAGCTACAGAAGCTAGAAGACAGGGTTTAGAAAAGGAAGGTGAATATGGACTATGTGATTCTGTGAGGTCTCAATGAACCAGGTGTGGCTGGAGCTATACCTTTAAGTACTATGAATGATGAGGAGAAAGGAGGAGAGAGAATATTCTGGAATGTGGACTCACCTATGAACTCTCCATAAACAATCTGTTTCTAATTTCCGGGTTAAAACTCATTTATCTTGGCATTTTACCTCATTAAGGAAAAAAATCAGCCTCTCCATATATTGCTCTACAGTCTTTTCTAGTAAGATTGAATGAACTTTGTAAAGTTTTTAAAAAGTCTTCCAATTCTTCATTCCATCAGAGTAAAAAATGTTTCATGTCCTCTGACATTAACTAGAAGAGCTAATTTCCTTTGCCTTTAATTTTGGCAATATTTTCCTTTACATAAATAATGACAGGAAGGATAAAAATTCCTTGTGACACTTCAAATGTAAATTTGATTAAAATGACATCTCCTTATGCACACAGTACATTTATATGTTTGGATCAAAGGCTTTTTTTTTTGGCAGAATGAAAGAGAATTAGCAGGTTGGTTTAATGGAGAGTCATCTGTTTTTAAAAGCTTATAATAGAAGATGGTTTTTCCTTTAATAAAACTTCACTAGGAGATAGGGTAATTTAATAATATATTCACTCAACATGTCCAAAACTGAACAGATTACTCCTCAAACCTGCTCCCTCCCCCTGCGCACCCTTCTGTCTCAGGTCATTGCATCTTCAGTTGCCACCTCCTGAAGGTGACTCGGCCCCCTTGGCTCACTCGCTCACCCATCAACCACAGGGCCTGTTGATTTTCTTGGGCTATCTCAAACGGCTATAGGGGCCCAGTGGGTCAAATACAACAAGCCTGAGGGACACAGCCCCATGGAGAGGGTACTCAGTTTAAGGAAGGCAGCAGGTACTCCTTACTACTGAGCAGAGTGTTGTGGTAAGGACGTGGCTCAGTGCTGCAGATTTTGGATTTTTAAGGAGGAGTTGGAAATTTAGATTTTATGTGAAATCAGTCTCTGGATTTTAAAGTCTTGGTGATGAATTCAGGCAAAACAATGACAAGGTTGAATTTGCAAGTTGAGTGTGATATTTTTTCTAACCTTATTCTTTTTATCTGGTTTAGTTTTTTTTAAATCAAAGTATAATTAACAATGTTGTTAGTTTCAAGTGTATAGCATAGTGATTCAGTTGCACAAATGTATACTTTTTCAGATTCTTTTCCGTTAAAGGTTATTATTACAAGATATTAAGTATAGTTCCCTATGTTATACAGAGATAAATTAGAAATTGAGGATTAACAGATACATACTGCCGCTGCCGCTGCCAAGTCGCTTCAGTAGTGTCCAACTCTGTGCCACCCCATGGACTGCAGCCTACCAGGCTTCTCCGTCCATGGGATTCTCCAGGCAAGAACACTGGAGTGGGTTGCCATTTCCTTCTCCAATGCATGAAAGTGGAAAGTGAAAGTGAAGTCACTCAGTCCTGTCTGACTCTTAGCGACCCCATGGACTGCAGGCTACCAGGCTCCTCCATCCATGGGATTTTCCGGGCAACAGTACTGGAGTGGGATGCCATTGCCTTCTCCCAACAGATACACACTACTAGTAGTAACAGATACACACTACTATATATAAAATAGGTAAACATCAAGGACCTATTCTAGAGCAGAGGGGACTCCAACTCTATTCTTGCTCTTCATTCTCACTGCTCCTGTTCCAATTTAGGTCTATATCATCTTCTGTCTAAAATATTACCTCAGAGTCCTCATTGTTCTTGTTCCCACTAATCATGCTTCATCCTGGCTCCTGAGTGAATATTTTAAAACACAGAGTTGATCATATTATTCCACTGTTAAAAAGACAAAACAGAACAAAGCATGTTTGATGATTGCCATTGCCTTTAGGCTAATTCTAGACTTTCTGGCTTGCCTTTTAGGCCCAGTATAATGCGGATCCTCCCAACCTTCCTAGGGTCTGTCCCTGTGGTTTCCTTAGCCATGGATTTGGTTTCAGAACACTGAACCACTCATGAGTCTCAGAAGAACATATATAGATGAGTTCCTTTTGTGCACTATTGGTCCTCTAGCAGAGATTTATCCCTCTCAAATTCTGCTTATGCTGCTCAACTCAAATATAATTTTCCCTGTGAAGTTCAGTGCAGGGTATAGTATGTGCTCAAAAAATTGTTGAGTGAATGACCAGCCAATAATTTCTCCAAGCTTGCACCATAGCAACCATTACCACTCTATTCAAAATTAGTTTCTTCATGTTTGTTTATGGTATGCATTTTGCACCTGTCACTCATTGTGGTTAGAGGTACAGTATGCCTGTATTTCCTGTATTGAATTGGACCTTCCTTTCTTCACAGATTTTAGCACAATGCTTGAACTATGATAATCAACAAAGAAATAACAGGGAGTTTAAAGATCTGGCTTACACCCTAAGAGTTCCTTTGGCCCATATATGAAGGATTAACTATAAGGCGCAAGGGTGGAGACAACAAGACTGGGTACAAATATGTTGTGGTAAGAGACAGGAATAACTTGGTAGCAATGAAAAGGTCAAGAAGTGATAAGAAATGTTAGAAGTAGATCTAACGGATTTGGTTGAGGAATTAGAGGTGAGATGTGAAAAGAAATGGGTAATTAAGGATGACTCCTGGGATTTAGGTCTGAGCAATTACATAGATAGCAGTGCCACTTCTCAAGATGGAGACTTGGGGACAGTGAATTAGGGGAGGGGGATGAGATTTGATAGTTCTGTTTGGTCCATGTTACATATGCAGTGGAAATTAGACAGCGAGAGTTGTCAAGTCACAGTTGGATATACAAACGTGGGGTTTAAGAGATAGGTCAAGCTGAAAAATAAGACTTCAAAAGTCACCAGTTTAGAGATACTATTTTTTTTCAGTTATATATATTATTTTCAGATCCTTTTCCATTATAGGTTATATAAGATATTGATAATAGTTTCCTGTGAAGTGAAAATGTTAGTTACTCACTCATGTCTGACTCTTTGTGACCCCATGGACTGTAGCCCACCAGGCTCCCCTGTTTATGGAATTTCCAGGCAAGAACACTGGATTGGGTAGCCATTCCGTTCTCCAGTGGATCTTCCTGACCTAGAGATCCAACCCAGGTCTCCCACATTGGCAGGCAGATTCTTTACCACTGAGTCACCAGGGAAGTCCCTTGTGCTATAGAGTAAATCCTTGTTGTTTACCTATTTTATATGCAGTAGTATGTATCTGTTAATCCAATCCTCCTAATTTATCTCTCTCCCCCTTTCCTCTTTGGTAACCATGAGTTTGTTATGTCTGTGAGTCTGTCTCTGTTTTGTCAGTAAATTCATTTGTACTATTTTTTAGCTTCTTTGTGTAAGTGATATCATATAATATTTGTCTTTTTCTGACTTATTTCACTTAACATGATATTCTCTAGGTCCATTCATGTTCCTAAAAATGGCAATATTTCATGCTTTTTATGGCTGAGTAATATTCCATTATATATATAGATATAACACATGTACATATGTATTAATTATATATATATCACATCAGGCTTCCCTGGTGGCTCAGCAGTAAAGAATCCACCTGCTATGCAGGAGATGTGGATTTGATCCCTGGGTCAGGAAGATGCCCCGGGGTGGGGGGCACATGGCAACCCACTTCAGTATTCTTGCCTGGAGAATCCTTTGGACAGGGGAGCCTATACATGGCAGACTATATAGCCTATAACATGGCAGGCTATAGTCCATAGGGTTTCAAAGAGTCAGACACAACTGAAGTGATTGAGCATGCACATATATATTATATCTTCTTTATCCATGCATCTGCTGATGAACACTTAGGTTGTTTCCATGTCTTGGCATCATAAATAGTGCATGCAATTAACATTGGGGTGCATGTAGAGATATCACCAAAGGCATGGGTTACAGGGAAAAAAATTACAGAGAGAAGAAGAAAAAGAGTAGATCCTGGGCATTCTCAGATTAAAGTTACAAGAAAGGAGGAAGATCCAGCAAAAAAAAAGACCGAAAAGGAGGGCCATTGAGGTGGAAGGAAAAACCAGTAATTGCAGTGTTATAGAAGAATATAGCACAAAATATTTCAAGGATGGAGTGATGAACTACAGCCAATACTATCTAGAGGCTAAAGAAAGATAAGTGATGTTGACTTTGGCATGATGTAGTTTCTTTGTGACCTTGATCGATGTAGTTTCAGTGAAAAGTCAGGAAAAAAGCCCAAATGGAGTGGGTTAAGGAAAGGACAGGAGATGAGTAAACTGGGCTCTGCTGAGAAAAGAAAATTTGTTTTTTGAAAAATATTAAATATAAAACACTTTCATAAACTCTGTCCCACCTATTGTTAAAACATCTCTCTCTTCACAGAAAGTGGTATGAAAGAGTTTTTGTTATTATTTACTTCAAACATGATTTACTCAATATTTTATCTCTATAAAACTTGGATGTTGGTAGATTCAGCCTTGTAGATTACAAATTTTATATAATTTCCAAAAGAACTGACAATGAAAGCTTAAGACAAACATAATTTTGAAACATTCTTAATTATTCTTCTCAGAATAATACATGAGGAATTATTAGTATATAAACTTTAGAAAGACAGTTTTATTAAAAATGTCACACACTTAAACTTAAGTGATAATCTTCTTGGTCATTCTGGTATTCTTTTCCAGTTTATCTTTTTCCTGGTTTCTCTGCTCTTTTCTTGGCAGCATTGTTTATATAATAAGATACAGACACAGTGTGCTCTTTGGTCCTCTGACCAGATAGTTGCCATTTTGATCTGCCAGTCAAACTCAAGGGTCTGCCCTGAAAGTTGAGACAATTGATTGCAGTTTGGACACTCAAGCAGTGTCAACTAATTTTAGTTTCCAAGGCTGGGATGATGCGAGCTGTGACTGGCAAGGCACTTGTCCAAAGCACAGCAAGGGTTACGACTGTCCTTATGGTTAACAACTGCACAAATAGAAACAGGCTGAGTTTGTGAATGTAGTTTCAACAAATTATTTGAAGTATGAGACTACCTCCTATCTGTATTTATTATTCCAGCTCTTGGCATAAAGTAGATGAAAAACTCTGTTTACTTTAAGCTTTTCCCTTAAAGGATCAGTGATGCTTCACTTCCCCACTCTGTGTGTACACAGCCAACCATACGACTAGTCCAAGACATTAGCTAAACAAAACCCCAAACAACCCTCCACTCGCACCCCAACATGAGGTCTGTATGAAGAGCTTTACCTTCGTTAATTCTGGGGGGCATAGGGAAGAAATGAGCCAAACCCTACCTTGAAACTGGAATAAATACATTCAAAAACAAATACAGGAAGTAAAAGTTTTAGAGCCTTGGCAAGGCTTTACCCTCCCCTGTGATGTGTTTCTTTTGTGAAGGAGCCCACCCAGGACTTCAAACAACACAGTGGGAGTGTGTGTCTAGGAATCCTTGCTAAAGGTTCTGAATGCGAATGAAAAAGCCTATTTGCTACCTTCCAATTGCCTTACATATTGGACACTGATAGTAGAAGATGACATATAAAGAGATCTCTTCAAGATTTATGGCCTTATTTTAGCTTGGCAGGATCTCACCTGACTGCTATTGGCTTGGAAATCGGGACACTAACCTGTCAAGGTTTTATTGGGTCATGAAAGAAAGTGAAAGTGAAAGTCCCTCAGTCATGTCTGGTTCTTTGCGACCCCATGGACTATACAGTCCATGGAATTCTCCAGGCCAGAATACTGGAGTGGGTAGCCTTTCCCTTCTCCAGGGGATCTTCCCAACCCAGGTCTCCCGCATTGTGGGAGGATTCTTTACCAGCTGAGCCCCAAGGGAAGCCCTTATAGCTGCCAATAAAACAGCTTCCCAGCTTTCCAGATTCTGTGCCCAGAGTCCCAGTAGTTTAACCACAACCCACAACTGTCAGAGTATCTAAGTGAGTGGTATCCCTGATGACAGTGGTGTCCCTTAATACGTGTGCGTGTGTATTAAATCGCTTCAGTTGTGTCCAACTTTTTGTGACATTTTGGACTATAGCCTGGGGAAGGAAATGGCAACCCACTCCAGTATTCTTGCCTGGAGAATCCCAGGGACAGAGGAGCCTGGTGGGCTGCCATCTATGGGGTCGCACAGAGTCAGACATGACTGAACTGACTTAGCGGCAACAGTGGGACTATAGCCCACCAGGCTCCTCTGTCCCTGGGATTCTCCAGGCAAGAATACTGGAGTGGGTTGCCGTTCCTTCCTCCAGGGCTCTTCCCAACCCAGGATTGAACCTACCTCTCTTATGTCTCCTGCATTGGCAGGCAGATTCTTTACCATAGCACCACCTTGGAAGCCCGTCCTTTAATCTAGTCTCAGCCAAAACTGCCTGACTTTTATACATGACTGAAGCAATGTTTTTTATTAAAGGTATCAATACTCAAGGTGTTGAAACACAAAACCTAAGAATTTTTGACCTTTAAAAGTTAAAAAAATTAATTGCTGGTGACAATTTAAATACATTTAAAATCTTTAATTTTTAATTATGAAATAACAGATATTCATTGCAAAATTTAAAAAACTATAGCAGCATATCAAATAAAAAATTCTCTTCTTCCCAATCCTCTAATAGCACCTAAGTGTTTATCCCTGCAGAGATTGTATCTGTGTATATAATCCTATACTTATTATTATATATATACACAAATGCATATTCTATCCTAAAAATTGTTATTTTTTCCTTAAATTTGTTATAGAAATTTCCCCATGACATACAAAGATTGCCAGAGATCAACAAAAGCCACTCTTCCAGTTTCTCAATTATAGTGTTATATAAACTTACAAATGAATATATATTGGGGCATTCATTTATTCATTCACAAACATTTATTGTGTTCTTTCTATATTCTAGGCAAAGATGAAACAGGTTAATTTTTCAGCTTGAGATTATCTATTCACTTTGTATGGTGAAAGACGAGAATTTGACTCTCTAGTTACTCCCAACACACACCATATATCCATACCACACACAGAGACTCACAGTTCTTCATACATCTTGAAATAGTTATATAAGTTTTGCTAAATAGTTTTCATGATTTTCATTATTATGATCACGTGACTCTATTTAGGACTGAGCCACATGGTATACTTCAGTTGCCTCTAATTTCTCTCCCCAGTGCCCATGCCCATGGCATGTGAGTTCTTTAACCGGGTATTGAACCCCCTGCACTGGAAGCTCAGACTCAACCACTAGACCTCCAAGGAAGTCTTTTCCAGGGTTTCTGAGGAAAAGAGTCATAGTATAGTAAGAATAGTAACTCCGGAGCTAGGCTGCTGGGATCCACAGCCCTTCTTGTCCATTTACTAACTGGGGAGACCGTGGGCAAGAATTTCAACCTCTCTGTGCCTCAACTTCTTCTTGAGAGTGACTATTTGGCAGGAATTCTGTAAGGACTGAATGAGTTACTATACATAAAATGCTTAGAACATTGTCTGGCACATGCTGAATATTAGGTAAGGGCTTGTTATTTTCATAATGACAGTTTCCCAAGAAAGGGCATAAATGAGGTAATTTTTTTAACCTTTTGTCTTTATGCTATTCCTTCACTTGATTAATAAAGAGTCTGCTTGTGTATAGGAACTAGGTTGAAAATCATTTTTCCCTTCAGAATTTGAAATCATTTCTTTATTGCCTTCCCATGGAGGGAATCTCTCTTTTTATGAATTTTGATGCTATTCCATGTCCTTTTTTTCCCCATATGTAACCAATATTTGTTTCTATTTGTTTGTTTTCACTGTTTAGCTTTGTTTTGTTTCTCTGGAATTGTTTAGTATCTTCTCCCAATATCTAGTTGACCCAATATTTCATAATGACACACTTGAATATGGATCTGTCTCACAATTGTTTGGGATCTATATTGGATCCTTTAAAATCTAGAGATCATATCCCTTAGTTTGGAGATTTTTTGAATTTTTGTATTATTTACTTTCCTCTAGTTTTTCTGTTTGTTCTTCTTATTAGTTACTTACTTAGGAACTCTTATTAGTTACTTACCCTCCAAATAAAATGTCTAATTTTCATATCTTCTGCTCCCTTCTTTTCCATCTCTTTGTCCTTTTGTATTAATTTTAAGGTATTCCCTCAACTTTAGTTTCTGACTTGTCTATTAAAACCTTTATTTTAAGATGTTTTGGATTTAAATGGGTTTATTCTTCCTTGAATGTCACTTATTATTTTTCAACAACATCTTGTTTCATCGCTACCTTATTTGTCTTATCAACAAATACTGGTCTGTCCATTGCTATGTTTCCACCAGTTTCATTGACTTTTGCTTGCTTAGATCTTCCAAATGAAGGACTTCTCTAGAGAATACACTTCCACTTTTCTGGACCAAGGAGAGGACTTAGGAAGGACTCAATATAGACTTTCAACCAATTGTCCTATATTTATTTCTTCACCCCATGTTGGCTTCCATAGGTGCCTTGAACCTCCAATTCCTGGGCCTGGTCCATTTCAATAGCATGAATTATTTATGACTTGGTGGCTTCCTCCCCTATAGGCATGTAGGGTTCTCTACTCTGTGAAATCAACTTTCACTCTTTCTTTGAATTTCCTTCTTCAAAAAAATTTTTTTAACTATGTTTTCTTTCATTTTCTGTGATGTGTCTTTGACTCTGTGGGCAATACCTTCTTTATTTATATATTTTTGTTTTATTTTAATTTTAATGGAGTTTCAGGAAGAAATGGGATAAACATTTCAGTCTGTCACATTTAGCCTGAAGTCTACAATACTTTTTAACAAACATTTTTGAGGATTCAAGGCAGATTATTAAATGCCTACTCCATGCCAAAAACTTCTTTGGGGCTGCTTCTTAAATTTTTAGTGTTTACAATATGTTTCAGCCTATGTTAAAACTACCCCCCTAATTATTTCTGCTGAGCAATAAATATATTGAATAAATGACTTCTTTTGGCCTGTTGAAGTTACTAAACAATTTTAAAAAAAAGTTAAAGGATCTTTGTTATAAAATTTCCTAAATTACATTATTTTTAATCCAATTAGTGTAACACAGAGATTCTTTCCTTTTAGGTCTTCATGCTCCTGACTATACATGTATGCGTGCAAGTGTGTGAGTGAGTGTGCAGTGTGTGTATATGTGTGTGAGTATGAGTATTTCCGTGTGAGAGTGTAGTATATGTCTGTGATCATGCTCAGTTGCTTCAGTCATCCAACTCACTGAGACCCCATGGACCATAGCCCTCCAGGTTCCTCTGTCATGGGATTCTCCAGGCAAGAATACTGAAGTGGGTTGCCATGCTCTCCTCTAGGGGATCTTCCAGACCCAGGGATTAAACCTGAATATCCTGCCTTGCAGGTGGATTCTTTACCTCTGAGCCTCTGGGGAAGCCCTGTCTGTGAGCATCAGTTCAGTTCAGTTCAGTCGCTCAGTCATGTCTGACTCTTTGCAACCCCATGAATCGCAGCCCGCCAGGCCTCCCTGTCCATCACCAACTCCCAGAGTTTACTCAAACTCATGTCCATCGAGTCGGTGATGCCATCCAGCCACCTCATCCTCTGTCGTCCCCTTCTCCTCCTGCCCCCAATCCCTCCCAGCATCAGGGTCTTTTCCAATGAGTCAACTCTTCGCATGAGGTGGCTGAAGTATGGAGTTTCAGCTTCAGCATCAGTCCTTCCAATGAACATCCAGGACTGATCTCCTTTAGGATGGACTGGTTGGATCTCCTTGCAGTCCAAGGGACTCTCCGGAGTCTTCTCCAACACCACAGTTCAAAAGCATCAATTCTTCGGCACTCAGCTTTCTTCACACTCCAACTCTCACATCCATACATGACCACTGGAAAAACCATAGCCTTGACTAGATGGACCTTTGTTGGCAAAGTAATGTCTCTGCTTTTGAATATGCTATCTAGGTTGGTCATAACTTTCCTTCCCAGGAGCAAGTGTCTAATTTCATGGCTGCAATCACCACATGCAGTGATTTTGGAGCCCAAAAAAATAAAGTCTGTGAGCATATGTGTGTGTGCAAATGTGTATGTTTGTGACTATATGTATGTCTCTGTGTGTATACACATGTGTGTTTATGGTGCAGATAGAAAACAACTCTGCTGGTGACTCTAGCACCAAGGTCCTTGTAATTCTTCCATGCTCCTGTTTCTCCACTTATAAAACTGAAATTACCATTCATCTTGTAGATACAGAAATGCATCATACTATAAAACACTTGGAAATAGCTCTATTAGACATAAAATAAACTGCTGCCTATAAAACTGGGATTAATGAAACATTAGAAGCAAAGGTGTTTTCACTCGTGAGACTTATGTTCCACTCAAGTGGGATTATTGGGTCTGGAATTGTTCTTGCTTCCTGGACTTATACTGCTTTTCCATCTGAGAACCCAGCTGCCAGTTAAAGACATATGTTGATGAACTACCATAGGGTTGCCTTTGTTCTTTGCCCAGAGGGCTGGTGGCAGAAAGGAAACAGGAAGATGTTGGAAAGCAGCTCATCTTTATTACTAAAGGCCCTGAAGGGAGAGTATTATAAAAATTAAATAAAAGGACTTCCTTGGCTATCCAGTGGTTAGGACTTTGCCTTCCAATGCTGGGAGTGTGGGTTCTATTCCTTGATGAGAAGCTAAGATCTCACATGCCTTGCAGCCAAAAAACCAAAACATAAAACAGAAATAATATTGTAACAAATTCAATAAAGACTTTAAAAATAGTTTACATCAAAAAAAATCTTTAAAAAATCAAATAAAGGTGAATAAATACAACTTCCTTTCAAACTGTGCTGTGCAACACCAGGAATGCTCACATAGCTAACCAGCTATCTAGTCTGCATTCAGAGATATAAATAAAAGACTTCTTTCAACCTGATATCATAGGATTTTAGATAGCAAGTATGCCATCCTTCTGTCTGAAGTAAAGAAACACTTACTTCATTCAACAGTTAAGCGAGCTGCTATCTGGCCCTCATTATATCTGAGATTTACAAGGACTATGCAGGCCTGTGTTGCCCACGTCAGAGACCACCAGTATAAAATGCAGCAAATGGGATTTTTATCTTTCAGCACGCCTCCAAGTTGTTGCACAAGATACACTTCTCAGTCTGCATATAATCAATCTAACGTAAACCATTATCTCTGCACAAGAGACTAAGCTGAAAGCTCCTATGCTCAGGATCATACTTAAACATGCCTGACATTCACAGCTCCCTGGATTTCTTGCAAAACCCTGGGCCATGCAAGATGTTCCACGCTGAGACCAAGCTGGACTGAATGTGAGAGGGAAAAAGACGCTATCTTAAGAGGAGTTTGTTGACAGGCTGGGGAGTGAACATTTCACCAAAAATCAAAGGGTGATTTGTTCCCAAGCTTCCAAATTAACTGGTAAATGCTGGCCTACCAGGAGAGGGATTGTCCTTCAAGTTCAAGCTCAAGGTCATTACTTTTTGTTTGTTGCCATTAATAAGATGTTCATGGAAGTCTCGGATTGCCTTCATTTGCTAGGGATATTATTTAGAGGTCCTGAAAGATAACTGAAATTAAGCCTCTTTTAGAAATGACAAAATGGTATCTTTTGGCAAAGGCCAGAAGAGTAAGCAATTTGCACTACCATTTTGGGTTTGTATATTTTTATGTATTATTTTGCTTTTCAAAGTCATTAATCATCTTCAGGGTGAATGTTCAATACATAGCTTCACCTTTCATTCTCAGTACTCTTTTATTGTTTGAGTCCCTGAGCTCATTTTCTCCTAGGGTAAGGGATTTTGATTCTTATATCAGCAATGTCCCTTGGGTCTAAAGCACTGAGCCTTCACCAGCAGTCACTTTGTAATGAATGAATAAACATCTTAATTTCATGGTAAATGGCAAATGAGGATTGTGGTTCCAGCAAGGCATCTGGGAGGCCATATCAAATATTAGATTCTCCCTCACGCAGTTAGCTTGTCCATAAACTGCTAGGCTATGGCTATGGCTCAGTCGCTCAGCAGTGTTCGACTCTGTGACCCTATAGACCATAGACTGCCAGGCTCTTCTGTCCTTGGGACTTTTTTCAAGCATGTGTACTGGAGTGGGTTGTCATTTTCTCCTCCAGGGGATTTTCCTGACCCAGGTATCTCCTGAATTGTATGTGGATTCTTTACTGTCGAGCCATTGGGAAAGCCCAAACTACTAGGACAGGCCCTCCAGTCTCACAAATGTACACTCTTGTGGGACTTTCCTGATGGTTGAGTGCTTAAGGCTTGGCCTTCGAAAGCAGGGATTGTGGGTTCAATCCCTGGTTGGCGAGCTAAGATCCCACATGTTGGCCAAAAAAACAAAACATAAAACTTAAGCAATATTGTAACGAATTCAACAAATACTTTAAAAATGGTCCACATCAAAAAATCTTTAAGAAAAAAACAACCCCAAAACCAAGAACAAATGTACCATCCTAGACACAAAAGACTCCAGAAATGTATGTGTATGGATAGAACTATAAATTATCTTTTTTTTTTTTTTGGTCAACTCAATATGTGTCTTATTTTGAGAGAAAGTGACAGCAATTACTTTTTAAATAAATTCAGTTCACATAAGATTGAAAATGGAAAGGGAAGGCTGATCACTACCATAGCTTCTCTGTTTCATATATAGCATCTGGGTTCATGTTGACACTGTCAGCATTATGAAAAGGATTGTTTTAAAGGAAGAAAAGGGAGTACATGAAATATATCAGGTTGCTACAGATATCTGGAATATTCAACTGAAGAATTCAACATAATTGAGATAATCAAATTGTTCAAGTAAAACACTGAACACCTGTGAAGACATGCTTTTCAATTTTCTAGTAATCTGAAAAAAAGTAAATTTTCAAATAACCTTTGGTAGTTCTACGTCAATTCCATTGTCTCTGGGGCATGACAGGAAGAACAGACCTCACAGCTGGGACAAGATCTGTTTGGCATTTGTCTTCTGCAGCCTTGAAGAATCTTTGTTGACCACTCTGGGTTAGGAAAAATGCCACAATATTTATTCCCAAATAGTTAAAGTGGTTCTGGCCAGCTTCTATTTTGGGAAATTGCATGTTGCCAACATAAAGAATTTCCCACATCATTTCTGTTATAAAGCTATTCTTCATTTCCTGCTCTGTAATGGAACCATGCTTTTTTTTTTTTTTTTTTTTTCCTTTTTCCCCCTATGAAACTGCTGTCTTGTAGGGAGGAGGAGGCAGAGGTGATTTCTTTATTTTGAGGTCATTTTGCAGACAGTGAGCTGCCAAATCCATTTGAGTATTTTTCAAGAACCAGCATTCTTATGCTTCACCTTGTAGCTGTGTAGGAGATATCCCAGAAACTTCATTTATTGGGTACCATACAACTCAAGGCTTTGACATAATTCTTTTCCTATAAAATAAAGCTATGTGGTAAGGCAAGAAATACTGAGAACAACAAATATGTGGATAACAGGCTCACAGAAATGTCTCCTTCCCTTTCTACCCCTTCACAGGCCTCAGCCACACCAACATTTGCTAGAAAATCATTATGGCTGCCATGCTCATTGGGACCGCTGCTCAACTGCGACAATTACAACTCATTTTTGGCTTATGAAGTCCTTCTGTCTACTGAGCTGATGAAGCTAAAAATGAACCATAATTTCTATACTAACCCAAAATGACCAGCGACCATGAATCTGTGTTCTCCTTTTCTGAGACACAGTGGTCAGCCTGATGGGAAACAAGTAGAGAATGTGAAACGGAGGTAAAGGCAAGCAGGCCATTATTCCAGGATCAGTACTTAAACCTGCTCATGGTGCAGCTTGCCCCTAATGTTTCTGAGGTGGTAGCAAGACTATAAACAGAGGTCTTAAATATTTAAAATATATAAAGCTAATATACAAATGCATAATATATCCTGTCCTCCTATTTTGACAAGTACACTCTCATGGTGACATGGAAGTCTTAAACTTCATGGAGTTAATTAATACTATAATGGGAATGGCAGATTTAAGGGAGTGACTTTTAGTGGGAAGCAGTGAGGCTGTATTACAAAGTCTTGGCAAAAAATGCAGAGAGAAGATATGGATATGTAGGGACAAATGGAATACTATTCTGTAACTTTGTCAACTGCTGGATTTGCTGTGCTACTTAAAATAAACATATCAGACCTGGAAAGACCTCTGTAGATCTTTTCTCAGAGGTCTCTTTTGGACCGTGGTTTAAATTAAGCTTACAGGTGTGTTTTATCTTAGTCTTTCTTGCCATTTACCTCTCTTATTGGAGAAGGCAATGGCACCCCACTCCAGTACTCTTGCCTGGAAAATCCCATGGATGGAGGAGCCTGGTGGGCTGCAGTCCATGAGGTTGCTAAGAGTCAGACACGACTGAGCGACTTCACTTTCACTTTTCTCTTTCATGCACTGGAGAAGGAAATGGCAACCCACTCCAGTGTTCTTGCCTGGAGACTCCCAGGGACGGTAGCCTGGTGGGCTTCTGTCTGTGGGCTTCTGTCTATGGGATCGCACAGAGTCGGACACGACTGAAGCGACTTAACAACAACAACAACAACAACAACCACCTCTCTTACATTTCCCTCTGGGTAGGGGGCCCCAGGCAAAGTAATCAGCTCCCACTTCACCAAGCCCATGTTGTTCCCTTTACTGTCCACATTTCTTTCCTACTTATTACTTCTCTATATCAAATCTTTCAACTTTCGCTCTGCCCATCTTCTCTTATTCAACTGAAATACAAAGAGCAAAGCTTCCTTCTCCTTCCAGCTTTCCTTATTTATTTATTTATTTTGCTTTTAAAAAAGATTTTTATTGGAGTACAGTTGATTTACAATGTTGTGTTAGTTTTAGGTGTACAGCAAAATGAATCTGTTAAATACCTATATCTATGCATGCAAGCATGCTAAGTTGCTTAAGTCGTGTCCAACTCTGCAACCCCATGCACTGCAGCCCACTAGGCTCCTCTGTCCACGGGACTTTCCAGGTAAGAATGCTGGAGTGGGTTGCCATGCCCTTCTCCAGGGGATCTTCCCAACCCAGGGATTGAACCCACATCTCTTATATCTTCTGCACTGGAAGGGTTCTTTACCACTAGTACTACCAGCATATCTATATCTATATCTCTCCACTCTTTTTTAGATTCTTTATGGTGGGAAGATTAAGAAGAGAAGGTTTATTCCCAACACAAATAGAAAGAAAATGTGAATTCTTACTCAAACCCTAACAGTGGGGCCTCTGTGTGGGGATAATGATTGAAGAGTAGAAAAAGGAGAGAGAAGTGGCTACTCCTCTTTCTCCCAAACTCAAGTAGATCTTCTGGAGGGTTCAGGGATTTTAGATGTTCATTTCACAACATAAATTTTGAAATTCAGAGACTCATAAATTCCAAAAGGATCCTAGTGGAATGTTGTATATGAACAGCAGGCAACACAATTCCTACTAGTAACTGCTGACCACCATCATCACCTCAGGTTTACAGAGAACTTTCACAAGCATTAGCTAACTCGACAAGTATTAATGATAAGGACAATGACCATGAGATTTCAAAAAGTACATCATAGTTATAGCAAGTTTGTATTTTGAGAGAAAAGTTGTTTTTCCATTTTAATTATTGTTCAACTTTCGATTCTCCCTTGTGAGTGATGATTTCACCATGCTGGGTTCCTCTGGTCAGTTTCTTCATTGCCCAACAGTGTGTGTTAATATAATGTTATGTGTTGAAAAAATAATTGTCACCACAAGTCCACCAGGCAAGACCAAAAGCAAGAAAACATTATTTGTTACCACAGCAACAAGAACAATTCTTCTTTTGAAAGTGTATTTTTGGATTCACCAAACAATTATTTTCCCTTTCTTTTGTCAATGCCTAAAAAAATAGCTAGAAAACTTTTAAGTGTTTTCTTCAACTTCTTCTCTATAGTGAGGATGCTATAGTGTTTTTTCCTAAGATTTGTTCCCTGTCTTTGGGAAAGTAATAATTGTGCACAAATGCAAGTAAGACTTCAGTTTACAAGATTTTTTTCTCTTTTATTACACAAGAGAAAAAAGGATAGTCATTTCATTTTTTCATGTTTGCCCCGTGGCATCTTGTTACAGGGCATCTGGTTATTTCTGTCATTGCATTCCACATTTCTGATGGATGACTTAACACATGTCTACTTTGAACATTTCAAACTTGGAAAAGTAAACTCTTCAGTAAGTTTCCCACCACCTACCCATCCATCACTGGGGTAAGCAGTTGTGGGTCACAGTATCGTCTCCTTCCAAGCACTGCCAGCCTCTGGAATATGGTGTGGAACTAGGGAAAAACAGATAACAAAGGTTTTGTATAAAGTGTCAGTTGACAATTAGGCTTGAACAATCTTGTTACTTTAATATGTCACACTTATTACAAATGCAGATTTAGAGGAATAATGTGATGTGCTTTTTTTTTTTTTTAAGGCAAAAAAGAGAAAGAAATATTGGCTCTGATTTGGATTAAAGAATTGTGATATTTTACATGATTTGTTTTGGTGTGGATTTAATATTTGAAAATTCTTAATTTGGGACCAAGAATAAGTAAAAATTGTGACCATCAAAAATATCCATTCGGAATGTGAAAGTGAACGGAAAGTTGGGGGGTGATGATTGAAGAGGAGAAAGAGAAAACAACTGTGGGAAATTGAGGAAAATACTGGAAAGGAAAAATAGACATGGCTTGAATTCTTTATCAATATTAACAATAGGTAATATTTGCTGAGAGTCAGGTTTAAATGCTTTGCAGGTAATATTTTATTCAATCCTCACTATGATTTTTTAATTATCATCTCTCTTATAAACCGGTATAGGGACATTACATGACTTAACACCACAGTGAGCAAATGATGGAGATGGGGGATGGACATGGTTAAATGACGGAGGCTCCACTCTCAACTACATGACACTACCTTCTTAGTATTCCTTAGAGGGAAGTCAACTTCCTTAAAAGACATGCTCTACTAATGATGCTCTCCTTAGCTGCTTGAGTAGGATTGTTTATATCACACATGGAATAAATAAAAAAATCACTTTTCTGGGTTTGCACCTAATGTCTCAGGTTTGGAAAAATGATGGTGTCTGGATGGACAGCTCGCATCTCTGTTACTAGTAGTGGCTAACAGAAGGGCATGGGGTTGTTGGTTAATCTCCAAAGCTCTCCAAAGAAATATATGTGTTACCTCCAAAGGACAGAGGCCATGTGGCATGAGAAAAAGACATACAATCTCAACTAATGCAAATTTTCTCTCTTTTTTAAAAATCAAAAACAGTACTTTAGCAATTTTGAAGGCATAAATTTTAAATTTCTCACTTAAATAAAGAAGCGACTACAGTATTTTCTTTCCTTCTTAGCAGCCCCTCTTTCTTACCTTGTTTGGATCATAATACAGCAGTATGTTTTCCATCAGTTCAGTTCAATCACTCAGGCGTGTCTGACTCTTTGCGACCCCATGAACTGCAGCACGCCAGGCCTCCCTGTCTATCCCCAACTCCCAGAGTCCACCCAAACCCATGTCCATTGAGTCGGTGATGCCATCCAACCATCTCATCCTCTGTCGTCCCCTTCTCCTCCAGCACTCAATCTTTCCCAGCATCAGGGTCTTTTCAAATGAGTCAGCTCTTCACATCAGGTGGCCAAAGTATTGGAGTTTCATTTTCAACATCAGTCCTATCAATGAACACCCACGACTGATCTGCTTTAGGATGGGCTGGTTGGATCTCCTTGCAGTCCAAGGGACTCTCAAGAGTCTTCTCCAACACTACAGTTCAAAAGCATCAATTTTTTGGCACTCAGCTTTCTTTATACTCCAACTCTCACATCCATACATGACCACTGGAAAAACCATAGCCTTGACTATATGGACTTTTGTTGACAAAGTAATGTCTCTGCTTTTCAGTATGCTGTCTAGGTTGGTCATAACTTTCCTTCCAAGGAGTAAGCGTCTTTCAATTTCATGGGTGCAGTCACCGTCTGCAGTGATTTTGGAGCCCAGAAAAATAGTCAGCCACTGTTTCCACTGTTTCCCCATCTATTTGCCATGCAGTGATGGGACCGGATGCCATGATCTTCGTTTTCTGAATGTTGAGCTCTAAACCAACTTTTTCACTCTCCTCTTTCACTTTCATCAAGAGGCTCTTTAATTCTTCTTTACTTTCTGCCATAAGAGTGGTGTCATCTGCATATCTGAGGTTATTTGTATTTTTCCCGGCAATCTTGTTTCCAGCTTGTGCTTCCTCCAGCCCAGCGTTTCTCAGGATGTACTCTGCATATAAGTTAAATAAGCAGGTTCACAATATACAGCCTTGACATACTCCTTTTCCTATTTGGAACCAGTCTGTTGTTCCATGTCCATGTGTTTTGCATAGAGCAGGTCAAAATGCATTTTCTCCAAAAATCCCCTGGGGGATTTTTGCAGTTTGTAAGTGTGAAAATTGTATATACACACTTACCAGTCCACATTTAACTTTTCTCTGCATTTTGTAAAATTATTGCTCAGGACAATCTTGTCAAGAATATTAACATATTAACTCCACCTCCATTTTCTACTGCTTCCACTTATCTTTTTCCATATATATGTTTTAAAGCTATAAAAGTAAAGCAATAAAATTAACTCCCAAGAATTTCTTATTGGCTTCAAAGTGAGGCAGACATCAGTTTGAATCTTAGCTCTGCCCTTCCTAGCTCTGAGATTATGGGAAACTTTCTGAACATCCTTTTACTTATTTGCTAAATGGAGCTGAGGTGAGAAATTTTTAAGAAAATGTTTGCAAAGCCTGTACGTGTGTGTGCCTTGAACAAAGAAGGTACTTAATGAATGATGGTCCGTTATTATAAGGAAGTCAGGGGTAAAAGTGCATTTAGACCTCAACATCTCCACATAGGCAGGCTCCAGCTAAACCCCACGAGGCTCCTTTTCCTAAAAAAAAAGAAAACAAAAGCCATGTCTTGTGGGAAATGGGCTCATGGAAAGTCTTCTAAAGGTGCTACAGCATTAAAATGTCTTTCTTCCTACATCTTTTTCTATTTTGTCCTTGACAAGCACCACCTCCCAAGTGATGAGTAGGTAACACATGATCTATGAATGAGCAGACTCATTTCTTTCACTACCACAGTTCTCTGGAGGAGCTGAGAAAAACTGGTGTTTTCAGGAAGGGTAATTAATAGGGAGACACTGCCACTGCTTCAATCACCTGCATATCCATCAACTTCTGCAAGGTCAAAGTTCAATTAATTGATGACACCCTAGAGACACCCAAAGCCGTTAACAAGTCTCTAGAACTTTGTGAAAAAACAAGCTGCAAGATTCAATCTCCCATAAATTCCCATTGTGGGGTTCCATCTCCTAATTTATTCTTCTACATCAAATACCCCTCTGTTAAGAAATATTTCACAAGTTAGCATAGAAGCCAAATATTGAAAGATCACAGCATAAGAAAATGAAATATTGAAACATGATACTTTTAATCTATGACCATCAATGGATACCATTTTGCTTTAAATCCTACAACATAATCCATTTTCAAGAGAAAGCATGTTTTATCTGGGAAGTTTCATAAAGTAACACCCTCTTCCCCAGCATGCATTTTAGTGTGTCAGCAAGTCAGTGTTCATGTTCTTAAATGTTCCTGTTGAAAATCTTGACCACAATGGGCCATGACTCTGCATGATGTCTTCAGGTATTACAGAGAGGTAGTAGCTTGGAGACGGAGAAGGCGATGGCATCCCACTCCAGTACTCTTGCCTGGAAAATCCCATGGACGGAGGAGCCTGGTGGGCTGCAGTCCATGGGGTCGCTACGAGTCGACATGACTGAGCGACTTCACTTTCACTTTTCACTTTCATGCATTGGAGAAGGAAATGGCAACCCACTCCAGTGCTCTTGCCTGGAGAATCCCAGGGACAGGGGAGCCTGATGGGCTGCCGTCTATGGGGTCGCACAGAGTCGGACACGACTGAAGCGACTTAGCAGCAGCAGTAGCTTGGAGAAGATGTAGGGTAACAGTACTGATTTTGAGATGAGTTTTGTTAAAATGATTAAACAAGGAGACCTTTAGGCTGAGGTGGATTTTGGTATCCATGAGAATACCTTGATAACCTAGCAAGCAAACCAAAAACCTAGAGTCAGTGTACACACATCTTAGAAAATGGAATTTAAAAACAAGCAATAGGAAATAGTCAACTAGCCTTTCCCAAATAAGGCAACTGTTTAAGCTCTAGCCAGACAAATAATTTCTAGGCTGTGCTTCATTATCTTCTCTATAAAAAGCCTTGTTCCACGTCCTCATAGGAGGAGCACACCAAATCACTTCCAGTTTGGAGCTACCTTATATGAATCACGTTTGAATGAAATAAACTGTTAAGAATTTTACTGTGCCTTGGTTTATCTTTTAACAGTTTACTTCTGTCACTTGGTAGGTGGAGTAAAACAGGGTAAAACAAAGCTGTTCTTGGGCCCTTGCCTCAGAAGCTGAAACCAAAGCTCCTCACTGGGACCCCTTTTTCAACAGTCTCCCTGGGAACCTCCAAAAGGTCTAAATGATAGCCAAACCTACCACTGAGAAAATGAAGTTATGGAGGAAGAGGACTTACTATGTCCAGGGAAAAGATCAGATTGCTTCTTTCTTTTTCATTATGCCAACCAGACTCTCTACAATAGGTAGTTGCTTTCATAAAACCCATCACAGTAACCATACACATTTGATAGAATCATCTCCATATCATATGTGTACCCAAGGAGGGAAAGTGGGAAGCTTTCTAATTCATCCCTTTCATTGTCCAATCTGCAGCACAGCCTGCAACCTGCTCTTTTTCTGGTTTCATAATTATTTTGTTTATTGGCCCTCAAGATGTTTGCCTGTCTGACCTTTGACATAAATCCCTTGAGGTTAGGGTTAATGTCTTTTTTATTCTGGATTTAACCAATTGCTCAGAGCCATAAATAGTGGCTTCCTATCAGTTTATCTCACAGCTCTTTCTATAGAGTTTCTATATAGGTAGTATATTTTATTCTCCAACTTGTATTTTAATTCTTTGCCTGTTTTAAGAAAAAATATTCTTCATAGAATCATTTGGTCTGTCATCAGTTTTGGAGCCACACTGTAGTGTAAACAAAACCAATTTCTCTAATCTCCAATAAAGTCAAGTACAAAAGAGTTCAGTGTGCTTCAGTTTATACTGAAATATATAAATACTTCTGCATCTCATAAAAAAACAACACTAGACATATTGTAAGCCACTTGGATTTGGCATCACTCATTTCAGCATTAGTGTTTCATTTAGAGATAGATTCCTGAAAAATAGAACCGTGACAAGACACCTTTTATAAATCAAAGCCATGATGTCATGAAACTATGAGGTCAATGCAGAGGGCTGAACCGTATGCTGACTTTCATAACATAATGAGGGTTCCACTCCATGTCCCTATTCTGGGCCCCATCAGAAAAGTGCTTCAGGACAAAGGTGGAACACATTAATTTCATTTGTCATTCTTAAAACATGGCATTTTGGGTGAGTTTAATTGAACGAAAACTAATTTCTTCCATTTCTCTCTATTAGAAATCATGAAAGTATTTAACATACCCAGACTTATCTCATATCACAACTGCTAGTTAACCTTCTGCTAAAACAATTTTTGAAAGGTTATACCACTTTTCTACTTTGCAGTCAAATTTTTTTATCTCAATATAACATCTCTTTTACCCCCAAACTTGCTAAATAAACATGCTTGCAGAAGTTATGTATTGACATTGTGATTTCAGGCAAAGACTCATTACTTGACAACAGCAGTTTCTAATTGGAGAATATCATATGGAACAGATTTGAACTGTGTGGCCTGAATGGATGAACCCAAGATGTTTTGCTTTGCAAATATATATCAAATGAGAGGGATAAAAAGGTAGTATCTTCTACGATTCTCCCATCCGTTGGCCATGTGAGCTATTTCCATGTGCTTCAAGGATCTCTTGTGCTCAGCATTTATTTTGTTCTAAAGATGTTTTTCTGGTCTCTAACTTTATACTGTGTGGTAGTTCGTTGCAGTAATGACATCCAACTTGTTCAAACTTCTTTTCACCCATGCCTCTAAATATTCTTCCACCTTGACAGAGCCCAGCCATGTGACCTGCTTTGGCCTATGAGAGAATAGAAAATATAATGTGAGGCTTGGAAAATACCTGTGCACTGGGGTTTGCCCTTTCCTGTTGCTCTTTGGACACTAAGACCACCCAGAAGAAGCCCAGGATAGCCTCCTAGAGGAGAGGCACATGGAGCAGAGATGAGCCATCCTAGCTGAGATGCTGTAGATCAATGGTTCCCAAGATGTGGTCCCCAGGCCAACCCCTAGTAAAATCACCTGTGAACTTGTTACAAATTCAAATTCTCCAGCTTCACCCCAATGCTACCGAATCAGAAACTCTAGAGGTAGGCCCCAGTGATCTGTGTTTTCATGCTCTAGGTTATCATAACACATGCTCAAGTTTGAGAACTATCCTCTAGATCAGCCAACCTGCCAATTGCCAAACACACAAGTGAAGTCATCCTAGACCAGGGGTAAGCAAGGGACACAGACACACCCATTTATTTACATGTTGTGTTGACTGCTTTCACACTACAAGAGCAGAGCTGAGTAGTTACAACCTAGACAGCAGAGCTTGCAAAGCCTAAAAATATTTATTATCTGGTCCTTAATGGAACCAGGTTGCCATTACTGTCCTAAACCAACCAGTTCCAGCTGAGTCATTAGCTAACAACAGGGATCAGCCAAGCTGGCCTGGACCAAAAAACACCCCCAGTTAACTCACAGAATCACGAGAAATAATAAATGTTCGTTATTCTAAGCCATTCAAGTTTGGAGTGTTTTTATTTGCTTTAAAATATGTGAGATAAACATGAGCTCAAAAAAGTTCACCTGTGTGAAAGTCAATCACTGACTCACCACCTTTTCCAGACAATGACTTGCTTACACCTCACCTCCAGGCTACCTGCCTATAATCAAGGCTTTTCTGTTTTTTTCACCCTTTGGTGAGTACAGTAAACCTTCATTACATTAAATTTTGGTCACATTAAATTTTGGCCACCTGATGCAAAGAGCTGACTCATTGGAAAAGGCCCTGATACTGGGAAAGACTGAGGTCAAGAGGAGAAGGGGGCAACACAGGACAAGTTGGTTGAATGGCATCACTGACTCAGTGAACACAAATGTGAGCAAATTCTGGGAGACAGTGAAGGACAAGGAAACCTGGCGTGCTGTAGTTCATGGGGTCACAAAGAGTTGGACATGACTTGGGGACTAAACATCGTTAAATTTTATGATTGAACTGTATTAATTTATTTTTAAATGATTGTTATTTGTAGAAATTGATTTCTTCATTAACTGGATATATTTTTCTATCCGCACAAATTGTTTGATATCTTACATTGGGGTGGAACATGTCATTTTTGCCATTAAAATTAATGGAAATAATTTTGTAAATTAATAACTTTTCACATAGTGGCAGGGTTTGCAAACAGGAATAAGCTTCTTTAAAAAAATCTGGAAAGACATAGAAGATGTTAGTTGTTATGTGTGTTTATTGGGATTATGGATGCTTTTTGACTTTGGGATGTGTATTTTCATTTTCCTTTAAAAAATCATGAATACATATTATTTTAAAATCAGGACTACTCTTTGTCCTCCACAATAGATATTATTCAGTTTTTCTTCCTTAGACTCCAGCTGTGTTGTATGTTCTAACATATTTCATGCATTATTTTATTTTAGATTATTTTAAAAATCATCTTTTAATTTTGGAATAATTTTAGATTTACAGAGAAGTTGTAAAGATAATGCAGAGTTCCTGCATGCCTCACTTAGTTTTCCCTAATGTTAGCATCTTACTTTACCATGGTATATTTGTGCAAACTAAGAAACCAACATTGGTGCATTACTGTTCAATTCAAGATTGTTTGGACTTTACCTTTTTTTTTTTTTTTTTTCACTGAAGTAAGTGAAAGTGGAGAGTGAAAAAGTTGGCTTAAAGCTCAACATTCAGAAAATGAAGATCATGGCATCCGGTCCCATCACTTGATGGGGAAACAGTGGAAAGAGTGTCAGACTTTATTTTTCTGGGCTCCAAAATCAGTGCAGATGGTGACTGCAGCCATGAAATTAAAAGACGCTTACTCCTTAGAAGGAAAGTTATGACCAACCTAGATAGCATATTCAAAAGCAGAGACATTACTTTGCCAACAAAGGTCCATCTAGTCAAGGCTATGGTTTTTCCTGTGGTCATATATGGATGTGAGAGTTGGACTGTGAAGAAGGCTGAGTGCCGAAGAATTGATGCTTTTGAACTGTGGTGTTGGAGAAGACTCTTGAGAGTCCCTTGGACTGCAAGGAGATCCAACCAGTCCATTCTGAAGGAGATCAGCCCTGGGATTTCTTTGGAAGGAATGATGCTAAAGCTGGAACTCCAGCACTTTGGCCACCTCATGAGAAGAGTTGACTCATTGGAAAAGACTCTGATGCTGGGAGGGATTGGAGGCAGGAGGAGAAGGGGACAACAGAGGATGAGATGGCTGGATGGCATCACTGACTCGATGGACGTGAGTCTGAGTGAACTCCGGGAGCTGGTGATGGACAGGGAGGCCTGGCGGGCTGTGATTCATGGGGTCGAAAAGAGTCGGACACAACTGAGCGACTGAACTGAACTGAATACTTACTTTACAATGTTTTGTTAGTTTCTGCTGTACAGCAAAGTGAATCAGCTATACATATACATGTATCCCCTCTTTTTTTGGATTTCCTTCCTACTATAGAAGGACAGGTTCCTTCTACTCACCACAGACCACTGAGTAGAGTTCCCTGTATTATACAGTAGGTTCTTATTAGTTATCTATTTTATATACAGCAGTGTAAAAATATTGCATACATAATTTCAAATGACTAATACCTCTGGGTTTTATCTTTGTTGTTGTTTAGTCACTCGGTAATGTCTGACATTTTGCAACTCCATGGGCTAGCCCACCAATCTCCTCAGTCAATGGGATTTCCCAGGAAAGAATACTGGAATGGGTTGCCATTTCCTACTCCAAGGGATCTTCCCAATCCTGCTTTGTAGGCAGAATCTTTAACACTGAGCCGCCTGGGAAGCCTGTTTTCTTTATTGTTACACTACTTTATTATTTTTTGAACTTAATGTGTGTGTTTTGGGAGAAGGCCTAATCTGAGATATGAAATGCACATGTCCAAGTTAATTTCACCAGAGTGGACACCAGAAAGGACAGCTTCTCTGATTAGGCATTTATACTTAGAAGTGAGTAAGACTCACCCCAGAAAGAAAGTGAGAAGAAAATACGCCCCTTGATTGGTAGTGTTCTTCAGTTCTTACAAAAATGGAAAAGGAAGAAATGGGTTTTCATGGGGATAGGAGGTTCATAGCGAAGGATGTTTGTCAGAGGAAGAAAGGACAGGTTCAAGAATTGCCAAGCTAGGAGTGAAAACTGTACTTTTCTGCATCCTTTTAAACCCAGATTAGACTAATATCCACTTGGTGCTGTTGAGATGAAGAGACTGCCAGAGGCAGAGAGGTGGACAAAATGACCTTGGTGAACCCTTTAACCTTGCAATTTTGTGAAAATAAACCAGAAATGTGAGTTTTCACAAGTAAATTTTCTCCATTTGTTTCAAGTTAAATGTGATTATTCAAGAAGTGTGTGAGCATCTGAAACTGGGGTGGATTCCCACTCATGGACAGATTCCTGCTCAGTGTTTTAACAAAGCAGCTTCCATGGGCAAGCAATCCTGGAGAGATTGCTGATTACATCAGCTAGCTTGGCTCAAAAAAATAATGAATCTAATCAGATGACACCAGCCTATTCAAAAAGTCCAGTTAGGCCTTGTAAATTCTGGCAGGGGTAGGTGTGATGTGTGCGGTTTAATGCTAGAGGTTATATGAAAACACATTTTCTTCCACTTCCAAAATGTGTCGAAGTGGAAAAGAGACCTTAAATTTTCAACAAAATTAGAAAAAAGATAAGTAATTTGTTCAGAGACCTTTATGATAAGGTCAGCCTACTTCTGCTTTGGTAAGGTTATAAGATTTTTATGAAGCAGAAGATCTCATCAGCTTGTGAGTACCCCAGATGGAGTTCCTTGGGCCTGATTCAGAGAGAAATGCCTGGACAGGGTCCAAATTCCAAGCTGGGGAAATAGCAGGGATTGCTTTCTTCTGACCATGTTCAGTGTTTTTAGTATAAATCACTTATCAGTCAGAGGTCCTTGCAACTTATGTACTAAGGTATTTTTTGTATGTGGAGAAAAAGTATCAAGGGAGAAATGAACTAATCTCTTTCATAAAACTCTGGTATTCAAAGCTCTTTTGGACACAGTTTCCAATGACTTTCACCACCCAAAATGAGGTGAACAAGCAAATCTAACAGCCTCACATCTTCAGAGACGACATGACAGCTGTCACTCACATTCAAAACCTTGTATTGCTACAGTTATCCTCTGAGTTATCACTGTGTATGAAAATAAACACATTCTAAGCTGGAAGGGTTTTGCTTGATTAACAATAATATTTCAGGGCTTTATGTGAGTGTGAAATTACCTGGGACGATTCCAAAAACACTCTAGACACTCTTCTCTTTCTGGAACTGATTTTTCTCAGCGTTTCTCTTTGGCAGGCACTTAGGTGAAGATTGCTGGGGGCTCTTGGGTCAGCAGGGGTCCATCTTTTGGTGGTTCTGATCTACAAGCAAAGCTTCTTCTTTCTGAAACCATTTCAACTGTTCCTGAGAATTTAGGCCCCATAGTAGAATGTCTTGTGATATACTTTACAAATCCTACCAAACATACTAGCTGCTGCTGCTGCTGCTAAATTGCTTCAGTCATGTTCGACTCTGTGCGACCCCATAGACGGCAGCCCACCAGGCTCCCCCGTCCCTGGGTTTCTCCAGGCAAGAACACTGGAGTGGGTTGCCATTTCTTTTTCCAATGCATGAAAGTGAAAAGTGAAAGTGAAGTCACTCAGTCATACTAGAGGGGTGAATAAATAAATCACTGCTAGCAAGTGCCTGTCAGCCTTAGCCAGATACTTCTCAACAGCCAGTTGTTGTTCTTCAGTTGCTAGGGAAAGGGAAGTCGCTCAGTCGTGTCTGACTCTTAGCGACCCCTTGGACTGCAGCCTACCAGGCTCCCCTGTCCATGGGATTTTCCAGGCAAGAGTACTGGAGTGGGGTGCCATTGCCTTCTCCGTCTTCAGTTGCTAAGTCGTGTCTGATTCTTTGCAACTCCATGAACTGCAGCACACCAGGCTTCCCTGTCCTCCTCTGTCTCCCAGAGTTTGCTCAAACTCATGTCCATTGAATTGGTAATAGCATCCAACCATCTCATCCTCTGTCAGTTGCTGTGGTTTTATATCTCGAACTCAAGATAACATCAAATCTGCTAATTGGCTGACAAAGAAGGTAGGAAGCAGATGGGCATCGGACCTCGGTTGCACTGCTCTGAAGGTCTCAGCTGATCCATCCTGGCAGGTGTTAGGCAAGACAAACTGCAGTGCCAGCTGTCTTTGGGAATGCATGTTGAAAAGTCTACTGCAGTAGACTTCCTCGTAGGAGACCTCTGTTCTGTGGGCAGTAAAAGAGTATTAGACTTTATCTACAAAGAAAGGACAAACAGATGCCCTGATAAAGTAGAAGTTTGTGCAAATGGAAATGCTAGTTCTACAAATAACTCCAATTCCATTGCTCTTGGTCTAATGTCCATAATATCTTCTTTATGGGCAGAGAGTAGAACTATGACCTGGGTAGACATGAGATCCTCCTCATCATAGACATTGTTTATTAGGTGCTTAGTCCCTTGGACTGCAAGGAGATCCAGCCAGTTCATCCTAAAGGAGATCAGTCCTGGTGTTCATTGGAAGGACTGATGTTGAAGCTAAAACTCCAATATTTTGGCCACCTGATGTGAAGAGCTGACTCATTGGAAAAGACCCTGATGCTGAGAAAGATTGAGGGCAGGAGGAGAAGGGGACGACAGAGGATGAGATAGTTGGATGGCATCACCAACTCAATGGACATGAGTTTCGGTAGGCTCCGGGAGTTGGTGATGGAAGGGAGGCCTGGCGTGCTGTGGTGCATGGGGTCACAAAGAGTCAGACACAACTGAGGAACTGAACTGAACTGAATGTGCAAGGCTCATTGTTAACAGCAAGTCACAAGAACCAGTCCCAGGTCTCAAGGAGAAGAACTAGAGGGCGACAGCTAATAATAGCAGGAGTTTGGAAGGAAGACGGAATTGGACAAGGCAGGAGAATCAGTGACCTCTTAGCATGTGAAGACATTTTCCTCTCAGGTAGAGGGTAGACATTTGAGTTTCAAATGTGCCCACAAGAGCTTTATGGTTTTGGCTCTTTGTTTTAGTTTTGCTTTTAACTTTAAGAGAAATTTCCTCTGTAGGCTATGATGATGGAGAACTTGATTGTTGATCCATTGACTTGGTAATTCTTTGGATTTCCCAATTCACAGTTGAGTGGCTTTAAAACAAGGAAGTAGAACAAAGCTCAAGTCACCTGACTTAATTTCCAGGAAATCTATTATTGGGATACTTAAGTTAATTGGCTTATTCAATTAATTTCTTCTGCCTTTAATAACTTAAAAGTCCTTCAAATGCATTGTACTTTCCATTTGTAGTCCCAGTGGCATGCTATACTATGCTGGATTACTATAAATCCCATCTGGTCTGAGTCAAGGATGGTTGCATACAATAGATTCATTATTTGCTACAAATTGAAAAGAATGTTCCTCTTTTATATAAAGAGGAACATTTTACAATATTCCTTTCTGCCAGGGCTGCCATCTACATCTGAACAAGGTACACACTGGACAATTCTACAGGTATCATTGGAGATGGGCAATGTTGTGGCCCTATAAGCAATTCATAAACTTGAAATGAATCCAGTAATTCCCAATTAGGAAACACATCATAATAAATTGTAGAGTGGTCTTCCCAGACTAACTCCTGACTCTCCTCTGCTTTAGCCACGTGCTATACAGAATGACCGAGGCAGGCCAAGGTGATTCCCTGAACAGGTTTATCAGTTTAGATTTAACCACAGCATTAGGACAACTCTGAATGATACAAAAGAAGGGAACTACTACAGAGATTCGATTTCACATAAGGATGGGAGATGGTAAAGAAATCTATGGAGGATTGTCACCTTTAAATCTGGTGTGGTCCTGAAATCAGCTGTTGGGATAATAAACCAGGCATGAAGTAGAGAAGAGCATGGTCAAGCTGGCACTTCTCAGGACAAACCAGAGCCTACGTAGGCAAATTGGAGCCTGCATCTATCTCTCACTATCTTCAACCTCAATATCTTGGAGTCTTGAAGAAGAGAGTGCCTTTGTCATGAAGCTGCATATGCAATGGACCCAGGACTTGCGCTTCCCATATGGCACTAGTGGTAAAGAATCTGTCTGCCAATGCAAGAGACACTTGAGACACAGGTTCAGTCCCTGGGTTGGGAAGATCCCCTGGAGGAAGGAAATGGCAACCTGCTCCAGTATTCTAGCCTGAAAAATTCAGCTTACAGAGGAGCCTGGTGGGCTATTGTCCATGGGGTCACAAAGAGTCGACAAGACTGAGCAGATAGGCAGGCAGGACTTGAAGAGACTGGAGGAGGAGATCCAGCAGGAGGGACTGTAGGCCTGGCTCCTTCCCCATGAGCAAGCACTCTGGGGACCCCAGGTATAAACTGCCATAGCGCCTGGCGCTTTGTAGCAACCTTCAGGGTCCTCACCTCACTTGTGTCTTCTAAATCTTGTGCAAACTTTTCTCGTAGCCCCTTCTTAACTAGGAGTCATGCAGGATGGGAATTTGGGGTAGTTCCAGCTTGGGTAAATTGACATAGTACAAAATCACCGCAACAGATGCGTGAAGACACAGTGACTCACTGTATGTTTTTTGGTAGAGAGAGCAAAGCTGGGTGACACACATAAATTTGTAACCTTGCTATTCTCACTAAATGAGTCAGCCACAGTGAAAGAATAACTGATTTGAGTAGACATGTATTAATATTACAATTCTGTTTTAAAAACTGCCATTCTATTCATCTCCAAAGTGGAAGCAGAGCCAATGTTCCTTAGATTCACAATTTTATTTTAAAATCAAATTATTAAACAGATTTCACAAATTCATCTTTGCCATTCCTTTATTACCTATACTGATCTAGATTGCACACCTTTCATTTATTCAGCAAACACATATTGACCTACCATTGATTCACATTATGAGGCTATGAAGATGACCAAAATACCATCCCAGCCTTTGCTGCCAGGTCAGCCAGTCATTACAACACTGCTTGAGATGTTCTCCACCTGAAGTGCACACCAGGTAGGGATATCTGCTCTGGAGAGACAAATCTGAGCTTAAATCAAGCCATCAAGAAACAGAATTTTTCTTTTGAGAGGAAACTAAAAGCAAGTCAATGAGACTATAGTGTGAATAAGCCTTGACACTTCCACTCAATTCAACCTCTTCTTCCTGACCTCAGAATGACATTCTGGAAGGGGAGCCTGCATCACCTCCACTGGAAACAGCAAAGAAAAGAAAAGAAAAAAAGCTGTGCTTTCCTTATAGGCACTAATCAGTACAAAATAAGGGAAGCTGCTGTATCATCCCTTAAAAGTCAAACTTGATGTTCTGAGTCAGACCATTCCTAAAAGAGGAAAATCAGAAAAATTGTCTCATGGTGGTAATAGGTAAGACTGGTTGAATGTTAGAGGTTGTTGCAAAGTTTGGGGCCCATCTCAGATTCTGAATTTGGTTCCCAACACTGCAATTTGAAAAACTTAGTTTTGTTATTTCTATTGTAGTGATCAGGCTCTAAGGAACTGATTTATGTCCCAAAGACATAGAAGACTGTTTCATAAACCCAATATTAAGCTATAAATCTAAAGGTCTCTTAATGATCTTCAAATGAGAGTAATGTAGTTGGACATTCTTTAGCAATATCTGTATCCAGATTGATGGATTACACTTCTTTAGTGTAGACGCATTTGTTTTTATCTAAAAAATAGGAGGGGCCATTTAGAAACAGAGCTTCTCCCCCCAGCCTCCTTCCTCAGCTGGGAATCTCAGAAGAAAACTGCTGTGTGCAGGCTTGTTGATTCTGTCCAGGCATGGTGATAGGCATCTATCCTGCTTGGAGGCTCTAGTTTGTAACAATAAATTGAATATGAAGAAAGTTGTATCAGAGAAGCAGGAGGAAGTCATGGAAATTTGAAGACAGCAAAGAAATTTTGAAATAGTCATTACGCAGAAAGGGGAGTGAAGTAACCAGGGATAGTGATGGGAGGATGACTAGGGAAGGCAGTGGTCTTTAACTTGTCCATCTTCCTTAAAAGCTAATCCATGTCTGCCCGAGGGTGGTGAGAGAAGGCAGGTGGTTGGATTTACCCAGGGTTGGGTTCTTCCAGGCAGGCAGGTACAAGGGGATGAAAGAGGCTGGGTACCCTGCTCCACATCCCAGATAAACTTTATCTGCCCAACTCTGAGGAGTTCATTATCAGGATCTCAACAAACTGAATCAAAATGAGGCATCTTTTTTCTCTAGCCCCTGAAGAAAGGTTAAATGTTCTTTCCTAACTACAGAAGAATGGAAAAGTAAATTTAGCAAGGATTTCCTCCTGAGCTTTAAAATACTTGTTTCTAAAACTCTTGGATTTTGGAGAAAAGTGTTTTCATATGCAAAGCTCTGTAGTGGTTCTAGCCATTTTGTGTCTTGGATTTTACATAAAATCTGAAGAAAACTATACCCATGTAAATATTTATAAAAATTTCCAAACAACTTAGTGATGAAATCCAGGTTAGGAACCCATCAGACACTTTGATATTTTCCGGTATTTTTGTCCCCCGACTTTTATGGCTCTTCCAACAGCATGATGGTTTCATTTTGAGGAAGAGCGTCTCTCCCATTTTGGGTCCTCTGGTTGGGGAAGTAAAACAATGTATTCTTTCCTCCTGCAACCAAGATGTGGGCATATTGTCCCAGGTAGACCAGATGTTTTTCCTGGATGCTTAATCACTAGCCAAATTCCACAGGTGACAGGCAAAGAAGGTAGTAGGTGAGATGGTTAGAATGCATGCATTCATTTTGGACAATTAGAAGGAAATTTTACTTAATTAGCATTAAGTAGTAAGAATTATGGGTCTGTAACAATCATGTATTAGGGAGGAACTTGATGGACTTGATTTACCCAGTTCATCAAGAATTGAATGAACAAGCACAATAGCATGGCAAGTTGTACTGGGGCAAAACAGGTACTCTGTGGGCTCAGAGAAGGGGCAAAACTAGGCACTTATAGCTAAGACATAAAGGATTCTATCAAGTAGCATCCTTCTGAACCTACTTTATGGTAAAATGATGGGAAATGGGAACAGGCATTACAAAGCTAAAAAAAAAAAAAAACAACATGAAGCTCATGGACCCAGCCTCAATAGAAATGCTGAGGGAGTGGATAATAGATGGACGTTGCATGTGCTAAGTGGCTTCAGGTTGTGTCTGACTCTTTGTGACCTGTGGACTATAGACCATCAGGTTCCTCTGTCCATGGGATTCTTCAGGCAAGAAAATTGGAACAGATTCCCATGCCCTCCTCCAGGGGATCTTCCTGACCCAGGTCTTAAACCTGCATCTCTTACCTTTCCTGCATTGGCAGGTGGGTTCTTTACCACTAGCATCAACTGGGAAGCCCAAGGTAGACACTGGAGATGAAGAAATAAGTAAAGACAAAGAGAAGAAATGGCAGTTCTCAAACTTTACTGTATGGGAAAATCTGGGAAGCTCACTTAAAATGCAGCTTCCTGGATTCTGCTCTCCAAAATTCTGATACAGTAAGTTTGGGGGCAATGCCAAAGAAGCCACATTTCCAAGAAGCATCACATGTAATTCTGACTCACTTTGAAAAATACCTTGTGTTGTTAAAAGTCCCTCACATAGCACCATCTCCTCTGCTTGCCCCCCTTTCACCCAGATCTTCCCAATGACCACATTTACACATCTTTCCTGGCACTCAAGTGAACAGGTATTTTGTAAATTTCTTCTGAAAAGACACTTTCTTTTAAAAAGTTATAAACCTTTTGGAACCATGATATATTGATGACTAAGGCTCTGCCAGCACTCCTCTCTGTCTTTGCTGACTTTTCCTGTCCTTGAGGAGCAGGGTCCAGACACCAGGCTCTGTGGAGCCCAGATCTAAGCTGCTCCCTGAGTAACATGGATGCTTAATCAGCAGGATAGCAAATGTGACCTTTATCCCAGGGAGTCCAGTTCTCAGCTCATATCCCCTCTTCCCCAAGTACCTTCTGTGACCCTTCTGGAGCATGTGGAAATCTCTCAGTACACAAAGTAGGGTAGCATCCTGGCTTTGACTGAAAATTGGACCCATGGAAGGCATAGTGTGAGGCAGTAGCTTGCCCTAGCAAGGTTAGACCCTAAAGTATGATTTATAGTGATGGCACTCTCTTCTGTAGTTTACAGACCTCTTTCCCTGACCAGGGAGTTAAACATGTCTTATTAACACTGGCAATTTTAGCACTTCCTTCCTCATGTCATAACAGTAACCTCTCTAAGGTTTCTTGTTAAGGAACAAGGAGAAGATATTGACAGACTGCAGAATCTTGCTGCCAGCCTTCCCAGGGCTGTTGGCTAATGAGTCTGGCTGAGTAAACTTCAGTGAGGCTGAAGATTCAAACACACTTTCAAACGTACTGTGTTTCAAATGTGTTTTGAATGAATCAGATCTGTATTTCGAGGCACTTTATTTTCTTTTAATTTTTATGAGCTTTTTAAAAACACGCACATGTGTAATAAGAGTTACATAATAGACCCTCTTAGTGCCATTACCCCAGTTCAAGAACTAACATGATTTGATTTTTCCATCTTACTTCTGTTTCTTTTGATTACTTTTTTTAACTGAAATATTTGAAAACAAACCCCATCTAATGTTGTTTCATCCTTACATATGTTGAGCATATTTCTTTAAAAATGAAAAACATTTTTTTATCTAACTACAGTGTCATTATCACTTTTAATAACAATTCTTTGATATTATATGCTACCTGACCCATAATTGAAATTCCTGAAGTGTCTCAAAATGTCTTTGCAAGTGGTTTAAATTGGGTTCATAATAAGATCTACATTTTAACAGCTTCATTTTAGAGTTGGCTTTATGAAAGTGGCCAATTGAATCATGAGGTTTTGAGGTTTTTTCCCCACTGAAACAAGCACAGAATACTGCATTGGTTCTTTCTGCTACTCTCTTACCACCACAAACCTTAGGATCAAGAAAGGCAACTTCTTTTCTCATGCCATCTTGTACTTCCTGTCTGTGAGGCTCAATTTTAAGACAGGATTAGTATGAAGTTAAATTAAATCACTTTCACAGGGACTCCCTGAACCTCCCTTGCCTTTATTTATGGTGAAAATGGAGGAAGCTGGGTGGGAATTTTGTTGTCAGCTTTGTATCCTGTGCAAGAGCTTAGCAGGGATTCTACTTGGTTGGCCAAAATGTTCACTAGGGTTTTTCTGTAAGCACCTTTGGAAAACCCAAGCAAACTTTTTGGGCAACCCAATAGGTACTCCTTCTATTTCTGCAATATAAATTGATGGGTCAACAGGAATTCAATGTTCTTCTTCTTCTTCTTTTTTTCAGGCTACACTCTCCAAAATCCCCTGGGCCCTGTATTCCTGTTCATACATTTCTAGTTAAGGCCAGTGTCAGAATGACATAGTCCAAGACCTTGGCATCAGCTACCCCTGATTCAAACACTCTGTCCTCACTAATTCTGCCAACAAATAACTCAATGTCTTCAAATTCCAATTTCCCTATCTGTAAAATGGATATAACAACGCCTCTATTAGAGGTGGAAGTGTGAGGATAAAATGTTACAAGCTGGCACACCTTGATGCATACTGCACTGTGGATGCTTGAATGTGACTTTCTTCCTCTCGACTGCCTTTCCTCTTAGACTGCTGAAGAAATAGGAAGCCTCTAAAAGCTTCTCACAAAAATGTATCTTGTAGCCCTTAATCTACTTTGAAGTACATTCTTGGAAGGATTTCTCTTCACCTGGTAAAGCTACCCTAACTTGGTAAAATTGACATGTAAATGGGACGGCTGTTACTGGCCTGAGGACATAATACATGTAGACGTGTGGATAGCTTAGAGACAATTTACATGCTGGTTTAGCAGACAAGCCTCCTGAGGCCTCTTTATATCCACACTGGCCAACTGCGGCTTAATCTGACAAGGATAATGTGCAGAATGTAAATATTACCATTTGTTCCATGTCATCTCAGATCAGACACTAATTTGCAAATGTAATTTATCATGTGTAAAGAAAACCAAAATGACAGCTCTTACCAGTATTTGGTATTTTTGTGTTAACAATAGTTCATTTATGATTGTTATTGTTTCAGGCAGAAAATATGTCTCGATATGCTCTGCTGACAATGTGGGCTTTTGTATCACAAACCTCTTCTAGCCTTTTTCCACCTTCTCCCTTGTTGTATGCTATTACCTAGGCTGGTGTTTTGGTTGTTTGCTCCTCTTCACTACACTTTTATGCAGCTGAAGGAAATGTTCTGCTAATATTCCAAGTTCTGGGATCTGTTTTTAGGATATAGACTAAAGCAGATGTAGGCCTCTGTGAAGACTGAGGGTCACATTTGATCTAAAGTGTATTTTGTCTGTTTTTCACTAAGGGTCTCCATCACAAAGGAGATACCTAGAGCAGTTAAATTATTGGAAAAAAAAAAACAAAATTGGCTAAAGCCAAAATATAGATGAATTCAGGCTGGCCAATTTGTGACACTCAACTTCAAGGACTAATTAGTGGGTTCACTGAGAAGCCACAATCTCCAAATTGCCTAGGTTTTATAAACCACAGAATTCTTAATCTGCCCTAAAGCCAAACCATCTATCTGTGCTGAGGAAGAGGGTTCACTCTGCTTTTTATGTTAAGTGGGTTCCCCTTAGTTCATCATTTGTTGTTCTGTCTTTCTCCTCTTCATGACTCTTCAAAAGTTGGCAGAAAATTCTATGTTGGCAAGTTGATAATCCCTTTTATCTTCATAAGCCCACTGCTGTACATTGCCCAGCAAACTGTAGAAGGATGAGTGTGTCCTTACGTGACTGCTGTGAGTTAGACGCCAGGAAAGAGGGAGAGCAGTGAATTGCCACTGGCCCTGGCAGTCTGCGTTTCAGAGTGGAGGCCTGCCAATTCCAGTAAAACACTCATGACATTTCAGAACTACGGGATCTTTCTGCCTCATTTCTCACATGGAAAAATAAGAAGATTCAAGTATTCCCAGATGGAAGGACTATGTTTTGTTTATCTTTAATTGAAAACAATGTTCACCATACAATTTATACCGGGTCTTGCGCTTCTCCCAGTGGTGAATGGCACAGGAGATAAGGAAAGAAAGTGTCTGCGAGGGGCCTGGGACTGCAGATAACACTTTTGTCATCCTGATTGGAAAAGCTCGTACAGCTGCTTTGATTCAGTAAAGCTAAATTTCTAAGATTTCCTTGACCTTTACTTAAACTGCTTTTGAGACAGTCTATTTTTGTTATCACCCTGATGAGCTAGACAGAGCTTATAAATTAATTTCAGTGTGAATAAATCATTAAAAAGTGCGAGATAGCTGATGAAGAGTTCTGAGCTGAGAATTATCACCTGGTTGATGGCAACAATGTAAACATCATTCAAGGAGCCAGAAGTTGGATTTTGTGTATTTGGGGCTAGTTCCTTATTTGTCATGGGTTATGGTTGTTTCCTTGGACAGCAAGGAGAGCAAACCAGTCAATCCTAAAGGAAATCAATCCTGAATATTGGAGGGACTGATGCTGAAGCTGAAACTTCAATACTTTAGCCACCTGATGTGAAGAGCTGACTCATTAGAAAAGACCCTGATGCTGGGAAAGATTGAAGGCAAAAGGAGAAGGGCACTGCAGAAAGTGAGATGATTAGATAACATCACTGACTCAATAGACATGGATCCGAGCAAACTCCGGGAGATTATGTAGGACAGGGAAACCTGGAATGCTGTAGTTCACGGGGTCACAATGAATCAAACATGACTTAGTGACTGAACAACAACAACAAGCGATTGTTTCAGACATGAATTTGGGAAGACTCATTAGTACTAGCATAACTTGTGTGAAGCCCCTGTGGGTCCTTGCATGAAAAGCCTTAGCTTTAGTGTGGGCTGAATTTTCTTCCAGAACATCAATGTCCCTAGGGGTTTTCTTACAGCTTTGCAGTGGTTTCTGAAATAAAATAGATACCACCATCACCATCGACACCAACAATGACAACAAACAAAAACAAAAAAATCTCTATGTAACTCCGTAGGGCAGAGGGTTAGTAACTGTAGTAAAATAAAGATTACAGTGGAATAGAGATTACAACTTTACATTTCTGCTGAACATAACTAAAATTCAGTCCCTTGGTTAGCCTTAGATGGGTAGCTTGTTGTAATAGATATAATCTGAAATCCACACAAGAGTATTTGGAATTTGTGCCATTGATTATTTATTCAATGTCACTTTATTATTAAAAGATGTGTGTTGCATCATATTCTTGATTTGCTATTATTTGTTAAACACATATTACCCTCCATTATGTAAAAATAAAACAAACTCAAACCTCCCAAGTATGGTTTTATCTTAAAATAAACTACATTATATTTTAATCATCAATCATTTTACAGAGTCCAGTCATTGTGCATTTTATAGACTTCTTTCATAGTTTCTTAATTCCTTCAACAAATAAATATTGAGTAGGATATGGCCAAGACAGCAGAGTTGGAAGAATTCAGGCTCCCCTCCTCCCATGAGCACACCAAAATTACCACTATTTACAGAGCAACAGGCTATGAGAGGAGCTTCCCTGCCTGCCAATGTAGGAGACATGGGTTCGTTCCCTGGGTCGGGACGATCCTGGGGCAAAGGAAATGGCAACTCTCTCCTGGAAAAGAATAGTCCTGGCAGTCCATAGCATCATGAAAGGGTTGGACATGACCTAGTGACTAAACAACAACAACATCTATGAGAACAATCTGGAGACTGGTGGAAAATATTTTCCACAAATAAAGGTACAAATAAGGAACCATGATGAGATGGTTATTGAGACAGAGACACAATATAGTCAGGATCCACACCCACAGGTAGATGAACAAAAGGATAACAACAATTATAGATATTCCCCTCAAGGAGCAAGGGTTCTGAGACCTGCACTGGGGCCTCCCAGCCCAGGAGTCCTGCACTGGAAAGATGAGTACTCAGAACATCTGGCTTTATGCATGTCTGGCTTTATGTACACCAGCAGGGCGTACACATTGGAGAGCCAAAGAACTGCAGGAAACAGAGATTCTGCCCTTAAAGAATGTGTCCCAAATCTTACATACTCCAAGGCCTGGCACAGAGACAGTGATTTGAAAAGAGCTGGGGTTGGCTGCACTTGCTGATCTTGAGAAGCCTCCCAGAGAGGCAGAAGCAAAGGGGACTCCTCCTGGGCATGGAGAAGCTGGCAGCAGCAATTCATAGAAGCTTGTCTGCCATAAGGACACTGGTGATGGTGAGAGCCGTTTTGGAGTTCTCCCTCTAGCCTTTGAGTGCTAGAGATTTGCCCACCTACCACAGGGCTGAAGGCAACCCCAGGACAACCCAGGCCCCAAAGAGAGCCACACCGGCACACCACCCCACCAAACAGCTGCCCAGCAGCCACTACACAAGACAAGGCCATCCTGTTACAACAGAAGGATCCATGCAGCCCATGTGGGGGCACCCTTAGAGCACACTGGGGCTTCCCGGGTGGCACAGTGGTAAAGAATCTGACTGCCATCACAGGAGACACAGGAGAAGAGGGTTCAATCCCTGGGTCAGGAAGATCTGCCAGAGTAGGAAATAGCAACCCACTCTAGTATTCTTATCTGGGAAGTCCCATGGACAGAGGAGTCTGGCGGACTACAGTTCGTGGGGTCGCAACAGTCGGTCATGACTGAGCACTCACACACATTCACACTAGAGCATGTAGCTCTGGTGAAAAGAGGAGAATGGACTGCCAAGATCCATAGGACATTTCCTATATAAGGTCACTTCTCCAGCATCAGGAAATATAACCAACCTTCATGATATATAGAAATAAACACAAAGAATTCGGCAAAATGTATGTTAGACATTTTCTCATCATTTTTTCTGAATCCAGCATTATTGCCAGGGTTGGGGATGCTGTAGATATAAACATCATAAATTATGAATACTTCTCTCTGTAATACAGCTAGGGAGGGACATTAACCAAAATGAAACAAGTAGGAGTAAAACCCTGGAACCAAATGATTATTATAACAAGACTCAGGCAACACCAAGGAGTGGGGAGTTAGTCTGAGTGGGTATATTTAGGAAAGGACTTTTGGAAAGAAGACAGACTGTTTCTGAGGGACAGGGTGTATTGAAAAAAAAGGACAGGGACACTACAGACCTGACAGCACAGGATCAAAGATTTTATAAAGGGTGAATGGGGCATTTTTAGAGTCAGAGGGAAACTTTAGTTGAGTGGAGAGTGCATTGAAGGAGGGAGTACAGCTGAGCTGGGAAGAATTAGGAGAGAAGATTCTTTGGATAGACATGTTGTGAGACTATGCATGCCAGATTGAGGAATCTGGACTTGAGCCTAAAGGCAGTGGAGAGCTACTTGAGAATTTTGAGCCAGAAAGAAACCAGATAATAATAGTCCTTTACAAAAGCTGTAGTGTGAAATGAGAGACCCTAGTAGAAAGTGCAAAGACAAATACTTAAGTCAAGGCACCAAAGGATCAAGATTTAGATCTTACAAATAATATTTGGGGATTAATAATGACCTATTTTCTTAAATTGCTTAGACATATGTCTTTAAGATCACCCTTTCAATGAGATTTCCCTGGTGGCTCAGAGGGTAAAGCATCTGCCTGCAATTTGGGAGACCTGTGTTTGATCCCTGGGTTGGGAAGATCCCCTGGAGAAGGAAATGGCAACCTACTCCAGTATTCTTGCTTGGAGAATCCCATGGATGGAAGAGCCTGGTAAGCTACAGTCCACGGGGTTGCAAAGAGTTGGACATGACTGAGTGACTTCACCTCACTTCTCAATTAGATAAATTACCACCCATATTTTACCAATGAAGAATTTCAAGAGGAGAGAGCCTGAGTGACAGAGTCACACTTAAACTTTAACTGTTTACTGAGTGCCTGCCATTCTATAGCTAGTGATGAAATTTAATTATAAAATTTTACAAACTCCAAGAAAAATTATACTGTGAGTGTAGAAATGGGTATTCATGGAATGCTTGTAGAAAGAGTGATTGGATAAAAGAGATACTGAATAAGCTGTATTACTTACAATGCTTTAGTGTGGTTCCATATCAAAAAATAGTCAGGTGTGCCTCTAGGCTTCTAATTCAACAAGTATACACACTCTATTCTTAGTTTTAACCAATTCGAACCATTGTATATCAAATGTATCTGAACAACCACTTGGAGAATACAGGAGTTTTCTATTGCTGTTCCAACAAATGTCCACAAACTGTGGCTTAAAGTAACACAATGTATTATCTCAAAGTTTTGTAGGTCAGAAGTCTGATACAGTTCTCATGGGACTAAAAACTAGGTTTTACCAAGATGGCATTTCTTTTTGGAAACTCCAGAGAAGAATCAATTTCCTTGTTCATTCAGGTTGTTGTTGGCAGAATTCAGTTCTTTGTGATTATATTACTGAAGATCTACAACCTGGTTGTCAGCTCAGGGCTGTTCCCAGCTTCTAGATGCTCATGGCCCCTTTCCTGCTACTTCAAAGCCAGCAATTGTGTGTTGACTCCTCACACTTTGAGTCTCTCCTACCTCTTCTTCTACTATATCTCTCCTAATGACTCTGACAATCCACATTTTCTGCATTTAAGAACTCATGTAACCACATTGGCCCACACAGATAATCCAGGATAAATCTCCCTATTTTAAGGTCATCTGATTAACAAACTTAATCACATCTGTTAAGTCCCTTTGGACTATAACCTAACATATTCACAGGTTCTGGGAATTAGGGCGGGAACATCTTTGAGGAGTCATTATTCTGCCTTCTACAGAGTGGAATGAAGCACACCATTTAATGGATCAGATTAGGAGTATATACTTCTTTTATTCAGGATTGCTGAAGGCATGTTTCTTAACTTCATCATCTTTTCTCATCCATACACCACATCATATTTGAATGAGAAAAAAAGGCACATATTGCAAGAAATGCTACTTTATTTAAATATTGAGGCTTTATGGACCATGCAATCTTCTTTATATGTGAGGAGATTTGCATGTTTAGGTGATGCATTTGTTCATCCCAAGTATTCTCTACTGAATTCATGTCTCTTTACTGGCTACTGTGGCTGTATACAAGAACAAACTGTAAGCTTCAAGTTGGCAATGTGGAAGATGTTATTGAATGGAGAAATAAATTACTACAATTCAAAGAAGCCGTTCCTACTATATGGAAGGATAGTGCTGTGCAAGTACAAAGTATGTGCCACAGTGGAAGTACGAAGTACTGTGAAGAATAGAAGATAAAAAGATTCTCTTCCCTCGGAGAAATCAGGGATTAATTCATGGCATTTGGATATGGAAAAGTAGGTAGGATTTCAACACGCAAAGAAGGAAAGAGGCTTTTTCTTATAATAAGTTTGGCCAAGTAAAGTTGAGAGCTGTATATCTTTAAGTACTTGGAATTCCCTCAAACTAAAAAAAAAAAAAAAGTGTGTGTGTGGCGGGGGTGGGGGTAGGTTAAAAAGGTTTAATGGGATGAAAAATGAAGTGTTACATAGATTGGGGGGAAAAAGCCTCAGAGGGTCACACCTGTCAGGAACAAAACTTTGGATTTTTTTCCCATGGAGAATGGGAAGAGACCAGAGGCATTTGAGCAGAGCAAGGTTAAGAATAGTGCCAGGCATCAGGAAGTGAACTGTGTTCCTATCAAGTGAGATGAAGAGAAATAAGAGCCTGAAAGTGGGAAGACCTGCCAGAAAGCACTTACAACAGGGTAGGAGAGAGATAATGAAGGACTTTCTCCATACTGACGGTGGAGACAGTATGAATGTAAGGGAAAATCAGAAGGACGTTGAGGACATAGTGATTAGAGGTCAAATAGAGTGGGAGAGAAGTTCATTCCAAGACAGTTCTAACATTTAGAGTCTAGAGAGGAGGCTCTAGGAAAATAGTTTCCATGAACAGAAAGAAGAGAATCAGGAGGAAACGATGGGTAGAGAGGTGAAGATTGGGAGGTTGGTTTTGATCTGTGAATCCTGAGAAGTTGAGAGAAATTTCAAGGGGGTATGTTTGATGTAAGGGTAAGTTTCAACACAGATGAGATGAGGGCCAAGGAGGAGAATGTTCACAAACATGGGATAAGAACAAACAGATGATTGAGAAAATGGAGAAGATGGAGAAGATCTGTGGTGAGCGAAATGGTGTGAGAGGGTTTCAAAAAAGAATCTTATCTGAGATGCTGGGAAGGTACTGAAGGGAAAAGCAGATGCTGCAAGCAGACACCTACCTCCATTCTGCACGTATGCCTCCCCTTGTCTTTAGCAGGAGACTTCAGAGAAGGGAGAATTAAGGTGTATGATCAATTTAAAGAATGATTTTTTGATGTTGTTAAGAAAGCATTCTGAGTGTAGAATTTAACTCAACAGAAGGGGGGGAATCCATATGGAATGTGACAATGTTGGCAAGTTGTCTAAAATCAATTTGGGTGAGATGGGAGATTTTAACTCTTTAATTTCATTTACTTCTAAAAACATCATTTTATCTTATTTACAAAACAGAATTAGAGACACAGAGAACAAATGTATGTATATCAAGGAGGGGAAAGGGGGTGAGATGAATTGGGAGATTGGGATTGACATATACACTGCTATGCATAAAATAGATAATTAATGAGAACCTACTATATAACACAGGAAACTCCACTCAATGCTCAGTGGTGACCTAAATGGGAAGGAAATCAAAAAAAGAGGGGATATATATATATATATATATATATATAGGAGAAAGAAATGGCAATCCACTCCAGTATTCTTGCCTGAAAATCCTACACATACATGGGCCTTCCCAGAAGGCTCAGTAGTAAAGAATCTGCTTGCCAGTACAGGAGACAGAATTCCCATCCCCAGGTCCAGAAGATCCCCTGGAGAAAGAAAAGGCAACCCACTCCAGTATTCTTGCCTGGGAAATCCCATGGACAGAGGAGCCTGGTGGACTACAGTCCATAGAGTCGCAGAAGAGTTGAACATAACTTAGCAACTAAACAACAGCAAACATGTATACACATAGCTGATTCACTTTGCTGTACAGAAGAAACTAACAACATCGTAAACAACCATACTCCAATAAAAGGTAATAACAAATTTTAAAAAATCATGTTAAACTTCCAGAATAGGATAAGTACTTTTTTTTGGTTTCAGGATAGAAATTTTAGCAATAGGATTCATATGCGTGTGACCCTCCAACGTATATCTTATTGTTAAATATCATTACTTGAATTGTACATAAGGTTTCTTATGAGTGTAAAATGCCCAGTCCTGAATATTAACTGATAAGGCTATTGGTTTGTCCACAGCATCCCAGATGAGAAGATAGGAAGAATATTTTCCTAGTTTCTACCCGAGGCAACACCTGAGTGAGACTTCAGGAGATTCTCTGTGTGCCACTGCAGAGTGGTCTTCGGGAATTCGTGAGTGTGAAAAGAATGTGCTGGGAGCCTCCATCTCCTGTTTATCTGAGAGGGAAGAGTAGATAGTGAGCTTGACAGTGAAATTCTAACCCTGAAAACTGATGAGATGCCTGCATTTTCCTGCCTTGCTGGGGCTGCCAAGGTATCTCTTCTTACTTCACAGGGGAGTGACTGGTATTTGAGCCCTGATAACAGCAATCTTGGTGGGGGGGCTGAGTCAGGGAGGACATTCCAGAAAAGCAGATGGCTGAGGAAAGAGTGGGGGTCTGCATGAGGACAGGGGTGCAGACCTTACTCCAGCTGCCACCATGTGGGCAGGGCACCCGGTGGGGCCAGCAGGAACACTCTTTGGGAGGACAAGCACTCATAAGCTTATGTTTTAAATAGGAGTGGTGAAGAGAAGAAGGAATTATGTTTGGTCTCTGGCCTAGAATCACACTGAACTTTGCTGAGGAATTTTTCTTGTCCCTGATGAGCAACTGGAGCAGGGAGCCTGGACTATAGAAATCCTGTCTGAATAACTGCCACTTGAAAATCAGATCTGCATTCAGTAATCCCAATAGGATAACCAAAAGGAAGATTATGTTACCCTAGGATTTCTCATAAAACTGTCTGTATACTATGTGGACTTTTCACATGCAGTTGTGTTTCTGTCTCTAGTAACTAAAAATCATAGAACACCCTACGAAGCTATTCAGAAAGAGAAAAACAAATATCATATATTAAAGCATATATGTAGAATCTAGAAAAATGATATAGATGATCTTAGTTGTGAAGCAGGAACAGAGACACAGACATAGGGAACAAACGTAGGGATACCAAGCGGGTAAAGTAGTGGGGTGGGATGAATTAGGAGATTAGGATTGACATAAATAAACTATTCATTATATGCATAAAACAAATAACTAATGAGGACCTACTGTATAGCAAAGGGAACCCTACTTGATGTGCTATGTCATCTAAATGAGAAGGAAATCCAAAAAAGAGGGAATATATGTATGTATAGCTAATTCATTTTGCTGTACAGTAGAAACTAACATTGGAGAAGGCAATGGCACCCCACTCCAGTACTCTTGCCTGGAAAATCACATGGACGGAGGAGCCTGGTAGGCTGCAGTCCATGGGGTCGCGAAGAGTCAGACACGACTGAGCGAATTCACTTTCACTTTTCACTTTCATGCATTGGAGAAAGAAATAGCAACCCACTCCAGTGTTCTTGCCTGGAGAATCCCAGGGATGGGGGAGCCTGGTGGGCTGCCATCTATGGGGTCGCACAGAGTCAGACACGACTGAAGTGACTTAGCAGCAGCAGCAGCAGAAACTAACATAACATTATTAAGAAACTATATTCCAATACAAATTAATGAACAAAAATGAAAACTCTACAGTGGCCAATCCTTAATTAGACCCCCAAAATTAAATTTAAAAGCTGCTTACATTTTCCTCTTGGATTAGAGTTTATGGGAGGAAACACCAAGACAGAAGAGAGTTGGGTTGCTGTCTTAAAAACCAGTACAATGATTGGTGAATGTGTTCCTAAATTCTAGTTTCATTCGTCACCTTTAGGTGAATTTTAGAGAAGTTGTGAGCTCATTAGGTCAGCAGCAAGAGATACCATAGCACTGTGTATATGAGTAGTGGCAAGTGGGAGAAGCAAAGACTGGTGGTTGAGTAACACATGGCACACGGGCCCAGAGGATTTCAAACTGGCCCTGTGGGACCACAGCGCCTGCTTTGAGAATGAACAAATTCAAATTTTGTGTCATCATAAATACTTTAATGATGGAAAATCAGCTTTAACAATGGTACATGCTCCAGGGCTGAGCATTTATTATCTTTCTGAGTAATACTAAAACTTATCCTCTGGTGACCACACTGTCCTTACACAAGACATTCAATGGCTTTGCACATTCCCACACTCCTTCCTTTCAGAAGTCCGCCAGTGAGCCTGCTAGGTTCTACTGAGTTGGACATTTAGTCATTATTTCTTTCCCTAATCACTTTTCAGAGTCTTTTGCCTTCTTTTGCTATTAACTTTTTGGCTGAAAGTGTCTGGATTTCCCTGGCAGAGGGCTTGGCAAATGCCAAACACCCATGCATTACATAAGCATCGGATGGGTTCTTGGCTTCATTCTCCAAAATGTCTCAGAGGCAGAAGGCATTTGCTTTTAAGATGCTAGCCCACTTAAGAGACAATGTTGTTTCCCTGAAAGATTTATAATGAAGGCAAAGACATGGAGTCAAATTCCTTATAAATAGCAATTATACTAAATTTTTATTGTGCTCCTTCATTTTTTGCATGTTGATCATGTTCAACTCCACAGTTGGTATTGAATTTCCTGCAGTCTGTACCCATTTCTCCAAAAGTCTTGGAAAACATTCCCTGTTTTCTATGAAATTCAAGCTCAAGGTCGGACATGGTTAATCCACCAATCAGGCTTAGTGCTTTATATCTCCCTGTGTCAGTATAACACACCAAGGAAATCATTGCTTAGACAATTACTCTCTTTTTAGGACTAGATTAGATTAGAAATGTTTGTACTTAAGGAAACCCTGAGGATGGAGTGTGAATTTAGCTGGTTGCCCAGATAAAGAAAAAGATGGTAGAGATGTCTTGGTCTACATTCATGGTATCCCTGTATCAACCGTATTTGTAATACTTTCTTCTCAAAAATATGCAACACAGGTATGGTACATATTTAATCACTTTACCAAAGAAAATGAGAATTTTATTTAACTGAGAAGAAAAAAGGAAAATTTAAATTATCCTTAAGAGGGAAAAACATGTTTTGATTGTGGATTGGTGTGGACTGCTAAATTAATTTTTAAAAACTACAATAATTTCTATTGTTTATCTGCCTGTGCAACCTCCCCAACCAGGGATTGAACCCATGCCTCCTGCAGTGGAAGCCCAGCATCTTAAACATGGACTGCCAGGGAAGTCTGGATTGCATGTGTTTTGTCATTTAATTATTACAATGATCATGAGTGGGGTAGCATTACTATTTTCATTCTACATTTGAGGGCACTGGGATCTAAAAGAAGGTTTAGTGGAGTAAATGTCAGAGACAGGACCCAGAGCTCACCTACTTACACCTTAGTGTGGCTGCTTTAGAAGCAAATTACTTCAAAGATACAAAGCAATATGAAAGAATAATTAAGTGTTTGTGCTTCTCGGCAAAAATGAAACTGACTAGTTGGTAAGATATCTTATTATTGTAGAGACTGTCAAGCCATTTCTTTCCTGTGCAACAAGGAAGGTGTTCAAGAGATAAACATTTCTTTTCATTTCACACCTGGATTTTTTCCCTATGGCTCTAAGAAGTGTGACTTCCTGTTTCTCTGAGCTAGGGAAAGGGAATGGTGGTTGGCAAGTTGACATCCAGGTGACTCGTGGAATAATCAGTGGGATGCAGTGACTGCTATGCTTCAGGTGACCGCTTCATTGCTGTGATGCTAGCAGAGAATCCCCCGGTAAACTTCCTATTCCGTGAGCTATGAAGGTCTTCTCTGTGTCTCTTTCCTCAACTGATCCTCTTGTTTGCCTGGGAGCATAGCTGGAACTTTCCACAGAAGCTGTGGAATCACAGTGTCACTTTCTCTTTGATTCTAGTTTCCATCTTGTTGTTTAGTTACTAACAGGGTCTTATTTTGTTTGAAATAGATGTACTCCTGAAAAGTTCAGTATAATCACATTTGGGCTTATTGATTTATATTTGAAACTTAGAAGGTCTTCTCTGTGTCTCCTTCCTCAACTGGTCCTCTTGTTTGCCTGGGAGCATAGCTGGAACTTTCCACAGAAGCTGTGGAATCACAGTGTCACTTTCTCTTTGATTCTAGTTTCCATCTTGTTGTTTAGTTACTAAGAAGGTCTTATTTTGTTTGAAATAGATGTACTCCTGAAAAGTTCAGTATAATCACATTTGGGCTTATTGATTTATATTTGAAACTTAGTATTCTGATGCCAATATTTCCATTTGTCTTCTTAGCATTTTTAAATGATAAAATTGCAAGGAACTTAATATCTATAGATATTAAGATACTTAAAGAAATTGAGGCATGCTATGGTCATTGTTTTCTATCTTCTTGAAAGGTGAATAATCTTTTTTTTTTTTTAAGCTCTTCTTTACCTTAGTAAGATATCTGAAAACAGACTGCACCTGTATCAGACTCCTAGACAGTAGTAACTAGTACAATATTCACATACCAACTGTAAAGTTAGACATTTATTCAATTTCCTTAGCTCTCATAACATAAGTCACAAGATTATTGAGTGGATTTGATGTAATATGGTGTGGTCAGTAATGGCCTGTGATGGGGACCTGAGAAGAGTTAGTCCTCAATAACCATGAGTTTGAAATCCCAAGAGTTCTGCCTGAGAGTAGAGTTCTTCAACTCTGGTCTAAATTCCAGCACCTATGAAGTATCTCTGTGACACTTGTTACTTTATTTCCAAAACACAAGTGAGTTTATTTGTCTAAAATTTAAAGGACTGGACCAAGAGATTTGTTCTAGGTCTAAAATTAGCATCTATGCCCCTTAGAAAAGGTTTAATTCAATGAAATAGTTTAACTTAGAAACTAGTAATAACCAGTTTGATTCTGTTTAGCCCTGGTTTCGGAGAAGGCAATGGCACCCCACTCCAGTACTCTTGCCTGGAAAATCCCATGGATGGAGGAGCCTGGTAGGCTGCAGTCCATGGGGTCGCTAAGAGTCGGACACGACTGAGCGACTTCACTTTCACTTTTCACTTTCATGCATTGGAGAAGGAAATGGCAACCCACTGCAGTGTTCTTGCCTGGAGAATCCCAGGGACGGGGGAGCCTGGTGGGCTGCTGTCATGGGGTCACACAGAGTCCGGCACAACTGAAGTGACTTAGCAGTAGCGGCAGCAGCAGCAGCAGCCCTGATTTCTGCATTGTTTCATACCCTCCTGCAGTTACTGCCACCATTACGGAGAAGGGAGATGGGCTGGCCTCATGCAGGCTCATTCGTAAGGATAACCCTCTTCTGTTTTATGTCAGTGGCATTTTTTCTAAGACCTTCATTCCTTTCAAAGTCACCATATTTCTTTTTCTTACATATTGAGTACCCCCCTCACCACCCCACCCCCCACCAAAAGGGCTGACTTAAAAAATGAGTTCAGCAGCTCAGCGTATTTCAGAGTTGTGATTAATTCTGTGCTCTAGCTCATTTATTAAAAGCTCCAATTTCTCTCTCATCATCCTTTCCTCCTGATAGATTTGCCCTCCTAATCCTCTTTAACCCTCTGGGCTTACCTTATCTCCCTTGGCTCTTTTGCTTCTCTTATCTCTATCCTGTTCACTTTAACTGATGTAATTTGTTTTCCTTGGGTTTCTTTCTCCTCCATAAAGACATGAACACTCACTCTAAATATTTCTCACCTCTTGTGTTCGTCTTTGTCAGCTGAATCCCAATCTACCACACTTCTCATGAAAGTTCATCACCACGTTCAGGCTTTTCTCATAGTTCTGGATTTTCACTCCTCTTCACAGAGTGTCATATTATATTCAACAAATCTAACTCCTGCAAATTGCTTTTAGATGCTGTTTCTCATCTTCTGATATGAAATTGGTCCTAGTAGCGGGTTTTGGCAGAACAGTCCATTTCAGCTTTGAGCAAATATTCTCCCAAGTGACTTGACCCTGTTGAGCTGTCTAGAATTGGGATATATTGTATGTATAGTTTCTGGTCTTCTCCTCTGTAGTCCGGGGCAGGTCATTATGTCTCTATGGTCTTCAGTAAAATGCCTGATTGAATATATCATTATTTTCCAGATCTAAACATCCTTGAAGACAACAGTCCATTCTAAGAGCAATTCTGAATTTTATTTCTAAGATTGTGCAGTCTCAAGTTTCCTTGCTTTGGCTTAGTAATTATTTCAAGTCATTATGGGTTGGAGATCTTGGATCAGAAGTTCATACTATATATATATATATATATATATATATATATATATATACACACACACATACATACATACATACATATTTGATGAGCAACACTGGCAAATATAACAAATTATATTTAAAGTATTCATTTCAGGTCAACAGTTTTTTCCAAAGCCATGGTCCATGGCTGGAAAGAGAGGGAGGACATAAATGGAGTCTGGACTGTGGGAATACTGGGGAACTGTCGGTCTTCAGGGTCCCAGAGGTCTCTTCTGGTTCTTTGGTTTTGTGAGTACATGGCTCATTTGGGGTGGGCTGGAATCTAGCAAGGAAGCTGTCAGGTCTCAGGATCTTGATTCTGGCTGAGTGGTTGGATGGAAACAGGCAGTTTTGCTCTAAGCAGTTTTGTCATTTTCTGCTTTCACAGAGGGCTTGACTTCACACGGGCAAAGTGCATCCTTTAGGACTTATTTAATACTCTTATGTTTTAATGTGAAGTAAATGTTGCTTAAGCACACTTTGACATTATCCTTTCTTTCAGTGTTCGAGCTACCAGAAAAATAACCCAGGGATAAAGTTTTCTCTCTGTTGATTGGGATGACAAGAATTTGATAAGTCACAAGGTAATCATAGAGTCTGACATGAGCTACAAGTCTAAAATTTAACACCATGTAGCTTCTTAGGAAATCCCAAAATTATTAGGCTGAACCTTTGCCTCATCTAGAGAACAATGTATCATAGATTTTATAAAATAGCCTGTTATGAACCTTTGTGTTATGGAATCAGAAAAGGCAGAGCAAAATTTAAAAAAAAATGATCATATTTCCTATTTTTTAACTGTTGTTTGTGTGCTTCGTCATTCAGTCGTGTCCAGCTCTTGTGTGTGATCCCATGGACTGTAGACCACCAGGCTCCTCTGTCCATGGAATTTTCCAGGCAAGAATACTGGAGCAGGTTGCGATTTCCTACTCTAGAAGATCTTACTGACCCAGGAATCAAGCCTGCACCTCTTGCATCTTCTACATTGCAAGTGTATTATTTACCACTGGACCACCTGGGAAGCCCTTTTTAGGTGTTAGGAAACTGAAATAAGTGATCAGATAACAATCTTACTGGTGACCTATTTATAACATATTGGCAACATAAAGCCAAGATTCTAAATGATTATTGTATGACATAGAAAGTCATTGCATTGACATAAAAATAATAGCTCATTCTATGACATAATTTTCAAACATATCCCTGAAAATTAAAGGAAATATATGGCACTGTTATGGTGAATAGAAACAAAATTTAAACTTAAAAAAAGAAGTGTTCATTTAAATACCTATTGCCGTAACACAGAGGTTGAACGTAAAGAAGGTCCTATAAAGAGAATGCATGCATGCTTAGTCGCTTCAGTTGTGTCCGACTATTTGCGACCCTATGGACGATAATCCACCAGGCTCCTCTGTCCATGGGATTCTCCAGGCAAGAATACTGGAATGGGTTGCCATTTCCTTTTCAGGGAATCTTCCCAATCCAATGCATGGGACTCTTGGGTCTCCTGCATTGGCAGATGGATCCTTTACCAGTGAGCCACCTGGAAAGTCCTGTGAAGAGTATGCCTGGGTACAAATTTCAGCTTCATGATTTACTGGTTGTATAACTTGGGATGACTTACCTATCATTCTGTGCATCTGTTTTCTCATGGGGTAAAATGTGGAATTTATTGGCAATAGTGCCCACTTCTCAGATTTGTTAGATTAAATGATAATACATATAAAGCTCTTAGAACAGTATTTGGCACAGAGTACACATTCAATGAGCATAAGTCCTTCTACTCTGCCATCTTGACAGTGGAGTAGAAGGACGTGTGCTCATCTTCTCCTGTGAGAACTACAAAAGTACAACTCGCTGCTGAACAACCACTGAAAAGAGAATGTTGGATCCCACCGAAAAAAGATACCCCACATCCAAGGGCAAAGGAGAAGCCCCAGCAAGACAGTAGGAAGGGTAAAATCAAACCCCATATCTGCCAGAGATGCTTAGAGGGCTCAAACAAACCTAGTGTGCACCAGAACTCAGAGACTTCACAGAGACTGAGCCAGAACTGTGCTTGAGTGTCTCCTGTGGAGGTACTGGTCAGCAGTGGCCTGCTTCAGGGGCAGGGGCTATGGGTGCAGCAGACCTGCAGCAGACCCTCTTGATGGAGGTCACCATTAACCCCACCACTGACCTGCCAGAACTTACACAGGACTGTGGAAACAGACTCTTGGAGGGCACAAACAAAATCTTGTGTGCAACAGGACCCAGGAGAAAGGAGCAGTGACCCCACAAAAGATTGACACAGACTTGCCCGTGAGTGTCCAGGAATCTCTTGTGGAGGTGTGGGTCGGTGGTGGCCTGCTGCAGGGTTGGGGGCACTGAGTGCAGCATGGGACCTTTTAAAGGAGGTCAACATTATCTTCATTACCTCCAGCATAGTTTGGCCTCAGGTCAAACAACAGGGAGGGAACATAGCCCTGCCCATCAACAGAAAATTGGATTAAAGATTTACTAAGCATGGCCCTCTGAGAAGGCAATGGCAACCCACTCCAGTACTCTTGCCTGGAAAATCCCATGGATGGAGGAGCCTGGTAGGCTGCAGTCCATGGGGTCACTGAGAGTCAGACATGACTGAAGCAACTTAGCAGCAGCAGCAGCAGAGCATGGCTCTGCCCATCAGAACAAGACCCAGTTTCCCCCTCAGTCAGTCTCTTCATCAGGAAGCTTCCATAAGCCTCTTATCCTTACCCAAAAGAGGGCAGAAAGAATGAAAACCACAATCACAGAAAATTAAGGAAACTGATCACATGGACCACAGCCTTGTCTAACTCAATGAAACTATGAGCCATGCCATGTAAGGCCACCCAAGATGGTAGGTCATGGTGGAGAGTTCTGACAAAATATGGTTCACTGGAGAAGGGAATGGCAAGCCACTTCAGTATTCTTGCCTTGAGAACCCCATGAACAGTTTGAAAAGGCAAAGAGGTAGGACACTGAAAGATGAACTCCCTAGGTCAGTAGGTGCCTAATATGCTACTGGAGAAGAGTGGAGAAGTAACTCCAGAAAGAATGAAGAGACAGAGTGAAAGAGAAAACAACGCTCAGTTGTGGATGTGACAGGTGATGGAAGTAAAGAGCAATATTACATAGGAACCTGGAACATTACGTCCATTTATCGAGGCAAATTGGAAGTGGTCAAACAGGAGATGGCAAGAGTGAACATCAACATTTTAAGAATCAGTGAACTAAAATGGACTGGAATGGGAGAATTTAACTAAAATGACTATTATATCTACTACTGTGGGCAAGAATCCCCTAGAAGAAATGGAGTAGCCATTATAGTCAACAAAAGAGTACAAAATGCGGTACTTGGGTGCAATCTCAAAAATGACAGAGTGATCTCTGTTCATTTCCAAGGCAAACCATTCAATATCACAGTAATCCAAGTCTATGCCCCAACCAGTAATGCTGAGGAAGCTGCAGTTGAATGGTTCTATGAAGACCTTCAAGGCTTTCTAGAACTAACACCCAAAATAGATGTCCTTTTCATTATAGAGGACTGGAATGCAAAAGTAGGAAGTCAAGAGGTGTTTGGAGTAACAGGCAAATTTGACCCTGGAATACGAAATGAAGCAGGGCAAAGGTTAACAGAATTTTGCCAAGAGAATGCACAAGAGAAGACTGCACATGGACCATCACCAGATGGTCAACACCAAAATCAGATTAATTATATTCTTTGCAGCCAAAGATGGAGAAGCTCTATACAGTCAGCAAAAACAAGACCAGGAGCTTACTGTGGCTCAGATCATGAACTCCTTATTGCCAAATTCAGACTTAAATTGAAGAAAGTAGGGAAAACCACTATGAAAAGACTATTCAGGTATGACCTAAATCAAATTCCTTACGATTATACAGTGGCAAACAGATTCAAGGGATTAGATCTTATAGACAGAATGCCTGAAGAAATATGGATAGAGGCTCATGACATTGTACAGGAGGCAGGGATCAAGACCATCCCCAAGAAAAAGAAATGCAAAAAGGCAAAATGGCTGTCTGAGGAGGCCTTACAAATAGCTGAGAAAAGAGAAGACAAAAGCAAAGGAGAAAAGGAAAGATATACCCATCTGAATGCAGAGTTCCAAAGAATAGCAAGGAGAGATAAGAAAGCCTTCCTCAGTGATCAGTACAAAGAAATAGAGGAAAACAATAGAATGGGAAAGACTAGAGATCTCTTCAAGAAAATTAGAGATACTAAGGGAATATTTCATGCAGAGATGGGCACAATAAAGGACAGAAAGGGTGTGGACCTAACAGAAGCAGAAGATATTAAGAAGGGGTGGCAAGAATACACAGAAAAACTATACAAAAAGGATACTCCTGACCGAGATAACCATGATGGTGTGATCACTCACCTAGAGCCAGACATCTTGGAATGCAAAGTCAAGTGGGCCTTAGGAAACATCACTACGAAAAAAGCTAGTGGAGGTGATGGAATTCCAGTTGAGCTATTTCAAATCTTAAAAGATGATGTTGTTAAAGTGCTGCATTCAAAATGCCAGCAAATTTGGAAAACTCAGCAGTGGCCACAGGACTGGAAAAGGTCAGTTTTCATTCCAATACCAAAGAAAAGCAATGCCAAAGAATGTTCAAACTACTACACAATTGCACTCATCTCACACACTAGTAAAGTAATGCTCAAAATTCTCCAATCCAGGCTTCAATAGTACATGAACCGTGAATTTCCAGATGATTAAGCTGGATTTAGAAAAGGCAGAGAAACCAGAGATTAAATTGCCAACATCTGTTGGATCATCAAAAAAGCAAGAGAGTTCCAGAAAAACATCTATTTCTGCTTTATTGACTATGCCAAAGCCTTTGACTGTGTGGACCACAACAAACTGTGGAAAATTCTTCAAGATATGGGAATACTAGACCACCTGACCTGCCTCCTGAGAAATCTGTATGCAGGTCAAGAAGCAACAGTTAGAACTGGACATGGAACAACAGACTGGTTCCAAACCGGGAAGGGAGTATTGCACGGTTGCATATTGTCACCCTGATTATTTAACTTATATGCAGAGTACATCATGAGAAATGCTGGGCTGGATGAAGCACAAGCTGGAATCAAGATTACTGGGAGAAATGTCAATAACCTCAGATATGCAGATGACACCACTCTTAAGGCAGAAAGTGAAGAACTAAAGAGCCTCTTGATGAAAGTGAAAGAGGAGAGTGAAAAAGTTGGCTTAAAGCTCAACATTCAGAAAACAAAGATCATGGTATCCAGTCCCATCACGTCATGGTAAATAGATAGGGAAACAGTGGAAACAGTGACTAATTTTATTTTCTTGGGCTCCAAAATCACTGCAGATGTTGACTGCAGCCATGAAAGCAAAAGATGCTTGCTCCTTGGAAAAAGCTATGATCAACCTGCTGCTGCTAAGTTGCTTCAGTCGTGTCTGACTCTGTGCAACCCCAGAGATGGCAGCCCACCAGGCTTCCTTGTCCCTGGGATTCTCCAGGCAAGAACACTGGAGTGGGTTGCCATTTCCTTTTCCAATGCATGAAAGTGAAAAGTGAAAGTGAAGTCGCTCAGTCGTGTCCGACTCTAGCGACCCCATGGACTGCAGCCTACCAGGCTCCTCCTTCCATGGGATTTTCCAGGCAAAAGTACTGGAGTGGGGTGCCATTGCCTTCTCCAATGATCAACCTAGATAGCATATTAAAAAACAGAGACATTACCTTTCAAAAAATGTCAGTCTAGTCAAAGCTATGGTTTTTCTAGTAGTCATGTATGGATGTGAGAGTTGAACCATAAAGAAAGCTGAGCGCCAAAGAATTGATGCTTTTGAACTGTGGTGTTGGAGAAGACTCTTGAGAGTCTCTTGGGACAGCAAGGAGATCCAACCAGTCTATCCTAAAGGAAATCAGTCCTGAATATTTATTGGAAGGACTGATGCTGAAACTGAAACTCCAATACTTTGGCCACCTGATGCGAAGAACTGACTCACTGGAAAAGACTCTGATGCTGGGAAAGATTGAAGCCGGGAGGAGAAGGGGATGACAGAGGATGAGATGGTTGGATGGCATCACTGACTCAATGAACATGAGTTTGAGTAATCTGTAGGAGTTGGTGATGGACAGGGAAGCCTGGTGTGCTGCAGTCCATGGGGTCGGAAAGAGTCAAACATGACTGAGTGACTGAACTGACTGATTGACACATTCAATAAATACTGCTGTGTTAAGGCCGTGGACATATTTGAACAGTCAGTGAAACTACAGAAGATCCACTGTTGGAATGAAAGTTCCCAGGAATAACTGAAGAAAAATTTCCTGTGTCTATGGGCAGAACCAACCTCTTCAGACAATTATAGTTGAAAATCATTTGAAAATATTAAGCAGCTAATATTTTTTCATATTAACCAACACAATAATATGGAGTGAGATGTTAATATCGAATCAAGTTAGTTTGGAATCATTTAGCTCTTCCTTGTAACAAGCAATATATGAAACATCAACATATGACATACATGTATAAAATATTAATAGTCAAAGTAAAACTAAACCTCGATGTCACTGAGCCATAATAGCCAACCTAAGAAAATATACAGATATCAAGGTTTTAATGTGCAGACAATGCTTCTCTATGATGATTTTGTTGGCAGCATATATGCTCTTTTTATTTAGAAAGATTCTGTTTGTGATTTTAATCATCTTACTAGTTGTTCGTGCAAATAGAGTTATTGGGCAGTATGGCTTAGTGTCTGGAATTATGGCTTGACCTGCATTTTTCTATTGCTGTTTTGCATCTCTAAAAACAGTATGCCTTGAATCATGGTGGTCTTATACATTTAAGGTTTATATCCAACAGGTAGGTGACACTTATTCATTCATTCACTCAAAGAGCCTTACAATTAAAGAGGAATACAGACATATCAAAGTTTTATAAGCAACCAGATAATTATAATGCAGATATGTGCTATGATGGAAAAGTTCAGGCGTTGTGAAGTTTATATCCATAGAGGCTGGGAAAGGCTTCACTAAAAAGTGATATTAAATTCAGCCGTGAAGGAGAATTAGAAGTTAGTGAGGTGAAAGGTGCAGATCAGGGAGGGAGAGGTGGAGAGACAAGCACTTTAGAAAAGACAACAATGTGTGTGAAAGCCCTCCGGTGAGAAGCAACCACAAAACCATCATGGCTGCCATGAAGGGAGCTGTGGGGAAAGCGGTTTCATGGGAGGCCTTGAGGGTCATGTTAGGAATTCTAAATGGTTCTAGAAGCAATGGCTATGATAAGTTCTAAGGAGCTGGTTATTACTGGGTTAATGGTTTATAGAGGTTACCTGTGCTGTTGCAGAGAGATGAGAAGGTGTGGTGAGAAACTAACTAGGAAAAGAAGTGAATAGGCTATTTCTGCAAAGGAAGAACAAGACTTGAGGAGTTACTGGATGTATAGGTAAAGAGAAAGGGAGGTATCAGGTTGACCAGCTTTTTTTATGAGTCTGAGGGTTAGTACAGCCATTTACTGAGATAGGGAATGTTGGTACAGAAGGAGATTTGGAGGGATGATCAATAAAAATATGTTAGTAGGTACCCAATTGGAGTGTAGACTGGATAGCTGAAATGGGTCTTGATCTCTATGGTAGTGGTGTTAGTCGCTAAGTCGTGTCTGACTCTTTGTGATCCCACAGACCATAGCCTGCCAGACTCCTCTGTCCATGGGATTCTCCAAGCAAGAATACTGGAGTGGACTGCCATTCCCTTCTCTAAAGGATCTTCCTGACCCAGGAATCGAACCCAGGTCTCCTGAGTTGCAGGCACATTCTTTACCGTTTGAGCTTGTAACAGGGAAGACCCTTAGTGTTGATGAATACCAAGATAGTCTGAAATGTCTCCTGGAATTAGTTACTTAGAAATGCAAATCAAAACTATCAATACAGTGAGGTATCACCTCACACATGTCAGAATGGCCATTATCAAAAAATCTATAAACAATAAATACTGGAGAGAGGGTGGAAAAAAGGGATCCCTCCTACACTGTCGGTCAAAATGTAAACTGGTATAGTCACTAAGAACAGCAGGGAGGTTCCTTAAAAAACTAAAAATAGAACTACCATATGATCCTGCAATTCCGCTTTTGGGCATATATTCAGAGAAAACCATAGTTTGAAAAGATACCTGCACTACAGTGTTCATTGCAGTACTGTTTACAATAGCCAGGACATGGAAGCAACCTAAATATCAATCAACATAGGAATGGTTAAAGAAAATGTTGTATATATATACAATGGAATTTTACTCAGTAGTAAAAAAGAATGAAATAATGCCATTTGCAGCAACATGGATGTACTTAGAGATTGTCATACTGAGTGAAACAAGTCAGACAAAGGCAAATAAGATATTGTTTATTTGTGGAACCTAAAAAATGGTACAAATGAATCTATTTACAAAACAGAAAGAGAGTCACAGATGTAGAAAACAAACCTATGGTTATCAATGGGGAAAGGGAAGGAGGGATAAACTGGGAGATTAGAACAGATATATACACACTACCATACTTAAAAGAGATAACTAATAAGGACGTAGTGTATAGCACAGGGAACTCTATTCAATACTCTGTGTGTGTGTGTGTGTGTGAGTGCATGCATGCTAAGTCGCTTCAATCATGTCTGACTCTTTGCAACGATATGGACTGTAATCTGCCAGGCTCCTCTATCCATGGGATTCTCCAGGCAAGAGTACTGGAGTGGGTTGCCATGCCCTCCTCCAGGGGATCTTCCCGACCAAGGGATAGAGCCCTCATCTCTTACATCTCCTGTATTAGCAGGTGGGTTCTTTACCACTAGTGCCACTTGGGAAGCCCTCAGTGCTCTGTAATGACATATATGGGAAAAGAACCTAATAAAGAGTGAATATATGTGTAACTGAGTCACTTTGCTATACAGCAGAAATGAACACAACATTGTAAGTCAACTATAGTGCAATGAAATTTTAATAAATAAAGTACTAAAGACTCCGACTAGAAAAGTTTTTCTGGAAAAGGTGGTTTGGCAAAATTGACAAGGTAGAATAATCAAAGCTAATCATGACTTTATTATTTGTGAAAAGAGTCACAGTGAGTTTATTTTTAAAGAGTAAGAAAGGAAAACTAAATTCCTCTTTCTATAGTTGCCCATTTTCAAAGTCTGGGGTGAATGCTCCTATTTCTTTTCTCTTATTGTAACACATTTTCATTCCAACCAATTCATTTTTCAGGTAATTCTAAACTTTAAAAGTGCAGGCCTAGAATGATTTAAACTGCCCTCTAAAGTTTTATTTCCTGTTAGATTGCTATTTAATTGCTGCCTTGCTGCTTCTTAAGTGGAAGTTATACCTTCTAACTTTGAGGGTCAGGTTATTGGCTTCCATTTATTTACTGGGTTTCAAACCCAAATACAGGGCCAGGCATGTACCTAGACAGCTTGAGGAAGCGGACGTAGGGAAATCGTGGGAACAGTGAGGCGGGTTAAGGGCTCCCACGCCCGGCTAAGGGTCAACAGATTCTCAGCTTCTGGTGTTTGCTGACATCATGCTGAGATGTGGCCCTCCCCATGTTGCTAGATCTGTTTTAAAAGAGGAACCAGATATCTGCATTTTTGCATAATTTTTCCTGATTTTTAATATTTTTGCGACTAATTTTTTTTCCCCCAAAACCCTTAAAGCCAAGAAAGAAAGTAAAACAGAAACCATGTCTGCTGGAGCTGTCTGGTTAATGGGCGGATCCTTTGTGTGCCCTGTTCTGGTATTTCCATACAGCACCTTAGTTATTGCTCTAAAGAGCGGTTACTCATTAGTACCATCATCCCACACTCTGCCAGTGGGTAACATTCAGCGCTTAGTCTCTTAAAATGTTGGAAGTTTTCGATAACTGTGTAAGACAAACCTTGTCACATTCCTCTGTAATCAGGAATTTTACTCTGTTGAAAACGCCTGGGTGATGATGAAGCCTCAATACCTTGACAATCCATCTCTCTTGGGGCTGACTATCACAGTGGGTCCACAGACCGCCCTGGCTCCCCAGCGGCACTCGGTTGCACCCCTGCCATGTCCCCGCCTGCCTGAAGTCCCGGGAACAGGGATGTGCTCCTGCTCCTGAGACGCAGTGTTGAGGTAGTTTCTTCCAAAAACCTATAAAACAGATTTTTTTTTTTAATATAATGTTTTCAGACTAAAAGAGAAATTGCATAGCCCAACTCTTGCTTTAGGCCAATTTGGAAAAATTGCTTTCACCTTTTCCTCTCCTGTCTTCTACCCCATCACAAGCTCTGGTTATGGTTCTCTTCACCTTAGAATAGCAGTGATAAAAACTGTGTATCTTACAACCTACCAGCACTTGACTGGTACTCCAGAGGGTCATGGAGTAAATAGGTGTTTGATTAAATGTGTGTCTGAAAACACTAAGAGCCTTTGAAAGATAGTGTCAGAGGGCCCGGCTGGTGCTTCTCAGGAAGCTGGTTGTAACAGGTCATGTACTTTCTTCTTTCACCAACTTCCTTTAACGGCTTGATAACATTTCTAGAAGTCTGTCTAGGCAAACGGTGTGAGTGAGGTTTTGCACAAAATCAGGGCTATTTCCCCTCCCTTTCTGAAGGTGAGGTCTCTCAAACTTGCTAATTAGAGAGCAGAGCAGGAAGGAGAATGTCTGAGTCACTGTCTCCAAAGCTAGTAAAACCAAACTCTGAAGAAAAAATAAATAAATAAACGATCTCTTTGGAAATGCCCACAACTTAGTCACTCTGTTAAAACACAATTGACAAAACCTCTTTTCCTTTCAGGCCTGTCCTAAAACAACAGTTAAATCCTGTGAGTCAAGTTGAAGGCTCATTCTCCCCAGTTTGTTGGATATAATGGGGTAATTGCCCAGACTGTAGTTAAATTGTTTCCATTCTGGTGATTGATTCTAAAGGTCTCAAGGTAGATCCAGAACTCCTTTGGACAAGTCTTTGAATCATCTGTCCACCCATAGCACAATGTTGCCAACAATGATGATTTATTTTTTAAAAGGGAAGCAATGATTTTCCTGTTGAACAAAAAGTTCAGCTTCAATCAGAAGATCTGGGGTGGAAATGTGGCTCGACTCCTTATTCGCTGTGTGTCCTTGGGCTCCTTATCTAACCTTTATAAGTCTGTTTTCTTACTCATATAATTGGGACAATAATTGCTAACTGTCAGGGCTGCTGTGTGAATGAAATGAGGTAATATATCCATTGACGCATTCATTTATACTCCAAATAAACTATTTCTCAGCATAAGTTGGCACTATTTGATCTTAATGAGTAACATAAGTTACAAAAAGAAAAAAAGATGATTATTTACTTTAGTTCCTCTCCATTTTAATAGATTTCCATCAGTATTGTAAGAACCATCCTTCCTTAAGAGTTATCCTTTCTTGATGCACAATGCCCCTGCCTTCCATTTGATCTGTGTTTAGTTCATTTTTTTTAATGGTGGTCCACTGGTTAACAGAGAAGGCAATGGCACCCTACTCCAGTACTCTTGCCTGGAAAATCCCACGGATGGAGAAACCTGGTAGGCTACAGTCCATGGGGTCACTATGAGTTGGACATGACTGAGCGACTTCACTTTGATTTTTCACTTTCATGCATTGGAGGAGGAAATGGCAGCCCACTCCAGTATTCTTGCCTGGAGAATCCCAGGGACAGGGGAGCCTGGTGGGCTGCTGTCTCTGGGGTCGCACAGAGTCAGACACGACTGAAGCAACTTAACAGCAGCAGCAGCCAGTGGTTAAGACTTCACCTTCCAATGCAGAAGGTGGGGGTTCCATTTCTTTTTGGGGAGCTAAGATGCCTCTAGGCCAAAACACCAAAGCATAAAACAGAGGCAATGTTGTAACAAATTCAATTTATTACAAAATTTAAAAATAGTTCACATCAAAAAAAAATCTTTAAAAGGAGTATCAAATTAGTTTTTATATTCTATGGAGATGTATTCTCTTTAAGGATATACTTTCCTTCATTTTCAGGGAAGTAGAGTCAATATATCCTTTGGAGGGTCTTTCCTCTCTTCTGACTAAGCCTGGCTTAGGAATGAGTTGTGCCATCATCCATGGACCTGTGAGGGTGAACAGCTGCCAGGCTATGCACACAGACGCTGGTTTATTCTCTTTGATTTTCAGGGATGCTAGTGCCATATTCCTCTTTAAGAGTGTAGTCCAATGTTTCACTTTCCTGATAGACACAATGTTTTTTCTGTATCTTAGATGATTGTCCTAAGCATATCCTGGGAGCTGAGTGTTCAATTTCAATCCTGTTCATTGTTTCGATGGCATTTAGTTGAATTTTGGAGACAGGATTCCTAGACTTCCTTTACTACAGATATTTTCTGTCTCAATCAAATTTCTTATTGCCAACTTTGAATTTCATGCTGTAATTGATTGCAAGCGGCTCTGTTTTCTTCTCACATACACACATCTGGGGGAGACTCAGGAGAGGGTACCCTTTTTTGACCCATCTCAGGTGGTGACAGTACGAAGCAGTTGCTATTTCCTCTCGCTGCTCTTCAGGAGTCATTTTGCTGGTGTTGAGCTCGGAAAGCAGACTTCAAGGTGACAACTACGAGCCTTAGAGTTGGGTAGTGGTTTCGGTTTGCTTGTTTTTCGATCTTCAAAATCCCCTTTCAATCAACATCTTTACTTTTTTGTTGTTGTTACTTAAAAAATTTGTGTACCCATTCACCCATGGATCTGCATTCTATACCACCTTTTGGCTGGGGGAAAAGACCTGGAAAATGAATCCAAACAATGACTATGTTATGTTAAAAGTTATCAATTTTTATCAAAAGTAGAGGGAAAGAAGAAATATCCTTTCTGTCTGTATTTCATGGCACATTTCTATCCAGGGATTCTCTGATGTGCTGGGACATGTTAAAGACATATCACAGTTGAGTCCAAACACTTTTAATGGCAGAAGAAGAGGAAGAGCTGAACAATATTTTTCACCTCTGTTCTCCCTTCCCTTGGAAAAAAAACTATCTACAATTTCTCCATTAGTCGGAGAATCTTTTTCTTTCTTTACTTTCAGAATGTGACAGAAATAATACAGTTTTTTTCAAACAAACAAGAAAATCATTTTGATGTCAATAGCTATTAACCTTTTGGCAGACACAGAAGCACATGAACATTTATTGAGAAGCAAATATATACAAGGTATTGTACTGTGGAAAGTATAAAGATAATAGGTTCTTGTCTTCAAGCAACATGTCTTCATGGACAGACGTTAAACATGCACTGTATATAAAACTTCTATCCAAGGCAGTGGGTAACACATAACACCTGAATTCTATGAAGTTTCTCATAGGAGAGGATATATTGCCCCTGCTAGGAGAGCTTATTATAGACTTCTGGGAGGAAAGAGCCCTGAGGGCTTGGTAAGAGTTTGACTGGCAGAGATAAACATTATTCCAGGTAAAAGAACAGAATTATCTGGGTAGAACCTAATGACTGAATGAATAACACAATGAATAAGTTTTATATAGCTAAAAAAACTGAATTTAATGTAAATTCTAGGACACAGTTTATCGTTGCTGCTATAATTTAAATTTCAGTGGAATTCCTATTCAATGATGATGAAAAGAGTGCATAGTAATACAAAATTCACAAATACAAACAAATGTCGATGATGCAATCCAGATGATCAATCCTGGCCTCAACTGCTTGTAGTCCTTGGACAAGAAGAATTTAAAATTCAGCACCCCAAACCCTGAAATTCAGCCAAGTTCCCCTTAAAGTGTTTGCTATCTCTAGATTACTGTGGGTTGAAGGAATTTTTTATTCTGAATATTTTATCATAAAATACTTTAGCTCATACCCACAATCCATGCTGGATATAAGTTCATAAACCCTGAGGGAGACATATATCCAGTAAGAGAAGATCTGTGTCATCCCTGGCAATTTTCTTTTGGGTGGAGAATACTCTTCTAACAAGATTGCTGGGCACCAACACCATGGAGCTGTGCCTTGTGCAGAAGCAGTAGTTGGCAAAGCAAGGATCCACAGCTATTGGAATCATCCCTGCCATTCACTGTAGGCTGCCCAAGGGCCGGGCGCTATGCATCCACTCGACTTGCACGATCCCGTTTGCTCCTTGTGGCACTTCTAGGGAAGTACTGCCATACACAATATATTTTTTTACTTATCAAGAAACAAAGGATAAGAAAGACTAGGAAAACTGCTGAGGCTCTTAACAGATTCAAACTCAGATTCAAACCCACAGGGCCTGTGTTCTATCTATTTGGGATTGTGACGATTCTAAATATTATATTATTTGAGAGGTACTCACACTTGCTAAAGGAAAGCCTTATTGCTAAGGAAACAAACGAATCCACCAATAGTTGACACTATTAACAAAAACGTACGTGGGAAATACTTCATAAGGTAAGATCTGAAACAATGCATTAAGGGAGAAGTTAGTTTCCCTCCTCTGCTTGTGTTTGCATGACACTGAAGAAAATTACACTTACCCCAGAGTTTTGCCAAATCCCTCAGGCTGGTTGGAAGATAGGCTAGGTTTTATTTGTAAATATTTTCACTTGCGGAGATTTATTTTCTAAACTCATTCTATTGATGGCCCCAGAATTCTAAAGTGAAGGACAAGAAGGAGAAGGAGGAAGAGGAGGAGGATGACAAAAAAAATCATACTGGTTAGTGTTAATTGATGGTTTTTTAAATTCCTTAGTTTTATCAATAAATATTTTCCTAGTCATTCTTTTTCTTCTTCTAATGTCCTAATTGTTAAGAAATTTGAAATAAAATGTTAATTTTCCACTGACATTTCTCAGCTCAATCCTTATTGCTAAAGGAGTGAAGCACAATATCTTACATAAATCATTATCGGTCATCTCACATACTGTTTATTAAATGGTCTCATGTAGTTTATTAAAGTTAAGCATCAGATGTAAGTGTGATTCACCAGACTGATGAGTCCTAGTTTTCAGCTCAATACACCGACAATAGTATATTCAATATACTATAATATATACACAATAAATAATGACAATACTGAATTCCAAGGCTTTTACTTAGTCTTGAGCCTTAAGGTTATTCTACAATTTTTCTCTTCCAAATATGCTTGGTCATCTATAACCACTGATGTTTCCTTCTATTTTAAATACTAAGTCATCTTTATGTATTTATGTGTTTACATACCATTTCTAAAGTGTTGGCTGCAGAGTCAATCATTTGATGTGTTTGGTGGGAAAAAGCAAACTCTGCATGTATCGTTCTCCATTTCTCAAGAAGACAAAAAATGTTATGAATAGAAACTGTTGCCCAGCAAATGTCCAGCGTTCACTTTTGCATTTGATCTTGTCATTATAGAAGACATCTTGCAGACTTCCCTGATGGTCCAGTGGTTAAGAATTTGCCTGTCAATGGAGGATACATGGATTCAATCCCTGGTCTGGAAAGATCCCTCATGAAGAGAAGCAACTAAACCCATGTGCCACGACTACTGAAGCCCTCGCACTATAGAGCTGTTGCTCTGCAACAGAAGCAGCTATCTTTCTCACTGCAACTAGAGAAAGCTCGAGTGCAGCAGTGAAGACTCAGCACAGCCAAAATTAAATAAAATTTTAAAAAGAAGTCACCTTGTCACATGAAGACTATGCTAGAATGGTGTTCAAATAATTCCCATTTAATAAAATATTCAAATAAAATATCTGCATTCAGTCTTCTATGAATTAATTATAATTCTCATCTTAAAAAATACTCAAAAGACTTACAATAAGTCTAATAGAAAACTATCCAACTGGCTGAGAGAATTGGAGAAAAATTGCTATCTTTTCAAAGTCCTATAGGAACAGTACTCTGAACATCCAAAGGCAGAATTGAGGTATTCCACACTAAAATATTTTTTTTTTCTAAAAGAAACAATTCAGAACAACAAGATATAGTTTCATGCCAATGATAAATTTTTTCATGCTTGCATGTGTACTTAACAGGTATCTGAGCTCTCTGGCCAAGATCAGGGAACTGTGGGTCATAACCAAAGTATGTGCTGGATGAGCAAACTCAAACCACCGAAAGGTATTTCCATGGACCTGAAAAACATTTTTGAGGGGAACATTCAGAAATATAGTTCATTTGGACCAGATCTTTTTGATTTCCAGTTTCCTTTTTTCCAAGTCATGGAATGAATTCTTTGATGGAACATACCAGGTTTGCACAGGCTAATGAAAAAGCCACATATACTTTTTTTTTATTTTTATTAATTTGAGGCAAAACTCCTGGTTAGGCTGTTCAAAGAAGACAAGAGCCTTGCAATTAGGTTCATTAATGTAGCTTAGGGTCTGGTTTCCTTTACTCCATGGCTTCCAGAGGAAGATCGATCTCTATCCTTGTCTAGTAAAATATCAGCTTATAATGAAAGCATAACTCTTTGATGTATTTCTTTGTAGAATCTGCTTTCAGAAACTTTTGATGCTTTGCTTTATCTCCTCCTATTAGGGCTTTTATCTAACCCCCAAAAGTCACCCACCAAAGCAGACACTCTGAAGTCCCACTGGGCTCCCATCAGTCCAGTAGAGAGGGCTGACATGACATATTAGTCTTAAATCGAAAACATATGTTTGAAAAATGCCTAGTTTCCTGGCAATAATTAAGAATGCGACTTGGCAGATTGGCAACCACATAAAACAATCGTTAGTAAACCTTATATTTATTATGTTCCCATTTTATGGAAATGAAACCCACATTACAAATATGTATAGGAAACTGGACCCAAAATGATGCACAGGTAGAATTAATTATGATGAAGATGAAAAGAACATCAGCAATTTTTTTTCTAATTCCCTTTTCTTATCCCAAAAAGGTCTCCCCCAAAAGCAGCCACATCAAAACATTTAAAATTTTCTTTCTATTAACTTTTAAAACCATCTTGGATAAATTTCCTCATCAGTACTCATCTATCAGTGTCTCACTAAAGAGTTCTGGTGTACAACTAATTAAGATATAGGAGGCTTTTGCTTTATAAATGTAAAAAAAAAATTCCAGATACTTAAAAAGCCCCTTCAACCCTTCTGTAAATACATGCATTATAATATATATGTATGTAATATATATGCATGTATATATTATAAATGGACACACATTTAGGAATGATATTCACTAAGAATATACAAGTATAACAACATTTCCTGCTAAAATATTGAAATAAATCTGTCCAACAGAAAATATTCACTGCACCAAGCCTTCCATGAGTAACTCTATCTTTGCCCTTCAGACCCATTGAATGTCCCCATAAGCTAGCCAAAAAAAAGCCAATGGCTCCGGCCTTTACTCCATTGTCCTTTCTGTTCAGTGGTGCCTGTGTTGCCCTGGTTGAAAACTTGTTACATATCTTGAAAATCACTTCTGCACACAAGTATTGCCTCAGGTGCATGACCTGTTCACACATGAAGAGACTCTCTACTTTGAAGAGCAACAGTGTTAGTAGTATGGAAGCCATCTAGTCAAGAAGGCTATGGAGCCAGTCACCCAACAGCAAGCAGGCAAACACACATCCACTTTATTTTAGTTATTCATGAATATATGGCAAAATGTAGCAATATTTTTCTCTTAAAGAGGTAAATAAGATACTATAGACTATATATCAAAGAGGACCAAGTAGATCCAATTCAGAAAATGTTGGAAAAGTGGTCATGGCCATGAAGTGTGTGTAGGACCAAAAATATAACTGGCAAACTTTTCCATGGTGCATCTTCTATCCATAAAAGTGAAGAAACAGAAGTTTTCACTCTCCATTTGCCTTGTTTCATGTGAAGTAAGCCAGGTCATCTAAGCAGTAACATTTATTTTGTTTTCTAAATTGCTGACTCTGAAAAAAATTCTCTTTCTTACAAAGTTCAAATTCTAAATAAAACCCTGGGATGGGGAATTCAAGAGTCTCTAGAGAAAATGTTTTAAAATTAGAATCATCTTAGAAATATGTTAGTGACTAAATATGACACTGTTTTCCTTTTATCTTTTTTTTTGTATTTTTATATTCTTATGTGCCAGTATTTTCTCTATAAATTTTAGAGCACTTTTGGTCATTTAGATAGTAATTTGTACATTATTTAACAAGAATGCTAGTTTCATTCTTTCATACAGTCTTTCACTTTACATCTATTTATTGATTCCGCTTGGGAGTTTTATTTGACTTGGTAGAATGTCTTTCTAACTCTAGACATAAGTGCATAATAAGAAATCATTAATTAAATTTAACAACCATACATTGTATCCATTATTTTGTCACAATTTAAGTTTTCATTCATTGTGCCTACTTGCTTAAGTGGCGTCCAACTCTTTGAGACCCTATGGACGATAGCCCGCCAGGCTCCACTATCTATGGGATTCTCCAGGCGAGAATACTGGAGTGGGTTGCCGTGCCCTCTTTTAAGGGATCTTCCTGACCCAGGGATTAAACCCATGTCTCTTAAGTCTCCTGCTTTTGCAGGCAGGCTCTTTACCACTAGCGCCACCTGGGAAGTCCTACGTTTTCATTAATTCAATTGAATTAAAGTGGTTTGCCATTTACCACTGGTTTTCAAGCAAATTTTTGTGAGTTCTAATTATGATTTGGAGGCTCTAAGAAGTATAATGATTATAGTAAATGATGATGGTGGTAGAATCTTGTGGTTAAGCACAGAAGCTCTGACGATAGAAGACAAGCAAACTAAGCAACCAGTTAGGTTTACACCTGAAACTGCCAGTTACTAACCCTATGACCATGTGCAAATTATTTTAACTCTTTCTAGCTCAGTTTCTTTAGCTTTAAAATGAGAGTAAGGATTAAATAGAATTATGCATGTATGACATATAATAAATAAAAACTATTAGTAGTAATAGTAGTGATAGTAGCAGCAGTAGTGTTAGTAATTATCATAAACTATGAAGACAGATCCTCAGAAAATTATGAAAGCAAGTTCTTTATCCGATCAGATAAAAACTTAGTCTCATGTCTAGAAAATACTCTCAACACTGACATGTTTTCATCAGCTCAGAAGAACTATTAACTTTGACTCTCTTTTAATCACCTTCTCTTTATCGTGTTGAAGAATCACTGCCCTAGGATTATAAGGTTGAACAACAATACCTGACACTAGACAGATGAGATCAATGGCAGTTTTTTAGTCACATATGCTCACAACCCAGAGAATGGGACACCACATGCCATGGCAGGGATGGGGAACCACATGAGGGTTGTGCTCAGGAACAGGGTGATAAATCAGGGGCTGCAGATGTATCCAGTGATGAAGTACACTCTGGTTTCCACAAGAGGATATAATTGATGTGGCTGAATAATTTCTTAGACTGGCAGGGAGCTGAAGCCCATGAAAAGATCGTGATGCTGGGAAAGATTGAGGGCAGGAGGAGATGGCAGAGACAGAAGATGAGATGGTTGGGTGGCATCACCGACTCAATGGACATGAGTGAGCAAACTCCAGGAGATAGTGAAGGACAAGGAAGCCTGCCATGCTGCAGTTTAGGGGTCACAAATAGACACGACTGAGTGACTGAACAACAATGACAATTCAGGAATAAGCAGGCACTGTGCCTGGTTCCCTGGATAAAGAGTGCCAACTGGCTAGGGGACCTGACCCACAGAATAGAATATGGAGGGGATTTTGCAGTTAGGCCAGAGGAGGCCTCCTCATTGCCCCAGATGTCAAGGCAGCACATAATACTGGAATTTAACATGAGTCATGAGTAGAGTGGTGGAATTAAGTTGTATCCAACTCTTTTGCGACCTCATAGACTGTAACCTGCCAAGTTCCTCTGTCCATGGGATTTCCCAGGCAAGAATACTGGAGTGGGTTGCTGTTTCTTCTCCAAGGAGTATAAGCATTACATCACATCTTTTCTTCATGATGTGTTTAGTCTCAAAACCAGACCAAACAAAAAAACCTAAATGATACTCAATTAAATTGACTGAGTGCTGCCACATACAGGAGTTTTAAGACCTACTGAGATTATTCACCCAGGCATTGCTAAGTCTCACTTCTGGGAAGGAAGATACTACCTGTGGTTACATTACCATGCATCAGAGTGAAACAGACACCTGGCCACCTGGTACATGGGAAGGAAGTTGTGTCAGAGAGCTCAGGTCTACAGACATGCAAATGCTGCTCTGATTAATTCAGATCACCCATCGATTTGGTTCATTATATAGTTATATGAACAATACTGACATAATTTTGTGGTTTAGATACCAGGCTGCCAAATCACATTGCTTTCCTCTTAGTCCTCTTCTTCATGTACTCAAGAGTCTACTTCATGCAGCTGCCCAACTAGCTATTTCTAGATGGCAGGAGAACAAAGGTAATTGCTTTCTCAGTTTTAGTATCTCATTGCTCTAAAATGTGCTTTCCCATAGGGAATAGTCTCTGCTTCAGTGAGTCAAAGGTTAGGTGTCCTCATTATTCTATTATTTAGGGAGACATCCAAGAATAATCATAATTTTCCTTGTGACCGGCACATCATTAGAGTTGCTTTTTTTTTTTTTATCAAATAGTTCCATTTTAAAGAATGAAATATTTTGAATGGCTGAGATATCATTGGATATTCATTTTTCTTGTTTCATTATTGTGTTTCTTGGGTATAAGAATATGAGAGCATTTTCTTTTTTGTCCCAGAAAATTAAAAAACCCAGTGTTTAAATCTTCAATTCAGTTCAGTTCAGTCGTTCAGTCACGTCCAACTCTTTGTGACCCCATGAATTCCAGCACGCCAGGCCTCCCTGTCCATCACCAACTCCCGGAGTTCACTCAGACTCACATCCCTCGAGTCAGTGATGCCATCCAGCCATCTCATCCTCTGTCGTCCCCTTCTCCTCCTGCCCCCAATCCCTCCCAGCATCAGAGTGTTTTCCAATGAGTCAACTCTTTGCATGAGATGGCGAATCTTAAGTACAGAAATTAAATTCTCAAACCATCAGCAGCTGGCCTTGAAGCTTCTGTCAAGGGAAGAACCCAGAGCAGTTCAGTAGGTCTAGGCAAGTGTTTATAGTCAACGCATCATAATTCAAAAGCCTGCAGTTCATTCCCTTCCTGCTCTTTTCCACTTCTCTGGAGGTAGGGCTTTAGGATTTCATGTTTTCATTAATGTCTCCTTCACAGATCTTGTAGAGAACATGAAAAAAGAAAGAACTTAAAACCATCAATTTCTCTATCTTAGCAACTCTGGTAAACATTTTTTTAAAGTTTAAAAAAAACTCTGTCAAGTTTTTTTAAAGAGAAAAACTAAAATTAACTGTGGAACTCAATTTTACATTCCCACCCTCCCTATGTCATATACATCTGATAGAGCTTGAAATAGTGTCAATTATAATGTGATACAATTTGGCATATAGGAAGGGGTAAAAATGCACATAGGCTTCCCAGTAGCCCAGTGGTAAAGAATCTATCTGCAATGCAGGAGACACAGGAAATGCTGGTTTGATCCTTGAGTTAGGAAGATTCCCTGGAGGAGGTCATGGCAACCCACCCCAGTATTCTTGCTGTCCCATGGACAGAGGCGGCTTTGTCTATGTCTGACTCTTTGCAGTCCTTGGGCTCACAAAGAGTTGGATACGACTGAAGTGACTGAGCAGCAGTCACAAAAATGCACTGTGATTTATTCAGTTCATTTATATCAACTGATTCTAAAAGAAATCAGTAATTACACTTTCACATCTACTATACACACAGATCAGTGGTCAGCTCTGTAGTTAAATATGTGTCATTTTACTTAATTTCAAAAGTTTTGGAATTATCTGACTAGCAATGCCACCTAATTACAGTTGACCTTTGAACAACATGGGTTTCAACTACAAGGGTCCAGGTACACAGAGACTTTTCTAGTGAATAGCGGTGATACACACTGACAGTTTGTTGACTCTGCAGATGCAGAATTGGGGATACAGTGGGCTGACTTTGGAACTGTGGATCTTGGTTTCCACTGAGGGTCCTGGAATCAATCCCCTGTGGATATCCAGGATCAGCTATATGTGGATTTTCAACTGCTCAGGATCAGTGACCTGAACCCTGGTATTGTTCAAGAGTCAACCATAATGTCTATCCATCTCAATTAAAATCCAAGCAGTAGTCTGTAGAATTCTATGAATTAATGACTAAATCACCCCAAATAGTATATTTTAAGAGCAAAAATATTGTGTTGAACTAAATATCACCTTACAGCCCATAAATACAGTAGGATTTAAATAATTTTTCAGGAAAGGCTTCAAAAAGTTTAAATTCTAGAATTTGGACACTGTGACTTAATCCTTGTATCAGTAGCAGACTTATCAGGAATATAAAGAATTTGGAATATTTCCCACAGAGCGGATTTAGTGTAGGATTGATTACACAGATGATGGGGCCTCTAGGAATTTAAACAGAGGCTGCTAAGATAAAATTTAGCAATAGCAGAAAGCCATTTACACTCATCAGCTGAAGACATAAAGGAAGGAAAGGATGCTAGTGTTGCCCATGGCAGAAGTCAGGAGCTGGAGTTACAGCTACTGCAAAGTCATCACCAGAGGAAAGAAAGAAAACAGAAGTCCCCTAAATTCGCTCTTTCTCTTCAGCCTCTGGCTATGCTTCCCACTGGCCAAACGCCTTTGAAAGCCAGTTTATATGTAGGTTAGGATGACAGCATGCAAGGCCCGACATTCTACCTCTGCTGCACCACCTCCCGATCCTGAAACATGGAGCAGAGCAGGGAAGCACATCAAACAGACCTAATGGCAAACAGGCCTCTAACTGGCGCTGGGACAGTTCCTACATTTCATTCTAAACAATCTGTGGCATTTTCATCCACACGTAAAAGTGCCTAATTATGAACTTATCATAAAAATCACATGGTGAAAGCTATGTAAATTCCTTTAGAAATATGTGAGAAATAGTTTGCAAACTGCATTGTCTAGAGGAAAATATTGTGAAAGAGTATATCATATGCTGGGTGCTTGATGAATGATCAGTTTTAGGGATGAACACAATGGACTCTCCATAAGTGTACACCTCAGCTGGTTAGAAGGAGATATACGCATTGGCAAACTAGAGATTAGAGAGCATTGGCTGTAAATTTTCAGTGCGCTCCATCACTTGGATAAGTATAGTTTGAAGAAAAATGACAAGATAGTGAGTCCTTTAAACAGAGAAGATTAATGAAGGTTAAAGAGTAAATAGGACTTCAGAATATATATATATATATATATATATATATATAAAAGAAAACATAGAAACCCTAAGGTAAGAACAAATGCTATGAATAAAAGTATTTCTAAAATATAAGCTTTAGAAATACTGGTTGGATGGCATCACCGACTCAATGGACATGAGCTTGAGCAAGGTCCAGGAGATGGTAAAGGATAGGGAAGCCTGGCGGGCTGCAGTCCATGGGGTCGCAAAGAGTTGGACATGACTGAGCAACTGAACAACAGGCCTTAGTATTTAAAATTAAAAACTTACTGGAATTAGAGAGAATAGGAATTAAAGTATAAAGGTAATAGAGATTATGTACAACTAAAGAGAGAATTAATGAGCTGAAAAACAGACAAGAGAAAATTACTCAGAATGTAGGCAAAGAGGAAAAATGATTTAAAAAAAATGAAAGAGAAGATTTAAAAAAAACTTAGGATAGAATAGGTAATACATCTATTAAGGTTTCTGAAAGAAGAAAATCATAAAAATAGGGCGAGATAATATTTGGGGTAATAAAACAGAGTTGTTATTCATTGTTCAGTCTGCTCAGTCGTGTCCGACTCATTGTGATCCCAATGACTGCAGCACGCCAGGCTTCCCTGTCCTTCACCATCTCCCGGAGCCTGCTCAAACTCACGTTCATCGAGTCAGTGATGCCTTCCACCCATCTCCTCCTTTCCTTGTCCCCTTCTCCTCCTACCTTCAATAATTCCCAGCATCAAGGTCTTTTCTAATGAGTGGGCTCTTAGCATCAACAATGTGGACATTTACAAAATTGAGGAAAGACATAAGTCTTTAACTTGGTGGCATATACTGAGTCTTGAGTAGGAGAAATACAAATAAATTCAAGACTAAACTTATGAGAATAAATTTGAGGAATCAACACAAAAAGAAACATCTTAAAAGTTACTAGAGAGAAGCACAGAAAAAAATCTTAAAAGCTACCAGAGGTAAAAATTAGTTGCATGCAAGGCAATACAATCAGACTGACAGCTGACTTCTCATGAGCAACAACAGATAGGTGGAGGAGAAATAAGAGAATTTAGAATTTAGAATTCCATACCCTGGTAAATCATCATTTATATGGCAAAAATAGATATAGACACATTAAAAAGATAATTTATAGGTCTTTGTTAAGAAAATCAATAAAATATACTCTTTTTCAAGAAAATAATTTTAATCCAAAAATGTAGAAAGGGAGAGGCAGCAGTGAGCAAAGAACCTGGAAAATATATTGGTAAATATAAGTAAGAAATGACATTAATAATAATAAATTTTGACTGGGGATTCAGTAGGCAGAAAAATGGCACCCTCCTCTCCCCACCTAAAAACGACAAGGGAACTTCTGGATATGCTACTTTACATGGTAAAAGGGACCTTGCAGATATGAATAAGGTTAAGGTCCTTGAGATGGGGAGATTCTACTGGATTGTTCGGGATATTCCTTTCCTAGGAGCCATCTGATCTGAACATATGAATCATTAAAATCCAAGATTCTTCCTTGGATGCCATGAGAGAAAAAGATGCAACAGTGCCAGAAAAGTTAGAGAGAATGAGATGTGAAAAGGATGTGACTTGTCATGGTTGTCTTTGAAGATAAAGGGAGACATGAACCAAGGAATAAGGGTGGTCTCTAGAAGCTGGAAAAGCTTAGAAAACAAGTTCTCTCTGGTAGCCATGTTTACACTTTTATTTTTGCCCAGTGAGAATTGTATTGTGTTTCTGATTTACAGAACTGTAGGATTATGCATTTGTATTATTTGAAGCTACAGAGTTTGTGGTCATCTGTTACAGCAGCAATAGAAAAGTAACATAGAGTAAATAGGTATTACTAAAAGCAATAATAAGAAGACATTTAGGAAAAGAAATAGAAGAATTCCCTTAGAATGTTTGTAAATATTCTCAGGACCTTGTGTAATGTTAGATTTTGTTGAGTGAAATAAGCAAGTTAAAAATGTAAGTGTACACTTTCGTGTTTTGCACGATGCATTATTAGATATTCATATTGTTTCTCCCACTGGGAGAAAACCAAAAAATATATATTAAGTATTTAAATTTTGCTTTATTAGTAATATCAAAAAAGATAGAAATCCAATCAATACTTATGGGGCTGGATGTGGGAAAGTATTAACCTGTCTAATTGGTGTGACTAGGGAAGATACTTGGAGAAGGCAATGGCACCCCACTCCAGTACTTTGCCTGGAAAATCCCATGGACGGAGGAGCCTGGTAGGTTACAGTCCATGGGGTCACTAAGAGTCGGACACGACTGAGCAACTTCACTTTCATGCACTGGAGAAGGAAATGGCAACCTACTCCAGTGTTCTTGCCTGGAGAATCCCAGGAACGGGGGAGCCTGGTGGGCTGCTGTCTATGGGGTCGCACAGAGTCGGACACGACTGAAGCGACTTAGCAGCAGCAGCAGCAGCAGCAGGGAAGATACTACCCTGTGTGACAGGGGAGAGTAGGAAAGGTAGGGGAAAAAAAAGACTTGTGAGGCCAAAATGTATCCTCAGAGATAAACCCCAGGAACATTAAAGCAACTTTTGTTTAGAGGTTCTCTCTCAAATATAAATGACTTGCATTTTTATTTTTGTTAATTCTTGAACTTCATTAATTGATGAAGTTCAGGAAACATGGTCCAAGGCTTCTCAAGGTGGGAGACTAATAGCATAATAGGTTCCCTCCCCTCAAGCTTGGACTTTAAAAGTCTACATTCATGGTGAAACAGTGAGCAAGAAATAAATCTCTCCACAGTGCCACATTTAGGAAAACTTGCCTTATTGCCATACAAATCAAAATGTGGATTAAGATTCATAAGTGAGTTGTATTAATAATTTCTTCTCACGTGGATTTTCAGCCCATATTCACATCACTTGGGTAATCCAAAACATTTCAAGCTATAAATTTAAAGTGGTTCCACACCTTCAAGTAGTGGTGACAGGAGCCTTGTAGAAGCAAGACTAAATCTTGCTTTGGAAGACTGAACTTTAGGTTTCTAAGATTGCCACACAAAAGTTTCCAAAGAAAATGAGTAGATTATGGTAAAAAAAAAAAAAAAAAAAAAAAGTCTAAGCAATTATATGAGCATTATGGACAAAAAGTAGGCAAAAAGACAGATAATAGAACAGCAAAGACTTTAGATATTATATTTTCACCCACAGATTACAAAACAACAAACTTTGAAATGAGAGGATGGGAAACTGCCAAAAATGACCTAGCAACTTAAATAAATTGTAGCACAATGAGCTGGAAGGGCAACCAGAGTGCCTTCAATCAGAGGGCTATGTGGAAAAGACATGGAGTGTAGCATAGATTTACTGGCTTGCCCCTGAACTCTGGTAACTGCTATAAGTCACAATATAATTCACAGGGACCTTGATCATCTTGACATTCTATAGAAACTCTCACTGCTCACCAATGTTGATGACATCATAGCAATTAAATATTCTAAGCAACAGAAACTATAAAGTATCTCATAACATATCTAACAAAGAATGTGCAAATCCTTTATTGAGAAAATAGTAAAGTGTTGTTGGAAGACATAAAAGACTTAAACAAATAGAGCAGCATACCATGAAGATTATATTACAAATACATCAACCTTTACACATTTTATCTATAAATGAATATAATTCCTATCAAAATTCCAAAAGGGATTTTTTGTGAAACTTGAAAAGCTTACTTTAAAATTTATGTGGAAGAATAAAGGGCACAGAATAACCAATAAAAATTCAGAAAAAAAAGAAAAAGGAGTCAAGAATTATACAACAAAATAATAATTGAAACAGTGTGGTATTGGTACACAGAAAGACAAGTAAGCCAATGAGACTGAGAAAGATCTAAGAAATAGATTCATGCATTTATGGAACAGCATTTTGTGACAGATCTGGCTTTATACAGGAAATGAGGGACTATTTAATAAGTTGTATTGGCACAATAAGCCATTGATACAGGAAAATGTAAATTGATATAAAGTGAAAGTGAAAGTGAAGTCGCTCAGTCGTGTCCGACTCTTTGTGACTCCATGGACTGTAGCCTATCAGGCTCCTCCATCCATGGGATTTTCCAGGCAAGAGTGCTGGAGTGGATTGCCATTTCCTTCTCCAGGGGATCTTCCCGACTCAGGAATTGAACCTGGGTCTCCCGCATTGCAGGCAGATGCTTTACCTGCCTGAGCCACCAAATGTAAATTACACAAAAATTTAAATTAAAATATAAATTTTGGGGTATGCTATCTTCAATCTACAGCATACGCACAAATTAATATGGATAGATATAATACCTTCACTGATGCAATAGACACGAACTTGGGCAAATGCCAGGAGATGGAGAGGGAGAGGGAGGCCTGGTGTGCTGCAGTCCATGGGGTCACAAAGAGTCAGACATGACTGGGTGACTGAACAACAACAACAACAATACCTTCATTTGAAAAGCAAAACTTGAATATCTTCAGAGAAAAAACAGGAACATCTTTATGGCATTGAAAAGAATTAAATCCCTTAAATAGGGCACAGGAAGTAGAAGCAAGAAGAGATGGATTAAAATGACCAGCTTAAGGGGAGGAGCTTGGGGAGAGAGTGGAGTGGGAGGAGGGTTAGCACATGTAAGCTTTCATATACAGAATAGATAAACAATAAGTTTCTACTATATAGCACAGGAGTTGACTCATTGGAAAAGACTCTAATGCTGGGAGGGATTGGGGGCAGGAGGAGAAGGGGACGACAGAGGATGAGATGGCTGGATGGCATCACCGACTCAATGGACGTGAGTCTGAGTGAACTCTGGGAGTTGGTGATGGACAGGGAGGCCTGGCGTGCTGGAATTCATGAGGTCGCAAAGAGTCAGACACAACTGAGCGACTGAACTGACTGACTGATGTAGCACAGGGAGCTATATTCAATATCCTCTGATAAACCATAATGGAAAAGAATACTTAAAAATAATATATATACATATACATATAACTGAAAATGTTTCTAAAAATAAAATAAATGACCCCCCTAAGATGAAAATTGTATATCACAAAATGCAATAAATGAGAAAATAAGCAACTTATTGGGAAAACATATTTGCACAACATAAAAGTAAATCATTAATGTCAAGACTGTATAAAGATTTTTCCTAAAATCAATTTTTTAAATGTAGTCAAACAGCCAATGGAATTGGAAAAAGATATATTTAAATATATATAAGAACAATTCACTAAAGGAGAAATGCAAATATTATAAGCCAGTAATATAAACACAGATGGCCAACTTCAGAAGGAAATGGAAAAATGTGAAATAAAATGCCACTTCATACTTATCAGACTGGCAAAAATGTTAAAGTCTGAGAACATATGATAAGGAGATTGGGCAATAAGTATGTCAGCACAATAACTATGGAAAATAATTTGTTTATGCCAATAATGATTTTGATATACATGTCCTACAACTAGTTATTTTGCTCCCAAGTATACACCCTAGACAACTGACTACCTACACAACTTGACAAGGAGACACGTTGCAGCCATTTAAATGGTGCATCTCCACCACTGTCATTGTTTTTATGGACTATTGAGGAGTATTACCACAAAAGACCACCACCTGTATCATCTTGATCGCCATCCCCAAAGTAGACTTCCTTTGCATAAGTTCCCAAAGTACTAAGTACAGTAAGGGAGACAAACACAGTCCTTAGCTACGAGGGCATGAAATTTGAAGCGCACACACACACATACAAACATGACCTGTAAAATCATTTGGCAAACTCATAAATTATGCAGTGAGCTCATAATTATCAATAATAATGGATTACAGACTTGATAACACCCTGCAGAGGCTAATTGCTATGAAATCCAGACCTTATTTTACCAGTAATTTCAACTTTCTTTCCTGTCGATGTTCTTGAACTTTTTATTTATTGGAAACTCTGTTGAGGACATAATCCTGACCAGTCTGAGGTGTAAGACTGGAAAAATCAACAAATAGCTGAACAAAGTTATCAGTTTTCTTTACATCATTAGCCACACAAAGGTGTTGTTCTCAATTCTCTCATCAAAGTTCTCTGTTCTCAGTTCTCTAGTGTCTATCAGGTTCCTCCCCTTTGCAGATCTTCTAAGTGAAGAATTGGGCTGTTTATTAATGCTGTGTGCTCAGATGCTCAGTTGTGTCCAACTCTTTGCGAACACACAGGCTCCTGGGTCAGTGGGATTCTCCCAGTAAGAATACTGGAGTGGGGTGCCATTTCCTCCTCCAGGGGAACTTCCCATCTATATTAATTATACTACCAAACTTAGACAAAAGGTGGACATGCAGAAAGATAATTACAAGGTCATGTGTATTAGTTCAGTTCAGTCTGAACTGTCAGTCAGACAGTTCAGTCAGTCACTCAGTTGTGTCCGACTCTTTGCGACCCCATGGACTGCAGCACTCCAGGCTTCCCTATCCATCACCAACTCCCAGAGCTTGCTCAGACTCATGTCCATTGGGCCGGTGATGCCATCCAACCATCTCATCCTCTGTCGTCCCCTTCTCCTCCCGCCTTCAATCTTTCCCAGCATCAGGGTCTTTTCCAATAAGTCAGTTCTTCCCATCAGGTGGCCAACGTATTAGAGTTTCAGCTTCAGCATCAGTCCTTTCAATGAATATTCAGGACTGATTTCCTTTAGGATTAACTGGTTTGATCTCCTTGCAGTTCAAGGGACTCTCAAGAGTCTTCTCCAATACAACAGTTCAAAAGATTCTTCAGCACTCAGCTTTCTTTATAATCCAACTCTCACGTCCATACATGACTACTGGAAAAACCATAGCTTTGACTAGTGGGACTTTTGTTGGCAAAGTAATGTCTCTGCTTTTTAATATCCTGTCTAGGTTGGAGAAGGAAATGGCAACCCACTCCAGTACTCTTGCCTGGAAAATCCCATGGACAGAGAAGCCTGGTAGGCTACAGTCCATGGGGTCGTAAAGAGTCAGACATGACTGTGTGATTTCACTTTCACTTCACTTCTCGGTTGGTCATAGCCTTTCTTCCAAAGAGCAAGCATCTTTTAATTTCATGGCTACAGTCACCCTCTGCAGTGATTCTGGAGCCCCCAAAAATAAAGTCTGTCACTGTTTCCATTGTTTCCCCATCTATTTGCCATGAAGCGATGGGACTGGATGCCATGATCTTAGTTTTCTGAATACTGAGTTTTAGCCAACTTTTTCACTCTCCTCTTTCACTAACCTGCAAAACAAATTGTTCTTTCCAAATGTTATGCAGATGGGTTTACAGTCTTGGTAATATTGGATCAGAAAAGTTTCCCCAAAGCTCTAAACTCAAACATTAGATGCATTTGTGTTGAGATATCTGAATTTGTGAAGTGTATCTGTGTACTTGCAAATAGCTATCAGCAGCATTATGCAAAGTTTAAATCAATGGTTATCTTCAGCATGTAATTTCAGGACCCCAGATTTTTCCACCATGAGATTGTACTATTAATGATTCATTTCTTTCATTCACTGCTGAAGTGTAAAAATTCTCCAGGAAGTAAATGAATTAAACATCATCATTAATGGAAACAAGACTGCAGCAACAACTCTGTGTCAACTTTTACAAATGATTAATTTCAACATCTTTAAAACTCAGATATTGTATGTATGTGTTAATTTGAAAGAAATCTGGCTGAAAAAGTCTTGTTAAGTTTTTATTTTGTGGATCTATCCAGATTTCAGGTAATATTTGCATGTGTGAATCTGGCCTCCATATTCCTTTATATATTTTTGTGTGAGGCAAATACTGGAAATACTAAAACAGAAATAAATGTATACTTAGATGTTTTTATCTCAGATTTGCACACACTGGCAACATATTCATGTGTATACAGAAATTAAAGCTCATAGCAATATTTGTTAGTAGAGAAATGTGATTGATTTTGCCTTTCAGTAAAAATTTGATTTTTAAAAAAGCTATTCATTTTTCGCAGTGCTGGGTCTTCATTGCTGTGCCTGTGCTTTCTCTGCTTGTGGCTAGTGGGGGCAACTCTTCGTTGTTGTGCATGAGCTTCCCCTGCGGTGGCTTCTCTTGTTGCAGAGCACGGGCTTCAGCAGTTGCAGCATGCAAGCTCAGTGGCTGTGGCTCTCAGGCTCTAGAAGATGCGCTCAGTAATTGTGGCAAATAGGCCCAGCTGCTCCTCGGCATCTTGCTGGACCTGAGGTTGAACCTGTGTTCCCTGCACTAGCAAATCGACTTTCATCCATTGTACCACCAGACAAGCCCCAAAATTTGACTTTTATCATTCTAGATAGTCTTATTTTCCCAAACACCCAAAATTAATCTTTTAAATTCTGTAAATATAACAGAATTTATATAAAGAATATATATAAAAAATATATATATATAACAGAATATAAAGAAAAATCATTGCAAAATATAATAAACATTTACCTGAATCTATTTCAACATTAAATTTAGTTCTCATTAAAATTCCAGTTTGACTTAAGCTTTATACCCTGTCAAAACAGAAATATTTTACAAGAAACAGAATGCTTTAAAACCTAATAATTAAGTTTTGAAAACAGAATTAATAAAGAAAAAATAACTCAATCTGTTGTAATAGCCTCATTCAAAAAAATCATGGTTAGTATTTTACACTACTAGTTTATGTTCTTCCAATCATTTCTCATGTGCATATGTATTTTTAACATAATTGTAATCAATGTTTAAAATTTGTATACTGATTTTCACTAGGCTTTATGAGAACAATTTTCCATGTTTTATATGGGCTTTGTATCTCTAATTTTACTTAAAAATAAAATATTACAATTAATTATCCTATGGTTGACTATGCTGCCAAGTTGCTTCAGTCGTGTCCGACTCTGTGCGACCCCATGGACTGCAGCCTACCAGGCTTCTCTGTCCATGGGCTTCTCCAGGCAAGAACACTGGAGTGGGTTGCTGTTTCCTTCTCCAATACATGAAAGTGGAAAGTGAAAGTGAAGTCACTCAGTCGTGTCTGACTCTTAGCGACCCCATGGACTGCAGCCCACCAGGTTCCTCCATCCATGGGATTTTCTGGGCAACAGAACTGGAGTGGGGTGCCATTGCCTTCTCCATGGTTGACTATATAAAACTTAAATATCAATTTTCGATTTACAAATGGTACAATGGTTGATCTCTTCATGAAAGTAGCTTTTTTACAGATACAAGATAAAGTCCAAGAAATAAAATTCTGAGTAAGAGAATGTGAGCATTTTTTAAAAACTCTTGCTACATGTTGTCCATTTACCTTATAGAAGTTTATTGTTTAGTCACTAAGTCTTACTCTTTTGTGACCTCATGGACTGTACCACACCAGTTTCCTCTGTTCATGGGATTTCCCAGGCAAGAATATTGGATCAGGTTGCCATTTCCTTTTCAAAGGGATCTTCCCAACCCAGGGATTGAATCTGTGTTTCCCACATTTGCAGGCGGATTTTTACCACTGAGCCACCAGCTCAGCCCTTATAGAAGTTTATTTTTATCAATATACACAGGCACAGTAATGCATGAGAATTTCCACTACCATAACAGAGTTCATTAAATATAGCTTAATATTTTATGATCTCTGTTATGATTATCAGGGATATAGTATTGGCACAAAGAGTTAAAATGTCATGAATCTCTGAAGAAATTCTGGAACTTGATAAAGCACTTGATGATGAAAAGTACTTTATCTTTTCCTTCACTCCCTCTCCTTTCTTTCTTTCCTTCCTTCCCTCTTTTTTTACTTTTTTTTTTTTTTTTCATGAGAACCAGTGGTGGTACATTTTCTTTTTGGTATTAAGGTTGAATAGAGTCTGTTAGATGCTGGTCAAAGTATTAAATGTCTTGCTATAAAATTAGCAAGTCAAAACTGAAGCAACCTCCTCTCAGGTTTTACGCCCTTTATTACTGCTATCAATATGCTTTGAGTTCAAGCATCATTAAAAAACATAATCCCTGTTTACTCAAGAACTCTGTTGAACTGCATGGAGCTCCCTGTGAGCCTGCACCCAGAAGTCTGTCTATGGCCTTAATTTGTTGATGGAGCCAGATTCTAAGTGCATTTCTCAGCATGATGATGTCATTGCACAATAACAGAACCACTGCTACATGGTTCTTGTCTTTATTAGGCCGAATACATGCCCTTAGGGGCTTCTCATCACTGCTTGAGACTTTTCCTCTTAATCTTCAGGTTCTTTGGTCCTTTAGGACATAGGATTTCTTTATCTCCATTTTCCACCCTTTCCTAAAGCAATGCTTCTTGCTCCATTTTTTCTCCTCATTAGGCTGCTGGCCTCTGCCATCCCCTCCCTGTCTTCAAATCCCAGTTCCCTCACATACTAATGGCATAACCTAGTGCAACTTACTAATGACTCACTTAAGTTTCCTAATCTTTAAAATAGCCATAATATTACTCATCACCTGTTTGTTGTGAGTGCAGGAGGTGTGAGTCTCATTCTCTAAATTCAAGTATCTAAGACATCTAAGTTCATTTGCCATAATGCACATTCATTTCTGACCCCAGGCCTCCTTGTCTGGCCTGTAATAGATTCCAACCCATTCGTCATTGGAACTACTCCCATCGTAACCAGGAAGGCTTGCATGCTGTCTGGAAAGTGTGAAGGGTATTTTGGTCTACTAGTCTCCAAGGTCTTATGAGAATCACTGATGTCCTGTATGTCTAAGCCAGCAGTATGTCTAAGGCACCTGGAGCTCACTAGCATCCACTTTTGGGATTCAGTCCTTTTTGACAAGGCCGGGGATGCAATTCCTGTGATCATCCTGGGTACACCCTAGGGCTGTTTCTCTTGCCTTTGGGCTTTTGCCCAGGAAAAGAGCTCATGGTGTCCTTCCTTGGAACCACAAAACTCCCCTTCCTGCCCAGGCTGTTGCACATGTGTGTGTGTGTGTGTGTGTGTGTGTGATATTCCACTGCTGGTTGTCTGGGCAAAGATTTTCACTCCTAAATCTTTTGGAAACCATTGCTGCAAAAATATTAAGAAAAGGAATTAACTTCTTAAAAACCAATCTAGAAACTCTTGGACTCTCTGCTCTTTCGTGATGAAAGGACACACAGAGCTTGCTAACTTCATGAATAAATGAAAGGAGACAAGGACATGCACAAGGAGAAAGAATCCAGCTATTAATAATCTCAAAATATCAGTTTGCCTCATGAGGATCTAATAAGATTCTTCCTTCTTTCTTTTCTCTGTATTTTCTTTTTTTAAGGTATTTTTTTTAATGTGGACCATTTTTAAAGTCATTTTTGAATTTGTTACAATCTTGTTTCTGTTTCACATTTTGGTTTTTTGGCCACAAGGCCTGTGAGATCCTAGCTCCCTGACCAGGAATTGAACCTCACACCACCTGCATTGGAAATCACTGGACCACCAGGTAAGTTCTATTTCTCTATATTTTCTATTTTTCACTTCTGCTTCCTACTTGTTATTAGCAAAAGGATGGTGCTGGAAGGTGCAGAGTGATCTTTTAGAATATCACAAGCCAATCATATACTCACTTTCTGCATAATTAACAGACCGGTTACAGTGTGTTTGGATCTTGGCTCCTCTTTGCTGTCTCTTATCGGTTATTGGAAATTCAGGACTGCTTTGCAGGAGTTTTGTTCATTTTTCTAGCTATTTCTGGACTTACTGTTCTGGGGACCTGAAGGTCTTGGGAACTCTGACACTAGGAAGCTGGGGTTTTCTGTGTTAAACCTCTACATGTTTTCTCAGGATGTATTGACCAAAATGCCCAACGTAGCATACCACTTTTACTCTGTGGGCACTTAGCAAATCCTCGTTGACTAATTGGCAACAATTCCTGGTCTACTTGTGGGAAAACGGGGAGGCAAAACAAATTAACCAGGCCACCGTGCTTCCTCAGTCACCCGAGGGAAGAGTTATTAGTGGCTACACACAGTCACTGAAAATAGACATCTGGTCAGAAAAACTTAAAGAAAGAGGAACAACTGGGGTTGCTTTCAGTAAACACTTACACAAGATATTTCTGTAATATGTGAAGAAGTGTTTGAGGTAAGCTTTTTTGGGAAATCATCAAAAACAAACAAAAAAGAGCCCTTATTACCAATAGAGAGGTTATTGAAATTTCAATTACTAATTTAAAATATGAAGTCAGAGAACTTCCTCCTTTCCAATTGAGAACTCTGACAGATGGGAGGCTGTTTCATGAGGCAGACAATCTTGTTTTAAGGAATCCTAAGTAATATTCAAGGAAAAAGAGTCAAAGCTTATTATGCTTTTTGACAACATTAATGAAGTTATACTCAAGTGAAAATTAAAATACAGTAGATATACACAGACTTAGAGAATGAACTTATAGTTACAAGGGGGAAAGATGAAGGGAAGGGATAGTTATGGAGTATGAGATCGACACGTACATATTGCTATGCTTAAAATGGATAACCAACAAGGACCTGCTGTGTAGCCCAGGGAGCTCTGCTCAATATCATGTGGTATCCTGGATTGAAGGGAGTTTAGGGGAGAATGGATATATGCATATTCATGGCAGGGTCCCGTTGCTGTCCACCTGAAACTATTCAGGTATATTCCAATATAAAATAAAAAGTTAAAAATAAAATAGCAGCTGCTAAAAAATATAGTTGATACATGCTTACTTTGAATTTTTCTCAGAATCCAGACTTTACACTATTTTGGAAGAATAAATGTACATGTGTTCCTCCATATACACATATTTATGGTCGCTGGATAGAAAACCTTTTTTCTAAGATGAGAATCTTGCCTTGATGCCTTTAGCCAACATATGGAGTTCTAGCCAAAAATCTCAGGAAAGTTGACAGCCTAGTTTATCTCTGCAGGGTATTAGTCACCCTATAAAACTTTAGAAGTATTTATATCGGCTATACAAAAACACCTCTTCTATCTGAGAGGGAAAGGCAATGCTTTTCACTTAAAAAAATCAAAAGTTAAATTGGGACGATGTAAACCTCACGTACGAAAGATCACCTTTAAAATGATCCGTAAATGCTGGGCCTTCTGAGTTCCACAGGCATGCGTAGCTCATGAATCACATGCCCTTTGTTTCAGTTCATTTTAGCTTTTACAACAACCAGAAGAGCTGTTCTGGGGTCACCGACTGCCTTCTGCTAACTACAGCTGATCAATATTACCAAACAAATGAGGAGGGACAGGAAGAACAGAGGGGACACCCCTTGGAGGAGGGGGGAGCTGAGTGAGCAAGATCTCCACATTTCTACAACTCGAGGAAATGTTTTATGCCAATGCATGTTTTATGTCAATCAAACATATAAAAGTTACTATGGCTGCAGAAGGCCATAAAGATGCACTTTTAAACTCTTAAAAATAAGGTACCATAATTACATCTCATAGAACTGTGCGTCCCACGAGCCTCTTTGCTGTTTTTAAGATACCCGTGGTGAATGAGGTAAAGGAAGCGGGGAGGGAAAGGGGAAAGAAACCCTTTAAGTTCTGTGTGTGGAAAAATGCAAAAGTTATCCAGATTTGCAAGTAGAATCTCTCTCTTCTCTCTGATTTATTAATTTTAATAATCGTGGGATCTCTCTCAAATTTGGGTTTGAGAACTGCAGTCATTACAGTTCAAGAATATTTTTTTTCCCCTGAAGTAGTCACTAGTGGTGTCAGTCCTCTGGGAAAGCAAAACAGCTTTCTGTCTCTTCTTCCTTTTAACCCTTAACTAACATCTTAGAAATGTCTTCTTTTGAAACTGAACTTTTGTGCATTCACAGCATTGATATCTGTTGAGCCATAATCAACTTAGACATCACAGATGTTTGCAGCTGAAGTTACTTATTATTGAACAGTTCTAAGGGTCTCATTTCAGGGAAAAAAGTTCAACCACAGCAGAGTTTCACAGCAATGTTGTGAAGGTGATAGGAGAGGTCTAGTCCTTCAGCCTTTGTGCTGGGAGCTGGATGACCTGGCAGTACCAGAACAAGGTCTGGTTTCTGAGGCTGAGAGATTATATACCTGCCTTTCTCTGTCTTGAGGTTCTTGATCCTCTGCACATCTTAGGCTTGTCTTCGCTGAGCAAGAACAATGACCCAGACTCGGGAGTTCATGGAGAAAGTATTAGCCTTGCCCTTAACTAGTAATGTCTACAGAACATTTCTCTGTATACATTTCATTTTTATCCTCTGTGACTAGAGTCAAACAAAGCAGCTCTGAGCCAGTCTTCAAGATCCACTCAAAGATGAGTGTGTTTGAAGGCCCAGTGATGTGGGCCCTATGGTCAGGTCTTTATTTGTTGGAGATGCAATGATTCATGGGATTCCAAATGTATGTACCTCAGTGGGGTAGAGTTCTCAGTCTAAGTATATAGTGAGAAGGCTTAATCACATTCACTAATCCCATCAGAAAGGGCCTGTGTATGGGGCAACATTGGTTTGATGTTACTGTCATAGAAAGGCCTTGGAGGTTGTGATTCATCTAAGCCATGAGAGATTTCCACAATTCAACTGGATCTCATTTGTATAGTCCTATAGACAGGAAGAAAATGAAACACTAAAAGCTTAAATGTCCATTTGAATTTAAGAATCAAATAAACAGCCTTCTCTGAGTTCTCTAGGGATGAAGACTACAAAGGCGGTCACAAGACCAACTTAAGGAATAAGTTATAAAGCAAGCCCTGCTGTAAACCCTTCAGTGTCACAATCAAGACTCTAGTACATGTATATATATAACTGAATCATTTTGCTGTATACCTGAAACTAACACAACATTGTAAATTAACTATACTCCAATAAAAAATAAAAATTTTAAAGTGGTTCATATATATATATATATATGTACAAGGATCTACTGTATAGCACAGGAAACTCTACTCAGTATTCTGTAATAACCTATAAGGGGAAAGAATCTGAGAAAAAATATATATATAACATACACACTGATCACTTTGCTGTACACCTGAAACTAACACAATATTGTAAATCAACTCTAGTCCAATATAAAATAGTAAATTTTTTAAAATGAAAAAAAGAAACTAGTAGTATTTATGGCTATCATATAACCCTAATTGGATAAGAAGGGACTCTTCAAATTTTACTTGGTGAGACATCATTGTTTTCTTAGTAGGCTGGAATCTTTTAAGTTCAGGATGGTTTGTAATTAAGTATAAACATGTTTAAAGGATATCATTAATATTTTTCTGCTTAAGAATATGTCATACTTAAAATCATATATTTTCAATATGTGAGAGAATTTTACATATTAATCAGATTTGTTTTTTAAATTTTCAATTTAAAATGAATAATTGAGTAACTGCTTTAGAGCTGTGCTTTTTAAGTTGAAATATTAAATTTATATATAGCATTATAAGATTTAAGAGAAGTTACTTCTCATCACATTTATAAATTTAAATCATTAGATATATGAATTATGTCACAAATTTGGGAAAGTTTTGCTTGTAAGTCAGAAAGTTGAGTTACCTCACCACAAAAGAAATCAAATATATTAAATGCACATACGCCATTTAATATATTTATAGGAATTTTATTAACAAGTTTGTCAATTATTCAAAGTTTGTTAAAAGTGACTGCTGAACAGATACTGGACTTATAAACAAAATAATACGATTGCATGCTAAACTTAAAAGCTTAAGGAAAACTAAGTTTGAAAACTGTAAATTTAATAACTCACACAATAATTGTAAAGCTAAAAAGAGCTCCACAAACTTTTTTTAAATACACAAAATACATCCTTAAGGAAAGTTTATATTTGATAGTTAATACAGTTTAAACTGACTTAAAACAGAATGTTATATTTAGCCTTTCCTTAAAGAAAATGAGTATTTTTTAATTTACTCAACACATCTACTTCCCAGGTGGTGCTAGGGGTAAAGAATCCGCCTGTCAATGCAGGAGACTAGAGTTTGATCCCTGGATCCAGAAGATCCCCTGGAGAAGGAAATGGCAACCCACTGCAGCAATCTGGCCTGGGAAATCCCATGGACAGAGGAGCCTGGCAGGCTACAGTCCACAGGCCACAAAGAGTTGGACACGACTGAGCAACTAAGTACACAGTACACACAAATTACATTTCTATTTGAAGCACAACCCCCTCCTTCCCTTCCCAAAGGTAGAATGGGCTACAGTGCTATGATTCATATCGCATGAGCCAGGTAGCTGCTAATACACTATCCCTCCAAATCTCTGTGGCTTAACCAAACTAACGAACAAAAAATTCCTATCTCACTGATGCTGTAGTGAGGGATTGTCTGTGACTGGAATGGAGATGGTTGGAGAAGAGACCCTAGAAATTGTGCAAGAGGTTCTGAGAGAAGAGCCAGGAATAGCACACACCACCCACCTACTGCCTATCCATTGGCTATGGCTAACTTTAGCCACGTGCACCACCTTCTGCGTCCACTAGGAGAAAGAAATGGTTTGATGTACCTGTAGCATTGTCTCTGCCATATGGAACAAGATAATTCTCCTCTAGAACAAACCCATGATATAATTGTATCATTTTCATAGAAAGTACTGTTTGTGACTTGAGTGGAAGGAGGCTTTTCCAAAATGTAAATAAATGAACAAAGAGCTAGGAGTGGATTTTACCCCCTTATCTTTACATGTGTTGGTCCTATTTAACACAGTCACAAGAGCAGGGCAGACTTGTCAGTTACTGGTTAATGCAGGTATTCTGCATTGGGTAATTTGGGTTTTGGTCCCCTGAAATATCTTTTTTTTTTTTTTTTAATGTCAAAGAATGGTATCTTTAATGAGTTTTATTTTATTTTATTTTTATTTTTTTCTAAATTTTTAAAAGAAAATCCATCCTGAACCCTCCTCCCTCCTCCCTCCCCATACCATCCCTCTGGGTCGTCCCAGTGCACCAGTCCCAAGCATCCAGCATCGTGCATTGAACCTGAAATATCTTCTGACAGCTGTCTGTATACCCTAAATTAAAGATATAATTGCTATGTTATCTCTTAACTTTATGTCTAGTAAATTCAGATTTAATCACAGACTAAAGAAAGCAAAAATCTTTTTCCCAAATGACAGTATGTTCTTTGGAACTATTTTTCTAATATATAATTTAGAATTGATCCAATCATTTCAATCCAATAGAAACTTATTCCTTTGAAAAGAGAAACTTTAGAGAATGAGTAAAAGGGAAACTTTCATTACATGTACAAATTTATTCATTATTATTTCTTTCAATAATAGTATCTATATTGTGAATAATGTATTTTTTGATTGGTTATTTTAAGCCCCAAAAGGTTTGCTTGATATTTTTCATATTTTTAATAATAAGCATGTATTAAACACTTACTACATGTCAGATTATTCAGCGTATGTTGTAGATCAGGCATTTTGATTATTTCTGAACCAAACTTATGAAATGACCTGGATAAATCAAACTAAATTCTACCTTTTTTGGCCTGACTTATATCCAAACACTTTTTATATATGGTTGTGTCTTGATTTATTCATTGAATAAGCATTTTTGTGTGTGTGATTGTGTGCTAAACACATGCTGAGTTGCTTCAGTTGTGTCTGCTTCATTGCGACCCCATGGAATGTAACCAGCCAGGCTCCTCTGTCCTTGGGATTTCCCAGGCAAAAATACTGGAGTGGGTTGCCAGGCCCTTCTCCAGGTGATCTTGCTGACCCAGGGATTGAACCTGAGTCTCTTATGTCTCCTGCATTGGCAAGTGGATTCTTTACCACTAGAGCCACCTAAGATTACTGGGTATCAATTCCAGTGATAGACTAAGTGAGAATACAAGAAAAGTAGACCCTATTTTTGAGAGGTTGCATTTCAGAAAATCTCAGAACTAAGTGCTCAAAACTGAAAAGCCCCAGTTGCAGTCCCAAATTACCCGTTATTGTAGAATGTTGCTTGGCACCATAGAGTAAAAATATTTAAGTCCTGGTCCAAATTTGGGACAATTTAGATGCATTAACTTTGGGAACTCAGTCTTAAACAGTTTAAGTCACCAAATTATGTCTAGGAACATTCAAAGTAAGCCACAGAACAAAACTTAAAAATCCCCAACAGGAAAAACCATTTCTACTTTTGTCATAGGAATTCCCACATTGCCAGAATCCATTTGCAATAAAAAGCTCCTGCAATTATTAAGAATCCATTCACTTGGGCTATTTTACTCATGTAAAAACTATTTATGGCTTATTCCTTAAAATATATTCTTTCCAGTATCATTTAAAAAAATGAAATCTTGCTGCATTTTATGGCTACATCCTGGTAAGCACAGAAGTGTTATAGAATAAGATGCCAGTGTCCTATGAAAGAACTATTACTAAAAAAACAATGCACTGGTTATTACTCACTACAATTTGTAAATTAGCAGATTTTTGCCCAGGTTAATGATTTTGTTTCAAACCTAATGGTTGATGATGTTGGGTTAAGAAGCACAGTAAATTCAAGCATTGATATACCTCTTTGTGCTCCAAACACATAACAACGATGAATGAACTTTGAAAAAGAAAATTTTAAATACATAGGAAGCTCAAAAATAAGACCAGCATCACTGTACACCAGAAATGGAACAATGCCCAAGTATGACACAGATATACCATATATCTATTATTTCCAAGGCTGGAAATAAGAAATAATGACCACTGTATTAATTTTATATCCTGTAACTTTGCTATATTCACTGATTAGCTCTGGTAATTTTCTGGTGGCATCTTTAGGGTTTTCTATGTATAGTATCATATTGTCTGAAAACAGTGAGAGTTTTACTTCTTCTTTTCCAATCTGGATTCCTTTTTTTTTTTTTTTTTTATTCTCTGATTGCTATAACTAGGGCTTCTAAAACTATGTTGACTAATAGTCATGAGAGTGGGCACCCTTGTCTTATTCCCGATCTTAGAGGAAATGCTTTCAGTTTTTCACCATTGAGAATAATGTTTGCTGTGGTTTTGTGGTATATGCCTTCATTATGTTGAGATATGTTCCTTCTATGCCTAGTTTCTGGAGAATTTTTATCATAAATGGGTGTTGAATTTTGTCAAAGGATTTCTTGGCATCTATTGAGATGATCAAATGACTTTTATCTTTCAATTTGTTAATATGGTGTACCACATTGATTGATTTGCATATATTGAAGAATTCTTGCATCCTTGGGGTAAAGCCCACTTGATCATGATGTATAATCCTTTTAGTGTGTTGTTGGATTCGATTTGCTAGAATTTTGTTGAAGATTTTTGCATCTATGTTCATCAGTGATATTGGCCTATAATTGTCTTTTTTAGTGACATTGAGGCAGAGAGCTCACATCAGGTGCTCTGTGATAGAGCTAGAAGGGTGGAATGGGCTGGGAGGTGGGAGGTTCAAGAGGGAGGGGGCATATGTATACCTATGGCTGATTCATGTTGATATATGGCAGAAATCAACACAATATGTAAAGCAATTATCCTCCAATTAAAAATAAGTAAAAAAAAAAAAAAAGAATGACCAGGGGCAGTTCAGCCTTTGTTGACTAGAAGGGACCAGAATTGCTCCAAGCAAGGGAAGGACACAGCCAGATCTACTTTGAACTTCTTTGAACTCTGTAACTTTGAAATCTTTACTGATACACTTATTTCTCAAATTTCTCCAGAAAGGTAGAATTGATTCAGTTCATTACTTTGTATTATTTTGATAGGGAGAAGCAGTTTTAGGGGCTTCTACTTGGCTTTTCCTCCCAAAATAAATATTTCTCTGCAGATTAAGGAACAAATGTGGGCATTCTGCTGGTATCTGGTTATGTCTACTCCAGTTATACATTCAGGCACTAAGGAGATAACCTTGGGGTGGGTTCAGCACCCAGATCAAAAATCCATTTGTTTCTCCACTTTTATGAAGTGTGATTTGGGACCCCTAAGAATGATCAGCAGGTCAAAGCTAGTATCCAGTATATTTGCTAAAGGTCTGAAAATGTCCACTATTCCAATGATAAGTCACCCTGGTAAATTGAACCAGCTCACTTTGGAAAGAAGATGAGGAAGATTCACATCAACTTCTGGGAGTGTAGCTGAGTCTGTCTTCAAGCAGACTCTGCCACTCCTTTCATCAAGAGTTTCTGATTCTATGAACTGGCTCAGGTTTGAGAGTTGGATGAAGCTATGGTTTTCTATTGTGATGATACACAATAGATTTCTATTCATCAGACTTAGAATTTTTACCACTTGCTAAGTAAGACTTGCATAGGCAGTCCACCTATCTCAGTCAAAGAGATATCATGATCAATTAACTACCACCAAAGTTCTGTGGCTTCCCACTGGCTCAGATGGTAAAGAAACTGCCTGCAATGTAGGAGACTTGGGTTCAATCCCTGGGTCAGGAAGATCCCCTGGAGAAAGGAATGGCTACCCATTCCAGTATTCTTGCCTGGAGAATCCCATGAAAAGAGGAGCCTGGCGGGCTACAATCCATGGGATCGAAAGAGTCGGACATGACTGACTGACTAAGCAAATATGCACACATAGACTGTCCACCTATCTCAATCATAGAGACACTATGATCAATTAACTACCACCACAGCTCTGTTCGAATCTAACTATTCTCATTGATATTCCAGCCCCACCACTCTTTAGAGTAACCATGCATACATACCTAATTTCTGGTGGTTAATTGCTGCTGTTTTCTATGACCTGCAGGGTAGGGTCACTACACAGAATATCAATGATGCCAGTTTGCCTTTCACTAATATATTTTTCAAAATCTTGGTGAAAGGAATGTATGGTGGGCCCATTGGAGAACAGAGTTAAGGAATGAGTGACAAGGTTGAGCTTAGAGAATCTCCAGCATTCTTGCCTCAATATGCCTGTGACTTTCTTTCTCTAGATTTTATCAAGGAAGTTATGTCATCTCACTATTTAACATCGACCACCATTGATTCTGGGTTTTAATTAACCAACCAGTCAACCTGTTAGAGACTGGGTGTGAAAGCACCAATATGAGGTCTGAGGTCTTGAGGACAATCAGTTTTACCTGAGAGAAAATTACTCCAGTGGGTGTCACCGATATTGTTTAAATAAGAGAAAGCGAATGACCTCATACAGGAGAGGAAAAAGATGCTTCTCTGCTTTCAGCTCTGCTTGGGGTCCTCCAATACACTTGCCCAAGCTTAAAGACCTTACACTGGCATTCAAGGCCCTTTCTGACCTGACCTATGACTGGCTCTTAGTTTTCTCCAGCACTAATGAACTACCTGTTACCTGAGCTTGCTATGATTGCTCAGTCCTCGCTGCCTTTGTTCACGCTGTTTCTTTTTCCTACTGCACTTTCTGCAATGTGTTCATCTGACATAGTCCTATCTATACTTCAAAATTATTCCAGGAAGACTTTCTCTGACAGAGTCAATCTGTAATTACTTTGTTCCACCCATTTACCATCTTAGTTCTTCTGGTATTATTGCTGCCAGAGTGGCTAGTGATTGCCTATTTACATTCTGCCTCAGTCACCACTCTGTAAATTTCTTGAGAACAGAAGCCATGGCTTATATATTCTCTAGTGCCTGGCACATAGTATATTCTCTAGAGCATTTATTGAGCTGAGTGGATTCTATATAGATGTCTAGGGAGAGCATGACATTTCACAAATGAATAATAGAACAAATTGACTAGTCAGTACAAACAACTGCATTTTCATGTAATGTGTGCCAATCATGCTGGCTCTGAGGAAACAGAGCAAATGAGAAATCAATACCTTTGCCAGCACAGAGCATAGAATCCAGGGACATCAGTGTCTTCCTCTCCACCCTGCTGAGACCATGGCTTCCTGCTCTCCAGGTTGCCCTGCTCTCTCTCTTGCCTGTTTCTTGTGGTTTGTTTGAATTTTGGGCTAATCTAAATTCCTCACGAACACCTTCCATCAACTGCTCACTGATCCACGACCTGTTCTTTTGACTGGATTGCATTTTAAAGGTCCCTGCCTTAGCTTCACTGGTCCCAATGCTGACTGCCATGAAATGACCTCCGTCCCAAGTGACTATCATTCATGTTTTCCCCCCAAAATACAATGTATCTACAGTGTTAATGCAAATAAGCCCCCTGTCATACTAGCAAATATGGTAAATTCAAGATCAGTAGACCAGAAATAACCTGCCTCTTGTTATCTTATGCGGTCATGTGCACCAAATTGGAATATTTCTTTCCTCAAAGGTGGGAACTGAGTCAGAGGCCATCTGTGTGGCCCTTGCTCAGCAGTCCTGAGTGGCCAATAATTAATTTAGGTCGAATGTAATGACTCCCTTGTTAACAGTACTTTTTCTGCACTTTCCTCAGTTGGCTCTGGAGACACACGGTTGAGTGTGATGTATGACTTCTGGCACAGAACGAAACCTGAGCCCCTGAAAGGACACAGACAGACAGGGGAAGCTGCTATGTGCCTTGCTAGTGAATTTAGGGGCTCAACACTCTTCTCTAAAGTGCTGCAGAGAAGGGGACTTAGCAGGAGTCCAGGCTGCACAGAAGAAACAGCAGGAGAAGCTTCGATTTCTTTGACTTTTTGCCTTCTAGCACCTTGGTTTGCACTTTAAAGCAACTTACACCACTTGAAGGGAAAGAGTTTGTTGAAGAGAGAGAGGGGCCTGAGAGAGGGAGGCTATTCATACTGAACTGAAAAAAAATATTTTTTATTAGAAATTATAAAATCAAGCTAACTGACAATATTTCAATATACAATTCTTTTTCTTTTAAATGGTCAAAGATCATTCAGCTACTCTGTTACCAAAATACCACATTTATATATTGTTATGGCTTCCCTGATAGCCCTGCTGGTAAAGAATCCATGTGCAATGCAGGAGACCCCGGTTCGATTCCTGGGTCAGGAAGATCCACTGGCGAAAGGGATGGCTACCCACTCCAGTATTCTGGCCTGGAGAATTCCATGGGCTATATAGTCATGGGGTCAGAAAGAGTTGGACACGACTGAGCAGCTTTAATTTTCACATATTGTTATGATCCTTTTGCATCTACTTTGTGTGTGTATTGCATGAAAATTTGATTTTCCAGAAAATAAAAATTGAGGGTGTTTTATTAATATTCATTTCCTGCATTGTAAGAGCAATAAAGGAAAGGAGAAGAGAAAGAAGTGGGGAAAAGAGAGAGGCAGGGAGGAAAGTAGGCAAACACAGAGACAGGAAGGAAGGAAGGAAGGGAGGGAGGGACAAAGCGCAATTTTTACTTTGTACCAAAATTAGGCAAAATGGCATCCTTCTACCCTCGATTTTCTACATGAGGACCATGAAGCACCAAACCAATTCTTTCTCTCCTAGAGAATATTGGAGGCAGGCTCACAGACTTCCAGATAATCTGTGTGGGCTCACGCTCATCTTTGCCCACTTAGCTGTCAGGCACATCCCACAAAGATCTCAACAAAGATAAAAGTGATTGACCAATACGGGAACTTGGTTTTTTTTTTTTTTTTTTAAATAAGAAACAGAAGCTTCAGTTCAGTTCAGTTTAGTCGCTTAGTCATTTTCAACTCTTTGCGACCCCATGGACTGCAGCACGCCAGGCCTCCCTGTCTATCACCAACTCCCGGAGTTTACTCAAACTCATGTCCATTGAGTCAGTGATGCCATCCAACCACCTCATCCTTTGTCGTCCCCTTCTCCTCCTGCCCTCAATCTTTCCCAGCATCAGGGTCTTTTCCAGTGAGTCAGTTCTTCGCATCAGGTGGCCAAAATATTGGAGTATCAGCTTCAGCATCAGTCCTTCCAATGAATATTCAGGACTGATTTCCTTTAGGATGGACTGGTTGGATCTCCAAAGCTTACATTACCATAAATTGTTTAGAATTCTAACACGAGACTTGAAATTTCTCCATACCACATACCTGCTTAAAATTATTTCCTACCTCCAGTGACACTGTTTTTTAAATTTTCTATTTATTTATTTATTCTATTTTGGGGCCATGTGGCATGTGAGATATTAGCTCCCTGACCAGGGATCAAACCTGTGCTCCTGCATTGGAAGCACAGAGTCTTAACCACTGGGCCATCAGGGAAGCCCCTTGAAACTGTTTTAAAATATGTTTTGGAACTAGGGTCTTGCTTTGTGTCACTGTCTCCACTCTAGGACCACCAGAAACCCAGAGTTGAGCAGGTTGACTTGTGGCAATGAGGAACAATGTACATCACAGAGATGGTGGGCATCGCAATGAGAGAGTGCTAGAAATCATCACAGGGTTTGGGCTTGTGTACCGTGATTTGGGGCATAGTTCATGAAGGCAGCACTTTTCTCTGATTGGATCACTTCAGGATCCAATCAATTCTACATCTTAATATATTTTCTCTAAAAGGAAGGAAAACTAGAGAAGGCAAAGCTGTAATTGGTAAAGAAGCAGCAGTCACTTGTGTAGCCAAGACAAGGGAAATTTTGGTCATCTTTGTGGTTTGGAAATATTCCTGGTTTTGTCTGTGTTCAGGAAAGATCAGGAGTGCTCTCATTTTTGTCTTGATCCACATGGACACAGGATGCCTTGGTTGATGTTGGTTTTTTTTTTTTTTTTTGAAATGGTTTATGCTCCACAGAACACCAAGGCTTAGCTGGTGCTGCCAGCTTAGGATGTCAGGAAACTTTGCTTCCTTTCATTGAAGCTAGAATTCACCAAAACAAAGCAAAATGATAGAATTTTGGTTTGTAATTTATAAGTCAAAATAAGGAGATATATTTCTTTCTATCTTCCAAAGGTATATAAAAGGAACACAGCTATTCAATTTAAATTGATGTGGAACAAACTGAAGAATCTGGTTATCTTGAGATATAACTAATTAAAAAGGCAAAACAATGTAATCATTATTTAGTTGTTTAGGACATGCTGAGATTGAGTCTGTGTATTCCCGTTTTTATATTATTATTGCATTTTTAACCGGAGATTATATATAGGTAAGTTGGCATGTCTTTTTTATTTTTTTAAATTTAAAGCTATTGAAAAAAGGCAGAGTTCTATATAAATACTTTTGTGCAAATCGTACATTTAGAATAAGACATGAAATATATACATATGTTGAAAAAGCAATAAACTCTTATTTATATAGGAATTTTAAATGGAATAGAGTTTGTTGTACTATTCCAAGGTTTAGGAAGAGGTTTACCTTGTGAAGTCTAAAACACAAACAAAATGTGGAGAACTTAGACAATCCAAGGATATTTGCCAGTAATTCAAAAACTGTAGTAACTAGAAAGATAGTTTTTCTTTGAACATATCCTCAAAAGTGCCTTACTTTTCAACTTCAATTTGCTAGTACAGACTTGGCCTTAGTTTTGTAAATTTAAAAAAAAAAAAGGTTTGAAAGGTAGAGAGAGACTAAGACAAAATTAAGATACAAACCATGAAAGTAAAGCAAATCGAAAAACCCAAGTGAATACTGTGAACGCTCCTAGACTAAACTGATCAAGTGAGTGCATTTGGAACATATTTGATATTACATTTAAAATTGACATGTTAATTCTTAATGTTTAAATCTGGGTTTGAAGCAGTTCCTCAAAGATTCCTAAAATCACTTAAGGCTTCATGAATAGAACAAATTGTTATTCTTGAGAATTTTCCTGAAGGATTTCACAATGGACTGCTAGAAAATATTTCCAAATGCTTTCGAAATAATTCATTTTTTGAACTTAGCTGAGCACCTGTTCATTATGTGGCAAGAAATGATTATTTCTTATATATGGTAATCTCCCTTCATCTGACAATCATACAGCTCCTCAATAGTAAATGTGTTTGTCTTTGAGGCCATTTTGTTTCAAAAATGCCTCAGACATGAATAGTTTACTATATACTATGTCTACCAGAAGATTCTGCAAGAAAGTGTATTTTGCCTGAACAGGTTCAGGAGGAGCACTGACATTTAGTTTTTGAAAGGTCTGTGAAAGAAAGGCTGACTCAAGTCAAGTAAAGGTACTTTTGACACAAATCCCTCATAGGTTTCTATCCCAGGCCTGAGTTGAAAATAAAAGAGACATGATGGTAACTTTGGCAGAAAAGCTGTTTTCACAATTTCTATACACTGCACAGAGACAGCAGAGAACATTGTGTGTGTATTTATGTAAAAGTGGCATCTGAAGAGAAAGAGTTACATGGGTTTGAAATTGTGTATCATGAGAATGATTTGACATTTATTTCATTTTATTTTCTTAATCTTTGTGCCATTCACCATGTGTGATCCTATTTCCCCAAACAGAGACTGAACCCTAGCCCTCTGCATTTGAAACGTGGAGTCTTAACCATTGAACCTCCAGGGAAGTACGAACCTTCATTTCAAAGGAACTCTAAAGTGACAGAGTGAGCTGCTGCAGATCTGTGTGGGAACACAGACATCACCATTACCCCGTATTTGAGAAAACAATGAAATTATTTGGTGGATCCAAGGTCCAATCTAAACCCACTGGAAATTTTCTTGGACGCCAAGGATGCTGATTTCTAATCTTTCCATACCCTTTCCACCTACAGCTAATAACTCCTTGAGGCTGATGGGTAGGGAAGACTTTCAGTTGATGGAAAAGAAGTTCTATTTCAAGAACCATTAATGATGGCTTTTGAAAATCTGGTTATTTGAAACAAATAAAAATGAAAGTTTCTCTTTAATAAGCACTTATATTGTGTCAGTCACTCTTTTAAGCACTTTATGAATATTAAGTCATTTACTCTTCATAGCAAGTTTATACTTTACCCAAGGGGAAACTGAGGCACCCTGACTAATTTTGACCAGTTATGCTATTTATAGGTTTCCCTAGTGGCTCAGTGGTAAAGAATCTGCCTGTAAAGCAGGAGCTGCAGGAAACACAGGTTCAATCCCTGGGTCAGGAAGATTCCCTGGAGGAGGGCATGGCAGTCCACTCCAGTATTCTTGTCTGAAGAATCCCATGGACAGAGGAGCCTGGCGGGCTATAGTCTATAGGGTCACAAAGAGTCAAACATGACTGAAGCGACTTAGCATGCACACATGCCAATCATAAATATTGTTGTCAGAATTCAGACCTAGGCATCTGGCTCTTTACTTTGAGCTCTTTATTTTGCTGTACATGCAGGTTTTTACCATTTGTACCTCAGTTCTGCGCCAGGTGGCCAGACTGCTCTGCAGCTACCATGAGCCAAGCAGAGGAGGTACGTACTTCCCTAATTTCTAGTTATTCTACAGGAGTAATAAGTGATCTGTTGAGAATGAAAAGTTATAACTTTTTAGGGATTGCTTCCAATCCTCAGCAAGTATTTCCACAGACTTTGTGTTGTCCCCTTTCTTGTGACGTGTCTGTATTCAGGTAACATCAAAGACTAATTGGCACATGTGGGTCAGTCTTCCTATAAAGATCTGTGCTCTGGATTCAAACAGCCAGATTTCATTTCCAGGTAGGAAAAAACAGACTTGATAGAGTGAAGAAGCATATGCAGAGTAGATAATTTGGAATTTCAAACAATTTGGGTGACTGGAAAGAATGGAGTGATGCTGATACACTGCAGACAAAAGTTACAGACCAAGTTACGGTTGGTAGATTAGCATATGTGACAGTCGTTTCAGTGAGAAAGAGGTCCGTTAAACTTGGAACAAAGTTTTCTTCCATCTCATAGAATTTCTATGTGAATCTAGGGCCAAATTAATGCTGTTTTGTAATCTAAAAGTTGGGGACAATATTATGGAGGACCTGTTCCCCTCTGCTTCTAGTGTGGGCAGCGGCAGTGGAGCTGGGTAAGGGGAGAGGTCCTGGCTCAGGAGCCAACAAAAGAAAGTTCTGGAGCCTCCTGTGCCTGATGGCATAGACTCTTCCTCTAGAAGACGACCGATGGCCTCTAGTCCTTTCTCTCAGGGACAGCCTTGATAATCCTTTGGAAGTAATCTGATCAGATCATCTCTTTCTGTCTTAAAGAAAACCATCCCTTCAGAATCTTGGAGATTTCTGAGATTAGCCAGGGATGAGAACATTGATATGAAGGATGAGTCGGGCCTCTGTCTACCTTTCTGCCTCACAGCTCACCATGTTCTCCCACCCCACACATGCACACACACTTTCTGCTCCAAGGCTGTCTGAAGATCTCTCAATTCTAAGTCAAGGATGTGCTCTCTTTCCTCAGGGAACTTCTCACTTCTTACTATTGCCTCTGACTTAAATACTCTTCTCCTACTTTTTTCATGGCTGACATTTACCTCTGTGTATAATTCAAATATAGAATTATAGTATTTTACCTCAGAACTTATGACACATAGATCCAACTGCTGTTTCAACTTCTGCAGCTGAGTGCTTTGAAATGATTTCAAACTCAGCAAACCCAGCACTTGATGCATGATCCTTTCCTCTAAACCTGGTCCTTTTCCAGAGCACCAGGAACCTTTTCAGAGAAGGTTCTCTTTACAATCTAATTGTACAAAACAGAAATTTTGAACTCAGCTTGTCCTCTCCTTCTTCCTCACTGCTTCTCCATGTCTGAGCTGTCACAATATGTATGCCTTTTTTCTCTTAATATTTCTTGAGTCCATTCTCATCCATCTACCAACCTCTGGTGTGGTCTAAGCCACAGTTCCATTATGTATATGAGTGATCCATCTGGGGAGCTTGGTAAAATGAAGATCAGAATCAGCAGGTCTGCATTTCTAATAGGCTCCTCGGGGATGCCCATATTGTTGGTCTATATGCACCCTTTGTGAGTAGGGAGGCTCTAAGCTACCAGCAATGCTTTCCTAGGTGACCCCAGTATCATCCTAATAAGTACAAATAACTCCTGCTGTTCCACCACCCATGCCAGGACCAAGGTCATCTTCACCAAGCGTGGGTCTTCAGAGACTTCTATTGTTATGGGGACCAAGCCTAGGATTCCTAATAGCTTATGAAGCCATCCACAAGCAGCCCCTCCCTACCTCTCCGATATCATCCTAAACCAAGCTTACTCTTACTTTCTGTCCTTTAGCCAAATTACATACTCTTTACATACTCTTATTATGTTTAACTGTGGTAAAGAATCCACCTGCCAATCAGCAGACACAGGTTCGATCCCTGGGTGGGGAAGATCCCCCAGAGAAGGAAATGTCTACCCACTTCAGTGTTCTTGCCTGGGAAATCCCATGGACAGAGGAGCCTGGTGGGCTACAGTCCATGAGGATCACAAAGTCAGACACAACTTGGCGACTAAACAACTACAATACGAAATGTCACCTTTTAAAGTTAAAAGAAGTTGAATATCAGCAGTTTTGTACTGTCCAACCTAACTGTTCATGAATGAACTGAGTTCCTTCCCTGCATAAAACCTCTTTAAAAAGAAGACACGCTTTGTTCTTCCTCTTCACCCTGTCATCACCCATGCATCCTTCAGATCTCAGCTCTGAATGACCCGTTCCTCGGGGAAGCCTTCCAGACCTACTTGACCAGGAGAGAACTCCTTCTAAGTGCTATGACACCATGTTCTTCTCCTTTGCACTAACTACAGTTGCAATTTTGGCTGATTGTTTCATTACTTTCTCTTCCCTTTACTCAAATGAAAATTCCAAGGAGTCTGGGACCAGTTCTGCTTTGTTCATTGTTATAGCCCCAGCCTTCAATTTTGTCAGCACCTGTTTGCTTAGTTTCTTGCTTAACTACTGCAGAAGCAATTTAAGTATGATCTACAGATCACCTCCCTTGAACTCTAGGATGGGGTTGGGAGGGAACTAGGGCTCCAAGGGTAGCTATTAGGGTATCCAAGGCATTTGTTTCCTTCTGTAACTGCGGTCCTTTCCCATAAAATTAATCCAAACTAAACACAATGATCACCTACAGAAAGTATGGCCATTTTTTTCATAGTGCTTTATAACTGATGAAGCCCTTTCTCACACATTATTTTATTTTCACATGCTAATGATCTTGTTGCTATCAGTAAGGCAGGCATTATTATCACCTCTTTTACAGACAAAAAGAGTTCCTAAAAGTCAGTTCCTAACTTCTAATTGAATTGAGAAACTCATACAACTGCAAAGCAAGTACTTTACCCCCAACCTTCTACTGCCCAAACTAGGTTCTTTCCATGAGCAGTGCCTCCCAAAATCAGGGTAAAATACACCTTTCTCCTGTGTCCTGCCTTCTAAGCAGGAGGTGGAACAATGTTGTGATGACACTGGAATTAGGTCATAAGAATGAAAAATCTCTTTGGGATTCTGTGGTTGATGGCTCATAGATCACATAACTATTTTATTTTTAGATCATCCTAGATTTTACCACATTCCAAACTATTAAGGACACAGACTTCTTAAACATGATAGTGCCTGTACCAGTGGTCACATTTGGTACAACTCATAGGATTCCTTTCCCTTCATCATAATATATTGCATCATTCCACAGAAAATGACTGTTTCATAGGGAACTAATGACAGCCACTTTCCCAGACATCTTCCAAATGTTTTACAGTCACTGATGGGTGGACCTGCTAATCCTGTGAGTCAGCTGAGTCACTAATGATGGGCTTAGAGACCACAAAGAGCCTCAGTGAGAGGACAGCATTCACTGCCCCACTCAGAGCCACAATGGACCTTCAGCCTCTAGATAAAGCAAAACATTTTGAATTTCCCCTACTGGTGATACAAGAGGCATTTGGATTTTCTGCACCAAGTCTTAGTAGTGGCATGTGGGATCTAGTTCCCCAACCAGGGATTGAACCAAGGTCCCCTGCACTGGGAGCTTGGAGTCTTAGCCACTGGACCACCAGGGAAGTCCTTGGATTTTCTGATCTCATAACATCATTAAAATCTTCACTACAATCATACTGATGCAATATGCATTTCTTTCATGCATTTCTTTGGAATGAGAACCTCTTTTTAACATAGGAAAAGCTACAACAATAACAACCAAACTTCCCCCAACTGAATTACCCACAATAAAAGCCAATGTCTGGAAAGAGTCACTGAGAAATTCAAGATCTTCAAGAAGCTAAATTAAGAAAGCAGACGTGTAACCTCTGGTGATGAAGATAGATAAATCTCTGATTCTTGGGATAAAGTTTAAGAAGTGAGCTCCTTAGAAGGATAAATTAGTCACCCAGTAAAACATGGAAACACTGGAGGGAAGGCCAGGAGAATTCCCAGAATCTATGTCTTTTTCATTACTTTTTTGTTCAATGATTGTGGCAGCCCAAGAACCATAGTCTCTTGATTGTCTTTTCAGTAGAGCTGATAGCCTGGTGAAACCTTCCCCTGGTAAGTTCTCATCACTGTTCATCCCTCCAACTCCTCTTCTCCTGAGGTCACATCTTTTGTCCAAGAAACCTTGGGCTGCTCAGGTGAGCACAGATAAGGAATGAACCCAGTTGAATGAACCCATTCAACTGAACCCAGCGTAATGGTGCAGAAGAAAAATAGACCCTCATTTTTTCTAGAAATGCAGCTGTTTTGAGCCTTGGGAAGACAATCTTTCTGGATAGCTAAATGAGATTTTTTACGTCTCACTCTGGATATTTGTGGCCAAGAGGATACAGTTCAAATCTACAGTCTTGGCCTTAGCATGATTTCAGTGACTTAGATATTCTTATTGCTGCTTTAAAAAGTATAGTTCTTTGAAATAATAAGTATATTTCAATTTGTAGTTAATTTCACTTAAGGTCTGCATTTATACCCTTGGTCATGGGGATGAAAACCTGGACTACTGAGAAAGTCTCAAACTTTAAAATATACTTAATAGGTTATCACTAGACTGATAATCTCCAAATTTTATATTAATCATGTACCTTCCCACTTAAAATATGTGAGTAGCTACACTTTACTTACAGAAGAAAATCCACACTCCTCCCTCTAATATTAAAGGTGTTCCTCCATTTGAGTCCATGCTGACTTTCCAACATGACTCAGCACTTCCCAAGGCAAATTCTTTGTCTGCCTAAAAATCAATTTACTCACTGTCATCCTTCATTTATTCACTTATTTTACAGATATTCTTTAAGCACCTACTATGATCCAGGCTTTGTTCTAGGCACTCAAAATTAAGTCTCTGAACAACATAGATGAAGTTCATGCCCCAGTGGCACCCCACTCCAGTGCTCTTGCCTGGAAAATCCAATGGAGGATTGGTAGACTGCAGTCCATGAGGTCACTAAGAGTCGGACACGACTGAGCGACTTCACTTTGACTTTTCACTTCATGCATTGGAGAAGGAAATGGCAACCCACTCCAGTATTCTTGCCTGGAGAATCCCAGGGACAGGGGAGCCTGGTGGGCTCCCTTCTATGGGGTCACACAGAGTCGGACACGACTGAAGCGACTTAGCAGCAGCAGCAGCAGGAAGAGATTGGCTGTAAACAAACAAATAAATACAATTCTAACACATAAATTTAATGGCTGGTGTTGATAAGGGCTGTAAATACAATACACTGAGAGCGATCAAAGCTTGGGACATGTTTCGCATAGGGAGGGGAGGTCATGATAGTCTCTAGTGAGGAAATATTTGAGCAGAGAGGGCTGGAGGGAAGCTAGGCTGCAGGCCATGTGGATAGCCTGGGGAAGACGGAAGAGCATGTGCCAAGATCTGGCAGTGGGAATGTGCTTGGAATATTCAAGGAGAGCAAGGAGACCAGTGTGACTGGAATGGAGTGATTGGGGAAAGTGTGATAGGAATAAAGAAATAGTGGGAGGATGAACTTGGGTTGGACAAATTAAACCATGATAAGGACTTTGACTTTTCCAGTGAGAGAAATAGAAATCCATGAGAGAGTTTTAGCAAAAGTATAACATGACCTGATGTTCTTCGTAAGAGGAACACTCTGGGTCAGTGTTAGAGTAGCTTAAAAGGGTTGGGGTAAAGAAACCAATTACGAATTATCAACCCAGTGAGAGGGAAGAACAATTTGGCCCAGGATGGTGGCAGGATGATAATGAGAAGTCATTATATTCTGTATATATAATATTGTGAAAGAGCATTGTGAAGGTTGGCTGACGACTTAAATGAAGAATGAGAAAAAAGAAAAGTTAGGCATGATTAAGACTTCTTTTTTTTTTTTAGGAGCAAATAAAAGAATAGAATTTTCATGAAATGATTTTGGGAGCAGTTTTTAGAGGAAATCCAAAGTTTGATTTGGGGCAGTTTTGTAAAGCTTTGACATGCCATCAGACATACAAATAAAAATGTTGAATAAGCAGGATATCTAAGCCAGGAGCACTCTCCTGGCTTAATAAAAATTGGGAAGTTATCATTATACAAACAAAGTGAAGACAGACAGACAAAAGCAAATATACATTAACACATATGTGTGGAATCCAGAAAAATGGTACAGATAAATCTATTTGCAGGGCAGGAATAGAGATGCAGACATAGAGAGCAGACTTGTGGACATGGGAGGTAAGAGGAGGGTATGACAAATTGGGAGCGTAGGTAGTATATATACACTACCATGTATAAATGGTAGCTAGTGGGAAGCTGCTATGTAGCACAGGGAGCTCATCTTGGCGCTATGTGATTACCAAGAAGGGTGAGATGGGAGGGTAGAAGGGAGATCTAAGATGGAGGGAATATATGCGTACATATAGCTGATTCACTTTGTTGTACAGCAGAAACTAAAACAACATTGTAAAGCAATTATGGTCAAAAAAAAAAAAAAAAAAAACCAGTAGAACTGAATGGCATCCCCTAGGGTGTGAAGGCACATAAAGCAGAGAAGAACTCTGAAGACTGAACCTTTGGAGATGAGGAAGAGAAAGAAGAAGCAGTAAAGAAGATGGAGAGAAACCCATGAGGTATGACAGCTATCTTAACTGCTTCCTTGCCTTAGTTCATGTCAATCTCTGTACTGGAAATGCCTAGAAATACCTTCTCTAAGCTCCTTCATTTATTCACACCCTACCCACCTATCACAGACAGGTACTTAATGCCATGTTGTTTGTGACTGTGTTTTATTTGACAATTTAACCCTTATTTATGGTTTAGTTCTTTCTAGATGAACAATTTTTTTTTCTTAATCCATCAACATACCTTCCTATCCTGAATGCTGTTCTATGCTTTAATTTTGTTAAGTTGGTTCCCATCTGAATGTGTCTAGGAAACCTATCCTTCTATCACTTCCCAGCCATTCCAGACCTCAAGTATAAAATACACATGAAAATCACTGGTAACACCAGCCTAACAACAGGTGATAAAAGAAACTAGGGTTGTTTGTGGTCTGAAATCCAGATTTGAGGTGGTTCCAACATCTTGAGATGTGGAATGTGTAGCCATTGTGCTATGGCACAAACCCAGCAGCACTTAGGATCATCAATCAAAACAAATTAATAGATATATACATTCAGTAATTACCACACAAGGAAAGAGACATGTATGGAAAGCAATATCTGCCCTTATAGAATTCACTCTCTACATAAGCCAGGAAATAGACTACAATTTAAATTAAAAAATCAAGAGTTTAGGAGGACAATTTTAAAAATTTAAAACATGAAAAATTCCATTCAAGTTATTGTTTATCCATGACAAAAAGCTACATATATTGTTGATTGGTATCATTCCCAGAAGTGCTGTGAAAGGAGAACAAAACATGACATCTTGTCTATCAAAATAAAAGATAACCCCAGAGTCAGGCCTGGCTCAGCACAAGGCCAACTCAGAGCCAGCAAAAGACAACCACATGTGGAATGCATTGAAAACCGACTCTGAACACCACTCTGTAAAAATAAGAAGGGTGAGGGCGCCCCTCAGCTGACCAAGCACATCTCTCTGAAGGCAAGGGGCAGTCTGGAGTAGCGACATCTGCAGACCTGCTTCCCACCTCTCCCCAGAGACTTGCCATTGTTACATAAAGTTTCATTCGGGCTTGAACCAATAACCTAGAGAAAACTGTTCTTAGTCACTCAGTCATGTCCGACTCTTTGCGACCCCATGGACTGTAGCCCACCAGGCTCCTCTATCCATGGGGATTCTCCAGGCAAGAATATTGGAGTGGGTTGCCATGTCCTCCTTCAAAGGATCTTCCCAACCCAGGGATCAAACCCAGGTCTCCTGCATCGCAGGCGGATTCTTTACCATTGGAGCCACCAGAGAAGCCCAGAGAAAACTAGTTTAGACATTTGGTTTCTGGTACATGAAGTTAGTCCACAGTGTTCTGATGATGTTTTTCCCCAAGACTGGCGTTTTAGAGGGAAGAACGGTTTTGAATCTGTGCCTGCGATCACTACAAGTCTTTTGATTTGTACTAGTCATAGCACATATGCTCAAAGAACATGGAGATGAGTGATGTCTTTTTGTTAACTGATGACGTAAGCAAGATAGTTTTACTCAGAATAGCCAGAGTGGACAGGTCCACAGTGATGTCGTTTAAGTGCTATAAGAAGAGCATAAATTCAGCGATGCTGGATGATCTGATTGAGCCTTTAAACCACACAAGACTTGTTTGTCTTTACAGAACCATGACTTAAATGCTTTCTTTTATCAACATTTAGCTTAAAGTTATCTAGATTGTTTTTCCTTTCAATAAAGTTTTTGAAAAATCAAATAGTGCAGCTCTGTGAGGTGAATGCTGGCTCATAGTTAATCCAGCTTTATTAAGTCACAAACAAAGTAGGTAAAGATAAATTGAGGAATTAAAGTAAAATTGTTATTCAACAATAGCTGTGAATATTATGATATTGGTAAATAATCCATTAAGTGAGACAAATATAAATAGACCGTAATTAACAACCAATGTATCTGCAAAACTAGATTTAATACAATATTATTGACATCTTCAGGCTTACAGATATCTTCTAGAGTAGAAATCTTATTTATTTACATCTGCTGTTGTCCTTTAAACTGATTCTGAAAACCACAGAGCTCATATTTTATTTAAATGTATTAAACCCTTAGCATCTTCCTTTTGCTCATTTGGTTTATTATATTCTGGCAATATTTGTTGTTTCAGAGAAGCATAATCCCTTTAGTGAATGGGAATTTAAATTTAAATACAATCATCAAATCCAGAAGGCTTTTTAGTTTACAAAAATTACAAACCCAGACTAGTTATCAAAGTGTTATCATTCTAGTTTTTGTTATCTTCCTTTCTCTTGTTGATGAATCCTGGACATCAGATTAATCACCTTGCTTACTGGTAATGACTCGTTTGGGCTTCTTTTCTTGAATTTTTTTAATTTAAATGAGTCTTTGTCTTAAAAAAGCATGTCATCAGTCAAAATAATGCTATCACTTCTGAAAATATTTTCCTTTTCTGACATGCACCAAGGTGCCATAAAGTAGTGTTGACAACTCCATCTATAGCATTCCACAAATCTTAAGGAGATATATCATCTGAAAACCACACAGTCTATATCCGGGCTTTGACAAAACCTGAAACATGGCCTGCCAACCACAGATAAGATTTTGAAATGAAATGTTAGTCACTGAAAAGGTGATAACAGAAACAAGGATCAAATGCATGTAGCCCTTCACCTGTGGCAGCCTGCGGTTTTGAGCCGTGCCACCTTACAAAAACATATTGCCATTTGGTCTCTTGGCAAAGTCAGTGGATATGCCTAGCGTGATATCGCATGAAAACACACAGTGGACATGGTGTTAGATGCGTTGCTGGGAAAGTGCTGGAATTAAGAGATGCTGTGAAGCAATAACCCAGCATGTCTAGCAAATTGGAGAATAAGGGGTTGGCACAGCTTGCCACAGAGCCGGAAAGATCAAAGCAACATGGCGTCATGAGGTAACAATAGTGGCTCAGATGGAAACTATGAAACCTTCCAGAACAAGTGAATTTTCCCTTCTCCCCATCTTTCTCCCCCTCCTCTTCCTCCTCCTTCTATGTCTTCTCCCTACTTCTTTTTCTTTGAATCCTCAAGTGTTTTGAGATTTCAGGCTGTTCTCAGCTTCCTATGGAAAATTTCAGTGGGTAAGAGGAGACAAAAACTCACGACAGTGAACCTAGACATGAAATATTAAACGGAAGGATTTTTTTTTTAAGATTCTTAAAAAAAAAAAAAAAAAACAAGCCAGAATGGCCACAAACAGTACCTTTAAGGCAGAATTTATAATCATTTACTTCTTAATGGTTCCTCCCCCATGCCATCCATTTTCAAACAAAGCTGAGTTTATAGCCATCATCTGAGATTACATTCCCGTGCAGTCGCCGTATTTCTTCTCTAATGATTTATTTAAAAGGGCCTCACCATGATAGCTCTCCAACTTTGTTCCTTCCTGTATATCACTGTTCAGGGTCAAATGCTGGAAAAGGGCTGGTCTCTGAGGCCTAACATATTTCACCAGTGGAGACTCTGGCTTTTCACTTCTCTTTCTCTCCTCATCACTTTCGGCTTAAAGAAGAACAGATGTGGAAACGTTTAGAAAAAGACTAATTGAATTTCACATAACACAATTTCGCATTGTTTGAGGAAGTACCTAAATCAACAGCACATTTTCCAAAGTCCCAGCCTCGCCTAATTAGAACACCAAACGTGTGACTAATTGGCCACACTTCCACCAAAGGCTCGGCGGCAGATGCGCTGCGGTTCGCTTCCCTCGCTCCCGCGGAGGCCGGCGGTTTGGCTGCGAGGAGCGGAGGTTCTACGTGAGCCCGGCGAGCAGGACGAGGAAACTCCCGGGGATGGCCGGAGAGCGAGTCCTTGCGGAGCAGGAGAATTTGGATCCTGGACGCGGCGGCAGCACCCGGAGAATTACCAGGAGATTATCAGTACATAAATTAAGAGATACTGGAGGCTCTGAAATTAGGACCCTGAATTAGCCTGCTCTTTATCATGTCGGCTTCGTGGTTTTAGAACTTGACATCTAATTAAAATATAATCCGATATGGTCAGCGAAAGGCTCCAGCTCACCCAGCCCTTTACCAGAGGGAAGAGCTGCTTTTTGCATGCAACAGGAGGTTTGCTTTCTTCCTCGTTGTATTTCCTAATAGTGTGCTGGGGAGTGCGTGGGAAAGAAAAGGACATAATTAGAGCGAAGGCAGGAGGATGATTCCCGGCTGGATTTTATTACAAAACTCTGAGCCTGTTGCTCGAGGGGTCCTGTCTCCCCCACTTTCTCCTCGTAGGCATAAAACCCACGGAACTAGAAGTGATTTTAAAAGTCATTTAGTGCAACTTTCACATTTTATAGATGAGGATTCTGAGGCCAACAGAGGTGAAGTAATTTGCCTAGGGCCACATGTCTCTTTGGTGGCCGATTTAGGACTAGAAATCAAACAGAACATCCACCTCTCTTGCCATTTATACTTCCTCACTGGTGCTCCAGCTGATGTTGAAGAAACACTAGCACAGGGGTTCACAGTTACCTGCTGGTTGTAGAGGTTGTTCAATCCTGATTATTTAAACAGCAAAATAATCCACTTGATTGTAAATTTGCTAGAGAAATACAGCATTCTAATTTGCCAGCGTAGATCCTGGCTTGAGGGTATTTGACTATGTAAAAATCTGAACATTTGCATTAATTCAATCTTGTCATTTTCCAAATGATGAGAAATGAAAGTGAATATAGTTTTCTTTAGCAGGAATGCTTTTCTGAAAGAAGAGGCTGTTTCTCTAGATTCAAGTTAAACAAATGCTATTCATATTGATTTTGTGTCTGTCAAATCTGTGTCTTACACTTATTAAAGATAGAAAACATTCTGGCTTTAAAGTGTAAAATATATTTAGAAAACTCAGTGTTCCACTGAGGTTCACTCATCACCAATGTGTTTTATGTTGGGGAAATGTTTGAGCTTTTCTTTTACTATTCAGATTGTGATTTTTATACTTCTTTCTTCGTGATTGCTTGATGAAAGGCCAGGGGATAAAAATTAATGTAGCATCTGCACAAGAAAATTATGATTATTCAGGAAGACATGAATATGTCTTTGATCATCTACTACTTAGAATAATCTTTGCTCCCGTGTTTCTCCATGAAAACAGACGATTAGAGTTGATTATACTTATTTAGAAACTATCTCTAACTTTCACATGCCAATGAAAACAAAGCCATAGAACTCCTTTTTCTTAAGTTTTAATCAAATATTTAGAAAACTGGAAATGAAGCTAATAGAAGAAATTAAGATCAGATGTGAGCAAAACACTTCATGCATTAACAATCTTGAAAGTTCCTTATTGATAAATGGCTTAGTTCAGATAGAAAAATACTTATTTTTTTTCCCTTGATGATGATGTGTGTAGTGAAGAGTGATCATGACACTGAAGGACCATTGAGGGATTGACCAGAAATCAAATCAAGCGAGGGTGTAATGACTTTATAATAATACAGTGGGATTGTCTGTGGAATCGTTTCATCAACTACGTGATACGGCCAAATAAATGAAGAAGTGACTCTGTCATTTACAAGGAATCAGCCTTGGGAAAGTTGCTTCAACTCCATTTGCTTCAGACTGCAAGCACAAATGAACAAATGGACTGTGGCATGATGGTATGTCAGCATGGTGAGTTCTGGCCATTTCTCTTCATCTTCCTGTGTTCACCACAGCCAAATGGACTGTTGGGTGGTCAGGATTTGTCATGAAGATAGACAGCCACTGGGAAACAGAGCCGATGGGTCTTCCGGGCTGTGATCCAGTGCTTTGCTTCTTGAAAAGGAGCACTCCGTGCGTGTCACCATCGGTAACATGGTGGCTATAAATTTTCTTTCTTTCCTTCGTTATTTATTAACTATCTCACTGAGATAAACTGAAAGGGAAGTATTTTGACCTCTTCAGAAGAAAGACCATTTAAATGCATGAGGGATTTCCCCATCAAAAAGAAGTGATCAGTGACTATCTTAAACATTGATGAAGTAGGTTGATTTTAAAATCATTTGTAGGCAATGAAGCAGCTATCTTTACCTTTTACAAACAATCCAGAATTACATTTTAAAGAAATAAGGGAAACCCTCCAAATTAATCACTGTGAAGCATCCTCTTCAAATGTCATATGAACCTATTGCATTTGGAATGAATTATCTGGTTTGTATAATGAGTTAAAGTAGCACTAATGGACCAAACACAGAGACATAATAAAACACTATTCTAGAGAGAGTAATCCCATAGAGCAGCAAGTGGCCAGAAAAAATTAAGGGAGGGCCTTCACTGGTGGCTCACTGGTGAAGAGTCTGCCTGCCACTGCAAGAGACGTGGGTTCAATCCCTGGTCCAGGAGGATCCCACGTGTCACAGGAGCAGCTGAGCCAATGAGCCACAACTATTGAGCCTGTGCTCCAGAGCTCAGGAGCCGCAACTACTGAGCCCAGGTCCCACAGCTACGGAAGCCCACATGCCGCAGAGCCTTTTCTCTGCAACAAGAGAAGCCACTACAATGAGGCCATAAACCACAGCCAGAGAGTAGTTCCCGCTTGCTGCAGCTAGAGAAAAGTCCACTCAACAATGAAGATCCAGCACAGCCAAATAAATAAAATGAATACTTTTTTAAAATAGAGGGAAAATCTAGATCTTCTACCTATAAGATACAGAACACCCCAGACTTCTTTTTCTTCAAGCCTGTTTTCTCTCCCCACTTTCCTTACCCCTATCTATTCAACTTTGTGTCTCTTCTTGTAGGGTCAAGGAATGCACCTCTCTTTGCTTGGATTATGAAGAGCCATCTCCAAGATATGCATGAATAGAAACATACATTTCTCCTTGTTTTGCTTCTCTTCAGGTACATCAAAAATGTATGTCTTCTGAGCATTTTATATCAAAGGAAAGTATTTTTAATTAAAGCTTGGGTCTCCTCTGAACTATGAAGACTTGACCAGACCAAGGACTGCCACATCATTTTTCTCCTCATTATCACCTCGTTAAGATCCCAGAACATGCCTCAGAGGCAGGGGGTTGCTTAACAAGGTGATAATGAGGAGAAAATGTCTCCAGCCTATTTGGGGCACAGCCCATGCCAGGTCTGATGATGGCAGAGCAGGTTGGATTGGGGCAGAACACATGTTAGGTACTAAAGTGTTGTTCTCTGAATGGGTTGGGCTCTTTTAAGGTATATCGTGTTTTCTTCTCATTACCATTGGTAAGTCAGTGGAGAAAAAAATGAAAACTTTGGGGGAAGGGACTGTAAGCTGCTTGCTAATATTCATTCATCCATTTATCCTTACTAATACAAACTCTGATTCATAGCTAGGCATTGCCATCCAGCTAAAAGACTATATTCCTTAGTTTTTCGTGACTCTACAAGTACCATGTAACTATATTTTAGCCCATGATATTTAATTGGAAACATTTTTGCTACCTCCCAGAAGTGTCTTATAACAGAGACTTGTCTTTCTTTTTACCTTTTCCCTCCTTTAGGCTGGCTAGAAAGTAGATGTGATCATCTGAGCTCAGGCAGCCGTCTTGGACCATGAGGTGGTAAAGCATAAGAACAGAAGGAACCTGGGCCTTGATGACCCTGTGGGTACGAGGCAGCTTCCGTTTTGATATACCAGAGAGAAACCAACTTTTATCTTGTGTAAGTCAGAAGTTTTTTTGGTGGTGGTCTTGATGTAAGCTGAATCAAATATTACTATGCATGTTTAAAAAGATAAACTTTGTGGTTTTTAAAATTAATTTATTTTAATTGGAGACTAATTACTTTACAATATTGTGGTGGTTTTTGCCATACATCAACATGAATCAGTCATGGGTACACATGTCTCCCCCCATCCTGAACCCCCCTCCCACTCCCTCCCCACCCCATCCCTCTGAGTTGTGATGCTATATTTAATCCAAAGTACATGTGCTTCCTGTTTTTTCTGTTTGTCTTTTCTTTCAATTTTATTTTACAGTTTTTTTTTTAAGTTGAAGTGTAGTTAATTTACAATGACGTATTAGTTTCTGGTGAACAGCAAACTGATTCAGATATATATATAGATAGATACATGTATATATACCTGAATTTTCCCCTTATATACATATATGTACTCTGAATATAGAAAGAATATATATATATATATATATATTCTTTTACATCTTTTCCATTGTAGTTTATTACAACATATTGAATGTTGTTTATCCTTAGCTCTTAATTGTCACTCAAGCCAGAACATCTGTCATCAGTGATGTGTGGAGCCAGCTCACCCCAGCTCACAGAAGCCACTTTTTACAAATTCAAAACTTTGCAAACCAGTTGTTAAAATACACCCATCAGTAAAATTTAAACTATAAAAATTATAATGTAATAAATTATGTTAATGCCAAGGGTAAGAAATATTTGAAAATTACCATTTCCTAATAGTTTTACTGTTTTCTGTGCCCTCACATTTATATTATACCTCTATGTTAGAAGTACTGTGTAGGTGTTATATGCATCTCTTACTAACTCCCTGTTTAGCAATGTGACATAGGTAACTTGAAATGAGTTACAGTGGGAATATTTTCACCATGGAAATTGCCAAATACAAGTGAGGGCTCGATGGGAATTTTTGTTGTTGTTGTTGGCTGTCTAGTCTTAAGAAAGTGATGGAGAAAAGTGTTAATAATGCAAGTTAAACTTAAAAGTATGTTGTATCTAGTACTGAAGTTGAGAGAAGTTTCAATTTAATGAATATTACTTGTATGGGGTGGGAAATAGTTTAATAGTAAGCTACCTATTAGACTTGGTGAAAGGAATTCTATTGGTTGAAGAGGCAGCAGATTGGGATACGACTTCATTTGTCAAACTATGGGTGGATTGCAACTATAGGTGGGTTCAGCAATAATTAATAAGGGTTATAATTATAAGGTCAGGGGCAGTGGCCGAGAGTACCAGACTGCGACGGCGCAGGAACCGCCGAGAGGAGCTACCCCGCGTCCAAAGTCAGCGGGGGCGGCCAAGAGGAGATATCCAGCTTCCGAGGTCAGGGGCGGGGCCAGGAGGAGATACCCCACGCCCCAAGCCTGAGGCCAGGGGCAGCGGGTGGGAGGAGCTACCCCATGCCCGAGGCCAAGGGTGGTGGCTGGGAGGACCAACCCAACGTCCAAGAAGCCATGGCTCTGCAGGCACAGGAGGGCCTAGAGGAGCTATCCCACGTTGAAGGTCAGGAAGGGCGGCGGTGAGGAGATACCTCTCCTCCAAGGTAAGGAGCAATGGCTGCACTTTGCTGGAGCAGCCGTGAAGAGATACCCCATGCCCAAGGTAAGAGAAACCCAAGTAAGATGGTAGGTGTTGCAAGAGGGCATCAGAGGGCAAACACACTGAAACCATACTCACAGAAAACTAGTCAATCTAATCACACTAGGACCACAGCCTTGTCTAACTCAATGAAACTAAGCCATGCCCGTGGGGCAACCCAAGATGGGAGGGTCATGGTGGAGAGATCTGACAGAATGTGGTCCACTGGAGAAGGGAATGGCAAACCACTTCAGTATTCTTGCCTTGAGAACCCCATGAACAGTATGAAAAGGCAAAATGATAGGATACTGAAAGAGAAACTCCCCAGGTCAGTAGGTGCCCAATATGCAACTAGAGATCAGTGGAGAAATAACTCCAGAAAGAATGAAGGGATAGAGCCAAAGCAAAAACAATACCCAGCTGTGGATGTGACTGGTGATAGAAGCAAGGTCTGATGCTGTAAAGAGCAATATTGCATAGGAACCTGGAATATCAGGTCCATGAATCAAGGCAAATTGGAAGTGGTCAAACAAGAGATGGCAAGAGTGAATGTCGACATTCTAGGAATCAGCTAACTGAAATGGACTGGAATGGGTGAATTTAACTCAGATGACCATTATATCTACTACTGCGGGCAGGAATCCCTCAGAAGAAATGGAGTGGCCATCATGGTCAACAAAAGAGTCCAAAACGCAGTACTTGGATGCAATCCCAAAAATGACAGAATGATCTCTGTTCGTTTCCAAGGCAAACCATTCAGTATCACAGTAATCCAAGTCTATGCCCCAACCAGTAACGCTGAAGAAGCTGAAGTTGAATGGTTCTATGAAGACCTACAAGACCTTTTAGAACTAACACCCAAAAAAGATGTCCTTCTCATTATAGGAATGCAAAAGTAGGAAGTCAAGAAACACCTGGAGTAACAGGCAAATTTGGCCTTGGAATACGGAATGAAGCAGGGCAAAGACTAATAGAGTTTTGCCAAGAAAATGCACTGGTCATAACAAGCACCCTCTTCCAACAACACAAGAGAAGACTCTACACATGGACATCACCAGATGGTCAACACCGAAATCAGATTGATTATATTCTTTGCAGCCAAAGACGGAGAAGCTCTATACAGTTAGCAAAAACAAGACCAGGAGCTGACTGTGGCTCAGAACATGAACTCCCTATTGCCAAATTCAGACTTAAATTGAAGAAAGTAGGGAAAACTACTAGACCATTCAGGTACGACCTAAATCAAACCCCTTATGATTATACAGTGGAAGTGAGAAATAGATTTAAGGGCCTAGATCTGATAGATAGAGTGCCTGATGAACAATGGAATGAGGTTCGTGACATTGTACAGGAGTCAGGGATCAAGACCATTCCCATGGAAAAGAAATGCAAAAAAGTAAAATGGCTGTCTGGGGAGGCCTTACAAATAGCTGTGAAAAGAAGAGAAGCGAAAAGCAAAGGAGAAAAGGAAAGATATAAACATCTGAATGCAGAGTTCCAAAGAATAGCAAGAAGAGATAAGAAAGCCTTCTTCAGCGATCAATGCAAAGAAATAGAGGAAAACAACAGAAGGGGAAAGACTAGGGATCTCTTCAAGAAAAGAGATACCAAAGGAACATTTCATGCAAAGATGAGCTCAGTAAAGGACAGAAATGGTATGCACCTAACAGAAGCAGAAGATATTAAGAAGAGATGGCAAGAATACACAGAAGAACTGTACAAAAAAGATCATCACGACCCAGATAATCACGATGGTGTGATCACTGACCTAGAGCCAGACATCCTGGAATGTGAAGTCAAGCCTTAGAAAGCATCACTATGAACAAAGCTAGTGGAGGTGATGGAATTCCAGTTGAGCTATTTCAAATCCTGAAAGATGATGGTGTGAAAGTGCTGCACTCAATATGCCAGCAAATTTGGAAAACTCAGCAGTGGCCACAGGACTGGAAAAGGTCAGATTTCATTCCAAATCCCAAAGAAAGCCAATGCCAAAGAATGCTCAAGATCAGATCAGATCAGATCAGTCACTCAGTCACGTCGTACTCTTTGCGACCCCATGAATCACAGCACGCCAGGCCTCCCTGTCCATCACCAACTCCCGGAGTTCACTCAGACTCATGTCCATCGAGTCGGCGATGCCATCCAGCCATCTCATTCTCTGTCGTCCCCTTTTCCTACTGCCCCCAATCCCTCCAAGCATCAGAGTCTTTTCCAATGAGTCAACTCTTCACATGAGGTGGCCAAAGTACTGGAGTTTCAGCTTTAGCATCATTCCTTCCAAAGAAATCCCAGGGCTGATCTCCTTCAGAATGGACTGGCTGAATCTCCTTGCAGTCCAAGGGACTCTCAACTACTGCACAATTGCACTCATCTCACACGCTAGTAAAGTAATGCTCAAAATTCTCCAAGCCAGGCTTCAGCAATATGTGAACCATGAACTTCCTGATGTTCAAGCTGGTTTTAGAAAAGGCAGAGGAACCAGAGATCAAATTGTCAACATCCGCTGGATCATGGAAAAAGCAAGAGAGTTCCAGAAAAACATCTATTTCTGCTTCATTGACTATGCCAAAGCCTTTGACTGTGTGGATCACAATAAAGTGTGGAAAATTCTGAAAGAGATGGGAATACCAGACCACCTGATCTGCCTCTTGAGAAATTTGTATGCAGGTCAGGAAGCAACAGTTAGAACTGGACATGGAACAACAGACTGGTTCCAAATAGGAAAAGGACTTCGTCAAGGCTGTATATTGTCACCCTGTTTATTTAACTTCTATGCAGAGTACATCATGAGAAACGCTGGACTGGAAGAAACACAAGCTGGAATCAAGATTGCTGGGAGAAATATCAATAACCTCAGATATGAGATGACACCACCCTTATGGCAGAAAGTGAAAAGGAACTCAAAAGCCTCTTGATGAAAGTGAAAGAGGAGAGTGAAAAAGTTGGCTTAAAGCTCAACATTCAGAAAACTAAGATCATGGCATCCGGTCCCACCACTTCATGGGAAATAGATGGGGAAACAGTGGAAACAATGTCAGACTTTATTTTTCTCGGCTCCAAAATTGCTACAGATGGTGACTGCAGCCATGAAATGAAAAGACTCTTACTCCTTGGAAGGAAAGTTATGACCAACCTAAATAGCATATTCAAAAGCAAAGACATTACTTTGCCAACAAAGGTTCGTCTAGTCAAGGCTATGGTTTTTCCAGTGGTCATGTATGGATGTGAGTGTTGGACTGTGAAGAAGGCTGAGCGCCGAAGAATTGATGCTTTTGAACTGTGGTGTTGGAGAAGAGTCTTGAGAGTCCCTTGAACTGCAAGGAGATTCAACCAGTCCATTCTGAAGGAGATCAGCCCTGGGATTTCTTTGGAAGGAATGATGCTAAAGCTGAAACTCCAGTACTTTGGCCACCTCATGTGAAGAGTTGACTCATTGGAAAAGACTCTGATACTGGGAGGGATTGGGGCAAGAGGAGAAGGGGACAACAGAGGATGAGATGGCTGGATGGCATCACTGACTCGATGGACGTGAGTCTCAGTGAACTCCGGGAGTTGGTGATGGACAGGGAGGCCTGGCGTGCTGTGATTCATGGGGTCGCAAAGAGTCGGACATGACTGAGTGACTGATCTGATCTGATCTGATAATTATAAGGGTTCAGCAAAAATTAATGATAGCATTCTGTGACAATTAATTAGCCATAAGAAATTTACAGGGAAGATTATTGCATATTTTCTTATTTTAAAATTATGTACTACATATACTTCCTATCAGTTAACTTTATAATAAATCCCTGATAGCTCAGTTGGTAAAGAATTTGCCTGCAATGCAGGAGAGCCCAGTTTGATTCCTGGGTTAGAAAGATCCCCTGGAGAAGGGATAGGCTACCCTTTCCAGTATTCTTGGGCTTCCCTTGTGGCTCAGCTGGTAAAAAATCTGCCCGCAATGCGGGAGACCTGGGTTTGATCCCTAGGTTGGGAAAATCCCCTGGAAAAGGGAAAGGCTACTCATTCTACTATTCTGGCCTGGAGAATTCCATGACCTGTACAGCAAAGCGTCGGATGCAAGTTTCACTTCACTTCACTTCATGTACTTTTATATATGCACACATTTTTTTTTTTCAGGGATCCAGTTGTTGAACATTTATCAGCACACCATTATCTGAGAACCGTCTACTATTTCTCCACTTCTGTCATTCTTTGTGTGTGGGTGTGTGGGGGGGTGAGGTGGTGGGGGTGGGGGAAGTTGTGGTCAGTAATATCCAACTCTTTACTAGTCTATGGACTATAGCCTGCCAGGCTACTCTGTCTGTGGGATTTTCCAGGCAAGAATACTGGAGAGGCTTGCAGTTTCTTCCTCCATGTGATCTTCCCAATCTAGGGATTGAACCTGCATCTCCTGCATTGGCAGGCAGATGCTTTACCACTCAGCCACCAGCGATGCCCTACATTCAAGTAATTACTAAATCCCCCTAGATTTTAATTCAGAAATGTTGCTTGAATTTGTCTATTTCTGCACACCCCATGGATAGCTCCTTAGGTGAGATCTTCATAGTCTCTCTCCAGTTCATGCTCCAGGCCATCAGCATACGTGTTCCTTGACGGGGCGGATGTGCTGTTACCACTTTCTACTTGACATCACTCCGTGGCTCTCGGTGATCTAGAGCATTACAACCTAATTTGCTCTGCAGGGATCAATTTCCTGTCATATCCCTTCAGTCATTCTGAGCTCCTTTCTATTCTCTTCCTTTATTCCAACATCAAGCCTAGTACATAGGACCTGACACAATGTACTGCAATCTTTTGATTACAGGTCTGTCTTCATATAATAATAAGGATGATAATTTAGCTATCTTATATCCTGAGAATTTAGTACAAATGGCTAGCACATGTTACAGATTTAAGAAATATTTGTTAATTAAATGAAACAAAAGTCCACTCTGCCAAACAGCTCTCCAAAGTATCTTAACCATGTTACATTCTCTTCCTCAATGTAGGAGGGAATTCATTTTCCCACATGCTAGTCATCACTTGTTATTGCTTGTCCTTTATTATGGTCTCCTTAGTGGTATAAAGTGATATCTTATTGTGGTTTTAAATTGCATATCCCTAATGGTTAATGACATTGAGTATCTCTTTAAGGGCTTACTAGCCATTTGTATACCTTCTTTGAAGAAAAGGAAGAAACCCAACTTCATTATCTTGCCGGTGTATATCTAATCTATATTTATTGATAGTATTCCCCACTGAATTGCTTTGATACATTTTTATAAAACCAATTGACCATAAATGTAAGGGTTGTCAATGAATTTTCAAATCTGTTCTATTGATCTATTTGTCTATTCTGTGTCAGGACAACGCTGTCTTTCTCACTGTGGCTTTTGAAACTGGGAGATCAGTACTTTAACTTCATCTTCTTTTTTAAGATTGTTTTGCCTCTTCTGGTCCCTCGCATTTACATATGAATTTTACAACCAGCATGTCAACATATCGAAAACCATCAGCTGAAATTTTGATAGAAGTTGTGTGAATGTGTAAATAAATGTGGGGAGTGTTGTCATTTAACAGTATTAAATCTTCTGATCTATAAACACGGGATGTTCTTTCAACAATATTTTTTTCCATGGAAAAATCTGACACTTCTTGTGTTAAATTTATCCTTAAGTATGGTATCATTTTTGACTCTATTATAAATGGAGCTGTCTTCCTAATTTCATTTTTGTATTGTTCATTGGCAATGTGTAGAAGTAAAACTGAGTTTTCTGTATTGATCTTTCATCCTTCAAACTTGCTAAACTTAAGGTTTTTTGTAAATTAGATTTATTAGGATTTTCTGTATACAAGATTGCATTAGCATGTCATCTGAAAATAGAAATTATTTTGCATCTTCCTTTCCAAGCTAAATGCCTTTTATTTCTTTTTCTTCCCTAATTTCCCTGGCTAGAAGCTCCAGCACAAAGCTGAATAGAAGTGGTGAAATTGGCATCCTTGTCTTGTTCCTCATCTAAGGGAAAAGCATTAACTCTTTCACTATGAGCATGATGTAAATGTGGCCATTTCTTAGATGCCATTTATCAGTTTGAAGACATTTCTTTCCATACTTTGTTTGTTGAGTGGTTTTATTTAATCATGAATGGGTATTGGAATTGTTATATAACATTATATTAGTCTCAGATGTTACAATATAATGATTTGATATTTATGTATGTTGTGAAATCATCATCACAATAAGCCTAGTTAGTATCCATCACCACACTAATTTACACTTTTTTTCCTTGTGATGACAAATTTATACTCATCAGATCAGTTCAGTTCAGTTGAGTCACTTAGTTATGTCTGACTCTTTGCGACCCCATGGATTGCAGCACTCCAGGCTTCCCTGTCCATCACCAACTCCAAGAGCTTGCTCAAACTCATGTCCATAGACTCGGTGATGCCATCCAGCCATCTCATCCTCTGTCATCCCCTTCTCTTCCTGCCTTCAATCTTTCCCAGCATCAGGGTCTTTTCCAAGAAGTCAGTTCTTCACATCAAGTGGCCAAAGTATTGGAGTTTCAGCTTCAGCATCAGTCCTTCCAATGAATATTCAGGACTGATTTCCTTTAAGATTGACTGGTTTGATCTCCTTTGTAGTCCAAGGGAGTCTCAAGAGTCTTCTCCAACACCATAGTTCAAAAGCATCAATTCTTCTGTGCTAAGCTTTCTTTATAGTCCAAAACTCACATCCATACATGACTACTGGAAAAACTGTAGCTTTGACAAGATGAACCTTTGTTGGCAAAGTAATGTCTCTGCTTTTTAATATGACATCTAGGTTGGTCATAACTTTTCTTCCAAGGAGCAAGCATCTTTTAATTTCATGGCTGCAGTCACCGTCTGCAATAATTTTGGAGCCCAAAAATATAAAGTCTGTCACTGTTTCCATTGTTTCCCCATCTATTTGCCATGAAGTACTGGGACAGGATGCCATGATCTTTGTTTTTTGAATGTTGAGTTTTAAGCCAGCTTTGTCACTCTCCTCTTTCACCTTCATCAAGAGGTTCTTTAGTTCTTCTTCACTTTCTGCTATAAGGTTGGTGTCATCTGTGTATCTGAGGTTATTGATATTTATCCCAGCAATCTTGATTCTAGCTTGTGCTTCCTCCAGCCTGGTACTTCACATGATGTACTTTGTATATAAGTTAAATAAGCTGGGTGACAATATACAGCCTTGACATACTCCTTTCCCAATTTGGAACCAGTCTGTTTTTCCATGTCCAGTTCTAACTGTTGCTTCTCAACCTGCATACAGATTTCTCAGGAGGCAGGTCAGGTGGTCTAGTATTCCCATCTCTTTAAGAATTTTACACAGTTTGTTGTGATCCACACAGTCAAAAGCTTTGGTCTAATCATTAAAGTAGAAGTAGATGTTTTTCTGGTATTCTCTTGCTTTTTCAATGATTCAACAGATATTGGCATTTTGATCTCTGGTTCCTCTGCCTTTTCTAAATCTAGCTTGAACATCTGCAAGTTCATGATTCACGTACTGTTGAAGCCTGGTTTGGAGAATCGTGAACATTACTTTGCTAGCGTGTGAGATGAGTGCAGTTGTGCGGTAGTTTGAGCATTCTCTGGCATTGCCTTTCTTTGGGATTTGAATGAAATCTGACCTTTTCCAGTCCTGTGGCCACTGCTGAGTTTTCCAAATTTTCTGGCATTTTGAGTGCAGCACTTTCACAGCATCATCTTTTAGGATTTGAAATAGCTCAACTGGAATTCCATCACCTCCAATAACTTTGTTCGTAGTGAGGCTTCCTAAGGCCCACTTGACTTTACATTCCAGGATGTCTAGCTCTAGATGAGTGATCATACCATCATGGTTATCTGGGCCTTTAAGATCTTTTTTGTGTAGTTTTTCTGTGTATTCTTGCCTCCTCTTCTTAATATCTTCTCCTTCTGTTAGGTCCATATCATTTCTGGCCTTTATTGTGCCCATCTTTGTATGAAATGTTCCCTTGGTGTTTCTAATTTTCTTGAAGAGATCTCTAGTCTTTTCCATTCTGTTGTTTTCCTGTATTTCTTTGCATTGATCACTGAGGAAGGCTTTCTTATCTCTTCTTGCTATTCTTTGGAACTCTGTGTTCAGATGGGTATATCTTTCCTTTTCTCCTTTGTCTTTCGCTTCTCTTCTTTTCACAGCTATTTGTAAGGCCTCCTTCAGACAACCATTTTGCCTTTTTGCATTTCTTTTCCTTGGGGATGGTCTTGATCCCTGACTCTTGTACAATGTCCTGAACCTCTGTCCATATTTCATCAGGCACTCTATCTATAAGACCTAATCCCTTAAATCTATTTACATTCATAGCAACTTTCAAATGTTTAATACAGTATTATTAACTATAATCACCATGGCGTACACTATATTCCTGCTGCTGCTAAGTCACTTCAGTCACATCCGACTCTGTGCGACCTCATAGACGGCAGCCAACCAGGCTCGCCTGTCCCTGGGATTCTCCAGACAAGAACACTGGAGTGGGTTGCCATTTCCTTCTCCAATGCATGAAACTGAAAAGTGAAAGTGAAGTCACTCAGTCATGTCCGACTCTTCACGACTCCATGGACTGCAGCCTCCAGGCTTCAGTCCATGGGATTTTCCAGGCAAGAGTACTGGAGTGGGTTGCCATTGCCTTCTCTGACACTATATTCCTAGGACTTGTCAATTTTATAGCTATAAGTTTGCACATTTTGACCACCTTCATCCATTATGCTCACCCTACACTCTTGCCTCTAACAACCATGTATCTGTTTTCTGTTTCAATGAATTTAGTCAAATAATCATTCTTAATTGTTTCAAATAATATAAATGGGGACACTATGGCCAAGAAATTAACCTATAGAAGTTTCTCTCACCATAGTTACTTTAGAGGTAGTTTCACAGTGAGTGTTAGTCACTTAGGTGTTGTGTCCAACTCTTTGCCACCCCACGGACTGTATCCTGCCAGTTCCTCTGTCCATGGAATTTTCTAGGCAATAATACTGGAGTGGGTAACCATTCCCTTCTCCAGGGGATCTTCTTGGTCCAGGGGTTGAATCCAGTCTCCTCCATTTCAGGCAGATTCCTTACCATCTGCACCACCAGGAAAGTACCCCTAGAGTTAGTTAAGTAGATTTAATATTGTAAAAAATATAAAAAAATTCTTGAGACAGATTATAGCCTAAATTGCTAAACTGCAAAATCAAAGTTTCTGGGGATGGGGGATAAATGAAATAAATCCAGCTCTTAGAATTCTGCATTGTGGTCAGAAAAAAAAAATGTTTGCTATAACTTCTACTCTATTAAATTTGTTAAAATTTGTTCTGTGTCCTTGAGCTCTATCTTGGAGAATGTTCCATGCGCACTTGAAAGGAGTGTGTACTCTGTTGGTTTGGGTTGTAATATCCTATATTTATTAAGTTCAGCTGGTCTATTGTATCATTTAAGATGATTGATTTTCTATCTGGATGATCTGTCCATTGATGTAAGTGGGATATTAAAGTCCCTACTACTATCGTATTACTGTCCAATTCTCCCTTTATGTCTATTAGTACTTGCCTTATATATTATATGCTCTTGAATTGGGTACATTTATGTTAATGATTATAACATCTTCTTCTTGCATTAATTACCTTTAGACAAATCCATAAATAAGATGTGAAATATACATATATATATATATATATAGGAATATTAGTCAGCCATAAAAAGAATGAAAGTCTGCCATTTGCAGCAGTCTAGATGGATCTAGAGAATATTAGGCTTAGTGAAATGAGTCAGACACAGGCAAATACTATATGATATCATTTATACATGGAATCTAAAAAACAATACAGATGAATGTATATACAAGACAGAAACAGACTAACAGATATAGAAAACCAACTAGCAGTTCCCAAAGAGGAGAAGGAAATAAGATGGAGAAAATTAAGAGTGTGAGCATAAGAGATAAAAGCTAGAATGTGTAAAATAGATAAGCAACAAGTGTGTGTGTATATATATATATATATATATATATATATATATAGCACAGGGTATTATAGCCATTAGCTTATAATAACTTTTAATAGAATATAACATATAAAAATACTGAATCACAATGCTATACATCTGAAACTGCTATAATATTGTATATCAGCTATATTTAAATTTTTTTAAGTATATGGCCATGGCCCCTATCTGAGAAAAAAACTGCACAATAGAAAAAAGTCTGTGTTGACCGATATCCCCTTAGTGACATGAAACAGCTTTGTATTAAGAGAAAAGAGACTATGTGAGCCTTGCTGTATTTGTCCAAAACTTATCTTGATATTTGCTTCTTCTGCCTCTTCCTCATTCCAACCCATACCCAACCCTACCCTCAGCTTCTGGACTTTTTTGATGTCCCCTTTTCTTTTCTCATTTTTATCTTAAATTTCTTCTCCTCCCATCAGTAAGCGACCTCAAAATCTTCAACCATGCTTAGACTGACTTAGTCCCCAGCTTTAGATTTAGTTATCCATAAATAATCACCAATACAGACTAGGCATTCTTTTATTTGTCTACAAATTCTGTTCAATATCTAGTACAATGGCAGTCTATAAATGCGCAAAAAGTATTAAACACATAGAACTGGGCAAATACCTTGTAACTCAAATTGATGACAGAGAACTTTTGACTAATCTTATGGAGGTATCATCATGTACATGGCAGGAGCAGGAGAAAGAGGTAGCAATCAAAGCCAGCCACATTCTATCAAGGACTCTGACCATCTGTTGGTCAGTCAATCTAGATTTCCCATTCTACTTCTTCTCTGAAATAGTTGACTCACTTTACTTTATACACATACATATTTCTCTTCTAAGATTACTCTGCCTTGAGATAGATACCTTGACTGCCTTGTTGAATACAAATTCCTTCTTAGTAATCATAACATTAATTAAGATACTTCGAAGATTTTGGCACACTTGTTACAATACTCTTAACTAACTTATTATTACATGTAAAATTGCCAGTGTGTCTTGATTTACCATTTCAAGAGTTGGCACAAGTTTTCCCATAACACGTTCAGTTTCCTACCACCTGTTGTTGTTCATTAAAGTCAGTCTTAGAGGACGCGTGATTCAGGTAAAGGTACAGTCAGTGACACAGATTTTATCTTTGGAATAGGCTTCCCTGAACTGTAATAAAAGCCTCCAAGTCACACACATATATAATGATAAAGGACAAAAATCTAACTGGCAGAGTTCTTCAGACAGAAAGCAAGTGATATCACAGTAACTTGAATCCATATGAAAAAACCAAAAGCATCAGTAGAAATAATTGTGAAAAGCAGAATAATGGCATGTTTCTTCTGCTTGTTCTCCTAACTGACTTAAAACATTATCACATAAAACAATATGCTTTTAATTGTGATGCTGGTTCTATAACACGTAGACATGTAATATATTTGACAATCACAATGCAAAGGAGGAAGACAGGAACAAAACGATACTGAAATAGGAAATAGCACCACATTGCAACCTGAATCCATAGGAAGAAACAAACAAGCAAACAAAAACAGGCAGAGTAAATAAGAAAATTAATATAGCAAATTCAGTTAATGTATATTTTTTCTTTTTTCCTCTCAGCTTCTTTAAAAGACAGTTTACATAAAATGATAATTGGATCAATATATTGTTCAGTCTATAAAACATGCAAGCATAATACATGTAACATAATAGCCCAAAAAGACAGGGAAGGAGGGAATGAGAGTAAAGTTTACATTAAAGTTTCTGTATTTCATTGGAGCTAAGGAAGTAAAAATCCAAAATGCATTTTGATAAGTTATATATCACAAGCTTTAGAGCAAGAACTCAAGAAATAAAACAGAAAAATCAGTAAAGCAAGTAAAATGTCACACTTGAAAATATGTACATAATACAAAAGAAAGCAAAAAAAAAGAGGAATGGAGGAAAAAAGATTGAGACATACAGAAAATTAAAGCTTACATGGTAGATGAAAATTCAACCTTATAAAAAATAATATTAGGATTTGGATTCAATGTAATGATAGGAGGATCCTGAACCCATCTCCTCCAGGGGACACACCACATCTATAACCATGGACAGAGAAAGTTCCTCTGAGGAGTATAAAGCAAAAGCTAGCTGAGCGAATTCTATGCATCGAGCAAACAAACAAACCCACATCACAGAGGTAAGAGAGAACGAAACACAGTATCACCTTAAACTAAACTGGTATGGGGACCTAAAATTGGGAGAGAACTCACAACTCTCAGCTTCTTCTTGAGGAGCAAAGGATTTGAACTCCACATGTAGCACCTCAACATTTAAGAGCTGCACCAGAGACTAACCCTTAATACATCTAGGGTTTTTTTAAGGAGAAAAAAAAGTTTTTTTCACAAAGTTGCACTTTACTAAATTGCTTGAGGTCATGATTAACTTAGGAAATAAATTTTCTTAAATCTAGAACAAAAATTGAAGACCCATTGCCCAAACATCTAGTTTTGAAAGCCAGTGGCTTCCAGGATTCTTCATAGTTCTGCCCCCCTGCCTGCTTCACTAACCTCACTTCCCACCACTGATTTCCTGCTGTCCATGTCTCATGGTTCAGCACACAATGCTACCACATACATGTAGTTGACCCTCCACACGTGAAGGTTCCACATCTGTAAAAGGAATGTGTATCCCTGTGTGAAGCTGTATAACTCTGACTTCTAAGGGACTTGAGCATCCATGGGTTTTGGTACCTGCAGAATGTTGGAACCAATCCCACATGGATACTGAGGGATGACTATATTCTACTCTTTCCTGGAATATAATTCCCCTGGATATTGTTCATATGAAGAATTCAGATGTGTAAACGAGGATGCTTCCGTAGTGTCACCTTCCCCAGGGTTCTCTTTGTGAACTTTTTAACTCAGTCAAGCTTTCCCAGTGACTCAGTGGGTCCACCTGCAATGCAGGAGACACAGGAGATATGGGCTCAGTCCCTGGACTGGGAAGATCCTCTGGAGGAGGAAATGGCAACCAGTATTCTTGAGGGAGGAATATATAGTGTTTAGCTGTGCTTCCTAATGGCTTAGACCAATGTTTAGCACTTAACTGGCATTAAATAATTATTTATTGAATAAAAAAATGGATGAAAAAAGGAAGGAAATAATGAAAAGTGAAGAAAACCTTATTTTAAATGGAGATAAGAAATTGGCAAATAATTCTATGAGTGAATTAATCTTGTAGCTATTTTGTTAAACATTAAGGAAACTGACAAAGTCAATAAAGAAATAACCGCTGACCTCATGAAATATTCAATATACAATATTTAAGAAGACAAGACTAATAAAAACAGTAAATGACACAAATAAATGGAGTATAAACTCCCAAACCTATGCAATGCCTGCAGAGAGACCTGTAGGCTGGAAGAGTGATTTTTAAAGATGGTCAGCTCTTTTCATGAAGGAAGTGAATCTTGTACAGAATTTTGATAAGTTGCCCCTGTAGAGTCATGATGCGGATGTATTTTAGAGGCAGAATAAATAGCATTAAGTAAAGCTGGTAAAGAAAGGAATAATTCTGCACTCCAGTGCAGACAGTCTGCTGGCCCAATTTTCTGTAATCCCATCTTGGAATACCGACCTCTTGGTAACAGATGCTTCCAGTAGCTGCTGCAGCAACTTCAGTGAATTGCAGGGTCACTTGGTTTAGCCATGGAATGAACTCATCTGGCTGTGAAGTGTCTCAAGGGTGATGCTGGAATGAATCACATTTGTTTCTAGCATTCAATCAGATTCCCAAATCCAAGACATATTTGTATACGAGTCAAGGCAGAATAGTGTGGTGCCAAAATGTATGATGGGGCACAGCCGCATTCATACTTGTTAACAACTCTAGTGCTTCATACTCCAATATGGGACAGCCTTGGATGAAAAGCCCTTTGCCAATCTGCAAAAGTCTGGCAAAGTATGGATTTACTCTTCTTATTGTAACTTAATAGATTCGTCAATGAAGACCTATTTAATTTAAAAGGAATTAGTGGTTTTTTAATGAGAAGTTTCCCCACAAAAATTCCTCTTGGGTGGGAAGGGGAAATAAATATTGACTGTGTGCCCTCTATTTGCCAGGAATATTTGATCTCCAAAAGCATCCTGGAATGTGGTATCATTATATCCATTTTACAGGTGAGGAAAATGAGCCTCAGAGAAGCGACTTTCTCAAAAGTATATGTGCTAGCATTCAAATCTTGGACAACCTGACTCCAAAACCCAGCTTCTTCTGCTGAATCTCCATTATACCTGCTGTCTACAGGAAACACAGAGTTATGAGATAATAGCAATTTTGCACTTTACAATTAAGAAAACCAAGAAATTTATCTTCTCAAAACTAAAAAAAATTAAGACAATTATTTTATTTTTTGTGGCATTAATATTTAGTAAGTCTGTCTAGTCAAGGCTATGGTTTTTCCAGTGGTCATGTATGGATGTGAGAGTTGGACTGTGAAGAAAGCTGAGCACTGAAGAATTGATGCTTTTGAACTGTGGTGTTGGAGAAGAGTCTTGAGAGTCCCTTGGACTGCAAGGAGATCCAACCAGTCCATTCTGAAGGAGATCAGCCCTGGGATTTCTTTGGAAGGAATGATGCTAAAGCTGAAACTCCAGTACTTTGGCCACCTCATGAGAAGAGTTGACTCATTGGAAAAGACTCTGATGCTGAGAGGGATTGGGGGCAGGAGGAGAAGGGGACGACAGAGGATGAGATGGCTGGATGGCATCACTGACTCGATGGACATGAGTCTCAGTGAACTCCGGGAGTTGGTGATGGACAGGGAGGCCTGGCGTGCTGTGATTCATGGGGTCGCAAAGAGTTGGACACGACTGAGCGACTGAATTGAACTGAACTGAACTGAAGGAGAAAGAATTTTTTAAAATATCCGTCTGATACTTGAATATCATGAAGAATAAGTAAGCAATGGAGTGAAGTGCTCTAGTCTTTCATCTAGTGGAAGGTCAGGACAGGACAAGGTGAAGGGCCAGTGCCATGCAGACATATTGACATGGAGTGAGATCTGAGAGGTAAAGAGGGTTTCATCAGCCCTCAAATTTTTTCACTATTACCTGGTAAAATTTACAGCTTCCTATAAAAAAAAAAAAAAATCCTCAGGGTAAGACACTCTTCTCAGGAAGTCTGTATTATTTTACACTTTCTCTGTTTTTGGCTGCAAGGCATAGCATGCAGGACCTTAGTTCCCTGACTGTGGATTGAACCCGTAGCCCCTGCAGTGGAAGCTTAGAAGCTTATCCATTAGACTGCCAAGGAAGTCTCTCTGGAAAGTCTATTTTATTTTATATTGAATTATAATTGCCTTACAATGTTATGTTAGTTTCTGCTGTCCAGCAAAGTGAATCAATGATATGTATATATATCTCCCCTCTTTTTTGGATTTCCTTCCTATTTATATCACCACAGAGCATTGAGTACCCTGTGCTATACAGCAAGTTCTTATCAGTTATCTACTTTATACATTGTAGTATACATTCCTGATGTCTTAGGTGGTAAAGAACCTGTCTGCAATGTGGGAAACCTGGGTTTGATCCCTGCTGGAGGAGGGCATGGCAACCCATATTTTTATATATATATATATATATATATATATATATATATATATATATATATATATAAACAAGTTTCAGTTAAATTCAGTTCAGTTCAGTTGCTCAACCGTGTCCGACCTTTTGTGACCCCATGAATCACAGCATGCCAGGCCTCCCTGTCTATCACCAACTCCTGGAGTTTACCCAAAATCATGTCCATCGACTCAGTGGTGACATCCAGCCATCTCATCCTCTGTCGTCCCCTTCTCCTCCTGCCCCAGTCCCTCCCAGCATCAGGGTCTTTTCCAATGAGTCAACCCTTCACATAAGGTGGCCAAAGTATTGGAGTTTCAGCTTCAACATCAGTCCTTCCAATGAACACCCAGGACTGATCTTTAGGATGGACTGGTTGGATCTCCTTGCAGTCCAAGGGACTCTCAAGACTCTTCTCCAACACCACAGTTCAAAAGCATCAATTCTTCGGTGCTCAGCTTTCTTCACAATCCAACTCTCACATCCATACATGACCACTGGAAAAACCATAGCCTTGACTAGATGGACCTTTGTTGGCAAAGTAATGTCTCTGCCTTTTAATATGCTATCTAGGTTGGTCATAAGTTTATCTAATTCCATTTTTCTAGATTCCACATATATGCTTTAAAATATGATATTTGTTTTTCTCTTTCTGGCTTACCTCACATGGTATGACAGTCTCTAGGTCCATCCACATGTCTGGAAAAAGCACAGTTTTGTTCCTTTTTTGAGCTGAGTAATATTCCATTGTATATATGTACCACATCTTCTTTATTTATTCCTCTGTTGATGGACATTTAGGTTGCTCCCATGTCCTGGCTATTGTAAATAGTGCGGTAATGAACATTGGGGTGCATGTATGTTTTTGAATTATGGTTTTCTCTGAGTATATTGCCAGGAGTTCTGGGTCATATGGTCAGTTTATTTTTAGTTTTTAAGGCCCCTCCATACTGTTCTTCATAGTAGTTGTATCAATTTACATTTCTGCCAACAGTGTAACAGAGTTCCCTTTTCTCTGCGCCCTCTCTAGCATTTACTGCCTGTAGATTTTTTGATGATGGCCATTCTGACTGGTGTGAGGAGAAACCTCATTGTAGTTTTTGTTTGCATTTCTCTAATAATTAGTGGTGTTGAGCAGCTTTTCATGTGCTTATTGACCATCTGTATGTCCTCTTTGGAGAAATGCCTATTTAGGTCTTCTGTTCAGTTTTTGATTGGGTTGTTTGTGTGTGTTTGTTTTTTAATATTGAAGTGAATGAGCTGTTTGTGTATTTTAGGAGATTAATCCCTTGTCAGTTGTTTCATTTGCAAATACTTTCTTCTATTCTGGGAATTGTATTTTCATCTTGTTTATGGTTTTCTTTGCTGCACAAAAGCTTTAATTAGGTCTCATTTGTTTACTTTTATTTTTATTTTCATTACTCTAGGAGGTAAGTCAAAAATGATCTTGCTGTGATTTATGTCAAAGAGTGTTCTGCCTATGTTTTCCTCTAAGAGTTTTATTGTGTCTGGCCTTATATTTAGATCTTTAATCCATTTTGAATTTATTTTTGTGTTTGGTGTCAGGGAGTGTTCTAATTTCATTCTTCTACATGTAGTCATCCAGCTTTCCAAGCACCATTTATTGAAGAGACTGTCTTTTCTCCATTGTATAGTCTTGCCTCCATACGTGTATGAGTTTGTCTCTGGGCTTTCTATCTGGCTTCATTGATTTGTATTTCTGTTTTTTGTACCAGTACTACACTTTCCACACTGTCCGGATTATTGTAGCTTTGTAGTATAAGTCTGAAGTTAGGGAGCCTGATTCCTCTGCCTCCATTTTTCTTTTTCAAGAGTACATGGGCCATTTGGAAAAATTAAGTGTTAAAATGACCGTGCTACCCAAAATGATCTACAGATTCAGTGCAATCCCTATCAAAATACCAATGGCATTTTTCCCAGAACTACAACAAATAATTTTAAAATTTGTATGTAAACACTAAACACCTTAAATAGCCAGAAGACTGAGTAGCCAAAATCTTGAGAAAGAAGAACAGAGATGAAGAATTCGCACTCCCTGACTTAAGACTTACTTACAAAACTATAATAATCAAAAGAGTATGGTACTGGCACAAAAACAGACACATAGCTGAGTGGAATTGAACAGAGAATCCAAAAATAAACCCACATATTTATGGCCAATTAACCTACAACAAAGGAGGCAATAATATACAATGGAGGAAAGACAGTCTCTTCAATAAGTGGTGCTGGGGAAACAGAACAGTTACGTGTAAAAATATTAGAGCATTCTCTAACACCATATTATAAAAAATTCAAAATGGATTAAAGACCTAAAGCTAAAACTAGATACTGTAATATTACTTGAGAAAAACATAGGTAGAACATTCTAGCATAAATTGCAGCAAGATCTTTTTGAATCCATCTCCTAGGATAATGGAAATCAAAACAAAAGTAAACAAATATAACGAAATTAAACTTGAAAGTTTTTTTCTCCCCAATATTGTATTAAATTGAATTTATTGAAAAACCATATACATGCAGGGAAATGCTCATTGGAAGTATAATATATACAAAGTGAACACACTGTGTAACTACCCCCATTATTCCTTCAAGAGAAACCACCATCTTGATTTAGCCAATAACATTGATTAGTTTACATGATTTTTGGATTTTATATAAGTGGATTCATAAATTATGTACCCTAATGTGTCTTGTTTCTTTTACTTAGTATTATATTTATGAGAGGTACCCTGTGTTGTTGCATATTTTGAATTTCATTCATTCTCATACAGAAACAGACCAATAAGAATTCATTTTACTCTTGATAAGCACTTAGATTGTTCACAAACTTAGAAGTTTTTGCACAGCAAAAAAAACCATAAACAAAACAAAAATACAACCTGCAGAGTATGAGAAAATATTTGCAAATTATTTGACTGACAAGAGCTTTTCCAAAATACACAAACTGCTTGTACAAACTCAACATCCAAAAAGCAAGCAAGCCAGTTAAAAAATGGACAGAAGATCCAAATAGATATTTTTCCAAAGAGAAAATACAGATGGCCAGTAGACACATGAAAAGATACTCAGTCTCGCTAATTATCAGGGAAACACGAGTCAAAACTACTTGCATATCTCATCTGGTGAGATATCACCTCATACCCGTTAGAATGGTTATCATAAAAAAGAACATAAATAATAAATGTTGGCAAGGATGTGCAGAAAAGGTAAACTTCATACAAAGTTTATGGGCATGTAAATTGGTGCAGCCACTGTGGAAAACAGTATGGATTCTCCTCAAAAAACTTAAAAATAGATTTACCATATGACCCAGCAATACCATTCCTGGATATATATATGGGGGGAAAGAACCCCACTAATTTGAAAAGATACATGCAGCCTAATATTCATAGCAGCATAATTTACATTTTTGTATCATGGAAGCAACTTAAGTGTCTGTCAACAGATGGAATGAATAAAGAATAAAGATGTGGTACATAGATACAATCAAATACTACTCAACCATAAAAAAAGGATAAAATTTTGCCACTTGAAACAACATGGATGGACTTGGAGGGTATTATGCTAAGTGAAATAAATCAGGAAGAGAAAGACATATACTGTATGATATCACTTATATGTGAAATCTAAAAAATCCAACAAGCTAGTGAGTAAATGAAAAAGCAGACTCACAAATACGGAGAACAAACTAGTGGTTACCAGTGGGGAGAGGGAAGGGCAGGGACAATATAGGAGTAGAAGTACAAACTATTATGCATAAAATAAGCTATAACTATAAATGGAGTATCACCTTCAAAAAATGTGAATATACAGTTATGATACACCTGTAACTCGTAACATTGTGCATCAACTATAATTTTAAGAAATACTTAGTTCAAATGGGTTCAGAATATAGACAGTCTTGGGCTTAGGACGATTCAACTTAATGATTTCTGAAGTTTTCAATGGTCCAAAAGAGATGTGCACTCAGTAGCCACTATACTTCGAATTTTGAATTTTGAGGTTTTCCCAGGCTAGCTAAATGTGTAACAATCCTCTTCCATGACACAACATCAAGGGATTGTAACTTCCAGTCATCCCTGCCGTCAAGAGGGTAAACAGCCAATACATTTAAAGCCATTCTGTACCCATACAACCATTCTTTTTTTTTGCTTTCCACTGTCAGTACAGTATTCAATAAAGTATATAGTCAACACATAAAGTAGACTTTGTGTTAAGTGATTTTTGTCCTAGGCTAATGTAAGGGTTCTAAGTACATTTAAGGAAGGCTAGGTTAACCTATGATGTTCACTAGGTTAGGTTATTAAATGCATTTTTGAATTATGTTTTCAACTCACAATGAGTTTATCAGGATGTGACTCTATTTGGGCTTCCATGGTGGCTCACTGGTAAAGAATGCAGGAGATGTGAGTTCGATTCCTGTGTCAAGAAGATCTCCTGGAGGAGGAAATGGCAACTTACTCCAGTATTTATTTTTGCCTGGGAAATCCAATGGACAGAGGAGCCTGGTGGGCTACAGTCCATGGGGTCACAAAGAGTCAGACACGACTTAGCTACTAAACAACGACAACTCCATTGTAAGTCAAGAAAGATCTGTATTATCATAGAACAATTGAAGGCATGGATGATAATCAAACCTTGTAGCAATGCATAGTATATAAACACTGCCCAATTAGGTATGGTATGGGCACAGTTAACACCTGGTCAGGCCCTGCCCATGGGTACCTGCTGGATATCAGCCTTCTCTAAAGGGAGAAAGAGCCTATGAATAGAGATGATCCCAAAGCAGGTAGAAACCAGTGCTAGCCAGATGGGACTCAGAACTCTCTTGGATTAAAGCTGTATTATTAGTTTGTATTCAGTACATTTCAGTGAGAGTGGATTAATCTATCATTTTATAACACTGCTCTCCCATCATTGGATTTCTTCTTTCCACATGGCCCACAGCCTCTTTCCCTCTCCTGTCCTGATGATTTGTTCCCTCTAATTGTGCAGCCCCCTCTCCTTTGTCAAATGCTTTGATAAATGCAGACACTTCTTTTTTATTTTCCTCACATTCTCTGCTCCTCCCAAGTCATTGGTGAAGGCACTGAATCATTATCATCATCGCTCAGCCGCCTTCTTTTTGAAGTCCTTGTCTGGATGCGTGCTTATTCATCACCCCTCTCTCTGCAGCCCACATGTGTCCGGCACACTATTTACATTTGGCTTTAATCTGTTGTTAGTGGCTGACTCCAGTGTCCCCCTTCTTCCTCAAGGGGCCCATCCCCGTTCCTCCTGCCTGGACTACTCCCAGTGGGAGAGCATGAAGAGCAGGAGCTCTGGCCCTTAACCTTGAAGTATGACTGTTGCCCAAATCTTCATTCCAGATCTTCCCCTCTTGCTTACCCTTTATAGCAGCTTCTTCCTTGGCATTGTCCACACTGCAAAATGGCAGAAAAAGGGTTCCCTCCAAGGTCGCCTCAGAGATCGTCCTGGGATAACACATGGTGATGGGAGCCCATGTGTTCTTGTCTCCATCTGCCATTGCACATACGATTCCCTCCTCTTAGAAATGCCAGTGTTTTCTGTTTAGTTCTATTTTGTTTTGTTTAAACACACTTCAAAGTGCAAATCCTGTAGGTCCCACTGGTCAATGGAATGCACCGTTTGATGACCCCAAACACTGACATGTTGCATGACCATATTGATATTTGGTAATTGGTAATAGATCCTGACATTTCAACAGGCTACAGTGGATTATCCTCTGTTCTCCTTTTCTCCATCCCCCAGCCAAGTTGCTCTGGAATTGATTTATGAAACTAACTTACTTTTTACTGATATTATTCCTCATTATTCATATTTAATGTTACCCACACTTGACCTTGTGACTCTAATTCCTTAAACTGAATAATGCACACACACTGACTTTGTTCTTCATGACAGGTCTTATCATTTTTTATCTTTACCATCCCTCTTTCAGCCTTTTAAATATCTAGGGCTCTCTGAATCGCTTATCTGTTTACATTCTTCTTCATTATTTAGTATTAATGTTCTTCTTTCAGCCATTATTCTCTGGATTGCTATTTTCCCTCATTTCCTGATTTGAGTCTTCTTGTCACTAAGCCAGATTTCTCACTGCCACATTTTAGAGGTCAACTATAGCTTCACCTGTCAAACTAATTCAGATGCTATAAAGAGAAACCATATAGGCAGGAATTCAGCAACAGTTCAATTGTTTTTTGCATGAAAACTTAAGTGTCTTCTAGAAATTGTTGCTAAAGTATATGTTTAATCAGAGCAGGATGATTACTTGGTGGTTAAAACACAATTCTTGCCCCTCACTAAGTCTTGGGCCACAGATACACCAGAGAATACTTAAATGCCCATTATTTGCTCATCAGTGTCTGATAGGAAGAGTATTGCATACTTTGGGAATATTTTTCACAAAGATTTGAACTGGCAATTAACCATTAATGCCTTCCCAATGATCTAGGTATGTATGATATTCCTTTTCTTAACTACTTATGATGTAATTATGGTAGTAGGAAATCAACTATAGCATTTTGAATTCCGCATATGTACTTTTAACATGGTGGTGATTTAGTCTCTAAGTTGTGTCTGACTCTCATGACTTCATGGACTCTAGCGCCTCAGGCTCCCCTGTCCATGGGGTTTCCTGGGCAAGAATATTGGAGTGGGTTGCCATTTGCTTCTCCATGGGATCTTCCCAACACAGGGATCAAACATAGCACTCCTGCATCGCAGGCAATCTCCTGCACTGCAGGCAGAGTCTTTACAGATAGAACCACCAGACATAGCTTGTTTGATTAGCTCAGTTATTTAGACTTTCTTTTTCCTGTTAAATCCATGTATAGGTTAATTAGTGTCACATGAACCCCTTGCTGGGAGAGGAGTTACACATACATGTTATAAAGGGAATTTGGATGAACCACTACATTGGTCCCAAACTAATTCTAGAAAAATGACTAGAAAGATGTTAAATTTTTGAAATGTAGGGAGTGAATTAGACCCATGCTTTTGAGGGATCATTTTATCACTCCCTTAGTATCAATTTTGTCATTATTGTTTTTATCATAATATATTATCTTCAGTACAGTTGCTCATTCATGTCTGACTCTTTGCGACCCCATGGACTGCAGCCTGCCAGGCTTCCCTGTCCATCAGCAACTCCAAGACCCTACTCAAACTCATGTCCATCACGTTGGTGATGCCATCCAACCGTCTCATCCTCTGTCATCCCCTTCTCCTCCTGCCTTCAATCTTTCCCAGCATCAGGGTCTTTTCCAATGAGTCAGTTCTTCCCATCAGGTGGCCAAAGTATTGGAGTTTCAGCTTCAGCATCAGTACTTCCAATGAAATATTCAGGAATGATTTCCTTTAGGATTGACTGGTTGGATCTCCTTGTAGTCAAAGGGACTCTCAAGAGTCTTCTCCAACACCACAGTTCAAAATTATCAATTCTTCTGTGCTCAGCTTTCTTTATTGTCCAACTCTCACATACATACATGATTACTGGAAAAAACCATTGCTTTGACTAGATGGACCTTTGTTGGCAACATAGTGTCTCTGCTTTTTAATATGCTGTCTACGTTGGTCATAGCTTTTCTTTGAAGGAGTAAGTGTATTTTAATTTCATGACTGCAGTCACCATGTGCAGTGATTTTGGAACCCCCAAAAATAAAGTCAGCCACTGTTTCCACTGTTTCCCCATCTATTTGCCATGAAGTGATGGCAGGATGCCATGATCTTAGTTTTCTGAATGTTGAGTTTTAAGCCAACCTTTTCACTCTCCTCTTTCACTTTCATCAAGAGGCTCTCTGATTCTTCTTTGCTTTCTGTCATAAGGGTGGTGTCATCTGTGTATCTGAGGTTATTAATATTTCTCCCAGCAACTGATTCCAGCTTGTGCTTCATCTTATTGCATTATAATATATTAACATTTCATAAAATATTATTATTTTATGACATGTCACATGTTAGGTTCAATGCAGACAGCTCAAAGGCATTTAGTTCTTATCATAGCTTGGAGTTGTGTTAATCCTAGTATGTGCACTAATATTATTGTGTTTCTATTGGCTGGTAAAACACCACTGTGAATCAAAATAATAATTGTGTCCTCAGGGAAGTAGTAATACATTAGGGAAAGGAATTACGGATTTGTACAAGGAGACTTTGTTCTTTTTGGTATCAGCAGCTGCTATTTATGTCAGATTTGACAGTCAGTATTACTTTCTGTCCCAGAGTATCTAAAATGCATTCTTACCACAAAATCCAGGTCACAACATCAGCAAGAAATTTCTATTTGTATGGCCCTTGGTCTCTCTTCCTCCATCTATTTGTCCCCCAAACATAAAAAGATAAAGAATGAATAAATGTCATAACATTTTCTGTGTGTACCAAAGAATATATTTTTTATTTTTGAACTAGAAACTGCATTCTGCTGCAAGTCACAATGACTGACCAGAGTCATCTGCATCACGAAGCACATCCACTCTTTCAAGTTACATATATCCATCAGCTAGTCGTCTACAGTAAGAGACCTAACACCTAGGAAAACAGCCACTGTTTGGTTAGGGTTATGGTAAGGTGCTGCAAAAAAATAAATAAATAAGAAACTCCAAATGGAAGCATCAAATGCTTTAGAGGTTCATTTTTTTCTACATTATAATTTGTGGATGAAATGGATAGGTGCCTCTTCTTCGCAGGATCATCCAGTGGCTCAGGTCCCGTCCATGTTGTTACTTTGCACACTGCTAGGAATTTATCCTGTCCACATGGTTGATGTAGGGTCACTACCCCAAACCCAAGGGCTTCCCAGGTGGCTCAGTGATAAAGAATCCACCTGCCAATGCAGGAGATGCGGGTTCAATCCCTGGATCGAGAAGATACCCTGGAGGAGGAAATGGCAACTCACTCCAGTATTCTTGCCTGGAAAATTTCATGGACAGAGGAGGCTGGAGCTGTTGTGGTATATGTAAAGACAAGGCTGTGTGTGTGGTATGTGCGTATTCTCATGTTCACTGAGATTTTCCACACATTCACTAATATCAAGGATTACTCGATACATTTAATAAAGGAGAAATTGAACATGGGCAGGAATATAGGTAATCTGTTTAAAGTCATCAAGTAATTATAGAAATGTGTCTCCATATCTAAAATCCAATTCTACTTACTAAATCAGATCTCCTGTTATACTTTTCTATTATTCATCAGAATTGATGAAAATCATAGTCCAGCAATTTTATTGTGTTTTCCCCCTCACTCCCTCTCAGCCCCCAGCTTCAATTAAGTCCAGTGGTTGAAGTACTCTTGAATCCACTTTTTTGTTATATTTCCTATTGAACATTAGAGTTGTACATTTCATTGATCTTAGTAAACAAAACAGACAATAGCAATGAAGTTTCAGAGTTTACTAGCCTTGCTTGAAACTTTCTGTGCATTGAAATGCTTTATTTTATTTAAACCTTTTCACCGCCCGGTAAAAAAGTTATCCTCATACAATGAGGGAATTGAGACTCGATACTCTGTTGCTTGGCTTAGCTAGTATCCTTACATTGCAGCCTGGACTCTAATCACAAACTGTACATCTATAGGACTGTCAAGTCCTTAGAGCTCAATTGTACTCACATTGACATATTGACATAATCTGAACAATGCATAATCTCCCAATTCTCCACATGGCTTGGATTCAATACCTTGGAAATCACAGCAGTTTGGAGAAAAAAAAAAAGATGTCCAAATTAGACATATGCTCTTCTCAGTTTTTATTTATGCTTCAAAAATCATACCACCTTTCAGGGCAATAGTAAAGTGAATGATTTAGAACATTCCTTTTTCAAGGTTCCATAAAAATGGAAGTACTTTTGATCCTTTCTGTATTGCCAAGTACAGAGGCACCATCCAGCCTGTTTTCTTACTGGAAACTGACTATAAAAATACAGCCCTTCATCTCTCGCAGTGATAGATAAGAAGTACTGAAACAGCATTAATAATTAATGGGCAGACATGATGAAACTCCAGTTGCTCAGACTGCTGTCTCCACATAATCTGTATTTTATACAAAAGGAGAAAGATCTCAATGGAATTTCAGCTGTGACCGGATAAAAACTGCCAGCAGAATGTGATAAGGAAAGTCTAATGTGTATATTAATCATGTTTATAGCTCCTCATTTGTTGATATATTAGCCTAAACTCCCTTTAAAAATACATTTTTGATCACCAGTAGATTCATTTAATGCAACCAAACCTCGAATAGCATCCAATTAAAGTTTCCAATTTTTATTCATCAAAAATAATTAATCTATCCCATAAATCATGGAACAAATGGGTTAAGAATTTTAGTGCAAGATGAGAAGCACTAAGCAAAGAAATCTAGAAAAGTTTGATGCATGATGTAAATATGCCATTGTATGTTTATAGCTGGAGTTAACATTTGGCACTTTTATTATCCAAATTGTTTTTGTAGATATAATGAACATATAATATGACTCAAAGTGAGACCCAGTTTACCCTCGAATGGTGAAGACTTCAAACATGATGCATTTTTATTTTTTCTGGATCAGTTAGAACAAAACAGATTATAGGGTTGAGGTGGAGAATAGACTGCTTCTAGAAATATTTTTTAGCTAAAATTCCTAATAAAATAAAGCCAGTTTAATCCACAAGAAAAGAAGTTGTTGGGAACAACCTAGTGAATTTTTGGACATTGAAAAAAATATAGAAACTAAAACTTAGGGGAAATTTGTTCAATTACACATGTTCAATAATCCTTGGAAATTTATACTAAGCTACATTCATATCCTAAATTTGTCACAAAATTAAAAGCTGAATTGTGAATGATATATGAGAGAGAGCAGGGGAAGATATATTGAATCGAGGAATCTGTCATTTATCCACATTATCAAGAAAGTTAGACATGCAGAAAACTTCCCCAGATACACACAGATCTATGCTCACTGTTTGGAATCATTCATTACAGATGTATTTAAACATCATCTTATAATTTTGCTATTGGTCTAAATATTTCTGTGATAGTCATGTTTGTGAATCAAAACCTGTAAGTCTTGGGACTGAAAGAAATTAGAATAAGCCCTAGAGAAGTCAAGCTGTAGAAAATGTAAAAAAAAAAAAAAAAAACAAGGTCACAAAAATACAAGAAGACTAAAGTTACTAAGATAATAACCCCTAAAAGCCTTAGGGGTTTTTTTTTAAGTCTTTATTTAATTTGTTACAGTATTGTTTCTGTTTTATGTTTTTATTTTTTGGTCTCAAGGCATATGGGATCTCAGCCCCCTGACAAGGGATGGAATCTGAACCCACCGTATTGGAAGGCAGTCTTATCCACTGGATGGCCTGGGAAGTTCCCCAAATCCTTGGTTTTGTTTGCTAAAAGAAATACAATTACATCAAGGAATACGTTAGCTTATGTGATCAGGACATAGTGTAGGAGCAATTTAATTCATGTCTTATAAAGACCAAACAGAACTACACTGAGGAAAATAAATTCCCCATTACAAACCCCTCTCCCCAGACATGACTAAATATAATAACCTGGACCTTTGGACTTCACCAGATAGATACAGGAGGGATGAACCAGCAGACCTGAGTTCAAGTCAATTTATCACCCCATTGTAAAAATAATTCACAGGTCTTTCTACCAATAGCTGATCAGTATCATTACCAGTTCCATTAAAAAGATAATACCTTATTAGTGAATTCAGCAAAATTTTATAGGCTGATATGTTTTGGGAACCTTAGCTGCCAGGTCATTCCAAAGCTTGGATGTTATGAAGAAAGCACAAGAGGCAGAGTTTCATGACCTCAGAAAGCAAACTCTACCCTCTATAAATGTATTTATTCACTTGTAATATGGGGATAGTAATGCCTAATCTGCTTGGCTCACAGAAATCAAATGAGGATTTTTCTTTAATGAGAAAAGGTGTGAAAAAGGGCCTGTGGAACTATAAAAACCACACAGATGTGAAGTGTAATGAATAAGCTACAGGGTTTCTCACCTTTCCATAACGATTCCTAAGAAACAAGAATTAAAGCTGAGTCCCTGGATCTCCAAACCTAGTTCATCTCCTCTGGAAATTCTACCATGAGCCTATAACTGGCATTCCTCCAAAGGAAGATTAAAGACTACTGTTAGTTCCATGGCAAGTGTTATCCCCTCCAAAAAAGTCCTATTGTGTAACCTACCTGGGAAACACTTGGGTTTAGTTGCACAGGTTTATTTCCTGCAATACGTCTCAGAACCTTTAATATGTGTGCTAGGAACCTCTAAGAGGAAGGCTCTTGAAAGGAATTTTCCTAAACTTATTTAACAGTGGATAAATAAATTTAACTTATTTAATTGTTCATTACAAATCATCTCTCGGGATTTTCATTCTGCAGAAATTACTTTAGAAAACAATGTTGAAACCTTTTGGAATTTCTCAGAATGTATGCATTGAAGGCACACTGGCTTGCAATTCTCTCGAGGCCCACAGAACTACTTTGAGATCAGGATTCCTCAAAGCAAGGTCACTTGAGAAGCTTGTTTGGGCTACCCCTGTGGTTCAGTGGTAAAGAATCCTCTTGCAATGCAGGAGCCATAGGTTCGATCCCTGGGTAGGGAAGATCCCCTGAAGGAGGCCATGGCAACCCACTCCAGTATTCTTGCCTGGAGAATCCCATGGACAGAGGAGCCTGGAGGGCTACAGTCCATAGAGTCACAAAGAGTCAGACATGACTAAAGTGACTTAGCACGCAGGCCCTGAGATTACTTAAAATGAAAATTCCAGAGCCTCACCTAGGACTTCAGGTAGAATCACAAGAATCTGCATTTAAAAAAAAAAAAAAAAAATTAGCTCCTTAGATAAATCTGTACCAAGTATTACCAGACTGCAGTTGGAAAAATGCTGCTGCTCCAGGAGTGGGCAATGGTGGTCCTGTGATTTTAACGGCTCATGGCATTAACAGCTCACATATGAGACATCTATGACAGAATTGTGCTTTGTAAGCCCCAGAGGCAAAATTAGCCTGGAAAATCTCCAAGGAGATCAAGTCCTTTAGTACCCTAACAGTGCCGTCCTCTCCTGATTGATCAGCAGCTATAAGGGCCATTGAATTTTGCACCTAAAACTCTTCAGATACAATATTTTGCCTTTAAAAAATGGCATACTTCAATGAGTAAGAACACAATTTTTTCCCAACATGAGTTCTTTGGAAATCCAAATGTATATATCTGAAAAAGGAGAAAAATGTAACATCTGCTTTGCTAGCAGAGCTATTAGAAATAGAAAGGAAAACTGAACACCTTTCTTGGACCTTGAACATAATGAGTAAGTGTGTTGTGTTTTAGTTGCTCAGTTGTGTCCGACTCTGTGCAACCCTATGGATTGTAGCCCACCGGGCTCCTCTGTCCATTGGATTTCCCAGGCAAGAATACTTGAGTGGATTGCCATGTCCTTCTCCAGGGGATCTTCCTGATCCAAGAATCAAACCCAGATCTTCTGCATTGCAGGCAGATAGCGTGAAGTAATATTGTCTAGAAATGGCCGTGGTGACTACATGATATTATAAATATGGTCAGCCCTGGATAAAGACACAGTTTGAAATTAATCTAGAAAGAGAAATTTAAACTATTTTCTCTTTAAGACCTACTGTTCTTGTGGTCCATGTTAAGCAGCAGAAATACTACATTTAGTGTGAATGAAAGGAGGGGGCATATTTATCAGTCTCTGCAGCACTCAAAAGACTTTTGTGCAGGACTCTTTTTATGTATTTCCCTAATACTATGAGACTATTGTGTATCTGTGAATTCCCAAGTAAGGGAAAAAAAAAAGTCTGCATTCAACCGGCTTTGGGCAGCGTTTATCACCAGTTCTTTGGTTCATCACACTGCAACCTTTTAGACCAGTTTCCAACCCCACTGATGATGCATCATGGAAGAGATGCGTTCTGGAGCCAGCTGGCTAGAATTTGAATCCAACTGTTTTGTTTACTGAGGTTTTTAAACAGTCTAAACTTCAGGATTTTCATCTGTAACATGGGATAATAACAGTACCTACCTGTCAGAATTGTCTTGTGAATCAAACAAGAAAATGCACAGTGCTCGGCATGTACTAAGAGCTCAGAAAAGCTAGTTCCTATTTTCCCGGTCACCTCAGGGGAAGGTCATATTTTACGGCTTTTCTCTATCCTTCTGTGAGTCTAGAAAAGGACTTTGCATATGGAAGGGAACTGTTTGATTCCTTTTGGAAGTTGAAAAAAGGAATGTGTTGAATTGAGGATGTTTTAAAAACCTCTGAATGCTATTCTCTCAAATCATCACACCCTCCGCTTTTCCCACTGAGTCCAAAAGTCTGTTCTTTACATCTGTATCTCCTTTGCTCCCCTGAGGGTAGGATCATCATTACCCTCTTTCTAAATTCCATATATACATGTTAATATACAGTATTTGCTTTCTGTTTCTAATTCAAGTTGATATATGGCAAAAATCATCACAGTATTGTAATTACCCTCCAATTAAAATAAATTAATTAATTTTAAAAAGATTCTTGGATATAAAAGATATTAAATTTTTTATTACTTGATTTTTAGATTTTCAAAAATCTATATTAACATGAAAATAGAAATATTTATATATGGGACATCTCTGTTGTCTATTTAGTAATTAAAGTTTGGAAGTGATTAAAAAAAAACACCTCTGAATGTCTTCTTTGGACTTTAAGAATATTATAAGACAATTTGGAGAAGAGTAAGGTATGTGATCAGCCCTGGGATTTCTTTGGAAGGAATGATGCTAAAGCTGAAACTCCAGAACTTTGGCCACCTCATGCGAAGAGTTGACTCACTGGAAAAGACTCTGATGCTGGGAGGGATTGGGGGCAGGAGGAGAAGGGGACGACAGAGGATGAGATGGCTGGATGGCATCACTGACTCGATGGACGTGAGTCTGAGTGAACTCAGGGAGTTGGTAATGGACAGGGAGGTCTGGTGTGCTGCAATTCATGGGGTTGCAAAGAGTCAGACATGACTGAGAGACTGAACTGAACTGAACTGAAGGTTATGTGATGCTATGGGTTAGCCTAAACCCTGCTTCTCCATTCTGGACCCAGGAATCAGAGGTGGGCTTCCCAGCCCTATGGGTTCTGCCTCTCTCCTGAAGATGCCTTGAATGTGTACTCCTTTGAAAATGTTTTTCAGAATGATCCTCTGAATAAGGGTGTAGCTAATCTTCATCGAAAACTTAGAAAAGTGAAATCGCTCAGTCTCGTCCCACTCTTTGCAACCCCATGGACTGTAGCCTACCAGGCTCCTCTGTCCATGGGATTTTCCAGGCAAGGGTACTTGGAGTGGGTTGCCATTTCCTTCTCCAGAGGATCTTCCCAACCCAGGGATTGAACCTGGGTCTCCCACATTACAGGCAGACACTTTACCATCTGCGCCACCAGGGAAGCCTGCAGTGAAACACATTATCAAATAATAATGCTTGCTTTGTGGAACTACCACACCATGATGCGCTGTACTGCTTTCATTTATAGGACGGTATCTTTTAGTCCTGCCCAAACAGCAAGAATGTAAGGTCTTGCTTCATCAGCTGAAAGCAAAATTGCTACTATGAAAAATGTGGTGTGTGCTGAAGAATATCACTTACAGGCTGGTGTGTCCTGGAGATGTTGCTAGACAGTATGCCAGGAAAAGCTACACTCTCTGATTGCACTTTTAACCCAATGATAAGTGGAATACTGAAAACCCAGTGGAGTAAGAACTACAAGTATTTAAGCTACCGTTTCATTCCTACATTTGATGATGGAAAATTTTATCTTAGAGTATGAATAAAAGGGAGATGATTGCTTGTACCTGCACTTTAAGATATAAAGCATAACTGGTATATTTTCTTGTGGCTGGTGTGGCAGGAATAAGGATGTGGTGGTGGAGAGAGGGACTAAAACTGACTTAGAGCTGGTAGAAAATAGAGCAGTCATCTTCCGTCTCTCCCTGGACATTGCCATGTGACCCATTCGCAATCCTGTTGGACCAGAATCAGTTCAGTTCAGTTCAGTCTCTCAGTCGTGTCTGACTCTTTGTGACCCCATGGACTGCAGCACGCCAGGCTTCCCTATCTATGAATGATTCCTGGAGCTTACTCATGTCCATAGAGTCCGTGATGCCATCCCCTCATCCTCTGTCATCCCCTTCCCCTCCTGCCTTCAATCTTTCCCAGCACCAGGGTATTTTCCAGTGAGTCAGTTCTTGCCATCAGGTGGCCAAAGTATTGGAGTTTCAGCTTCAGCATCAGTCCTTCAAATGAATATTCAGGAATGATTTCCTTAAGGATGGACTGGTTGGATCTCCTTGTAGTCCAAGGGACTCTAAAGAGTCTTCTCCAACACCACAGTTCAAAAGCATCAATTCTTCGGTGCTCAGCTTTCTCTATAGTCCAACTCTCACATCCATACATGACTACTGGAAAAATCATAGCCTTGACTAGACAGACCTTTGTTGGCAAAGTAATATCTCTGCTTTTTAATATGCTGTCTAAGTTGGTCATAGCTTTCCTTCCAAGGAGCAAGCATCTTTTAATTTCATGGCTGCAGTCACCATCTACAGTGATTCGGGAACTCAAAAAAATAGTCTGTCACTATTTCCATTGTTTCCTCATCTATTTGCCATGAAGTGATGGGACCGGATGCCATGATCTTAATTTTCTGTATGTCGAGTTTTAAGTCAATATTTTACTCTCCTCTTTCATTTTCATCAATAGGCTCTTTAGTTTTTCTTTGCTTTCTGCCATAAAGGTGGTGTCATCTGCATATCTGAGGTTATTGATATTTCTCTTGGCAGTCTTGATTCCAGCTTGTGCTTCATCCACCATGGCATTTCTCATGATGTGCTCTGCACATAAGTTAAACAAGCTGGGTGACAATATGCAGCCTTGATGTACTCCTTTCCCAGTTTGGAACCAGTCTGTTGTTCCATGTCCAGTTCTAACTGCTGCTTCTTGACCTGCATCAGATTTCTCAGGAGGGAAGTCACGTGGTCTGGTATTCCATCTCTTTCAGAATTTTCCACAGTTTGTTGTGATCCACACAGTCAAAGGCTTTGGCGTAGTCAATAAAGCAGAAGTAGACGTTTTTCTGGAACTCTCTTGCCTTTTCAATGGTCCAACAGATGTTAGCAATTTGATCTCTGGTTCCTCTGGCTTTTCTAAATCCAGCTTGAACATCTGGAAGTTCACGGTTCATGTACTACTGAAGCCTGGCTTGGAGAATTTTGAGCATTACTTTGCTAGCCTGTGAAATGAGTGCAATTGTGCAGTAGTTTGAACATTCTTTGGCTTGCCTTTCTTTGAGATTTGAATGAAATCTGACCTTTTCCAGTCCTGTGGCCACTGCTGAGTTTTCCAAATTTGCTGGCATTTTGAATGCAGCACTTTCACAGCATCATCTTTTAGGATTTGAAATAGCTTAACTGGAATTCCATCACCTCCACTAGCTTTTTTTGTAGTGAAGCTTCCTAAGGCCCATTTGACTTCACATTCCACAATGTCTGGCTCTAGGTGAGTGATCACACCATCATGGTTATTTGGGTCATGAAGATATTTTTTATATAGTTCTTCTGTGTGTTCTTGCCTCCTCTTTTTAATATCTTCTGCTTCTGGATGGGGGAGCCTGGTGGGCTGCTATCTATGGGGTCACACAGAGTCGGACACGACTGAAGTGACTTAGCAGCAGCAGCAGCAGCCATTAGGTCCATACCATTTCTGTCTTTTATTGTGCCCATGTTTAAATGAAATATTCCCTTGATATCTCTAATTTTCTTGAAGAGATCTCTAGTCTTTCCCATTCTATTGTTTTCCTCTGTTTCTTTGCATTGATCACTGAGAAAGGCTTTCTTATCTCTCCTAGCTATTCTTTGGAACTCTGCATCCAAATGGGTATATCTTTCCTTTTCTCTGTTGTCTTTTGTGTCTTTTCATTTCTCAGCTATTTGTAAGGCCTCCTTAGACAACCATTTTGCCTTTTTGCATTTTTTTTTCCTTGGGGATGGTCTTTATTACTGCCTCCTGTACAATTGTGAGCCTATTCTCAATCCTGTTGGACCAGAATACACATTCTTTTATTCAAAGCTAAATATGACCCCGTCTGGTTACTTCCCTAAAAGTGATCTATTGGGTTAAGACCCATTTGTTGTTGTTGTTTAGTCACTAAGTCATGTCCTACTCTTTTGAGACCCTATAGACTGTAGCCTTCCAGGCTCCTCTGTCCATGGGATTTCCCAGGCAAGAATACTGGAGTGTGTTGTTGTTTCCTTCTCCAGGGGATCTTCCCGACCCAGGGATTGAACCTGTGTCTCTTATGTCTCCTGCATTAGAAGAGTTTCTATTTCACTTTTCATTCCTTTCTAGTTGGGTTTTCTCAAGGACATGTTTGTAATTTTTAAATTTATATGCCAGAGTATATAAAGTGAATGTTCAAGTTGGGAAGAGCTTTACTGACTGTTCAAACTAAACTTTTTAAAAAAACATATGAGGATACTAAGACTTCATGAGATTGCATGATTGTCCACAGCCATTACTGAAAGACCTAAGACTAGAATTTGGGCTAGTATGCTTTTTATTTCTAGCCTTGAAGACTTTGGGCTACATCAAAATAGACACCTACAGATTAATGAGTCCTAGGCTGTGTAAATCCTGTAAATGCTGTGTTGTTGCCCTGCACTTTGCTTGCTGAGATCCAAATTTAAAATCCACCATTAGTAGTTCAAATTTATTTTGCCTTTGCCTTTATTTATTTATGCATTTAAAATATTTTTTGGTGCTAATGTCTTAATATTTTTAAATCTTACTATGTTGTGTGATTTGGGACACTACCTCATTTTCTTTTTCTTTTCCAGAAGAAAGGAAGTTAAATTTTAAAAGGGCTCCAGCAGTATAAAAGGATTCAATCATATGCATTGTAAATAGGCTGTGAGAGGTGAGATAGGATGTTGCATGAGGCCAGCAAGGAGAAGCAATGGAAGAAGAAGGAGCAGAGAGATAGACAACTATTTAAGAAGCCATGGGAAAAACTCCCTGGTAGTTCAGTGGCTAAGACTCCACACTCCCAATGTAGGGAGGGCTGAGTTCAATCCTTGGTCAGGAAACTAGATCCCACACGCTGCACCTAAGATTTTGGGTGCCACAACTAAGACCCAGTGCAGCAAAATAAATAAATAAATGATATTTAAAACAAAAAAGACAGAGAAGGCAATGGCACCCCACTCCAGTACTCTTGCTTGGAAAATCCCATGTATGGAGGAGCCTGTTAGGCTGCAATCCATGGGGTCGCTAAGAGTCGGACATGACTGAGCGACTTCACTTTCACTTTTCACCTTCATGCATTGGAGAAGGCAATGGCAACCCACTCCAGTGTTCTTGCCTGGAGAATCCCAGGGACGGGGGAGCCTGATGGGCTGCCGTCTATGGGGTCGCACAGAGTCGGACACGACTGAAGTGGCTTAGCATAGCATAGCAAAACAAAAGAAGCCATGGAAGTCTTGCCATGAAGGAGCAGCATGGCAGACAAGACAAGCAACAGGGATGCTGAAGCACTGTCACTGCTGCTGCTCACAGTTTCTGACACAAAATATAGACCAGGTCTGATCTGTAGCTACAGCACGGCCTCAGAAGACGCTTCCTCCCAGCACTCTCTACATGAACTCCTTTTGACAGCAAAACTGGTCTCCTATGCAGTTCCTGTTTAACGAGGTTGCAACCTACAACTTTGGTTTGTGGTGTGCCACTTGCTTGCCTCTAAATATGTTCATCTTTCAAGGATTACATCCTTCATGAACTCTTCCTGACTACCGAATCCCCAAATAACCTCTTCTTTATCTTAATTTCTATACTAAATTTAGTTGTCAAAATGCTCATATTTTACAACCATATTTCAGATTGTAAACATCATCTAAAAATGTATTCTGCATGTGTATATGTGTGTGACTCCAAAACATGTATCAATTTATTATACATTAGAGATGACAATAATGTAGCTTAAACAAAAAGAGACAAAGGAGTTTTGTGGCCCCTTTATGCCTACATATTATATTCATAAATTTTTTAAAAGCAAAAAAGTTATCACATCCTTTATTGCTCTAACTTCTGATTTTCCAAGATCATTAGGAAAAGTCTTTATACTTTCTGAGACAAAGAAATGTCAAAAATCTTTTGAATTTTTTTTTTTTAGTTTCAATGAACAGTAAGCACTGTTTGCTTTTATCATTTTTAAGGAGCTTAATTTTATGTAATTTGAGCTGAGTCTAGTTAATTCTAATAGAATCCATTTAAAAGTCACAGCATTTCAAACTATTGGAATGCTTTTCCGTTTCTTCATGATCTTTGTATTCTGTCACGGACATGGAAAAGGCAGTGATATTTCCAGGAACGTGCTACCATATCATACTGCTTATTCTGTCATCAGAAGATTGTGAAATGAAAGCAAGATGGCTTCCAGAAGTTTCCTTTGATAGCTGTAACTTCAGTGACCCAGAGCTATGTAACTTTTCAAGTGATAACTCCCTAATTAGTTGGAGCTTTAGTATCCTCTGCCTACATCTTGTCCTCAGCCCAAATGTTCACTTATCTAAACCAAAGTGCTACATGACATTTTTGTTGTTTTAAGAATGCACAGTTACCATTCCCAGGCTGCTCCCACACTATCTCAGATATGTGTTATATGACACATCTTCAAATTCAGAGAAGAGTGTAGGGGGAAAAAAGATCTTACTGGTTTGAATTTTTTGCTAGCAATTTAAAGTAGCCAGTTCTTGAAATGAATTGTTACTCTATGTGCTTCTGGGTTTCAGTTTGTGTATATAGACATAAAGCATGCAGTTTTTATGCAAGTTCAGTGAAGTGAGAAGTCTAAAGATTAAAAGACAGTCTTTCAGCATCAACAATATGAATATGCCCAGTAATTCCCACAGGGAAAACCCAAGCATTTTGTCGCTCATCTTACAATTATGTAAGAAAGAAATAGAAAAAGGAAATAATATAATATCATACAGAAAGAGCATGTAATTGAGAAAGTATCAGACTGCCTTTTTGAGAAACATTATTAGCTTCTTCCAATAAATTAGAAGGAGCTAAATGCATCTGAAAATCAGAAATGAATGGAGAGGGTGTGGGTGGTATTAAACATAAGCCAGAATTGAAAGTATAGTTGTAATTCAGGATAGTCAAAGGGGTCAGCAAAGATCAGAAAAAGGAAATGATTAGTTACACCATTAATCTAAAATTCTCCAATTAGGTGGAGGCATTGAGAAGACCAAGAAGTCTGGGTCATATCCTTAAGAGCAGAGACCAAAGTGAAAAACAAGTAAAAGAGTGGAAACAGAAGGGAACATAGCCTAGCACATGTGATAACATGGGGAAATTGAACTTGGGATAAATTAAAGAATGTGGCAATTGCATATACAGAAGATACATTTAGACAGATAGGTAGACAGATAGATCCCCTATTGGTTTTGTTTTACTGGAGAATTCTAACTCATATAGACTCATATCCGGGAAAAAATGCAGTCCATAAAACTGTTCTTGAGAGAACTCAGATGTTGGATTAACTAGACAAAGACTTTAAATCAGCTATTTTAATAATAGACAGAACAAATAGACAGAAGATCAATAAGGAAATAGGAGACTTAACATTATAAACCAACTAGAACTAACAGGTATCCACACAACAAAAAAAGAATACACAATTTATTCAAGTATATATGGAATATTTTCCAGGGCAAACCATCTTATGTTAGGCTATAAAGCAAGTCTCAATAAATGTACAGGATTGATCATGCAAAATATTTTCTATTACCACATGAAATGAAATTGGAAATTAACAACAGAAGAAAATCTGCAAAATTTATAAATATTGATTTCATCAAAAGCTTAAAGTAGGCAAAGATTTCATAGGCAAGATACAGAAAATCTTTTTTAAAAACTAAAAATATAACCTTTATAAAACTTTAAAATTTTGCTTGTCAAAAGATACAATAATGAAAATGAATAAACAGGCCATAGATTGGGAGAAAATATAGTTAAAATACATTTGAAAAATGACTTGTAAAAAAAACAAAAAAGAAAAATGACTTGTGTACAGAATATATATTAAAAAAATTTGCACAACTCAGTCACAGAGTTTTTCAACCTTTTTTTCATTACAGATCCCCCTAGGAGACTCTTTAAACATTTTTGCCACTAATCTCCCAGTCTCCATTAAAATTTAATACTACAAAAACACTGTATATATTTTATGTATTGTGGCCTTTTGTATGGCTACAAACTATTGTAATACTTAAGAAGTTTTCACCCCTCCTCTCAAGAGCCAATTTTTGCCCACTTGGGAGTGATATGGCTGCCATTGAGAATTCATGCTCACTTTTTTTTCCTTTTTTAAAAAAAATTTTTATTGAAGTACAGTTGATGTATGATATTATATGAATTACAGGTATACAATATAGTGATTCACAATTTTTAAAGGTTCTGTTCCATTTATAATTATTATAAAGTACTGGCTATATTCCCCATGTCATATAATATATCCTTGTAGCTTTCTTTTTCTTCTTTTTTTAATTTTTTTTAAAATTTAAATTTATTTATTTTAATTAGAGGCTAATTACTTAATAATATTGTATTGGTTTTGCCATACATCAACATGAATCCGCCACCGGTGTACACGTGCTCCCAGTCCTGAACCCCCGTCCCACCTCCCTCCCCATACCATCCCTCTGGGTCATCCCAGTGCACCAGCCCCAAGCATCCTGTATCCTGCATCGAACCTGGACTGGCGATTCATTTCTTATATGATATTATACATGTTTCAATGCCATTCTCCCAAATCATCCCTCCCTTCCCTCTCCCACAGAGTCTAAAAGACAGTTCCATACATCTGTGTCTCTTTTGCACTTTAAAAAAAAAAAAAGATGAGCAAACAATTTGAACAGTCATTTAGCGAAGAAAATATGTGAATGGCCAATAAGCACATGGAAAAAGTGACCAAATCATTAATGATCAGGGAAATGCAAATCAAAACCACAATGAGATACTGACATACAGCAACCAGAATGACTAAAAACATTAATATCAAGAGTTATGAGGAGATAAAGCAGCCAGAATTCTCATGCATTACTCATGGGACACAAACTCTTTGGCAAAATGTCTGCCAATTTCTTATAAAATTAAGCATACACCTTTCTGTAATTGAATAGTTCCAATTCTAGGTTTTTACCCAAGAAAAATAAAGCCATATGTCTTCACAGAAATTTATAAAAGAATGTTCAGTGCAGGTTTTATTCATAACAGTAAAAAAACAAAGCAACCAATAAATAATCTATTCTCCTATCAACAAGGCAATGGATAGCTAGATCATGTCATTGAATGGGGATATGAAAACAATGAAAGCAATAAAGCAATGACTTGTGTAAAAACTTGGATAAAAATCTCAAAATAATTATGTTGGGTGAAAGAAGTATTACACACACTAGCTCTTATTGTTTGATTCCATTTATATGGAGTTCTAGAGCAGAAACTAAGAGTCGGACACAACTGAGCAACTTCACTTTTCACTTTCATGCATTGGAGAAGGAAATGGCAACCCACTCCAGCATTCTTGCCTGGAGAATCCCAGGGACGGGGGAGCCTGGTGGGCTGCCTTCTATGGGGTCTCACAGAGTCAGACACAACTGAAGCGACTTAGCAGCAGCAGCAGCAGAGCAGAAAAAATTAATCTATGTGAAAAAAAATCAGAACATTAGTTACCCATGAAGGTGAAAGTGGGGGTCAAGTTCAACTAGAAAGTTGCTTGAAGAAATCTTCTGGATAATAAAAGTATTCTCCATCTTTATAAAGGTTTGGGCTATTATATGCAGGCATACATGTCTCTTAGAAGTCATCAAATGGTATATTTAATATTTAGGTGTTGTATGTGAATTTTGGGCTTCACTGATGGCTCAGGCTGTAAAGAATCCACCTGCAATGCATGAGACCCAGGTTTGATTCCTGGGTTGGGAAGATACCCTGGAGAAGAAAATGACTACCCACTCCAGTATTCTTGCCTGGAGAAGCCTATGAACAGAGGAGCCTGGTGGGGTGCAGTCCATGAGGTCACAAAGAGTTGGACACTGAGTGACTGAGCACACACACACACACACACACACACACACACACAAATTTTACCTTTAAAAAGAAGCCTGAAAACATCTAAAACTAATATGTGTCAATTATGTCTCAATTTTTTAAAAAGGAAAGACTATAAACCAATATTGAACTCACTAATGATATACATGCTGAAATGTTTAGGGGTGAAAGTTACTGATGTCTATAACTCACTTTGAAATGCATCAAAAAGTAAAATGACTTGATGGTTAAACAGATGCTCAGTTGAATAGATATACAATCAAGCAAATATGTCAAAATGTTAAAATGATAGAATCTAGGCATGGAAATAAACGTGTTCACTATAAACTTCTTACAAATTTTCTGTATTTGTAATTTTTTGCAAGACAATGCTGAGAAACAACTGTATTTAATTAAACACATGAAGACCAAGGTCATTCCTAAAGCCAGTACATTTTTTAGAAGAAAACTGGTCTCAGGAAGGGCAGCATGAGATGAGACAATAATCTCTAAAAAAAGTTGAGCGCTCTGTGCAAACTCTCTTTATGTCGTTGCTTTAATCTACAAAACAAGTTCGGTAAATCCCTACCTTACAAGTTAGTGAAAATGGGACTTTCCATGGAAGTCCAGCAATTAGGACTCTGAGCTTCCACTCCAGAGCGCATGGGTCCAATCCTTGGTCAAGAAACTAAAATCTTGGAAGCTGGGTGGCTTGGCAAAAAAAAAAAAAAAAGAATTGAGGATACTTGGTCTTAGGTGGGAAAATGTAGCATCTAATTTGCTGTTACTTGTTATATATCTTGCTTAACTTAACCTCTTAGCTTCTTTGTTATCAGATGATGTAGTCACACAATTTCCAAAGGTTGTTAGATAATTACATATATTAATACATGGAAGATGCTCAACATAGAGCCTAAGATGATAGATACAAATAAGAATTGTTGTTTAGTTGCTCAGTCGTGTCTGACTCTTTGTGACCCCATGGACTGTAGCCCACAAGGCTCCTCTGTCCATGGGACTCTCCAGGCAAGAATACTGGAGTGGGTTGCCATTTCCTTCTCCAATAAATAAGAATAGGTTGAACTCTATGAAAAGATTGGGTTTTGTGAGAATTTTTTGGTCAAAAAATAGTTGAATTCTGTCAATTTTACGTGATTCAATCTAATAGCCATATAGAGATAAAAGATATGAAGATGAAACATAGACACATTTATATATGCCTAAAAAAATCTATATGGAGTTGATATACAGTATTTAAACAAATATTTTGGAACAATTTTGGTGTCTGAGCAAGAGATTCTGTTATGTAACTTTTTCAGGCCACCAGCTATTATTAGGGTGACCAAGTCGTCCTGGTTTTCCTGGGATTTTCCTAATTATAGCACTGAATATCCCACATCCTGGGAAACATTTCTATCCCAGACAAACCAGAATGACTAGTCACCTTGGGTTTTACAGAAATTATTTCTGGAACCAGCATTCAAGTGGGTACTTCTTCTGGAAGAATACATCATAGAAGTGGATATATCATAGAAAATGAGAGCGAAATCCACTTTCCATCTGAACAGCTTTTTTATACCCAACATATCTTAATTCTTAGAGGGTGAACAGAAGGCCTGCTAAAGTTTGTAATTGATCAGATGCTGCTACTCTTTAACTATGATGTGATTGCTGTGAGTCACAGAATCCATTCTGTTTAGTTTAACCAAGAGTGTGTAACATAGAGGTACAGGGGGCAGTATCACCTGGTGCTTGGGCCTCACCACTTACTTGGGACTAAGGCACGGTGAGAAATCTACAGACCACTTATATAGCTATATTCAGAAGTATGTATAGTAACCCTCAGTTAGAGGCAAGAAACAGACATAGAAGAATCCTTGTAGTGATACCTTTTCCAGGCAAACCAACTCCTAGAAGCATGTGGAGCTTCCACATTGTAACCCAGTCTAGAGGTGTGTTAAGAATTAACACAGCAAGGCTTCATCTGCAGGGAGCACTCCTCGACACTGAAGGCTGAACCCTGGGGAAATTGCTTATGAGCTCCAGCTGCAAAAAGCATATGGGTTTATCTTTGCAAACTCTGTTTACAAACAAGGTGCATTTGTTCTCCACACAGATTGTCTTTGCCACTGGCACTTGGGGGAATCCAGTTTCAACTTCAGAACTGCAACTTTGGATCACCCCAAGTCACGTATAGTTTCTTGTCAGGATTTTTCCTTTTAAGGTAATTCCCTTGCCCCAGAGTAGGGGAATTAGGGTTCTTTCATGCACTCACAAGTATATTCCAGGGTTTATTGGATGAGCTCTGTGGTCCAGGAGAATGAACCAAAGATATATCAACTTTAATTAGACATCCCTACCCTCAAAAGTCATCTTATAATACATGAAACCCGATAACGTCGGCACAACACATATAATGCCATGAAAGGGGGTTATTTGCAATAACGTCAGAAGAGTGTGCTTGGGAGGATTGGAATAGTCTTAATGGAGGCAGCAGTCTGTGAGCTGAGCTTGAAAAGATGAACACAGCTTGAATTGGGAGGAATCAGAGTCCAGAGTACTGACAGAGCTGAAAGAAAAGTAGATGAAGTGTGAGGGAAGAACAAGCCATTTAATTTGACTAAAATAGAGGATACAAAAGAGTGTGCAGGAGATACAACAAGAAAAGTAAGTTGGGGTCAAACCAAATGGATCCTTAAATGGCACTCTATAGAGGTTAGAATCCTGACAGCAGGGGATTCGAGTGTGAGGAAGACAGACACAAGCTTCTGCCTCAGGGTGCTGACAGTCTAGCAAGGGGAAGGGTGTCTTCAGAAAGCCAGCTGGCGTGAAGGGCATGAGAACTGGTCGGTGCCTACTATGAGGCAAGCACAGTGTTAGTTGTTTTCTATATAATATGCCAAATCCTCCAAGAACGGTTTAGCCACACGATTTGAGTAAGGAGACTGAGGCTTGGGGAGGCTGGTAACTTAACCAAGAGTATCCTGCTGTCTGAAGAAGAATCCAGACCATGGTTCTCTGACACCGAAGCCCATATCATTCTGCCCCAGGACTAATGAGAAAGAGAAGAGAAGGAGATAGAGGAGGAAAAGAGAAGAGAGGGGAGTAGGAGAGGGAGGAGGCAAACTCCTTCCTATGTTTCAAAATTAAACTCAAGGAGAACTTCTTCTAAGATCCCTTTTCTAACTGTCCGCATGCCTCACCCTCATAACACACCACTTGTATTTCTGTCAAAACTAGAACTTGCTAGAGAATTTATGGGGCCCAGGGAAAGAAGAAAAAGAAGAATGGCTTTGTTCAGAAATCATCAAGAATTTGTGACACACACACGCTAAGTCGCTTCAGTCCTTTATGACTCTTTGCAATGCTATGGACTGTAGCCTGCCACGCTCCTCTGTCTGTGGGATCCTCCAGGCAAGAATACTGGAGTTGGTTGCCATGCTCTTCTCCAGGCAGAAAAGCAACAGCAGACCATTAAACCAAACTTGGAGCTCTTCAAAGTGCAGGGTTTTGTATGACAGCACAGATCGAAGTCAGTCCTGGGCAAAGCACTTATCAGGCTGCACTCTGTCTGCACCCCTGACTGGTTCTGGGGCTCAACTGTGGACTGCTTGAGGGCAAGGACACTATCTCTGTATCACTGCCACAGGTATAAATCAGATAGATAGATAGTTATCTGTATCTATCTGCATGTTGTGCTCATCTGTAAAATGGACAAAACCACAGAGCCTGCCTTTTAGAGCTGCTATGGGGGTTAAATAAGGCAGTACATATTTAAGTATGGCTTGCACATTCATATGAGATCATGAATAATAATTATCATAAATGGACACACATAACTTCCAAAATTACTCATACTGGGACTTTTCATAGCAGTTTTATACAAAATAGTTGAAAATTGAAAATAACCACAAATGCCCATCTGTCAGTGAATGGATAGACATTTTGTGGGATATATATCTTTGAAATTCAACTACATGTGTGTGTTTATATAATACAACATATATGAAGGTCAAAAACATTATATTGATTGAAAAAATACAGATAGTAAATAGTTGTATTTGTGTACATCTTACATGAATTCCAGATTGAAATCAGATCTTTTTTTTTTTTTTTACAAAAAGAGAAAGACTACAAAGATACATCAGTTCAGTTCAGTTCAGTCGCTCAATCGTGTCCAATTCTTTGCGACCCCATGATTCACAGCACACCAGGCCTCACTGTCCATCACCAACTCCTAGAGTCTACTCAAACCCATGTTCACAGAGTCGGTGATGCCATCCAGCCATCTCATCCTCTGTCATCCCCTTCTACTGCCCCCAATCCCTCCCAGCATCAGAGTCTTTTCCAGTGAGTCAACTCTTCGCATGAGGTGGCCAAAGTATTGGAGTTTCAGCTTTAGCATCAGTCCTTCCAAAGAACACCCAGGACGGATCTCCTTCAGAATGGACTGGTTGGATCTCCTTGCAGTCCAAGGGACTCTAGGGGAACTTTATTGAATGATGGAAATGTTCTGTATCTTGACTGAGGTGGTGGTTACATAGGGATATACGCTGATCGGAAATTACTGAAAAGTAAACATATATGCCTCTTAGTATTTGTTTGGGGACATGAAGTGTATGGAAAATCTCTGCACTTTTCAGTACAGAAAACCTGAAGATCTAAAACTATTCTAAAACAATAAAGTCTTTATAAAAATAAAGCAATAATAATAATTTTCATCAATGAACAGGAGCAGCTAAACTTAGATTGGTACTTTCTCCTTCTTGACATATTTCCATGTTCATGATCTCATTTGATTAAAATCCACTATTGTTAAGAAGGCAATGGCAACCCACACCAGTACTCTTGCCTGGAAAAGCCCATGGATGGAGGAGCCTGGTAGGCTGCAGTCCATTGGGTCGCGAAGAGTCGGACCCGACTGAGCGACTTCACTTTCACTTTTCACTTCCATACACTGGAGACAGAAATGGCAACCCACTCCAGTGTTCTTGCCTGGAGAATCCCAGGGACAGAGGAGCCTGGTGGGCTGCCGTCTATGGGGTCGCACAGAGTCGGACACGACTGAAGCGACTTAGCAGCAGCATTGTTATTTTCAAGATGGGGAAAGGAAAATAGGCTTTTAGTGGTTTATCCAAAAGACAGAGGTAGAATAAGTCAGGATTATTTCGTTACCCCAATCCAAATTCAGTAGCACCAGGAGTGTTATTGCTTTCAGTGAAATGAATCTGCAAAAATTTCCTGCACTGAGCATCCTTTTAGCTGAATAACTAAAATTTTCTTCTTCTTCTGACCACAGTGCATTACATAGCTCTTGTATGATTTCATGCACTTGGAATTAAGGAGCTAGTGAGCTGATTTTGATCTTACAAATGGCTACTGGTTCTGTAAATGCAGCATAGCAGTCACTGAGACATTCATTCTTTAATTTGGTGCCACTTAACGGTTTACTCCTTTTGCTGATGATGGGTATGAAATACAGGTCCACAATTAGTTGTCGTAGAGAGGGAGTAGCTTCAACCTAAAGATAAAAGCTTCACCGGACTATCTCCCTAGACAAGTGGGATGTTCCTAAATCCTGCCATCCTGACTTCTTGCGGACTGATAAAACACTCATAGTTTTCTAGAAAAGTTAACTATTGAAATAGAATATAAAGCTCTTATGTTTGAGTGACAGTGAATGTACTGGAAAAAAGAGGACCTTTTAAACAATGCATTAGGTAGAAATTAGGATTTTTTTTTCCTTGAAAAGGTAAAAGTTCTGAGAAAAGAGATGAAGAAAATGATCTCAGGTTTGTTTGTTTGTTTTTAATCTCAGACTCAAAATACTAACCTATAGCACAGCCTAAGGCTACTTTCCATCATTCATTGAGCCAAACTCAGAAAGCACAAATCTTAGAAGAGTGAGCACGACTCAGTTGGAATTGTGTATATAAATTATTTATGGAAGGGTAAAATAAAGTGCATTTTTTCTTGAAAGGAGTGTTGGGTTAGGTTCTTTACAGACATTCCGCATTGTGCCCCAGCTCTTCTTCCCCCTTTCTTTTTATCTCCAAAAAGATAAAGATATCTCCAAAGTCTTGGTTTTGTCACCTGTAAAGTGGGAATAAATAGGACAGTGTCCTTCTCAAGAATGTAGGGAAGGATCTAAAGAGTTAACATCTGTGAACACAGATGTTGCCATAGAAGGAATTTTCTTTGAATGCAAATACTTCTACAAACACTTCCTTTGTATTCATGTACTTGACCAAAAATACAAGACAAAATATTTTCAAACACTCATTTGCTGATCCACCAGTGTTAATATTATCATATGATCATATTTTCCTCAAACAATTTACTTTTTAAAATAGAAAAAAATAAACCTACGGTTTAAATTCTCTGGCATCATCACCAGTTCCCTCCGGAAGCAACCAGTATCATGAATCGGATGATATTTGCCCAGTCGTTGATTTGTGCTACTACCACATACGTGGGTCTTAAAACGTATACATACAGAGCCATATTCTAGGTATTACTCTATAGCATTCCTCTCCTCCTACCTCTTCTGCTTTTTCCCCACCTCCTTCTCCGTTCTCCTCCCCACTGCTCCTTCTTCTCAAAGCATTATTATTGTGGGCGCTAGCTCATTCTTAAATGATAATACCCACTGTGTGTAATATTTAATCCTATTTATTTTATCTTGTTGCTCTTGTTTCATTGCTCAGTTGTGTATGACTCTTCGCAACCCTAAGGACTGTAGCCCACCAGGCTCCTCTGTCCAGGGAATTTCCCAGGCCAGAATACTGGAGTGGGTTGCTATTTCCTCCTCCAGGGTATCTTCCTGAGCCAGGGGTCAAACCCTCATCTCCTGCAGGTGGATGCTTTACCACTGAGCCACGTGGGAAGCCTACAAGAAGCAGCATTAAGACATATTTCTAAATGTCTTCATTAACAGAACATATTCCTTATCTATATTACATTACAGAGAAGGAGTTCATGTGTGATGGTAAATTTTTATTTGACTTCTGTATTACATTTTGAGCTTTCCTGGTGGCTCAGACAGTAAAGAATCTACCTGCAATGTGGAAGACCTGCGTTCGATCCCTGGGTTGGGAACATGCCCTGGAGGAGGGCACGGCAACCCACTTCAGTATTCTTGCCTGGAGAATTTACATGAACAGACAAGCCCGGTGGGCTACAGTCCTTGGGGTCGCAGTCAGACACAGCTGAGTTACTAAGCACAGCACATATTACAGTTTTCCAAAATTTCTAAAGATGACTTTACTAACTGTTAAGCAAATTTCTCAGTGGATTGTAATCCCAAAGGAAGCATGTGTTCCCTGGCCCCTCACACATCTGCATGCAATCCCTTCCCCATTCCTATTGGCATCTTCTGCAGGTGCCCTGGTTTATGTCCATCACCTTTCTCCACTCTATACTTTTACATCATTCTTCCTGGTTCTAACAGCTTGTTGAAGATTCTCAAAACCCCTTTATCTCCTTGACTTCAATGACCTTTATTTTCATTTTATTTCAGCCACTCAGCACTATAGGTATGCTTGAGATGTAGAGTTGATCTAAGTTGCTAACAGCTCAAACTCTGATGACATCCCTCCAACCGAAATCTATTGTCCTCCAAGATATTTCTTTACTTTGAATTTATCTATTGCACTTGTCACATGACTTTCAGCCCCTTTATCCTGACTTTTGTATCCCTACCAACTCGGACCTCACTGTTAATCTTTCTACAATTCACTAGCAAGCTCCTAGGTTTACACATCCCCTTGATACTCATAACATCCTGTTTACCAGCCTGCTTAAACCTCACTTCTCTTCTATTTACCCTTTGCTGGTAGGGACTCACTTCTTTTCTATTTACCCTTTGCTGGTAGGGAAAGAAAAAAAAAATCACTCTTTCTAATACTGAGTTCATCCCCAAATCAAGAATCCTCCTTTGAGAGGGTGTAGTAGGAAAATCGGGTTGCAGTGCAATAGGGAGTCCTCACTGCTGCTGACCAAGTCTTTTATTCTTCTCTGCTAAGATTTATTTGGTTTTCCTGCTATAAATGCTCTCCTTCTTTTCAGGTCTTTTCCATTTGACTCTTCCCGGGTGGCCTCACCTCCTACCAGCACAATCTACATCACCTAACCCAGTACTTCTCAACCTGGGCTGCTCTTGTGATCACTTTCAAAGCTTTAAGAATGCCAATGCCTGGGCTCCATGTCTGAAGATACTGAGCTTCATTGGCTTAGAGTGTGGCCAGGCCATATGGTCATTTTTAAAATCTCTTCAGGTGATTCTATGTGCAGCCAAAGTTGAGAATCTGATTAATCTTATTGCTCTTATCTGATTAATCTTCACCTCCTCTAAATTTATTGTAATCTTAGTGAGTCATGAATCTTCTGTTGTCTTCCTTTTTTTCAAGGTTATAATCTCAGTATGTCCTTAAGCCTGTCCCTTCCCTTCATGAGATGAGATTAACCACACCCTTGGTTAATCAGTCATTGTCTCTCCTGTCTCTCTCTCTCTCTCTCTCATGCACACTCACAATTTCTGTGCTTCTTTCATCTACAAGTGCAGTAAGAGATGGCACCTGTTCTCAAGGAATCTATCAAACGTAATGGTGCCATCAGTCTCCTTCATCCAGAGACAAAACTTTTGAGGCCATATTTTATTCTAATTCATCATTAGTGAATTCATCTAATTCACACTCTATATCTGTTCACGTATCTGTTAAATCCTATTAACTGTATGCTCAAAATGGATCCGAAATGTTCTCTCTCTGTCTTTTAAATGCTGTTTTCAGCAGCTAAATGTGCATCATCCATGGACTCTCTGGGCATCTTATTTGTATGAAGAGGGTGTTAGGAGCTCTACACTTGCCTCTGGCTCTGCAGCCTTCATTTCTCAAGTTCTCAACTCCTGACATACATATTTTTACTGTTGTATTCTCAAGGTAAATAACCTGTCTACTGATCTCTATACTCATAGTTAAGTCCTCTGTATTTGCATGTAACTTGATTCTAAATGTAAAAAAAGAATCGATGTCATCATCTTTTATGATTCTGCAGATCGATAATTGTCGTATCAAGTAACATGCTATTTCCTAATCACTTATTATTGTTTTCTCTAGAGTTTCTAGTGTGCTTTTCCTCTCATCACTTGCATTATTTACTATTATCATATCCTTACATTTTTCTCTATGTCTCAAGTATGTCCCCTAAAGTTGGACTTTACCTTATTCCCACCCCACCCCCAAAGATTCTATTGTCCTGTCTTCTTGCTAGATAAATGTTTTCTAGTTCTTTCTAAGACTAACTACCTTCTAGTTCTATGAAATGGTCAGTCATCCTTGGACTCCCTTCCCTGTCTTCTTGACAAAATACACTGTTTACTGGAGCTCATGCCTTCCTCTCTCCTGTTTACTAACACTGGGGGAGGTAAGCTGTCTAAGTTCTGCAATTCTTTATTCTGGTTTCACAATTAACTAATAGTTTGGCTGGGCTGATATTTTCCGGATTGAAAATAGGTTTTCCTCAAAACTTCAGAGGCATTGCTTAGATTATTCACTGCCAGTTATGAAGAATCTGATACCAACTTGATTCTCATCCTTTATAAAGTAGAAAAACTGGTTAATTTTCTCCCACTAACTATGGAAAGTGTCTTCTAATATTTCTTCTTTCTGTAAATTCTCTGCTGAAAATCCTATTCTTCAGCTATTGGATCTTGTGAAATATTCTTCTGGATCAGGATTTCCTCTCATGTTTTCCACCTGATTCCAGCAAAGTCTTCACTAGCAACAACAAAATTCCTTCTCCCATGTAACTAATCCTCCTGTCCTGGTTTATTTTTCTCCTAATCACTCATCTCTTTCTAATTTATGGTATCAGCAGAGTTTACTTCTACTTAAAAAAATAATTGTAATAAATAATGTAACTATATGTAACTTTGTTCTGTATTTTCCAAATTTCCTATAAATGTGTCATCATACTTTCATAATTTAAAAAGTAAAAAAGAAAGAAGATTCAAAAATATACATGCATCTTATGTGTGTGTGTGTATGTATATATATATAATCTATCTGACTGCTCCGGGTCTTAGTTTAGGCACATGGGGACTCTGGTCTTCATTGGTCTTCATTGTGGCACACAGGATCTTTCATTACAGCACGCAGACACTTAGTTGCAGCCTGTGGGATCTAGCTCCCTGCCCAGGGATCAAACCTGGGCCCCCTGGAGTGGGAGCATGGAGTCTGAGCCACTGGACCACCAGGAAAGTCCCATACATCCATCATATTTTTCTCCCACTCCTAGAAAAGAACACTGTACACTCCTCTCTATTAGATCTGGTTTCGTTCCCTGTGGACCATCCACCTTTAAACAAAGACATCTGCCATCCTCATCCCACCCAGCCATAAACACACCTCCAATGCACAATGGTGAGACTAAGTCAGACATTTGACTTGAAATAAGTCAAAGAGAAAAGAGAAAAAAGAGAAAAAAACCTGGAATATACCCAGCAGTTACAAATCCATAAGAGTGATAAACCCTGCTGAGGAGAAGTTATAAAACAGTTGCAGTTTTTTATAATGACAAGGTCAGTAATGACCCAGAGAGTAAGGTAGGGGAGAGGCATGATCACCAGAAGAGAAGAGTTCAATGAACTGAGAGATTCCACTACTGCAAGGATCATCCATATGGATAATGCTATAGAAAACACCAGACAGAAAATCATTTAAAGTAAGCTGCTTTCCTTATCTAGGTTAACCAACAGCCCAAGTATATGTGATGAGGGACAACATTCAGAGTGCATGTGTTCCCCAATTCTTAGAAAAAAAGAGTTTTCTCAAGGAAATAAACTTCATGGATGCATTTGCTAACTTCAGTGAGAGTTTCTACAGCATTTCAAAATTATCTGGCATTTTCTATCTTTAGAGTTTAAGCTCTTTGAGACAGAGACATAACCTATGCGTGTAGTCTTCGTTTTGGTATTCTCAGGCCTAGTGCAACAATGTCTAATAAATACCTCCTGGGAATCCGGCAACACTCACATCATCATTTTAAGAAACTTCCACCAAAGTAATGTATCATGAGATCATGAAGATTTGGGAGTGGCCAAGTCAGAGAGGAATATTCCTCTAGTAATTGGCATGTAACAGGCGAGATCTCCACATTAACATTCATTCATTTTAGCATGCTTTCTCTGAATTTAGAATAGTTTGAAATCTTTCAGATATGTGAGTCCACTTGCCACAATGACCGATGGCCATGTTTTGAAATATCACGTGATTCCAACATGTCTTACTCTCTCTTCAAAATAAGAAATCTCTGAAACTGCTTTAAGGTCAAATAGACTCAGTTTGATATTTTTATTTGGTATTTCTATGAGCGTCATGTTCTTGGTATAAAAACATTGCTGATACGAAGGCCACTGAATTCAGCAGTGCCACGTTCAGCTGGTGTGAATGTGGTGGAAGTCGGGCACTGCTCTGTTGTAAGTACCTAGAACCCTGCCCGCCACACATGGAACTCCTCTTCCTCCAGAATATTCTTGCTCTGCCCACCCAGATGCTCATGGTCTTTCCTGACTCTGCCCCCTTTCATTTCATGATGGATTCCTGGTTTCTCCATGACTTTACAATGGTCTCTACAAAGTAAAAAGGAAGAGTTGGCAACATCCAGTTAAAAAAAATCACTCTAGATAATTTATCTTACATGCATTTTCATGGCCTGCATTATATAATTAGACTGTCAGTTACCCTCAGCACACTCCAAAATATTCAGTTCAGTTCAGTCGCTCAGTTGTGTCCAACTCTTTGTGACCCCATGAATCACAGCACACCAGGCCTTCCTGTCCATCACCAACTCCCGGAGTTCACTCAGACTCACATCCATCAAGCCATCCAGCCATCTCATCCTCTGTCGTCCCCTTCTCCTCCTGCCCCCAATCCCTCCCAGCATCAGAGTCTTTTCCAATGAGTCAACTCTTCACATGAGGTGGCCAAAGTACTGGAGTTTCAGCTTTAGCATCATTCCTTCCAAAATATTACTCTAGCCTAAAAGCCAAATTCTCTTCTGGTAATATTCTGCAAGACTTCTGCAGGAGCAAATTTTTCTCTTTCATAATCTATAGCCAAATGCAAAATGGTAGCAATCTAATTCAATCCCTTCACCTAGAAGACAAGGGAGCCAAGGCCCAGGAAAGATGGTGAACTTCTCCTCTATTCTACAACCATTGAATATTGGAGTTGGGACCTTTCATGCTATTTCTTCAAATGGACTCAAAGATTGATGTTAGATTCTTTAATGGCACCCCTTTGAAACATGATGAAGTTTTCTAATTGAATTATTTAAATGGGCAATACCATACTTCATTACTAACAACCACAGCTCAGATCTTAACACTCGTCTACAGCTATCAAACCTGCATCATGTTTTCCAGGCTTGTCTCTGGGGAGGATGGAGTAGGGGTAGGGTGCAGAGGGTAGCTAGGGGAGGGCACTGCACAAAGAAACAGAGCAACACTGGCAGCCTTTGGAGTTTTGCCTAAAGCTAAGCACTGCCAGGAGTGAAAGTCATTAAAGGCCCTTTGCAAAAGTTGTTAAGAAATGTGTAAACAGCCGTATAAACAACACCAGGTCAGGTCGAGGAAGGAGATGGGCAACTTGCAGAGGCCTGAGGAGAGCCTGCCAAAGTGTGAAATTCCCAGCAGGGAGAAGACATTTGGAAAAACAGCTCCATCAAGTTTTATCAACACAAATCATTTCCTAAGTGGTATATTTTATTTGGAGTATGTGTGGCCTACATTTAACAAGGGAAGCTTTTATCAATCGCAGTTTTTATCACTTCCAGATATCTCAGTTTCTGAATGACTGGCAACGTTTACGGTGTGCTCCTTTTTCTGGGCTCTGCTGTCTAAACACACCCCATGTGATGCTTTCTGCGTGGAGCATGGCGGTGCCCTGCACACACGCTTCCTGGTGGCCAGGCTGTGTGGTTCAGGCCTTGCACATGCTGAACTGTAAACAAACGTGGGACTGGTGTTCTAATTTTAAGCCTTAGAGAAAACAGACATATTAATAACCATAGCGGTAGAGAAACACCCACAAATAGACAGTGTGGTGAAATCCTAGTTTCTCTGCCACAGGGAAAGGCTTTGGCATTTTCTTTTTGAAGAGGTTGATGCTGCAAGAAAGTGATTTCATCTATGATTACCTTGACCTTCTTGGGAATGGCGTCATAGTCCTAGATATTCAAGGGAGTTGTGTTGAATGTGGAAAATGATTTCTCCCTGCCTGTGACTTTGTCCACATATGAAGAACAATTTCATGAAGATGAGGGGGAAGCCTTGGGGCTTCCCAGGTACCACAGTTGGTAAAGAATCCACCTGCCAGTACAGTAGACGTAAGAGATGTAGGTTTGTTTCCTGGGTTGAGAAGATCCCCTGGAGAAGGAACTGACAACCCACTCCAGTATTCTTGTCTGGAGAATCCCATGGACAGAGAAGCCTGGCAGTCTACAGTCCACAGGGTCACAAAGAGTCTTATGCGACTGAGCACGCACATGTAGATAATGGCCAGGAACCTAAATGCTTCTGTTTTCCCATCCAGAGACTTTCCTCCCTAGCCATTCAAGAAACTCTTTCTGTGTGCCTTCATTTGTACTCATCTTCTGCCAGTGTTATCTTCCTCTGCCTCTTTTGTTCACCGACAAAACCTGTCTCCTTAGCCTAGTGAATCAGATTTTGCCCTGTTTCAGAAGGGCTAGCAGTCTGAGTACACTCCTGTGTACTCTCAGAGCCACAGATGTGCATGCAACTTTATCCCATTGGAGTTTCCCCATTGTCTATCATACTGAATACTAAGGGAAGCTTTTTAAAATACAAATAAATTGTATTAAATTTCTGTATCTCTTGAAAGTCATGAGAGAAGTTTGCACCAAATTCAGAGGGTAAGTGTGAGCTTCTCTGATTTAAAATATAGTCTGTCTACCCTATGAAGAGTCCACCCTATGGCTGTACCTCAAAGAATCATGCCGTCACCCCCCAGGACAGCTGAAAACAGAGTTCACTGAAGGGCCAGGCTATTATGGATGCCCTTGAAAGGGAAATAAATCATGGTCGGATCGTCATCATGAACCCCTGACTGGAAGTCACCACAGCAGAATTGTCAGAAAAGAAAGCATCACTTTGTAACCAGGCTGCTTCTCACAAGTGTGGCTCTGCATAGTAGCCACCGGGGAGTATTAGAGATTTATTTGTTTAAGTGATGGCTTTTTATCACCTGAGTAATGCAGGGAAGCACCAGTGTTTTGCACGTCTACCCCGTATGGCACAACAGGATTTCGTCCTCTTCCCACGTGACACAGGGATTGTTCACTCTTTCAGAAACCCGTTTCACGTCTCAGTAAAATACTCTGTGAATTATTTCCCCCACAGAAAATGTAGTTATTTTTTCATTTGTGTTTCTATTCTTAGTGACATATTGACAAAACACTCTATTCAGGGACTTCTCTGGCAATCTAGTAGTTAAGACTTCGCCTTCCTAATACAGGGGATACAGGTTCCATCCATGGTCAGGGAGCTAAAATTCCAGGTACCTCATGGCCAAAAAACCCAAACAGAAACAATATTGTAACAAAGTCAATAAAGACTTTAAAAATGGTCAGCATCAGTGCTCAGCTCAGTGCTCTGTGAAGACCTAGAGGGGTGAGAGGGAAGCTCAACAAAGATATATGTATACATGTAGCCGATTCATTTTGTTGAACAGCAGAAACTAACACAACATTGTAAAGCAATTATACTCCAATAATGAAATAAATAAAAATGGTCCTCATCAAAAAAAATCTTAGAATAATCTATTTCAATTAATGATTACCTCTAATGTTGCTCAGAGCCTTGTATTTGTCAGACAGTGTCACGTACTTAGTGGCTCAATCGTGTCCAACCTTCAGGACCCTTTGGACTGTATCCTGCTAGGCTGCTCTGTCCACGGAATTTCCCAGGCAAGAATACTGTAGAGGGTTATCATTTCTTTCTCCAGAGGATCTTTCTGGTGCAGGGATCAAATATTGTGTCTCCTGCATTGCAGACAGATTCTTTACCCACTGAGTCATTGGAGTACTTTACTATTTTAAAAATCTCTCACGTAACCCCTTTAAGGTATATGTCAGTGTTTTTTAGCACACTCACAGAACTGTGCGATCATCATTTCTATCTAATTTTAGAATATTTTCACCACCCTAAAAAGAAACCCAGAACCTGTTAGCAGTCACACGCCTGCATTCACATCTCCAGTGACAGGCAGCTACCAATTATCTTTGTGTCTCTGAGGATTTGTTATTCCAGACGTGTCATACAAATGGAATCATACAATGTGTGGCCTTTTGTGTCTGGCTTATTTCACTATTTATCAATATAATGTTTCTCAAGTTCATCCATATTGTAGTATTTATCAGTTCTTTCTTATATCTTAATATATTCTGTTGTATGGGATTCACTGCACTCATTAATCAACTGAGTGATATTTGGTTTGGTTCCAAGTCTTGGCTATTAGGGAAAGTGCTGTTCTGAAATTCGTGTACATGGTTTTGTGAAGATGTGTGTTTTCTTTTCTCTTGGGTATATATATCTAGGAATGAAACTGTTGAGTCATATAAAACTCTTTAACTTTTTGAAAAATGCAAGTCTTCTTTCCAAAGGTGCTGCACCATTTTACAATCCACCAGCAATATTTGAGAGTTCCGATTTTTCTACACCCTTTCCAGTACTTGATCTATTTGATTAGAGCCATCAAAATTTGTATGAAGTGATATCACACTGCAATTCTGATTTGTATTACCCTAATGACTAAAGATGTTAAACATCTTTTTAGGTGCTTATTGGTTACTTGCATAGGTCTTTTTTTGTTTGTTTTGAGAAATGTGTACTCAAAAGTTTTTCCTATATTTTTTACCTGGATAATATGTCTTTTAATTGTTGAGTTGTAAGAGTTCTTTATATATTCTGAATGCAAGCTCTTTATCAAATAAATGATTTGCAAATATTTTCTCTTATTCCATGGGTTGTCTTTTCACTGTCTTAATGCTATTATTAGCAGTACAAAGGTATTTTTTAATTTTGATAAGCTTTAATATGTCTATTTTTTCTTTTATTGCTTGTGTATTTGCTGTATAATAAATTATGGCCTAATACAATATCAATGATTTTTCACTCCTATATTCTCTCCTAAGAGTTTTATAGTTTTAGCTCTTACATATTAGGTCTATTTTAGGGTTAAATTGTCCATTTTAGATTCATTTTTTTGTGTATGGTGTGAGGTAGAAATCCAACTTCTTTCTTTTACATATGGAAAAGCACCATTTGTCTTAGCACCACTTGTTAAGAAGTCTATTAATTCCCCATTGACTTGTCTTGTCACCCTTACTGAAAATCAGTTTGCCAAAAATGTGTTTATTTTTAGACACTTAAGTCTGTTCCATTGAGCTGAATGAATATCCTTTCTAGTACTAAACTGTCTTGATTACGATAGCTTTTTATCTCTAGAAGTGTATATCTTCCAACTTTATGCTTTGTTTTCAAGAGTGCTTTGACTATTCTGTGTCCCTTATATTTCTATTTGAATTTCAGGATGAGCTAGTGAATTTCTGCATCAAGTTAGCCTGGATTTTGACACGAAATTCTGAATCTGTAGATCAATTTGGTGAGTATTGTCATCTTAACAATATTAAATCTTCTGATTCATGACTATTAAATGTCTTTTCATTTACTTATTTTCTTCAATTTCATTGACAACACTTCATAGTTTTCAGTATACAAATCTTATACTTCTCTAAAGTATTTATTCCTAAATATTTTATTCTTTTTCATGCTATTGTAAATCAGACATTTACATTTCATTTTCAGATTGATATATTGTTAGCATATTGAAATGCAATACCTTTTTGTATATTGATCTCTATCTCGCAAGCTTATTGATCTAACTTGTTAACTCTGATAGGTTTTGAACTTAATAATCGCAATTGACTTGCCTTTAAATTTATTGATTCTTCTTTCAGTTCAAATCTGCTTTTAAGTCTCGCATTTGAATTTTCACTTGAGTTACTGTTCTTTTAAACCCCAAACTTCTATTTGATTTGCTATTATTTCTTTCTATTATTAGTATTCTCTGTTTTGTGAGACACTGCTCTCTCCTTTTATTCTTGGGCATGATTACTTCAGTTCTTAAACACACTTAAGATATTTTATTTAAAATCTATGTCTGCTAAGTCAACTTCTGGGCTTTCTCAGGAACAGCCTCTGTTGGTTGCTTCTTTCCATGATTTGTCATTCTTTCTTGTTTTCTTGCATTTACATGTTTTCATTAAAAACTGGACATTTTAAACAATAAAATGCGGAAGCTCAGGAAACCAGATCCCTCTCCTTTCCAGGATTTATTGTTGCTGATGTAGGTTGTTGTTTTTGCTGTTTGTTTATCTTGTGAATTTCCTGAGCAAACTGTGTAAGTTTGTGTTCTTTTTCACATGTGGCCACTGAAGTCTCTGCACAGTTAGTTCAGCGGTCCCAGTCAGCTAATGATTGAATATAGTTCCTTAAATACCTGGCATCAGTAAGTCTTCTGGCCTTTGTCAAGGGGCTCTGTGTGTATTTTGGGGCACACATTCAACACTCAGGAAGGCAGGTTGTAATTCTGACCTGACATTGCATTCCTGTTTGTGTGGCATCTCAAGTTAGCCAAAAGTGAGGGCTTAGGACTTTCTCAGGCATTCCTCTGGGCATTTCCATAACCCTATATATGCAGCCCACTCCAGTATTCTTGCCTGGTTGGTTCCATGGACAGAGGAGCCTGGTGGGCTACAGTCCATGGGGTCGCAAAGAGTTGGACACGACTGAGAGACTCACACACACACATTCACACACACATGCATATGGTTTTTTAGATGCCCAGAAAAGTTAGACTTGTTTAAAGAACGCTGGAGACATCTTATTCTCCAACTTTTCCTTATAAGTTTTTTGATCAGATTGTTTTTTTCTCTAATTATCATTAATATCACTCTCTCGGGTAATGGCAATGTTAACAGTTGTCGCTGGTTGTTTTGACAATTCTCCCAGGAAAAAGACTGTTCACACGGAGTAAGGACAAACACTTTGAGTGGGAGTTTTCAGGAATCATCAGACAGCTCAAATAGTGACAGTTCTCTGAAGCTGATGCTTCTGAGGAGCTCCAAAGCTGCTCTGTCTCCTCCAGTCCCTACTAGGCCACTGTTTTTCATTGCAATCATGTTTGTGAGACAGCTAGTTTCCAAGGCTATCCTAGAGTTGAGGAGAGGGTGATGGGAGAAGGGCAAGTTCACACATTACAAAACCTGCTGTTTTTAATCCAGATTCAGATTTTTGAAAAATCTCCATGACTTACTGCAAATCTTTGGTTAATTTCCAGAGTTCTGAAAAATTTATTTTTGATGATTTTTGGCAATGTTTTCCTTGCTTGTATAATGGAACAACTCTTTGGAGGTCCTTTCTACACCATTCCCACTAATGTTCACTCTCCTATTGCCTTATAATAGAATATTCTTGATCGAAATATTGTTTAGAAAATGCCAGACCATAAAGATTTTAAATTGTTTACAAATAATGAAGTGACTTGTGTAACCAATGCAACTGTATTATTCTCCTTTTTCTGCCAAGCTGTTCTTTGATTGTTTTTTACCCTACAGAATATAGATTATCTTTATCTCTCCAGATTTCCACATGTATCTAAAGACAATAAGAAACAACAAGAACTTGCAACTTTCTTTTCTGCCAAGCACTGTCTAACACACTTTACAAATACTAGCTCATAAGATCCTATGAAATAAATGTTATTATGATCCTTGTTGTAGACATGAAGAAAACCTCTGCACAGGTAGGTTAAATAATGCATTCAAGGTCACACAGCTAGAAATAGACAGAGCTGGCTCTTGAAATGAAGCAGCCTTAGCTCTTCTTGGAGAAGACAATGGCACCCCACTCCAGTACTCTTGCCTGGAAAATCCCGTGGATGGAGGAGCCTGATAGGCTGCAGTCCATGGGGTCGCTAAGAGTCGGACACGACTGAGCGACTTCACCTTCACTTTTCACTTTCATGCATTGGAGAAGGAAATGGCAACCCACTCCAGTATTCTTGCCTGGAGAATCCCAGGGACGGGGGAGCCTGGTGGGCTGCCCTATGAGGTATGGGGTCTATGGGGTCTATGGGGTCACACAGAATCGGACACGACTGAAGTGACTTAGCATAGCATAGCATAGCTCTTCTTAACCAGGACACTATACTGAAGACAAATTAACCAGTCTAAAGGTTGACATTTAGATTTTAAAAAACACAATGCTATTAACTTTTGTCATTTTTAGGGCTACAAAAACTTTGGCTGGACAAAAGGAAATATATACTGATTTGCTGTCCTCCACATGACAGACCTATAAAAATGTCCACTGTGGAAAATGCAATGAAAAAGCAACACCAACTTACTGATGTTATCAAAGATGTGATTGTGTTATATGATACAATGTAAGCATATGCTATATGCATTAAAAAAAAAAAACAATAAGTCAAAGGTGCAGATACAAACTTCAGCATTTGAATCTTGAATCTATTCCAAGTCCTTTTACTTTATAAGGATGTGCAGTGCCAGACCCATTCTGAAACTGTGTGTAAAATTCTACATGCTACAGTGAGATTAATATTTTTTAAAGAGTGATTTTTATAGAAAGTTGGCACCAGAAAATAAGGTTCTGTTTCATTATTTTGACATATAAAAGTTTATTGAGGTCACAACATATTCTTTTTTAGAAAAAAATCATTAGCACATGGTGAAATACACAATTTATTGGCATAGTCACAGTAGCACTTTTTCTGTGTAAATTTCTCACAGTCCATCCAAAATGTATTTGAGACAACTTCTAAATACAGCTGACTGATGAATAGATTAACATGAATAAAGTTCTTCATGCCAGTCTTTAAGTTTCTAGTTCTCAAATAACATTGCTAATCATTTAGCCACATAGGGCCTGCTTTATTTTTCAAATTCCTCTATGCATGCTTTGCAATCAACACTTCCCTTTCAAAGGCCTTGTTTTACCCTCTTGATTAAAACACCCTCTGTGTGATGGCTCCCTGAGAGTTTCCCCACCTCCCAAGCCTTTTCTCTCTAGAAGAGGGTCTACTGTACTTTTTTCCATCAATACTAACAACATAATGGAGGTGTTGATGTTTTTCAAACACTAAAATTGAGCAAGTCTTGAAATAACTGACCTACAGTTGGTTTTGGCCAACTAAACAATTTACAGCTTACCTCTCTGGCTTGGTGTTAACTCACTGTAAACCTCAAGGATCTTTTGAGTAGAGAAGCAAACCTGGAAAAATATTTGCACTTAGAAGCTAAGTCAAAATTTGTATTCCTAGACCCGCCTCCCTTTGAGGAAACCCAGAAATTTCACTAACATAAGCTTTATTTAAATGTGTGAATTATAGCTGAAAACAATTTTATCATCTAGCTCAAGCTCTATTGACCAATGAGGAAACTAAGGCCCAAGGAGATGCTTAACTTGCCCAAGTGTACACAATTCAGTCACGCATGAAATATGGCTGCTCCAGGCTGGCTTCCTAGGAAACTATTAGGGGCCTTGGAGGCAATATTCCTCTGCCTTAATCACCCCAGGGCCAAGTACTAGGCAGCTGGAGACCACCCCTATGGCCCAAAGCCCACTGAAATTCTTTTATTTTTTATTGGCGTATAGTTGCTTTTTTACTGGAGTATAATTGTTAGTAAATAAACTAACACAATGTTGTGTTAGTTTCTGCTGTACAACAAAGTGAATCAGCATATGTGTACATATGTCCCCTCCCTTTTCAAGCTCCCTCCCACCTCCTCCCCTATCCTGCCCCTTAGGTCATCACAGAGCACCTAGCTGAGTTCCTTGGGCTATATAGAGAACTTCCCACTAGCTATCTATTTTACATATCAAACTAACCAGTCCTAAACTGTTCACCCTTCCCTGCTTTGCCTTTGTTGAGGAAGTCTCAATAAATGTCGAAGCCTAAGCTTTCTCTTCAGGCCTGCTTTCTGCCTCTTGACCACACTGGGGTTTATCCATGTGGCCCTGTGTGCCTCCTGTCTTTAGGATCTGTGAATAAAACAAACCTTATTTTTTCCTGAGCCTCTGCTCTGTCTTTTCTTGTGGCCAGATCTGAATGGCCATCTCAAAAAATAGTATAAAACAGTCCCTGCTTCTTAGAGATGGCAGCTACTGGAATCAGTGGTCACATGCCTTCTTTACACTATCCCTACTTTCCCAAAAGTCAGAAAGGTAACAACATGTTTATGCTTTCTGGCTCGAGGACTCAACTCTCAGTGGTCATGACAGATTAGAAGTGGGATAGGAGTTTGTCTATGGGTAGAAGATGAGGTTACTGACCAGCTGGACTGGTGATGCTCTCATCAGGATCAAGGGATGCCCCCCAGCTGTAGTCAGAAGTGGGAAGTCCATGCGAGGTAACTACACAGCTGTTATCCTCTGTAGTAGCTGCCCTCAACCCCCGGAACTACCTCCCACACTAGGAGTTTGTCACTTGATGCGACTTGAAGGGAAGACAGCACATTGCTCTTGCCTGTGCAACAGGAAAACTGAACACCACCACCAAGATGCAACTCTCCACCAATTTATATTTCCTCCCAGAGTTGCTGATGTGTCTCCTTCAACAGAAAATAGTTAGTATAGAGAGCCCTTAACAGGTCAGCAGTATTGTTCTGAAGTGGGTGACTATCTTTTTTCATCTCCAAGGGGAGAGCTTCTTGCCTGCAACATGATGTGCATGTAGAAGAAAGAGTACAGGACTTTCCTGGTTGTCCAGTGGTTAAGAATCCATCTACCAATGCAGGAAACACAGGTTTGATCCCTGGTCCAGGAAGATTCCACATATGCTACAAGGTAACTAAGTCTGTGTGTCGCAACTACTGAAGCCTGAGAGCTCTAGACCCCATGCTCCACAGCAAGAGAGCCGCCAGAGTGAGGAGCCCACACATTGCAGCTACAGCAGCCCCCTGCTCACCACAACTAGACAAAGCCCAAGCTCAGCAGTGAAGACCCAATGCAGCCAAAAATAAATAAAAATTTTAAGGTAAAAGACGGGTAAAAAAAGAAGAAGAAGAAAGAGTACAGACCTTGCAGATAGACAGACTTGTTCACATCCAGTTGTGTGATCTCCATCCATTCTTTAGTTTTTCTGAGCTTCAGTTCCTTTATCCACAATATAGAGAAAATAATACCCTCTTGTGAATAATTACTGTGTGGATCAAATGAAATGTTATACGGTTACATGAACTGTTATATGGAATGTTGATTATGCATGTAGTCTGGGACACAGTAGGCCATTAATCTATGAGTGTTCTGTTCCCTTTTCACTAGTCCTGTAAAGCATATAGACTTCCTTCCCAGTCATGGGAAAGAGTGAGGAAAGCGGGGAGAGAAAGAGAACAAGAGGTTTCTCCCTCAAAGGACAACTGGTTTCTATGATTTAAGTACACTGTCATTGCCTTTTGCATCAGTAGCCTGAGCGTAGACTGAAAATATGAAAACTCCTGCATCTCAGTAGGTGCCAAGGAAAAGAACTCTGGGAAATGAAAAAATGCTCTAAATTTTAATAATAGGAAACTACAGTACTGTAGAAGGAATCATAATAGGTTTACCGTATAAATTGCTGTTATTGTTGTTGTTGAATCACTAAGTTGTGTCTGACTCTTGCAACCCATGGGACTGTAGCCCGCCAGGTTCCTCTGTCCAAGGGGTTTCCCAGGCAAGAATACTAAAATAAGTTGCCATTTCCTTCTGCAGGGGATCTTCCTGATCCAGGAATCGAACCTGAGACTCCTGCATTGTCAGGCAGATTCTTTACCTCTGAGGCACCAGGGAAGCCCACATAAACCTTGGGGTTAATCAAATCCTTGTTCTGTAAGTACACAAAAAATGTCTTGTTATGTATTTGTGCCAAATACACATCATGAGATAGGTGTCTATTTACCAGCATGTGTCCAAGTTCCAGAAGAGCAAAAAGTTTTCCTCCCTAACTAAAGAATCAACTCTTTCCCTACTCCTATAAATCTTGAACTATTTTATCATAACAGTACTTACACATTATTTAAGATTTTAATTATTTATCCTTAATTTTAATTTAAAAATCAAAAATTATAAAAAGATAATAAAAAAATTATTACATAACTATTTTCAGACTCTATTCTCTATATTGTATTCTTACATAAAACTTAGATTTTACGTATCCTGAAATGGCTATTCACATACTAAGTGGTCATTAACTGTGGTGTTAAAAAGATAACCCCTTTCCTTGGTAAATGTGGGTTTAAGTCTTAAGTGTCTTTATCTCAAGTTACTCCTTTACAGAATAAAGTCTGAAATTTCATCAAGTCATCCCCCAGTTCAGAACTTCTTTGGTGTTATTTTTTACCTTTAGTTTTTTCAGATCAGAATCTAGGTTAATTTTTTTTTATTTACTTCATTGAAGTATAGCTGATTTACAATGTTGTGTTAGTTTCTGATGTACAACAAAGTTATACATATTTCTTTTCCATAGTCTTTCCCATTATCATTTATCACAGGATATTGAATATAGTTCCCTATACAGTAGAACCTTGTTTACCCATTTTATGTAGACTAGTCTTCATCTGCTAATCCCAAACTCCCAATCCTTCACAGCCTCTCTCCCCCTTGGTAGCCATAAGTCTGTTCTTTGTGTCTGCGAGTCTGTTTCTGTTTCATGGATAAGTTCATTTGCACCATATTTCAGATTCCACATGTGAGTGATATCATGTGATATTTTTGTCTGGCTTCACTTAGTATGATAATCTCTAGATCCATCCATGTTGCTGCAGATGGCATTTTTCTCATTAAACCTGCTTAGTTCATTGTCACCCACTGAGACTGGCAAGGATGGAGTTACATTCCCTCAAACACTGAGGGCAGCACTCTGACCTAGAGATCAGCAGGTCCTAGAGGGAGCCAGCAGATCATAACCAGCTGCAGTACCATAGCCGGGTGAGGAGGGCGTCAGACTTTATCCCCATCTCACCCCAAAGGTGTTCAGCGTGTCCCCTGGAAATGATATCCTGCAACCTGCTATTGGCCACAGCACTCTGAGTTGGATAAAAAAATCAGAGCCAATGACTAAACATGGCAGGACCAGACTTAGACCAGGCAGCCACCCAAACAGATGCTGGGGTGGATAAACAACAGCATAGTACCTTAGAACCTCACTCTCTGCCTTCCTCCTGTGCTAACATACTTCAGAGGTTCTGTCAGAAAAATGGATCAGACAGGGCGTTGCCCACACTCTGAATCATGAAGACCACGTTATAGAAGGTTTATGAAGATCCTATGAAAGGGAACGGATTTTTCAAAGCTTTTCAAACTTTAATAGTGGAAATGTCAGTCTGCTAATTTTCTCTTCTTCTTACTTGTTGTTGTTATTGTTTTCTGTGTGTGTGCTCAGTCATATCCAACTCTTTGCAACCCTATAGACCGTAGCCCACTAGGCTCCTCTGTTCATGAGATTTTTCAGGCAAGAACACTGGAGTATTCCTCCTCGAGGGAATCTTCCCAAATCAGGGATTGAACCAGTGATTCCTGTGTCTCCTGCATTGCAGGTGGATTCTTTATCATGGAGCCATCGAGAAAGAGCTTGTTCTTGTTTGGAATCCTGAAAATGTGAGGAAATCCTAAAAATGTGAGGGAATCCTGAAAGAGCAGCATCTTTGCTTTGAACAATTGACAGGTACAGGTAGGCTGCAATGATTGTTAGTGATTCATTTCATTTTCTATATCCCAGCTATGTGTTATCGAACCCAGGCCTCTCGCATTGCAGGCAGATTCTTAAACCCTTAGGGCTTCCCAGGTGATGAAGTGGTAAAGATTATGCCTGCTAATGCAGGAGAAACAGGAGACTCAGTTTTGATTCCTGGGTCAGGAAGATACCCTGGAGAAGGTAATGACTCCCTGTTCCAGTATTCTTGCCTGGAAAATCCCATGAACAGAGGAGCCTGGTGGGCTACAGTCCACTGGGTCACAAAGAATCAGACACGACTAAAATAACTCAGCACAAGCACGAGCAAGATAAGATTTCAATTTTTTCATTTAACAACTCAATGTTTACTTCTACTTATAGTTCTTAATGTCCTTTCGTTCAGTTCAGTTCAGTTGCTCAGTCATGTCTGTTTGCGACCTCATGACTGCAGCATGCCAGGCCTCGATGTCCATCACCAACTCCCGGAGTTTACTCAAACAGTTCACTGTCCATTGAGTCAGTGATGCCATTCAGCCATCTCATCCTCTATCGTCCCCTTCTCCTCCCACCTTCAATCTTTCCCATCATCAGGGTCTTTTCAAATGAGTCAGCTCTTCGCATCAGGTGCCCAAAGTATTGGAGTTTCAGCTTCAGCATCAGACCTTCCAAAGAATGTTCAGGGCTGATTTCCTTTAGGATGGACTGGTTGGATCTCCTTGCAGTCCAAGGGACTCTCACGAGTCTTCTCCAATACCACAGTTCAAAAGCATCAATTCTTCTGCACTCAGCTTTCTTTATAGTCCAACTCTCACATCCATACACGACTACTGGAAAAATCATAGCCTTGACTAGACAGACCTTTGTTGGCAAAGTAATGTCTCTGCTTTTTAATATGCTGTCTAGGTTGGTCATAACTTTCCTTCCAAGGAGCAAGTGTCTTTTAATTTCATGGATGCAGTCACCATCTGCAGTGATTTGGGAACACCAAAAATAAAGTTTCTCACTGTTCCCACTGTTTCCCCATCTATTTGCCATGAACTGATGGGACAGGATGCCATGATCTTTGTTTTCCAAATGTTGAGCTTTAAGCCAACTTTTTTACTCTCTTCTTTCACTTTCATCAAGAGGTTCTTTAGTTCTTCTTTGCTTTCTGCCATAAGGGTTGTGTCATCTGCATATCTGAGGTTATTGATATTTCTCCCGGCAATCTTGATTCCAGCTTGTGCTTCATCCAGCCCAGCGTTTCTCGTGATGTACTCTGCATATAAGTTAAATAAGCAGGGTGACAATATACAGCCTTGACATACTCCTTTTCCTATTTGGAACCAGTCTGTTGTCCCATGTCCAGTTCTAACTGTTGCTTCCTGACCTGCATACAGGTTTCTCAAGAGGCAGGTCAGGTAGTTTTGTATTCCCATCTCTTTCAGAATTTTCCACAGTTTATTGTGATCCACACAGTCAAAGGCTTTGGCATAGTCAATAAAGCAGAAATAGATTTTTTTTTTTTTTAACTCTCTTGCTTTTTCGATGATACAGTAGAAGTTGGAAATTGATCTCTGGTTCCTCTGCCTTTTCTAAAACCAGCTTGAACATCTGAAAGTTCACAGTTCACATACTGTTGAAGTCTGGCTTGGAGAATTTTGAGCATTACTTTACTAGCATGTGAGATGAGTACAATTGTGCAGTAGTTTAAGCATTCTTTACCAATGCCTTTCTTTGGGATTGGAATGAAAACTGACCTTTCCCAGTCCTGTGGCCACTTCTGAGTTTTCCAAATTTGCTGGCATATTGAGTGCAGCACTTTCACAGCATCATCTTTTAGGATTTGAAATAGCTCAACTGGAATTCCATCACCTCCACTAGCTTTGTTCATAGTGATGCTTCCTAAGGCCCACTTGACTTCACATTCCAGGATGTCTGGCTGTAGGTGAGTGATCACACAGTTGTGGTTATCTGGGTCATGAAGATCTTTTTTGTACAGTTCTTCTGTGGATTCTTGCCACCTCTTCTTAATATCTTTTGCTTCTGATAGGTCCATACCATTTCCGTCCTTTATTGAGCCCATCTTTGCATGAAATGTTCCCTTGGGATCTCTACTTTTCTTGAAGAGATCTCTAGTCTTTCCCATTCTATTTTCCTCTATTTCTTTGCACTGATCACTGAGGAAGGCTTTCTGATCTCTCCTTGCTATTCTTTGGAACTCTGCCTTCAAATTCAAATTATCAATCCAATAATTAAGGAAAGTACAAACTTTTATAGTTTTTCCGATTCAAGGAAAGTACTTTGAAGCTGGGAGATAAAAGATAGTTGACCCTATTTTAGTAAATACTAAGTACATACTAAGTTACACACCTAGTGTGTACAGAGCAACATCAGAACTTTCTGAAGGGATGGAGGTATAAAATACTTCTTTCTTCTCTTGATGGGATTATTATCTGGTGGTGAAAACAAGACAACAAGTAAGTAATGTTTATATAAAGCTGATACAGTAAGTCTCCTACATACTAATGAGATCTGTTCCAAGAGCACATTTGTAAGACCTATTTGTTTCGAAGCCCATCAAAGCTAGCCTTGGCAGCCAAATAACAAAATTTGCTACATAATAATAGTATCGTACTGTAGTAGGTTTAAGATACTTTTCACACAAATAATACATAAAAAGCAAACACAAAAGATAAAACATTTTTAATCTTGCAGTGCAGTAAGTACAGTAGTAGAGTACAACAGCTGGCACTTCTTAGCTGTACCAGCTACATCACCACTGCTTTTCTGCTTCCTTTCGGACATCCTGGACTTGAGGATAGTGTACTACCATACTCTATACAGTACTGTACAGTAAAGTACACAAAAGCACAACCACTTATAGAGTGGTTTTTTTATTTACTTATAGAGGACACACACATGTGACAGTGTACACCAGACACATGAACTGACACATGATTAGACATGCAAAAACACGTTTGAATCTTTGAAAGTTCTCAACTTGCAGGTTCTTATGAAGGGGACTTACTGTAAAGGCAAAAGCCACAAGAGAGAGACTTTGTTATTAGGTATACCAAGTGCTACTGGATTCAAAGAGACCATAGAAGCTAAAAGGTTCTGCTCTGCTAATTGCTCTGACTCCACTACCTCCAATCTCCTCTAGTTTCCTGTGATGTTTGAAAATACTGTGAATTAATGGGGATGTCAGAGAGTGCACTGCGTGTGTGCATGCTCAGTCACTCAGTCGTGTCCGACTCTTTGTGACCCATGGACTAGAGCCCACCAGGCTCCTCTGTCCATGGAATTTTTCAGGCAAGAATACTAAAGTTCATGTTGCCACTTCCTACTCCAGGGGATCTTCCTGACCCAGGGATCAAACCTGTATGTCTTGGGTCTCCTGCTTGGCAGACAGACTCTTTACCACTGAGCCACCTGCGAGTGCACTCAGTCAGTTCAGTTCAGTCGCTCAGTTGTGTCCAACTCTTTGCAACCCCATGAATCACAGCACACCAGGCCTCCCTGTCCATCGCTAACTCCAGGAGTTCACTCAAACTCATGTCCATCGAGTAGGTGATGCCATCACGCCATCTCATCCTCTGTCGTCCCCTTCTCCTCCTGCCCCCAATCACTCCCAGCATCAGTGTCTTTTCCAATGAGTCAACTCTTCGCATGAGGTGGCCAAAGTATTGGAGTTTAAGCTTTAGCATCAGTCCTTCCAATGAATACCCAGGACTGATCTCCTTTAGGATGGACTGGTTGGATCTCCTTGCAGTCCAAGGGACTCTCAAAGTCTTCTCCAACACCACAGTTCAAAAATGAGTGCATTATTCTACCCTAAATCATTTGCCTAACTCCTAAGTTCTTGAAGATGCCCTGTGACAATAAACAATTGGGTTGTATCTATTTCCTGATTAAGGAGTATTTCAGATGTGAGAGGATAGTGGTTCAGGTTAATTTGGTGGCAATGGAAAAAGAGAAATGGATGTAAAATTCACTTTGAAGACAGGATAGACAAGACCTGTCATGAAAGAGAAAACTCATGATCATGAATATCCATGTTTCTTCTTTGCTGGGGCACATGGCTAAATTACATTTTCAAGCCTTCTTTGAAATTAGGTGGGGACATGTGACTGAGTTCTGGCCAGAAAAATACATATTGCTATGCACAACATTTCCAGATATAAAAATCTGCCACAGGTAATCTTCATTTTTTTTTTTTTTTTTACCACTTCCATGGTTACCCTGGAGAGTAAATGCTGAACATGGCAGGTCTACAGCACTGAGGTAGCCTTGGACTCTGAGCCATTCAATTCTGAGAGCCACTCAATTCACAATGGACAGCTACACAAGCAGTTAATTTCTATTGTGTTACACTGCTGTGTTACACTGTGTTGCATGGGGGTAAGAGTGAAGTATAGACTTAGGAGATTGATTAGACATAGAGAGTAATAGGAGAGGGAGATGTCAAAGAAGACAATGGATTTCCAGCATGAGGAACTGTGCCAGTGAAGAAGTATATAATGATATGTGGCAGTCTGGAGAGGAAGGAAGATCACATGTTTTGTTTTCTATTTAATTTGAGATGTCTATCGAAAACCAGGTTTTCCCTGGTGGCTTAGATGGTTAAGGATCTGCCTACAAAGCAAGAGACCTGGGTTTGATCCCTGGGTCAGGAAGATTTCCTGGAGAAGGAAATGGCAATCCACTTCAGTATTCTTGCCTGGAAAATCCCATGGATGGGGGAGCCTGGTAGGCTATAGTCCACGGGGTCACAAAGAGTTGGACACAACTTATCGACTTCACTTTCACTTTCATGAAAACCAAAAAAACAGGTATCAAGGCAGCAGATGGAAATAAGAATCTTGGAAGAGAAAATCAACTTGCTTTTTTAAATTTGAGAGTTACCACCATATGAACAGGGTCACCCACCACTTTGTCTGACCTCAGGAGTCTATGTGCATGGTGCTTTCTGGAGTTGTGTGTACACAGCCCACATGAATTTAGGTGGTTGGTATATATAATCAGGATAGAGGATGAAATCTTCTAAAAAGATAGAATAGACTGGAAAAAAAAAAAAAAGAAACTTAAGCATAAAACCCTAAAGCTAATATTTGAAATGAGTATAGGGGACGTTCCTGGTGGTCAAGTGGCTAAGACTCTATACTCCCAATGCAGGGGGCTTGGGTTCCATCCCTGGTCAGGGAACTGGATCCTACATGGTGTAATTAAAGATCCTGCATGCCACAATTAAGATCTGACATAGTCAACTAAATAAATAAATATTTTTTTTTAATCTTTAAAAATTTAAATGAGTGTATAATGTGAGATATCCCAAAACAGCCAAACAAACACAGTCAAAAAGGAAGGAGAATTTGTTGTCAGGACAGCCACATTAGTCAACTAGGGCTATCATAACAACACACTGCCTACTGGGTGGCTTAAACAATAGGCATTAATTTGTTCACAGTTCTGGAGGCTGAGAAGTCTGAGATCAGGGAGTGGTTTCTTTCAAAGGCCTGTTTCTTGACACTATCTCACTGTATAATCACATGACCTCTTCTTTATACGTGGTCATGGAGAGAAAGAAAGCTCTCCAGTGTCACTTTCTATAAGAGGATTAATCTCAGCATAAGGGTCTCACCTTCATGATCTCTTCTTACCCTAACTACCTCCCAAAGGTGTCCAAATACACCACATTGGGAATTAGAGCCTCAGCATATGAATTTAGTAGGAAACACATTTAGACCAAATCAGCCAAGGTAAAAAGTTCTCCAAGAGAAAGATCCACCATACCTAAAACTGAGAAGTAGTCAAGAAAGCTGAGGATTGAAATTGTCCATTGGCTTTAACAACACAGCAGGAACTAGAAACCTTAGCAAAGGCAACTTTAGTGGAGTGTGCACGTGCGCTGAATCACTTCGGTCTTGTCTGACTCTTGGTGACCCCACGGACTGGACCCCACCAGGCTTCTCTGTCCATGTGATTCTCCAGGCAAGAATACTGGAGTGGGTTGCCATTTCCTGCTCCAGGGAATCTTCCTGATCCAGGGATTGAAACCATGTCTCTTACATCTACTGCTTTGGCAGGTGGGTTCTTTACCACTAATGCCACCTGGGAAGCCCGTTAGTGAAGTGAGGGGAGTAGAAATCAACTTGAAGTTGATGGGGAAATAAATGTAGTATAGGCCTACCTTGGAGATACTGGGAATTCAGTTCCAGGCCAGCACAATAAAGGAAATATTAGAATAAGGTGAGTCACACAAAGTTTTTGGTTTGTCAGGGCATATAAAAGTTATGTTTATACTATACTTAGCCTATTGTGTGCAGTAGTATTATCTTAAATATATATATATATATATATATACCTCAAATAAAATACTTTATTGCTAAAAAAATGTTAACCATCATCTAAGACATCAGCAAGTATCAGTCTTTAATGGTGGAGAGTCTTGCTTCTATGTTGAAGGCTGCTAACTGATTAGGGTGGTAGTTGCTGAAGGCTGAGATAGCTTACAGAGAAGGCAATGGCACCCCACTCCAGTACTCTTGCCTGGAAAATCCCATGGACCGAGGAGCCTGGTAGGCTGCAGTCCATGGGGTCACTAAGAGTCAGACACGACTGAGCGACTTCACTTTCACTTTTCACTTTCATGCATCAGAGAAGGAAATGGCAACCCACTCCAGTGTTCTTGCCTGGAGAATCCCAGGGATGGGGGAGCCTGATGGGCTGCCATCTATGGGGTCGCACAGAATTAGACACGACTGAAGTGACTTAGCAGTAACAGCAGCAGCAGAAATAGCTTATCTTCATTTCTCAAAATAAGACAATAATGATATTTGCCACATCAAATATGACATCAAATAAATTATATTTACCCACCAATGAACTTCTTTCAAAACTAGAGTCAGTCCTCTCAAAGTGCTACTACTTTATCAACCAATGTTAGTCGCTCAGTCATGTCCAACTCTTTGAGACCCTATGGACTGTAGCCTGCCAGGCTCCTCTGTCCTTGGGATTCTCCAGGCAAGAATACTGGAGTGGGTTGCCATTCCCTTCTCCAGGGGATCTTCCTGACCCAGGGATTAAACTGAGGTCTCCTGCATTGCAGGTGGACTCTTTGCATCTGAGCCATCACAGAAACCCAAGCTTATGTTATAGTCTAAAATTCTTTCTTGTCGTTTCAACAATTTTCACAGCATCTTCACCAGGAATTTTAGTTTCATCAAAAAAAAAAAAAAAAAAGAAACCATACACCTTTTTGGGTTATTTACAAACAGTAACTCCTCATCTATTTAAGTTTGATCATAAGGTTGCAGCAACTGTCACATCTTCAATCTCCACTTCTAACTCTAGTTCTCTTGCTATTTTCACCACATCTGCAATTACTTCTTTCCCTGAAATCCATGAGAGCTGGAATCAACTTTTTCCAAATTCTTGTAAATATTGATATTTTGACTTCTTCCCATGAATCATAAATGTTCCTAATGACATCTAGAATGGTGAATCCTTTCCAGAATATTTTTACTTTACTTTTCCCAAATTCATCTGAGAAATCACTATCTATTGGGAACTATTGTCTCACAAAAGGTACTTCTTAAATAATGAGACTTGAAAGTTGAAATTACTTCTTGATGTTGTGTTAGCAGGCATGAAAACAACATTAGCTTCATTGTACCAGCTCCTGGCTGACCAGCATTGTCAATGAGCAGTAGTATTTCGAAAAAAAAATCATTTTTTCTGAACAGTAGAGCTCAACAGTGAGCTTAAAATATTCAGTAAATCATGTTGTAAATGGATGTGCTGTCATGGTTTTCTTTTTCCATTTATAGAGCACAAGCGGGATAGGTTTAGCATAATTCTAAGGACCCTAGCATTTTTGGAACAGTAGCTGAGCATTGGCTTCAACTTAAAATCACCAGCTGCATTAGCCCCAAATGATAGTCAGCCCATCCTTTGCAGCTTTGAAGCCAGGCACTGGATTCTCCTCTCCAGCTAGGAAAGTCCTAGTTGGCACCTTCTTCCAATATAAGGTTGTTTTGCCTGCATTGAAAATTCTATTGCTTAGTGTAGCCACACTTATTAATAATCTTAGCTAGATCTTCAGGATAATATGATATAGCTTCTACATCTCCACTTACTACATCACCTCTCATGTTTATATTATGGAAATGACTTCTTTACTTAAATCTCATGAACCAACTTCTGCTAGATTCAAATTTTTCTTCTTCAGCTTCTTCTCTCTCAGTCTTCATGGAATTGAAGAGCATTAGGGCTTGCTTGGCTGTGGATTAGGCTTTGACTTAAAATGTTGAGGCTGGTTTGATCTTCGTATCAGCAATAAGGCTGTTTCACTATCTTATCATTCACATCTTCACTGAAGCAGCTTTTTAAATTTCCTTCAAGAACTTTTGCATTGCATTCTTGGCTAACTGTTTTATGCAAGAGGCCTAACTTTCAGCCCATTATGTCTTTCGACATGCCTTCAGTTCAGTTCAGTTCAGTTCAGTTGTTCAGTCGTGTCTGACTCTTTGCGACCCCATGAATTGCAGCATGCCAGGCCTCCCTGTCCATCACCAATTCCCAGAGTTCACTCAGACTCACATCCATCGAGTCAGTGATGCCATCCACACATCTCATCCTCTGTCATCACTAAGCTTAATCATTTCAAGCTTTTGATTTAAAGTGAGAGAGGTGTGACTCTCACTTTAACGATTAGAGGCCACTATAGGATTCTATTAATTGACCTAATTTCAAGTTGTTGTGTCTCAGGGAACAGGGAGGCCTGAGGAGAGAGATGTGGGACAGAGCCAGCCAGTGAAGCAGTCAGAACACACACAACGTTTATCAATAAGTTCATCATTTTCAGTTCAGTTCAGTTCAGTCGCTCAGTCATGTCCAACTCTTTGCGACCCCATGAATGGCAGCACACCAGGCCTCCCTGTCCATCACCAACTCCCGGAGTTCACCCAGACTCACAACCATTGAGTCAGTGATGCCATCCAGCCATCTCATCCTCTGTTGTCCCCTTCTCCTCCTGCCCCCAATCCCTCCCAGCATCAGAGTCTTTGCCAGTGAGTCAACTCTTTGCATGAGGTGGCCAAAATACTGGAGTTTCAGCTTTAGCATCATTCCTTCCAAAGAAATCCCAGGGCTGATCTCCTTCACAATGGATTGGTTGGATCTCCTTGCAGTCCAAGGGACTCTCAAGAGTCTTCTCCAACACCACAGTTCAAAAGCATCAATTCTTTAGCGCTCAGCCTTCTTCATAGTCCGACTCTCACATGCATACATGACCACAGGAAAAACCATAGCCTTGACTAGACGAACCTTTGTTGACAAAGTAATGTCTCTACTTTTGAATATGCTATCTAGGTTGGTCATAACTTTCCTCCCAAGGAGTAAGCGTCTTTTAATTTCATGGCTGCAATTACCATCTGCAGAGATTTTGGAGCCCCCAAAAATAAAGTCTGACACTGTTTCCACTGTTTCCCCATCTATTTCCCATGAAGTGATGGGACTGGATGCCATGATCTTCGTTTTCTGAATGTTGAGCTTTAAGCCAACTTTTTCACTCTCCACTTTCACTTTCATCAACAGGCTTTTTAGTTCCTCCTCATCATCTTATATGGGTACAATTTGTGGTGTCCCAAAACAATTACAATATTACTATTAATGATCACAGATCACCATAACAAATATAGTAGCAATGAAAAAGTTTAAAATATTGCAAGAATTACCAAAATATGACAGAATGTGACATGAAGTGAGTAAATACTCTTGGATAAATGGCATCAATAGACTTGTCAATGCGGGGGTTGCCACAAACCTTCAATGAACTAATAAAAAGCACACTATCCATGTCTGAAGCATGATAAAGTGCAGCACAATAAAACAATGTGTGCCTATAGAAGGCTGTGGAGAAGTTTGAGTGTGAGAAAAGAGACAGGGAGAGATAGCTGGAGTGGTTATGGAGACCATGATGGATTTGGGGTTTCAGTTGTCTTATACATGGCATAGAATGTTTCAGTTCTCCAGCAGTGAGAATAAAATGGAAAATATGAAGACTTCCCTGGTAGCCCACCCAGTGGTTAAGACTCCGTACTTCCAGTGCAGGGGGTATGGGTTCAATCTCTGGTTGGGGAAATAAGATCTTACTTAATGAGGGATATGGGCAAAAAAATTTAAAAATGGTTTTTTAAAATAATATTAATCCAGGAAATATGCCTATCGACCAATAAATATGAGCATTTCCCTGACTGAGCTGAGCAGAGTATCTAGCTCTAAACAAAACCCAAGAAAGAAATTTTCCAATAAAGAAATTCTTTCAGCACCCTGATATGGGGCTGGGAGCTCTGGAAAACTACTGGAGGACCTAATGCTTTTTGAAGAAAACATTTTAGTCATACCTAAACTTTTCAAGAAAAGATGCTTCTGGAAATCATATGACAACTGTGCAGTAATCAGCTTTGCTGGGCTCTCAAAGTCCCTGAATAATACAGTACAAGCCACCATCCTGATGGGTCTCCATTAACTCCCTCTTGGATTTTTTGTTTTATTTGGTTTGGTTTTGGTTTCATTGCATTAACCTAAAATCCAAATCTATATCTCTTCTTATCCAGATTTCTATTTCTTTTTTTAATATAAATGTATTTACTTTAATTGGAGGCTAATTACTTTACAATATTGTATTGGTTTTGCCATACATCAACATGAATCTGCCACGGGTGTACACGTGTTCCCAATCCTGAACCCCCCTCCCACTTCCCTCCTCATACCATCCCTCTAGGTCATCCCAGTGCACCAGCCCCGAGCACCCTGTATCATGCATCAAACCTGGTCTGGCAATTCATTTCAGATATGATATTATACATGTTTCAATGCCATTCTCCCAAATCATCCCACCCTCGTCCTCTCCCACAGAGTCCAAAAGACTGTTCTACACATCTGTGTCTCTTTTGCTGTCTTGCATACAGAGTTATCATTGCCATCTTTCTAAATTCCATATATATGTGTTAGTATACTATATTGGTGTTTTTCTTTCTGGCTTACTTCACTCCCTACAATAGGCTCCAGTTTCATCCACCTCACTAGAACCGACTCAAACGTATTCTTTTTAATGGCTGGGTAATATTCCATTGTGTATATGTACCACAGCTTTCTTATCCATTCATCTACTGATGGACATCTAGGTTGCTTCCATGTCCTGGCTATTATAAACAGTGCTGTGATGAACATTGGGGTGCACATGTCTCTTTCAATTCTGGTTTCCTCAGTGTGTATGCACAGCAGTGGGATTGCAGGGTCATATGGTAGTTCTATTTCCAGTTTTTTAAGGAATCTCCACACTGTTCTCCATGGTGGCTGTACTAGTTTGCATTCCTACCAACAGTGTAAGAGGGTTCCCTTTTCTCCACACCCTCTCCAGCATTTATTGCTTGTAGACTTTTGGATCGCAGCCCTTCTGACTGGTGTGAAATGGTACCTCTTTGTGGTTTTGGTTTGCATTTCTCTGATAATGAGTGATGTTGAGCATCTTTTCATGTGTTTGTTAGCCATCTGTATGTCTTTTCTTTGGAGAAATGTCTGTTTAGTTCTTTGGCCCATTTTTTGATTGGGTCGTTTATTTTTCTGGAATTGAGCTGCAGTAGTTGCTTGTGTATTTTTGAGATTAGTTCTTTGTCAGTTGCTTCATTTGCTATTATTTTCTCCCATTCTGAAGGCTGTCTTTTCACCTTTCTTATAGTTTCCCTTGTTGCGCAGAAGCTTTTAAGTTTAATTAGGTTCCATTTGTTTATTTTTGCTTTTATTTCTAATATTCTGAGAGGTGGGTCATAGAGGATCCTGCTGTGGTTTATGTCAGAGAGTGTTTTGCCTATGTTCTCCTCTAGGAGTTTTATAGTTTCTGGTCTTACATTTAGATCTTTAATCCATTTTGAGTTTATTTTTGTGTATGGTGTTAGAAAGTGTTCTAGTTTCATTCTTTTACAAGTGGCTGACCAGTTTTCCCAGCACCACTTGTTAAAGAGATTGTCTTTTCTCCATTGTATATTCTTGCCTCCTTTGTCAAAGATAAGGTGTCCATAGGTGCGTGGATTTATCTCTGGGCTTTCTATTTTGTTCCATTGATCTATATTTCTGTCTTTGTGCCAGGACCATACTGTCTTGATGACTGTGGCTTTGTAGTGGAGCCTGAAGTCAGGCAGGTTGATTCCTCCAGTTCCATTCTTCTTTCTCAAGATTGCTTTGGCTATTCGAGGTTTTTTTGTATTTCCATACAAATTGTGAAATTATTTGTTCTAGCTCTGGGAAGAATACCATTGGTAGCTTGATAGGGATTGCATTGAATCTATAAATTGCTTTGGGTAGTATACTCATTTTCACTATATTGATTCTTCCGATCCATGAACATGGTATATTTCTCCATCTATTAGTGTCCTCTTTGATTTCTTTCACCAGTGTTTTATAGTTTTCTATATATACGTATTTTGTTTCTTTAGGTAGATTTATTTCTAAGTATTTTATTCTTTTCATTGCAATGGTGAATGAATTGTTTCCTTAATTTCTCTATTTTCTCATTATTAGTGTATAGGAATGCAAGGGATTTCTGTGTGTTGATTTTATATCCTGCCACTTTACTATATTCATTGATTACCTCTAGTAATTTTCTGGTGGAGTCTTTAGGGTTTTATATGTAGAGGATCATGTCATTTGCAAACAGAGAGAGTTTTACTTCTTCTTTTCCAATTTGGATTCCTTTTATTTCTTTTTCTCCTCTGATTGCTATAGTCAAAACTTCCAAAACTATGTTGAACAGTAGTGGTGAGAGTGGGCACCCTTGTTCCTGACTTTAGGGGAAATGCTTTCAATTTTTCACCATTGAGGATAATGTTTGCTGTGGGTTTGTCATATATAGCTTTTATTATGTTGAGGTATGTTCCTTCTATTCCTGCTTTCTGGAGGGTTTTTATCATAAATGGATGTTGAATTATGTCAAAGACTTTCTCTGCATCTATTGAGATAATCATATGGCTTTTATTTTTCAATTTGTTAATGTGGTGTATTACATTGATTGATTTGCAGATATTGAAGAATCCTTGCATCCCTGGGATAAAGCCCACTTCGTCATGATGTATGATCTTTTTAATGTGTTGTTGGATTCTGACTGCTAGAATTTTGTTAAGGATTTTTGCATCTATGTTCATCAGTGATATTGGCCTGTAGCTTTCTTTTTTGTGGCATCTTTGTCAGGTTTTGGTATTAGGGTGATGCTGGCCTCATAGAATGAGTTTGGAAGTTTACCTTCCTCTGCAATTTTCTGGAAGAGTTTGAGTAGGATAGGTGTTAGCTCTTCTCTAAATTTTTGGTAGAATTCAGCTGTGAAGCCGTCTGGACCTGGGCTTTTGTTTGCTGGAAGATTTTTGATTACAGTTTCAATTTCCGTGCTTGTGATGGGTCTGTTAAGATTTTCTATTTCTTCCTGGTTCAGTTTTGGAAAGTTGTACTTTTCTAAGTATTTGTCCATTTCTTCCAAGTTCTCCATTTTATTGGCATATAATTGCTGATAGTAGTCTCTTATGATCCTTTGTATTTCTGTGTTGTCTGTTGTGATCTCTCCATTTTCATTTCTAATTTTATTGATTTGATTTTTCTCCCTTTGTTTCTTGATGAGTCTGGCTAGTGCTTGTCAATTTTATTTATCCACTCAAATAACCAGCTTTTGACTTTGTTGATTTTTGCTATGATTTGTTTTGTTTCTTCTGCATTTATTTCTGCCCTAAATTTTAAGATTTCTTTCCTTCTACTAACCCTGGGCTTCTTCATTTCTTCCTTTTCTAGTTGCTTTAGGTGTAGAGTTAGGTTATTTATTTGACTTTTTTCTTGTTTCTTGAGGTATGCCTGTATTGCTATGGACCTTCCTCTTAGCACTGCTTTAACAGTGTCCCACGGGTTTTGGGTTGTTGTGTTTTCATTTTCATTCGTTTCTATGCATATTTTTATTTCTTTTTTGATTTCTTCTGTGATTTGTTGGTTATTCAGCAGCATGTTGTTCAGCCTTCATATGTTGGTATTATTAATAGTTTTTCTCCTGTAATTGAGATCTAATCTTACTTCATTGTGGTCAGAAAAGATGCTTGGAATGATTTTAATTTTTCTGAATTTACCAAGGCTAGATTTATGGCCCAGGATGTATTCTATCCTGGAGAAGCTTCTATGTGCACTTGAGAAAAAGGTGAAATTCATTGTTTCGGGGTGAAATGTCCTATAGATATCAATTAGGTCTAACTAGTCTATTGAATCATTTAAAGTTTATGTTTCCTTGTTAATTTTCTGTTTAGTTGATCTATCCATAGGTGTGAGTGGGGTATTAAAGTCTCCCACTATTATTGTGTTATTGTTAATTTCCCCTTTCATACTTGTTAGCATTTGTCTTGCATATTGCGGTGCTCCTATGTTGGGTACATATATATTTATAATTGTTATATCTTCTTCTTGGATTGATCCTTGGATCATTATGTAGTGTCCTTCTTTGTCTCTTTTCACAGCCTTTGTTTTAAAGTCTATTTTATCTGATATGAGTATTGCTCCTCCTGCTTTCTTTTGGTCTCTATTTGTGTGGAATATCTTTTTCCAGCCCTTCACTTTCAGTCTGTATGAGTCCCTTGTTTTGAGGTGCATCTCTTGTAGACAACATATATAGGGGTCTTGTTTTTGTATCCATTCAGCCAGTCTCTGTCTTTTGGTTGGGGCATTCAATCCATTTTTGTTTAAGAAAATTATTGATATGTATGATCCCATTGCCATTTACTTTATTGTTTTGGGTTAGAGTTTATACACCCTTTCTGTGTTTCCTGTCTAGAGAAGATCCTTTAGCATTTGTTGGAGAGCTGGTTTGGTGGTGCTGAATTCTCTCAGCTTTTGCTTGTCTGCAAAGCTTTTGATTTCTCCTTCATATTTGAATGAGATCCTTGCTGGGTACAGTAATGTGGGGGGCTGTAGGTTATTTCATCACTTTAAGTATGTCGTGCCATTCCTTCCTGGCCTGAAGAGTTTCTACTGAAAGATCAGCTATTATCCTTATGGGAATCCCCTTGTGTGTTATTTGTTGTTTTTCCCTTGCTGTTTTTAATATTTGTTCTTTGTGTTTGATCTTTGTTAATTTGATTAATATGTGTCTTGAGGTGTTTTCGCCTTGGGTTTATCCTGTTTGGGACTCTCTGGGTTTCTTGGACTTGGGTGATTATTTCCTTCCCCATTTTAAGGAAGTTTTCAACTATTATCTCTTCAAGTATTTTCTCATGATCTTATTGTCTTCTTCTGGGACTCCTATGATTCAAATGTTAGGGTGTTTAACATTGTCCCAGAGGTCTCTGAGATTGTCCTCATTTCTTTTAATTTGTTTTTCTTTTTTCCTCTCTGATTCATTTATTTCTACCAGTCTGTCTTCTACCTCACTAATCTTATCTTCTGCCTCCATTATTCTACTATTTGTTCCCTCCAGAGTGTTGTTGATCTCATTTATTGCTTTATTCATTATATATTGACTCTTTTATATTTCTTCTAGGTCCTTGTTAAACCTTTCTTGCATCTTCTCAATCCTGTCTCCAGGCTATTTATCTGTGATTCCATGTTGTTTTCAAGATTTTGGATCATTTTCACTATTATTATTTGGAATTCTTTATCAGGTGGATTCCCTTTCTCTTCTTCTTTTGTTTGGTGGATATTTATCCTGTTCCTTTACCTGCTGGGTATTCTTCTGTCTCTTCATCTCGTTTATATTGGTATGTTTGGGGTGGCCTTTCTGTATTCTGGAAGTTTGTGGAGTTCACTTTATTGTGGAGTTTCCTCGCTGTGGGTGGGGTTGTATGGGTGGCTTGTCAAGGTTTCCTAGTTAGGGAAGCTTGTGTCGGTGTTCTGATGGGTGAAGCTGGATTTCTTCTCTCTGGAGTGCAATGAAGTATACAGTAGTGAGTTATGAGATGTCAGTGGGTTTGGAGTGACTTTGGGCAGCCTGTATATTGAAACTCAGGGCTGTGTTCCTGTGTTGCTGGAGAATTTGCATGGTATGTCTTGTTCTGGAACTTCTTGGCCCTTGGGTGGTGCTTGGTTTCAGTGTAGGTATGGAGGCGTTTGATGAGCTCCTGTCAATTAATGTTGCCTGGAGTCAGGAGTTCTCTGGTGTTCTCAGGATTTGGACTTAAGCCTCCTGCTTCTGGTTTTCAGTCTTATTTTTACAGTAGCCTCAAGACTTCTCCATCTCCTTTCGAAGACAATGGGCTGCTTTTCTGTGTGCCTGATGTCCTCTGCCGGCATTCAGAAGTTGTTTTGTGGAATTTACTCAGCGTTCAAATGTTCTTTTGATGAATTTGTGGGGGAGAAAGTGGTTTCCCCATCCTATTCCTCCTCCATCTTAGGACTGCTCCCAGATTTCTATTTCTGACCTGCAGTCCAATGAAAACACTTAAAAAAGCATCTTCACTTTTAAGCATTTTGGGGAATGTCTGTCCTTGTAGATCACAGGAGTTTAGGGTGGGATAAACACTAAGGTGTTTTTATGGCAATAAAAGATAGCTCCCCGGAGGTCTGCTTGTCTCTCCTCAAAAAAGAAGGCAACATGCTCTAAAACATTCATTTTATATCTAGATATTAGATTCCCTTGTTGATCTCTTTAAATCTGTCACCATCCTTCTTTTTAATTTTTTTCCCATGCTAAGTCTTCACTGTGGCACACACAGGCTTTTCTAGTTGAGGGGCTCAGGTTCAGGCTCAGTAGTCGTGGCTTATGGGCTTAGTTGCCCTGCAGAATGTGGAATCTTAGTACCCCAGACCAGAGATGGAACCCAAGTCCCCTACATTGAAAGGCAGATTCTTAATCACTGGACCACCAGGGAATTCCCCCTTCCTTTGTGTTAACAGTTGTTAAACCTTGTATCATTATCCTTCCTTTTTGTCATCACTATGAGTTCAGTTCAGATTCCTACTATCTCTCACCTGACTGGATGTCAAGTCCTACAATTTTTTCTAAGGTATAAAACATGCTAAATAGTATGTGCATGCCAGAGTGCATAGTATTGTTCTCTGTGAGAACCTACCTTGCACAGTGACTTGAAATCTTTGCTAAACTTTTCCAACACACATGTCAAAGGGCATCATATCTTCAGCTTAATTATTTGCACACCAAGGTTGGAATGTACAGTGGTGGTCTATGTTTTCTGTCTATTCATTTTTTAAACTTAACTGAAGAAAACCAGACCTGTTGTTGGAGGACCCCCAGGCTAGCAATCTCACAGTCATGAGGAATTACTGCAGCAAAAGTTGGGGACTTGAGTAAGACTGCAAGTCATGTTGAGAAGGAGACCAACATAACTCAATCAAAAGATTCTTCTTCTGAAAAAGGAGCCCGAATTATTGTTGCCTGATATTGCTAGGACTACTACACTAAAGGCTGCAATTTATGAAGTTCCAGTTTAAGAATTGCTACCTTCCCTTCTCTGATTTTGATAGTGAGGTACATCCTCTGTTCTTTTTCTGTATAAGAAATCACACCAAAACTTAGCGACTGAAAAAAAAAAAAAGCCCCTTTCTGTAGGCTGACTGAGCTCACCTAGTGGTTTTTCTGCTCCGTGCTGCAACATACACCTTGGAGGTTATCTAGGCTGGAACAGCCAGTATGCCTCACTACCATGTCTGGGACTCTGGTGCTGGTTATCAGTTGGGGTGTTTCATAGTTCCTCTACATAGCCTCTCTCTCTCTACATGCTTTCTCATTATTCACTGAGAAGCCAAAATGCTTACAAGATGATAGGCTTCCAAGCAAGTAAAGTAAAAGCCACCAGGCCTCTTAAAATCTAGGCCCAACAGTAGTACAGAATCACTTTTTCTGCATTCGTTTGATGAAGACCAGCTCAGATGCAAGGAGAGAGAAAGGAGGCGTGGCCTGCCTAGACATTGGTAGAAGGTTGGCGACGACCTTTGTAGATAGTCTACCACGTTACTATTAGGCCTTAAGCTTATAGAACCACAGGGCATTTCGCTTCCACAAGGCACAAATATTCCAAATAATGAATAAAAAAAGACTGTGATGCCAAATTCTACCTAAAAGTGGATTGTCCATTATGACTCAATGACTTAACAAGAGAAGTTCAGTTCTCATGAGACTGTCACTGAAGTTGTGACAGTGTTCATCTATTTGTTGAAGGCATGAAACTCCTTTTGCTATGGCTGACCACTGTGTTTTATAGGCATTTGAATCAAATGGGTATTATCTGAGAGTAATTCATAGCACCAACAAATATAAACACATGTTCTGTTATCTTTAAGGGAAAGTTAACTGGAAAATTTTGTGTTATTCTAAATCATTGTATAAACATATATTTCAAGATAGCTTTTCAAATTCAAGCTCAGATATTTCAGATAATGTCTTTTTCCTGCCTACTTTTGGTTTGACTTCAAACAATTGGAAAACTTTTAAAGACAGAGAGTTATCTTATGTAAGAAAGAATGAACAGTGTGTCAATATTTCCTGTAGGGAAGAAAAACAGATTAGATTAACTATCTATGTCATTTTCCCATGATTGGGTTTTAACTATTTTTTTTTTTATTTTTTCCCCCAGAATATTACAAGACAGTCAAATCTCTAACAACCGAATAAAAATATTTGGGCGTGAGACCCTCTATCAGTGCTTGGGACTTCAAAGCCCTCTGAGAATTCTTAGAATGGATTTTAAAAGATCTAAGTTTTAAATACTTTCACAATTAACTTACAGGTATTTGGTGACTGGGAAAATCAACTTGTGTGAGGAAGAAGCTAGGAGAAGACTCTTCCCTGCACCATACAAGAAACACTTAACATTTCAGCTCCTATAAATAACAGTGGTTAGAGGTTATGGATTGTTGAAAATCCACTCTGAACCAGTGGCTCTACTGGATGCCTTATATACATCATCCCATAGTAATTCATGGGCTGGTCCTTCATCGTCATGTGGAATTACTACCTAGCAAGAGTTAAAACACAAATTTGACTCACATGTCCTTGATTCTAAATCCAGAGCAATTTACACTGCAGTATGCTATCCTCTAAACATAAATGAATTAATCTGTATGTGTATATGTGTGCTCAGTCACTCAGTCATGTCCGACTCTTTGCAACTCCATGGACTATAGCCCACCAGGCTCCTCTGTCCATGGGATTTCCCAGCAAGAATATTGGAGTGGGCTGCCATTTCCTCCTCCAGGGGATCTTCCCAACCTAGGGATTGAACCCATGTCTCTTGCATCTCCTGCATTGCAGGCAGATTCTTTACCACTGAGCCACCTGGGAAGTCCTTTAAATGAATTAAATTCATGGTAATAAGATTTCCCCAGAGTAGCTCTAATTTCTGTTCTCAGTCCTCAGTTATGAAATGGGTACACAAAAAGACTCTCAAACACAGCCAGATAAAGAAAAATCTAGGTGATAAACAGGGTGGCTTAGCTGGTAAATAATCTGCCTGTAATGCAGGAGACCAGGGTTCAATCCCTGAGTTGGGAAGATTCTCTGGAGAAGGGAATGGCTAACCACTCCAGTATTCTGGCCTAGAGAATTGTCCATGGAATTCCATGGGGTCACAAAGAGTCGGACACGACTGAGCAACTTTCCCTTTCACTTTCAAACAGGGAAAAACCTATTTTCTGTCAAATTTCTGATTTCTGGGATAAAGTCTATGATTCTTCCTCAAAATTTTTGCCTTTAGCATTGTGGTAATTGGAACTGGAGAATGCCTGGGATATCAACATTTGATGTGCTGTTTAGGTTCTTAACACATCTTTACACATGAACCTTGGAATGACTGAAGGAACAGCACGGGGCTGGGAATTACTGACAAGGATGTCAGATACTTTTCATATCAAAACCCTAAGTCTTCAGAGTCTCCTACCCTATGAGGAAGTTGCAACAGAAACCAAGATCTGATTAAAAGCAGCAAGAGACTATTTCACTGGTCACTACTCAGAGTTGTTTCCTTCTTGTTGAGTTCTTGCCATATAAGGTAAATTTCTAAGGACCGTGTCTGGGCCATAGATTTAACTTTACTGCAATCCTGTCTATTCAATATGCACATGACTTGCCCATTTTAGCCCTCACCATATACACCTAATAACTTTTCCTTTCTTTTTCTCTTTTGGCCACACCATACAGCATATGGGATCTTAGTTCTCTGACCAGGGATCAAACCTGTACCTGCTACAGTGGAAGCACAGAGTCTTAACCACAGAAGTCCCTAACTTTTTCTCTTTGAGTGTTGCATATGCTCTGATCCTTCAAAAGTCACATAATAATATAGTAGAGGACCTTTAATGATGTTACTGAGGTTGGGTCTTGATAGTGGTGTTTCTGCTTCCAAGTGTAAACTTTGAAGATCATTCTGAGGATGTTGCCTGGCAACTCAGTGTGGTGGTGGTGGTGGTAATGGTGGATTATCATCCTGATTCTGTGAGGATCAAGACTCAGCATGGTATCAAGTGGGGTTCAAATCGAGGTTTCCTTCTCTCTAGCATCCCTTGGAGTGAGGGAGAAAAAGAAGTAAAATGAATAATAAAACATGGGTGACCATGATGACTTCAAGTGTGGAGATTATTTTACAGAGAAAGAAGAAAGCCGTGTCTGAAATGATGCAAAATTATTTCTGAAGGGAAAAAGTGAAATTGCCACTTAAATCATAGGATTTGCAGGAACAAATGGTTTGTATTTAATACACATCATATATTTCACATACTTATTGGTCCTGGTTTCATCTAATAACTCAAAGTGTATTTTCCCATGAAAATTTACTAGGTTTCTTTCTAAATTCCCCACCAGGAGAGTACCTGACTACTGTAAACTAAGAAAGTGTTCCCAAAAAAAGGTTATATGAAGTTGGTGAGAGTGTGTTCCACCCTTTCAAGTTCAAAACCAATGCTGCTGTGAAATCAGAACTGTGTCTTAAATCTAGACTTGAGGGCATGGGTTTGAGAGTGGAGGAGAAGACTCTATTGAGAATAACTGGACCAGTGAAAACACTGATTCTTGCTCTATCTGATCACAATGTGAAGTTTATAGCCTTGATCCTGCCTAGAAACCAGCATTACCCAGTCGCTGTCCTTCCAAAAGCCAGTTCTTCTGCCCTACTGCCCCCAAATTCTAGCAATTTCTTGATAAATAGCCCTAGTCATCTTTAGTCCTGGTCTCCATCTATGCCAGGGTGGACCCTTCCCAAATGCACTGATATATTCAATACGCAAGAGTATGTGACTTGAGAAGACAGGGTCTTTGTTGAATCCTGCAGAAAACAGGAGCAAACCACCTCCATCACTTGATCCATCATGTGCACTTCCCTTTAATAATAATGAAAATGATGATGTTAAGAATGTTCTTTTATGATATATATTCTAGTGTCCATTTAATATGCATCTTGTTTTGATGTTAATCTTATAGAACACTGTTATTACTTCCATTTCACAGATGGGGACACTCAAAGAGCTTCAGTTGCATGTCCAAGGTCACAACAGCTTATAAACAAAGTCAATGAACTAAACTCAGCCCTGTCTGCAACACTTGTATTTCTCTCTCTGTCGAAAGCAATACAAATGCTGTACTGTTTCGTTGTTTTGTTTTTAACTGACTAAAACAAACATTTCTAAGGAGTATCTCTATTGTCACTGAGTATCAGCTTCACTGAAATCTCTAGTGTGGTTGAACAATGAATAGGAACCTCTTATTGGGGTCTTTCAGAATAACTCTCTTACGTGAAAATAGAAATAAATCTATAAAAGAGACTTCAGATGGATGGAGCAAACTGTGTGAATACCAGTTTTAATATTGGCTCAAAAACTAAAATATTTCTCATGCTTTTGTTCAATTGATGATCAAGCAAATTGTGTTGAATACCCATGTTTGAGTCAATAGCGATTTTTGAAACATTTTTATATTCTTATATAAAAGTCTTAAGTCCATATTATTATAATATATCAGGGTTGGTCACCAAATGCATAAATACTGAGTGCAGCTGTAGAATTTAATAAAGCCCAAAGTTTGAGCTAGCAAATGAAAAATTATATATTATTGGAAACTTGTGCTCAAAGTTGAAATGTGAAGGAAATATTTTAGCACTATCACAATATTACATTGCAATCATTATTTAATTTATCTCCTCTGAAATGACTTAGGGGAAGTGCTCGCAAAGCCCTATTTACCTCAGCCAGGAAGTAAGGCAATGGTCAGCAAATGAATGAAGTCATGGAGAGCTGACAATGCCACCATTGTAAGGGCACCTCAGGGTATTGTTTGACGTTGACCAATTGAGGACTAAGCGTTGGGAAGTTTCTATTTCAACTTAACAAAAGGGTAGGGCCAGAGCAATAGTACAAAACTAGCTTTTTTTCTTGAATTCTCTTTTTTTCCTTTTAATTGAAAGTGTCCAACTTAAATGCACCTGGAAGAAAAGAATGTCTAGTAAATTATGAAGATTTTGGAAAACAGGTTTACATTTTAAGGACAGATCTTCAATAAATAGCATTTAAAACTTACCTATAAGCATAAGCTACATAAATATTCATAAATGCTATGTATCATTCATAAATATATGTACACATATAAGTGATTTATATATTCACCAATTTTTTCCAGGAGAAACTTCAAGCACTCCTAAGCAACCTGTGCATTTCAATTGTCACTTTGAACTTTGGAACAAAGGAGAGACTGTAAAACCAGTTTATAAAAAGTATTATGAGATACCACAACTGGCATTTTTATGACCTTATTAAACTACATTCAAGTGGCATAAATTATATGTAATGAAAGTGAGAAGGATCTCTGACCCGATTTTAATATTGGACGCATGCTTATTAGTTTGAGATTTTTTCTGAATAGAAACCTTTTTTCAAACTTTAGCAGTTGATATTATGTGGAAGTCATAAATGTCAGATTACATTACACTATTTTGGTTCATAGAATAGCACAGCCATTAAGTTACTAGAGAGTAATGAGCAGGTCTTCTCACAAAGTAAAGCCAAAGGTGTTAATTTAGATTTGAAACATTCCACCTCATTATAAAAGCCAAATTAATTTGCCATGTGTAGAAGCAGCAAAAACTAATATTTGAAATGTGAAAGACCTCCTTTTTGCAGGAGAATGATAGAAAGGAGCATTACGAAGTTTCTATTTCTGAAGAGTAGGCATACTAGCCCCTCAGAGGTTAATTATTAGGTGTTATAGAGTCTCTTATTAGGAATTTCTATTCAAAAAGTTGAACTGATAGAATGAGTTCAATGTTAACAATGAAAAGACATCTGGTCACCTAGTTTGAAAATATGTAGACTTAAACATAAATGTAAAGTTACCCTATTTTATCTCCTTCAATTTTTATAATGTATTATGAAAGAAGGTACTTTTATGTGGTCATAAAGATTTTGTTTAGGCATTAGTCACAAAATCTGAAAAAGATTAAAGGAAAAAACCCACTAATTTAGAGAACTATAGAAACAAATCATAGAGCATCTTCAAATGTCCATTAATTAAAGCCAGGCCAAATGAAGAATACCTTAAAACATAAAGAAATGAGGATACTACACAAAAAAAATGTCAAAACAACAGCCTTTACTAACCTAGACAACATATTCAACAATGGTAAAGTGATAAGAATAATGTTGAATTGGCTTATCATTTTTAAAATGTGAGAAAAACCAAAGTACAAAAGCCAATTATGAAAGAAGGCTAGTTCATAGTATCCCAGCCCAGAGATCGACAAAAATACCAATTGTGATGTCTACAGGATCAAGCATACAGAATGATCACCTGAAGAACCCTCAATGAAGTTGTTCTGGTCAGGATATCAGGCATTACTGAGGCGTTAATAAAGACCCCACACAGATCCCAAGAATCTCCTCTGTGTTCTTAGCAATAAAGGCAGCAGGCAGTGATGTTAGTCCCTGAGAAGCTGAGAAAGGGAGGTCATGCAGAATCATTTAGAGTAAACAGCAACCTTAGTGCCTTTGGTTTGTATTTTGCTTTCTAGCTCAGAAGGCGCATTATATCTTCAGAGAAACCACTCCAACTGACAAATATTTATATTTTATTTTCCATATTAGGACACAGATTCAGAGAGGGTAGATCAGCTACCAAAGATTACTCAGCTAGTTGATATCGAAGACATTTATAGATTATCTGGCCAATGTCTGTCTCATCTTGATTTAAGTGCCTCCAGCAAGGATATTTCATGATTTCTTGGGAAAGCTTACTTCACTGATGAAAAAATAAAAATAAAAAACAAAACTGTATAATAAACTTCCTGTGATATTTTTAATATCAAGTCTTTTTGGTTTCTAACATGGCATTGTGGATCAATAACAAGAATAACTAACATTTATGTGTCATTTTAGAGTTTGCAAATTGTTTAAATACCTAAGTTAAAACATGTAAGATTGCAGCTTCTGCTTTCACACTGCAATAACTTTTCAAAAACATACAAACACATTGCATTTTCTTAACATTCCCATGTATTCAGATTCTTCACTCTTCTCTAGGTCTTGTTTGCCCATCTTTTTAAATGTGGTTTCAACTATAGGGATAATATTCCAGAAACACTCAGAGCAGAGTGAAAACAAAAGAAGAAGAGGGAAAGAGTAGGTTGAACAGATACAGAAAGGAGGAAAGAAGGTAGAGAATTAACAAATCACCCATGGTTGCCATAACAGATTATTGCAAACTGGTGGCTTACAACAACAGAAATTTATTTTTAAATAAAATACTTTTCTCAGTAGAATAAAGGAATTGGTTTCTTCCGGAATAAAAGGATAACCATCTTAAAATCATACCTCAAAGGCATGTCTGTCAATTTATTCAATAGTTTCTAAAGGTAGGCTGATATGGGACTCCCCTGGTGGTTCAGTGGTTACAACTTCATGCTTCCACTGCAGGGGCATGGGTTCAAACCCTGGTTAGGGAACTAAGATCCCCACACACTGCATGGAGCAGTCCAAACACACACACACACACACACACACACACACACACACAAAACAAAGGCTATTAAAAATCAAGTAATTAATTTTTTAAAGTTGGCTGGTATAATCAGGATTATAATAAAGATTAATGGCATTTAAAGAGGGCTTACTAATTTACCAAATAATATAATGTTGTAAGCTACCAGTTTTCAGTTCTGGAATCCAGAAGTCTGAAATCAAGGTGTCATTCCCTTCCAGGATTTTGTTCCTTCTGGTAGCCATGGTGGTTGTAGGCAACACTTAGTGTCCCTTGGCTCATAGATACATCGCTCATCTGCCTCCATCTTTATATCACCTTTTCCTCTGTGTCTCTATGAGTCTTTTTTGTCTCTTACAAGGGTACTCATTGGACTTGAGGGCTACCCTAACTCAGTTTAATTTCATCTTGACTCTTAACTAATTACCTCTGCAATAACCTTATTTCCAAATAAGGTCACATTTTGAGGTTCCAGGTAGGCATGAATATGGAGGGCACACTGTTGTACCTTCTACAAGGAGATAAAGTTTCTGAGAGCCTCATACCTGTCCTCATTCTCAGGTACTACGTGATTTTAAAAATGAATGAAATGAGCAAATAGGCTAAATTGAAATTTTGGTGTCTTGAAGACAAGAAAGAAAGAGAGAGAGCTTGGAGATATTATGCTTCTATCCAAAATCCTGATTTCAGAGCTTCCCAGGTGGCTTTAGTGGTAAAGAACCTGCCTGCCAATGCAAAAGACATGAGGGGTGCAGGTTTGATCCCTTGGTCAGGAAGATCTCCTGGAGGAGGATATGGCAACTCACTTCAGTATTCTTGCCTGGAGAATCCCATAGACAGACAAGCCTAGTGGGCTACAGTCCACAGGGTCTCAAAGAGCCGGACACAACTGAGGTGACTTAACACCCATGCACTATAATTTTTATTAGTATAGATGGTACAGTTTCAGTGAGGAACTTGGTGCTCAGTGCGGCAGCTTGCAATGAGGTGCTCACCATTCTATTGGAAAGTCACTAGATACTCAGTCCCAGCACATGAAGAAGGATCAGAATGAAATGAAGGAATGGTAATACTGAACATATGGAAGCAATGCAGTGATTCTATTAAGAATGACAGATAAATGCCAGGGGGATTGCAAATCCATCACCCAGTTTTCAGTGATATATAAAGAACAGAGACTCTAAAACACTGATCATTTTTAAGTGATGTTTCCCTCTGTGTCTAGATTCCCTGAGGACCTTGGCTAACAAGACAGAATGTCGGTGGAAATGGATGTGTGATCTTAGAAAATTCAGTGAATTTAGGGAATAGGAAAAAACAAGGTAAAATGTGTGCTCAGAACACTGATTGAGAAAAATGTGGGTGTCAAACAGCTGAAACAGACTTTCTGGACAGATCTTATCAGGGAGATTGGTTTTAAGTCTGAGACCTAGACGGTACATAAAGGTGGATGTGGTTGGGATCCCTTGTCTATGGGAGAAGATATGAACTCTGTGGATGTCTGTCTTTCATAGAGGTAGGCAGCAGAAGGAAAGAAGTGCTAGCAATTATAAGAGAAGTGCTAAGAGTCAGAGTCTAGAGGAATGGCATTTATTGGCCTCTACTTCCTCATTGTGGATCTGACTAACCTCAAGTTTACCTGAACTTCTCTAGAGAGGTGGCACTGCTATAAAATGAAAATCATTCAAGCCTAGGATGATGGCGGAACTCAGGCATAAAAACCACCCATTTCCTCTTTTGTTTCACATCAAATCATTGTTGCCGAAGCAGAGTTCAGTGAAAACAACATAACAAATTAGAGTGAGCTTATGAGAAACTTTAAAAAATTTTTTTAAAAAATGTTACCTGTAGCATGTACACCTAGAAAAAACATATATCATAAGAACTTCTTCATCCTCAGATGGAAGTCACCAGAGTTCTTCCATCTTTTAATAGCTGCTTTTTAAAATGACCATTGCTCAAGCCCAAGGGGTGATATCATCAGCCCAAGTATCATGGAACTCTAATGGATGTTTCAGGTTCATTCAAGGCAAAAGCTTTTTATTTCTACCAAGAAAGAAAGATAGGTTTGCAACCTTACTATTCCCAGAAACGTCTTCCTTCAATTCTCCTATGAGCTCAACACACCAAGGTTTTCTGATGCTTTTCTTAAAAGTATGAAAGAGTGTTGTGTGTGTATTACTTTCTCAGCTGTATTTGACTCTTTGTGACTCCATAGACTGTAGCCCACCATGCTCTTCTGTCCATGGAATTCTCTAGGCAAAAATATATTGGAGTGGGAAGCCATGCCTTTCTCCAGGGGATCCTCCCAACCGTGTGATTGAACTCAGGTCTCCTGCATTGCAGAAGATTCTTTACCATCTGAGTCATCAGGAAAACTGCATGAAAATGTGTCGTGTGTGTTTAATAATATATGTGAAATCACCCCTGCCAAGTATGACCTAGAAGCAGGATAAACTGTCTTATGATCTACAGTATCTGCCATAGGATAAAAGCATATTAAAGATGCAATTGATCTCTCTGAATGTTTGCAAGAATGAGAGGTGAAACACTGAACTCAAAGCAAATTGAGTGATTGGCTCCAGATAAATAAGTTAAGAGCAGAACATGCATGTGTGTTCTAGGCCGTTGCCCCAGAGAGTTAGTCACCTGCACCCTGGAACTTTGTTTCCTTCAACCTGTTATGCTCTTGAGGTTATCATTCACTGTTCTTAGGGTGGCGAGCCTTCTCAGTATGCTCTGCATCTCCAGCATATAAAGGCAAAATGGGACTTCCTTGGTGGTCTAGTGGTTAAGAATCTGCTTTCCAGTGCAGGGGACATGGGTTTGATTTCTGGTCTGGGAAGATCCCACATGTCTTGGGACAACTAAGCCCTTGCACCACAACTACTGAGCCCATGAGCTTCAGAGCCCATGCTCTGCAACAAGAGAAGCCACTTCAATGAGAAGCCTGTGCACCGCAAGTGGAGAGTCGCCTCCGTTCACCCCAATTAGAGAAAGCCCACACAGCAACGAAGACCCAGTGCAGCCAAAAATAAATACATAAATGGTTTTTTTTTTTAAGCAAAACAACTGCACATGGTTTTTCATTCATTTATTCCACAATAAAAGCTCAGTTCAGTTCAGTCCAGTCGCTCAGTCGTGTCCAACTCTCTGCAACCCCATGAATTGCAGCACGCCAGGCCTCCCTGTTCATCACCAACTCTCTGCGACCCCATGAATTGCAGCATGCCAGGCCTCCCTGTTCATCACCAACTCCCGGAGTTTACCCAAACTCATGTCCTTTGAGTCAGTGATGCCATCCAGCCATCTCATCCTCTGTCGTCCCCTTCTCCTCCTGCCCCCAATCCCTCCCATCATCAGGGGCTTTTCCAATGAGTCAACTCTTCACATGAGGTGGCCAAAGTATTGGAGTTTCAGCCTCAGCAACAGTCCTTCCAATAAACGCCCAGGATTGATCTCCTTTAGGATGGACTGTTTGGATCTCCTTGCAGCCCAAGGGACTCCCAAGAGTCTTCTGCAGCACCACAGTTCAAAAGCATCAATTCTTCGGCATCCAGCTCTCACATCCATACATGACTACTGGAAAAACCATAGCCTTGACTGGATGGACCTTTGTTGGCAAAGCAATGTCTCTGCTTTTGAATATGCTATCTAGGTTGGTCATAACTTTGCTTCCAAGGAGTAAGCATCTTTTAATTTCATGGCTGCAATCACCATCTGCAGTGATTTTGGAGCCCCCCAAAATAAAGTCTGACACTGTTTCCACTGTTTCCCTATTCAGGACTGTGTTATTAATGGTTTCTGTGATTGCAGAAAGAAGTTAAAGGGAAATAGCCCCTGACCTCACAGAGCTTTCTCTTGCATCCAGCCATCCAAAACAGCCAGTGAGCATCCATCAAGCATCATTCTAGGTGCTTGAGATATGGCAGTGAACAAAACTAAGATCCCTGCCACCCTAGAGTTTATAATCCATTACAGGAAAATAAACAATAGATGTGTCATAAATATGTAAATTTTACAGTGTATTTGAATGTGTTGTGTTACGAAAAGAGAAAAGTAGATCAGGATAAAGAGGGATCTGCAAGAGGTAGGATCAAGAGAGGCAGTAGCACAGTGTGAGTTGCAATTTCAAGTTAGAGTGGTCAGGGTAGACTTCATTGAAAAGAGAGATTTGGGCAAATACCTGGAAGAAGAGTGTTCTTTTAGTTATCTGTAGTATGAAGATTCCAAGCTGACAAAATAGCTGGTTCAAAGACCCCAGATGCAGAAGCATGCTGCATTGGAGGAGGGGCAGAGTCTATATTAGCCTCAGTTCAGTCACTTAGTCGTGTCTGACTCTTTGCAGCCCCATGAATTGCAGCACACCAGGCCTCCCTGTCCATCACCAACTCCCGGAGTTCACTCAGACTCACGTCCATCAAGTCAGTGATGCCATCCAGCCATCTCATCCTCTGTCGTCCCCTTCTCCTCCTGCCCCCAATCCCTCCCATCATCAGGGGCTTTTCCAATGAGTCAACTCTTCACATGAGGTGGCCAAAGTACTGGAGTTTCAGCTTTAGCATCATTCCTTCCAAAGAAATCCTAGGGCTGATCTCCTGCAGAATGGACTGGTTGGATCTCCTTGCAGTCCAAGGGATTAGCCTACTATCTTGTAAATGAAAGAGAAAATGTACTCTACCTGGATGCATTTTTCTGAACTATACCAATAAGTGCTAGATCATTTTTCCTCAATTATTTGAGACATATGTAAGATTCACTCATTTTAGAAGGTGAAACTGATTTCTTTGAGAAGTCTGGAATTAATATGCTACCATAATCTAAAACCTCTTTTTCTTGAGGTTTAATATTTGAGTCTTCCAATGCAGAAGACTTCCAACAAGTCTTCCATGCTTGGCTATTAATAGTAATGTTCCATACTTTCTATAGTTCCCTTCAGTAATTTTCTTTATCATCTGTATAAATAAACATCTCAGCCTCTTCCTTCCCATGGCAATGTTCAGGCATTTTGATTCAGCTATGAAAGCAATTCTCCACTCCTGATGTTAATCTAGACAGGAATTGACATCAAAACAGGGAACTCACAGAGGCTGTATTAATGAACAGATAGAGCTCTGGTCAGGACTTTTATCACCACCATACAATGACCATTTTACATGCACAGGATCTAACATAATGTTGGCTTGTGCTAGAACCCAGTTCTTCTTTCAACCACATGAAGAGTTTTAGTAGTATGTCTGACTCTTCAGCGAAAAGAATATTTTGAAGAATGAAATGGGTTAATCAAGAAATCCATAATACCCTTGTTGGATATCTTTCACAGCCACTTATAAAATACCCAGATAGTGTCAAGGATGAGAGTTTTAAACCTGAAAATTAGAGCAAAACAAGCAAATTGTCAAGAAAAGATTCAGATTTATACTTTGTTTCACAGTAGAATGTCTTCACTTTTACCACCAGGAATACCTACATCTTGGGCCACTTTCGCTCTGTGAGGAAATTTCACAAGACTGTGATTTCAAGTACCCTCTAAATTCAAGAACAATTTAGTCATTGAGCTTCTACTGTTTCTCTATAGAAGGCAAGGCAGTGGGAACCGAGATCTTTGCTTTAATATCACAGCTCAGCAGATGTGTAAATCTTGAAAGGAAAAATGAATTCCAAGTGCCTATCAGCCACTTTTTCAATCCAGAATGCAAGGTAGAAGAGACATGTCTTTAAAGCAAGAGCTGACGGTTTCCCTTGCACACCTGTGTGGAAGGAGGCTCTTACATAGCAGTGGTTCACGCTCAACATCTGCTCCTTTCATTGAACTGAGCTGTAAATTGAAATTCCATTGCAATGTTTTTAGAACTAGTTGAAGTAAGGAGACTGTCAGAAATCCTCTTTAAACTCACCCTTATCCAAACAGGAAACTGACCCTTGGCCCCTGAATGTAACAGTACACCAGTGGAAATTTCATTATCCCTGTTTCAGCTGAACTAAGTGAAAATTAATTGTGTAATTATCTGGATGAGCGCATGTGTAAAATTTTACAATGTGCCAGTTAGATTAAGTAACGTGTTAGTGGCATGGTTTAGTGCAGAGTCAAAGCTGTCCTATAAAAATGGAATCAAAAAATCCAACGAGATTGGAAGGAAGAAAAAAAAAAATATGTCAGAACAAATACTTAACATGAGAAGTAAGGTTAGGCTTAATTCCATAACCTGATGAAAATCTTACCCTCCAGACCATAGGTGAATCTGGCAGGGTTGGAAAGGGTGAGTGTGTGTGTGTGTGTGTGTGTGTGTGTGTGTGTGTGCAGTGTGCATAAGCAGGCACACATATGCACACACAGGACATGTTTTAAATGACTTCTCAAATTATTGTCATTTTAAATGAAGTTACTACTAAAATATTTAGCCTGCCTGCTATTGTATTTTTCATATATAGTTTCCTTCATCAACCACGTTGGATAATGCAAGCTCTATTCAGTATATGGAATGATTTGCTTCAGAGACACCGTGTTCACCTGTTCAATAAGCCACTCTGACTTTCCTTCTGGAATTAATTCCTCAAATGATAAGATAAATGCTGCATCCTGACTTGAGATCATTTCTTCAAAATATATAAGCAAATCATGAACTAGCTTTAACATCAAACGTATAGGGAATTTGGATTTGGAGTTTTATTCGCTTTGATAAAGATTTTAAGGGACATTTTTCCCTGAGAATTTGGCCTCCCCCCTAAAAAAATATTGCTTTATGGAGACAATTTCCATTTCAAAGTCTCTGAAATGTTTAGATAGTAGAATTTCTGGATGAAAGATACAACTTGGGTAGACACTCTTTGAAAGTAAGGACCATCTTTAAACGACATTTAAATAGTGCATTGATTTCTTGGAGAAGGGAATGGCTACCTACTCCAGTATTCTTGCCTGGAAAATTCCACAGACAGAGGAGCCTGGGGGGCTACAGTGCATGGGGTCACAAAGAGTCGGATACAACTGAGTGACTAACAGTTGAAACCTTAGCAATTCTGAATGTCAGATTTCACAATGTCTGTGCTATTTTGGCAAATCCAGACACTAATTTATGTATCTTGCCAATGAAATGGTTCTCCTGTTTTTCTCATTCCTTATACTACACATTGTCTCCATAAAGCTATGTTTATGGTAAAAGTCTGTGGAGATTTTTTCCTCCACAACTCCCTTCAAAACTGAAAGTTGCACTAGACAAAAATAGTAATGTTTTCAAAGAAAATATATCCAAAATGTGTTTCAACATTTTTTAAAATCTCAGTTTAAAATAATGCCATTAGATATTTGTACTTTGGGTTACCAGTGCTTTAAAAGATTGTGATTATTTTAAGAAAGTTGTAAAAATATGTATATGTTCAGTGGAAAACATTCTAATGTCTATAAACATGATTAAAATGAAGAAAGCCCTGATGTGATGGTAGCCCAGAGGTAAAGAGTACAACTGCAATGCAGCAGACTCAGGTTGGATCCTGAGTCGGGAAGATCCCCTGGAGAAGAAAATGACAACCCATTCCAGTATTCTTGCCTGGGAAATCCCATGGACAGAGGAGCCTGGGAGGCTACAGTTCATGGGGTCACAGAGAGTCTGGCATGACTTAGGGACTAAACTACCACCTCCACCACCGTGATTTATAGAACAGAGCAGGCAAAGAACATTTTAAAATATTTGAGACTATTCAAAGGGAGGAGGAGAATTTCAGATCAGGGATTATTAGTCTCAAAATGAAAAAAAAGACTCTGGTATGAAACTTGTATTTTACTGTAGACTTTCAATGGCACCCCACTCCAGTACTCTTGCCTGGAAAACCCCATGGACAGAGGAGCCTGGTAGGCTGCAGTCCTTGGGGTCACTAAGAGTCGGACACGACTGAGCGACTTCACTTTCACTTTTCACTTTCATGCACTGGAGAAGGAAATGGCAACCCACTCCAGTGTTTTTGCCTGGAGAATCCCAGGGATAAGGGAGCCTGATGGGCTGCCGTCTATGGGGTCACACAAAATCAGACACAACTGAAGTGACTTAGCAGCAGCAGCATTGATTAGGAAGGCTTTGGTACTGGACATTTTTCTCTGAGTAAGACACAATGCCCTCCTCATTGGTTTTAACATGTCAGGAGTTGGTGGGGAGGGGCTATTGTTTGTTAAACAAAATGGCAACTGGGATGTGTCCTTGAGACCCCGAAGAGACCAGGGTGGCACTGGTGTCTGGGGATCCCACGTCGCATGCTCTATCAGTCAGGACATGCCACTTCACAGAGGCTGCAGTGTTTGCCGCCTTTTCACAAGCCTGGCCTGGGAATTACTTTGTGCCTTTCAGGAAACAGTCATAATCAGGAGCATCTAGTCAAACTTTTATATATATATATATATGTATATATATATACATACACACACACATATGATATTAAATACATATTAAATTTTTTCAGTTGTAATTGTCCTGACTTTAGAATAATGAAATTTTAAAAACATTTTAATCTTTAAATTTATAACTATATTTGATATGAACACTTTTTAAAATGCAATGTTTTTATATATTCCAAGAAGAGCTTGGAATATAGTTTCCAGCACTGAACCAGTTATATTTTAAAATTATATTTTATTCTTACTGATTAGAATCAAGACCATTTTTATTACCATAGAATTGAAGCCTTACCAAAGAAAGAAATCTTTATTCTTTATTAACTTATTATTTATTCTAATTCTTTATTACCATAGAAAGAAATCATAAAGCCCGCCTTGTCCGTTCTGCAGGTGAGAAAACTAAGCCCTAAGGAATAGCTCCTCTCTTTGTGCTGTTTTAACTAATCCAGGTTTTTGGTTGTGTGTAGGTTCCCCCATCTCCAATAGGATAAGAAATAAATATGTGAAGAAATGGCAAACCACTCCAGAATTCTTGCCTGAAGAATTCCATGGACCAAGGAGCCTGAGGGCTACAGTCCGTGGGGTCACAAAGACTTGGACACGACTGAGTAACTTTCACTTTCACTTTCATGTAATAAGTCAGATGACAGGTTTGATACACAAGAGGAGGAACATGGGATTTAAAGCCAAGACAACCTAGGTTCGAATCCTAGTTCCCTGTCTTGCTTTCTGTGTGACTCTGAGTGTGTAACTTAACCTCTCTAAACTTTAGAATCTCTCTTTTGGTAAGTGGCATCTACTCCATTTGGTAGTTGTGAGCATCAAATTAAACTGTAAATTGAGCTACCTGGTACTTAATGGACAATAAAATTCAAATATTTGAGGAGAAAATTTCAGTTTATTATATTTATGGTCAAAAACATATGAAAAAATCTTTGAGAGAAATCAGGGAGGAAATCAGGTTAGCAGAAATGTCCTTCCTAATAAGATTTAGTATACATATCCCCTATAAAACATGTTTATTCAATGTGCAAGCAAATTTTCATTTGGGCATTTGGAGAACAGAGTTGGCAAGGAGAGAGAGAATAACCTGATAACACAGGAGGAAAATATATGTGAAGGAAACATGTATATGTCCATTTCATTACAATTTATTATTTGTATCCCCACTTGGTTCCTCAGTGAATTCAGCATGGCAACGTTATTATGTTTTTATTTCCTATTTTGGAAATGTGCATTACATTTTTAATATCACAAATGATAGAAAGCTTTGAATTCTCTTTTTGTCAAAAGCTGACCTGCACTGCAAGACCACGTATCCTGCAGAACTACAGGAAAACCCTGGGAAACAGAGGATGTACAAAGTACAGAGAACCGAGTCCACGTGTGAGAAACAAACATAAGAGCTCCCTACTCAAGGGATGGAGGGAGGCAGGGGGAAAGGTAGGGAAGGAGGCTTCCTCTCACTAGGTAATGAAAGTGAGCATTCAGATTTGCTCTCATTGCTTGTGGAATTTGTGAAATACTTTATTTTTTATGTTTTTCAAAACTTTATTTGTTTATTGGCAGCACTGCATCACATTTGGGATCCCAGTTCCTCCACCAGGGATCAAACCGGTGCCCCCTACATTGGAAACAAGAAGTCTTAATCACTGAACCACCAGAGAAGTCCCTGTGAAATACTTTATTGCAGAGCAGAGGGAGGGAGAATTATTCCTGGTGAGAGCCTAAGAAATGGGATAATAGAGTTTTTGAAACTGATTCCAAGTCAGCATTCAGTTTTATTTAAATACAAAAATAGGCTACTCCTCCCTACCGTGGGGTCATTCATTCATTATACAGCTCTTACACACCTGAAGTGCAGTACAGGTAAAACCTAACCTTTTCATTTATGGAGATTTCATTCTAATAGAAACAGACAGACAGTAAATAAATACAATGCTAGGTGTTGAGTGCTATAAGAGAACTTAAGCCTACTGAAGGTGACAGAGGCAGGGGGAGTACGATGTTATAAAGGGTGGTCAGCGAAGCACTTTCTCATAAGCTCTCAAGTGGATAGTCTCAAACTTATTCTGACAATTCCCTGCTGGCTCAAGCAGTAAAGAATCGCCTGTCAATGCATAAGATGCAGGAGACGCAGGTTCCATCCCTGGGGTCAGGAAGATCCCCTGGAATAACAAAAGGCAACCCACTCCAGTATTCTTGCCTGGAAAATCCCATGAACAGTGGAGCCTGGTGGGATTCAGTCCATAGGGTCGCAAAGATTCAGACACGACTGAGCACACACACATACCACACCTCAAAAACTTCTAATGTGAACTATTTTAGGGTATATAGAAAGGTTACTTACTTCATTAGTTTTTATTGATTATAATTTCTACTTGACAGACCTGTGTCCTTCATTTCTGTATCAATCAATAAGCCTGTGATGCGTGAAAGGCACTGTGCCTGTGTCTTAGCCAAAAGTAGAGTCCCATGAAAATATCCAAAGCAGGAAGAACCAGAGGGAGAGATATTCCTTTGAAAAAAATGGGGACTGGGGAATGTAAAATAATACAGTTACCAAAGCTAAAAATAAACGACAGAGTATCTGATCTTAGAAAACATAACATATTTTCCTGGAGAACAGAAATCTAAGACAGCAAAGGGAATTCTTTTCCTTACTGTCCCACTTTTATCCCAGAGATCTGAGGGAGCCAAATGAAAATTTCCTGGCTTCCTGGGGCAATAAAATAATCTTGGTCTTCTTGTGAAACCACATTAGTATGAAGAGGGAACAGAGGCCCTTTGAGCACTCCTAAGTGCTGTGTAAGCTGCATTTTTCCCCAGGAACTCAACACTTTGTTTATTTGCAGAGTTGTGCTATGAATGCATGGGGGCCCAAATGGCCCAGGTGACACGCTCAAGTCTGAACACTTATCACAGAAAAACTCTCAATTAAATGCTTGTTCAAGAGCCGGGAGAGATGCGTCAATTACTTTTGCTTTTTTCAGAGATGTTGATGAGAAAGAAAATGGCATTTCTTTGGGGAAGGTAGACTCAAGATAAAATATCCTTAGAAGGATACAGTTGACTGAAGCTCTGGATGATCTAAGCCAAGGTTTCCTTTGCCTTTACCAGCTTCAAGCATTTAGATCACTAAGATCACTGACTTTCCCATTAAGAAGGACATTAAGTCTAACTTTTAAGTGACTACATTGTGAGTGCATGTGTGAGGACCTAAGAGAGAGATGGGGTTCTTGGGCCAATAATAGAACTTAGTGGGAGGGAGAAAAGTTTCTTCCCTATAGAGGGACACTTTATATACCAAATGCTGTAAGATCAAGTGCTCAGCTGCAGGAAGTATGTGGATTACTTACCTCCTCAGAAACATCTATATAAGTAGACACAGAGTCGCTGGTGTTACTTAGAATCTGGTCTCTTACTTAGGGCCAGGGTTACCTACCTTCATTCTTTTCTTGCTACAATGTTTGAGTTGAAGGTTTAACTATAATAACATTTTGCTAATGAATTTAGTGCCTGTAACAAAGCTAAATTTATAGTCCACAGAGCAGAGCCCTGTTGATAAAATGATATTGATAGTCTCTCTTCCAGTCCTGCTGCTGAAAATCATTCACAAAGATGCAAGAACAACATTCACCAGGCCACTGGAGGTATGGGGCTTTGGAAAGGGGGGTAGATAGTGTTCCAGGTCAACTCTCTGGTTTATGATGAAACCCAACTTCAGCTCTACCCTCTCCTGCCTGTCAAAAACTAGCCTGTAATATCTTAACAAAGGCTTTTCCTTTTCCCAAGGCTCTGTGTTTTCCAATGAGGGCGATGGCAATGCATCCAACTGCTCCCACAGTTACAGCTTTGAACATGTTGCCTGGTTTCAGGTGTACAGCATGGTGATTCAGTATTTTTGCAGATTATATTTCATTATAAGTACATTATAGATAATTACAAGAGAGTGGGTAAAATTTTCTGCGCTGTGTAGTAAACCCTTATCTTATAGTAAATGTTCATCTATTTTATACATAGTCGTTTTTGTCTGTTAATCCCAAACCTTTAATTTGTCCCTCCTCCCCAACTTCCTCTCCCATTTGGTAATCACAAGTTTATTTTCTACGCCTATGAGTCTGTTTGGTTTTTTTTAACTTGGGAAATATTATTTCATATATTGAAGTACAGTTGATTTATAATGTGTTAATTTTAGATGTACAACAAAGTGATTCAGTTATATGCACACAGAGATATATTTTTTTCAGATTCATTTCCTTCAAAGGTTATTATGAAATATTATGTATAGTTCCCTGTGCTATACAGTAAGTCCTTGTAGGTTATCTGTTTTATATATAGTAGTGTGTATATGTTAATCCCAGGTTTCAGTTTTGTATATACATTCATTTGTATTACTCTTCAGATTCTACAAATAAGTAATATCATATAGTATTTGTCTTTTTCTATCTGACTTATTTCACTGAGCATAATACATGTTGCTGAAACTGGTAACATGTCCATTCTTTTTATGGCTGAATAATATTCCACAACACAAACACATATGGATAGATATAGATGTGTATCGATACATATGTGTGTGTGTGTATAGCACATCTTCTTTATCCATTCATCTGTTGAAGGGCACTTGGGTTGCTTCCATGTCTTGGCTATCAGAAGTAGTGCTGCTCAGACCCTTAGGGTGCATATATCTTTTCAAATTAGTATTTTCAATTTTTCTGGTTATATACCCAAGAGTGCTTCCCTGATGACTCAGTGGTAAAGAATCTGCCTGCAAAGCAGGAGATGCAAAAGATTGGTTCAGTCCTTAGGTCAGGAAGATCTTCTGGAGGAGAAAATGGCTATCCACTCCAGTATCTTTGCTTGAAAAACCCCGTGGACAGAGGAGCCTGGCAGGCTACAGTCCAAAGGGTCACAAAAAGTTGGACACAACTGAGGAACTGAACACACTCCATATCCAGGAGTGGAGTTGCTGAATCATACAGTAGTTCTATTTTTATTTTTTAAGGAACCTTTATACTATTTTCCACAGTGGCTGCATCAATTTACATTCCCATCAACAGTGTATGAGTATTCCCTTTGCCCCACATCATCTCCAATATTTGTTATTTTTGTATGATAGCCATTTTGGTTTTTTATGCTGCAACTTTCTTGAATTCATTTATTATTTTGTTAACTATACTTTTGCTTTGCTTTTTAATAGCGTTTTGGTGGAATCTTTAGAGGTTTTTTATGTATAAAATAATGTCATCTGTGGACAGAGGTAATTTTATATCTTCTTTTCTAATTTATATGTCTTGTATTTGTTTTTTCTGCCTAATTTCTCTAGCTGGAACTTTCAGTACTATGTCAAATGGTCATGGTGGAAGTAGGCATCCTTGCCTTTTTCCTGATATTAGAGGAAAAGCTTTCAGTTTTTCCCCATTAAATATGATGTTTGCTGTGGGCTTTTCATATATGGCTTTTATTAGGTTGAGGTAATTTCTTTCTATTCCTAATTTGTGGGCTATTTTTATCAAGAAATGAATTTTGTGAAATGCCTTTTCTGCATTGATTGAGATGATCAGATGGTTTTTGTCCTTCCTTTATTTTGTTAATGTGGTATATTACATTGATTGATTTTCGTGTTGAACCATTCTTGCATCCCAGGTATAAATATCACTTGGTTGTGGCACACGATCTTTTTTAATGTGCTGTTGAACTTGGTTTGCTAGTATTTTAAGATTTTTATATGAGGGATATTGGTTTATAGTTTTCTTATTCTGTTGTCATCTGGTTTTCGTAACAGGGTAATGCTGGCCTTACTCAATGAGTTTGGGGGTGTTCCCTCCTCTGTGATTCTTTAGAAGAACTTGAGAAGGTTTGGTATTCATCGTTTTTTTAATGTTTTGTAGAATTCCCTGATGAAGCTATCTGGTCCTTGCCTTTTTTTTTTAAATAAATTCCAACCACAAAACAATAAAATAATACTAAAATGATGAGGAAATATTGGATATATATACTTATATTCCTTCACTGAACTAATAACCATTTATGTTCTTAGACAAGTTATTAAAGCCATCTACGTATAAAAATGAAACCTATGCATTACATCACGTGTTTTCTGTAAAGGTATTTAGACTAAATAAAGCATGACTTATTTAGTAAGACATTAGTTTTTCCTCTTTAGTAATGTCAGTATCCCAAACATGAAAAAACCATGGTGGTCAGAACTGGTTTTAACAACATACTGCTGATTATATTCAGGACACTCACAGGAGTGATGAAGATGAATGAAGTACAAATAAATGTTTTTATGTTGAGAACCCTTCACAAGCTAGTAATGATCTTATTTCTTAAAAAAGTAAGTTTCTACACATACATAACTGGTAACAAATTATGCATCTCTTTCATTTAAAGTGGCAAGAGGCAGGATTGAAAACATGGATCCCCACTAACAACTAGGCACTAACTTATTAGAAATGTGTGAAACCACATTTTCCCCACATCTATAACTGATATGAATTTACTATGGGAAACTTACTCACATAAACCTGAATAATAAACTTAAAACCCAGACTTAAATTTAATTTTATTCCTTTTAAAAACTGAACACAGTTCAGAAAGTCAGCACAAACACTGATGATTTCAAACTATCCTATCTATAGAGTTTCAAATTATTTTACACTGAAAAACACAAGGGGATTGATTTTAAGAACAAAGACAACTTGAATATGAAAAATGCTTTCCCCTTTATTGGATGTTTCTATTTTTCCTGTATCACTAAATATTTTAAGCAAAGTTTTAAATCATTCCAAGATCAACAGATTCATAATAATAAAATCTTCAGCTAAGTGCAAGTCTAGTTCTGATTTTTAAAAATTAAAGTTTCATGGTTTAGTTCACCATGAGCTACTTTTTTTTCCCCAGAACTGTCATACAGAGGAATAAGTTATATGTTTATTTCTAATTTCTAATTTCAATCTGTTACTTCCCTCTCCCAAAGGTGAACATACTTTTTTAAGAATCATTCACTGTAGGCCTTGACTAAAGGAACATTAAACATCTACTAGTCCAACTACTCCAAGTTATTTCCCAGTTGATGCTGGGTTAATAGCACTACTTCCAATATGTACTGGAGTCAACTGTATTCTTTAATGGACAATGAAAAAGAAGTGGACAATTTTGCCAATGTTAGACTCCCACTATTTTTGAAAGGGATATCAAAAGCTTCTCTTAACTAGAACAAAATATGCAAATGTTTATTAAGAAAACTATGGTTAGGCTCCATATCTACAGAGTGAAGAGTTTAAGAGCACGGATTCTGAGCCCTACCTCATGGTTTGGCACCTGCTCTACAACTTTCTGTGTGAACCTGGGCTATTTACTTAAAATCTCTAATCCTCAATGGCTTCCCTAGTGGTTCAGTGGTAAAGAACCCGCCTTCCAGAGAAGAAAACACAAGTTCAATCCCTGGGTGGGGAAGATCCCCTGGAGGAGGACAAAGAATCAGACATGAGTTAGTGACTAAACAACAAAAAATCCTCAACAGCCTCATCTGTATAACAAGGAAATTACTACCAATCCATCAAATTATTTTGAGGACTAAATGAGTAACATACATACCAGGGGCTAATAAATCCTAAAAGTGATATCAGTATTGGTTATTACCTGCCATTATAAATAAATATTACTGGATTTCTGAAATAAGAGGCCACGAGAAGCATAAATTTCTTCAAAATTCAAAATACATTTTACATTCTAAAATATGTTTTACTACTCACATCTTTAATTAATGATATGATCTATCTGTAAAACAAAGCATCCAGAAAAGTGACTCAGGAAATCAAAATACAATATTCCTATTCCTATGCCTTATGGAAGGAAAGCCTATGTATAGATGAGTTAAGGTTGGAGGTTCAGCTTGATAGCACAAGAGAAAGTGACAGAAGAAAGAATAGTTTAGGTAAAGCCAGAAGCTTAAATTAACAGTGAGATAACAGAAAATACATTTAATTTCTAATCCTCAGGTGTGTTCATTATATAATAAAATTAAAGTAACTATCGGAGAAGGCAATGGCACCCCACTCCAGTACTCTTGCCTGGAGAATCCCATGGACGGAGAAGCCTGGTAGGCCGCAGTCCATGAGGTCACCAAGAGTCCGACACGACTGAGCGACTTCACTTTCACTTTTCACTTTCCTGCATTGGAGAAGGAAATGGCAACCTACTCCAGTGTTCTTGCCTGGAGAATCCCAGGGACGGGGGAGCCTGGTGGGCTGCCGTCCATGGGGTCACATAGAGTCGGACACGACAGATGCAACTCAGCAGCAGCAGCAGCAGTAGCAAAGTAACTATCCAGCGAAACTCAAATGAGTTAAGAGTTTGGGAAATCAGTTTACAGACTAAAACTTCTCCTGAGGAATGCTGTGCTTGTGAATGTTGTGCCTACTGTGCAGGCAGAAAGATCTCTTCCTCTGATTCTCTCTGACCAAAATGCCCTTTGCTCCATGTGTGAGGTGTGCTAAGTTGCCTCAGTCATGTCCAACTGTTTGCGACCCCTATGGACTGCAGCCCACCAGGCTCCTCCGACCACGGGGATTCTCCAGGCAAGAACACTGGAGTGGGTTGCTTGCCTGCGTCTCTTATGTCTATTGCACTGGCAGGCAGATTATTCACCACTAGCGCCACCTGGGAAGCCCTCATGACCAGAAGCAAATCTGTACTATAAAATTTCTATAGAATATGTATTCCTTTGTGCACATTTTTTGCTATGTCATCAACCCAAGTATACTAGCGATGCAAAAGATTTTCATACTTTTTTCTGATTAAATATTTTCAAAAGACTAGTACTGAATTTTTCAAAGTAAATTCATGGACACTCTACGTGATCCACAAACTACTAGCACCTACTAACGTTACTTTTTGTTTATGTACACATGCTTATTTTGGGGAAAAAGGACCATTGGTTTCCTTAGCTCCCAAAAGTTGTCTGTAACTTAAAAAGTTAAGTTACTAAAATTCAAACTTGAAATACTCTTCTAACAAGTTATCTTGCTCAAATTAATCATATTCTAACCTGAATACTAATTCATTTCCAAGGCAAACCATTCAATATCACAGTAATCCAAGTCTATGCCCCAATCAGTAACACTGAAGAAGCTGAAGTTAAATGGTTCTATGAAGACCTACAAGACCTTTTAGAACTAACACCAAAAAAAGATGTCCTTTCATTATAGGGGACTGGAATGCAAAAGTAGGAAGTCAAGAAATACCTGGAGTAACAGGCAAATTTGGCCTTGGAATACGGAATGAAGCAGGGCAAAGACTAATAGAGTTTTGCCAAGAGAACGCACTGGTCATAGCAAACATCCTCTTCCAACAACACAAGAGAAGACTCTATACATGGACATCACCAGATGGTCAACACCGAAATCAGACTGATTACATTCTTTGTAGCCAAAGATGGAGAAGCTCTATACAGTCAGCAAAAACAAGACCAGGAGCTGACTGTGGCTTAGACCATGAACTCCTTATTGCCAAATTCAGACTTAAATTGAAGAAAGTAGGGAAAACCACTAGACCATTCAGGTATGACCTAAATGAAATCCCTTATGATTATACAGTGGAAGTGAGAAATAGATTTAAGGGCCTAGATCTGATAGAGTGCCTGATGAACTATGGAATGAGGTTCATGACATCGTACAGGAGACAGGGATCAAGACCATCCCCATGGAAAAGAAATGCAAAAAAGCAAAGTGGCTGTCTGGGGAGGCCCCACAAATAGCTGTGAAAAGAAGAGAAGCAAAAAGCAAAGGAGAAAAGGAAAGATACAAGCATCTGAATGCAGAGTTCCAAAGAACAGCAAGAAGAGATAAGAAAGCCTTCTTCAGCGATCAATGGAAAGAAATAGAGGAAAACAACAGAATGGGAAAGACTAGGGATCTCTTCAAGAAAATCAGAGATACCAAAGGAACATTTCATGCAAATATTGGCTCGATAAAGGACAGAAATGGTATGGACTTAACAGAAGCAGAAGATATTAAGAAGAGATAGCAAGAATACACAGAAGAACTGTACAAAAAAGATCTTCACGACCCAGAAAATCACGATGGTGTGATCACTGACCTAGAGCCAGACATCCTGGAATGTGAAGTCAAGTGGGCCTTAGAAAGCATCACTACAAACAAAGCTAGTAGAGGTGATGGAATTCCAGTTGAGCTATTGCAAATCCTGAAAGATGATGCTGTGAAAGTGCTGCACTCAATATGCCAGCAAATTTGGAAAACTCAACAGTGGCCACAGGACTGGAAAAGGTCAGTTTTCTTTTTTTTTTTTTTTTCAATTATTTGTTGGAAGATTCTTTTAAATTGCTTTAATATCTTCACTAGTTATAGATCTGTTCAGATTGTTTATTTCTTCATAATTCAGTCTTGGTAAATTGCATGTTTCTGTGAATTTATCCATTTATTCTGAGTTATCCAATTTGTTGGCATGTAATTGTTCTTAGTAGTCTCTTATAATTCTTTTTATTCTGTGGCATCAGTTGTAATGTCTCCTCTTTCATGCTTATTTTTTTTCTCAGTCTAGCTAAGAGTTTATTAGTTTTGTTGATCCTTCTGAGAAAGTTTTCTTGGTTTTGTTCATTTTTTTTCTATTCTCTATTTTATTTATCCCTAATCTTTATCATTTCCTTCTTTCTGTTGACTTGACCATCATGTTTTTATTAAGATGTACTTATATGCTGAAATTTTAAATACTTTTATCTCCAGCTATTTCTGCTTTATTGACTATGCCAAAGCCTTTAACTGTGTGGATCACAATAAACTGTGGAAAATTCTGGAAGAGATGGGAATACCAGACCACCTGACCTGTCTCTTGAGAAACCTATATGCAGGTCAGGAAGCAACAGTTAGAACTGGACATGGGACAACAGACTGGTTCCAAATAGGAAAAGGAGTATGCCAAGGCTGTATATTGTCACCCTGCTTATTTAACTTCTATGCAGAGTACATCATGAGAAACGCTGGGCTGGAAGAAGCACAAGCTGGAATCAAGATTGCCAGGAGAAATATCAATAACCTCAGATATGCAGATGACACCACCCTTATGGCAGAAAGTGAAGAGGAGCTAAAAAGCCTCTTGATGAAAGTGAAAGAGGAGAGTGAAAAAGTTGGCTTAAAGCTCAACATTCAGAAAACGAAGATCATGGCATCTGGTCCCATCTGCTACTGCTGCTAAGTTGATTCAGTCATGTCTGACTCTATGCGACCCCCATAGACGGCAGCCCACCAGGCTCCCCTGTTCCTGGGATTCTCCAGGCAAGAATACTGGAGTGGGTTGCTATTTCCTTCTCCAATGCATGAAAGTAAAAAGTGAAAGTGAAGTTGTTCAGTCATGTCCGACTCTTAGCGACCCCATGGACTGCAGCCTACCAGGCTCCTCCATCCATGGGATTTTCCAGGCAAGAGTACTGGAGTGGGGTGCCATTGCATATGGGAAATAGATGGGGAAACAGTGTCAGACTTTATTTTGGGGGGCTCCAAAATCACTGCAGAAGGTGATGGCAGCCATGAAATTAAAAGACACTCCTTGGAAGGAAAGTTATGACCAACCTAGATAGCATATTAAAAAGCAGAAACATTACTTTGCCAACAAAGGTCCATCTAGTCAAGGCTATGGTTTTTCCAGTAGTCATGTATGGATGTGAGAGTTGGACTGTGAAAAAAGCTGAGCACCGAAGAATTGATGCTTTTGAACTGTGGTGTTGGAGAAGACTCTTGACAGTCCCTTGGACTGAAAGGAGATCCAACCAGTCCATTCTAAAGGAGATCAGCCCTGGGATTTCTTTGGAAGGAATGATGCTAAAGCTGAAACTCCAGTACTTTGGCCACCTCATGCGAAGAGTTGACTCATTGGAAAAGACTGATGCTGAGAGGGATTGGGGGCAGGAGGAGAAGGGGACGACAGAGGATGAGATGGCTGGATGGCATCATCAGCTCGATGGACATGAGTCTGAGTGAACTCTGGGAATTGGTGATGGACAGGGAGGCCTGGCGTGCTGCAATTCATGGGGTCGCAAAGAGTCGGACACGACTGAGCGACTGAACTGAACTGAAGCCTTTTCTTGCCAACCTCAGACTAACATGCTTGTATGGTGTCACTTCAGTCTTGTCCGACTCTTTGCAACCCTATGGTTACAACCCTTTCCAGGCTCCTCTGTCCATGAGATTCTCCAGGCAAGAATGCTCAAATGGGTTGCCATGCCTTTCTCCAGAGGATCTTCTTGACCCAGGTATCAAACCCACATCTCTTATGTCTCCTGCTTTGGCAGGTGGATTCTGTACCACTAGTGCCATGTGGAAAGCCCTCGGATGAACATATTAAGCCCAAGTACTGGATGTCTTCACAAAGATTCTCAATACTAAAATATCTGAAGCCATGATTCTAAGTACATTACACCTATTTATTCATTTAATCCTTAAAAGAATTTTAAGTAAATATTATTAATACCTTCCCCACTTTACAGAAGAAGAAACCAAGGTACAGAGAGATTAGATCACCTCCACAAGGCCATAGAGATAGCAGTAGCAAAGCTGCTAACATTATATTTCTCCTGAAGATTTTTTCATGTTATCTTCTTGCCTGAAATGCCTTTCCCATTTTCGATTACTTACCCTCTAATTCCTGTTCATCTATAAGATTTAGCTCAGAGTTCCTTTTCCAGCAGGCCTTCCCTAACAACTCTACCACTGCTGTCTGCCCAACTTGGCTGGTTAGCTCAACCCTCCTTTATGCTTCCATAACAACTAATGCATGTTTGTTTTCAACTTTTCCAGTTTCACAATTCATTCTGTTCATTTATCTGCCCTTCCCACCAGAACCATGTGCTCCTTGAGGGCTGTGAGAGCACTCAGTCAATCTGAGATCCTCTGTCATGCAGTATGGTGACTGGCAAAATTATAAATTTAATGAATTTTTCACATATGAATAGACATGAAGAGAAACTGATATGATGTTTATTAATAGATTAAATGGGCAAATACATAAGGAAAAGTGTGGATAAAACTTGCTGGATTATTAAGCAAATATTTATTAAATACCTGTTTTGCACCCAGCCCTGGTTACTTGCAGTGACTGACAACATAACAAACAATTGAAATATTTGAATTGAAAATAAGATCATTCCAGATTAATGTAATGATCCCTTTGCTGAGTTCCTTTTCTGTCCACCTGAAACTCACAACTTTGTTAATCATCCATAGTTAGATTGAGGCCAGGAGGAGAAGGGGACGACAGAGGATGAGATGGGTAGATGGCATCACCAACTCAATAGACATAGGTTTGGGTGGACTCCGGGAGTTGATGATGGACAAGGAGGCCTGGTGTGCTGTGGTTCATGGGGTCACAAAGAGTCAGACAAGACTGAGTGACTGAACTGAACTGAATACAAAATTACAAGTTTAATTTTTAAAAAGTAGCTCCAAAAACAAACAAAACAACAACAAAAAATAAAGCCAATATAACAATTTGTAAGAAAGTTGCCAGAGCCTAAATCACTCTCCAGATGTCAACCATCCCCTTGGGAAGTGTCATGACTCCTCTTGAGTCTCTGGCTTTGCAGGTAATGCTAGAAAGGAAGAGCCTTTGAGTCCTTGTCTTCTCCCTCAAGATGGAAGAGAAACCCAGAGGCCTGGCTGCCCTGGTTCTTTTCTTCTGGAGTCTCTCCTTCCTTGGCATGTGTGCTCTGGACTGGACTTCCCTGAAATTGAAGTGGTGAAAGCTTAGATGCAAAGGTGGCTTTGGGGAAAGAATAAACAAGAGGCTAAAGCCAAGTTAGCCAAGTTAGATTTTCACCGTGCTAATGACATGCCCTAGATTACGGGATAATAGCTTAGTTTGCTGGAGTGGTGCTTTGAGGTATGACCAAGAGCATAACTTTTGGTACTTAATACTTCATAGCATTACTTACATGTAATAATTAGGTTATACATTAAACGGTTCTTGAGAATCCACTATGGCAGACACTGTGCCACATTTTGTAGATAAAAAGATACATAAAAAATAGGTTTTATACTCTGTGCAAGCATGCTAAGTTATTTCAGTTATTTCTGACTCTTTGTGACTCTATGGACTGTAGCCTGCCAGACTCCTCTGTTCATGGGATTTCCCAGGCAAAAATTAGGAGTGGGTTGCCATTTCCTTCTCCAGGGAATATTTCCAACCCAGGGATTGAACCTTGGTCTTCTACACTGCAGGCAGACTCTTTACCAACTGAGCCACCAGGGAAGCCTGGACAATGGCAAGGTTTAATTCCCTTTGTCAGTAGTGCCAAAGAGCTACTTGCTAAGTGAGAAGGGACCCTAGAACTCAGATATGTGGAATGCATCTCCTTCTGTTTAGAGAAGGTTAATAAAATGAGGAAGAAGTAACACTGAGAATTCTCTGGTGGTCCAATGGTTAGGGCTCTGCACTTCCACTGGTTGGGAAACTAAGGTCCTGCATGTCACGTGGCTGGGCTAAAGAAAAAAGAGATAGCCTCACTAGATCTCTGATCCAAGATGACAGAGTGGGTGAGGCCCCATTTCCATTCTTCAAAGAGCAGAGGTACTCTACAAGACGGCCAGCGTTAAATGTCTAACCAGGAGAGACTAAGAGGGTGGGAAGGCTGACGTCTGAAACAGAGAAGGTGGACAAGGCCTCAAAGTTTAGATTGGAAATGGAAATAGAGAGAAGCACACCATATAGGTTCCTGGGTCAATAACCATAAAGATTATGCACATGTATCTGTCGTATGCCAGGAAATGATGGTGCAAAGAGAGTCTTTAGTCCACCCCAGTATCACCTCAGACATATGGTTTCAGTAACAAAGAGTGGGATTCGTCTGCCAATGCAACTTTGAGTCAGATCCTTTAGCTTTTTACCCCCTTCCAATGGGAAGGTGGTCTGAAAAATCTCTCCTGTATGTAGGTAACCATGTGTCTTTCGCCATCAACAGTCTGTATCTTCCAAAAAATTATTAATAGCACCTTCTTTAATTTTCAAAAGAGTTATGATTTGGATTATAAATTATTGACTGTACAAGATTCTGGATCCCTAGTGGTGCCAGGAACTGGGTTCAACACATTGCTTCTACTATGTCATTTAATTTTCACAATTATCATCTCTTTTGTTATAGATGAGGGCTTGGGGCTTGGAACGTTTACAGAGTTTCCCCCAAATCCTGCATCATTAAATAGAAATAACAGAAATTAAATTCAAGCCTATGTGAAGCCAAAGTATGAGCTACAGCTTACTTTTGTTTCTGCAGAAACAAAAGTTTCTGCAAAGTACTGCTCTCTTGGCAAGAACATGAAAAACTACATTCAGGATGAAACTAAATAAAGACATACATAAGGATTTAGTCATTCACAATCAGCATATATTTGCCATGTTCCAAGTAACTATGTTCTAACTTACTTTAGTTGGGTCTCAAAGGATGACTTGTTTGACAGGGAAAAGAGGCTAGCATGGGGGATTGTGTTTCAGGAACACAAAACAGAAATGAGAAAGAACATGGCCTAACAAAGAACTTCTGGATGCTCAGTTCAATGAGAATAGAAGGTTTAGGTTTGCAGAATAAGCACAGAACAACTTTTAAGCCAAACAATTCACGAGGACTGGAACTAAAGCTGTAACAGTGGACAATGAGGGGAGAGGTGGTTTCAGAAATATTCAGTAGTTACAGTGGACAGATCCCAGTGACCAAATGGGTGGTGTAGGAATGAAGCAGATGAAACGGGCAGGAATGATGCTCAGTACTATCTGTGCTTCCTAAGCTACCCACCACAGTCAACTAACTGAATCAGAATTTCTGAGTGGGAGGCCTTTAATCTGATTAACAAGAATTGTCAGTGATGCTTATCATCTGGGAAGTTGGGGAAACACTGGATAGTAGATAGTGGTTCCATTAACAGAGTCAAGGGGAGAAGGAAGAGTTTTCATAACAACTATCATAAGTTCATTTTGCAAATAATAAATTTGATTTAAATGGAAATGTTTAATAGGTAACTGCCTATCTGAAACTAAGGAGAGGGTCATGCTGGAAATTTTAAAATTTTAATTTAGGAAATGAACTTGGGTAAGTGATAATGGTTAAAATCATCCCATGAGAACAGATATTGTGATAGAAGTGAGAAACGAAGGACAAAAACCTGAAATAATTGGTAACATCTAAGGAGCCGAGGTAGAAAAAGGAACCAATTAGTGAGAGAGAGAAGTTTTAGAGTTTCAGAAAAAAATCAAGAAGGGGTGATGTCAGAAGCCAAAGAAATATGTTTTGCAATGAAGAGGGAGTAGTCAGCAGTGTCATATACCATGAAGACAAGGAATGTAAATTTTCCTTTGAAACTGGCACTTAATCTCTTATAACCTTCCCAAGGTCCTTAGATTTCAATGAAATGGGAAGTAAATGGGAATGAGTAAGTGCGGACAAGCAGCCTCAGCTACACTTTCTAAAACCCTGGCAGAGAAGAACAGGATTGGAGAGTGAGAAGATGATACCTACAGAGGGATTTGGGCTGAAGGGAGAGTTTTCCTTTTTCCTAGTCCCCATCAAGGCTGTCAGGACTTGTCAAGGAAGCAAGAAATAGAGACTCAGGCAGAAGAGGAAAAACAGGAGAAGACCATGGCTTGTAACCCACAGACACAGTAGATATTTTTTATACTAAAGGATACATAATCATGTTTTTAGGCCAAGGGAAAAGAATCATGAGGTTAGCATATAAGAAAAAGTAGATGATTAATGGGTAAATGGCTATGAGGCAGAAACAAGACCAAGCTATAGAGAGCTTTAAGAATGCATTGTTCTCTTAAGAGATGGGTAAAGAGGAAAGAATGGACAGAATTAAGAACTTTTCAATGGACAAAAAGGAATTCAAGGATATCAGGTGAGCTGGTCCCAGTAAAATAGGAGATCAGGTCATCCACTGAGAGAGGGGAGAGACTGGGATTGGATCAAGAGCTCCAGTGAGAAACATTTGGAAGACTATGGGAAATTGACACTTTCAACCCCTTGGCTCAAAACCCTTGCCTTGCTATGTTCACCAAACCTATATTACGATCCTTACCCAACTGTAACCAAATCCCACTCCCCCACACTAAACCAGACTTCAAAATATCTGTAAAGATCCCAGCTTCACCCTCACTTTTCTGAGATGTTAGAGGGTTACTCTCTTGGGATAGTGCTATTCCAACATGCTAAGCAATAAACTTAGCTTTTCTTTATCAACAAATTGTTCAGGCACTTTTGGGGAGCCAGCATTCAACAGTTATTTATTTTAAAAAAATGAATAGAAGACAATTAGACCTTTTTATTCAGGTAATACTGGTTAATAACATCATGTAAGTTCATGTGTACAACATTATAATTTTAATTCTGTATTCACTGAAGCATGCTAACCACCAAACTAATTAGACCTTTCCTTGATGACTAGGATCCAACCATTCATCTAGTGACGACACTAGATTTCTAAAAATGGATTTTCAGAAATGCAAATATTCAATAGTTTAGAGATTTCCTGATAGAATGTATGTATTTTACAAACAAAGTTACTGAGATTCAAGAAATGCAAATAATATGATACAAAGAGATGAATTAACAGAAATATAAGAAGCGGCTCCCACAGGGCTTCTCTTATCAAGGGATCTCTGTAATCAAGGATGTTGTTTTCCTTCCTCTGCATCCCTGGCTCTCTATCTACTCATTAGCAAGTACACAGCTGCCCATGCTTCTACTCCAGTGGGCTTGTCCCTCTCTGCTAAAAGGCAAGCATAGGGGAGCTGGGGAGAGTTCTTTACCAGCAGCCACAGTGCTTAAGATTGAGAGCAAAGTTTGAAATGTCAGAGAGAATTCTAAACTCAAGCCAAAGTACAGTAAGTTCCCTACATATGAACGAGTTCCATTCCAAGAGTGTGTTTGTAAGTCCAATTTGTTCATAAGTCCCACAAATGTAGCCTAGCTGCCCAACTAAACACAATCAACTATAGTGCTGTACTTTAATAGGTTTATACTTTTCACACAAATAATACCAAAAAAACCCACAAAAAAATAAAGAACAACTTTAATCTTATAATACAGTACCTTACAAAGTACAGTAGTACAGCACAACAGTTGGTATAGGGACTGGTATCCGGTGAACAGGCGAGAAGACTTATTGACTGGACGCGGGAAAGGAGGTGGGAGATGGTAGAGCCGAAGGACTGTCAGCAACAGGAGATGGAAGGCAAGCTGCAGTTTCATTCACACCTGATGGGGATGGAATGCACATTCACATCTTTGAAAGTGTGCAACTTGTAGGTTCATGTGTAGGGGACTTACTGTATATCCAAACCAGGCTCTCCACCTACTGGGCATTTCCCCCTTCCTCAGATTTTCTTGTTGTACTGTGTTCTAGCTTTCTTACTTTTTGCCTTTCTTCAAAATAGCTCACCTCCTCTAGTAACAGAGTGCTGCTTTTGTCCATATCATTAAACTAACCAATGATAGCTTTATGAACATAATCTTTATTTCATTTTTTTCACTCTTTCGGATAATTTGGTTCAGGGTTTTTTTTTGTTTTTTTTTTTACTTACAAAGACACTTTTTTCCATTTGTTCTATTTCTTTGTTGTCTTCTTTCTTTGTTATTCAGTAAATCTATGTATACATAAAGTTTGGTTTAACTTCTAGATAAATCAGTTATCCATTTCGCTGTCTTACAGCACTAAAAACATAGTTGGGGTTCATCAAGTGCTTTTTGTTTGAGAGTACTAATTTTCATTAGCAGACTGACGCAGAAGTTCATTAATCCCTACCCTATGTAACCCATGCATCAGATTGATAAATACTTTGACTGTATCTATTAATGACAGCTTACAAAGACAGAAAACTCCTCTATGCCAGGCATTGTTCTTAGAGGTTAATCTGGGTTAACAAATTGCATTCTTAAACCAATCCTATACGATAAGTACTATTACTATCAGCTGCATTTTTCAAAAAGGAAACTGAAGATGAGAAAGACTGAATAATTTCTCCAAGGCCAAGCATCTGAGAGGTGACAGAGCTAGGATTTGAACCTAGGTCATCTCGTTTGGCTTCAGTCTCTTAACCACTGCACCATGCTAAAGACCATTATAATTTTTCTGTGATTAGAAAATTTTAAAAAATTACATGGTTAAATTTGAAATTAATAGTTAAGCTTAATATTTTCTTTTGTAATAGATTTGTCCATGTGGTTTTTTATAAACTAATGGCCATTTTCTATTTATACCTTTTAAAGAAATATTATTTGATTTTGAAAAATGAGAGATTAATGACTTTAAATTCTATGAAATGTATTTGTGTAAATCTATCTTGTTTGCACAAATGAATCAAAGTTAATTTCTTTCTTGTGACCTTACTTTTGAGGTATTAGCCAAAGAGAGAGAGAACTTATTCTTTTAATTGTGAGAGCCTAAGAAAATAAGATTGCAAGTCTTTACAACTAACGGCAGAGACATTTGGAAATTAATATCTTTGCATTCTGAAGAAAATATGAGCTAACCCAGGAAAGTTCATGGGTCCCATTTCTCCTCAAATGTTGGGGTGTCTTTTCTCTACTCTCATTCTATTTCCACCTGGGGAAGTTGGGAAACCTGGGCGAGTGACTGTGAAATTCCACTTTATTTTTCTTGAAATAAAAAGTGTCTCCTTTGTTCTTTAAGCCACTGCCTCTGTGCTTGTAATTCTTGCCAATCCTTCCTTCACAGAGATTCTGATCGGCATAGGAAACGGTTGCCAAGAATTCAAAACCATCATAAGTCGTAAGGGATTATGTTTGAGTGAGAAGCTGCTAAAATTGTTTCAAATCACCCAATTTCACGTAGTTGAAATGTGAACAGGGGAACAGAGGTGAAATGTAAGCTTTTAAAGGAATGTTAACTGCTATCATCAGGGAAAGATACATTAAAAAAAAAAACCTACTGTCAGTAAAAATATGGATATATTCACTAGGATGGGGGGTGGGGAGCCAGATGGGAAAATGATGGGACAGCAAACAAAAGGGCAGACAATGTGAAATCTCTGTTTAATAAACACAGCTGGGATGCAGCTGAAGTTGAGGAGACATGGAAGCTACCTTTTTACTCACAAAGAAAATCAGCTAATGTGGAAGTGAAATTGAGTATTTGGTGAATGAATGGACATTTTCATGCCAAGAAATAGGCATGATTATTTATTCCCAACAGCTTGTAGGACTTAACATTAAAGAGAAATTGCAAGAATCAACGACTGCCAGCAGAGGATGTCTGCTGGCTTGCATGGGAAGCATATTGACTGTAAAAAGAAATGTGTAAATCTTTGCAGCCATAAATGCACTCAAAAAGGCCGCTATTGAGAATATCCTGAAACACTTGGACATTATAATGTATGCATGGCATTTTAATTAAGGAGAAGCATTTTTTATTCCATGGAAGATTTCTTTTATGACCAAGTTATTTTATCTATGGGGGCTTCCCATGAGATAAAGTAACCAAAAATAGTGCCACACTGAAATATAGCTGTTAAAATATTGCCTCATAGATGTGGAAGTTGTAGCTTCAGTAGATTTGCAGATCTTAATTTAGATTAATTTTGGTTATGAGAGTGTTGGCTGAAATGCATGATACTTACTCTAACCCAGTCTTACTCTGAGATATGAATTTTATTTTCACCTACCTGAATAATTTAATATGGTAGGCTTTGTAACACCATGAATTCAAAGACTCATCGTCAACAATTATGAGATATTTTTATTTTTCAGCAAGAGTACACACTTCTTTCACCCAAAGGAAGGAAGGGCATCCTGCCTTTAGGGCAACACTAAGACTAAAATAATATACTAAGGGCAACACTAAGACTAAAATAACACTAAGACTAAAAAAAATATTTGCTCATCATTCAAGATGATAGCTGGATTTTGCATTAGCCTCAAGCCAGTTTAGTTTTTTTAAAAACCTCAACTAAAAATTTCTTTATTCAGATAGTATAGGTCATGAACTATCTGAATAAGAAATTGCTATACTAGTCTTTTAAATGCTACCTTATGATAAAAATGTCCACTCTAAAGAGTCCTTACAAAATGAAAGCAGAAAATAATGAAATTATTGCAGGAAGAGGAACTCCTTCCTTCCAGGGCCAGAAACTGGGCTCTTGTCTAACACTCAGAAATGAATGGTCCAAGGAGACACATGTGCTGACAAAGCAAGAGATTTTTGGGGGGGAAAGGGCCCCTGGGTGGAGAGCAGTAGGGTAAGGGAACCCAGGAGAACAGCTCTGCCACATGGCTCTCAGTCTTGGGTTTTATGGTGATGGGATTAGTTTCCTGGTTGTCTTTAGCCAATCATTCTTACTCAGAGTCCTTCCTGGTGGTGCACGCCTTGTTCAGCCAAGATGGATGCCAGTGAGAAGGATTCTGGGAGGTGGTCGGACATGTGGTGTCTCCTTTTGACCTTTACTGAATTCTGCCAGCTGGTGGTGGCTTATTAGTTCTGTGTTCCTTACCAGGACCTCCTGTCATAAAACAACTCATGCAAATGGTTACTATGGTGCCTGACCAGGGTGGGCAGTTTCAGTCAGTAACTAACAATATTATGAATTTTTTCTTAGATAGTAAGCTATTTATTTTATATATTTATTGGGTATTTATTGTATATGATTTTATATATTGTATATGGTTTTTCCTGTGGTCATGTATGGATGTGAGAGTTGGACTATGAAGAAGGCTGAGCACCGAAGAATTGATGCTTTTGAACTGTGGTGTTGGAGAAGACTCTTGAGAGTCCCTTGAACTGCAAGGAGATCCAACCAGTCCATTCTGAAGGAGATCAGCCCTGGGATTTCTTTGGAAGGAATGATGCTAAAGCTGAAACTCCAGTACTTTGGCCACCTCATGCGAAGAGTTGACTCATTGGAAAAGACTCTGATGCCGGGAGGGATTGGGGGCAAGAGGAGAAGGGGACGACAGAGGATGAGATGGCTAGATGGCATCACTGACTCGATGGACGTGAGTCTCAGTGAACTCCAGGAGTTGGTGATGGACAGGGAGGCCTGGCGTGCTGCGATTCATGGGGTGGCAAAGAGTCGGACACGACTGAGTGACTGATCTGCTCTGATTGTATATGAAACACTATTGTACATCCCTGGTAGAATGCAAAGATGAATAAGGCACAGTTCCTGTTCTCAAGGATTGGATAATGTATGTGGAAGGGGGTGAAGGTGGAGACTAGAGGCTAGGAGTTTGTTAAATATAGTAGTTCAGTCCAGTTCAGTTGCTCAGTCATGTCCAACTCTGTGACCCCATAGACTGCAGCACACCAGGCTTCCCTGTCCATCACCAACTCCCGAGCCTACTCAAACTCATAGTCCATCGCATCGGCGATGCCATCATGTAGGTGAACCAGCCTCAAAATCCAAAATGTATGTCTTGCTGCTGCAGTGTTGGTTTTGTTTTGGTATGAGCCATTGTAAATTCCCGTTCCATGCTCAGTAATAAAAGTCATATCCAGAAAAGCAACAAACAAAAACAACAAAATAAAATAGACTACATACATATCCTTGTAAACAGGTGTTCATAATAAATAGTACTGGTGGAAATAAATGCCACACTTGTGAGTCTGGAGATTAAGGATGCTAGCAGTCTATGTCTAACTTCTTGTTTAACTTTGAACTAACCATTTAACCTCCTTGAACCGCAACTTCTCCATCTTTGATATGGTGTTAATGTCTACTAAAAGGAATTTCGGATGACAAAAATAATATTTGCATATTTAATGAATTCTACTGGCTAAGGTTTAAGTGATTTCAAGTTCGACATGCATCATCGGACACTGTGTTCTATGTAAACAGCATTCCCTGGAGTTATGTGTTTCAGCATACTGGGTGAAATCCTTTCCTGAGAGATCAAACTGGAATTCAAACCCACCAGTCTGGTTTGAGGATTCATGGTCTTAACCACTGAGTGACACTGCCTCTCAGGTTAAAGAGGAGATGATGCTAATGGGCATATTGAAAGTGCTGAAAATACTGGAGTATTGAGATTAAAGCCTAGGTACTTCATAGTTTTGCATGGCAGAGAAAAACCATCCCATATAAGGGTTTCAAGACTTCCAATATTTTTTTTTTCAAGGCTTAGTCCAGTTTATTTCAAGACTTGGTCCCCCAAGTTCTTAAAGAAACTTCCTCATTAATAAAAGATCGCCAAGTCTCAACTGAATGTAACCGTATGGAACCCAGGATGCTGGGATATTGTATCTCAGGTAGGATGGATGTAATGGGTTTCCCTATCCACAGGACCATGAAAGGATGAAGTGCCTCTGACTGGGCCATTCACTGAACTGTAAGTGACCTAATTTTTTAACACACCCTTTTATTCTTTGTGTAATAAAATGAACATATAAGGACAGTACAGACAGAGTGATTATTTTTTTTTTTTTTTATTCTTCCAATTTTATTTTATTTTTAAACTTTACATAATTGTATTAGTTTTGCCAAATATCAAAATGAATCCACCACAGGTATACATGTGTTCCCCATCCCGAACCCTCCTCCCTCCTCCCTCCCCATACCATCCCTCTGGGCCGTCCCAGTGCACCAGCCCCAAGCATCCAGCATCGTGCATCGAACCTGGACTGGCAACTCGTTTCCTACATGATATTTTACATGTTTCATTGCCATTCTCCCAAATCTTCCCACCCTCTCCCTCTCCCACAGAGTCCATAAGACTGTTCTATACATCAGTGTCTCTTTTGCTGTCTCATACACCGGGTTATTGTTACCATCTTTCTAAATTCCATATATATGCGTTAGTATACTGTATTTATGTTTTTCCTTCTGGCTTACTTCACTCTGTATAATAGGCTCCAGTTTCATCCACCTCATTAGAACTGATTCAAGTGTATTTTTTTTAATGGCTGAGTAATACTCCATTGTGTATATGTACCACAGCTTTCTTATCCATTCATCTGCTGATGGACATCTAGGTTGCTTCCATGTCTTGGCTATTATAAACAGTGCTGCGATGAACATTGGGGTACACGTGTCTCTTTCCCTTCTGGTTTCCTCAGTGTGTATGCCCAGCAGTGGGGTTGCTGGATCATAAGGCAGTTCTATTTCCAGTTTTTTAAGGAATCTCCACACTGTTCTCCATAGTGGCTGTACTAGTTTGCATTCCCACCAACAGTGTAAGAGGGTTCCCTTTTCTCCACACCCTCTCCAGCATTTATTGCTTGTAGACTTTTGGATCGCAGCCATTCTGACTGGTGTGAAATGGTACCTCATAGTGGTTTTGATTTGCATTTCTCTGATAATGAGTGATGTTGAGCATCTTTTCATGTGTTTGTTAGCCATCTGTATGTCTTTTTTGGAGAAATGTCTATTTAGTTCTTTGGCCCATTTTTTGTTAAAGCTTCATTTTAATAACTTCAACCTAATAACATCATGGGCTGGTCAGGGAAAATAATGAATGCTCATCCATTCATCCATCCACCATTCACTCAAAAGACAGTGGTTGCATTTACCACATGCCAAGCACATTCTAGGTTCTAGACTTCAAAGGTGATTGAGAAATGTCCTAGTACTCAGGGAGCTATAATTTGATGAGGGGGAAGGGACAAATCAAAAGGTAACTAAGACTTTTTGACAAGGGCCAAAACAAAAGAAGGACTCATGTGAGATGGGAACACAGAGGACCGAACAAATGACCTACGGAGGCACAAAAGTCTTCATAGAAACAAGGACATCTGATGTGGGTCTTAAAGGGTATCTGCAATCTATTTAGAAGGGTCATTCTTTCATCATTATTTAATAGATGTGGCTTTATGCAATGATGTATGGATAATTTAAATTTTAAAATTTTTATTGGAGTGTATTTGCTTTACAATGTCATGTTAGTTTCTGATGTAGTGAATTAGTTATATATCTACATATATGGGAGCTTCCCAGGAGGGGCTAGTGTTAAAGAATCTGCCTGCCAATACATGAGACACAAGAGATGAGAGTTCGATCCCTGGGTTGGAAAGATCCCCTGAAGGAGGGCATGGCAACCCATTCTAGTATTCTTGCCCAGATAATCCCATGGAGAGAGGAGCCTAGCAGGCCACAATCCATAGCATCATAAAGAGCTGAACATGACTGAAGCGACGTAGCACACATGCATACATATACACCCTGTTTTTCAGATTTCCTTCCCACTTAGGTCACCACAGAGAATTAAGTAGAGTTCCCTGTGCTATACATTAGTTACCTATTTTATATATAATAGCATATATATATGTATCAATCACAATATCCTAGTTCATCCCCCACCTTGGAATTCACACGTTTATTCTCTATAGCTGTTTCTCTAATTCTGCTTTGCAAATTAGTTCATCTGTACCATTTTTTTAGATTTCAATATAAGCGATATTAAGCCTTTGACTGTGTGGATCACAATAAACTGTGGAAAATTCATAAAGAGATGGGATACCAGACCACCTGACCTGCCTCTTGAGAAATTTGTATGCAGGTCAGAAAGCAACAGTTAAAACTGGACATGGAACAGCAGACTTGTTCAAAATAGGAAAAAGACTACGTCAAGGCTGTATATTGTCACCCTACTTATTTAACTTATATGCAGTGTATATCATGAGAAACTCTGGGCTGGATGAAGCACAAGCTGGAATCAAGATTGCTGGGAGAAATATCAATAACCTCAGATATGCACATGACACCACCCTTATGGCAGAAAGTGAAGAGGAACTCAAAAGCCTCTTAATGAAAGTGAAAGGGGAGAGTGGAAAAGTTGGCTTAAAGCTCAACATTCAGAAAACTAAGATCATGGCACCCAGTACCATCACTTCATGGCAAATAGATGGGGAAACAGTGGAAACAGTGGCTGACTTTATTTTTCTGGGCTCCAAAATCACTGCAGATGGTGACTGCAGCCATGAAATTAAAAGACACTTACTCCTTGGAAGGAAAGTTATGACCAATCTCAGTTGTTGGTCAGTTCAGTTCAGTTCAGTTCAGTTGCTCAGTCATGTCCGACTCCTTGCGACCCCATGAATCACAGCAGGCCAGGACTCCCTGTCCATCACCAACTCCCGAAGTTCACTCAAACTCATGTCCACCAAGTTGGTGATGTCATCCAGCCATCTCATCCTCTGTCGTCCCCTTCTCCTGTCCCCAATCCCTCCCAGCTTCAGAGTCTTTTCCAATGAGTCAACTCTTCTCATGAGGTGGCCAAAGTACTGGAGTTTCAGCTTCAGCATCAGTCCTTCCAATGAACACCCAGGACTGATCTCCTTTAGGATAGACCGGTTGGATCTCCTTGCAGTCCAAGGGACTCTCAAGAGTCTTCTCCAAAACCACAGTTCAAAAGCATCAATTCTTCGGCACTCAACTCTGTTCACACTCCAACTCTCACATCCATACATGACCACTGGAAAAACCATAGCCTTGACTAGACAGAATTTTGTTGGCCAAGTAATATCTCTGCTTTTCAATATGCTGTCTAGGTTGGTCATAACTTTCCTTCCAAGGAGTAAGCATCTTTTAATTTCATGGCTGCAACCACCAGATGCAGTGGTTTTGGAGCCTAAAAAAATAAAGTCTGATACTGTTTCCACTGTTTCCCATCTATTTCCCATTGTGGGATGGGACCAGATGCCATGATCTTCATTTTCTGAATGTTGAGCTTTAAGCCAACTTTTTCACTCTCCTCTTTCACTTTCATCAAGAGGCTTTTTAGTTCCTCTTCACTTTCTCCCATAAGGGTGGTGTCATCTGCATATCTGAGGTTATTGATATTTCTCCTGGCAATCTTGATTCCAGCTTGTGCTTCTTCCAGCCCAGCATTTCTCATGATGTACTCTGCATAGAAGTTAAATAAGCAGGGTGACAATATACAGCCTTGACGTACTCCTTTTCCTATTTGGAACCAGTCTGTTGTCCCATGTCCAGTTCTAACTGTTGCTTCCTGACCTGCATATAGGTTTCTCAAGAGGCAGGTCAGGTGGTCTGGTATTCCTATCTCTTTCAGAACTTTCCAGTTTATTGTGATCCACACAGTCAAAGGCTTTGGTATAGTCAATAAAGCAGAAATAGATGTTTTTCTGGAACTCTATTGCTTTTTTGATGATCCAGTGGATGTTAGCAATTTGATCTCTGGTTCCTCTGCCTTTTCTAAAACCAGCTTGAACATCTGGAAGTTCGCACTTCACATATTGCTGAAGCCTGGCTTGGAAAATTTTGAGCATTACTTTACTAGCATGTGAGATGACTGCAATTGTGCAGTAGTTTGAGCATTCTTTGGCATTGCCTTTCTTTGGGATTGGAATGAAAACTGACCTTTTCCAGTTCTGTGGCCACTGCTGAGTTTTCCAAATTTGCTGGCATTTAATTGAGTGCAGCACTTTCACAACATTATCTTCCAGGATTTGAAATAGCTCAACTGGGATTCCATCACCTCCACTAGCTTTGTTCGTAGTGATGCTTTCTAAGGCCCATTTGACTTCACATTCCAGGATGTCTGGCTCTAAGTCAGTGATCACACCATCGTGATTATCTGGGTCATGAAGATCTTTCTTGTACAGTTCTCCTGTGTATTCTTGCCACCTCTTCTTAATATCTCCTGTTTCTGTTAGGTCCATACCATTTCTGTCCTTTATCAAGCCCATCTTTCCATGAAATATCCCCTTGGTATCTCTAATTATCTTGAAGAGATCCCTAGTCTTTCCCATTCTGTTGTTTTCCTCTATTTCTTTGCATTGATCGCTGAGGAAGGCTTTCTTATCTCTCCTTGCTATTCTTTGGAACTCTGCATTCAGATGCTTATATCTTTCTTTTTCTCCTTTGCTTTTCACTTCTCTTCTTTTCATAGCTATTTGTAAGGCCTCCTCAGACAGCCATTTTGCTCTTTTGCATTTCTTTTCCATGGGGATGATCTTGACCCCTGTTTCCTGTACAATGTCCCGAACCTCCATCCATAGTTCATCCAGCACTCTGTCTATCAGATCTAGTCCTTTAAATCTATTTCTCACTTCCACTGTAGAATCATAAGGGATTTGACTTAGGTCATACCTGAATGGTCTAGTGGTTTCCCCCACTTTCTTCAATTTAAGTCTGAACTTGGCAATAAGGAACTCATGATCTGAGCCACAGTCAGCTCCCAGTCTTGTTTTTGTTGACTGTATAGAGCTTCTCCATCTTTGGCTGCAAAGACTATAATCAACCTGATTTTGGTGTTGACCATCTGGTGATGCCCATGTGTAGAGTCTTCTCTTGTGTTGTTGCAAGAAGGTGTTTGCTATGACCAGTGCATTCTCTTGGCAAAACTCTATTAGCCTTTGCCCTGCTTCATTCCATACTCCAAGGCCAAATTTGTCTGTTACTCCAGGTGTTTCTTGACTTCCTACTTCTGCATTCCAGTCCCCTATAATAAAAAGGACATATTTTGGGGGTGTTAGTTCTAAAAGGTCTCATAGGTCTTCATAGCACTATTCAACTTCAGCTTCTTCAGTGCTACTGGTTGGGGCATAGGCTTGGATTACTGTGATACTGAATGGTTTGCCTTGGAAACGAACAGAGATCATTCTGTTGTTTTTGAGATTGAATCCAAGTACTGCATTCCGGACTCTTTTGTTGACCATGATGGCTACTCCATTTCTTCTGAGGGATTCCTGCCCACAGTAGTAGATATAATGGTCATCTGAGTTAAATTCACCCATTCCAGTCCATTTTAGTTCGCTGATTCCTAGAATGTCAACGTTCACACTTGTCATCTCCTGTTTGACCACTTCCAATTTGCCTTGATTCATGGACCTGATATTCCAGGTTCCTATGCAATATTGGTCTTTACAGCATCAGACCTTGCTTCTGTTACCAGTCACATCCACAACTGGGTATTGTTTTTGCTTTGGCTCCATCCCTTCATTCTTTCTGGAGTTATTTCTCCACTGATCTCCAGTAGCATATTGGGCACCTACTGACCCGGGGAGTTCCCCTTTCAGTATCCTATCATTTTGCCTTTTCATACTGTTCATGGGCTTCTCAAGACAAGAATACTGAAGTGGTTTGCCATTCCCTTCTCCAGTGGACCACATTCTGTCAGACCTCTCCACCATGACCTGTCCGTCTTGGGTGGCCCCACACGGCATGGCTTAGTTTCATTGAGTTAGACAAGGCTGTGGTCCATGTCTACATGGCATGGTCCATGGTCAGATTGGCTTGTTTTCTGTAATTATGGTTTCTGTGTGTCTGCCCTCTGATGCCCTTTGGCAACACCTACCATCTTACTTGGGTTTCTCTTACCTTGGACATGGGCTATCTCTTCACGGCTGCTCCAGCAAAGCACAGCCACTGCTCCTTACCTTGGACAAGGGGTATCTCCTCATGGCCACCCCTCCTGACCTTGAACGTGGAGTAGCTCCTCTCGGCCCTCCTGCACCTGAGCAGCCGCCGATCCTTGGACATGGGGTAGCTCCTCTCAGCCACCTCCCCTGACCTCGGGCATGTGGTAGCTCATCTAGGCCGCCGCCCCTGACTTCAGACATGGTGTAGCTCCATGATCAACCTAGACAGCATATTAAAAAGCAGAGACATTACTTTGCCAACAAAAGTCTGTCTAGTCAAGGCTATGGTTTTTCCAGTAGTCATGTATGATATGAGAGTTGGACTATAAAGAAAGCTGAGTGCAGAACAATTGATGTTTTTGAACTGTGGTGTTGGAGAAGACTCTTGAGAGTCCCTTGACTGCAAGGAGATCCAACCAGTTCATCCTAAAGGAGATCAGTCCTAGGTGTTCATTGGAAGGACTAATGTTGAAGGAAGGACTAATGTTGAAGCTGAAACTCCAATACTTTGGCCACCTCATGCAAAGAGCTGACTCATCTGAAAAGACCCCGATGCTGGGAAAAATTGAGGGCAGGAGGAGAAGGGGATGACAGAGGATGAGATAGATGGATGGCATCACCGACTCAATGGACATGGGTTTGGGTGGACTCCAGGAGTTGTTGATGGACAGGGAGGCCTGGCAAGCTGTGGTTCATGGGGTCGCAAAGAGTTGGACATGACTAAGCAACTGAACTGAACTGAACTGAACTGCTTGTTTTCCTCTTTCTGGCTTACTTCACTCTGTATAACACTCTCTAGGTCCATCCGCAACTCTGCAAATGGCATTATTTTACTCCTTTTTATGGATGAGTAATATACCATTATTTCTGTGTATTACTACCACAGCTTCTTTATCCGTTCCTCTATTGATATACATTTAGGTTGCCTCCATGTCCTGACGGCAGTAAACAGTGCTGCAAGGAACACTGAGGGGCATGTATCTTTTTACATTATGGATAGGGCATTCTTTACAGGGAAAAAGATCCCTCTACCCCCACCCCCACCCCCATCACCCCACCAGATTAAGTAAAGCAAAATGGCTTTATCTACTGCTGCTTCTAAAGAATAGGTAAAATCTTTTTTATATTCTAAGATGCTAAATGAACGACTTGGATTAGTTATCATTAGTTAATAAGATTATTAGCTGAGGTCAAAGTAAATATGACACTCTGATATAGTGAAAACAAAGTGGACCAAGCATGGGAGACCTCCTTTAAAATCCCAATCTGTACCAGTTTGTAGTGTAATCCTGGGCAATACAACTGATGTAATGGGAATAATAAAAAAAATTAATTGTAGTTTGAGCTAGAGTGCTAGAATGTATTAAGAATGACTCTTGAGGGAACTTACCTAGTGGTCCAGTGGCTAAGATTCCACGCTCCCAATGCAGGAAGCCAAGGTTTGCTCCCTGGTCAGGACACTGGATCCCATACGCCACAGTGAAGTTTGAAGACCCTGTGTGTCACAACTAAGATCAAACACAGCCAAATAAATAAATAAATATTTTTTTAAAGACTCTTTGGGGAATTCCCTGGCAGTCCAGTGGTTAGGGCTCTGCACTTCCACTTCAGGGGGCAAGGGTTCAATCTCTGGTTAAAAAAAAAAAAGAAAGACTATGGAAAGAAATCCTCATTTAAAATGAAAGAAGGGAGCATTTCTTTCCAAAGAGTCTTTATCATCATCATCATTATTATTATGTCATAAGAACATAGATAAAAGTGCAAAATTTTATTCATTGAACTATAAGCCTTGTTTTCTCAGCAGAGTAGGGCTAGAAGGAGGAGGGGGAAATCATTAATCTTTACACAATGCTCTTCTGTTTAATTTGTTATAAGAAGCGTGTGTTCATGTAGTAATTTAGAAGTCAAAACCAATAAAATATTTTAAAATAATGAAAACAAAAAGAGAAACAATGCTGAGATCCATCAGCATGACAGTATATTGAGGAGTATTACTGAATCCAAGCAGCTCCTGTAATTAAACATATTTTTGTTGTTTAGTTGCTCAGTCGTGTTTGACTTCTTTGCAACCCTGTGGACTGTAGCCCTCCAGGCTCCTCTGTCCATGGGATTTCCCAGGCAAGAATACTGGAGTGGGTTGCTATTTTCTCCTTCAGGGGATCTTCCCAACCCAGGGATCAAACCCACGTCTCCATTGCAGGTGAGTTCTTTTACTGCTGAGCCACCAAGGAAGCCCAGATGAATTTTAATGGAATAGAATAGAAAGGTCTGAAACAGAGCAAGGTAGATCTCAGTATTTCTAATCATTATCGAAAAGTGGGGTTGCTTAAAACAGTACAGAAAGAATGTGTTAGCTCTTTGGGGAAAAAATTGCTTTTTTCCAAAGAAAAAAAGAAGAATCCTCCTGCAATGCAGGAGACCCCAATTTGATTCCTGGGTTGGGAGGATCTGATGGAGAACGGATAGGCTACCCACTCCAGTATTCTTGCCTGGAGAATTTCAAGGACTGTACAGTTGGACACAACCGAACGACTTTCACTTTCACTTTTGGGAAAAAAATAATGTTGAATTGCTCCTGGCCTCTTACACTAAAATAAATATCAGACATATCAAAGAGTTAATTACTTTAAAAAAAGAAAATATAGAAAAGTATTTTTCTGATCTTGAGGTGAAGAGAAGCTTGTTGAGCATAAAGATGAAAACTAATTATAAGAAACAAAATAGTTATGTCTATACAAACATTTAAAACTTCTGTCAGTCAGTCAGTCAGTTCAGTCACTCAGTCATGTCCGACTATTTGCAGCCCCATGGACTGCAGCACGCCAGGCTTCCCTGTCCATCACCAACACCCGGAGTTTACTCAAACTCATGTCCACTGAGTTGGTGATGCCATCCAGCCATCTCATCCTCTGTCGTCCCCTTCTCCTCCTGCCTTCAGTCTCTCCCAGCATCAGGATCTTTTCCAATGAGTCAGTTCTTTGCATTAGGTGGCCAAAGTATTGGAGTTTCAGCTTCAGCATCAGTCCTTCCAGTGAATATTCAGGACTGATTTGCTTTAGGATTGACAGGTACTTCTTGTGTACCTCTTCCCTTTCCTTTATCCATTTAAACTTTAAACACAATTATATACTAGAAGGCAAATGGAAACCTGGAATGATGTTTAAATCATGAAAAACATGAGCACCACAAAATAAAAAGAGCAGAAGTGACAATTCACAGAATAAATACAGATGAACATACAAAATCTGTTTAGTTTCCTTAATGACAAAAGAAATCTAAATTTAAACAAGGAGATACCACTTTTGCTTAGCAAATCGATAATGATTTTTAAAGTTTAACTTGGAAAAGGCTAAAGTAATCCATTCCTAAATGCACGTGAAAACATCCAAGTGGCAGCCATCGCCATCTATTGGTGGCAAGCAGAGGTGACCTGCTGTTTGAGGCATGGCTTTGTTCCTCACCATGAAAGCTTGTGAATTCAAAGTTGAAAGCATAGGAAGGTCTACCTGTGTGGTTTGATGTGTGAGGAAATGACTTTCTCATTCTTTGCTTCGAGAGGGATAAAATGGTACAATCTATGGTACAATGGTACAATCTACATTTAGCACTAGGTATAAAAATCTTTAAAAATATATGTGTACAATTATATATCATATATATGTATACTTCTTTAAAAAAATTCCAAAGGACTGCATCTGGATTAGTAGAAAATCTTTTATAATCCATTTATGTTCATATTAGTATAAGAGAGTGCATGCTATTGTTTAGGTAGAAGATAGTAGAGCTAATATTGGTCAACAAGTCTCTTCTAGAATTGGATCCAGTTTACACACTTCTACAACCAGAAAATTTCCCCTTTATATATCTTTACAACACAGCCAACTTTGTGAACATTGAAATCCATTAGAACCACCAAAATTTATATAAACTCCATATTATAAAACTCAAAGTTTGTGCATACTGTTTTAAATGAGTCAGTTAATATAAAATTATGGGCTTCCCTGGTGGCTCAGATAGTACAGAATCTGTCTGCAATGCAGGAGACCCAGGTTTGATCCCTGAGTCAGGAAGAGCCCCTGGAGAAGGGAATGGCAAGCCACTCCAGTAATCTTGCCTGGAGAATTCCATGGAGAGAGTCTATAGTCCACGGGGTCGAAAAGTTGGACATGACTGAGCAACTAACAAAATACTTCAGTGAACATACTTTCCAATTAATACTTTCCCCAACTGAGATTATTTATTATAATTTCATATTATAATATAAATATTGTATTATATATTTATGAAAGTGTTCGTTGCCCAGTCATCTCCTACTGCCATTCCCTTCTTCAGGGGATCGTCTCGACTCAGGGATCAAACCCAGCTCTCCTACATTGCAGGCAGATTCTTTACTATCTGAGCCACCAGGGAAGCCATGAAGTATGGAACAGCAGAGGAAAAAACAAAAGGGAAAAATCTACCTATCAATAGCACATCTGTTAAATAAATAAGCTCAATCTGATGCAGTCACTAAAATGGTTATGTATACATCTCTGGAAGGTGGAATTATAAATGTTATTATTTTCTTATTTTCTTGTGAGTGTGTGTTATATGTTTCATAGTTGCTTCCAGAAGCACATACAAGCAGTATATAGCTGCAGTAATCAGCGAGAAAAATTCTTGAAAAATAGCTGTAGTAGTGGGCAGGAAAGGAAAAATCTACTGATTTGCCAAGTTCTTGAACTCAGTGTAATAGGTGAAAGTGACAGAATCAAGTTGCTAAAAGGTAGAAGCAAGGACCTGGTTGATATTGTTTTTAAATTTTAAATCGACTCAATTCTTTTGAGAGCACTTTGGAATAAGAACTGTATAAATGCAAGGTGATGGCTCCCCCATGGCTGTTCAGGGCTGCCTTCAGCTGTCCTAGGCTCCCTACAGGTCCTCTAGACTCTCTGTTCCCCTCTGCCCCAGGCTGGATCTCTGCTTCTCTCCAATCGATTTTACGTTAAGTCTCCAGCATCCATTGAAGGGAAAAGGAGAAGAGGGCTGCAGAGAATGAAATGGTTAGTGAACATCACTGACTCAGTGGATATGAACTTAGGCAAACTTAAGCAATAGTGCAGGACAGGGAAGCCTGGCATGCTGCAGTCCATGGGGTTGCCAAGAGTCAGACACAACTTAGCAACTGAACAAGAACCAGTATCTGTGCCCCTTGTCTAGCTGCCTCTGTGAAACTTAAAAACCCTCGCTACTCTCCTACATGTCTTTAATTCGAATTTCAAAGCCTGTTTCCTCTAAAAAGTTTTCAGTTTGCCTAACTATTCTGTGCTAATCCATTAGGACAGTCTGTGATCTTGAATAAGTTAAACTGTGAATCAGTTTTGCTACAAAATGAGAATAAAAAAAAAGAATAAAAAAAATGAGAATAACATGAGTACCAATATCACAAGGTTGTTGTGATGTTTAAATGAATTCGTACATGTAAAATACTTAAAATAATGCCACAAGATATGCTGGTTATTCTTATTATTTAGCAATTGTACTTATTTTACTATTTTTCCAGAATCTATTCTATAAGCACTGGCTAAACAAAGTTAATAGGGTTCTTTATGGCAAAATTAATAGAATGTGTACTAAGTATGAATGAGAGAGAGAGTGTGTGGTGAGTTTTCCAAATTTTCACTTAAAAAGGAAACATCTCTGGATCCCTTTCTAAAGCATCTCAAGGAATGGTTCTTTTGGAAAGGTTAATTTATTTCTTTATCATAGATGTCTTTCTCCTCCCCCATCCCCCACCTCCCCCTTCACTTGTACTCAGTAAATTGAGTTCAAGGACCTGGTTGCTATTGTTTTTAAATTTTAAATCAACTCAATTCTTTTGAAAGCACTTTGGAATAAGAACTATATAAATGTAAGGTGATGGCTCCTTTCTAAAGGGTTTGCATTTCTGAGACATGAAAACTTTCTTTCCTGCCTTGTACAAGTTTGAAACAAATTTTTACTGAATGGAAGAAAGAACAGATGAATACAGGGGGAAAAAAAAACTCTTCCATAGTCTAAAATAATGAACAAATTTTTACTGAATGGAAGAAAGAACAGATGAATACAGGGGGAAAAAAACTCTTCCATAGTCTAAAATAATGAATTAAACTAGTCATTTTGAAGAGCTGACTAATGTGGTGGTTCTAGGAAGGGAGGCTGCATTCTAATATGAAGTGGGTGTACTACTATATATACAAATACATATATATCATTATATATATAAATACTACTGTGTGCTTTCAGAAATTTAAGTGGAGAAAAGTTCAGGAATAACTTGGAAATCGTGTCATAAAAGCCATACAGGTGCAGATATAGAGCCGGTTTCGGCAGTGATCTTGGCTATCGGCTCTCTTTGGGTTCTTGGCATGTTGAGATCGATGAAACAGAACCTCCTACTGATTTGCAGTTGTTGGGGGGCACGTGCAGCTGATCCAGGCTGGTAAGCTTGGAGGCTCACCCAGTCCTCACTTGACAGTTCACTCTTGTTCCACTCATGGGTAGGCTCTCTGGTCCTCTGACCCTTGGTCACCCAAACAATGGTGTTTACACCCAGGATGGGAGCTTTATCTAAATTACAGGATGCTCAGGACTGCCTGCCTTTTGCAGATGATGGATGTAGATTAGCCGATCTAAACAATTACTTAAGGAACAATCTGATCCCTGGTGACAATTACGGCATCTTGCCGACAGCTGTGGTGACAGCACACGGACAGTAAAACTACCCCTCACTGAAATCAAGAAACTGGGTCTTTCTGATTTACAAGCAGGCTTCTTTGGTTTTGGTTTTGGGGTTTTTCTTTGTATGGGCTCTTAAAAGACTTTAAAATGACTGAAAGGATCACTGCGTAGTAGAAATGCCTGCTGCATAGTGGAAAATGTAGAAATAGCAACTTATAAATATTAGCTGAATTGTTTCTCAGATCTGACTCTTGGGAAGATTAAGCTGACAAGAGGAAACAAAGAAAACTGACACTTAATACTTTCTCTGAAATAAGTCAAATTTAAAATGTAAGTCAAGATATTTCAGAGACAGTATGTGTGGGGACACCACACCCCACACACACCCCCACCCCGTCTTTTAGCTTTCCTAACTGTGAAAGTGATCTGAAGCATACAGAACTACACTTTTAAACCTTCACTAAAGTTTTAGAACAACAGCATTTAGAGAAAATACTTTATTTCAGGGTTCTAGAAATCCTAAGATGCCAACACAGTAACTACTTTTTTGCTACCACTCTCAAAAAGGAAACATTTTAATTATAAATGCTCTGAAGACAGAATTAATTTTTTTTTAATTTAAACACTTTGGTATGTTTACACAGGATCTTTTCCCAATTCCCTCATCAATTGAATAAGCCTGTGGATGTTCTCCAAACTGACTCCTTCCTTACAGAAAAGAACACATTTCTCCAAAAAGGATTTTGAAGAATGTGTCCAAAAATCTTAAATCCCTTCTTCCCCATGAGAAAAAAATGGGGAGGGAATCAGGACATGGATTTCTATTTCAACTCTCCTTTCTTAGATCTTTGAATTACAGGATATTAAAAATAAACCTAGAAGACACGGCAATGAATTTTTGGAGCAGCTGGAAAAGAAGCCATAAAACGAGTGATTACAATCAGCAAAGTGTGATAACAGCTGAACGCATTAGACCCATCCTTAAAAAGCCAGGCCCCACCCTCTTCCCCTCTTGGACCTTTTTGATAGAGAAGGGGATGTCATACAATACAATCCAAACACGTTCTCTGTCCATATTGGGTTAAGAAAATATAGCGCTGGTCGTGGTCCCCAAATGACAGACATCCACAGATGCAGAGCGGACGATTCTCCTGTGCAGCTCATTCCACCAGGCAGAGTCTGTGAGGGAAGCACCCACCTGCACCAGGATCTGGCCTGGTGACTATAAAAAAACAAATCCTTCACCGTGGTCACTGCTCTCTAGAAACATAGATAATTCTTCTTTGCCCATCTTCCTTTGGCAATGACAGTAAACGGAAAAGTCCTAAAAGTATGTAGCTTTTGCTGCTTTCAGGAGAGTTGTCAATTAAGAGTCTTGTACCTCTTTCTATAAAGCTTTTAAATATTGACCTGTAGAAGAAATGCCTTTTTTGATGTATGAATATAACATTACAATCTCCCAAGTTGTTATCACAATGCATTCAAAAGTTATGTAAATCACAGTGGGAAAAAAAGATGAAATTGGGTTTGATAAAACCAGTTGTAAGATTTTGAATTATCTGCTCTAAACTGGATTTGTTAATTATAACAGCCTTAGCAAGAAAATTTTACATTATGAAAATCCTCTTTTATTTTCTTACAGGTTAATATTTTTAAAAGTAAAGGTTTTTCTTTGATAGAAAATGATGACTATGACATATGTAAACAGAAAGTCAAAACAGACTATGCTTGAATACCTCGGAAAAAATGCATGCCTAAATATAGAGAATTTCAAAGCAGATACCATATGCTTAACTCCATATCCAAACATAACCTTTTATATCTTCGGGTTTTTTCCCATTATTTTGAGATCATAGACAAATGTCTTCTGTACTTACCAGCCTTCATGTGGGGAATTCATTTTCATGCACAAAATTAAATACATGATCCTCTCAAAAAGAATGGCACTTTCTTGGTTTACGGGCAAAAGTTTTTCCCAGGATAGATCTTGGTTTCCCTTTAAAATCCAAATATTTCTGTAAAAAGTAACATAAAGCATCAACATTTAAATACTAAAGTAGTTTTAATATTCCTGATTTGTTGAGTATGAAATCTGACATAAATAGAAATATTAACAAATAGTTCCAGAGGTGATTTTTATATTTCTAGAAACATAGCATCTCAAAAGTGATCCAGGTAGGTCTGGTACCATTTACTGTCATTAGGGAGCTTAACATCCAGACAAAAAGGGAATAAAGTGTCCATAGCAAATCAATTTTATATCATATAAGCTTATATTGATCTAATACTGCATAAAAATGTTTTTTTTAAAAAACTTTGAAAAGATCAGATATATTATTTTTCTACTAAAAAATAAAAAAAAACTTCCTTAAAAATTTAAAACCAGTTGCTTGATGCCGTGAAAATTTTATTACAGTAGTTATTAAGCCATTATTTAGAAAAATAGAAGACAGCTGGCCAAATGATTGATTAACAAACAAGTTGTTAAAACAATCATGAAATAGCCATCAGCAATCAGATATTTTTTAGAGTATTTAATAATGTGGGGAACTGCCCATGAAATGTTATTAAGTAAAACAAATAAGATGGAAAATGGTAAATATAGCACAATCCAAAGTATGCGTATGGAAGAATATTTTCCTGTTGAGGATGGAAGACGCTGATGGCTGACCAGACCACTGTCTTTAAGAAGGCTCCATTTTGAAATGAATCATATGTATTTTTGTAGCTGTGAACCTTATCCTCTATGCTTCTTTCCCTTTGATAATGGAGCTCTCCTTTTTCCCTCTGCATAAAGTAATATATCTGCCCTGTAAAACAATAAAAATGATTGAGATTATTGGGGGAACAGAGTTTAAGTTGTAGTTTATTCTAAGACTCTGCATGTTTCTTTGATACCTCTCAAAGGGTGTATGTAGTCCATGGTGTCCAAAAAAAAATAGCTGCTAGCCTGAAATCTTCATTATTTAAAATACACCTTTCTTCTTTTATCATTAAAAAAAATACACAGCAACTCTGACTTCAGTAATAGCTTTCAGTCTCTTTGGATCACTAGTTTTTAAAACCGTGTTGTATGGCATAATTTATTTAAAAGTTTAAGGTGGATCTCTGGGAAGTTAGATATAGAAGGCTTTTTTGTTTTTTAATCTAAAATATTTTCAGGAAAAAAATTAATTCTAACTTTGAAATTATAGGTACTATTTTTATCCAAAACCTTCATTTCTATCACCTGTATAAACATACTTGGGATAACTAAGTATACAAATGTCCAATGATTTCTAATTACTTTGTTATTTTCATCAGTGCTGTACGGTCCATGAGTTTTTACTCTCTATATTTTACATGTACAGCGAGAAAGAGCTAGAAGAGAGCTAAAGAAGGTTCCGCAGCCTACAATAGCGCAAGGAAACGAGGGTGGGCAAATCTGGGCCTTAGAGCGCCACCCCATGGTAAACTGTGCGAAGGGCACCCCTGGGTAGGCTCTGCTCTTTCAAAGTTCTCTTAGCCATGGAAACGGAAAGGAGCGTCTGTTCACTGTATTTATTCAAAACGTAAGCAATTCTAAATAACTTACTTTCTCTGCGCTGGTGGCTGAGCAGTTGCTGAATATAGGAAACTCTTTGAATACTTCGAATTCTAGCTTAAAGGACATCTTTTCTTTTTTGCAGGTAGAATAGACAATGTGTCAGAATTTCAGTAAATAAATATTGCCACAACAAAGAAAGCCTTGTGAGCTTGTGTTACCAGATTCACTCTCACAAAAATTCTAGTTTAATGATCAGTTTGGATACCTAAAATTAGTCTTCATAATGTTTCTTGCCTTGCAAAAGAATCGCTAGTTTTGCTAAAATTGCCAAAACCAATAAACCAGAGTATATGTGATAAACGTTTTGGGGTATTAAAAAAGAATTTGAAATGTGTGACTCGTTAGATTTTTGGATAAGAGAAATTAGGAACAAAAAGCAAGCAATTGTGAATTACATTCTTGCATGGATTAAAAAACAATTTTTTTAAAAACAGATCACCACCATTTTCATTCCAGTGATCTCTTATATAAAGTAAAAAGAAACATTACCTTTCCAGTATTCATTCCAAAATTACTTTTTTAGAGGAAAAGGGAAGACTATAACTGAAATTCTACTTGCCATTTTTAAAATCTGCATTAGCAGAATAAAAATGTTTTAATCACCTTGACTTAAAGGCTGTTCGTTTACATTAGCTGTTTTAAATGCTCTTCTGTTGTTACTTTCTCGCAAACAATGGGGAAAGTCCATTTGCAAATTAACAAGCCCTGGCAGAGGCATTTCTTCAGGCAATTCCCAAGGAAGGGAATTGGGACGAGGGGCCAGATTTCGGAGTCTAGGTCCGCATTTCTGGAGCCACACACTCCCATTTTTTCCAAAGTTATCTTCCAGTTGACTCTACAAATGGCTTTTGCAGGCATTATTGGGGTGAAAACAGCAGCACTTGGTAAGGGGTGGGGGGGGAGTGTAAACTCTGTAAGAAAAGAAAAAGCTAAAATGCATGGAAAATTGGACAGGAAGACTAGTTAAATGGCGTTTTACTGCCCATACTCTAACCTTCTCTTCCAACTGCCATTTTACTCATCTCTCAGGATTTCTCTTTTTCCGAATTGGTAATTCAGTGGTAAAGAATCTGCAGGCAGTGCGGGACACACTGACCTGGGTCGGGAAGATCCCCTGGAGAAGAAAATGGCAACCCGCTCCAGTATTCTTGCCTGGAAATATTCCATGGACAGAAGAGCCTAGCAAGTTACAGTCCATGGGGTCGCAGAGTCAGACACGACTTAGTGAATAAACAACGACAATAAGGCATGTTTACTGAACGGAGGAGCTATTTGCTTACGGTGCTGTGTCCTCACCCCTGAAGAGAACTTCTCTTGTGTTCTAAAAATGGAATTTGAAAATTTTCAACTTAAAGATACTACGTGTTAAGGTAACTGTTGTTTAATGATTGAAAAATAAGGGTACAAATCAGGTGTACTGTTCAAATAAAAGATCATATTAAATAAATAGAAGAAAAAAATTGTTTTTTAAATACTTCATTGTCCAAGTTAACTCAGTTATATTTTTAAATTATAGATTATAGCTTATATAGAGAAGAATATACTGTATGAAACAATTAATTATTAGTTAATAATAAAAGGTGGGACGATCAACTGATAAAGAAATAGAACATTGCTCTACTTTAGAGGGCCTCAGCTGCCTTTTCTTCGGTATATTAACTCCCTTCCCAAAAATATAACTTTATCCTGACTTCTGTGATATTCATTCTCTTGGGTTATTTTTAAATGTAGTTTTACTATCTATGTAAGTATAAAGTGAATGATTTTACCTGTTTTTATTCATCTCCTCTAGGATGGAAATTTTAGAGTTCATACTCCCACCTCTTTCTCCTGGCCAAAAGATTTAAATTTCCCAGGATCCATGGCCCCTTCCCAAGCCAACTTCAGTTTCCTTAATTCTAGTTGATTCTGAGGTTCTTGGGCTGTTAATGACAGAGTGCATGTACATAGCTAACAACCAGTGCATTCTATGGATGCTCCAAAATTGCCAGCCCTGGGTGTAGCCTAATGTGTAGGAAAAGTGGGTGGACAGATATGTTGTGTGTTTCAAGGGACCAAGCCCCCTCATTCAGTCATTTCAACATATGTCTCAAAATCAAGTTAGTGCCTTAATGCTACAATTTGGGACTTTATTGCTTTGGCATAAGGTTGTGTTTTGAAAACAAACTGATCCTGGGATGGGCATCCTAATCTACTTTATCAATTATATATCCTTCATAGTAAAAGAAGGCACTTCCCAGGTTATACTGGTGGTAAAAAACCTGCCCACCAATGCAGGAGATGTAAGAGACACATGTTTGATCCCTGGGTCAGGAAGATTCCCCTGGAGAAGGAAATGGCAACCCACTCCAGTATTCTTGCCTGGAGAATCCCATGGACAAAGGAGCCTTGTGGGCTATGGTCCATAGGATTGCAAAGAGCTGGACATGACTGAAGTGACTTAGCGTAATGAAAGAAGGTCCTCGACTGATTTCTGGAATCATGTTTTCAGAGAGGACAAGGGGAGATGATCAGGACCGATGGGATCATTGACAGGACCTCTTGAAGACTTGCATTTGAAGACTGTAGTCAAGCCAGGTAGAAAAGAATACTGCATTAAATACTATGTGCTTGTTAGCAGGGGCCCACGGGGTTTAAGTTTTTGGATGGTGGTAGACTTCACTTTCACTTTCATGCATTGGAGAAGGAAATGGCAACCCACTCCAGTGTTCTTGCCTGGAGAATCCCAGGAACGGGGGAGCCTGGTGGGCTGCCATCTATGGGGTCGCACAGAGTCAGACACAACTGAAGCGACTTAGCAGCAGCAGTATTTGATAGTGATATATGCTGGCTTCTTGAGGCAGGTGTCACTATACTAAGTTTTCCTCCCACATTTCTTCTGGAGTTTTGCTGAGAGAGGAAATCTGTACACCATGGAGGTCAGTGTGTGAAACAGTGTTGGAAGAAAATAACTGAAAGAAGAGTCTGCTAATTCTCTGAACAGCCCAACCTAGTAAACATCACCTATACTAACACTCTGAGAGCTCTTGCAAAAAATGGCAAGTTGTTTTTATAAGCACAAAGTGTTTAGGAACTTTAGGAAGGGATTCTTCCAGGAATGCAGTGCTCCTCACACTGCCTAAAGCCTTCATATAATTTAGATTTGGAGACAAAAGGTTATGTCTAGATTCAGCCCCATTGCAAAGAGTACTCTTGAATCAAGTAGGTTATGCAGTTTGAGCTTGATTTATCTTGCAAATTTCCATCAAGTCCCACTTTAAACCCTTGTATTGAACTCTGCTCTTGTAGATGAGAATTGGCACAAAGAATTGGCACAGGCAGAAATGGCATGCAGGAGCACTTTGATTTGCACGGGTGAACTGATGAAACAATAAATTCCTCTGTGTTCCTACTGAAGCTGAATCCTGCCTCTGTATCCCCACACAGAATAAATCTCAGAGATTGAGTTTGGGGTGAAGCAGAAAAGAATAGCTTTATTGCTTTGCCAAGCAAAGGGAGCCACAGCGGGGTGCCCTCAAAACTGTGTGTCCCAACCTGGAGGCGTAGTGAGTTTTATAGCAATGGTTCAAAGAGAATATGATCAGCTTGTAGACATTTTTCTGATTGGTTGATCATGAGATAAGTAGGAGTCAGCATCTTTGACCTTCTGGATCCAACAGGTCTTGTGGGCAGCATGTAGTTAATATCTCACAGCTGGTAGGGGTTCAGTATCTGCAAAACAGCTCAAAGATATTATTTATATCACTTAGGGGGAACCAGGACCCTGCCCCAAGGCTGTACTATTGTTTCTTTTGACTGCTTCTCCTTTGTCTCTGCATTCCCTCCCTTCTGTAATTAGCAGCTATAGGAATCTGCCCAGTTGGAACTCAGGAAGGTCATGGAGGCCCAAAGAAGCCTATTTCCTGTAACCAGAAATGGGAGACCCAGAAAAGCTTTTGTGCCCAGGTGCCCCACAGGGTCCTGCTATATACTAGAGTACTAAAGTTGCTAATAGATAAAACCCAACGTTTCTGGATTAATTCAGAAAACCCAGGGTCTCTATGACCAGCCTCCACTTGTGCCCTTATCTCATAGTTCCTAACTTTGCACTTTGGAATCACCTGAAGAACTTTGAAAAATACAGATGTTTGTGTTCTACCCCCAGGGAGTATGACTTGATTGGTCTATAATGCAGTTCAGATTTTGGAATTTTAAAAGATGCCCCCAGTGATCCTGACATGCCATCCAACTCGGGGCCACTGGACTAATCACCCTAGAATTGACTGCATTCTATGGTCTAAATCAAGGATAATAGTGGACGCAAGGGTTTGTTCCCAGCACAGTATGTAATGGATTGAATGGTGACCACCTAGAAAGATGTGTCCACCTCTTAATGAATGTGATTTTTATTTGAAAGGGGTAGTTATTAATTATTAATAAGATGTAATTATTCATAAGGATCTCAAGATGAGGTCATCCTGGTTTACTTGGACACCCTACATTCAGTGACAGGTGTCCTTATAAGTGAAAGGCAGAGGGAGATTTGACATGGAGACAAAAGAAAGCCATCTGAAGAAAGAGGCAGAGATTGGAGTTATGTAGCCAAAGAACTGGGCTTCCCTGGTGTAATGCGTGGGGCACCAGAAGCTGCAAGAGGCAAGGAAGGAGTATCCTCTAGAGTGTTTGAGAGAGTGTGGCCTTGATCATACTTTAATTTCAGACTTTTGGTCTCCATAGCTGTAAGGGAACAGTGCTATATACGTAAATACATACATGCATATATATATATGCTGTGCTTAGTTGCTCAATCGTGTCCCACTCTTCAGTCTATAGCCTGCCAGGCTCCTCTGTCCATGAGGGTTCACTAGGCAAGAATACTGGAGTGGGTTGCCATGCCCTCATCCAGGGGATCTTCCCAACCCAGAGACTGAACCCAGGTCTCCTACATTGCAAGCAGATTCTTTTAATTGTCTGAGTCATCAGGAAAACCCATGAATACCGGAGTGGGTAGCCTATCCCTTCTCCAGGGGATCTTCCCAACCCAGGAATCGAACCAGGGTGTCCTGCATTGCAGGCAGATTCTTTACCAACTGAGTTACCAGGAAAACCCATATATATATATATATATATATATATATATATTTGGACATGCTGCAGAGTTTGCAGGATCTTCCCTGACCAGAGACTGAATCCTCGCCCTGAGCAGTGAAACTGCAGTGTACTAACCACTCAATTACAGAAATTCCCAACAATGTTATTTTAATTCACCTGGTTAGGTGCCATACATGTTGTGGACACCCTGGAAAATTAAGAGCACAGTTTAATTGCTTTACTTCCATGACCTCATGTTCACAAAAGTCCCTATAAGTGAGATATTAGAACTGTCACCATTTTAGAGACGAGGAAACTAAGGCTGAAGAAGACTGAACAGCTTTCCCAGATGCAGAGCTACAGTAGTACAACTAGCATTTAACCTTGACCAGAGCCACAGTAAATGGGATAAAACTGAGAACCTGAGGCTTCCAGAATGATGATGGCCACTTTGACTTGGACCCAGAGAGTCCAAATGTACACTGGTTCCAGCTCCAACTTTCACCCCCCAAGCCAATATGCTCCATTTAAAAAAAATTTTAGACACATTTTGTGTAAGTGATTCTTCTCTGTTCATAAACATAAAAATATGCAGTTAGAATTAAAAAGATATTAAAATGGGAAGAAAGACATTAAAATGCATTTATATTACTGCTGGTATGAAGGTTTTCCAGCCCTTGGGGAGTGGGCACAAGTATGCATGGTCTTTAAAAATCACTAAATCTAGGCTAGATGTCTTAAAACTTGAATTGTTTTTCCAATTCGGTTACTAAGATCTGGAATCTATTGGAGATTACTCAACTTTTCTGTATCTTGGTGTTCTCATCTGTAGAACAGCATGGAAACTCTGCCAGCCTCTCAAGATTTTGTGTGTGAAAATTTTGAAAATGATAAAGTTCTCTACAGGTTTATCATATGACTGTGTTTGCCATGATGATCCTGAAAGCCAAACAGGCTCTGTGATATCAGTAACTATGGAGAGTGGAGAAATTAAATGCCTTCTTTAAGAACTGAGTGAATGGTCAAGAACACTTTGCAATCTACAAAGTCATTAAGTTTTTTAACACTCAACTCCCTAGAGACTCATATGGTTGCTTTAATATGATTAACAATAAAAATAAGCTTATTCGAAAAGAAATTGTCATGATTCTGGTGGTTTGTATAAGAAATGTATTTTTATTGTTTATTTTTCCTACCATACTCAAATCATTCTTCACTCTCATCTATTTTGAACTTAAAAGCCAATAATGATGTTGAGTTCTTAGATAAGTGGAATGCTTTTTCTTTTCATACAGAGACAGCATAATTTCATACACACATACCCAAGCACCCAGAGAAATGGATCTTTAAAATAATTTTAATAATTTTTAATAGTACCAATTGTAATCATAAAAATCAGTAGATAATGTATAATTTTATAGAATACTGATTACAATTCTGACAAAATTTCACTTAATTTAGTTAACAAGAGAAGAGATGGTAGTACATAATTTTATTGATAAAGTCACTCATCTAAAGTAGGATTGGCTTAATATGCTATTGCTTTAAATTAAGATAATTTCCATTAGAGATAACACAGTATCCACAGTTCTATACAATGGAGCTCTAACCTTCCAGTAGAATTACCTAACACGCTATTTAATAGTGTGAGAGAGAAAGGTATGGGAGTAAGATCTATGAATATATGTAGTAGCTCACATTTCTTTATGACACCCTTATAGCATCTGCATGGACTTAAAATTAGAACTAATCTCCCACATTTTTGATGATTTAAACATTTAAAAATAAGCATCAAAAATAAAAATAAGCATCACTGTTAAACAACTGTTTTTATGTGTTTCAAATAACATTTTTCATTTGTGTACAATTCATTTCTTTATCAGATATAACCCCCATTATACAATTTGATGAATTTTTAGCATAAAAAATGATTTTTTTTGGTCATGCGAGAATAAATGCAACAACTTTTAGACTTAATTTGATATAGCAAGATAGGAAATTCTATAGTCACTTTCTCAAGAAACATAGTATTTTTTTTTCCCTTATGCAATCACTTTTCTTGTGCAACATCAGACCTCAGTTCTCTATAGACTAATCCTTCTTTGGGAAATATCCAAATATTTGGCATTCAGAAATCCCTGGAGTGCAGTATGTTCAAACTTCATTAAACATAGGGGCTTTTTCAGAAAGTTATCACAACACAGCAGAAAATAAAAAAGAATATGTTCAGAAACAAACACTGATCAAAACATTACGAAACAAATGCACTCTGATTTTTCTATCTACTTTTAGCCAATAAAAATATGAGAGAACATCATGATGGATGTGGATCAGAACCTATTCTTTTCTTAGATAACACTAGAGTGACTAAATAGATATTCTCAGATCCCTGAAATGATTTAGGTTTTATCACTCTCCGATTTCCATCCAGGAAGTTACAAAAGTATTTCTCTGTGGTTTTGTGAAATACACTATTTGGAAGTCTGAGAGATTCTGTTATTTAACGACCAGTGTTTTTTGGTTAGCTGTGAAATTGCCTGTTGGCATATTCGAGGTCTGGGCTGGATGGTGGATGAAGCGTGAGTTGTGAACTGCGCGGGGTGAAAAAAATTTCATGGTCACGTTTCAGTCTCCTTCATGTGGCACAGGCATTAATTTATGAAACCGCATTTTACTTAAAATCAGGGGGGGAAATCCAATTTTTATGAGAGAATAAATACGCTTTTGGATAACACTCTCTTTCCTGTGATCTGCGTAGGATTTGCTCTCAGGCGTCTTCTCTTTTAGCCGGTTTAAAATTTCAAAGCCTCGCAGTCCTTCTGCAGAACCCCGCGGTCTCCTACGCTGGGCTACCGCACACCTCCATCACCTCCACAGCCTCCTCTTCTGCGAATCGCTGGTCCATGTGCCCCCAGGCATCTTTCAACAATAGTATCAGATTTGCTTGTAGTTCTGAAGTAAATGTTTTCATGGTCTGTCACCTTGATTTTATTAAAGGTGTTGGGACTAAAGCATTACCAGGGGTGAAAAAACTCATATCAAGGTTCTGAAATGTTTGGAATTTATAATCACCAATCTTTCTCAGCCTTATAGCAGTCGTTTTCACATGGGGCGTATCTACAATTAATCAAAAGTTAAAGAAGACATCACAGATGTTCTCAAGTACCTAGCACTTCATTTTTGTGCCTATAATACTTAGATTTTTAGGCAAAGAAGCTAGATTGGGTTTTTTGTTTTTTTTTTTTCAGTTATTTTGGGTAGAGCTTTGCTTTGCTTGCTCTGGTTAGAATCACGTTTTCAGGGTATACACTCCGAGTATGAAAAGTCCTATCAGTGGATGCCAGCCCAAATTTCACAATCTCTTTAAAAGATTCTATCTCCAGAAAAGAGCATGCTAGAAACTGACTTTTATTAAATTTGTATTGACTTTCCAGGTTTTTGCAATAGAGAGGTCTTGCTTTAGTCTTCAGTACTTTGTTACCTTGTAAATGATTGCACATATATTTCTTTAAAAAAAAATTGCTCTATTCTTAAATTTTAAAAAACTGCTTTCATACCTACTACTATATATAAAACAGATAAACAACAAGGACCTACTGTAGGGTGGAGGGAATTATATTCAATATCTTGTAATAAACTGTAATGGAAAAGAATATAATAAAGAATATATCTGTATAACTGAAGCACTTTGCTCTATACCCAAAATTAATACAACCTTGAAAACCAACTGAACTTCAATTAAAAAAAATTTAAAAACCTCTCTAAAATATTTTTAGGGTGAAAATGCAGATTTTGCACAGAGATACATACAACACAGCACAATGTCAGAGCCTAAATGTAACTTTCTTGTTTGCACACTGCCCCTGCCCCCCACCTCTCACGCCTTTTATTTTTTCTTAAAGGAAACATCCCTTGAAAACTGAACTGCTTGGAAGAAATATATACTTTTTAACAACACAGATTCTGAGTTGCTGAGCTAAGTGCAAAATTTAATTAAGTGGCAGGAGCTATCCAGTCCCCACGTGAAGCGCTCGGGGCTGCTGATAGGTGGGTGAAGCAAAACAAGTGTATGTTGCAGGACCCCCGTGCAATGCGGCTGAGTTGTGTGTGGTCCGGGTGGACATTTTTGTCATCCTGTTTGGGAACCAATTCAGGATCTGTTTCTGTTGGCACTTTCCTCCTGTTGTGAATATATTAGTACATTTCTCAAAGTCTCTGCAGACCTGAAAAGCTGGTAATTTAAGCCCTGAGGCTAAGACAGACAGTTTTCCTCCATCGGTTCATGCATGGATGATGGGGATTCTCAGAAAGGAAGAGACGATGTCAAAGCAGAAGAAAGAGTACTGGCCCGCTGCTGTACAGAAGGACCTTGTTGTTTATCCATCCTATATATAATAGTTTGTATCTGCTAATCGAAAACTCCCAGTCCTTTAAGCGACTATATGTTCAAAAAAAAAAAAAAGAGTACTGGCCCAGCTTTAGCTGAGGGCTTCTTATCAGCCTTTTACTTTCTACCATAAATGTTCAAGAATGCTTTATCTCTGGTCTGGAAAAGTTATGAGAAAACCATGCCTTGTGCTCGGGTCCTTCAGCTGATTTCTGAGTCACAGTTTGAAAAATGAGACGAGAAACATAGAGTTTTCCCTAGGCCATAAAACTTCAGATCATTGTGAAAGTCATATTTATGTCTATCCTGATGAACTGGTTTTTGCTTTCTTCATTCTGTGTTCTTTCCTAGAGCCATCTGAAGATTTCACAGTCACCCTGTTATATGGAGCACATGAATGTGCAGTTATGTGAAAGATTCTCTTTCATTAAATAAACTCACGTTTGTATATGACTGTTTTCCTCAAGTGTAAAGAAAAGAAAAGAAAAACTATATAGCTATTCATCTATTTACAAACATATGTCTAATGCATTTAACATAAAATCAAAACTTGTTTTAAATGCACTGAAGTTTCCTTTCATGTCCTACAGACCCCCAAAATTCTGGGATCAAGTGAATGCCAATATTCCTTTTTGTGATGTTTTTGTAGATTTTTGCAAATTTGCATGTAGACTTATTTTATGCACAATGATCTGTACATGTAGATCAACATAATCCTTTATGTTCCAAGAGCCAACAGCATTGGTGAAAAGATACCACATGGGGAAATTTCTTATTTTTCCAAAATGCCTCAGTAAAGGCAGCATGGAACATTCAGGTGTCAGTCCTGGTGGTTCTCTGTATGTTCACTTATGTGAAATTTCGCACTCATTGAAATTAACTATCCACCTGACACCATAAAACAGTACAACCACGACACAAGCCATTCACACCGGCCACATCTGCAAATATTTTTTCCTCTGAATTTCAGTCCCATTAATGAAGATGTGATTGTTTCTCCGTGACCTTTAGCACCCTCCAAATCCTAGGAGACGAGCTGCTTCTCTTCCAACCCGACTGCACCACAGATGTTCCCGCTCACACTGAGTATCTCTTATCTCACGAGGCTCCTGCCTCACCAGCAAAGAGAAAGCTGCCCCCTTCACCAGATTCAGGACTGAAAATGAAGCGTAAATCTTACGGGCTAATAAGCGCGGCAGTTACTTCAATAAAATGTTACTTAAAAGTCAATAGGCTGCACATGTTAAAGACATTAGAGCTGTTAACAGACCGTTGTAAAGTAAGCAGAATCTTTAATAACCTGCGTGCAACATTGAACCATTCCATTTTCAGCTCAGGGCAGGCTTAGCTCTGGCACTGAGGTACCGTATTCATGGTATGAAGTTCTTTTGCATTCTCAGAATTAACAATCCATCAGGGCTGGATCTAGGAAGAAAACCCCATGCCTCTGCGAAAGCTTGAAACTCAGCAGGTCTTGCCTTACCCCTGTTGTGAGCAAGGAGACAAACAGCTTGGTATTTATCATCAGACCTGGTGTCTCAAATGCCTGAATCCCTGACCCTTCAGCCCAAGAAGCAGGAGACACAGATCTGAAGGAACTGAGACTCCTTAACTCGATCCAGTGTGGTCTTCACTAGACCAAACCCAAGGAACACCCTTGAAGCGCACTCTGGAGACCCTGCTGCAGTGTCAAAGAAGGCTAATACTGGGAAGAACAATTAGGCAAAATTAGCTGTGATGCATTTATGACACTTCTTTCTCTCCTGAAGGAAAACGACGTGCTTGTTCTTTTGTCTAAGGAAGCTTCTTTCACCCTCTCTTGAACAGCAGCTACTCTGAAAGATACCTAATCCCACAGATAGAGAACAAATAAAACATTAAGATTGAGCATCTTTTTCCTTAGAGAGGAGTGTTCCCACTGCCTTTTCGATGTTTCTGGGATTCCCTTCATTTACAGAGTATATGGAGAAAAAGGCAATGAAGAGGAAGAGATTTTCTTTCTAGTTAACTTTTAAATTTGACAAGTTAAAAAATCTACAGTCTAAATTATTAAAAGAATGAGAACTGATTAGAAATGCTATTCATAAATTTAACCTAAGTGATAACCTTTTCCTTATGGCAATTCATTTTGTATCCTGATCATTTTCCTTCAAGATGGAATTTCTAGATCTTCCAAATTCTAAACTGAAATAAAGTGATCTCAGTCTAACACTGAAAGAGACATGCTACTAAAAGTAGTAATCATTTGGATTGGGGAGAAAAGGGATAAATCAGAGACTGCATGAAAAGTGAGGATTATTATCAAAAGAGCATGACATCTTTACAGAAATGTTTTACATTTGAAAGTTCTGATAATCTCATCATCCAAATTGTCTGTATTCTTGTTTTTAGTTCAGTTCAGTCACTCAGTTAAGTCTGACTCTGTGACCCCATGGACTGCAGCATGCCAGGCTTCCCTGTCCATCACCAACTCCCAGAGCTTACCCAAACCCATATCCATCGAGTCGGGGATGACATCCAACCATCTCATCCTCTGTTGTCCCCTTCTCCTCCCACCTTCTTATCCAGCACCAGAGTCTTTTCCAATGAGTCAGTTCTTCAAATCAGGTGGACAAAGTATTGGAGTTTCAGCTTCAATATAAGTCCTTCCAATGAATATTCAGGACTGATCTCCTTTAGGATGGACTGGTTGGATCTCCTTGCAGTCCAAAGGACTCTCAAGAGTCTTCTTCAGTACCACAGTTCAAAAGCATCAATTCTTTGGCACTCAGCTTTCTTCACAGTCCAACTCTCACATCCATACATGACAACTGGAAAACCCATAGCTTTGACTAGATGGACCTTTGTTGACAAAGTAATGTCTCTGCTTTTTAATATGCTGTCTAGGTTGGTCATAGCTTTTCTTTCAAGAAGCAAGTGTCTTTTAATTTGGTGGATGCAGTCACCATCTACAGTGATTTTGGAGACCCCCCCAAATAAAGTCTCTCACTGTTTCCATTGTTTCCCCATATATTTGCCATGAAGTGATGGGACCAGATACCATGATCTTAGTTTGGGGAATGTTGTTTCAAGGCAGCTTTTTCACTCTCCTCTTTCACTTTCATCAAGAGGCTCTTGAGTTCTTCTTCACTTTCTACCATAAGGGTGGTGTCATGTGCATATCTGAGGTTACGGATAATTCTCCTGGAAATCTTGATTGCAGCTTGTGCTTCATCCAGCCCAGAATTTAACATGATGTACTCTGCATATAAGTTAAATAAGCAGGGTGACAATATACAGCCTTAACATACTCCTTTCCTGATTTAGAACTAGTCTGTTGTTCCATATCGAGTTCTAACTATTGCTTCTTGACCTGCATACAGATTTCTCAGGAAGTAGGTCAGGTGGTCTGGTTTCCATCTCTTGAAGAATTTTCCACAGTTAGTTGTGATCCACACAGTCAAAGGCTTTGACATAGTCAATAAAGCAGAAATAGATGTTTTTCTGGAACTCTCTTGCTTTTTGATGATCCAGTGGATGTTGGCAATTTGATCTCTGGTTCCTCTGCCTTTTCTAAATCCAGCTTGAACATCTGGGAAGTTCACAGTTCATGTACTATTGAAGCCTGGCTTGGAGAATTTTTAGCATTACTTTGCTAGCCTGTGAGACGTGTGCAATTCTGTGGTAGTTTAAACATTCTTTGACATTGCCTTTCTTTGGGATTGGAATGAAATCTGAACTTTTCCAGTCCTGTGGCCATTGCTGAGTTTTCCAAATTTGCTGGCATACTGAGTTCAGCACTTTAACAGCATCATCTTTTAGGATTTGAAGTAGCTCAACTGTAATTCTATCACCTCCCCTAGCTTTGTTCATAGTGATGCTTCCTAAGGCCCATTGACTTTGCATTCCAGGATGTCTGGCTCTAGGTGAGTGATCACACCATCCTGGTTATCTGGGTCATGAAGATCTTTTTTGTATAGTTCTTGTGTGTATTCTTGCCACCTTTTCTTAATATCTTCTGCTTCTGATAGGTCCATACCATTTCTATCCTTCATTGTGGCCATTTTTGCATAAAATGTTCCCTTGGTATCTCTAATTTTCTTGAAGAGAGCTCTAGTCTTTCCCATTCTATTGTTTTCCTCTATTTCTTTGCATTGATCACTGAGGGGGGCTTTCTTATTTCTCCTTGCTATTCTTTGGAACTCTGCATTTTAATGGGTATATCTTTCCTTTTCTCCTTTGCCTTTGTCTTCTCTTCTTTTCTCAGCTATTTGTAAGGCCTCCTCAGACAACCATTTTGCCTTTTTGCTTTTCTTTTTCTTGGGGATGGTCTTGATCCCTGCTTCCTGTACAGTATCTATGAACCTCCATCCATAGTTCTTCAGGAACTCTGTATATCAGATATAATCCCTTGAATCTATTTCTCACTTCCACTGTAGAATCATAAGGGATTTGACTTAGGTCATACCTAAATCGTCTAGTGGTTTTCCCTACTTTCTTCAATTTAAGTCTGAATTTGTCAATAAGGAGTCCATGATCTGAGCCACAGTCAGCCCCCAGTCTTGTTTTTGCTGACTGTATAGAGTTTCTCCATCTTTCACTGCAAAGAATATAATCAATCTGATTTCGGTATTGACCAGTGGTGATGTCCATGTGTAGAGTCTTCTCTTGTGTTGTTGGGAGATGGTGTTTGCTGTGACAAGTGCATTCTCTTGCCAAAACTCTGTTAGCCTTTTACCTGCTTTGTTTTGTACTCCAAGGCCAAATTTGTCTGTTACTCCAGGTATCTCTTAACTTCCTCCTTTTGCATTCCAGTCCCCTATAATGAAAAGGACATTTTTTGGTGATGTTACTTTTAGAAGGTCTTGTGGGTCTTCATAGAACTGTTCAAATTCAACTTCTCCAGCATTCCTGGTTGGGGCATACGAGTAATACCATGGGGATTACCATGGTATTGAATGGTTTGCCTTGCAAATGAAGAGAGATCATTTCTGTTATTTTTGAGATTGCATTCAAGTACTGCATTTCAGACTCTATTGTTGACTGTGATGGCTACTCCATTTCTTCTAGGAGATTCCTGCCCACAGTAGTAGATAAAATGGTCATCTGATTTAAATTCACCCATTGTAGTCCATTTTAGTTCACTGATTCCTAAACTGTCTTATATACAAGATGACGGAGTAGAAGGACATGCGCTCATCTTCTCCTGTGGGAACTCCAAAATTACAATTTGCTGCTGAACAGTCATCGACAGGAGAATGTTGGATCTCACCAAAAAAAAGATACCCCACATCCAAGGGCAAAGGAGAAGCCCCAGAAAGATGGTAGGAAGGCAAAATCGTGTTTAGAATCAAACCCCATACCTGCCAGAGATGCTCAATAAGCTCAAACAAAACTTGTGTGCACCAAGACCCAGAGACCCCCAGAGATTGAGCCAGAACTGTATTTGAGTGTCTCCTATGGAGGAATGGGTCAGCAGTGGCCTGCCGCAGAGGCAGGGGCTCTGGACGCAGCAGACCTGGGTATGGCATAAGCCCTCTTGGAGGAGGTCACCATTAACCCCACCATAGAGCTACCAGACTTACACAGGACTGGGGAAACAGACTCTCGGAGGGCACAAACAAAAGCTTATGCACATCAGGACCCAGGAGAAAGGAGCAGTGACCCCACAAGAGAATAACCCAGACTTGCCTATGAGTGTCCAAGAGTCTCCAGCGGAGGCATAGGTTGGTGGTCTGTTGCAAGTTCGGGGGCACTGGGGGCAGCAGTGTGTGCATGGGACCTTTTGAAGGAGGTTTCCATTATCTTCATTACTTCCACCATCAGTTCAGTTCAGTTCAGTCACTGAGTCGTGTCTGACTCTTTGTGACCCCATGAACCACAGCACGCCAGGCCTCCCTGTCCAACACCAATTCCCAGAGTCTATCCAAACCCATGTCCATTGAGTCGGTGATGCCATCCAACCATCTCATCCTCTGTCATTCTCTTTTCCTCCTGCCTTCAATCTTTCTCAGGATCAGGGTCTTTTCAGATGAGTCAGCTCTTCGCATCAGGTGGCCAAAAGACTGGAGTTTCAGTTTCAACATCAGTCCTTCCAATGAACACCTAGGACTGATCTGCTTTAGGATGGGCTGGTTGGATCTCCTTGCAATCCAAGGGACTCGTAAGAGTCTTTTCCAACACCACAGTTCAAAAGCATCAATTCTTTGGTGCTCAGCTTTCTTTATAGTCCAACTCTCACATCCATACATGACTACTGGAAAAACCATAGCCTTGACTAGATGGACCATTGTGGACAAAGTAATGCCCCTGCTTTTTAATAGGCTGTCTAGGTTGGTCATAACTTTCCTTCCAAGGAGTAAGCATCTTTTAATTTCATGGCTGCAGTCATGGCCTTAGGTCAAACAACAGAGAGGGAACACAGGCCCGCCCATCAACAGAAAATTGGATTAAAGATTTACCGAGCATGGCGCATCAGAACAAGAACAAGTATCCCCCTCAGTCAGTCTCTCCCATCAGGAAGCTTCCATAAGCGTCTTATCCTTATTTTTGTTTTACATATTCTATTCAGTCTTCATCCATAGACATACACATAAATCAAATTATAATAAAAATAACACATTGCATTGTATTTTTTCACTTAACATTTTATCAAAACTATTTTTTCATATTTCTCTATTATCTTTATTATGGTCACTTAAAATATTTCCACTGAGTAAAGGTATCCTACATTTAGCCATTCTTTAATTGTGGCACTTTGGTTTCACATCAGTTTTTTTGGTAGCTCCTTTGATGTACTTATTCAGACATCAGTTCTTCTGATGGCTAATGAAAAATGGTTGAGCTAAATGGATGCAAAGGAGTATGTCTGAAACACTGAAACCACTGAGGAGTTCTGAGGAGAGAGGCAAGAAAGATAGAAGATGGTCGGATATAGTTATTAAGAAGAGATACAGCCATGGAAACAATGTAAATGTCCATCAACAGAGTAATGGATAAAAAAGATGTGGTACAGATAAAGACGCTTACTCCTTGGAAGGAAAGTTATGACCAACCTAGACAGCATATTAAAAAGCAGAGACATTACTTTGTCAACAAAGGTCTGTCTACTAAAACTACGGTTTTTCCAGTGGTCATGTATGGATATGAGAGTTGGACTATAAAGAAAGCTGAGCACTGAAGAATTGGTGGTTTTGAACTGTGGTGTTGGAGAAGACTCTTGAGAGTCCCTTGGACTACAAGGAGATCCAATCAGTCCATCCTAAAGGAAATCATTCCTGGGTGTTCATTGGAAGGACTGATGCTGAAGCTGAAACTCCAATACTTTGGCCACCTGATGTGAAGAACTGACTCATTGGAAAAGACCCTGATGCTGGGAAAGATTGAAGGCAGGAGGAGAAGGGGACGACAGAGGATGAGATGGTTGGATGACATCACTGACTCGATGGACATGGGTTTGGGTGAACTCTGGGAATTGATGATGGACAGGGAGGGCTGACTGGTGTGCTGCAGTTCATGGGGTCTCAAAGAGTTGGACACAACTGAGTGACTGATATATATATATATATATATATATATATATATATATATATATAGTGGAATATTACTCAGCCATTAAAAACAGTGAAACTGGGTCATTTGTAGAGATGTGAATGGACCTAGAGACTTTTATACAGAGTGAAGTAAGTCAGAAAAAGAAAAACAAATACCATTTATTAATGCATATATATGGAACCTGAAAAAATCGATATAGAGGATCCTATTTACAAAGCAGAAATAGAAACACCAACATAGAGAACAAACATATGGATATCAAAGGGGAAAGAAGGGGATGGGATGAATTGGGAGACTGGGCTTGATGTATATACACTACTATTTATAAAGTAGAGAACCTACTATATAGCACAGGGAACTTTACTCCATGTTCTGTGGTGACCTAAATGGGAAGAAAATCCAAAAATAAAGGATATACCTATACTTATAGCTGATTCACTTTGCTGTACAGCAAAAATTAATGCAACATTGTAAAGCAACTATACTCCAATAAAAAATTTTAAACAAAAAGGGATATAGCAAGTGATGAGGCAGTATGGCAGAAAGGGAACATAGAGGATAAAAGATGAGGAGATTCCCACAGCCCTCCAAAGGTAGGATCAGGGGGAAGAAAGAGAAATCAGCAGCAACGAAATGAGGATAAGCAAAGAATCTTGGCATCCACTCGGGGAATGGAGCCAGATACAGCAGTGAGAGATGAGGCATTCCCTGGAAATTTCACAAGGACCGACTGTGCAAAGGCTGGGAGAGGCTCCAGCAAGTGTTCTGGGAGAGAGCCGGATGAGAGAGGAGGTGAAGGCCAGTTCTCTGTGTGAGCATTTAAGTGTTTATTTAGTTGTCTAAAGCCTTGGTTCTCAGTTCCTGAGAAAGTACAGCTAGTTAGTTCCACTTCTACCTTGACAGAGAGGGTGGCAGGGAATAACCTCTTTACTATTTAGTTTCTTCTCAGCTTTCTCATGAGGGCAATACCTTGGATCACTCCCTTGGTCTACTGTGCAGGGCTAATGAGTGGCTGTAAAGCATAGTATTATGTGACATGAGTAGTGGCAAAGATTTAACACCTATCTTGAAAAACAAAATCCTAATTGCCCACCTGCAGCTGTCTCCCACTCCAGTTAATTCCAGGTTAGAAGACTGAAACAGTGGGTTTCACCAAAGGAAGCACTTGCCAAGGATGGGATTAGACAGGTGAAGGAGTGAGACTATCCCCTCAACAAAGTCACAAGACCCTTTGGAGGAATTGTTGCCTACATAGACTAGCCAACCTGCCCTTGTACTTTGCAGGTAACATTTTCAGAAAAGAGGTTTCTTTTTTTTCAGTTGGCCTGGTAAGAACATTTAAGGAGTAATGAGTAGCTACTGAAGTTAACCAGGGACATTTTTCCACCCAGGGAATTTCCCTTCTGTTCAACATTTGGAAATTCAGCTAAAGATAATTGCAGGTAAGCCTTCACCAACAGATGTATTCATTTTCCATTGTAGTTTCTTAAATGGGTACTTGTACACAAAAGACCTTCTTCCTGTATATTTTCAGTTCTCTAGGGTACAATTACATGAAATTATTCAGCAGCCAAGTTTGCTTTGTATCACTTGACTGGGTAAGGACACAGAGAAAGCTGCTCCCTATGGCACTGAAAGCTGCAAATCTATTTTGCCTAAATGTTTAACAGCCACATTCATCACAGTGTAATAACAAGGCCTCCCACAGACAACATAGTTCACTTGTTTTCACCCTCCTGTTAAGAGTTTACCAGAAAGACCAACTCAGGTCTTGATGTTGATTTGATATTACAAATAACTATGCATGGGATAAAATGGATTGGTCTAACATAAATTGGTTTTTGTTACCACCTGCAACTTTCCAACACCATCTACAATTTAAGTGTTTTTGCATGATGCTTACATTTTTGAGTGGCAAAATCTTAAATAAGCTACAAATTTTAAAACTTTTAAATTTAAAAACTATAACACATCTTACACTTGAAAAACATTTTGCTAGCTATAAAGCATACAGGTATGTTGTACATTATTTCATTTGTCCCTTAGAATATATCAGTAGAGTAGACATTATTCTTAGTTTAATGAAAAGACCAGAAAAATGTCTTATTTACCTCCGGTCTCTTTGAAAATAGTAAGCAAAACTAGTCAAAGAATTTATTCCTTTAAACTTCAAATCCCTGCTGGTGGTTCTTGTTTGCTTATTTGTATCTTATTTTCTTTTCAGTTTGACATTGAACAAACACTATGTACCTGAAGCAAAGCCCTTTACATAGTTCCTCATATTTAAACAAGAGATAAGTGAAGAATTTGGAATTTATAAAGTCCTTTAATTATTTCCCTCCAGAAAATAGCAAATGTTAATTCTGTACAATTAACACATGAAGGTAATGATAATGCCCCCATCTCCACAAAGATCTTAGCTATGAAGGAGGGAGGTAGAGTTGTCTTCTGAGAGTTAAACTGTAAAACAAAAGAATAACAGAAGAGTTAGCGATATTAAAAAAAGAAACAAACAAAAAAGATGACTTTAAGGAGGATAGACTGTCTTCCAGACCAGAACCAGGGCACGGCTGTTACCAAGTCCAAGCTCATGCTGCTAGCTGCATGACAGGCCAACAAATCAAGAGATGTTATGGCTAGGAAGAGTGACTTTATTCTGGAAGCCAGAAGACCAAGAAGATGATGAACTAGTATGCCAAAGAGTCACCTTACAGAGTTAGACTTCTTTTACATTAGAAGGGGAGGATGTGTGGCTGGTTGTTGTCCTTTTTGTGTTGGCCAGATCCCAGAGAGGAGGTGATAATCTTTAGTTCTTTCAGCTCCATGGGTTTGGTCACCTGTTCCTATAAACCTCAACAAGGCAAATGCTATTCTCTGTTCTGCAATTTTGTAATAACCATATGAATGAAAAGTGCTATACCTTTAAACATCAAAGCAGGGAAGCAGAGCCTTGAGAGTGGGCTCTCCTGTATATTTCAGACTATAGGCAGCACTCTTTTACAAAAGGTGCAGAGCTAGCATGGCTAAGCACAGGGAACAGAGCACAAAGGTTAGAACCGAGGGAACAGATACAATATGAAATCATGTTTGTTTTTCTCCTTTGCAAGACCTCATTTGAAAAAGGAGGGTCAACAAGGCATTGGGCAGTCATGGAAACTCAGTAGATGAGATTACAGAGGTGCATATACACGGGGGTTCCAGGATGTGACTTAGCTAATCCCAAGATTAAGTTACTCTTTGGGGCTATCATGGTTCCTTGCTACCAAACATCTGAGTTACAAACAAACCCCATGTCTTCTGATTCCATGGATTCCAAGACCTGTTCTCATGAAGACATGGCTTGCCTCTCAGATGTTGTCAGAAAAGAACCCACTAACAGAGCTGCTAGAGGTGCTTATAGATATCGTAAAATAATGTTAGCACTGTATTGATACACTCACCCCTGTAGGGTAGGGTCTGTGAATTTGAGTATGCTTCTGAAAGGAGGCTTGCCCACAATTTTCTGTGACTGCAAACTTGAGGGCTATGATCCAGATTGTGATAAAGTCATTAAGGGAAATGTTAGCACAGTGCTTTCCTAAGGTGCCTTTTTGATTTTTTAAAATTTCAACATGAAAATAAATATTTTTTTATTCATTAGAGCCTTACCTACTTCCATATAAGACTAAAGGTCATATAAGGCCATTATAACAAATTTAAAATGCTTTCAACTATCTTAAGTATCTTTTTGGAAAAAAAAAAAACTTCCAGAAATGAGTTAAAATGAGGAAAGGGAATCCCAGAGAGATTAAATGATTTACTCAATGCCATTCAATTAATTAGTGTCAGAGTCAGAAGTAGACTTCATATTACTTTCCCATGCAAGGCTTTCATATTCTCCGGTGGAAAACTACTTTAAGTATTTTCAAATACCAGTGGATTTCAGTTGAGTATTTGCATTTCACTCACAATTGCCTGTCATTTGAAGCATAATAATTGGGACTTCCCTGGTGATCTAGTGGTTAAGACTCTGAGCTCCCAATGCAGGGGGCACAGATTCAACAGCTGATCAGGGAACTAAGATCCCGTGTGGCATAGCCAAAAAAAAAAATTAAAGCATAATTATCATCTATCCTACTTTATTCCTTCCCATTTCCCCATTTTTTAAAAATATCTTCATCCTTCTCCTGTAGTACCAACTTTAAGTGAGAAAAGACCCATGCTGTAGAAATACTCAGAGGCTTTATGTTTTTAATATAAAATTATTGAGATAGTTTACAGTATTTTTCTCACACCAAGTCTTCAGAATCTTGTACATGTTTCACCCTGGCACCACATCTCTACTTGGATATCAAAGCTAGTGGCCAAGTATTAGGCAGTACAGATTTGGAAGGCTATCTGTGGAGGCTGGAGTGGAGGCAGGAAGAGTACACTGTCCCAGGGCAGAGTTGTGGCGGGCTTCCCCCTCACACACCAGTTCAAGCAAGACACACAGAAGGGACTTGGAATAACCAGTCACAGCTTGCACAGAAGGCAGCACTGGGAATGTCGAGTGAGTGGGTCACAAAGCTGCAGAAATACCCAGAACCTTTCATATGGTCATGTTAGTTATAAATCCCCAAGGAGGATTATAGGCTGCATTATCCACAAGCTCATTTGACAGATCTTTGTGCAGAGCATTTCATTATCCTGTGAACACGATTTTCAGAAATGCTGCATCTGAATGTCAAACTGCATGTGCTTTTTTCTTCTGACATTAGATACTCTTAGTCTCAGGAAGCCCATGGGGTGGGGGCCATGGAGAGAGTTGAAAGATAACAAGAGTGGTGAGTGGAGAAAGTTAGCAGAGTCATTTAACACGCCTGCCTGTAAAACCAACCAACTCAAGTGCTATAGTATTTCTTCACACAGGTCCAGAGAGGATTCATTAATTAGCGTTTGAAAAACAGATCATTGGGGAAGGTACCATGTGAATGTGGTAATCATCAACACCACTCACAATCACGTCAATAGCATGTGGTGATGGCATGTTGACTCTGATCGTGAACAGTTGTTGGTGTTGATAAAGCTGTGAACTTTGAATCATTAAATGTGCTTGCTTTGTGGTTTTAAAACCCCAAGGCAGATGTTATGTAGTAGAGTTAAGTTATATCTTGAATATGTGCCTGGAGTCCAAAGCTAAGAAAGAAAACCATCAAAGAGCCCGGAGCACATGACAAACGGGCTTTGACAAAGGCTCTCCCAGGAGAGTCTTCACGGAGAAGTGATGTGATAGGTTAGTTCCATTGTCCTAGTTCTCTTTCCAGTTGAAGAGTATTTTGCCAGCTTACCTTGCTGAACACTGAAGTTCACAGTGCACTGTCAACCTTAATACATTTTCCATGAACTTTTATTCATCCTAAACACAAAGCACCAGGGGAAAAAAAAATCCTGATGATCAAATACATTCCCAAATGACTCTTCACTCCTTGAAATGGATGGAGCAATTTGAGAATAATTTTTTAAAATGGATAATCTTCTGAAAGGTCCCCATGAGATGTTGCCTGCCCACTCCCAATTGCCAACTACATCGTCGTAGAGAAGACTTATTTTTCTTGCCAAGAAAAGGGGGAGCAAGTTGGGGGAAAAGAACCGAAGCCCAGAAACGTTGACTGTCATCCATTGAAATGAGGTATTTGGCTGGTTGAGAGAGAAAGATTGGCTCTATTGCTTTGACCTCTCACTTCCATTTGTCCTTTGGCTATTAAGCTCATTTTGGTTCACTCCTTGGTTTTTCCAGCTAGTACCTGAATTGCTCCCAAATTAAGCTTATCATCGGTTTCCACATCCCAAAATCTGTGTGTTCAGTTTCTGGACCATTTGTCTACTTTTTTTTTTTTTTTTGGCTACACCAGGCTGCATGCAGGATCTTAGTTTCCTGACCAGTGATTGAACCCATGCCCCTAGCGGTGGAAGCATGGGGTCTTAATCATTTGAACTGCCAAGGAAGTCCCCATTTGCCTACCTTCTGATACTGGACTTCATGGTAACTTCCTCCTAACAGGCACTTACATGGACAAGAGTATTCCAGCAGGACATGTCCCAATTTCAATTACCCAGCTTTGCCTTGGCTTTCTTAGTTCTGCCGCCCAATGCAATTTAGCAAATCACAATGCCTGAGCACACCCCAGGCTTACCAGAAATAAATTCTGAAATTACCTCTGTGCCTTTGCAAAAGGTTATATATGTGGTGGAGGACAGAGCAGGTTGTGTTCTTAATATATTAATATATTCTTAATATATTTCTGGGGCAAAGAAACAGTTGTAATAACACACTGCAACAATAAAAGTCCTATATAATGAACATGTTGAAAATTCTGTGAATCCCCAATTTATGTGTATGTGTGAGGCTTAATTAAGGGGATATAAAAATATGGGGCTCAATAGCAACTGGTATGTTTTTAGGGAGTGAATCTGCTTCTGTGTTTTTCCTGATCCCAATTTATACCTCTCTATCACTCCTTGTCCTCTAATCCGCTTGATTTTTTTTCCTTGGCACTTACTACCTCATATGTTATATATGTATTACTACCCGATACACACACACACACACACACACACACACACACACACACACACACACACACTGCAATAGGCTCAACATCCAGAAAAACATCAAGCATATTCTTTTTTATAAAGTGAGCCCCTCAGATTCCTGAAATCAATTTTAAAATAAGTTTTCATGCTCTGCTTTAGATAAATTCAGAGAATGCATTTAAAATCCATTCTTTCATTGGTATTTAGGTTACTTATAAGGTTGCTATAACCAACACATATATAGTGCTCATTAAGTATTAAATACGTAAGCTCTTTATAGGTATTAACCAATTTGATCCTTACAACATCTAAGTAGAAGTTTTAATTTTCCCCAGTTTATAAATGAAAATGAAGCAGAGAGACGTTAAGTATCTTACTCAAGGTCACACTGCTCTTACATGACAGAGGTAGGAATTGAATGGGAGATCTATTTTCATTGTCCTTGAACTTAATCACTAAGCAACACAGCCTAAAACTTCATGCTGGACTGCATAATAATTTATTATATATTGTCTTCTTTTGAGCAAATTTATTCTATTTCTGATGATCTCTCTTATTCTGGTGGAACTATTAGAATTATCACCACTCAAGGAGAAGATTTGTACCAGGCAAAAGCTTTGCCAATTAATATCAATATTCATAATTTATTGAACAAAGGAAGAAGCAAACAATTTCCTATTTTAGCTTCCTGATCAAAGTAATGAAGCCAAAGGAGGAAAATACAACTTTATAATCTTAGCAACATTTCCCAAATAAATTAATGTCTTCTTTTGTATAGGGATATATTCTACCAACATTTTCCTCAATATTCCTAGAACCAATACTGAACAAAATTCTACTACATTTCTAAGCAAATTCTAGGAAAGGCCCAGCAGCAAGTATATACATAACTACATACATATGTATGTAGAAATTTACAGGCTACCATATCCAGACATCATGAGGTGAGGCTCATAATTTTCTCAACCTCGCCAGACTGTAGCAACATTTATGATCTGGAGGAGATTTATTGATTTTACTTTTCATCCTCTCATAATAGGAAACCACCCTTTAGACCATTGACCTCCCCCTGTTATAATGAGAGTAGAATAAAGAAATATATTTATAATACCATTCATGGAAACAGGCAAGCTTTTTAAGGTGTTATAAAGAAGTGCTGGTACTATAAAGGTGGTGGTTGTAACAAAGGTTGTAAAATAGTCATTTAACACTTGTACGTAGGAGAGCTTATATTGACTGAATTTTCTCGTGTCATAGTACTTGAGTAACTTGACTGTTTCATTTTGTAACTGGTTATTTAAATAATTGAATGAGTACATTTCAAAACATTGTACACCAGAAATGAAATGCTCTCCAGAGAAAATCAGATGTCAAAACTGATCACCATCTAGTCTTGAATATGGATTATTCTAGAAGGAATTTTATTAAAGAAAGAGGCAAAGACAAAGAGAGGAGAAAGTATTCATCTCCAGATAATGAAGATTTTGTAATGACCTTGAGACGGTGAGGAAAACAAATACTACACAGTGTTTGAATTCTCTTGAATTTAATGTTACAATTTATAGCTGAGGGATCTGGGCATATATAAGTCAGTGAAACTCTCCATGGCTAACTTCTCCTATAAAAGTAGTCAAGACTATCTTCTATCTCACAGAAATATTTTGATTAAAAATAATTTTATTATAGGGATTTCCCTGGTGATCCAGGCATTAAAACTCCATGTTACCAATGCAGGGGGTGCAGGTTTGATACCTGGTCAGGGAACTAAGATCCCACAAGCTATGTGGTACAGTCAAAAGATATAAAAATAAAATAAAGTAAAAAATAAATAAATTTATTATAAATATAAGCTTCTATCATTAAGAAAACTTTGAAGACATTAACTACCATCTGTGCTAATAATTGACTGAAAGTTTGAGATATTTTGTGTCTACCTCCAGACCCCCCAAGAAAAACTTGTTTTTATCAAATCGGTGTGTGTAAAATAAGAGGAAAATCAAAGGAGCTGTGACATGGGTCTGATAGAAGATGGAAATCTTACCTTCATACGAGAGTGAGGCTGCTGAATCTCTTAGCTCCCCTCACCTGTATCATCCTGACTTATAAACCCATTCCAACCCCAGATTTGGGCGCCTCTCCAGATCCTGTACAGGGTAGGGTGAGGGGAAGCAGCGCCAGACCTGCACACGGGGTCCTGGGTCCTGCACAACTTCCATTTGAGCCTACACCTGGGGAAAAGGTGAAAGCCAGGTAGGACATCATACAAGCATTTCACTAGCTGAGATTGCTGAAGAGCACCCTCCCAGATCTGAGGGGAGCTTACACAGAAGCGACTCGAATCCACTCAGAACAGTTGGCGTTGAATTGACACATCCCAGACACCACAAAAATACTTGGAGATCTCTACTAGCTTTCTACTAACCTTATAGTTCAATAGAACCTTATGACCTAGCTCTTTTGATTATCTGTTTTGGCTAACTCTAGTGTGCCAATATTACATCATGATGGCTCAGTTAGTGGTGTGTGTGTGCATGTGTGTGTGTGCACGCTCAGTCGTGTCTGACTCTTTGCAACCCTATGGACTGTAGTCTGCCAGGCTTCTCTGTCCATGAAATTTTCTAGGCAAGAATACTGGAGTGTGTTGCCATTTCCTCCTCCAGGGGATCTTCCCAACCCAGGGATCGAAACTGAGACTCCTGTGTCTCCTGCATTGCCAGAAGATTTTACTAGTTAGTGGTGCTAACATGCAAATGTAGTGAAAGAGAGATCCTAATTTACCTCATTTATAAATCAAACTATAAAGAAACATTTGAACATGTGATACCCTCTAGGAAGCTTAAAACTACAGCCTCCATCAAAGTTCTAAAATAATTCAGGATTCACTCGGTAATTTTAATAGCTCTTGTCTATTGAAAGTTTACTTCTTCTGGGGACTGAGCTAAGTTTTTCCCATTATCATCTTATGCAATCCTTACAAAACATAGTGTGATACGGATCAATTTTAAAATAGGAAATATGGATCAGAGAAGTGAAGTAGTTTACCCTCGATGCTAAGCAGTAAGTGGTGGAACTGGAGTTCTAATTTGAGGTGATTGGGTTCCAGAGTCACTGCAAAGGACTTTCCCTCACTGACAGAAATACTCCTGTAGAAATATACACAGATTGTGTGTTGTGCTGTAAGCTAATAATGAATATATTTAGTGAGATTTGGATTTTTGATATTATTAACTTACATCTTGAAGGCCACATCTAGGATTTGCAAACTTAATCCTTGTGGAGACCCAGCATTTGAACTGGGGTCAGTCAGTCAGTTCAGTCGCTCAGTCATGTCCGACTCTTTGTGACCCCATGGACTGCAGCACACCAGGCTTCCCTGTCCATCACCAACACCTGGAACCTACTCAAACTCATGTCCATTGAGTTGGTGATGCCATCCAACCATCTCATCCTCTGTCGTCCCCTTCTCCTCCTGCCTTCAATCTTTCCCAGCATCAGGGTCTTTTCCAATGAGTCGGTTCCTTGCATCAGGTGGCCAAAGTATTGGAGTTTCAGCTTCAGCATCAGTCCTTATGAATATTCAGGACTGATTTCCTTTAGGATTGATTGGTAGCAGCACATCTTTTTTTCTCAATTTTTCTCCACCCTCAGGTTTAAGTCACTGTGCAAACAGTACTTCAGAGAGAGGGTCTGCATGCTTTTGAAACTCTTACCATTTATTCTGAGAAATGGAATACAGCCTGCTGTATCAGTAAACAAAAGATGTTCACAGTTATCAGCAGGTGCAGCCACTGCCTATGGTGAGCTAATGAGCCCTGAAGGAACTCAGGAAGAGAATACCTGCCATCTAGGCTTCCTAGGTCTCAATGGTAAAGAATCTGCCTGAAGTGCAGGAGATTCAGGAGATGTGGGTTCAATCTCTAGGTCAGGAGGATCCTCTGGAAAAGAAAATGGCAACCCACTCCATTATTCTTGGAGAATCCCATGGACAGAGAAGCCTGATGAACTACCGTCCACAGGATCACAGAGTGGAAAGCGATAGAACAAGCACACAGCAGCCATCAGAGTGCAGCTACTCCAGCGGTGAGCCCCGAGAGCTCAGGAAGAGAAAACACAGGATACTGGCCCCAGAGAGTGGAGGTGCATATTAAAAGAATGATTTCATTTGGCCTAGACTCTTGCATCTTCCTATATACAGCAAGGCACTAAATTCCTTAACTTGGGATATCTGGTTTTCTGTAATTAACAGTTATCTTTTGATGTTCAGACTATAACCTGGCTCCCTCCTCATCTCCTCACCTCCAGTTCTCTCAGGGTTACTCGAGATGTTGCCTCACAGGCTTAAGTCCTAAAAATTTACTCTGAATAAAATATAACTCCGAACCTTTAGGGTGTGCATTTAACTTTTCAGTTGAAACTTACTTGCTATTTGTTAGTCTAGAGGTGGGGCACTTTCTCTGCTGATCTAATTAGTTCTCAGTCTCATTTAGTGAGGTGCCATGGCCCTGTACCTTGGGGGTGCGGCCTTCTCAGCAGCCCATCCCTCTCTTGGCTGTAGTTCTGGGTCCAGCACTTTGTTCGTGCTCTTCCCTCAGAGCAAGAGGTTGTTTCTGTTTTTTGTTTGTTCTCTGTTCACTTCTCTCTAACTGCGTTAGCTTTTCAGTAGTATCCTCAAAATGGCAGTATTTTCTGCACTTTTCTCCACAAGTACACATATTAAAAAACAATTTTTTTTTCTCAATAGGCAAGCTTTGGATGAGGTTGTCTGCCTTTTCCAAAGAGATTGTTATTCCCTGAGACTTCTGGCTTGGGCCATGAGAGACCCTTTCTCAGGCCCCTTACCAACCCGCAAGCTCTGTGGTGAACAGACTGCAAGTGGGTAAAAAATCAAAGGGATTTTGATATTTTGATATATCTGCCTTCCCAGAGGTTTCTGTATTTAGCCTTCATTTTGCCTTTGCTGACTTAATAACTCTACCTAAGTTCTTCTTTAAGCAGATGAATGGGGTTTATGTCTCGTCTCTCCTTGATGTCTCTGTGAACTCAGTTTTCAGATGGGTCAGTAAAAGTTGTGAATGTGCAGGTTGTCTGGCTTATTTATCATTTTGTTCTTGTGTGTGGGGGACCTATGATCTTTCTGGCTTTCTATTGATACAATCCAAGTAGAAAGTTAAGAAGTCCTAAACAAGTATTTTAGGTTATAAAAGCAATACAAGTTTACTGCAGAATCCTGAGAAAATGCACAATATAAAGAGAAAATAAAAATCACCCACGGCCTCCTTGTGTGGGGATAAATGTTTTGGTGTATTTCTCATATGTAATATGTATCTTACAAAGAAAGCTTTTATCAGACTGTGTATGTTGCTTTGAAATCTACCTTTTTTCCTGCTTTTTTCCTACCTTTTCCCTGACTCTGTGGACAACAGTTGATATGGGCTCAGGATAGACCCATAGATCTACAGCAGCTTTCTGAGACCACTCACCTTAATGCTTCTATCAAAGCTAGAACTCTGGAGTGCCAGAATTCAACATAAAACCTTAGGACAAGTGCCAGTGTTAAGCTGCTTTTTTTTTTTTTTTTTTTCCCTTCCAGAGTTTCTACTTTCGTTTTGTTTCAAAACATGACTCTGCCAATTCCTTCCTTTTGTACCAGCTCAGTGATATATTTTAAAAGATGACTTTTAATACTTTGGCCAGAAATTTTTTAATTTTTTTGAATTGGATCCTTTGGACTATCTCTTTGGGAATAGAAGTCAAAAGTCACTTAGTCTTCCTGTTCGTCAATCTGTCTTGTTTGGTCTTACTAAATACAAATAACTTGATTATATTGCTAGCCTTTAGGTATGGATAGATTTTTTCCACAACTTGATTATAAACTGCTTGAAAGAAAGAATAACTCATGGTTATAATCTCTGAACTCTCTAGCAGAAGATAGTGAATACAAAAGGTAGTTAGTAAGTACTTTTTTATAATGCATCACTGATGTAAGTGCCATATTTTCTGTAGATTGGAATGTATGTGGACTATCAGTATGAACCATGTGAATAAACAAACAAGAGTAAACTCATGACAATAAATTCACTATTTAATTTGAATAGAAAAGTTGAATTACTTTCTTGCTGGATATGAAATTAATTTTTTACTTTGTAATAGAGCTCTTCAAAATTTATCTTAAGGTTAGATACAGTATAACTAAATGGAAGCTCCACAAAGTTGAAGCCTGACCAATATGGGTTTTAAATTCTAGTACTATACTGGAGAAGGAAATGGCAATCCACTCCAGTATCCTTGCCTGGAAAATCCCATGGACAGAGGAGCCTGGTAGGCTACAGTCTATAGGGTCGCAAAGAGTCAGACACAACTGAATGACTTCACTTTCACTTTTTTCACTTTCATGCATTGGAGAAGGAAATGGCAATCCACTCCAGTGTTCTTGCCTGGAGAATCCCAGGGACCGGGGAGCCTGGTGGGCTGCCATCTAGGGGTCACACAGAGTCGGACACGACTGAAGCGACTTAGCAGCAGCAGCAGCAGCATGTAGCTATGGTATCTTATTCCCCCCACCAGAATTGAACCTGTGCCCCCAGCAGTTGAAGCATGAAGTCCTAACCACTGGTATTTCAGGGGATTCCCTGTAGCACCCTGTTTATGCTTTAATTCATAATTTCCCCCAAAGTGTGTAAAGATACGCTGAAATCATGATATAGAGGCCAGAGAAGCCAGCCTGGAAGAAGCGTACAGCGCTTAGAATCATAATAATGATAGATAACATTTATGCTAAGTACTTACACGTGTGTATGATATCATTTAATTTTCACAATAGTCTTCTAAAGTAAATAGTGTTCTTCCCTGGTGGTCTAGTGGTTAAGAATCCACCTGCCACTGCAGGGGACACAGGTTCAATCTCTGGTCAGTGAGGATCCCACATGCCACAGAGCAACGAAGTCTGTGTACCACAACTACTGAACCTGCACTCTAGAGCCCACAACAGTAGAGCAACTACCGAAGCCCATGAACCAAGAGCCCATGCTCTGCAACAAGAGAAGCCACTGCAAAGAGAAGCCTGCACACTGCAACTAGAGAGTAGCCCTGACTTGTTGCAACTAGAGAAAGCCCGCATGCAGCAACGTAGACTTAGTGCAGCCAAAAATGAATAAATAAATAAAATTTAAAAAATAAAATGTGCTGCAATTTTCTACACTAAAAAAATAAATAAATAAAAAAGAAGTAGATTACTTGCCCAAAGTCTTAGAACCAGTAAGATACACTAAGCAGATTTGAATCCACTTTCTGACTGAAGAGCCTGAAGCTAACTGTACTACATGTTGTGGTGTGTGTGTGTGTGTGTGTGTGTGTGTACTCTTCGTGACGCCATGGACAATAGCTCACCTGGCTCCTCTGTCGATGAAATTTTCCAGGCAAGAATATTGGAACGGGTTGCCAGTTTCTTCTCCAGGGGATCTTCCCAACCCAACCACTAACTACACATTAGTGCCTTTTATATACTTCATAATTTCAAGTACTGAAATATTTGTTGTATTAGTCATTGTAATATAGGCTCTGTCAAAGAGATACAGGTTGTGCATGCATGCGTGCTAAGTCACTTCAGTCGTGTCTGACTCTTTGTGACCCCATCAACTGTATCCCACCAGGCTCCTCTGTCCATAGGATTCTCCAGTCAAGAATACTGGAGTGGGTTGCCATGCCCTTCTCCAGGGGATCTTCCTGACCCAGGGATTGAACCTGTGTCTCCTGTAGCTCCTGCATTGCAGGCAGATTCTTTATGGCTGAGCCACCAGGGAAGCCCTGAGATACAGGTTCAGTTCAGTTCAGTCGCTCAGTCATGTCTGACTCTTTGTGACCCCATGAACTGCAGCATGCCAGGCCTCCTTGTCCATCACCAACTCCCAGAGCCTACCCAAACTTATGTCCATTGAATTGGTGATGCCATCCAACTACCTCATCCTCTGTCATCCCCTTCTCCTCCTGCCCTCAATCTTTCCCAGCATCAGGGTCTTTTCAAATGAGTCAGCTCTTCGCATCAGGTGGCCAAAGTATTGGAGTTTCAGCTTCAACATCAGTCCCTCCAATGAACACCCAGGATTGATTTCTCTTAGGATGGACTGGTTGGATCTCCTTGCAGTCCAAGGGACTCTCAAGAAGTCTTCTCCAACACCACAGTTCAAAAGCATCAATTCTTTGGTGCTCAGCTTTCTTTATAATCCAACTCTCACATCCATACATGACTACTAGGAAAACCATAGCCTTAGATGGACCTTTGTTGGTAAAGTAATGTCTCTGCTTTTTAATATGCTGTCTAGGTTGGTCATAATTTTCCTTCCAAGGAGTAAGTGTCTTTTAATTTCATGGCTGCAGTCACCATCTGCAGTGATTTTGGAGCCCAAAAAAATAGTCAGCCACTGTTTCCACTGTTTCCCCATCTATTTGCAGGTTATCTATCACTAAACTCTAAGTTTCAGCATATAATATGCATCATTTAGATAACTGTTATAATAATATTGAGAATGATTTTGATACTATTTGATAATATTTGACCAGAAGACACAAGGATTTCTGAACCTTTCCTAGAAAATCCCTTCCTTCCACAAGGTTCCCAAGGGGATTATATATACAATGAAAAAAAGAATCAAAATATCACTTTTTTTGTTTAACATGCCCATGCCCCCAATCCTACAGTATTGAATTCTGATAAAGTTGGGTTGGAACATGGAGCTTAAACTTTAATTCCAAAGAAATCTTCGGTCTCCTTTAAATCAGAATCTCAACCTTGGGTTCTCAGAGTCTCTGACCAGCCACATGGTACAAAATCCAAAGCAAGGATCTAGAGTGCATGAGCAGGGAGAAAGATGCATTGCCTGCTGCAAGCCAAAATCTAGCTAATGATCACTCTTGAAGAGAAAAGGAGTCAAAGATATTCAGACATGGCAGCACATGAACATTCAACCCACAGTGGCTCCCACCCATCACAAACAAGGTCTAAGAAGTTCTTCATGGTTTGAACAATTGGATTATAATCCTTTCTCCATTGGTAGAAGGAAGAAGGAGCAGGGACATTCCCTTGCTAAAAGGAGGGTGTTAAACACTCTTCTAAGAAGACTGTGAAGTGAGGCGGGGCGGGGTGGGGTGAGGAGCAGGTACCCTTACAGTCATCACTGATAACAAATGAACACTAGGGTAACAATAATACAGTGAGTAGCAGTTGGTAGTTTAAAACCAATAGCACAGAATCCAGTTTCCTGCAGTTTCCTATCCCTCTGGAGCAAATTGAAGCCGAACGTGACCTCTGTACTCCAAGACGAATTAATGCTCAGAGACAGTTTTGGGTGAAGTAGAAGAAGCCTTTCTTGCTTTGCCAGGCAAAGGAGGGCACAGAGGGCTAATGCCCTTGAAACTATGTCCCCAACCTGGAGGGGGTAGTGAGAAATTTTATACTAATGGTTCAGAGAGGGTGTGATCAACTTGTGGACATTTTTCTGATTGGTTGGTGGTGAGGTAAATGGGAGTCAGCATCATCAGCCTTCTCATTCCAATGGGTCTGGGGTCTACCAGCTTGTGGGCAGCATACCATTAATTTTTCCCACCTGGTGGAGGTTTCAGTATCTGCAAGACAGCTCAAAGGTATTGTAATGTGTATTCCTTGAAGAGGAACCAGGTCCTTGCCCCCAGGGCTTCACTACTGTTCTTGAATGTTTTCCCCTTGTCTCCACATTCCTTCCCTCCCCTTCTTAAACATCTGTTTGAATCTATTCCTTGGAATTCATGGATGGTCATGGAGGCTGAATGAAGCCTATTCTGTAATCAAGAAATGGGGGACACAGAAAGGCTTTTGTGCTGAGGAGCCCCACAGGATCCTGTTTGGTACCAAAATCAATTCTAGGACTTGAGCAAGTTAAATAACCTGGGGGCTTAAGAATCTCAACTTTTAAGTTAAGGAATTTTATTAACTAATAATGAAACTCTAGAGAGTATATGATTTCCCAACTGTAAATGAGATAATACTTTGACAATCTATGAGCCGTAGGGACCCTGAAGTTACACAATAAGCAGGAATCTAATGCCTCTTTATAGGAAGTTGTTATTGGATCCAAGTTAAGAAAAATGGAAACAATCCTCCAAGATTTACAAACAGACAAAAGTAATGTAACTAAATGTGTATAGACAAAGTCTCAGAGACATCACCATTCTTCATGTTAAAAACTAACTTGACAACTGGCAAAGCATATTGTTATTCTATATTGCCAGAAAGATCTTACGCAGAAGCCTTTGGATTTAAATGCTGAACACACTCTCTAATCCCAGGGGATAGTTCAGAATTTCCCTTCCCACTAACCCTATCCCCAAGAAAGAAAAACACTAAGATGAGTCAAGCACATTCCATTGCAGAAAGTGGAGTTTGGGGTATCAGAGTAATTTTGTGATTTCTTGCTTCCCTCTTTCTTTCCCATCTATCGTGGGGGCTGTTGGGCCCTGCCAATATCCCCTTGATGGTGGTACACCCAGGCCCTAGTGGCTATGAGTATTGATTCCAAAGAGATTACAGCTGCCCTCTGCTCCAGAAAACTGCCCTTGGTCAAACAGAAGTGAGTTTGGTTGTCTCCTTAGGGATAGCCTGGAGCCAATGACTTACTGACTCGAGAGTCCAAAAGACCAGACCCACCTCTTCACTTATGTTGGAACAACTTTGCAGTGCACTTCTGTCTCAGGGTATTCCCACGCAATCAGGTAGGAACTAGTTTCCAGGCTAAGCAATTTCCTCGAGTAGCTTCCTTTCCCAACGTATCCTGCTTCCTTCAGCCTTCTTGTTCTGAGAGTTGTTGTCTAGTTGCTAAATCACGTTTGACTCTTTGCAACCCCATGGACTATAAACCTGCCAGGCTCCTCTGTCCATGGGCTTTTCCAGGCAAGAATACTGGAGTGGGTTGCCATTCTCTTATCCAGAGGATCTTCCCAACCCAGGGATTTAACCTACATTTCCTGCATTGGCAGGAAGATTCTTTACTGCTGAGCCACAGGGAAATCCCTCTTCTGAGAGTACCCCATCAATAAATCACAAAAAAAGAATCCTCATCTCAGGCTCTGTGTGCAGGGAACCCAATCTAAGCCATGCCTATGAGGCTACAGCATAAGACAGGCTTGGAAAAATCCCTAAGATGGGAGTGGAGGCTTCCTCACTTCAGAAATGTCACTGGAACAGAGATATCCAAGGATAGGATGCCTGAGGTTCTTCACCTCTGCGGGGAGGATCTATTTCTGTTCACTTCTCATAGTCAGAATAAAAAGATCGAGAAGGCTGAGATAAGAATATGAAGTCAAAGAAATGGAGTCAAGAAAGCCACTTGATTTTATGCGGCGGGGGGTGGGGAAGGGCTTTTATTTCAGAGAAGACAATGGCACCCCACTCCAGTACTCTTGCCTGGAAAATCCCATGGATGCAGGAGCCTGGTAGGCTCCAGTCCACGGGGTCACTAAGAGTTGGACACGACTGAGCGACTTCACTTTCACTTTTCACTTTCATGCATCGGAGAAGGAAATGGCAACCTACTCCAGTATTCTTGCCTGGAGAATCCCAGGGACAGAGGAGCCTAGTGGGCTGCCATCTATGGGGTCGCATAGAGTCGGACACAACTGAGGCGACTTAGCAGCAGCAGCAGCAGCAAGTGCTTTTATGTAGTCCACTTTAGTTCAGTATAAGACAGAGAGACCGCATAGAGATTTGGAGCCCAAATTCTGGCCAATAGGAAGTAATATGAATTTATCCAGAGGATCCTGGAGCATCAACTCTCCTTGTAATGACTGAACAGAAGAAGGGACCGGTCAAAGAGTTTGTTATTCAGAGATTAACTAATACCAAATACTGCTCCAACACCAGGCTGCATTTGGTGTAATGTGACTTTATGCGCAGGATTCATGGACCAACTCAGAATGGTTTGTTCTATTTCAAACCTGCAGTTGGTCTAGCAATTAGGAGAAAAACATCGCATGACTAGAATCTACAGAGAAGCTTCTAGATTAGGAACGGATAGAGTTAATCTGTGTCCATCTGTTTTTATTTTTCTCCAACCCGTTCTGTCAGCCACTACAAAATATTCCCATGTGTTCCAGGGTACTGTTGAACAAGACATCTGGAAACAAGCCTCCTTGTTTCTAAACCATGATAACAATAGAGTAATTAGAAAAATTATGTTAAATGCTTCATTATTTGGATGGGAAAAATCTCTAACCAGGGAAACTACGTTCATGTCCAGATTGGAAAGTGTTGTTCTTCTCCATGTCTTATCCCAATTTACAGGTCTGATGGGCAAACTTACAGAGGAGGTGGGAGGCATGGTAAAAAAAAAAAAAGAAAAAAGGCAGGACCAGTCAGGTCAGGTGGCTGTTAGAATCAAAACAGCCAAGCAACATTCTGAGTTAGGAAAAAAGAATCAAGTCAGGGGTTAAGGACCTCCAGACTGTCTCCAACAAATATCGAACACCAAAGGAATTAAAAAATACCAAAAAGAGCAATTAAACAAATAAAAACACTCTATTAGAGCACACGTGCATGTACTTGGTTCTTTCAGTTGAGAGAGAGAATCATCCCTAATCTCAGTTTAAACCTTACTATAGAATCTTAACCTGGGAAGAACTTTTGTTTTTACTGAGGATGACTGTCTCATTTTACATTGATACCCAGAATGGCGAAGTAGTGGCAGCTGATATGAGAACCCAGAGCCCCGCCATCCAAGTCAATACACTGCCCTAGGCTGTGGAATATGACAGCTCCCAAAAGAACAGGACAAATCCACCAGCGTTACATTTTAAAACTTTAGATTCCATATATATGTGTTAAAATATGATATTTGTTTTTGTCTTTCTGACTTCTGGAGAAAGAAATGGCAACTCACTCCAGTATTCTTGCCTAGAGAATCCTGTGGATGGAGGAGCCTGGTGGGCTGCTGTCCATAGGGTCACACAGAGTTGGACACAACTGAAGCGACTTAGCGTGCATGCATACATTGGAGAAGGAAATATCAACCCACTCCAGTGTTCTTGCCTGGAGAATCCCAGGAACAGAGAAGCCTGGTGGGCTGCCATCTATGGGGGTCACACAGGGTCAGGCACGACTGAGGTGACTTAGCATGCATGCATGCGTTCTGACTTCACTTTATATGACAGGCTCTAGATTCATCCATATCACTACACATGACTCAGTTTCCTTCCTTTTGATAAATGCTACTGATGAACATATTTACAGGGCGGGAATAGAAGGACAATGATAAGAAATGTTCAAACTATCAGACAATTGCACTCACTTCCTATGCCAGGAAGGTTATGCTCAAAATCCTTCAAACTACACTTCAGCAGTACTTAAATCAAGAACTTTCGGATGTACAAGTTGGGTTTAGAAAAGTCAGAGGAACTGGAGATTAAATTGCCAACGTTTGTTGGATCATAAAGAAAGAAAGAGAATTCCAGAAAAACATCTTCTGTTTCATTGACTGTGCAAAAGCCTTTGATTGTGTGGATTACAACAAACTATGGAAAATTCTTAAAGACGGGAATACCAGACCATCTTACCTGTCTCCTGAGAAACCTGTATGCAGGTCAAGCAGCAACAGTTAGAACCTTATATGGAACAACTGACTGATTCAAAATTGGGAAAGGAATACTCAAGGCTGTATATTGTCACCCTGTTTATTTAACTTATATGCAAACTACATCATACAAAATGCCAGGCTGGATGAGTTACAAGCTGGAATCAAGATTGCCAGGAGAAACATCAGCAACCTCAGATATGCAAATGATACTACTCTAATGGCAGAAACCAAAGAGGAACTAAAGAGCTTCTTGTTGAGGGTACAAGAGGATAGTGAAAAAACTGACTTAAAACTCAACTTTCAAAAAACTAAGATCATGGCACCCAGTTCCATCGCTTCATGACAAATAGAAGCAGAAAAACTGAAAGGAGTGACAGATTTTCTCTTCTTGTTCTCCAAAATCACTGCAGATGGTTACTGCAGCCTTGCAATTAGAAGACTCTTGTTTCTTGGAAGGAAACCTATAACAAACCTAGACAGCATATTAAAAAGCAAAGACATCACTCTCCTGACAAAGGTCCATCTAGTCAAAGCTATGGTCTTTCTAGTAGTCATGTACGGATGTTAAGTGTTGGACCATAAATAAGGCTGAGTGGCGAAGAACTGATGCTTTTGAACTGTGGTGTTGGAGGAGACTCTTGAGAGTCCCTTGGCCTGCAAGGAGATCAAACCAGTCGATCCTAAAGGAAATCAACCCTGAATACTCTTTGGAAGGACTGATGCTGAAGCTGAAGCTCTAATACTTTGGCCACCTCATGTGAAAAGCCAACTCATTGGGAAAAGACCCTGATGCTGAGAAAGGTTGAGAGCAGGAGGAGAAGAGGGTGGCAGAGGATGAGATGGTCAGATGGCATCACCCACTCAATGGACATGAACTTGAGCAAATTCTTGGAGATAGGGGAGGACAGGGAAGCCTGGCATGCTATAGTCCATGGGGTGTCAAAGAGTTGGACACAACTGAGAGATTGAACAACAACAACAAACAGAGACACAAACATAGAGAATAGATTTGTGAACACAGCATGGGGAAGGAGAGGGTGAGACAAATTGAGAGAGAAGCATCAACAGTATACACTACCATATGTAAAAGAGATAGCTGGCGGGAAGCTATAACATAGAAGACGAAGCTCAGCTCCATGCTCTGTGATGACCTAGAGGGGCGGGTTGGGGATGAGGTGTGAGAGAGGCTGAAAAGGGAGGTATATATGTATACACATAGCTGACTCAGGTTGTTGTACAGCAGAAACTATTATAATACAATATTGTAAAGCAATTATATTCCAATTAAAAAATAAACTGAAAAAAATTCAACAAAATTGTGTTAACAATATCCTTTTTCAATAAAAATTAATTCAGCAAAAATGTTACCTCTATCTGTAACTATCATGTCTTCCTTGCAAATCAAGTGGAACTATCATTTTTCTCCTTTGTAACAAAAACTCATTGTAACAATGATAGTTAACAACAACAACAAAAAAAAACCTTTTCACTGAATTCAAACAAGTATCATTGTATGGGGAACATATTGGGATAAAGTATCTCCAGATCAAGACCAGGACACCATAAGACTGGCTACAGCCTGGGAGGACAGGGCACAATTAAAGGGAGCCATAAAGCAAGTTACCAGCCAGATAATTCTGCCCTCCTCCAGACCAACACCAAAAGGGTAACCCGACCCTGAACTCCTTAATCTTCACAAGCTTCAAACTGGGAACCAGCTTGGCTCTCCAACCTGATGACCATTCTGTAAGGATTCATGTGTTAGAATGACCGTTCCAAATAAAGGCCCACCGTGGAGTCACCAGTGCAATTTTGTGCTGGGAGCATGATGGCCAAGTATAGAGATGAGGGCAAAATGAAAAATAAACAGACTCTCCCAACTCCACTAGAGCATCAGCAGCTTTACACTTCTGTCCCAGCCCAGTGGAAGACTTGGGCCACCATGCTGACATCAAATAAAGATGGATTAATTTGCACTTACCCAGGGTTGCCAGGTAACCACCCCTTTACTCCCTATTCATTAAAAGCCATCCAGTTGTATAAATTCCACCTTACATCTACAGTCCTTCTGCGGCACATTATGAGTCTCCTTTGTGGGTTTTAATGGGGATGAAAGACAAGGCTGCACCTGGGCACAGCTCATGCTCAAAGTACGAGCTTTGGGATTTTCTAAATGGCTAGACACTCACAAGAAGAAAAAGAGCAGAGTCCATCATCATCAGTTTTGGAGTTTTGTTCTTGACAATACCCACTGAAAAGGGTACACTCCCATCAAGCTGAAGTCAGCCTGCCACCCTTTGTGAGAAGGGTCCCTGGGGTCAGATAAAAGCCAGGAAGAATCTTTGGGAAATTGAGGGTGACATCCACCCCCTGTACCTTGCCGCCTCTTGCCAAGCCACCTTAAGAAGGTGTTATATTTAAAGCCTAGCTGGAACTATTCTGTAGCCACACCAGGCAGTACCTACCTTCCTGTCACTAGAGGCACCTTTCATTCATTTCATAGACATTTACAGCATGCTTATGAAATGCCAGGCTATGCCAGGTGCCAGGGATCTTAGAGAAGAATGAGAAAGTCTATGCCCACCCAGAGTTGGATCTGTGGTTCCTAGAACAGAGTTGGTCATTCTGGATTTTACGTTTGTTCATTTATTTCAGTTTGCAGCCTTAGAAGAAAAACTTTCCCAACTTTTTGCCAGTGTAGGCATACATTTAGGAATCTTTGTCCTTTTTCTGAGGCTTTATTAGATCTGAATATCCCTGTCTTTATGACTAAAAGCCTTTTTGATGCTGAGAACCATGTAAGTCAGCAGACAAAGCAGAAGTTGGTACCCTGAGAGGTCGTCTGGCTGGGTCACTGTGGACAGTGGGCTGGAAGTAGGGTGGCCATGCTTTCTGCAATACCCCATGCACAGGGTTTGACCCCAGAAATCTACCTGGATACTTGCTAGATTAGATTAATCATTAGATTAATACATGAAAGATAGTAAAAAATGCAATCATAAAAGATTACAATTAAAAGGGTCATAGTTTTGATCTAGCACACATCTCTTTTTATGGAGATGGCAAAAGTAGAACATAGAGAAAGAGTTTTACAGGGTCACACTTACTGCAGCAAGGCCCTGGGATATTAAGTTATGTTTGTGTTTTAATGGTGTCCTCAGAGCTCTAGCCCCAAAGAGAGATGACTGGAGGACAAGAGAAGCCTGGCAGGCTGGCAGGGAGAAGGGCGTCTGGATGCTTCTCGGATTGCACCAAACAGACGTTGCCCATTCCAAACACCCTGCCCCAGCAGCTACCCTTGCTGGAACAACTTCTGTGGTTGCGTTAGGCTTTTCCAGAGAAATAGAACCAATAGGACTGGTTGACTGATAGACGGATATTAACTCATGCAATTGTGGACGTTAAGAAGTTCCATGATCTGCAAGGTGGAGATCCAGTAAAGCTGCTGATGTAGTTTGAAGGCCTGACAGCTGGAGAGCTAATGGTATAGAGTCCAGTCTGAGTGTGAAGACCTGAAAATCAAAGCAACATGGACCGAGGATCTACGTTCCAGCTCAACATTAGTCTAAGAGCTGCAATCCTGCCTTCTTCCACTTTTTCATTATATGCAGACCCTTAGTGGGTTGTGTGAGCCCACTCATTTGGGGAGGATAATCTGCATTTTTACCAATGCATATGCTAATGCCTTTCAGAGAAACCATCAAAGAGACACCCAGAAATGATGTTTAAGGACATATCTGGGCATCCTCTAGTACAATCAAGTAGACACATAAAAAGAACTATCACAATGGCATAACTCACACCCTTTCTTACTACAGAAGAAAGTGGAACAGATGGTGGTGTTCTGTGTTCTACTTTTGATGAGCTCTTCTCTTTTGGATTTTCTGGGAGAACTCTTAAAGAGAAGGCATTCTTTTATTCCAACAGAATTTAAATAAAGGAACTTTTAGAATGTGTAGAAGTATGGATTAATGGAGACTGACTGACATCTTTAGCTTCTGCCATGTTTAACTTGATTTCCCTTTCTTTCATGCTTTTCTTTTTTGGCTGCCCCACACCACAGTCTCCTGACCAGGGATCGAACACGTGTCCTCAGCAGTGGAATCTCAGAGTGTTAACCACTGGACTGCCAAGGAAGTCCCCTCATGCTGTATTTTTTAAGTGCTTCCAGGGAAAGAGTTACAAATGAGGATGGGGATGGAACCATGAGAAAGCGAAGACTATAAGATCGTAAAAGTAATCCAGTTTAGGTTTAAAGGCAATCAGTTGAATAGTTTTGTCTTCATATATTGTTGTCTTCAGTATACAGCATGGTTTTACTTAATTGAATGCTATTGTTTAATATTTTCTTCTTATAGACGAGACCATGCACTTTTCTATGACATGTTTTAATACATGTTATCTGTCGACTTTGTTTTAAAAAAAAAGGAAGAAAGCTGCTGTCATAACAGAAATATAAAGTCTGCTCTTCTAGTATGTTTCAATCAACCCACAAATCCTTATAGCGTCTAGTATGTTCAAGTCACCATGGAGGATAAAAGATGTAATCACAACCTGTACCTTCAAGGGGGAAGGAGGGAAGAGTCACACAGCAATTTTACATTTCCAATAATAGGCTGTACATGCAGAATGTCCGACAGACATAGTCTTCTGCAATTCAAATATGTCATGTCTTTCTCTCCAAGGCCACCTCCCTTTTAATAGCCACCATCATCCCTTGCCTTGACTAGTGTAGATGCTTCCTAACTGGGTTTTTTTCATTTTCCCTTGCCTCTTGCAAACTATTCTTCTTGCAGGAATGAAAGAGGCCTTTGGCAAAATTCAGGTATGACTCTGTCACACACAGCTGCTTGAAATTCATTAAGGCCTCCATGGCTTTCAAGATCAAGTTCAGTGTCCTTATATGACCTGTTTGTCCCTGCATAATCTGGTTTTGTTCTTATGTTCGATCTCATCTCCCACCTCTCTCTCCCTCACTCCAGATGTCCTGGGCTTTGCTCTGTTCCTGGGATGTTCTAAGTTCTAACCAGTTTCAGGACATCAGGGATCACACTGTTTTGCCTGAATGGAATCCTCTGCTCCTCCTCCCTTCCCGTTTCATCCTAGCCATCAATCAGAACGTAAATTCAGTTTCTCTGTGTCAAGGAGAACTTCCATGATCCTCCTTTTTTTTTTTTTGGCAGTGCTGTGGTGCCACTTGTGGCATCTTAATTCCCTAACCAGGGATTGAACTAAGGTCCTCAGCAGTGAAAGCATGGAGTCCCTCCACTCTTGAATGGTATCCCATTATCTTTTCTGATTGTACCTTCTACTTTTCTTTCACACGATTTATCTCATTTAACTATATGCTCCAAGATAGCTGGAACATTGATGCTTTTTCACTACTTTATATCAAGTGTACATATTAATAAATACATACTTAATATTTTTGAAAGAATTCTTGACTGGGAGATCAGAGGAGACATAAGAGCATAAGCATTAGAAGTAGTGAAGGAAAACTTAAAGAAACTGGGTTTAGACTCAAGTCTTAAAGATTGAGTAGGACACAAATGGATGGAAAATGAAGGGAGGAATTAAAAGATTAGGGTGTCTTTGATTGTGGTCATAAGACTTAACAAAATCCAGCACCGTTTTTCAAGTGGGTTCTATTTTCATAGAAAATAGAAACAGTTTTACAGAAACAGTTGCTGAGTAGCAAATCAATTTTTGAAAAATCAACCCAATTGTTTTCCCAGCAGTAACCCAAATGGATTCCATGGCATTAGTGTCATCACTTTGAACGCCTACGTTAACATTTAAACAGAAAACCAATATAGATTTAAAGTGGTTTCACCACAGACTCCTAAAGAGTTGATCCGAAGTTGAGATCACACTCACATTAGCTGTGCCAAGTGGGAGGGAGAAAACATCTAACAGGGAGATGAGGAGGACACTGGCTTATCTGGGCAGAGCCTATGTCATTGATGAGACCAAATTTGTGGCAAAATTTAAACATAATTTGAACTTGCCTGCTAGGCAGCTTTAAGATGACATGAATTTTTAAAATACTTGACTGATTTAGGTGAATTGTTCAAAGTTGTTACATATGAGGCTACATCATAAGTAGCCTCCCTGGTGGCTCAGATGGTAACCAATCTGCCTGCAATGTGGGAGACCTGGGTTTGATCCCTGGGTTGGGAAGATCCCCTGGAGGAGGGCATGGCAACCTACTCCAGCATTCTTGCCTGGAGAATCCCCATGGACAGAGAAGCCTGGTGGACTATAGTCCATGGGGTTGCAAACAGTCAGACACGACTGAGTGACTAAGCACACAAAATGAGAAGTTGAGAAAAAAAAGTATATCTATCACAAGGAGAGGTATAAAAGCTGAGTCTTTTCCAAAGAGAATTGTAGTTTCAAGGCCCACAGATGGGAACAGAAGGAAAGGAATGGACACTAGGTAATTCTTAATTTATTCATCTTTATTTTGTACACTAGAACAATATCTCATTTGATATATATTGTCCCTGGCTTGCCCATTGGTTTTGTTGCTCACAACCTCCTGTGCTTTTTCTTTGAGTCCCTATAATGTACCAAATTCCCACTTTATACTTTGGCCTACACACTAGTTTTCCTTCTTCTTGAAGACTATTTTCTAGCATCTTCACTGGCTGACAGCTACTATCCTTCAGGTCAGATCTTACATATGTTTGTCAGTTCCCATCAGTCCTTTTACATCCTCCACACCTTGACTTATTTATATTATCCACCAGAATCCCAACTTAAGGACTAACTCAGTGATGTGCTGATGTCCTTTCATTTTCAGCTCAAGAACAATTTGACAAAAAACTTTGCAGTAAGATGTTTATCTGATGTTGCTTCTTGACTGAGGCAAAGGCACCCAGAAACTAGTTTTTTGGCTCTATAGGGATAATGATCAGCTTCATTCAAATCAAAATGCTGAACTCTGTTCTGTCGTTTGGGTTCCAATAATACAGATATGTACTTAGCATTTTCTGCTTTACCAGTTTCGTCTTAAAGTCTTTTATTAAGTCCTTGTTTGTAGATGACATAGTCTTGGGCACTGATCAAAGAGAATGAATTGGAAATGGCCAGAAAAAAAAAAATGTAAATAATCCAGACACGGAAATCTAAATATTTATCTATTTAATCTACCAAACCCTAACACTTCATGGCAAATAGATGGGGAAACAATGGAAACAGTGGCTGACTTTATTTTTTTGGGCTCCAAAATCACTGCAGATGGTGAGCCAGCCATGAAATTAAAAAGCCCTTACTACTTGGAAGGAAAATTATGACCAACCTAGACAGAATATTAAAAAGCAGAGACATTATTTTGTCAACAAAGGTCCACCTAGTCAAGGCTATGGTTTTTCCAGTAGTCATGTATGGATGTGAGAGTTGGACTATAAAGAAAGCTGAGCGCCAAAGAATTGATGCTTTGAACTGTGGTGTTGGAGAAGACTCTTGAGAGTCCCTTGGATAGCAAGGAGATCCAACCAGTCCATTCTAAAGGAGATCAGTCCTGGGTGTTCATTGGAAGGACTGATGTTTAAGTTGAAACTCCAATACTTTGGCCACCTGATGCGAAGAAGTGACTCATTTGAAAAGACCCTGATGCTGGTAAAGACTGAAGCCAGGAGGAGAAGGGGACGACAGAGGATGAGATGGTTGGATGGCATCACCGACTCAATGGACATGAGTTTGGGTAAACTCCGGGAGTTGGTGATGGACAGGGTTCATCCATGCTGCGGTTCATGGGGTCACAAAGAGTCAACGACTGAGTGACTGAACTGAACTGAAATCTACCTTTACTATAGACAGAAATTTTTATATTATATCTATATAAAATAAATATCTACTTAAGCATAATTAATGCCCTAAATATATCAGCACAGCTCAGACAGACAGTCGTGTCTGGCTCTTTGGGACCCCATGGACTGCAGCACACCAGACTTCCCTGTCCATCAACAACTCCTGGAGCTTGCTCAAACTCATGTCCATTGAGTCAGTGATGCCATCCAACCATCTCATCCTCTGTCGTCCCCTTCTCCTCCTGCCTTCAGTCTTTACCAGCATCAGGGTCTCTTATAAGGAGTCAGTTCTTCAAATTAGGTGGCCAAAGTATTGGAACTTCAGCTTCAGCATCAGTCCTTCCAATGAATATTCAAGGTTGATTTCCTTTAGGATGGATTGGTTGGATCTCCTTGCTATCCAAGGGACTCTCAAGAGTCTTCTTCAACACCACAGTTCAAAAGCATCAATTCTTCAGCACTCAGTCCTCCTTATAGTCCAACTCTCAAATCCATACATGATTATTGGAAAAACCATAGCTTTGAAGATGGCTTGGACATCTGGAGGGTCTAGGTTCACATACTGTTGAAGCCTTGCTTGTAGAATTTTGAGCATTACTTTGCTAGCATGTGAGATGAGTGCAACTGTGAAGTAGTTTGAGCATTCTTTGGTATTGCCTTTCTTTGGGATTGGAATGAAAATTGATCTTTTCCAGTCCTGCAGCCACTGCTGAGTTTTCCAAATTTACTGGCATATTGAGTGCAGTACTTTCACAGCATCATCTTTTAGGATTTGAAATAGCTCAACTAGAATTCCATCACCTCCACTGGCTTGAGGCTTCCTAAGGCCCACTTGACTTCACATTCCAGGATATCTGGCTCTAGATGAGTGATCACACCATCATGGTTATCTGGGTCATTAAGGTCTTTTTTGTATAGTTCTTCTGTGTATTCTTGCCATCTCTTCTTAATATCTTCTGCTTCTGCAAGGTCCATACAACTTCTGTCCTTTATTATACCCATCTTTGCATCAAATGTATAGCAAGTATAATTTTCAGGTCACAGACTCAGGCACAGACACAAAAATTTCCTCGTTTTACCATAAATTCAACTTCTTTTGTATTCCCAAATCCATTTTCACAGATGAAAGAAACAATCTCTGTTGACTCCATTTTACTTCAGTTCTGGATTTTTCAGTTGACCAGGATCTTGGTCAACCTTCAGATGATTGTTTGCATCTGAGGTCCAAGTGTCGACAGAGAGCCAAAGTGTCAGGACAGCAGTGGGGAGATACTCAGGTTTGATCATGGTCCCTTTGAGTGGGCACCTAACCAGCCTCCTTCATTGCCTTGCACATTATGCTGACTTTTCCTTGTGCCGCCTGGGAGGCCCATCAGCTTCCCCTGCCACACCTGGCTCCTCTCAGCCAATCTGCCCCTCTATCCACCTTCCCCACGCAAGGGGTGAAGGTGCTCTCTCCGGCTGTCTCAGGCTATTCCGCCTGCATATGCTGCCATGGCCTTTTTCTATCCATTTGTTCTGCCAGTGAGGCTAGAAATAGGGTTGACAAACCAGTCAATCCTAAAGGAAACAACCCTGAATCCTCATTGGAAGGACTGAATCTGAAGCTGAAGTTCTAATACATTGGCCACCTGATGTGAACAGCTGACTCACTGGAAAAGACCCTGATGCTGGGAAAGTTTTAGGGCAAGACGAGAAGAGGGAGACAGAGGATGAGATGGTTGGATGGCATCATCAACTCAATGGACAAGAACTTGGGCAAACTCCAGGAGATAGTGAGGGACAGGGAGGCCTGGCATGCTGCAGTCCATGGGGTCGCAAAGAGTCAGACACAACTTAACAATTGAAACACAACAATTACACTCACATGGCTTGGTCTGATAGATGAAGAACAACACCAGTGAAATTTCTTAACATATTCTTAAAGGACAGGAAAGATGATGTGGGTTGGGAGACAGTTTCGAGGTTAACAAGAGATATACCAGTAAAAGGGTTGCTGAACAAGGAAAAGGACCAATGTGGGACATTGAAGAAATGGAAGGAACTGAGCTCTGCTAAGAATTGTGACAGGGAGGCTAATGATCTTGAACATGATCTCTGATGGAAAGCACTGCCAGGCATGCTAAGTAGAGAAGAGGAAGTACAGCCAGTGCTATTATTTTTAGGAATGTTGAAATATAAATGGACTTGAATATCAGCAAATCATCAGCTGATCTCAAACATGAGAAAGGGTCCTAGAAATCTGAATGCTGCCTCATTTGCTACACATAATATGAAATTCCCACCAGGTCCTTGGTTTAAGGGTTCCAAACCATCCTAGTCACCCAGTTTTTAGGTCTGTATTTAGATAAATAGTTTGGGATAAAAGAAGATAAGCATCACTTCTTAAGTAGAATATTTTTGCTCATTCTCTAAAATGGTATTTTTTCTGGCTACTAAAATAAAATAACTTCATTTTCAAATATTTGAAAAATACAGAAAAAGCTTAAAGAAGAAAATAAAATCATCTATAATGCCATCACTCAGAGACAACCACTATTAACATTTTGATGCATGTACTTAGTCTTTTTCTCTACACAAGGATGTGAATTTCTAATTACCAAAATGTAGTGGTACCTCACATACTATATTCTAACCCACTTCTCCCCTTTAATTTACTGCAAACATTTTCCAAATCATTAACTGTTTTTCATGGACAGAGGAGCTAGGCAGGCTACAGTCCAGCACAAGAACACAACTATTTTTCTAAAATAATTCTTAGTGGTTGCTCCAGATATAATTATGTGTATATACCACAATCCATTCATCTAATTCCCTATGATTCAATATTATTATAAGTTTTCAACTTTTTGCTATCACTAAGAGCACAACTTTCTTTCAAAATAGTGAAGAAGAAATTGGTTTCCCATTACCACTATGTTTTTTTTGTCAGAATGATACACAAATTCAAATCATCTTGGATTTCCCAGCCTTTGGAACTGGGAGAAGTAAATCTTTGTTGTATAAGCCATGTAGCCAACGGTATCCTTTTCTGTATAAGATGCACTTATTTATTTTTGGCTGTGCTAGAAGGCAATGGCAACCCACTCCAGTACTCTCGCTTGGAGAATTCCATGGACGGAGGAGCCTGGTGGGCCGCAGTTCATAGGGTCGCTGAGTTGGACACGACTGAGCGACCTCACTTTCACTTTTCACTTTCATGCATTGGAGAAGAAAATGGCAACCCACTCCAGTGTTTTTGCCTGGAGAATCCCAGGGATGGGGGAGCCTGGTGGGCTGCCGTCTATGGGGTCGCACAGAGTCGGACACGACTGACGCGACTTAGCAGCAGCAGATCTTCACTGCCGTGGGCAGGCTTTCTCTAGTTGTGGTGAGCAGGGGCTACTCTTCGTTGTGAGGCTTGGGCTTCTCATTGCAGTGGCTTCTCTTGTTGCAAAGCCTAGTCTCTTAGGGTACAGGGGCTTCAGGAGTTGCAGCGCATGGATCAATAGTTGCAGCTCAAGAGCTCTAGAGCATGGGCTCAGTAGTTGTGGCACACAGGCTGAGTTGTTCTGTAGCATGTGGGATCTTCCTGGGTCAGGGATCAGGCCTGTGTCCCCTGCAGGTGGATCCTCAACCACGGACCAGCAGAGAAGCCCCTGTGGTATTCTGGATAGAGCACACTGAGCTGACTAAGACACTGAATCATTTAAGACGTGAATTCCTTTTCTTCTCCTCAGGCTACCCAGAACGTATACAAACAATGCAAAACAGAGATTTTTTTAATGATTTTTTTTTTCTTTTTACTTTTTTTTTTTCTGGCCAAGCAGCATGGGGAATCTTAGTTCCCTGACCAGGGACTGAACTTACGCACTGCATTGGCAGCACAGAGTTTTAACCACTGGACCTCCAGGGAAGTCCCTAAATGATTTTTAAGGAGCAAAATTTTGTTAACTTTAATGGCAAAGGAGTCAGGGACTAAAGTCGATGAAAGGGTGCCAAGACAGTGTGATGCAGACAATTTCCAGACAAAGACTGTGGACTCCCTGCTCACAGCTGTGCACTGCATCCTAGCCTCAAGCCAGTCCACTTAACACACTGAAGTGTGATATTTACAAACATGAAACTTCAGCTAAGTATAACAAAAAAGTACAAGTCTGCAAAATTTCTTCTACATCCAAAGAATCTTTGGAAAGTCCAACCCCCTGTGACTCATTTGTCCTACCCCATAAGTAACATTATTTTGAAATCATTTTTAGCATGAAGAAGGATTTTCTCCAAGTTGAAATGAGACCATGAGAGAATGAAAGTTAAAAAAAAAAAAAAAAATGAGGCAGGAAATGTTTACTCCATGTTCAGAACATATAGAAATGCTTAGAGAGACCATGGATACCTTCAAAGAAAAGGAACGGAATACAATTCACCAAGACTCTTCCCTCCTTCTTAGTACAGTCCAAGAAACAGCCCATTATGGAGAGCTCTGACTCTGATTTTCAATTTGTGTCATGATGTTGGGGAGAGTCAATGCCAAGATTTTTTCACTCTTTAGATCTTTGCAGAGTTGTTTGCAGTTGGATAGATAGAAGTGTTTGTGACATTAAAAGGCAGCGATCTGTCCTGGACTACAGCTCATGGCAAGTGACTGGTCTGAATTGCCTTCTACTCAGGCAAGCAAAAGGGAAAGTTGAAAAAGAAGTTCGAGGATTAAGTTTCCATGTGTGTCTCCATTCACAACAGATGGCCTCCACACGGACAAGCTTTACACATTTGTTGATCTCCAGATGGGCAAATAAAATGCTATTTTTGATCTCATTGTAAACTGAGGTGGGGGATTCTTACAATCTTTCAGTGCAACCAAATAAGGAAAATGAATTTTTCTCCAGGCAGAGATTTTAAGCTAAAAGAATATACCGTAAGGCTATATTAGGATTCTCTGTATAAATGTATGAGTTTTTATGGAAGCTTAAGGTTTAATTCATTGTAAGCTTTAAAGAAAAAAACATATGAAAAACTGTCTAACATTTTTGATAGGTCATACCTACGACATATTCAAGAAAATAAATTAGTGTTTTGGGGGTAAATAAAAAAAATTGGGTAAACCCTATGAGATTCAACACATATTGTGGAATTAACTCCTTTTAATAGTTTCGTTGAATATTTGATTGTATAATTATCTTGCCAGTTATGTAAAACACACACTTTGAAGATTATCTTCCTCTTTTCTCTCTAAGCAGTCAATTTTCCTCATGATTTCTAAAATGTTTGCTTTCCATACAACTAAACCACATTTTCACAACTAAAACCTCAGCCATATCATCCGGCACCTCTCTGATTTACACAGTACAATATACAGTTGACATCTTGTCTTTGATTTGGTGTTTCATTCTGCTTCCCCACCTGAGCCAGTCTCTCCAGTACTCTCCTCAATTATGTGACCCCCACCCCCACCAATACACACATACTCACACACCTGAAAGCATCTGATTTTAGTAGCTACCCTATGACTGAAGTCCAGGATCTTGACTGCAGCAAGGAAGCTTAACTCATAACTGGGCAAAATAATACTCTGTAGAAACTTCAATTCCCAAAACCAATTGCTCTACTTTAAAAATAGGATAATGATAAGGCATGGGCTTGGTTCAATATTATTATAAGTTTTCAACCTTTTGCTAACACTAGTGTTTTGATTCTATAAATATGTTTAAATATCATCAACTTTGTATTTCACCCAACAGTCAACACAGTCATAGGGAAACATTTGATTAATGCTTACATCTTTAACGAAACCAAAATATCTAGCCCGGTGTCAAGCTTATGGTCAATTTTCAGTGAATAATAATTTAAAATATTTGTATTGTCTATTAAAATCTTAGTTTAAAAAAATGCAATAGTCTCGGATAGCTACAGTGCAGCATATTGAAGCGGGGCCCAGGTAACAATACGTTTACTCAAGGATGGCCAGGTGACGAGCAGCGCCACCTACTGGTAATGTCTATGGTCTCTGGAATCCAGTAGACTCGGGTTCCCATCCTGGTTCGTAAACATTAGCTTTTACCCTAGGAAGTTCCTGACTCTCCAAACCTGAGTTTCCAAAAGGACCACATAGAGAAAATAACAGAAATACTAGAATATAAATGTCAGGTTGTGTGAGGACTAGATAAGATGGCACATGTAAAGCCCTTTGTGCATTTCAGCAATACCCACACCGCCCCCACCCCCCCCACACACACAACTATGATTATCCTCAGCACCAGTGCACTCTTTTTCTGTAAAATCCTAGAAAAGATGGGCTCTGTTTCTGTCATATTGGTCATTGTTGAGCATCTCTTGGGTACTTTGTTATGCCTTTGGTTTACTGTAATGATAAATATTCTGTTGCCATATTTCCTCATTAACCCTTTACTTCGGCTGCATCAAAAATCTTATCTTCCCAATAAATCCCTTTTTTTTTTTTAACATTTCTATGATTTCAATGCATGCTCTCACCTACAACACCATTCTCTTTCCCCAAAGTTCTAGGAACCAACAGGTTACACAGTGGTTTTCTAGTTGGCACCCATTGCGTAACAGTCAATTGGCATTAACACCTGTTACCTTGTCCAAGCATTGATGTGGCTGCTTCGGGCTGTTTGTCTCCTGTGTCTCCTTACTTTATTACTTGATGGTCTCCTTTCCAGAACTCACACCTTCAGCCAAAGAAACCAATAGTTCCTGGGAGACAAGAAGCCTCCTTAACTCTACAGTGGGAAGGCCATAACTATATACAACCCTTGACCATAAGTAGGAAAAGCACCTGGAATTTCACCAGTGGTGAGTGGTGGGTGCCTACCACTCCAGCCACATCACAAGTCATGTCCTTGGCACATAATTGGACCTGCAAGCCTTGATAAACTCAGAATTTCTGCTCTGATCCACTGAGAAGCCACTCTTCTATCTGGTTGTGGAGTATGTATCACTACCTGCCTTACTTCCCCAGAAGCTCTATGTTCATCTACATCTTTCCATCAGCTCTTGCTCCATGATATGCTGGCTGCTATTTATCCCACAAGAAGACTTATACCCTGGCCCATATGCTAGTCAAAGGGCTTTATTTTGACTTTTGAAACTTTTATTAGTTGAACACTGAATAGTGCAAAGAAAGAATCTTTAGACTATTTTAGAAGAAAAATCAGATGATAGCTTAAGGCAGAATACAGTAGAGGAAGAGAAACCAATTTGGAGTCTTATAAATTCTTTGAGATCTGCACCTATTTCCTTCTGTGAAAGAATGGTTAGCATACTTAGGGTGCAGGGAAGGGAATAATGACAGTATGCAAAGTACCTGGTGCCCTCTGTGAGGCATCCAGAAGGACCTCATTAATTTTCCACACCTCCTCCCTTGCCTGCTCTTCATCTCCCTTGGAATTACAGCCTAGCAAGTCAGAAGAGTCATACATGCATCTCCTGGAACATACATTCTTGGCCTAGAGTTCACGTTCACTTGTAGTGTGCATGGATGAGGAGGCTGTCAGCACTTGGCACAAAGATAATAACGGGCTCATTCTCCCGAAACAAATTCCAGCTAAGCTGAAACATTACACCTTTACTGTCTTCTTGAGAAAGGTGCTCTACTCTTCTTTGTAGGTCTGATAAATGAGTAAATTCTGACTGAGCATTTTTCACCATTTTTAAAATTGAAGTATAGTTAATTTACAATGTTGGGTTAGTTTCAGGTGTATAGAAAAGTGGTTAAGATGTATATATGTATATAGAAATCTATATATATATATAGAAATCTATATACATATATATATATATTTCCTTTTCAGATTCATTTCATTTCCATTACACTTTATTGCAAAATATTAGATGTAATTCCCTGCGGTATACAGTAGGATCTTGTTGTTTATCTATTTTATATATAGTAGCATGTATATGTTAATACCAACCTCTTAATTTATCTCTCATCCCCCTGCTGTGCTATCCCTTTTTGTAACCAGAAGTTTGTTTTCTATGTCTGTGAGTCTATTTCTGCTTTGTAAATCATTTAATCATTTTTTTAGATTCCACATGTAAGTGATATCATATGGTAATTATCTTTCTCTGATTCACTCCACTAAGAAGGACAATCACTAGGTCATCCACGTTGCTGCAAATGGCATTATTTCATTCTTTTTATGGCTGAGTAATATTCCACTGTATATGTGTACCACATCTTCCATATCCATTCAACTGTTGATAAGCATTTAGGTTGCTTCCATGTCTTGGCTGTTGTAAACAGTGCTGCTTTATCTTATATTGAGGTGCATGTATCCTTTTGAGCCATGTTTTCCTCTGGATACATGCCCAGGAATGGTGATACAAGATCATATGGCAATTTCTACTTTTAGTCTGTTAAGGAACCTCCATACTATCCTCCATAATGGCTGCACCAATTTTCATTCCCACCAACAGGGTAGAATTGAGCATTTTAAAAGATAAGTTGAATAGATTTGTGAGGAGTTGCAAGGAACTTTAAGCAGAGCATTAACATGTCAGAAGACCGAAGAATAACTGAGAAGTGCACTTAATCCCAAGGATCATAGTTGGTTTGTTCTCTTTTCTGGATGCTCTAAGAAAGCAACATAGGCTGGATTGGCTTATAAACAACTGAGATTTTATTTCCCACAGTTCTGGAGGCTGGAAGTTCAAGATCAGGGTGCCGGATTGTTGACTTCTTTTTGTATCTTCACATGGCAGAAAGAGTGCAAGCTACCTCTTTGGCCACTTCTCATAAGGGCAGTGTGTGCATGTGTGCTAAGTCACTTCAGTCATGTCCGCCTCTGTGTCACCCTGTGGACTGCAACCTGCCAGGCTCCTCTGTCCATGGGATTCTCCAGGCAAGAATACTGGAGTGTGTTGCCATGCCCTCCTCCAGGGGATCTTCCCAACCCAGGGATCAAATCTGCTTCTCTTAAGTCTACCTGCACTGGCACAAATGTTCTTTACTCCTAGCACCATCTGGGAAGCCCTTCTAAGGGCACTAATCCCATTCACGGGGGTGCTACTCTTATGACCTAATTACCACTCAAAGGCCTTGCCTCCAAATGCCATCACGTTGGGATTAGTATAAATTTGGCAGAGACACCAAACTTCAGTCCATTGCAGGCTGGGTTTCTTTCTCGTTTCCTTTCCCTTTAGATGCTGCATCCATATGACCCTCACTTTGTGAAAACAAATGACAGGTCTGGGTTCTAATTTTATGCCATGCAGCCTACCTCACATCTTGTTTTTGATTCAGTTGTCATCTAAAAATGGTTTATTATTATTATTATCCTTTCTTTTCATGCACCCAAATTGGTTCACTTTATTCTCAGTAAATATCTGACCCTGAACACCTTTTCCCACAAAGCTGAACTCTAAATGCTGGATATTAACAGTGTCAAAGCATCTTTCTCCTCTGCACTTGGTTTGGCTTGATGGTCAAAAGAGATGACTTCATGGAAGTTAAGGAAGTTTTTGTATTAAAAACTTGCAGTGTGTTTCTCTCTGTCACTGTCTTGCTTCCTTCTGGTTATGGATGTTCATGGTAATTGACAGTTCTGCAAATTCTTGCTTTGAGTGAAACTTGCTCCTGATTCTCTAAAAGTCTCAGATGGAGGAAAAAAATCAACTTCTCATTCGTTTATCTGAACATTTTAAACCTGTGGCCTAGAATTTCTATGTTTAAAAAGGAGTAAACTTTTTTAAAAACTGAAGTTGGATTACAAGCTCAAAATACTGTCCTCAGTTGCATCCTTTACTAGTCCCTGATGTGTGTGCATGTGTGCCCAGTCGTATTTGACTCTCTGCGACCCCATGAGCTATAGCCCATCAGGCTTCTTTGTCTGTGGAATTTTTCTGGCAAGAATACTGGAGTGGGTTGCTGTTTCCTCTTCCAGGGCATCTTCCAGACCCAGGAATCGAACCTGTGTCTCCTGCATCTACTGCATTGGCAGGTGGATTCTTTACTACTGAGCCACTGGGGATTCCCACTATTCCCTGATACCCACAGATAACACTCAAATGGGTTTCCCTGTAAGTTAAATTTATTAGGTTTAATATACTTAAATATGTAGTGCAGACCTTTAGGTTTTGGAAGGAAAAAACGTATGGTTCTTGGCAACGGTTCTTTATCTTTCTCTGCAAAAATGACTGTGGAACTATCTCTGGATTCCTTAGTCTTAGAAATGAACATATGCTAAGCTTATAATCTCATGATTTTTCCATATAACACACACCATGTTCTAGAACCTTAGCTTTGAATGCATGCTTCTGTGAACTAACCTGCCCAACTGTTAATCAGTTGTTATGATCAAGAGAAAACAAATAGATAACTTTTACATTTTTCACAATATATTAAAAGTGAAAGATGATCCTGTAGATTCTGTGGTCTGGTCTCCGCTGATGCAATTATGCCAGGAGTTCCCTGTAAAAGTAATTAGGGAGGTTGAAAAAGTGAGCACTTCCCAGATGTGATCTTACCAGTGGCCTTAATATATGACATCAATGAGTTAAATGAGGAAACTACCAGAGCTCAAACATCTAGGTTTTAAGTTTCAGATGAAGTTTTTGCTTGTGCTCACCTCAGGAAATGAATATTGCATTCATAAATTGTTGTTCTTATCCAGGAGATGAACCATAGCAGTTTCATTTAGCCCTAGAGTATTAAATTTCTTTAACACTTTGCCACATTAGACTATGTTTTCCATCTGAATGTGATGATGCAATATTGGAAGGGAAAAATCGTTAGCCAAGTGACACCATAACAAGCCATAAAAGTTTATGATGCCCATAGTAGGATAATTGGCACGGCAGGAATTGAATACTTCCTTATGGATAATATTTGATAAGAAATGGCAAGTCTAACAATCACATTTCAATCGACCAATGATGGCTACTTCAGAATGCATTCATTTTATCGTTTCCATGATGGATTTTACAGCACCAGGATCGTTTCTACTCTACTAGAAAGATGGGTGGGCGTGGGGGGAGACCATATTCCTTTTCCTCCCGCATTTATTTTCTACTGTAATCATTTGCCTTTGCATTTTACCCTCCCCGCCTTCAACTAGATCATTTCACCACAATCTGTTAACAAACGATTTGTTGAAAGCTGAAGCTAGCTGACAGCAGTGTTTTCTTTCTCTTCTTGAGTCGGCATTCTTTTGCCTCAAGTCCGTTTGCAATATTAATTAAATCATTCAGGGACAGTGTCCTTTCTCCCAGTTTCCAGATTTTTCTAAACCTCACACCTGTTTTTCTTTGGGATTTTGTGCTCTCTCACTTTATAAATCTTCCTATATTTCCCAGTATAGTTTCTTATGAAACAACGTTTTCTCCCCCCACCACTGGAAAACTTTGACCCAACTGTTTTCAAAAGTGGCAGTCAAGCCTGAAGTTGTCAATCAAAGAACAGCTTATCAGTCTGAGCTTTTTCTTTTTAAGCTTTTACTCAGTGACTTTTGAGACCTGTCAACACCAGGTTGATTTTAGCCCTAACAATAAAGTCACACTCTATCTCCCACATAGAAGCTTTAAGATTAAATTCTGATGTCATATACGTCATATTTACATAGTTAAAACTCATAACAAGCAACCCACAGGCAATAGGATGTAATAACCATGCAACAGAGCCATTTCCTGTCCCCCTTTTTTCTCTCACACTATGTTTTGTGCAGTTTATTGGATGTGAATGTTATGAAAATGAAAATCGTCTGGGAGAAACCTGCTGGCCAGGTCTGAGGTTTAGAAGAATTCCACTGGAGGAGTATATAGAGTTGTAAATGCTTGGCCACCTCTTACATTATAAAACAGAAACACTTTCAACATTCTTTCATTCCCAGAAAAAGGAGAGATGGGAGGCCACCATTACAGGCTTGAACAGCAGATTTTTAATAGCTTTAATTCTTCTACTATTAAAGGAAAACAACCAACTTAGAATCCAAAAGACGTGAAACGCCAGAAGTTTTACAGTTTTCATTTTGAAACACAAAGCACCTCCTTCAAATGCCCCGCGAGGTGAACTTTAACCACAGATGAGACGTCAGAGTCAAATATGCCCTGGCACTTGAAACAGCCGATTTAGAGGAGTTAAGCATTTTGCTGGCAATCACTTTAGAGCAAGAAATGTGAGTGTCATGTTAAAGCAGGAAAAAGAAAGCCACTGTCCCTGATTGAATGTGAAATCTCTGTCCTATCAAAAGATTAGGCTCCGAGTAAAAATACTGACAAGAAAATAAGGCTCTAATGGAAGCGTATTATAAACCGTGATGTGGACACTTTCTGTAGTCTCATTATTTAAAGAGAAGCAGAATGAAATCATTCTCTTAGCAGAGTTACTTTGGAAAACCTTCTGTCTAAATAAAGCCTAAAATACCATTTTGAAAGAAGGTCTTATTCCTTCTGGGGCTGATCTTCCTTACTAGTCATGTGAAAAAGATGTACACTGAAATTTAACAATCAGATTTTATCAATATGTTGCAACACATTTGCCTTGACAAATGTATAATGCATGAAAAGCACAGTCATATTCCTCATAGGAAATAATATTAAGAAAAATTCAACAGAATTAACATTCTCTCGAGCTCATGGTTATAATTCTATCTGAAAACAAAAAGAAAAAAGGACTACAAAAAAGCAGCATTTTTCATAGAGGCACAGATTTCATAGAGGCATAGACTTCATACAAAACCTAAGTTCTTTCAATATTGTTTTTACTCAAATTATGTAGGAAGTTAATTTTTAGGCTCATGGATATCACATCAGCAAGTATAATAGAGTCCTAGAAATACATATGTCTTTTTAAATTCCCAGAAATAGGAAAAAAAATTTTGTCAGCAAGATGCATTTACCTAGTTCCCCACCCGCTGTGTCATGCATGTCCATGTACACGTCTACAGCACATACTCATGGAATGACAGAAAATTCAAGGAAGGATTCCTGCATCCAGACCTAAATGCTTTCTCCTCCCTGGCCCACCCCAAGGCCCGAGGCTCTACGGACAGAATCCATCCCTCCTCAGTAGCATTTTATCTTTGTAAGTCTCAGTTCAAAAGAAAATACTCCTAAAGTCGAGTTTATGGAGTCCCTGAACTGCCCCCCCCCCACACACACACTAAAGACTAACACACTGAACAATGTTGGCTGTTGGCAGCACACTGAGAAAGACTGTATTTCACTGGAGAAGTAATAATTGCACACCCATAGCGCGCTGTTCTAGGCACCGAGGGGACAGCTGGGATGACTCATTCTCTTACTTTCCAGGAAACAAAAGACACAGGTAGATCTTGTCAATGATGAGAAGTGAGAAAAAGGATGTTTGCAAAACAAGGGGCAGAGGAAGAAAAGCCAAGAAGGGAATTAAAACAGGAAACCAGGAAATGCCAAAAGCAAATCTCTTCTTTTACAATTTTGTGTCATGTAACTGAAGAACCAAAACGTTGCAATGATTTGTCACATCTGCAGTGTAGGTCCCCTTTTGCAGACCAGAGAGACAGAAGAATCAGTCGCACCTGTGTATATTTTTAATTGCAAAATATCTAACATTTTAACCTATTTATCTACATGAATACAGGAATTCTATTAAGAATTCTGTAAAACTGTAAACTTTTGAATAAGGTTTTATGAAATTTTAGTTATTAATATAGTTGCTGTGGAGACACTAAACCAAGACACACCTCTGAAAAAAAAATAACCTCTTTGTCTCTGACTCTTGCACTTGCGTGCGTAAGTAAACTGACGGTAGAGGAAGGTTAAAACAGCTTCTCAGAACTGTAAATCCTGCTGAGTGTAAGCCACTTAGAAAAGGGTGATTGGTCAAAGATTACTCGTCTCTTTCAGCTGGTATCAAATGTAAGGGCTAGATTCAACTCCTGGAGTCTCTGATAGCAATTACAGATGGAGTGAACTTCAAACAATTTGGAGTTTGTGTCTAATTTGGAACAGCACGTGACATCTTGGACAGATCCCAATATGCTCATGAAATTACAAATGGAGTTGGAAATCTCATGAAATAAGTCAAAGATATCACCCTTTACAAGGTATGACTATAAAGTAACAGAAGTGCTTTTGAAACCAGCGTTGCAGACCCGATTAGTACACGTGCATGTGGAGTGTTGCCCCTTTAAAAACAATCATGTTGGAGTCTGCATTCATTCAGTTGCTGCTGCCAGAACCTGAGTCACTGGCTTTCTCCTTCCTCTTTGGAGGGTAAACTTGAAATTTGACAGTGGATGAAGCTGTACAGCTTCAGTTCTCATGATTAGAGTGAAAAATTAAACTGAGGCTAGAATTCAATGGGGCCATACATAAATGAACCTTATTAGGAAGTGTTCCATTGCAATATGTAATACAAATAGTAACACACTTGCTTTCTCATTGTATGCCAGATGCTATTCTAAGCATTTGACACCTGTGATTTTTTTTTAAATTTTTATTAAAAAAATTTTTTATTGATGACACCTATGATTTTAAAGAATGCCCACACTAACCCCGTGATACAGGTCACACCATCACCATTTTAAAGTGATAGAAACCGAAGCACAGAGAGGAGGGGAGAAAGCCCAAGGCCACATAGTAGTAAGTGGCAGAGTGAAGGATTCAAGACTGGGAATTCAATCTCCAAAGCCCTAACCACCATGCTCCACAGTCTTCCCTCTGACTCCTCAGGGTTTGGTCCCGGGGTCCCCACAGATACCAAAATTTACAGATGCTCAAATCCCTTATATTAAATTGTGCAGGACAGTTTACCTTTTCTATCTGTGGATGTGAAATCCACAGATATGAAGGCAACTGTACTAACACCAAGAGTGGTACTAAAGAGGAAGCCCTGATGGTGTTCTAATATGGTGCAGGACCTCCCTGGCAGTCCAGTGGCTGAGACCTCACCTTCCAATGCAGGGGGTATGGGTTTGATCCCTGGTAAGGAAGCTAGGATCCCACAGGCCTCTCAGCCAAAAAAAAAAAAAAAAACATAAAACAGAAACAATTTGGTAACAAATTCAATAAGGACTTTAAAGAAATGGTCCACATTAAAAAAAAAATTTTTTTTAAGTTCTGATACAGTGCAACAGGCTGTTGGATTTAACATCTCATTATCAGTTCTCAGAGAAGGCAAATGGCACCCCACTCCAGTACTCTTGCATGGTCTCACACAGTCGACTGAGTGACTTCACTTTCACTTTTCACTTTCATGCATTGGAGAAGGAAATGGCAACCAATTCCAGTGTTCTTGCCTGGAGAATCCCAGGGACGGGGGAGCCTGGTGGGCTGCCATCTATGGGGTCGCACAGAGTTGGACACGACTGAAGTGACTTAGCAGCAGCAGCAGCAGCATTATCAGTTCTAAATAATCATGATGTAATAATGTGCAATGATTGGCTTGAATCTCTGGTTTACTTGTAGAATCCTATCACGTAACCAGTGACCAAGCCTCACAGAACTCTGGCAAAAGCCCATTTCAGTACAGCTTTGTGGCAGTTGTGGAGAAAAGTTTACACCACAATGCCCTCTGAATCTGGGGATTTGAAAATTCTCAGGATACAATGTTAGCAAATGCAAAACGCTCTTATAGGTATAAGCTTCCATAATGGCTACTTTCAATTAGGGTACTTACTCAGATATTGTAATTCAGGGTGCTTGGAAATATTCAAGAGAATGAGGGATTCTGGCACTGGCAAGCATGCTTCTTAAGTGCCTCAAGTCTTAGGCCAGATGTAGAGAATGAATGTATGGAAACCAAGGGCGGAAGTGGAGGTAGGATGGGTAGGGAGATTGGGATTGACACATATACACTCTATGTATAAGATAGATAACTATTGAGAAGTGACTGTATAGGGCAGAGAACTCTACTCAGTGTTCTGTGGTGACCTAAACAGAAAGAAAATCCAAAACAGAGGGCATATATGTATATGCATAGCTGACTCTTCTGTACGGCAGGAACTAATACAACATTGTAAAACAACTATACTCCAATAAAAAATAATTTAAAAAAAGTCTTAGGCCAGGCAAGGAGCAGAACTGTATAAGCCAGGAGGATGCAAACTTCATCATCAGCCAGACCTAGGCACAGATCTAGAATTTATCATTTATCAGAAGTTACATTTATCAGATATGTAACTTTGGGTAACGAGGTTAACATCTCTGAGCCTCAGTTTTTTCACCTGTAGAACAGGGGCTCTAATGCTCACAGGTGTGAGGATTAAATAAAATACAATTAATCTAATTTTTCATGGCACAATTTGTGAGCAATATACCTTCCATCAATAATGTCATCTGACTTTTTCAGGAATATCCTTGGACTCTTCAATTGAAAACAAATCACCCTCCAACTCATTGACTCAGGTTTTTGAGTGCTTAGGACTGTCATTGTCATACTATAATTTAGAGGCATCAAGGAAGGTTATTTTTACTGGTCTTGTTCATATTCACCCCTGCTATTTTATTTGCCTCAAGTTTAGTGCCTGCGGCAGGAACCAATTGGATTCCAACTGATAGAAACAGCACGTGGGAGGGAGGGAGTGTGGGGCTGACAAAGGACTTGCAGCTGCTGAGACAGCAAATGGATTAGGCAGCCAAGACCAGAAGCATCTGGTAGAACTGACACTTTTTTCCCCACAAAATTGATATTTCTATGGTAAATGATAATTCCCAGCTTTCTTTTAACTACATTTGGAAACAGTTTTTGTTTTTAGTGGTGCAGGTGGAGGTGATGAGAAGATGGGGTGATTCTCTGATTATCCCTCTTTTTCAGAGGAAGAGACTTCCTCTGAGCATAGCAAAGGTCAAGAAGTCATGTGTGTCTGTCTATATCTGTGTCTGTAACACAAAGAGGGCATGAGGGGAGACAGGGGCCTAGGAAGCTGGGAAAGTTCACAAGGGTGAATTTTGGGGAAAACAACAGAAATCTTACCAGTGAGAGCTGTGCATCAAGATTATCAATCACATCACATTGCTCAGCAAACATCATCAAACAGATGTCCTACTGCTGCTGCTAAGTCGCTTCAGTCGTGTCCGACTCTGTACGACCCCATAGACGGCAACCCACCAGGCTCCCCCATCCCTGGGATTCTCCAGGCAAGAACTCTGGAGTGGGTTGCCATTTCCTTCTGCAATGCATGAAAGTGAAAAGTGAAAGTGAAGTCGCTTAGTCGTGTCCGACTCTTCGGGATCCCATGGACTGCAGCCTACCAGGCTCCTCCATCCATGGGATTTTCCAGGCAAGAGTACTGGAGTGGGTTGCCATTGCCTTCTCCACAGATGTCCTAGGATGCCCCTGAATTTGTACTGTTAAACATTTCCTGGTTTTCCTTTCCTCGTACAGACCAAGTACCATCTTGGTCGTAAGGGGTGATTCTAGGTAGAGAGACATGGAAGGAAGTGGTGCCTTGAACAATTCTGAATCATCCCGTTTCTGAATATGCTTTAGAAGGCTGGGGACTTTGCACAGACAATGTGGTGCTTTTGTCCATTCAAAGAATACCCAAAGTTTCAAAACCCAGGACAATCTGAAAGCAGAGCTAGACTTAGGCCTGGCCCAGGATTTATCTGGTCTAGTGATGCTCCCACTCCAGAAACAGCACAATGATGGTTTACTATTGCTCACAATAATTCATTCAAAAAACATTTACTGAACACCTACAGTCTGCAAGACATTATTAGTGTGCTTAGAAATTGAGAAATAGTCACAAAACAAATATCTCTGGCCTCCTGGGGGTGCTACGGGTTGGGTAGATATCATGCCTTTAGGTGTTGCTTTGAAAAACCTAAATTTAAAAAAGAGTGATACAGGAAGTAAGCCTCGTCTTTGATGGCATCCCAATTTGCAATGTCCTCTGTCCTGTGTTTGTCGATGAAAGTGGAAAACACCTATCTTGGGTTTAGTTGGTGACTGTAATTTCAAGTTTGTCAATTGTTTCATTGTGTACATTCAAAAAGAGGAGAGAAAACATACACTATAATCATTTCCACTTAACTTTACCTCCACTTCCAGGAGGTAAATGGTGAGAACCGTGCAAGGGTGATCTCTGCTTCCTGTATGTTGACATGCAAAAGGCTCCCCCCACCACCCTGGGCCCGTTACTCTGTATTCAAACTGATGAGGAAAATGGAATCGCTAATGAAGCTTAATAAACAAAAACTGCTTGGATGGTTTACCTTAAAACAAAACAAGCAAACAAACAAGGCTTGTGGTAGAGAAATGATAAACCAGCTAAATAAATAAAAGATACAGCATAATAAATGGTGATAAAGTGAAGAATAGGGAAACAGTGAAAGGAGCAGTTTCAACAAAAGTGGTGGAGAAAGCCTCAGGCGTTGCGGGAGGAGGCCTGTCGATGTGCAGGGCTGGACCTAGGTCAGGAGAGAGGCCACTGTGGAGCGAATGAGGGGAAAATAATAAATGAGAAAATGGAAGCAGGGACACAAGCTAAGAAGGGCCTTTTCTGGCTTTTGCTCTACGTTAAATGGAAACAGCATCTGTGATTATTCCAGGAACTGAAGGGTGTTTTCCTCTGAATATTCTCTCTAGTGCTGTCGAGTAGACTGAATTCGCTCCTTCATCAGTCAAGGCAAGTGGAGCTGAGAATTAAATATCAGCCCAAGATCATACGGCCACCAAATATAAGGGCCAAGGATGCAAACCTGAGTCCTAGCAGGCACAGCTTGAAGTGACCTCTCCTACAGGGCAGGTACGGATTGGAAGGTCTCGAGAGGGCGTCACCTGCCGTATTGTGGGGCTGCCGACAAGCAGTTCTGTTGTGAAACAGCTGTCAGAAAGTCTTGTGGTAAAGCAGCCACATCTTTCTGAGACCCAGGTGCTGATTGCGCTGGAGCTCTCTAAAATTATTCATGGTTTCCAGGATGGTATGTATGTGAAACACTTGAAGCATTTTTTAAAATACTTGATTTCAGACCCCCACTCCCCAACCAACTGAATTAGAAAATTCCGGAACCCACATCTTTCTGCTGCTGGAACAGTTTTGTTTCTTTTTTTTTTGTTTTTGGTTTATTTCTTTTTGTTTTTCATTTTTCCTGGAACACCTCATATATGTAAGTATGAGGCATTTGGAAATGAAACCACAAGTACAAATCTTGGGGTGTGCTGACCTAGATGCCAACAAATTTAAGGACAAAAATAAAAGCCTGAAGTGTGGCTTGGTTGGTGGTTCACATTATTGACTTAGTTCTTTATTTTTATGTTTAGGGGTCAGAGCTATTGAGTACTCAATAAATATGCTTGGCTGATAGTTTTTGAAATAACCTTTTTTGTGGTCCACATACTATTTTAATAAATATAGCACCCTACCTGTTAAAAACAAAAATCTGAAGCCAAAGAAAACAATTGGTATAAACCACTAGAAAATTTTCACAATTTCTTCCATGCCTGTAATTTCACCATATTTATAACAGAGGAGTAAATTCTACTTTATCAAGAATTAATAGAATAATCTCCAGCAGTTATATTAAAAATACCAACCAACATACAATTCTGCATTTCTTGACCAAAAATGTCTTATCTTTTACAGTGACCATGAGTTGGTTTGCTTTTTGGTTACTGAAATGTTTGTTTGCTTCAAGTGGAATTATTTGATTATGCTACCACATGAGCCATAAGTAACTTGCAATTCTTGTTCAAATTGGGGGAAGGGGTACAAGCAGAACCTTGATTTTAATGCTGTGGAAGAGCTTGGGGACCTATGTGCCCTGGAGTTCTCATAAACCTCACATCCTTCCTACTACCTGTCCAGCTGCTCAGAGGCCCAAGGATAAATGAATAATCTTTCAAACAGACCCAGTTGCACCAACCCACTATAGCAGAATAGAGAGCAGTTCCTTGGTTTTTTTTTTACTTTCTTCTTATTTTTTTATTTTTATTGGAGTATAGTTGATCTACAATGCTGTGTTAGTCTCAGGTGTACAGCAAAGTGATTCACTTTTACATATACATATTCTCATTATTTTTCAGATGCTTTTCTCATATAGATTATCACAGAATACTGAGTAGAGTTCCCTGTGCTATACCGTAGGTCCTTTTTGTTTATTTATCTTATATATAGTAGTGTGTGTGTGTGTTCATCCCAAGCTCCTTTTTGTTTTGTTTTCTTTTGTTTGTTGTATAGGTTTATTGTTGACTTCTTGAAGCAGAACAAACGTTACAAAATCCCTGCTGATTTAAGATCAATGAATGGTCACTTTTCAAAAATCACTTCCAGAGAACACACTCAAAATTATTTTAAGCACTTTAATATGTCTTCATCAGAAATGGTGGAAATTAAAGTGATACACTTTTGCTAGCTGAAGGAGTATTTGTTTATAGAAATAATTTTAGTAAAATAGTCATAAAAATCCCAGTCTGAAACACCAACAATCTTAAATATGTATGGTACAGATTTGTGGGACTTGCAATGCACAGTCCTTCTTCCCTTGCAGTTAGTACATGTGCCTAGCTCTGGTAGATGAATTGGGAGTGGAAGAGTTGAATTGTCCAGGAAAGTGCCCCAGCATTTTCTCCTGCTGCTGCAGCAATCATGGCACAGGTGAAGATGATGGAGTCCTGAGACTGAGATAACAGGATTCTTGGGTGATCACATGGAAGACAATTGCCCTGAAAATGTAATCAGACATGCAGTAGACTTTGTACAAATGAAAAATAAAATTTCTGTTGTATTAAGCAAGTGAGATTCAGGTGCTATTTGTTATTGCATCATAACATAACCAAGCCTGACTAATACAGTGTGGACTAGATTAATATGCTTAACAATGCTGCTGCTGCTGCTGCTAAGTCGCGTCAGTCGTGTCCGACTCTGTGCGACCCCATAGACGGCAGCCCACCAAGCTTCCCCATCCCTGGGATTCTCCAGGCAAGAACACTGGAGTGGGTTGCCATTACCAAAATAACAATAACTTGATTAGAGAGGATACACTAACAGACATTCTGTGTATTAGGTCCCTACCCACTTCCCCTTCTTTGATAACTTTTGTTTGAATCCATGTATTATGGTCAAAAATATGTTATTTTTTTTTAATTGTCATCCTCAAACAGGGTTCAAGATACATGTAGTAGACCTACAGAAATGTTAAATCCTTCCAGTTGTTAATTCCTGATCCCCTACATCCTTACTATTCTATTTCTTCTCCATGTCCACAGAGCAATCTCATTCCACAGCATTTTCAGTGATTAAGAGTTCAGCCTTCAGAATCAAGCAGACCAGATTAAAGACACTTACTACCTATTTCAATGCTTCCATTTCCTCATTGCAGACCAACAATAATTGGAGAAACTTCCTCATGAGTTTTCAGTTTTGTTCTTAAGATAAATAAGACAAATGCAAACAAAGCATTAGCACAGTGCCTGAATAAATGGTTCTTCATATGATTTAAAGAGGAAGGAACTAATATCTGCTTGACAAATTTTACTGTTTTTACATCAATTATCTTACCTAAAACTCACAACAGCCCTGGAAGGGTGGTATCATCCCTACTTTATAGTAAGGAAATGAAGACTCCAAGAAGTTATGGCATTTACCCAAGCTCACAAAACCAGTCACTGAATGAGCTGTGAATAGGGTCATATCTGTCAAGGGTCAAGCTGATTGCTCCTTTCACTGCCAGGCTGTCTTTCCTCACAGTGATGTAGAATTGGAAAGGAACATTTTCTGGGCACATATTTAAAAATTTATGTTTATAGGAGTATAATTGCTTGACAGTGTTGTGTTAGTTTCTGCTGTACAATTAAGTGAATCAGGGTATATGTATATATATATCCCCTCTGTCTTGGACCTCCCTGCCACCCTCCCCTCATCTCACCCTTCCAAGTTATCACAGAATATGGAGTTGAGCTCCCTATGTTATACACAGCTTCCCACTAGCTATCTATTTTACAAATGGTAGTGTAAAATTTATATGTCCATGCTTCTGTCTCAACTTGCCACACCCTCCCCTTCCCACCCTGTGACCACAAGTCTGTTCTCTGTGTTTGCAGCTCTATTCCTATCTGGAGCACATGTTTTTAAAAAGCATTAAGAGGCAACAACTCAAAATTGTTTTAAAAAATCTAACCATAATGACTTGACTATATGTCAAGGGGATACATGTATACATATAGTCATTTAAAACAAATATTTATATCATACACTAAAAATCTTTTTATTATTTTCAAAAATAAACTGTTTACATAATCAGGTCAAGTTTGCTGGGGTTTCTTCTTCCTTTAATTCCTTAGCTCCTCAATCAAGATCCTGTCAGCAAAGACTGTACCCTTTGTCATATAAGTGGTTAAAGCCATTAGGGAAATTAATTAAATCAGTGGAACTAACATTTTTCTCTTTTGGCATATCACTTATTAAATACAATCTTCAAAATAAATTTCTAGTCAAAGTCTTTTATTGGAAATAGTTGTTACAAAGAAGTACCTCCTTTATTTGTATTCCTTACTTCTGTGGGTGTTAGAGTTTGCTTTTCTAGTTTCTTTGGGGGCCTTTCCCATCATCTAGAGAATCCATTTAATAATGAATTATAACCGTCAAAGCTTTCCCCAAGTAGATTGCCAGAAACCAATATATAAGAAAAATCAACTACCTAAGGGAAAGATGTTACTTTGAATTCTGAATGTGTTTGGTTTTGAATTACCTCCACCTCTGCTTGTGCTTCATTTTAAAATGTAGCTGATCAGAGTGAATTACTCCTGAAATGGCAACACAAACAGCCCCTCCACTTATATACTCCAACTCAACTAGAGAGCTGCTAATTGTAATTTGAGGTAATTTTTTTAATGGCCCGTCCTGGCAATTTTTTATGAGTCCCCAATGAATTTCAGTCTGTAAGGGTTTGGAAATCAAAGTGATAAACAATATGTCTAATTGCTACGTTCATATTTTACACACCCTTAACTTTTGGGTTTCATATAATTAAAATTTTATTTTTAAATAAATAAATAATTGACCCCAAGGCCACAGCCAGCACCAGTGACATACTTCTTGGAAGAAAAGCATGGTACCTGGGCTGCTGAAGTGGTGCCTGTGGGCCTTTCTCCACCACTTCCAGAGACCTGCTCCCTTCCTTGAACCAGGGAAATACAGAATGTACCTGGGCAACAAAGCTTTACTTTGTTTCTTTCCATAAGTGGTACAATATATTTTAGCTTTCAAAATAATCTCTTTTTTGGAACAAAAACAATCTTCCTTTGAAATTTATGACCTCCTTTAAAAGGCTTGATTGTCAAACTAAAGGTTAGTTAATGTCTTGGCTTCAATAAAACTTGATTAAATCTGAAAGATATAATAGTTATAAAATCATATGAAATAGAAAAACGACATTGGATTTTTTAGCCTAAATCTTAGTAAATATCTGGAAAGTCTGATTTTCTAGAAAGAGCCAAATAGTATTCTTTATGCAATATATTTAAACTGTTTTGTAATTTCCCTGCCCCAGAAGAAAAATTACTTTTAAGTTTAAAAAAGAGAGGAGGCCAAAGGATATATATAGTATATGTGTGTTGTTGATATTAAAAAACTTAAGGGATCATGTTCTGTAAAAAATACCTGTTAAATAAGCCATTTTGAACTTATCCCTCAAAAGGTATTATAAATGCCTACACTGTACAAGTAAGTGCTATATTATCTTGGAAGTTTAAAACCCAAAATTTAATTGGGAATGCAATGAAGAGCTGAAACTTTTTTTTTTTTTTGGTTTAATGAACCTACTTAAAGTTTAGAAAAATGCATCAAATTAAAAACAACCCTCAATTTAGGCTGCAACACAAAACACCCACAGACCTCAGGAAATCACCAGGCTCATTCACCTTGACCTTTGGCCTCTCACACATTCTAACATTTAGCTTTCTTCCTTCTGTCCATCTGCTTGAACCATTAGTAAAGTTCTTTGGCAACAGCTTGCACAAGTAAGCCAGCTGTCATCGAGCATATTTAAACTCTGCCTCTTAGTTTCCACTGAATCATGTGTTTGCCCACAGGTCTCATTAAATACAAGGAAGGGCAGCAGTGCAGTTTCCAAATGCTCTGGGGGAACAGACCGTCTACATAAAAGGGTGGTCCAAAGGCCCTGAGACTAATTTGCTTGCTTACTTTTTTGTTTGTTTGTTTTCAATCTATAGAGGAGTGTCTAGAGGAAAACAAGATAAATGGAAAATGTATGCAAGGTGATCTATAGCCAAAAAGTTAGACAGGTACTTTAACAAAAGAAAAAAAAGAAAATGAAAGCTTATCGTTAAGAGTTGGCTCTTATTAAAAGAAAGAACAAAAACCTCTTGCACAAACTCCCATTGTTCTATTTGATTTAGGAAATAGATGACTCATTCATGATCATTTCCGGATCTCACCACCAAGAGCACAATAGAGGGGGAAATTCAAGAAAACAGTTAGATGTAAAGTCAGAATCATCACAACTACTGCTCAAAGGTTAATTGAACTGTCTGTAGTAAAGCCCCAAATTCATCCACTTTCATACTGTGGGAAGGGTTAAAATACCGGACTTCCAAATGAACAGGATATGAAATAGAAAGGTCTATTCTAAAGGGTAAGGCCAGGAAGCTATTAACACCAGGTAAACCAGGCAGATTAGAATGGATATCAGGGCATTTGAGGTTCCATTTTTCATAGGTGCAGCATAGATATTTGGCTGGTCTCCTAAATACGTTCCATTTTCACTGCCATCAGTCTGCTGAGACCAAGGTCAGACTGCACAATCAATCATGATGAATATTAACCAGGGCACACTCTGCTAAAGCCAGCCCATCAACAGAATGATCAGAAGCACAAATCAAACAGCAAGGCTAAGAGGTCTCACTTGTGCATCACTGAAATGGCTGATACTTGAATCTGAACCAATACTGTCTATTCCAAAGGTGAAATTAATGACATTACCCAGGTCTCTGGAATCATAGGCAGCCCTAATGGTTCAAATCTGTATTTTGGGCTCTCTCTGCCTCTGCTCTCTGTCCACCTCTCCACATACCCTCTTACCCACCTGATCACCAGGTACTACAAAATAATGTGTCATTCGTCTTTTCATAGGGAAAGTTTTTTGACATAGAAAACCTGTTCTCTCACTTTTTCTATATCCACTTCCCTGTCTACAGCTAGGGAGTAAAGCTGAAGAGGCTTGTACCAAACTTTCTCTGGTCTTTGGAAGCCTCATTTAGGCTTCCTGGGTCCTACCAAAGCTTTGTATCAGAGTATTAGACAGTTGTCCAAATTCATATATTTGATCATTTTCCCTATTGTGTTAATGATCTTTATTTCTGAGCTCCATTGGAAATGGACCTCAGAATGACCCATGTGCCAAATGCTGAGGGGGTTCCTTATTTTCTATACTGACAGCATTCAATGATAATTTCTCAGAAAAAAAGATAAAAATATTATAAGTGGAAGGTATCCTCAAAATCATGTATTCCAAATTCCTTATTTTATGAAGAAAGTGAGTCCAGAGAGATAACGTGCTTTCCCAAGGCACAGATTTGGTTAAACGGCAGGTGTTGAAATTGGTGGTCATTTTATGAAGGGATTTTACTATTGGACAGACCTGAGTTTGAAAGCTGCCTTTATCCTTTAGTAGCCACGGAATCTTAGGCAAGTTTTAACATCTCTGACACTAGTTTTCCTTTTTTTTTTTTTAATAAAAGGAAATTATTATGGGTTGGGAAGATCCCCTGGAGAAGGGCATGGCAACCCACTCACGTATTCTTGCCTGGAGAATCCCCACGGGCAGAGGAGCCAGGTGGGCTGCAGTCCATGGGGGTCACAAAGAGTCGGACACGACTGAGTGACTTCACTTTCACTTTTCACTTTCATGCACTGGAGAAAGAAACGGCAATCCACCCCAGTGTTCTTGCCTGGAGAATCCCAGAGACCGGGGAGCCTGGTGGGCTGCCGTCTATGGGGTCGCACAGAGTTGGACACGACTGAAGTGACTCAGCAGCAGCAGCAGCAGGTTCCCTTAGTGTTAACATCTTACACTGGTATGGTGTCATAATCCAGGAGCCAATATTGATACATATTATTAATCAGAGTTCACCTATCATTAATTCAAATTTTATTTATCTTTTCCTAATATCCTTTTTAGGTTCCAAGATCCTATCTAGGATACCACATAGCCTGTGGTGGTCATGTCTCCTGGGTCTCCTCTCAGCCATGACAGTTTTCTCAGGCTTTCCTTGTTTTGATGGCCTTGGTAGTTTTGAGGAATACTAGCCAGGCATTTTGTAGATAATCCCTCAGCTGGGATTCATTTAATGTTTTCCTCATTCATTCCTTCCTTTCCTCATTGGGAAGGAAGGACATAGAATCAAAACACTATTTTCATCACATCATTTCTAGAGCACATACTGTGTATATACCCTTATCATTATAGATGCTAATCTTGACCACCTGGCAGAGGTGGTGTTTGTCAGGTTTCTTTGCTGTAAGGTTGCTCTTTCCCCAGCTTTTTCATACTGTACTCCTTTGAAAGAAGTCAGCATGTGCAGCCCACACTAAGGATTGGGGAGCTATGATCCACCTCATTAAAGGGGCAATATCTACACAGATAATTTAGAATTATTTTCTCTGCTCTTCCAATTTTTTTTTGATAATTTATTTATATCAGTGTGGACACATGGATATTTGTTTTGTACTTTCAGTTATAATTCAAAGCTGCTTGATGTCTATATATTTTCCTTAAATTGTTCTAGTGTTGGCCATTGGGAGCTTTTTCACACGGTTCCTATATCTCTTTGACATACTCCCATATTGTGGATTCTCTGAGCACTTCCACATTTTGTGGAAGTTCCACAAGATGCTTCAGGCTCATCTTGTATATTCCCAAGCGAATTTTCCTCCCACATTTCCACAACACTAATAATGTATTTTGATAAATGTTATGTCCCAGTGGACATCAAACAAGTTACCAAAATAGGCATATATTCAAATTCCCAAGAAAATTATAACTTCACTTCTGGTATCCAATAAAACAAAACAAAACAAAACAAAAAAAAACAATGACAAAAAATCATGAACATATTCCAAAGGTATGTCAAGAACTGTGCAATTGTTCAAAAATCCAGAAAATATGAGATGCAGACAGCATCGTTTCCAAAAAATGGATCCTAGAATTTCTATTGCCATATGACTGACTAGCAATCCTGAGAGACCTTTCTGCTAATAATAATTTTTAAATTCTGGGTAATTTTTAAAGTATCTTTTGGGATGCCACTATAATTTGACAAAGAAATAAGAAATTTTCAGACTCCAAGAACTAAGAAAGAGAAGAAACCCAGAACTGTCAGCCAAGAACTAAGAACACTGTGAATGTTGACACCTGGTTAACTTGAGCTTCAGTTTTCAAGCCATTTCAAGCTTTTCAAGCTTTGAAAAACTAGATTTAAAGGCAAGAGCCTACCCTCCATACAAATAGTGTATTCCCTAAAGGCATCATCCATGTTAAAGTGAGCTATAAATAAAGACATCTTTCTTCTGTTCCCAAGAAACAACAAGAAAGTTATCTTAGACATTGGTTCTGGGGAAGGAGCAAAAATAAACTGCCTTGAGAATTTGTAACCACAGCTTGCCCTACATATGTTATAGCCCCAAATCACTCAAATTTGAAGATATGAAGAGCCTCAAACCCAGAATTCAGTTTAAAATGATTCCAAGTTGGTAGCATCCCTAGTTGACTAGCAGAACAAATATAAATCATTCCTTGAGAAATCCACCTTCAAACTAGTTCTCAAAGAATTTACTCAGATGAAATTCCAAGGAAATAGAATTCGTGATTAAATAAAACCCTTAACAGGTACAAGGAAATAAGGTATTATTGTTAAAGAGAAAATTTGGAAATCCCAAATGACATCACTTGTGCTAAAGCCCATGATACCAAGTCTAGGTTTAATACTTAACTACAGTTTCCACCTTCCCCAGAAATGTAATCTTAACCAACAGTTGGGAATTTTCTGGTCAGCACCAATGAAGTTATCTGTCCTTCTAACAGGAAAAAGAGGCAATCTGCTTGGTAAAATGTTTGCTCTTCCCTTCCCTTCCACCACCTAATGAAGAGGTCTTAGCCCAAAAGAACACTTTTTTTTTTGTTGCTAATAATTTCCTTGCCCCACTTTCCTCTCTATAAAAGTCTTCCATTTCTCCTCTGAGAACCCTTCTATTTGTGACATGGAATGCTACCCGATTCATGATTTATTGAATAAGCAAGTTAGATCTCCAAACTTACTCTGTTGAATTTTGTCTTTTGACACCATAAACAACCCCCAAATCCATCAGCTATCAGGCAAATTATAAATTGGAGATGCTCTATATGTTTAACCAAATAAAATGAGAGGTTTTAAAAATATGAAAAAGGAGAAAGAGACTTAAAATGGTCAAACGGGTGCTTAAAAGCTTTAAGAACTTCAAGAAGGTAAAAATATAATTATTATAATTAAAATTCTATTTTTTAATTAAGTGGAAAAATTCAATAGAACTTAAATAGAGCTGAAGAATGAATAGACAGACAAGCCTAAAAATTGTCTATAATGCAGCATGCAATGACAGAGTCAAAGAGAGCTGAGAGTCAGGAAAGACAGAAGTTAAGACAGTTTGCAAAGGGGAGTGTGTGAGAACAGGAAACAACTACATCTGAATAGATAATGGTTGAAAATTTTACACAATTGATCTTCTTATTCAGACAACCTAGAAATCTGAAACAGAATGAGTACAAAGAAATCTATTCATGATGAAAGTAGACAATACCAAAGGCAAAAAAAAGAGGTGGGGGGAGAGTGAAAAGTAGCCAGACAGAAAAGCCATTTCACCTAAAATGAAATGACAACCTATTAAATGCCTTCCCAAAAACAACAGAAGGAAAAAGATAATGGAATTGTATCACCAACATGTACAGGAAAAGAAAGTATACACCAAGAGTTGTGCACTCAATGAAGTGTATATTTCAAGCATAGTGTATAAAGATAGTTTTCAGACAAATATAAATTGAGAGAGTTTGCCACCAATGGACTCTCACCAGGGAATTTCTAATGATGCACCTTAGGCAGGGAGAAAGCAATTACAAATGGAAGACCTGAGATGCAAACAAGGAAAGATGTACAAAGAAAATGGTAACTAGATGGATAAATCATTGATTGTTGAGTAATAATCTCTTTCAAGGGTGAAGTGAAAAAACAACTAAAATACATGCCACTAACAGCGTGTAAGTCTGTAGTGAGGTGACTGGAGTTCCAGTGTTCTAAGGGGCCTGTGAAGATTCAGATGTAGATATAGGTATTGATTAGATATGTTGCAGGAAGGAGGACCCCTTCCAGGGCTGGAGAGTGGGCTCTTGTGCAACACTTGGAAATGTATTTTCTGAGAAGATACATGAGCTGACAAAGCAAGACACTTTATTGGGAAGGGGTGCCTGGGCAGAGAGAAGTAGGGTAAGGGAGCCCAGGGGAAATGGTTCTGCTACATGGCTCATAGTCTTGAGCTTTATGGTGAGAGGATGAGTTTCTGGGTTTTCTTCGGCCAGTCATTCTGACTCAGAGACCTTCCTGGTGGCACATGCATTGCTCAGCCAAGATGGATGTCAGCAAGAAGGATTCTAAAAGCTGGTAAGACGTGTGGCATCTCTTTTTGACCTTTCCTGAATTCTCCAATTGGTGGTGGCTTGTTAGTTCCATGTTCCTTACTGAGACCTCCTTTTGTCATAAAATAATTCATGCAAATGGTTACTATGGTTCCTGGCCACCGTGGGCAGTTTCAGCCAGTGGCTTCCCCTAACAGATGCAGATTTTGATAATTAGGTATGCAAGCACAAATGATTAGGGTAACCATTCAGAATACCAATATCACATTTAATTTCCCAACAAATGGAAGACATGAAATAAGAGCAAATATTCAAGAGAAAGCAAGAAAAAATGACAAAAGAGGCATAGAAAAGGTGGGAGAAAAGAGTACAAAATAAGATGATAGTACTCATCCAAATATATACTTAATATAGCAGTAAGTACAAAAAGATGAAATATTCCAGGCAATTCATTTTTTTAGACTCAATATATAATAGTATCAGACATAAAATTTCCTAGGAATAAATGTAGCAAAATATGTATAAAAGTTTTATACAGAGATTTATGAAATTCTATCAAAATACAATATATAAGGCTTTGTAAATGGAGAGATATACCTTGTTCATATAAATAAAGTGAATATGTGTTATATATATATATATGTAAAATTATATATGTATATATAAAATGGGAGAATAAGTTTGAATACAGCAGCTAAAAGCAACAATTTTTAATTTAATGTGACACCATAGATGACTCTCAGCACATAGGTTGAAAGAAAGACATAATTTATAGACATGTGGTGATATATTGTTTAGGGACACAAAAACATGTTAAAATATGTAAAGAAAGGTAGGAGGGAAAAACCAAAACTTTTCAGGTGGTGATTAGCCTCTGAGAGGATGGATGGAGATTGATGAGAAGGGTCCAAGAGAGACCTTGAAGGAAATGGCAACATTCTGTACCTTAATCTGAATGGGAACATACCAGTGCTTAATGTGTTATGTCCCTTCACTCCCTACATATATTTCATTAGCATTCTTTTTGCTTCTCAGTTGTCTTATTAAACAATAAAACAATGTCTTATGTACACGCACACATACACCGCAGTCCTGCTAAGGATCAGTTGCCTTATTGCACATATGCCTCCTCTGACTCATGTGAGATGCAGCATGACCAGAGTTCATCACCAGAGTAGTTTCAGTCATGTCCAACTCTTTGCAACCCTATGGACTGTAGCCTGCGGGGCTCCATGAAATTCTCCAGGCAAGAATACTGGAGAGGGTTTCTGTGCCTTCCTCCAGGGGATCTTCCCAACCCAAGGATCAAATCCTCATCTCTTACGTCTCTTGCATTGACAGGTGGGTTCTTTACCACTAGCGCCATCTAGGAAACCCAGATTAGTATGAGGATTTGGGAAAACTGATAAAAGTTGCTACAGATCACCATCTTTTATCATCTACTGTTTCTTTTATGTTTTCTGTTGCTTACAATAACATCTTACCAAAATCATATTTTCTGACTTACTCTGGAAATGGCACTCTTTTTTAAATTCATACCAAGGCCTATTTCATCAGTGTGCATTGGACTCTTTGTTTTCCCATTACTGTAATTTTAAAGTACATTTTTATATCTTGTAGAGAAGAAATATCTTCATCATCAGCCTTAGATTCTATCATCTATACTATGAATACTTCCATATGATATTCAAAATTTTAACAAGCATAATCATTACTATTATCATTAAGATACTATTAAATTTAAAAATAATATATAAACAACATATTTCTAGTGTTTTCAATAAGAATTAAGAAATATCTCCCCATGTATTAAGATTTTCTGTTATATCTTTCCATAAAGCTTCCTAACTTTCTCTCCCTATAGTTCTTTTTCTTATCAATTTAATTAATTTATTTGGCTGCATCAGGTCTGAAACTGACCTGTGGGATCTTTCCTTGTGGTACACTGGCTCTTCATTGGGGTGTGTGAGCTCCAGAGCACCCAAGGATTGAGGTGGTGTCCCCCACATTGGAAGGCATATTCTTAGTCATTGGACCATTAGGGATGTACCCCATAGGTCTTTTAGAAGTTATTTAAATATATTTTCTGTTTTTGTGTTGTTCCTGGTGGTATTTAGGATGTTGTTTGTTGGAGGTTTTTCGTTTGGTTTTCTTTTTGGCACTTTATGGCTTGCGGGATCTTAGTTCCCTGACCAGAGACTGAACTTGTGTTCTCAGCAGTGAAAGCAGTGGAGTCCTAACCACTGGACCACCAGGGAACTCCTTTGGAATGTAATACTCTTAACATCATCTATTCATTTTTGCAATAGAAGAAATGTTTGTACTTATTTTATGTCTGATAATTTTATTAACATTCTTATTATTTTTCAGAGTTTTTAATTCATTTTTTGCCTTTGCCAAGTATGGTCTGAAGCAAAAGTCATAAGTTCTGAATCACCTTTCTGGTTATATTTCATCTTATTTTCATATCTAATATCATAGATCTATATTTAAAGAAAAATTAAATATAACAATGACCATGAACATCAAATTCCTCATGCGAACAGGAATGTCTTTACTATCTCACTATTAAATATGGTGGTGTTTCTTGCTGGATTATGGTAGATAATCTACACCAAGGAAATATCCTAGTTTTCCAACTTTCCTTTAAATATTTAAATCAGGAATGGATATCAAATGCTTTCTTAAATATCTATTGAAATTATCTCATTCTATCCATTAATGGAATATACTAATATTTAATTTTTTTACTGCTAAGACATTTGGGCATTTCTAAGGAAAAACTTCTATTTAACTTCATGGAAAATAGATGAGGAAACAGTGTCAGACTTTATTTTTTTGGGCTCCAAAATCACTGCAGATTGTGACTGCAGCCATGAAATTAAAAGACGCTTACTCCTTGGAAGGAAAGTTATGACCAACCTAGATAGCATATTCAAAAGCAGAGACATTACTTTGCCAACAAAGGTCCATCTAGTCAAGGCTATGGTTTTTCCAGTAGTCATGTATGGAGGTGAAAGTTGGACTGAGAAGAAAGCTGAGCACGGAAGAATTGATGCTTTTGAACTGTGGTGTTGGAGAAGACTCTTGAGAGTCCCTTGGACTGCAAGGAGATCCAACCAGTCCATTCTGAAGGAGATCATCCCTGGGTGTTCTTTGGAAGGACTGATGCTAAAGCTGAAACTCCAATACTTTGGCCACCTCATGCGAAGAGTTGACTCATTGGAAAAGACTCTGATGCTGGGAGGGATTGGGGGAAGGAGGAGAAGGGGATGACAGAGGATGAGATGGCTGGATGACATCACTGACTCGATGGACACGAGTCTGAGTGAACTCCGGGAGTTGGTGATGGACAGGGAGGCCTGGCGTGCTTCGATTCATGGGGTCGCAGAGAGTCGGACATGACTGAGTGACTGAACTGAACTGAACTGAAGGAAAAACTTGATGGGTGGGAGTGACTGATAATTCACTTATAAATTCTAACATTTGTCACTCTTCTTAGGTAATGATAGTTTAGTATATAAATAGCTTTATGTTTGAAGCTATATTTATCAAATATTGTTACTAGGATTTTGCTAGCATTACAACATATAAACAATAGCTCTATCCTTTTATATTCATTGTAACATATTAAAGAATATGAAAATTATTATTTCCTTCAGTAGTTTAGAATAATACACACTATCAGTTGAAAATATTTCTGTGCCTGCTATATTTTTTCTCTTATATAATTCCCTACCAGCTAGAATTTTCTTCATAGTTGTTGGTCTATTCAAATATTCTACTTCTATAATTAGTTAGAGTTCTAGAATAAGAACATTTACTTTATCAAGATTTTCAAATTGCTAAGTAGATCAAAGAAGTGGGTATATTATACTCCTATTTTATAAATATTCATTTGTCTCCTATTCCTGGAATATATTTGTCATATATTTTTCTATGTTGTTTCTGGCTTGTTGTCCATCTCTTTGTTAAAAAAAATCAGTTCTTGAAGTTTTTCAACATTTAGTTTGTGTAGAAATCAGCTCCTCCAAATTTTTCCACCCTGAAATATTTTTTAGTATCTGGATAGTTATTAGCTCAGTTCAGTTCAGTTCAGTCGCTCAGTTGTGTCTGACTCTGTGACCCCCATAGACTGCAGCGTGCCAAGCCTCCCTGTCCATCACCAACTCCCAGAATTTACTCAAACTCATGTCCATTGAGTCCGTATGTCATCCAACCATCTCATCCTCTGTTGTTCTTCTCTCTTCCTCCTTTCAATCTTTCCCAGCATCAGGGTCTTTTCTAATGAGTCAGCTTTTCGCATCAGGTGGCCAAAGTATTGGAGTTTCAGCTTAAACATCACTCCTTCCCATAAACACTCAGGACTGATCTCCTTTTGGATGGACTGGTTGGATCTCCTTGCAGTCCAAGGGACTCTTAAGAGTCTTCTCCAACACCATGGTTCAAAAGCATCAATTCTTCGGCGCTCAGCTTTCTTCACAGTCCAACTCTCACATCCATACATGACCACTGGAAAAACCATAGCCTTGACTAGACGGATCTTTGTTGGCAAAGTAATGTCTCTGCTTTTTAATATGATGTCTAGGCTGGTCATAACTTTGCTGCCAAGGAGTAAGTGCTTTTTAATTTCATGGCTTCAGTCACCATCTGCAGTGATTTTGGAGCCCAAAGAAATAAAATCAGCCACTGTTTCCACTGTTTCCCCATCTATTTGCCATGAAGTGATGGGATCGGATGCCATGATTGTTTTCTGAATGCTGAGCTTTAAGCCAACTTTTTCATGCTCCTCTTTCACTTTCATCAAGAGGCTCTTTAGTTCTTCTTCTCTTTCTGCCATAAGGGTGGTGTCATCTGTATATTTGTGGTTATTGATATTTCTCCCAGCAATCTTGATTCCAGCTTGTTCTTCACCCAACCCAGCAATTCTCGTGATATACATTGCATACAAGTTAAATAAGCAGCATGACGATATACAGCCTTGACGTACTCCTTTTCCACTACATTAGATTTGGAACCAGTCTGTTGTTCCATGTCCAGTTCTAACTGTTGCTTCCTGACCTGCATACAGATTTCTCAAGAGGCAGGTCAGGTAATTTTGTATTCCCATCTCTTTCAGAATTTTCCAGTTTATTGTGATCCACACAGTCAAAGGCTTTGGCATAGTCAATAAAGCAGAAGTAGATGTTTTGATGGAGCTCCCTTGTTTTTTTTTGATGATCCAGCAGATGTTGGCAATTTGATCTCTGGTTCCTCTGCCTTTTCTAAAACCAGCTTGAACATCTGGAAGTTCACAGTTTACATATTGTTGAACCTTGGCTTGGAGAATTTTGAGCATTACTTTGCTAGCGTGTGAGATGAGTGCTATTGTGTGGTAGTTTGAGCATTCTTTGGCATTGCCTTTCTTTGGGATTGGAATGAAAATTGACCTTTTCCAGTCCTGTGGCTACTGCTGAGTTTTCCAAATTTGCTGGCATATTGAGTGCAGCACTTTCACAGCATCATCTTTTAGGATTTGAAATAGCTCAACTGGAATTCCATCACCTTCACTAGCTTTGTTTGTAGTGATGCTCAGGATGGCAAAGTTGATGAGATGCTTTAATTGCTCAATTGGTATAACCTGTAATTAACCTAAGTTTACAAATAGTTATTAGCTAACCAATCTGGAGTAACTGTACTCTCTGGGACATTTAATCAACTGCTGTTTATAAACAACATATTCATTAACTTTATAATAACCTATAGACCAGCTGCTGCTGCTGCTACTGCTAAGTCGCTTCAGTCGTGTCTGACTCTGTGTGACCCCATAGACGGCAGCCCATCAGGCTCCACTGTCCCTGGGATTTTCTAGGCAAGAACACTGGAGTGGGTTGCCGTTTCCTTCTCCAATGCATGAAAGTGAAAAGTGAAAGTCAAGTCGCTCAGTCGTGTCCGACTCTTAGCAACCCCATGGACTGCAGCCTAGCAGGCTCCTCCATCCATGGGATTTTCCAGGCAAGAGTACTGGAGTACTCTTGGAGTGCCATTGCCTTCTCCGATAGACCAGCTAACCTGTCAGATATCATGGATCAATATTTTCCAGGCAAGAGTACTGGAGTGGGGTGCCACTACCTTCTCCGATAGACCAGCTAACCTCTCAGATGTCATAAATCAATATTTTGGATTGCTGAAAATAAAAGCAATAGCTGGAAACACTGTTATTAAAACAGACACTGATAATTTGGGTATAATTTTAAAACAATCAAAATTATTCACCATGTAAACCACATATATAACACATCAGGTCTGAAATGGTTGTCCTGTCATAAATTTCTGTGCAGGAGGCCACAAGGGGCCCAGAGCTAGCAACCAGAATCAGCTAACATTTTACAAATGCTTATGTACCAGACTTTTTATGAAGCATTATTAAACTGCAACAAAAATTCTATGATAAAGATAACATTGTCATAGATGAAGAGATCCAGGCTCTTGTTAATTAATTCAAGATCAGAAAGTTCTAAGTGACAGAATTTAGGTTTGAATTCAAATTTATCTTTCAATAACATTCATTAGTACCTACTGTGTACCAAGATCGGAGAAGGCAATGGCACCCCACTCTGGTACTCTTGCCTGGAAAATCCCATGGACGGAGGAGCCTGGTAGGCCTGCAGTCCATGGGGTCGCTAGGAGTCGGACACGACTGAGCGACTTCACTTTCACTTTTCACTTTCATGCATTGCAGAAGGAAATGGCAACCCACTCCAGTGTTCTTGCCTGGAGAATCCCAGGGACAGGGGAGCCTGGTGGGCTGCCATCTCTGGGGTCGCACAGAATGGAACACGACTGAAGCGACTTAGCAACAGTGTACCAAGATTTATGCTAGGTACAGGGGATCCAGAGGAGAATAAGACACACAAAGCCTCTGTTAGATCATTTTTGTTTTAGTAGAGGGAAACAGATACTAAGTAACAGGCAACAGTTAGAGCCTCAACAGTTAGAGCCAGACATGGAACAAGGACTTGTTCCAAATTGAGAAAGGAGTACATCAAGGCTGTATATTGTTACCCTGTTAATTTAACTTATATGCAAAGTACATCATGCAAAATGCCAGGCTGGATGAAGTACAAGCTGGAATCAAGATTGCCCAGAGAAATATCAACAACCTCAGATATGCAGATGACACCACTCTAGTGGTAGAAAGCACAGAGGAACTAGAGTGAAAAAGTTGGCTTAAAACTCAACATTCAAAAAACGAAGATCATGGCATCATTTCCCATCACTTCATGGCAAATAGATGGGGAAACAATGGAAACTGTGACAGACTTTATTTTCTGTGGCTCCAAAATCACTGTGGATGGTGACTGCAGCCATGAAATTAAAAGACACTTGCTCCTTGGAAGAAAAGCTATGACAAACTTAGCAAATTAAAAAGCAGAGACATCATTTTGCTGACAAAGGTCTGTGGAGTCAAAGCTATGGTTTTTCCAGTAGTCATATATGGATGTGAGAATGAAAGTCACTCAGTAGTGTTCAACTGTTTGCAGTCCTGTGGAGGCCCACCAGCCTCCTCTCTCCATGGAATTCTCCAGGCTAGAATACTGGAGTGGGTAGCCATTCCATTCTCTAGGGAATATTCTCAACCCAGGGTTCCAACACAGGTCTCCTGAATTGCAGGCAGATTCTTTACTGTCTGAGCCACCAGGGAAGCCCAAGAATACTAGAGTGGGTAGTCTATCCCATATCCAGTGGATCTTCCCAATCCAAGAATAAAACCAGGGTCTCCTGCATTGCAGGCTGGACCATAAAGAAGGCTGAGCTCCAAAGAATCGATGCTTTTGAACTGTGGCTGGAGAAGACTCTTGAGAGTCCCTCGGACTGCAAGGAGATCAAACAAGTCAATCTTAAAGGAAATCAACCTTGAATATTCAATGAAAGGACTGATGCTGACACTGAAGCTCCAATACTTTGGCCTCCTAATACAAAGAGCTGACTCACTGGAAAAGACCTTGATGCTGGGAAGATTGAAGGCAGGATGAGAAGGGGATGACAGAAGATGAGATGGTTGTATGGCATCACCGACTCAATGGATATGAGTTTGAGCAAAGTCTGAGAGACAATGGAGGACAGAGAAGTTCAGTGTGCTGCCAGTCCATGGGGTCACAAAGAGTCAGACATGACTTAGTAACCGAACAATGAACAACAGGTAAATATTTATTTACAATTATTATATATATTTACCTATTAATAATTATGTAAATAATTTTATATATTTATATAATTCTTTCAGAAATTGAGAGAGTTATGAATAGCAATGACAACCCACTCCAGTACTCTTGCCTGGAAAATCCCATGGATGGAGGAGCCTGGTAGGCTGCAGTCCATGGGGTCGCTAAGGGTTGGGCACGACTGAGCGAATTCACGTTCACTTTCACTTTCATGCATTGGAGAAGGAAATGGCAACCCACTCCAGTATTCTTGCCTGGAGAATATTGATCCATGACTCTATCGGAGAAGGCAATGGCACTAGGCAGAGGAGCCTAGTGGGCTGCCGTCTATGGGGTCGCACAGAGTCGGACACAACTGAAGCGACTTAGCAGCAGCAGCATCTCAGACACATTCCTTTAAAATGTAGGGAGAGAACAGGAATGCAAATTCTTGATTAAACTAACACTTCTGGAGAGTTCAAAGGAACAGAGCTACTGAGCACAGAGGTTCTACTACTTAAAATAAAAAGAGACAAAGTATTTTGAGGTAGCAATATTAATTTAAATCACCTCCCAGAAACTGCTAACATTGTTACCAAAGAAAAAGATACCAGCATGTCCTCTCAAAACTTCCAACCTAAAGCCTGAGGGACTTAGGAAAGCCTGTGTAGTCTGTTCTGTTCATCTGGGGCTACTTCCCTTCCCTGACCCCACTCCCTGTCTCTGCACCCCATTCATCACTTCACTATTGTTCAGCCAAAAGATACTGAGAGCAAAGATGGTTCTGGCAGGCTTCCCTGGCAAGGTGAGGGTAGAAAAATAATTGAACCATTGATGCTAACAGAAGTCAGGAGCTGGGAATGACTGGTAAAAATGTAAGGAACTTACGTTTTCCATCTCAGCCTCAAAATTTGGGGGTAAACTTCCTCAATCCACAATGACGTCCTGTTTCTTGCCAGCTGAAGTTCTTTCCCCTGTCAATCAGTATCACTTCGGTTGACAGTAAGGTATGTGGATTTCATCAGGACCTTTATTTAAATAGAATCTCAGGGAAACAGTTCTCTTTGGGTTTAGAGCATATACACAGCATGCTTCTTTATAGAGTAACCTTACAATAGAGGTATGTATAAGAGAAATTTATGGGACTCTAATTCTTCCGTTGTTAAAAGTGAAATGGTACAATTGCATCAATAAGCTTTACAGTGAAAACAATTTCTGATTGTGATGCTCCTTTTACAGCATTAAGACAGAAGGCACCACTCGCAGGGTCTAGCAAGAAGAGTGTGGTTTCCCCTCAAAGTAACTTTGCTTTTAGTAAGAGGTTGAAATTTACAATATTTGATTTTAAGAATCTTTTCTTGTTTTAAATTTTATTCAAGTATAGTTGATTTACAATGTTGTGTTAATTTCTTCCATAAAGCAAAGTGACTCAGTTTTATATATATATATATATTTCATATTCTTTTCCTTTACAGTTTATCACAGGATACTGAAAATAGTGGTCTGTATAGTCAAAGGTCTATATAGTCAAAGCTATGGCTTCTCCAGTGGTCATGTACAGATGTGAGAGTTGGATCATAAACAAGAGTCAAGGAACTGATGCTTTCAAATTGTGATGCTGGAGAAGACTCTTGAGAGTCCCTGGGACTGCAAGGATATCAAACAAATCAGTCATAAAGGAAATTAATCCTGAATATTCATTGGAAGGACTGTTGTTGGAGCTGAAGCTCCAATACTTTGGCTACCTGATGTGAAGAACTGATTCATTGGAAAAGACACTGATGCTGGAAAAAACTGAAGGCCAAAGGAGAAGGGAGCAACAGAGAATGAGATGGTTGGATGGCATTACTGACTCAATGGACATGAATTTGAGCAAACTCCAGGAGATAGTGGAAGACAGAGGAGCCTGGCATGCTGTGGTCCTTGGGGTCACAAAGAGTTGGACACAACTTAGCAATTAAACAACATTAACAATGACAACAACACTGAATATAGTTACCTGTGCTCTACAATAGGACCTTGTTGTTTATCCATCCTATTGATTCTTTTCTCGTTGTATGGAATGACAGAATGCCTCCTACCCATCTCTCACCAGATCCCCCATGAACATCTAAGAGAGGGCACAAGTAGGCCTTCTATGAGTCTCTGCATAATTCTGAAGTGACACCCACTTCCCAACTTTAAGAAATTGTTGGTTTATCTAGATAAATCAAGACTGATCAATACAAATTAGCATAAACATACACAGTTCTTTGTTTGTTCTCTATTTCCAAAATTGATTTAAGGCAGCTTGAAATAAAAAGAACAGTAAACTTTATGACGCTGACCTTGATATCCTTCCCCATGGACTGTAGCCCACAAGCCTCCTCTGTCCATGGAATTCTCCAGGCAAGAATACTGGAGTGGGTTGCCATTTCCTTTTCCAGGGGGTCTTCCTGACACAGGGATTGAAGCTGAGTCTCCCACACTGCAGGCAGATTTTACCAACTGAGTCCAGCTGAGTTTCTCACACTGCAGGCAGACTCTACCAACTGAGTCACAAGGGAAGCCCCTGGTATCCTTCCAGTGCACTTTTATTCAATCCATGGCATTTCATTTCATAGAATGAACAGTTTCCTTTTTTCTGGATGATGTCATTATTTTTCCTCTTAAATTCAATTCATTTACTTAATTCATTAAATGTGTATTACTTTAACATCTTTCAGAAATAAAATAAACACTAAAAGGTCATACAATGAAAAGTCTGTCTCTTACCTCTGTCCCATATGCACCTACTTCCGCCTTCCTACTCTCAAACACCCTAGCAGGAGGCACTCCTGTGAATTTCTTTGGTATCCTTTGTGAGTTTCTTTAAGCATATTCAATGTACAGACAAACCTCAGAGATACTGTGGGTTCAGTTTCAGACCACTGCAATAAAGCCTCAATATTGAATAATGCAGTCAAATGAGTCACAGGAATTGTTTGTTTTCACAGTGCATATAAAAGTCAGGTTTACCCTGTAACTCCTCTGTTAAGTGTGCATAGCATTTATCTTAAAAAATATATACATATCTTTATCGAAAATACTTTATTGCTTAAAAATGGTAGCCATCATCTGTGTCTTCAGTGAGTCATATAATCTTTTTGCAATAGTAACATCAAAGATCACTGATCACAATAACAGGTATAATGGTAATGGAAAAGTTTAAAATATTGTGAGAATTACCAAAAAATGACACAGAGACACAAAGTGAGCCACTGCTACTGGAAAAATGGTGCCAACAGTCTTGCTCCATGAAAGGTTGCCATAAACCTTCAATTTGTAAAATATGCAGTATTTACAAAGAGCAGTAAAGTGAAGTGCAATAAAAGAGGTATGCCATATAACACAGGGAGCCCAGCCTGGCTCTCTGTGATGATCTGGACGGGTGGGATGGGAGAGAGGAGGGAGGTTCGAGATGAAGGGGATATGTATACAACTGTGACTGATTCTCATTGTTGTACGGCAGAAACCAACACAAAATTGTAAAGCAATTATCTTCCGATTGAAAAAAAAAAGAGGTATGCCTGTACATGTAAATTATATACATGTATGTGTACATATTGGAGAAGGCAATGGCACCCCACTCCAGTACTCTTGCATGGAAAATCCCATGGACCGAGGAGCTTGGAAGACTGCAGTCCATGGGGTCGCTGAGGGTCGGACACGACTGAGCGACTTCCCTTTCACTTTTCACTTTCATGCATTGGAGAAGGAAATGGCAACCCACTCCAGTGTTCTTGCCTGGAGAATCCCAGGGACAGGGAAGCCTGGTGGGCTGCCGTCTATGGGGTCGCACAGAGTCGGACACGACTGAAGCGACTTAGCAGCAGCAGCAGCAGCATGTGTACATATATATATGTATACGCTCGAGTACACATACCTACATACATACAATCTGTTTCACACTGTGCACTCAGTTTCATGCCTTACCTTTTTTTATTAACAATAAATCAGAACACATACCTTGCCTGTTTTTTTACATAAGTATCTTAGAGAGATCTTCCTTCAGTACATAAGAAAGTGACATCATCATTTTCTAAGCTGAGCAGTATTCCCATTATATATGGATATATTCTATTTATTGAACTAGTTTCTTTTAAATGAACACTAGGTCAGCAAGCCAGTGTCCAGAACTTTATATTTGCATTCATATTTAATATAATTTATGTCCTGAGTAATTTTAGATAGCTATTGCTGAGATGCTTTCCATAAGTGTTTATCAATTTACACCCCCACCAACAGGTATGAGCATGCCTGTCCCGCCCGCCCTGGCCAGCCTCTGCAATAATGTAGTGTATATCGCTTATTAGATTGTTGATCTTTTATTGATGATTTCTAGGAATTCTTGATATTTTGGGGAGATCAAGCGATAAGAAGTGTGTATATTTTTCCTGTTTTGGTTTTTTTTTTTTTTTTTTTTTTGCTTAAGGGGTTGCTTTTGTTGTTGTTGTTAGTTCTTTTGCCTTGCAGAATTCTTTTTTTCTTTTCTAGGTGCTCAGTCACTCAGTCGTGTCTGATTCTTTGGAGCCATGGACTATAGCCTGCCAGGCTCCTCTGTAAAATTTTCCTTTAAAGAATACTGGAGTGGGCTACTATTCCCTACTTCAGGGTATCTTCCCGACCCAGAGATGGAACCAGCATCTCCTGCATTGGCAGGTGGATTCTTTACCACTGGTGCACCCAGGAGGCCCTTTCTTTCTATATGATCTAATTAGTTTATCAACCTCTCTTTTATGGCTTCTAGATCTTAACATAGTTACAAAGATCTTCCTTACTCTAAGATCACAAATAACCTTCTATGCTTTCTTCTATTACTTACAGTTTCAGTTTTACATTTAAACTTTCTATCCATTTTGGAGTTTATAATGATATATGACATGAAATATGGATTCAACTTAATTTTTTTCCAGATGGTTACTCAGATATCCCAATATCATTTAATGAAAAATTCTTCTTTTGTCTTTATTTGAGATGCAACTTGGAATTTTTAATCTATTCCATAGGCCCATCTGTCTGTTCATGTGCCAGTGCCATGTTTTAATGATTAAAGTTTTGATAATATATTATCTGGGAAGTATTATTCCCCTTTTTTCTGTTTTCTTTTAAAAATTTCCAGGTTCTTCTTTTTTGTTGTTTTATTTTCATTTAAACATTAGGATCACCTTTCAAATTAAAAAAACTCTACCAGGATAATTTTGGAAACATATTAAATATATGCATTAATACAGTGTGTGTTGATCTGTTTGTGGTTATTGAAGTTTTTCTGTCTAAGAACATGGCCTGCCTTTGCATTTATTTATGTCTTCTTTTGCACTTTTCAGAAGTATTTCAGTTTTCTTCATAGGTTTTTCATATTGATTTTTGTATTTATTCTTAAGGATTTTGTTCCTGTTTGTTGTTATAGAAAATGGGGTCTTCTATAGTAACTTCTCGGAGAAGGCGATGGCACCCCACTCCAGTACTCTTGCCATGGAAAATCCCATGGACGGAGGAGCCTGGTAGGCTGCAGTCCATGGGGTCGCGAAGAGTTGGACACGACTGAGCGACTTCACTTTCACTTTTCATTTTCATGCATTGGAGAGGGAAATGGCAACCCACTCCAGTGTTCTTGCCTGGAGAATCCCAGGGACAGGGGAGCCTGGTGGGCTGCCATCTATGGGGTCACACAGAGTCGGACATGACTGAAGTGACTTAGCAGCAGCATAGTAACTTCTAAATAGTTTTCATCAACTATTTTATGCCAGATACAGTGATAGGCACTAGAGTACAACACAGAACAAAAAAATCAAGATTCCTGCCCTCATGAATCCTAGAGGAGTGGTAAAGCCATATAGTAAATAATCACACCAACAACCATAGCATTTCATAGTGATAAAGCCCATGAGGGGAGTGTACTGTGATTGACTATAAATAGGAACGTAACCTATACTGATCCAGAGAAGAAAATGACAACCCACTCAGTATTCTTGCCTGGAAAATTCCATGGCCAGAGGAGCCTGGTGGGCTACAGTCCAAGGGGTTGCAAAGAGCTGGGCACGACTGAGCATGCATGCACACAATCTAGACTGGAAGGTCAGATAAGATTTCCCTAAAGACACATAAACGGGAAAGGTTCAACCTGTACCATTAGTCAATCTTGAATAACATTTTGGGACCCACTGATGCTCAGCATAGACACAATTTGCTGTGTGCTTTATATATTTAAGTCTGGGTGCTTAATACTGAGATAATCAGAGAAGAAAAACCCTGCATTGTCAGTACTCTTCAATTTGCCAGTTTCCAGAAATAATAGTCTCAAAGGAAAGTGCCTCAATCCCTACTAGAGTTGCCAGATAAAATACATATTTATACAAAAATAAGTAATACCTGTCAATTATCACCCTATGCTGGTGGAGATAATCATAAAGAAAATTTCAATAATAGCTCGTAAGTTAAAAAGGAGATCCCTAAGGTTTTGTTTTCTTTTGTGAAAGTATCAAGACTGGGGAGAAATATTCCATGATGAAAATGGAATAAATGTCAAAATAAGCAAATAAAAACACACTAAATTGACAAAAAAAAAATTTGCTTCAGGTAGGTTCTTCTGTATTCAAACCTCACTAATTGTATCCAGGCTCATTAACAATACTTGCTGGAGACCAACACTGAGGGAAAGGCATGAGAATGAGATGTTTCGGGCTACTCCTGCTAAGGGCATGGTTACTTTCCAATTCATTTAGCAAAGTGCCACTGTAGGCATTCTAGAAATGGAGTGGAGGCTCCCTTGCTTGAAGGAACTTAATGTTTCATTTGTAAAAGAGACAATATGGAAGAGGAGAGGCCAAGACACTGATAAGGACAGAAGATGAAGAAGGGGACAGAAAGGGATGAGACACTAGCTGGCTTAGAAAGGGGATTAGGGATCAGGCCTGTCAACACAGAAAGCCTCAAGGATTATCTACAGCAAGAGGGAAGTATTTTCTGCTAAGCCTGGAATGAGCCCTTTAAAGTTCTTCCAGGAAAAACAAATTCAGATCACCTGGGCAAAGGCTGGCATTAGTTATGGAAAAATCTGAATTAAAGCACATTTTTAATAAAATGCAATTTTTATGTTCTCAAGGATATGCAGTAACATGGGTTTCACTGTGTAAAACAATATGTTCTCTTATGCACAATAATCTTATTTGGCCTCCTAGTTTACCTACAGTTTTTCATAGATAGGAGAGCAATGAGCTATAGTCCTTGCCTGGTCCAAATGATGAAAGGCGTTTCATGAGTGAAATGCCATGAATGAGCTTTCCCTGCTGTGTGGCTCCTGCTTCCATTCCAAAAAGCAGCTCTAGTCTGTTTTGCTACCTTTCAGCAAATGATCCTCTTCTATAAACTCAGGTCATTATGGCAAGGGCATCCCAGGGCAGAGTTATATGTAGAGTCCTTCCAAGAGTGGAGAGAAGTGACGCTTAGTTAAACAAGAGTCTGTGCTAGTGTTACTGAATGGTGTGTGAGGGGTCTGGTTGCTCACCACTCTGAAGCCAATAAATAGGCCAGGTTGGTGGAAAGAAGAGTTTGCTTTATTTCAGATGCAGGCAACTGCAGAGGGTAGGGTGGCAGACAACTGTCCAAAGGCCAGCTCCCCACCACTGGCAACCAATGGGCAAGAGCATTTATAGACAGAAGGAGGGGGCTACAAGCAGAAACAGCATAGTCAGCAGCTTAACAGTCATCTTCAAATTGGTCATCGGTGGTCTGCTTAGCACCATCTTGGTTGTTTTAGATACAGTTAACCTTCAGTTCTAGGGTCCATTTGTTCCCATTCCTTTGAGGCCAATTCTCAGAATTGTGGCAGCTTACGTCATGGGTCTGGTCATCATGTAGTTAAATTCTCCCACCTGGGGTTACAGTATCTATAAGACAGCTCACAGGATATGACTCAGAATATTATCTATGGGCCTTGAAAAGGAACTAAGGTCCTTGACTATGCTTAATGGCTACATTATTATTATTTGGTCTCCTTTTATTGTTTTCCTTTGTTTTTGCATGTTCTCATTTCTCTGATTAAACTTATTCTTTGACTAAAGTTTTCCACAGGCAAAAGGCAGGCAGAGAACATGGGGCAGGGTGGGGGCGAGGGCAAGGACCAAAGGGTCCTGCACTGTTTCAATAGCAACATCTCCTGGATTCTCATGCTGGTTATCTCCTCTTGGTTACTTAGAGTTGAAATTCCCTATGGCTGGAAATGACTTCCCAGATGTTATTCTTACAAAATCCCTAAAGCCAGGTGCTGTTTTGATTCAGGAGGCTCAGGGAATAAGTATTTTTGAAGTACCTTCCAGCCGGGGTTCACCTCGTTCCATCCATCAGAACTAGAGTAAAGCAAGTCTGCTGGGGCTGACGAGAATCACTGGAGCCAAAAACTGGCAAAGAAGAGTCCTTTCACGTACTGGCTCTGATTGATAGCGACTGTCTCGGTATGTCACTAAGAAGGATTCCGAAGGGCATGCAAGATCTGTGGGAAGGTGTACTACGATGGATTAGTCATGTCTGCCGTAGACAGTGAGGGAAAGTCACAGAATATGGACTGGTTCTGAGCAGTTACAAGTCACAGCTGCCCCACAGATTAGCTTCTGAAGAATACTTAAGGAGCATCTAAGACTCTTCTGGTTGTAAAAATAATCAGGAGAATCTACAGTTCACACAGAAAATAGTAAGGAGCTACATCCTATTGAGACGGTATCTGCCCACCCTGAAGGGCCCTGCTTCTAAGGGAAGAAACACTGTGACTTGAGAGGAATATTCAATTAAAAGAGGAGAAAAAAAAAAAATCCTTGTTTACGGTTTCCTGGTGAAAAGAGGAAGAAAAGAAAACTAAGGAAGGGTGATTTTTTTTTTTTTTAGTTGCTAAAATTAAGGAAGCTTGCAGCAAGCCAAAGCATTTAAATCCTGCAGCAGTTTATGCTAATTATGTGTAAAAATCCACAATGGAAAACAGAATTCCCTAGTGGCCTGTGTCTCCCTCCCTTGCCACCGTTGGAAGTTGGTTTTTCACCTCTGTGATATTTCCATTCCTCTTGGTGCTGCTCCTTTTCATATAACTCATATGACTAAGAATGAATAAAATATTGAGAAAAATTTAAGACTGGCAAATCTTAACAAAGGCAGATATTTCATCTCTGAAGGCAGTGAGTTTTTTAATGAGGAATGGGGCCTCAGGTTTAGGAAGGATTCTATTTAAGTTCTGCACTGCAATTTCAACACAAACTGGCTGCACAGGTCCAGCTGGTGTGATTTGTATTCCAACAATAACACCAAGTACCAGACGCTTCCCAGGCGGCTCAGTGGTAAAGAATCCGCCTGCCAGTGCAGGAGACTGGGATTTGGTCCCTGGGTCAGGAAGAACCCCTGGAGAAAGAAATATCAACCCACTGCAGTTCTTTCCTGGAGAATCCCATGGACAGAGGAGGTTGGTGGACTATGGTTCATGGGGTTGTAAAGAGTTGGACCTCACTGAGCATGCACCAGATGCTTGGCCTGAATATTCTCACCACATGGCATTGTGGTGTGAGGCATTTCTCTTGGCCAGTCAGGATGACTGACAAATCACTGCATCTTTTTTCCACCACACAGTGCCAAATGGTACACTCAGTGACTCAGAATTCATGTCCATTTCCACACACTCCCTTATGAAAGGAAAATAAAGTCTATTAAGTGCCTCTTTTCATTTTAAGTCCTCATTTGTTCTTTTGCATCCTTTTAGCATTTCAACATGTTTTGAACTATGTGGCAGGAGACGGAAGCAAGAGGAAGGGGCAGAAACTTCCCCTAGACACTGGAATCCATTATTGCTGAGTCAGCTACATGATGCCAAAAGTGGGTTACACCAATCACAGTATGTTCCCTAGAGCCAGGACTGAGCCTGAAGCCTCGGACAGTGATCACTGCAAGACCCGCTGCAGAGGAAGAGGGCTCTTCTCAGATCCACCCAGTAGGCTTAAGAGAGATGAGTGGAAACATGACAAGGTGCAAGAAAGGATAAACAGGAGATACAGTCACCAATCCTGAACCCTGTGTTTGTTTCACTGGGTTGCTCCAAGTGTGTTGAGTGATTCTGGATGTTTGGGTTTTGCTGGTTACTTCTAAGGTTTCGCCTTTATCCAGAAATTTGAAAGCATAATTTCCCAAGCCTACAAGAAAAAAAAAATGCTTAAATACTTCAGATCTTTATGAGCTCTAGGGGTTCAGGTTTCTTTAGGCTCGTAAATTAAATGTCTAATACTGTCAAATGCTGCTTCTCTATCAAAAAGCATGGGGGAGTGATCCTAACATCCACCACTCTTTCCACAGAGTGTCTGATTCACTGGGATGTCTGATTCACCAACTAGTCTCCAGACCATAAAACCAGAAATGGAATACTGAACTTGACCTTATTGAAAGTAACACTTTTTGGCAACTTCAAAGATTTACCCAAGGCTTTATTCAACGATTACTTCCAGATTTCGCTTACAAATTTAGCAAGTGTGTTGCATAGCTCCGTTCCCAATCAAACCAGAGAGAGTAAGAAGATATTTACCTGCCCTAAAGAAATGCTGAATATGGTTGTGATAGTATGGGTTCAGTTCAGTCGCTCAGTCGTGTGGTGATGGTATCAGTTCAGTTCAGTCACTCAGTTGTGTCAGACTCTTTGCGACTCCATGAATTGCAGCACACCAGGCCTCCCTGTCCATTACCAACGCACGGAGTTTACCCAAACTCATGTCCATCTAGTCTGTGATGCCATCCAGCCATCGCATCCTCTGTTGCCCTCTTCTCCTACTGCCCCCAATCCCTCCCAGCATCAGAGTCTTTTCCAATGAGTCAACTCTTCACATCAGATGGCCAAAGTATTGGAGTTTCAGCTTTAGCATCAGTCCTTCCAAAGAACACCCAGGGCTGATCTCCTTTAGAATGGACTGGTTGGATCTCCTTGCAGTCCAAGGGACTCTCAAGAGTCTTCTCCAACACCACAGTTCAAAAGCATCAATTCTTCAGTGCTCAGCTTTTTTCACAGTCCAACTCTCACATCCATACATGACCAGTGGAAAAACCATAGCCTTGACTAGATGGACTTTGTTGGCAAAGTAATGTCTCTGCTTTTCAATATGCTATCTAGGTTGGTCATAATTTTCCTTCCAAGGAGTAAGCGTCTTTTAATTTCATGTGGTCACCATCTGCAGTGATTTTGGAGCCCAAAGAAATAAAGTCTGACACTGTTTCCACTGTTTCCCCATCTATTTCCCATGAAGTGATGGGACCAGATGCCATGATCTTAGTTTTCTGAATGTTGAGCTTTAAGCCAACTTTTTCACTCTCCTCTTTCACTTTCATCAAGAGGCTTAAGTTCCTCTTCACTTTCTGCCATAAGGGTGGTATCATCTGCATATCTGAGGTTATTGATATTTCTCCCAGCAATCTTGATTCCAGCTTGTGCTTCTTCCAGCCCAGCATTTCTCATAATGTACTCTGCATATAAGTTAAATAAGCAGGGTGACAATATACGGCCTTGATGTACTCCTTTTCCTATTTGGAACCAGTCTCTTGTTCCATGTCCAGTTCTAGCTGTTGCTTCCTGACCTGAATATAGGTTTCTCAAAAAGCAGGTCAGGTGGTCTGATATTCCCATCTCTTTCAGAATTTTCCATAGTTTATTATGATCCACATAGTCAAAGGCTTTGGCATAGTCAATAAAGCAGAAATAGACGTTTTTCTTTTTCAGTGATCCAGAGGATGTTGACAATTGATCTCTGGTTCCTCTGCCTTTTCTAAAACCAGCTTGAACATCTGGAAGTTCATGGTTCACGTATTGCTGAAGCTTGGCTTGGAGAATTTTGAGCATCACTTTACTAGCATGTGAGATGAGTGCAATTGTGTGATAGTTTGAGCATTCTTTGGCATTGCCTTTCTTTGGGATTGGACTTTTCCAGTCCTGTGGCCACTGCTGAGGTTTCCAAATTTGCTGGCATATTGAGTGCAGCACTTTCACAGCATCATCTCTCAGGATTTGAAATAGCTCAACTGGAATTCCATCACCTCCACTAGCTTTGTTCCTAGCGATGCTTTCTAAGGCCCACTTGACTTCACATTCCAGGATGTCTGGCTCTAGGTCAGTAATCACATCATCATGATTATCTGGATCGTGAAGCTCTTTTTTTGTACAGTTTTACTGTGTATTCTTGTTACCTCTTCTTAATATCTTCTGCTTCTGTTAGGTCCATACCATTTCTGTCCTTTATTGAGCCCATCTTTCCATGAAATATCCCCTTGGTATCTCTAATTTTCTTGAAGAGATCTCTAGTCTTTCCCATTCTGTTGTTTTCCTCTATTTCTTTGCATTGATCACTGAGGAAGGCTTTCTTATCTCTCCTTGCTATTCTTTGGAACTCTGCATTCAGATGTTTATATCTTTCCTTTTCTCCTTTGCTTTCACTTCTCTTCTTTTCACAGCTATTTGTAAGGCTCCCCCAGACAGCCATTTTGCTTTTTTGCATTTCTTTTTCATGGGGATGATCTTAACCCCTGTCTCCTGTACAATGTCACGAACCTCAGTCCATAGTTCATCAGGCACTTTATCTATCAGATCTAGTCCCTTAAATCTATTTCTCACTTCCACTGTATAATCATAAGGAATTTGACTTAGGTCATACCTGAATGATTTAGTGGTTTTCCCTATTTTCTTCAATTTAAGTCTGAATTTGGCAATAAGGAGCTCATGATCTGAGCCATAGTCAGCTCCCGGTCTTGTTTTTGCTGGCTGTATAGAGCTTCTCCACCTTTGGCTGCAAAGAATATAATCAATCTGATTTTAGTGTTGACCAATTGGTGATGCCCATGTGTAGAGTCTTCTCTTGTGTTGTTGGAAGAGGGTATTTGCTATGACCAGTGCGTTCTCTTGGCAAAACTCTATTAGCCTTTGCCCTGCTTCATTCCGTATTCCAAGGCCAAATTTGCCTGTTACCCCAAGTGTCTCTTGACTTCCTGCTTTTGCATTCCAGTTCCCTATAATGAAGGACTTCCCTGGTGGCTCAGGCGGTAAAGCGTCTATCTATAATGAGGGAGACCTGGGTTCAATCCCTGGGTCGGGAAGATTCCCCTGGAGAAGGAAATGGCAATCCACTCCAGTACTATTGCCTGCAAAATCCCATGGACAGAGGAGCCTGGTAGGCTACAGTCCACAGGGTCGCAAAGAGTCGGACATGACTGAACGACTTCACTTTCCCCTGTTATGAAAAGGACGTCTTTTTTGGGTGTTAGTTCTAAAAGGTCTTGCAGGTCTTCATAGAACCATTCACATTCAGCTTCTTCAGCGTTACTGGTTGGGGCATAGACTTGGATTACTGTGATATTGAATGGTTTGCCTTGGAAACGAACAGAGATCATTCTGTCATTTCTGAGATTGCATCCAAGTATTGCATTTCGGACTCTCTTGTTGACCATGATGGCTACTTCATTTCTTCTAAGGAATTCCTGCCCACAGTAGTAGATATAATGGTCATCTGAGTTAAATTTTAGTTTGCTGATTCCTAGAATGTCGACGTTCACTCTTGCCATCTCCTGTTTGACCACTTCCAATTTGCCTTGATTCATGGACCTAACATTCCAGATTCCTATGCAATATTGCTCTTTACAGCCTCAGACCTTGCTTCTATCACCAGTTACATCCACAACTGGGTATTGTTTTTGCTTTGGCTCCATCCCTTCATTCTTTCTGGAAGTTATTTCTCCACTGATCTCCAGTAGCATATTGGGCACCTCCTGACCCAGGGAGTTCCCCTTTCAATATCCTATCATTTTGCCTTTTCATACTGTTCATGGGATTCTCAAGGCAAGAATACTGAAGTGGTTTGCCATTCCCTTCTCCAGTGGACCACATTCTGTCAGACCTCTCCACCATGACCCACCCATCTTGGGTGGCCCCACACGGCATGGCTTAGTTTCATTTGTTAGACAAGGCTGTGGTCCGTGTGATTAGATTGACTAGTTTTCTGTGATTATGGTTTCTGTGTGTCTGCCCTCTGATGCCCTCTTGCAACACCTACCGTCTTACTTGGGTTTCTCTTACCTTGGACGTGGGGTATCTCTTCATGCCTGCTCCAGCAAAGCGCTACCTCTGCTCCTTACCTTGGATGAGGGCTATCTCCTCACTGCCGCCCCTCCTGACCTTGAACATGGAGTAACCCCTCTCGGCCCTCCTGCACCAACGATAGTGATAGTATAATACTGATTATTTTGTGAAAATGCTAGTGTAGCTTGACAAGTCACCAGGACATCAGTTTCTTCATTGAGATAGGGAGGTTCTTTTTGTTTTTGTTTGTAAGCCTGTTGTTCTTATAGTCTTGGCTCAAAAATAAATATCAGCCTGCATGGCAAGGTGGCCTATTCAGTGTTATTCAACCTCAGCAGTTGAAATTCATGTTACATTGTATGAAGTTGACCGATTCTACTGAACCAGAATCAGTGTTTGAAATGACAAGGCAGTGATAAGTGACCATACCAGCCCCTGGTGGCCCTCTCCCTAACCAAAGGTGTCAGAATTTCCCAGGAATTCCTCTTGGCTATGGCTTCCCTGGTGGCTCAGCTGTAAAGAACCCACCTGCCAATGCAGGAGACACAGGTTCCATCCCTGGGTCAGGAAGATCCCTTGGAGTAGGAAATGGCAACCTACTTCGGTATTCTTGACTGGAAATCCCATGGACAGAGGAGGCTCATGGAGTACCATCCATGGGGTCGCACAGACTTAGCTATTGACTTAGCATATGACTTAGCTATTGAGCATACGCACACCTCTTGGATAAGCACAAAATAAATAGAATTAGAATGGTGTCAGTGACTGCATCTATACAAACATGTCATCTGAATTTAAGAAAGCAGAATGAGATCCAGATAGCAATGGAGGTGGGAGAGCCAGGGTACCTGAGGGCTTTCCCCTTACAGCAGAAGGAAACTTGCACTTGAGCTGCCCTGCAGTGGAACCGAAGGACAGGGCAGGGGGCCCCAGGTGTGGAGCCAGGCTCAGGCTCTCTGAAGGTGGGTGAACATGTCCACTAAAAGCACAGTCTCATTCTTAGTCACACCTTGGTCTCACCTTGCTTTAAGATATCTAAATGAAAACATAGATGGAGCCTTTCTTCCCTTTACATTTGCCCAGAGCAGTCAGCAGGAATTCTCAGCCTGTCAAAGGGGCTCCGCTCGCAGAGACAACGCCACTCTGGCCAGCAGATTTCAGGCTTAGCTCACATTGAGAGCGGCAGAACCTCTTCTGTCCTCTGAACTGCGTGCGGCTGATAATGTGGCAACAGAGAGGAACAACTCAGTCCAATTCTAGGCACTGAAGACCCTATCTGGGTCTCCGAGAAACACCGCGGAAAGTTTAGAGAAGGCAAAAGTTGTCATGCAATAGGATCTTTTGGATAGTAAGTGATAGAACTTGTGACTCAAGTTCAAATTCAAACTGGTTGAAGCAGGAACTTTATCCGCTCTCAGTGATAAAGCGGGTGCTGACGTCCAGCACGTTTCAGTGTCGTCAGTCTGTCTCTGTCTGCACATTTGTCCCTACGCAGACTGGCTCTGGCTCTGGCTCCCTCTGTGTCCCTTTCCTTCTGGTTCTATCTCACAGTTTCACTTTTCATAAAAATTAGTCTTTCCACATCAGGAAAATATCTACCTGATTCATATCATTTTTGTAGCCAGTGTTTCTAAAAAAAGAGTGCAATCTCCCAGCATCCACAACAGTTCTCAGAAGAACCCAAATCTGTCTGGACCGTGTAACTTGCCCATCCCAGAACCGATTACTGTGGCCAAGGGTCTGAAATACACTGATTCTCCTAACTGACTCATAGTCTCTACTCCAGGGTTGAAGGTAGTTGAGGGCTGTTGACTGAAGGTGCCCATGACAGGAAGCGCCCGTCCTCAGAAGGAAGAGAGAGAAAGCGACAGGGCCCAAAAGTAACAAATGACCTCTGTACTGTATCCCCAGACAGGGGCCTGGACTAAACAACTATAAGATTAACCACTAAGATGATATCAATAAGAAATCTGAGTATATTTGAGATATATCTTATCATGATCATTGAGCCACTTTTACTATTTCATTGCTAATAGTCATCCTAGCTCAGCCTCCCCACCCCACCGTAAGTAACATCCATTAGGATTTCTTGCTGTTGTTTCTACATCCAATACTCCTTTTTCCCCCTAAAATGTATGGACTTACCGAAGCACACCTGGATTGAACATATATATGTCTATTTTCTTTTTCTGATTATCAGTAGTGAAACAGCAAGCTGACCTCCTTCCTGTCCTCAACACGAAGAGCAGTTTCTGCTGCAGGATCTTTGCACTGGCTACTCCCTCTGCCAGGATCAATCTTCCCCAGCTATCCATGTGGTAAGCTCCCCTCTTCTTCAAGTCTTTGTTTATCCTGATCATCATATTTAAAATTGTAAACTATCCCCTTCACGCCCTGCCTACCCACACTTCTGCTCTACTTTTTCTTTTTTTCCTCTATAGCACTTATTACCTTATTAAAGACTATAAAAATGACTTATGTATTATTTTGCTTTTATACTGTTTGATCCTTTTCCAAATTCAAGTTCCAAAGGACTGAGATCTCCGTTTCATCCCAAGTACCCAGCAGGCCAGAATGGTACCTGGCACAAAGTAGATGCCAGGGAACATCTGGTAAAGGACTGAATTCCCCTAAAGAAAAACATAAGCAGACTGTTGTTAAATTTTTGGAAGTTTTAGCACAAAACAAATAACAATGACTAATTAAATAATAAACATATGTTTTAAAAATTCATTAAGCAACTCCTGGCCACAGGAAATTTCTCTCCTTAGGCCCAAGTTTATTGCCCTCATCATGGACTTCTACTTTTTTTTTTTAAGCCTTCTGTTTTTCCCTTTTTATCCTTTTCTCTACTTTAGGACAACCCCTGGAAAACTACAAAGTTTCCTGTTTATTAGGAAAAAAAATTAATTTCCCTCTTTTCTCACCTACTTGACTACGTTATGCCCAGAAAACCTCATCTCTATTAGCCACTTAGATCCCACTAAGAAACATGATGTGTTTTCCAGTAAACTAATCCCCTAGCTCTGAGTTGGCACTGCCCCTCCTTCAAACAGTGAAGTGAGTAGAAAGGCCTTTTAGTGTTCTAAATAGAACTATTGTCTGTTACATATGTCAGTATATTAAGAATTGTCAATATTAGAATAGTAACCTCAGTGTAGAAGGCTTAATGGTGATTTTTGCTTTATTCTTTCTGTTTATCTTACTTTCTACTTTTCCCAAAATAAACATATAGTACTTGTATAATAAGAAAAACTTTTCAAAGTTTTCTGCTCTGGAATATGAGTTTCTACATCTAGTAAGTAGGCAGGTAGTTCTTAAGACATCTTAAGCACAGATTAAGTAAGCAGATAGAAGGAGCAAGTGACCACCCAAGATTAATGGACCAACTACCACTTCTGGTCAAGATGAAGGAACGAGACCTTCCTCTTTAAGCAATTAGAAAGCTGAACAAAACATAAATTAATGGTTTTCAGACACTGGACAACAGGCAGCACAGAAGAGTGATCCTTGGATAAAAGAAGTAAAATGTTGGACTTCCCTGGTGGTCCAGTGTTTAAGAATCTGCCTGCCTATGCAGGGGACACAAGTTTGATCCCTGCTTCGGGAAGATTCCACATGCTCTGGGGCAGCTAAGTCCATGGGCCACAACTACTGAAGCCTTTGCAGCCTAGAGCCCAAGATCTGCAACAGCCCCTGCAGTGAGAAGCCCACACACTGCAACTACAGAGCAGCCCCAACTCTCTGCAACCAGGGGAAGCCTGCATGTAGCAATGAATACCCAGAATAACAATTCATTAACTAATTAATTTTTTAAAAAGAAAGAAAGAAAACGTGGTAGGCCCTATACTGGATGGAATAACAGGAGATGGGAAGAGAGTTTACGGAGAGTTTTAGGCCACAGTGCCAGGAGCTGAGGGAGATTCCTTAAGCTGAAGATACAGACTTAAAAATTTGGGGAAACCAAAGAATCTCAGATTTTGAGGGTAGAGTACTAGCAAGGACAGAGCTTCAGGGAGAGGACTGAGTTTCATGAAGAGGAGAGAGTTAGGGACAGGAAGAGGGAGAAAGAGAGAGAGAATGACAGAGTTCCTCTGTGCTTTCAGCTGAACTTTGGGCAGCATACATGTGAGAAAGTTGCCTGATAATAGGGAAAGAACTTTAGTAAAGAAACAGGCAAGTAAATACCTAGAGCTCATCCAAGGTTAAGAAGAGTTTGTGTTCCCATCATTCATAGGGAAAAAGCTTCATAATATACAAGGAATCAGGTAGAGTACTCAGAAAGGAATTGCTTCAGTAGTGGGTAAAAATTAATTCTAGACTAAATGCTATTCTTTTCCCACCTAAAAAAGCCTAAAAGCATGCCTTGAAAGGATCAGTTTCCAAGCAACTTAACTGCATCCTAGAACATAGCTCAAGAATATTCAGAGATAGAAAAATATCGAGGACCCAACAAAGTCACATTCACAATACCTGACATGGAACAAAAATTTGCCAAACATGCAAAGAAGCAAAGGAAGGTAATTCATAACTCAAAAAAAAAAAAAAAAAAAAAAAACTGTCAATAGAAAAAGACTCAGAAATTACACAAATGGCACAATTAGTAGGCAAAGACATTAAAAATATATTCCATTTGTTAAAGAAAATTGAGGAAAACATAAGCATGATAAAGACAGACATGGAAGATTTTTAAAATTATCAAAATTGAAATTCTGAATTTAAATGCCTGGATGGGATTAAAAGCAGATTAGACAGTGTAAAAGAAAAAGCTAGTAAACTTGAAGGCAAAGCAGTAGAAACTATTCTAATTGAATTTTTTAAAAAAGAGAGAAACAGGTACTATTGGACAGCGACTCAAAGTAGCCTAATATACATATAATTGCAGCCCCCCAAAAAGAGGAGAAACAGGAAAAGACAAAGATATTTGGAATAATAATGAATGAAATATTTCCAAATTTGACAAAATCTACAAATCCACACATCCAAAAGCTCAATGAACCACAAGCATAAGAATGTTGATTAAAAACTATACCAATGAAAATAATAATAATATAATTGCTTAAATAGTAATAAAGAGAACATCTTAAAAGCATTCAGAGGAAAAGGCATGTTATATAAAAAGGTACAGCTGCCATGGAAAACAGTGTGCCATGTGTGGGTGCGTGCTAAGTCACTTCAGCTGTGTCCAACTCTTTGCGACGCTATGGACTGTAGCCTGCCAGCTCCTCTGTCCATGGGCTTCTCCAGGCAAGGATACTGGAGTGGGTTGCCATGCCCTCCTCCAGGGGAACTTCTCAACCCAGGGATGTAACTGGTGTCTCTTACGTCTCCTGCATTAGCAGGAGCCCCACTAGTGCCACCTGGGAAGCCCTAGCAGATAATAACTAAACATGAAATGTTCACTCTTTCTTCTTTCCCTTCCCCCTTACTTTGCAACATTTCTGCTGAGTGGCTTTCCCTCTCTTTCATTTTAGCACTCCCAGCCTGCATTCCATCTGCATCATCTTCTGTCTCCAGTTAGCTGCCTCTTCCCCTCTGGGATGCTTTCATGGGTCACCCCACCCTTCACAGCCTCCAGCCAGGCAGGATGCTGCTTTCGTGGTCCAGACACTTATTTCCTAAGAGCACTAAGAAAGTGCACAGGCCCACCCTATCTGCTGGCTTCAACTATTGCTGAACCAATTACAACTTGTGTTAAGGCAGGAATCAAAGGTCTGTTACAGGCTCAGCCCAGAGGAACAACTGTAGGAAAATAAATGATAGTTAAGCACCCTGATGTCAGTGACGCAGAAGCATCACTCTGAGATGGTTTTCTCATAGATTCTCTAAAACTTCAGGTGTCCTGGCTGTACCCATCCAATGTCCATGCCTAAAAACTTCCTGCCCTGTTTCTACTGAAGTGAAAGATTTGTAGATGTTGTAATCCTATCCAGAGAGGAGAAATGGCTAAGAGAGGGCAAGAGCCACATTGTGAGTCAATGAACCAAAATTCAAGAAGGCTTTCCCAGTTTCCCTAACTGGACTTGTCACCCTTTGTATGTCCTTTTTCTTCTCATTACCTTATTTTACTCTTGCTTCTCTACATAATCACTTCCTGTTTTAAAAACTGTTTTCCTCCTTTGGTGAGGGGAAAGAGCTCATTTGAACTGATTTTTACATTGGAGTCCTGCATTTTTGTCATTATACTCTTACATTTGCTGTTTATATTTCACAGGATAGTCAAAAGTAACCAGACTTAGGATGTATGACTCTTATTAAGTGAGAGAAAAATAAACTGAAGGAGAAGAAGTAGGACAAAGTGGAGGAGGAGGAGGGGATGAGGGAAATAAAAAATATATATGGAGGGAAACAATTGCCTTGGAAATCAGGGAAGCATATTATCAGGTTCTTTGGGCATTCTTTTAAATTTTCAGGATACCTTTGGACACTTAAGCCCTCAAAGACAGTAACTGTCCACATACTAGAAAGCTATTTCCTTACTGTTATTTTCATTCATTGGATGAACCATTTACCTGAGCCTCTAGACTCAAAGTAAAAGGTTCCAAGTATTCTAGACATGATCAATCCAGTTCAGGTTGTGTATCAGAATACTTTTTGAATACACACACACACACAGACACACACACATTTTTCCATGTGGAAAATGACAGGTTTCCCAAGCTATCTAGTTTCTGATAAAAACTTGAGCAAAACCTGAAGTACAAAAATAAGCATAATCATCTCTTTAAATACCTCCCTGCCTATATCAACTTAAATCAAAGTCAGAAAAATAAAACAATACATTATAAAGAAAACCTGTAAAACTTGTGCGTCATATTTTTAACTTGTGGGGAATAAAATGATTTTACTTAATTTAACTTGACTTTGTCCTTCCAGATGAACTGTGAAATATGTTTGGCAATCAGTTCTCAGATTAGGAAACTTGAAGTTTTTTTCACTTTTCCCATCTTTTTCTTTCTCTTCAAATAAGACTGTTTGCTGAGCCGCATTTCAGGACAGACTAAGTTGCCTCCAGCATGGGAATTAGATGAGCTAGGAATCACTCAGATCTAGATAAGTCTGCCACGGATCTTCAGTTTCATATATCAGTGATATAGAGTACAATCCTGATAGGGGACAATGCTCCTGGGCTTAAATAGAAAGGCGGTTACAGGAATAATGCTCTTTCTTTTAGTTGTCTGCATCCACCCAGCTCGGTCCTTCCTTCCCTGAGCAGAGAGGAAGCAGGATCACAGTATTAAAACAAAGAGGACAACAAATAGGGATGTGATAATTGTCTTTCCCCACCCGACTGCAGACTTAGCATCCCAGAGTTTGGAAGCCAGGCTGCATCAGTTAGCCATAAAACCAGATTATTGTTTTGGTAAACTGAATTGCCACTCTGATTTCAGAGAGCCAGCAAGTCATGACAATACTGATGTTGTTATCAAGTTTAGCCCATTAGAACTGGTATCTGTATGGGTTTTTTGTTTGTTTGTTTGTTTGCTTGCTTGTTTTAGATAGGCAGAGACTGAAATCTTTTTAAAGCTTTCTTTTTAAAATTTATTTTTGGTCGCTCTGGGTCTTCATTACTGCCGGTGGGTTTTCTCTGGTTTTTCTAGTTGTGGGACTGCTCTTCCGTTGCAGAGTACAGGCTTCTCATTGGCTTCCCCTGTGGCAGAGCATAGGCTCTAGGCGCTGGGGCTTCAGCAGTGGCTGCGAGTGGGCTCAGTAGTTCTAGCTCGTGGGCTCTAGAGCTCAGGCTCAGTAGCTGTGGCGCATGGGCTTTGTTCTGCAGCAGGTGAAATCTTCCTGGACAAGGGATCGAAAACCATGTCTCCTGCATTGGCAGGTGATTCTATCCACTGTACCACCAGAGAAGTCATTAAAAATTTTAAACTATTAAAAATTAATACTCATGACTTTATCAAGGTGAGGGTACAACACTGTCAGAAAGATTGGATTAGAAGTGAGAAATCCATTGTGTAAGTGCATCATTTATGTTTGATTGCTGTTCTAGATGCCAACTGCTTTCTGATACTTTTTGCTTTTTTCCCTAGGGAAAGTGCAGGGAAAGAATAGAGATCAGTGAAGGTACCCCCTGGGAATCACAAGAATTCATTGTTGTAGTTAGTTATTCGAAGGAAAAATGCCAACAGTGAGAAACACTGTATAATTGTAAAAATAAATAAAGTGATGTCTAAAATAATCTCAGCGTAGACTGCATTTTCGTATTTTATACACCCAGAGCAACTTTCTCTTAGCTTCCAACAACTGGAGGACAAGTTGAGAGAGACAAGTACGGCTGGCAAATATGATAAAGGACAATGAAGTATTTTAAAACTGTGATAAGACAAATGAAAAACTGCAATAAACCTGTGAAAGAGTAATTATTTGAAAAAGGTAATTCAAAGATTGAAACATGCATGGCACAGGGATTTACTTTTTCTCTTTTAAGTAATTTCCCTTGGCAGTTGAATAAAATTCTTAAAGCTGAGATGGGCTTAGGGGAAAAACCTGGAAAATGATGTGAAACACTCTTTCTGGTTGCTTGGAAGGATTTCATGAAAAAATTAAAATTATAAGCCTTTTTTCAACATACCGATTTTTATTTAGTATGTTTCTATATTACTTTTCAACACAAATAAAGGTACTTTCTCTTTTCTTGGAGTTAATTGACAGTCTTTTAACACTTTCAGTGTATGTTTAGGCACATTTTATATTCAAGCTCAATTTATATAAATTTTTAGAGGTTTTTAAAGGATTAATGTTTTAAAGGTGTCCATTCTTACAAATAATATTGATGAAAAAAATAATTTTCACCAAATGTCATTAATCTCAGACTTCTTTTGAGCACTTGAGATAAAAGCATAACTTTGTAATAGGCTTAACAAATTTTTATTATTTCTAGCCACTTTTCAGGTCTTATTCACCTGGTACCATTCATTCTTTCTAAACTCTTCCATTTCATTTTAAAATAATTTTGATTTGAATCCAAAGCACATTTCCTAAAGA